>NW_027526335.1:203756030-204993530 GCF_048455015.1 Haemaphysalis longicornis | reverse complement strand
TGAGGACAGACAACTAGCGCCGCCCCTCGATCACCGCGGGAGACGTAGAACGTCTTTTTTTTTTCAGCGGCCGCCACGTAAGACGTCGTCGGAGGTCGGGGTTAGCAATTGTCACATCCGAATTGCTGGAGCCATAGCCCTCGTAATGCATGTATCAGAAGAGAAAGATAAGGGACGAGTGACTCGGTAAGGACACATATCAAGGTTTCAGTCGTCATTGCGAGTGCTACTCGGCTGTTTCTGAAATATTACATAGGGCCTAAAGACGCGTGTTTGTCATGTTTCTTTGATACAGTGATAAATAAGTGAGAATATAGGTTGAGAAAAAATCCGCCGTTATTTCCGGAAGCGGGAGTTGAACACACATTTCCGCATAACGCGTTCGGTGCACTGACCAATTATGCTATCCCGCAGCGGCTTCTCTCTCAACTCCGGATTTTTTCTCGACATATATTTTCGCTTATCACTGTATCAAAGAAACATGACAAACACTCGTCCGCCGAAGCAGCCGACACAGCCGAATAGCTCTGGCAATGACGACTGCAACCTTGATATGTGTCCTTACCGAGTCCCTCGTCCCGTATCTTTCTGTTCCGCTACATGTATTACGAGGGCTACGGCTCCAGCAGTTCGGATATGCCAATTGGTAACCGAGACCTCCAACCACGCGTTACGTGGCCGCCGCTGGGAGAAAAAGACGTTCTACGTCTCCCGCGGTGGTCGAGGGGTGGCGCTAGTTGTGCGTCTTCGGAGCACTTGTAAATATAAACCCCCGCTGTGAAGTCGAGAGAGAAGCCGCTGCGGGATAGCATAATTGGTCACTGCACAGCACGCGTTATGCCGAGATGTGGGCTCGACTCCCGCTTCTGGAAAAAACAGTAGATTTTTTCTCAACCCATATTTTTGCTTATTTATCATTGTATCAAAGAAACATGACAAGCACACGTGATTCGGCACAATCAAATATTTCGGAAACAGCCGAATAGCACTGGCAATGATGACTGCAACCTTGATATGTGTCCTTACCGAGTCCCTCGTCCCGTATATGTATATATATAAAGATATATATTTATATATATGTATATATATTTATGGGTCTGTATATATTTTATAAAATATCATAGGGAGAACATTTTGATGGTTATTCTTTTTTTTAATGAGAACACTGGTTGATCGTTCACACTCAAATTGAAATGCTCATCTAACTAGCTTACGGCAAATTTCAAGGCTGCATAATACATTCCAATTCAAGCAACAGTTCTATGCGCTCTAGGAGATAGCGAATAATCATGAAGACTATGGTCCTAAAAACCTTGATGGTTGCTTCTAGAAAATTGTTTGCATACGTATCGTTTTTAATGTCCCCTTATATTTCATTATGATAAGAAGTGTATTTTGTTATTACAAAGAGTTTGCTATTTACGTCTGTATAACTTATAAAAACAAGATTTCCACATGCGACCTGTGTTGTAGGCAAAGTATTAACCCTTCACCAAAGCGCTCACAATCTTTCACCCCTAGTGTGACGCTGGGGGGCTATGGGATCAAACTTGGCATACCTTCAAGATTCATCTGGCTTTATGACTTTGCTCGCCTGGACGGTGAATCTTCGAAGGCGAGCCTGCAAAGTCCACACAGAAATATTTAAAGCACCCTTCTTGGGCGCCCGCTGCTGTGACTTTGGGTCTTCACTCGCCATGGCATTTGTTGTAATGAAGAGAATTGGGATATGGAAGATAAAACGACGAGCAAATCAGAGGAGGATTATACGCCTCGAGCGCTGCCTGTAGGGGTGCCACTGAAAACCCCCTAGCGGCCCGTTTCGAAAGCAGCCGCGGGAGCCCTCGTCCCGTTTCTCACTGTCACTGCGGGTTTTGCGGCACGTTCACAGCTGGGACATACAACAGAGGACATAGCAGTCACTCTGTTCTCAATTGGGGTGTGTTTACGGGAGTGTAAATGTTTCTGACGCGATCTTAGTGTGGTACATTCTGCCTGCATATGCGCCAAGCGTGTTCACAGGCCAGCGTGTGGTACCGGCGTATGCATGGAGCTGATGTAGTTACACTGCCCCGAAAATTTACCAACAGTGTCTCTGTAGCCAGAGTTTCATCAGATGTTGATTTTACGGCTATACACTACGATGCAAATCGCTTTTGTGCGCTTACATAATCTAGCGGAGCACTCATACATGACAGCAAACAAGTTACGTTTCCTAAATCATACCTCATGTATTGATCACCTCAATTTAAAAGATAGTGTGCTAATTTTACTAACATTCAACGGAAGAACGATGGATAATGCAGAATTATACACCAGGATCAGCACACGACAAATAATAGTCTTGTGAGGTGAGCACCCGCAAGCATTCACCCCGTGAGAAGCCTGGAGACGGGCTTGAAATATAATCCGCGTCCGCGTAAACGCTTCTCCGAAACATATTAAAGATGGCACAGGGAGCCTGCAGAAAAACACAAACTGAAATCAGAGGGCCTTATCAGACTCCCACATTCTTTCAACGATACCATCGCTTGTGAACTTTCTTGCGTGTATACTTCCAAAATTGCGTCCACCGAACAATCAACTGTTGGTTGAGGTCAAAAAACCAAAGGGAAGTGAACGCGAAATTTGTTTGTGATTAGTAAAATGTCCAATGCTTGATTTTGCTCCGCATTTCTAGACAGTGTCCTGCTCCCCTCTCCCCACTCATGTCTCGCAAAATAGCAGTGCATTTCGCTCCTGGTTGGCCTGGTGAGTCCTACCTTACTTAAGTTTCGACAAATGCCTTTAAAATACCAGAAGCTGCACTGGGTTTCTTCATTCCCTTTAGAGCTATTTTGGTGCTTCCTGACTTTCACAGCATTAATTTTTTTATGGTTTCATTACTTTCCTTGGTTCTTGGTACTAGTCCTGAGTGGGCGCAAATTTAACAAACCACATTCTTGTAATATACTTAACATTTTCGCATGGCTTATAAGTCTTAATAAAGGCATACGTTGTTGTCCGGGATTGGGTAATCACATCCCCAAGCATATTTTCTTGTGACGTATATATTCGAAACGAAGCCGCATTAGTTGTCCGTGCTGCAAAACGAAATCAACCTCTTGCTCTGCCAGCATCAGGTTTAAACGAGGCGACTGTAGAATTCACTTGTGCCTGACGTTCTCGGTGGTGACAGCGGTGATATACTGCTGCCGTCGCCGACGCCCCGTTGAGCGGTGACGAAGCGAGCAGAACCCCGTCCCCGGGTAGCTCTTGTTGGCGTTCGAGTACTCCACGAAGACGCAGCTGCTTTATAACTGACCTAAACGTACTCTTTGCTTATAGACATCACCATAACACGTTTTATAGGACACGGAAATGCGAAAAAAAGCCAAGCAGAAAAAACTGCACGAGCCTCTATTAGCACGCAGCTCAAATCCCGTAAACGCCGCGGAGAAGCGGTGGCAGGGGGCGCAGCGATCGCCAAGCTCGAGGCGAATATGGTAACTGTGTTATAAGAAACGCGATATGCCGACGCTGCCGCGAGAGACGTGCTCAGTGGCGGTTACCCGCTACTAGTTAAGTCCTCCTTAGCGGGCGTCGTCGTGCCTTCGCCGACGTAGCGATCACTTTCTGAGACACAGGTAGGTTTTACCCTGCCGAGGAAGCTACATGAACTGCACAGCACAAGCTCAGTGCCAGGTACACCAGGATCCAAAGGTGTGCAAAGACGTAGAATCATCAATGCGCCGCCGCCGAGAAGAATATGCAGTTCACGCTGGGCTCACATCTTGCAAAAGGGGGTATTGTTATACTAGGCCATGGATTTGTCATTCTGAATCGGCATCGAGGGGATCCACTTTCTCGTGATTAAAGCACTTGTATTCTATGTACATTTTCTGAGAATGTTTGACCTAATTGAGGGTTGTTTTACGTCCACTCCACTCCTCCAAAGCATTTATTTTGTTCGGCTAAATAATATTATGCGTACTGAAGTAATGACGTAATTCTTGTTATCTGAAACAGACGGAACTTTATTGTATACCGGCGCTGCAGAACATGCTTTCTGTAGTCTTTGCGAAGCGATTGTTTCGGGAAGCTACACCACTCAGTGCCCGCAAAAGTGCACACTAGGTTTAGCGGCAGTCGATACTGTTGCTCAAGCTCACAAAGCTAGATATCCTTAGTTTGATTGGAAATCTAATTTCAACGGCAGACTTTTATCTAACACATTAGGAGTTGCAAACCCATTCACATCTGTGATTTTTCGGATCATAATAATTGATGAAAAACAACAATATAGCGCTGTGCAAGATAGGTCTGTACGAAAGCGACCGAGAAAATTGCTATACCAGCTAAAAGGATGTAGACATTGAATGAGCATTTTATATGCGGGAATCTTAATCGAGGCCCGACTAGGTAGAAATAAAGTGCACGTGAACTTCCGTGAGAAACTATTTTATGTTCCGCAATGCCTTTAGAAAGTGGTTCATGATTAGCTACATTGCTGATATTGTCGGGAGGCAGCAAAACCTTGAGCGCGATGTAACTCGTCCTTATTTTTGTCTCTTCGGTTCAGTACAACTTGGCTGATGAGTGCTGTGGCAGCGGCAATTCCGCTTTGACAAGCCGAGTTCATTTCTTACTGCCATGACGTTATATGATAACTGAAAAACAACTGGGCCAAAAAAACCAGTCACAAGAAGACGACTATGCTAAACTGGCACCAGTCATTTTAGAATGACCTGATATTTGCGGGAGTTTTTTAAGTTTTTTTCGGGTCGCAAGTACTTTGAGCCGTGAGCCTTATAAAAAACACCACTCAATCGCCAAAGAACACAAATCCACCTCAAATTATTGCCAGTGAATGTTCGCCGCTTGAAGCTGGCATTCCGGTCTTCTTCACGCGCCGAGCTGCGTGGTTTTTGTGTATGCAGCACACTCGCAGTGCCGCTGAAGGAATAAATTGATGCCTTTTTTTTCTGAGTCGACAGCGACACTTAACAAATGGCCCAATTAGGCAATAGTATACGAGCCACGGTGGTGAACAAATAATGCTGTCTACCGTGTGCTGGCAATACCTATACCTTTTGAAATTCTGGTAGGCAAAACAAAAACACTGCAAACATTCGTCGTCACCCCGCAAAGGCTTATATAAATATCAAAGCTAGTGAACCTAATTGCTCATACAAAACAGTAATCATTTTTTGTCCAGTGTAGTCGTTGGTAGGGGCAATGAAAACGGGAGGACTTTGTAGAAGAATATTTTCGTTGCTGAGGTATTTTATTAAAGTTTTCCCATTAGATTCTGCTATTTTATTCAGAAAAGACATGACATAGTTGGAGGACTGTACTTCTTGCTGCATTTTTGCTACACTGTGTCCGCATTGATTCCTGATGTAATAAAAAACACCACTAAAAAATTCTCGCTTAATATTTACAAAACTTCCGGCGCGCTGGTTTGAGCATTTTGTACCGGGTAGGTATGAAACTATTTGTTTTCAGAAATTGCAAAACGCTGCTAGCGAAAAGTAACCTCTGTGTCAAAACTTTGTTTCAGATAATAACTGTAAAAGGTAAGTGAATATGACGAAGCTTTGAAGAGTAAAACACAAAACAGTAATTCTACTCTATGCATTTCTGCCTCTTAGAAAAGCCTAACACCGCTAGCTTTTCATTGTTCGCAATAAAGTCAATGAAGAAATTCTGCACTTTTTCAAAACAGTACAGAAAATGTGCCCCGGGAGTTCTGTTTAATCAAACCAATTTATGCTGAACACGTTTGCTTGAAAATGTACTTCCAATTACTCAGGATTGCTCAGAATTCATTGAATTGTTGATACAGTTTGTAAAAAGTGGCAGTTGTGTTTGTTTGCTTCGAGTGTTTTGGAATACCGAATATGTCAATCCACCCGCCGCGGTGGCTCAGTGGCAAAGCGCTGCGCTGCTGAGCACGAATTCGCGAGTTCGGTTCCCGGCCGCGGCAGTCGCTTTTCTGATGGAGGCTAGAAAGAAAAACGCCTGTGTGCACGAGATTCCCCAGCTGGTCAAAATAAATACTGAGCCTTCCACTACGGCGGGCTTTACTGCCTGCGCTGCGTCGGCGCGTTACACCCTACATTCAATCAATCAATCAATCAATCAATCAATCAATCAATCAATCAATCAATCAATCAATCAATCAATCAATCAATCAATCAATCAATCAATCAATCAATCAATCAATCAATCAAAAAATTAATCAATCGAATATAGCAATCATTTTTCACCGCAGCAGTGTTTGCGTTGTTGCAATTTTCTGTATGTTTGTGTCTATATGGTTTCATCCGACACTGGAAGCTCTTAGGACGTACTCAAGTGTTTATAATTGAATGCGAGGAGGGCTGTCCGGCAATTCAAACCAAGATTTACCAAACATTTCGCAACTCGGCATTACTACAAGTGTTGTGTAACCGTGAGGAAGCAATGATGAATAGTATGTGCAGGTGTTGTCTACATGGCACTGTACGAAAAACTTCGAATCAACTCACCACATTTACACAGACCGCGTCGCATTGACGCAAAAAGTCGGCGTTTAAATATATATACAACGAATAAATTCCTGCACGAACAGCCTCAAGACAAACATCTACAGTTTGATGTTTGTCTACAGTCTACAGTAACATCTACAGTCTACACTTTGATAGTCTAGACTTCTCTCAATAACAGGTAGTGCTGCAAAATTATTACTTTTTATTCAGAGTTTATTATCACCAGGTTTTTAGGCAGGTTTTTGATAGCGATGATAACTTTGGAGGACGTTTGAAAGCGATACTTTATACTTGGAATATCATAATGTATATGCGTAAGACTCGGTCTATTACTTCACCATTGGCCTCTTAGTAATATCTTTACGTTACGTTATCACCAAAAAAAAAAACAATGACCCGCCGCGGTGATTCAGTGACTAAGGCGTTGTGCTGCTGAGCCTAAGAACGATTCTCGGCTCCCGCGGCCGCTTTTCCGAAAGAGGCGAAACGCGAAAAGGGGTGCGTGTGTTTCTGGCGACCGGTAAGATCACGAGGTAGTCCAAATTATTTCGGAGCATTCCGCTACGGCGTACCTCATCGCCTGTGTAGTTTCGGTGCTCTAAACCTCACAATCAATCAATCAATCAATCAATCAATCAATCAATCAATCAATCAATCAATCAATCAATCAATCAATCAATCAATCAATCAATCAATCAATCAATCAATCGAGAAACCAATCAATCAATCAATCAATCGAACAATGAAATCAATTATTTCTATCAATCTATCTATCAAACAATATAATCAATAAATATATAATATTTATTACCGTAATTATCAATCATTCACTCAATCAATAAATCGAATTACAAGGCAACTGATGGCTTCTACATTATCACCGAAAACCCTGGCGAGTATGTTTACACAGTAATCTACTCAACCACTTTATTTTGTGGTTATCTGGGTGGTAGCCGCAGTGTTAAAAAATACTTTTTCTAAACATGCACTCATGCAGCATTTACTTTTTGTCATGTTCCGGGTGCTCAAAGTCAGCTTTTATATGTATTGCTTAGCATTTTGTCTTCCTTCAAGAAAAAAGGATTTCTCCTTACCCGTTCGTATTGGCCTGATACCTTAGGTTGAGGCTTTCGTACTAACGCAGGAATAAAACACACACACACAGACACGCACACACACAGACACACACACACACACACACACACAGGCACACACACACACAAACACACACAAACACACGCACGCACGCACGCGCGCACGCACGCACACAACCCACACACACACAAAACACACACAACACACACACACACACACACACACACACACACACACATTTCGACTAATTCGCAACCGCCAAGAACCATCCCAGAGTTCGTGACCGAGGCTTCCATGATCGAGAATACCCTGGACATGCGTTCGACAACACAACGCGTTTTTGGCGAACCCCGTCAACGCCACTGGATTCACGACAGACAAATTACGGGAACAATCCACGCCCTCGTTCGTGAAGAACTAAGAAAACTTGACCCAACAAGGCCACAACCCCAAGTAACCTCCCTGACCGACGTTATCCGAGAAGTTCAACGCGCACTTGCGACTTCTACGCCGTCGGAATCACCAGGTGAGCCACAAGCTATCACCGAACCTGAAAGTGTTCGTCGACCCCGCCCTGCTACAACTCGTCGTCAAGAGGCCCGGCCGTACCGCCACCCACTGTCGCCCGCCCGACCCCATGTGGTCCGAAACCAGACGCCGAGGAAGACAGACGTATGGCGAACTCTCAATATTCGTCCTTTGTGCTAGCACTGCGGAGAGGCCAACCTCAACCGTCGCTGCCCCTACAAGAGGCTCGGTTTGCGAGTGTTCTATGTCGACGTACCCCGCCCCCGACTCGGCCAGCACCCAACGGACACCGAAGAATACCTGTCCATCACCAGCCGTGGCCCAGCCCATTTCAACCGTTCGCCATCGCCCTACCCGTACCAGTCGCCCAACCGCCATAGCAATGCTGACTTGGCACGTGGAAGGTCCCCCAGCCCACGCAGGGGAAACAAAAAGCAGAAACCTCGGGAGGTAAAGTTCCACAGCGGAGGAAAAATTAAAACACTCCAACTGACTTAAACACTAGCTGAAGACCATGATTCACGACATGCCCGCAGCCCGGCAACCCGATCTAACCCGGACGTGACTCCAGAACACGACGACCACCACACAGGCGCGACTCCTACCCGACATTACCAATCATGAAGCTAAGAAGACGAGGATAACGACGGCGCATAATGCCCCACCGCCAACACGCCCAAGCCGAGATACGCCGCCCCGAAGCACCCGAAACTCGAGGAAAGCGGTGTTCGATGTCCAGTTGTCCATCGACGGCTTTGACGTAGTGACCCTCATCGTCACGGGAGCCGATTACTCAGTAATAGGCGGGTGACTCGCGTCTAAGCTGAAGAAAGTTACGACCCGATGAGACGGTCCGCACATGCGCTCAGAAGGAGGCCACCTCGTAACGCCAAGTGGAAGGTGCACATCCTTCGTCACCATGGCGGCACGACGTTAGTTATCTTCTCCAGTTAGTTATCTTCTAACTAACTATCCAGTTAGTTATCTTCTCAAACTATTCCCGAAACGTAATTCTCGAAATGGACTTTTTGACGGACAACGGCGCAATAATTTATCTGCAGACCAAGTCGATAAATTTTTATCTGATCATTCCACGACGCCGCCACCGAAACTCGATCACCATGCAGCTGTAAGGATCGCCGACGATCAGGTCACCCTGCCACCCCACGCAAACTTGATGATCGCCGTCTACTGTGAGGATGCTGCTCCTGATATCGACGCTATTATAGAGAGTGATCAAAGGTTGCTTCTCAAGGGCGGTGTCTCCGTCGCGAAAGGCATTGCACGCTTCAAGCAATGCAAATTCCACGTTTTGGTCACAAATTTTGGCAAATTAGTACCAGCATCTAAATAAGGGCGCCGCAATTGCGTTCCTCAAAGAAACGCAAGAAGCAAGTGACGTGATCGCGGGCGCAAACTTTGAAGTTATTCATACTTTCGTATACTTTCGACGTGAAGCCGGCGCTGTCGGAGGAAAATCGGGACAGAATACTGGATTTTCTGCATCGCTACAACGAGTGTTTTTCGTCAAACACAAAATTACATCACACACCCCCAGTGAAGCACCGAATTATAACCGAATATGGAGCCCGACCTTCCCAACAGTCACTGTACCGCGTCTCTTCACACGAGCGTGAAGCGATCCGGACTCAAGTCGAGGACATGCTCAGCGACGACAATATAAAGCGCTCAAAAAGTCCGTGGGCTGCGCTCGTCGTACTCGTGAGGAAAAACGACGACACTTTTGGTTCTGCATTTACTATCAGAGTTGACGGACATTCTTTTTTTGTGCCGTGTTTTTTCCGCGCTGGTTTGTCAATCATGAACGTTCCCCAACTCGCCCAAATCACAGTCCTCTTGACTATCGGAGACTGAACAAAATGACCAAAAAGTACGTGTACCCCCTGCCACGAATCGACGATGCCCTCGACCACCTCTGCCACGCGAAGTACGTCGCATCGATGGATCTGAAGACCGCCTACAAGCAAAGTAAAGTGGACGAGAGAAACAAAGAGAATACGGCATTTATAACCCAGGAATGTCTATACCACTTCAAGGTGATGCCGTTTGGGCTGTGCACTGCGCCAGCCTTGTTTCGGAGAGTCATGGACAATGTGCTAGCTGGCCTGATGCGGCACACTTGCCTCGTATACCTCGACGACGTTGAGGTATTCGCCCAGACGTGCGATGAACACCTTTGTTGTTGTAGCCTGACGTTGCAAACTTGGAAGCTAGGTATCAAGACGTCAGTACCTCACGTGGTTTTTCCTTTCCCTGAGGCAACGCTATAAAAAGGCGAGGCTCACAAAATAAAGCATTCACTACCACTGCGCTCTGCGTGCTGTGTTGTTATCGTCCGGCCACCCTCAGTCCCCGCCGGCCCCGGCGGGATAGCAATGGCGACGAGTATCGAACCAGCCTTTTGAAGATTACGGAGGCAACCACCAACCTGCGGAAATGTCGGCCCAAATGCCACAGTTCATCGACGGAAACGATAAGTGGGCTTTGTATGTCGTCCGCATTGAAAGGTTGGAGTCTGTACTCGAGGTTATTTGCTCGTCGGAGTTAACGTTGAAGCCTGAAAAGTGCCACTTCGCGTACGAGGAACTCATACTTTTGGGACATGTCTTGAACGCCGCGGGAGTCCTGCCTCACCGGGTGAAAACTTTAGCCATAGCAAACTTCCCCAAGACCGAAAGATAAGAAGGGCGTGCGAAGATTTCTTGGACTGTGCTCATACTACCGGCGCTTCGTCGCTAACTTCGCACGCATTGCAGAGCCACTCACGTGCTAGACGAAAGGTAGCACCCCTTTCAGCTGGGAAAACGCCAAAGAAAAAGCATTCTGCGAACAGCAACAATGCCTGAAAAGCCCGCCCGTGCTCGTGTATTTCGACGAAAACGCCGAAACGGAAATGCACACGGACGCCAGAGATATAGGCTTGGGTGCTTCCTCGTCCAAAAGCAAAGCGCTTGCGAGAAAGTGCCAGCCTATACCTATGCCTATGCCAACCGTGGTCTGTTTAAGGAAGACAAATATACTCAGAATCTTAGAAAGAGTGCCTCGCGAATATATAGACCATTTCAAAATTTTCCCCATACGTCAATGGAAGACCGTTCAGGGTTGTGATAGACCACCGTGGGCTGTGTTCGCTCGACAATTTGAAGGACCCCTCTGGCCGTATTGGGCGGTGGAGCTTGCGTTTGGAAGAGTTCAATGATACAATCGTCTACAAATCTGGCAGGAAACACTCTGACGCCGACTGCCTATTCCGTGCCCCCGTCGACCCACCACCACAAGACTCCGATCAAGACAGCGCGTTCTTCGGAGTCGTTACGGAGACAGACCTAGCTGCCCACCAGCGCGCCTACACCCACTTCCGCGTCTTGATCGACTACCTCGAAGGACGCAACGTCGCCGTGCATAGGGCGTGAAAGCGGAACTTAGCAGAATGCAGTCTCAATAACTCGGTCCTCGTGAAGAAGAATTTAAGCCAGGGTACCGGAACAAATTATCTACTTGTCACCACCCCAGACCTTCGTGACGAAATTTTGGAAGCGTGCCACGACGATCTGTCTTCCGCGCATCTCGGCACAGCTGGCAGTATCGGAAACATCAAGGCGAAGTAGTTCTGTCCCCCACCTACCGCGGTGGCTCAGTGGCTAAAGTGTTGCGCTGCTGAGCACGACGTCGTGGGTTCGATTCCCGGCCACGGCGGCCGGTTTTCTGATGAAGGAGAAATGCAAAAACGCCCGTGCGTACGAGATTTTGGCGCCCGTAAAGAACCCAAGGTGGTCAAAATTTATCCGGAACCCTCCACTACGGCGCGCCTCATAGCCTTCGTTGTGTCGGCTTACTAAACCCTACAATCAATCAATAAATTTCTTCTGACCCCGCATTGCACCCGACGCAACCCTCTACCTTCGGAGTTGCCATGACTGTCAGCGATGAAAAACGCCACCGACAAGACCCGCAGGACTTCTGCAACCGATCGTCGTCCCGTCGAGGCCCTTTCAACAGATTAGGTTAGACCTTCCAGGCCCGTTCCCTACGTCACAATCACAGAACAAGTGGATTGTCGTAGCGACAGACTACATGACGCGCCACGCAGATACCGCCGCTCTTCTGAGGGTGACTGCACAAGAAGTCGTCAACTTCTTCATAAACAAAGTTGTGCTGTAACATTGAGGCCCTGAAGTCCTAATCACGGACCGCAGAACGGCCTTCAGTGCGGAGCTCTTGCAAAGAATCTTACGCTACATCAAAACGGATCACCGAAGAACGACGGCGTACCACCCCCAAACGAACTAACAGAGCGCCTGAATAAGACAATCGCAAAAATTCTTGCTATATACGTCGACGTTCAACATGGCTTGGGACGAAATCCTACCATATGTCACATTTGCGGACAGCACGGCTATCCAGGAAACTACGCATGTGACACCGTTCGAGGTTGTCTACGGAAGATGGCTGACTGCAATGCTGGACGCCACACTTCCCCACGTGGAAGACGACGACCTCAACGCCGACGTCCAAGGATACCTCCAGCGTGCGAGGAAGCCCGCCAGCTCGCTCGAGTACGCACAACGGACCAGCAGCTGGTGGATGCCAGACGCCGAGTACCTCCCACGAGATCGTGTGTAGAAATGGACTCCCACCCGAAAACGTGGACTGACTGAAAAGCTTCTACGACGGTATTTCGGACCCTACCGGATCCTACAATGTGTTGGCGATTATCGGGCAACGTATTGTTTTAAAGCAAAGCTTCCTAGCTTTAACAGCCAACTTCAAAGCTTTAACAGCCAACGGTTCCTTCGTAGCGTGGGGGACAACACAGTCGTAACGCGCTGCAGGCGGTGGTGGCGAAAAGAGTGGCGGGCGCAGTTCACTCACAGAGCACACTAGATTTGGCGCGGCGAATTTTCCAACCGTTTCGGCGCCGAAGTGCCGGCTCGCCCGCGTCGGCGTCGGTGGTACGGCTTTCTCGTCTTCTTCAGCGGCGGTTGTTTTGGGCCTGTTTTGGTGGAGCTTAACGTCAATGCGCGGTGCATTCGCATGGCTTAATTAACTTGTTGGAAGCAACTCTAGGGTAACCCGCAGCCGACTGGATTAACTGGTCGTACGGCAAACATGCGTTAACAATTGGTTATCCGGGCGGAAAAACAAAAAGTAGAGCCCACATACAGACGTGTGGCCTCTATAGAAACGCTAACTTTTGCGCACTGCTTGCTAAGCATGGGACTAGGTTTTCTAAATTGGTGAATACCAGCTAGGTTGTGTTTGAAGAAGTATTAAAAAGGCGAAAGAAGCAACTGGTTCTGATAAATACCGGTTATAAATGTTCCCTAAGCGTTCTCGCAATTCTCAAACTTACAAATATAACTAGTTTATATAGGTATAAATTGGAATCACTAAGCTAATATGCCGAATTGTTTGTCTTCTCTTGTGTAGCCCGGTGGTGTAGCTTAAAGCTAGCACATCATGATGGCTAGTTTCCTCTGTTTCAAACTTCGAAAAACGCTCGTCTCCGTTTTATTCCTTTTGACTCCCGGCCGGGCTACAGCGATGGCGTCCGCAGCTCTAGCCCGGCAGTTGGCGACGCTGCTGCTGCGTTCGGGACGCCGCCCCCGCGAATTCCAGGCAACGGCTGGCAGAATCTCTGGTTTCACTTATTTAAAGCTTTGCTTTCTAACCACCTTCAGAGTGTGGATTTGAGCCAATTTTTTGTGCGGCGAGATAATCCGCGATTTCCGCAGGTCGTTCTCTCAAGCGTGGCGGGGATGAGTAGCAAAAATCCTGGAAGACCGATGTCGCGCTAGTGGCATAGGCTGTGCATGTGACCACGTGAACGACAGTGGTAGCCCAAACGCCGCCCGTCTGGCGTGCGCCAGAATCCGTCTCCCGTACACCGGGTTCCTGTGCGGGACAAGGATGTACCGGCGTGGGTGGCTGGCGATGCTGAGGGGTGGTGAAGTCGGCCATGTTGGAGCTTACTGACGAATAGCCGCGGCCTAGCTAGTGCGGAAGGTTGCGCCGTCGAATTTTGTGCTGAGAATTCTTGATGCGTCTCCTCGCGCACCATCCTAAACAGAAGAAGCCGACAGCTGGGGCGAGATACGCTGATTATCTCTTGTCGCAGAACTGACCGATTAGGTTCCACAAGGAACTCTCGTCACTGGTCACAGTAGCAACATTTACCGGACATCTGGTGGTGATTCGGTCATAATGGCGGCTGCGGGCCTGCACAGCCCTCTTGATAGCCGTGGCCTCCTCTCTAAAATCATGCACCGGGCGTGGTTAGTTTTTAACATGGCTGGTAAGCAGTTTCTTTGTGACTCCATGTATCACGTAGCGGTGATTTTTTTTTGTCCATACCTGGTTGGAAAAATGCGGCCTAAATGGCAAACCATGTTCTCTGAAAACATGGTGACGTTCTCGTTCGACTTTTGAATCCGCGACTCCAGCAAACCTGCAGCGCTTAGTCTTGTCGGGTGGGGAGTCGAAAATGTTTCCTATAGCTGCTGAAGGAAGTCCGTCGTCAAGCTGCTCTAGTGATAGTCGTACCAGGTATAAGCAGCGAACTCCAACCAGATGCAGACGTTTCGCAGCTTATGGTAATCACCCCATTGGTTGAAATTGGCAACACGCTCAGTTTGCGTGACCGAGTCCTCAATATCTTCGAACGCGTCCCCATCGAATGCATTCGGGATGCGGTACTGAGGGAATGTTACCTAGGTTGGGGTCATCATGGGAGGTTGACGAGGTTCGGGTTGAGGTGTTGACACCGGAAATTGAACGCCGAGCACGCGGGGATCCAGGCATTAAGGAACCTTGCTTCCTCCACCGTATTGCGTCTCGATAGACGCACACAAAATGAAGCGTACGGTGTTGCACCGATTTATCAGGCGTGTGGCTTAAAACGAAGAGGCGAGGTAGAACTTCCGACCTCAGCGAAACTCAAGCATGGAATTAGGCACATGGGCCTTGGGGCACGCGTTGATGTGGTCATCTTTGTGGGACAGGGCTAACTAACGATCATGGCACGTGTACCTCAATCAAAGTTTTTACCAAGCGCACAGACCGGTACCGGAGATTGCTCTGCTTACCACGCATGCCCTCCGTGTGACAATATGTACTTTATGGCCCACTATTAAAGAAAGAACCTAAAAACAGCAGAATAATATTCGTTACTTTAGCAATCACGCACCCACCCTAAGTAAGCACAGATTACTCCGAGCTTCCACCTAAGGCGGGGAACTTAGTGTACCCAGAAAAGAATCAGCGAGCTATATGAAAATAACGCTTGCATTATAGCAAAAGCAAGAAATGTGCAACCAATCCAGCGTATGCCACCAAAATAGTCGGATGTATCGCCCTGCAATTAAAATATTCATTAGCGGCATTTATCCAACCTAAAAAAATTTTTGTTTATTTTGTTATCATAGAAAGAGTTTAATGCAGAGGGTAATTATTTTTGCCTTCTCTCGTCCTCACAAGTAGCGAAGGCTTAGTCGCGCCGTATACCCGATCTATCAGAATACCTTAATTTCGAAGGATGAACAAGCTGATATATTTCTCACATGTAGTAAATGGCTGCTATAATTTATGGATATCGTGCGGCATCTTTGACCCGCCATAATGTCAGCTATCCTCACGGGCTACCTTGAAAGGACGCTTGCTGTGTGGATTCAATAATACATTTTCACAGCGGCAGTATTTTGAGCGACTGCGGTTAGGTGCCTGAGTACCACCAGTGGGAGCTTTGATACTGAAGTACAAAGCAACTATTACATAAAATTACTGCTGCATTGCAGCCACCATTTTCGGGTCGCAACGTTTTCAAAACGTTTTAGCATCCAGGTCAAAATATGATGTTTTCTTCGATCCTTCCTAGTGTTTCTTTTGCGGGCTTTGCATACCTCTATATTATCAGATTTGTTTAGGCTAGACGCTTCGGTGTTTTTTTTCAGAAAGCAGACATTGATTTTGTGATTAGAAGAGATAAATCATAGTTTCGCGATAGCGCTATCTCTGCGCTTTTGTTGTATTATTTTTATTATTATTTCTTTTCCGTCAACATAGCTTCTTTTGAAGGCAAAATGGGAAAAAAAGCAGAATACATTAGTTTTACCTCAGCGCCAAAAGTGGCTCTAAACAAAAAATTTTACCAGGATTTGACATGCACAAAGAAAGGTGGATTTGATCATGGTATTTGATAAGGCTATGTTGCTGATTTCAATTGAAGTTCTTTAAAAACATTTGTATTGCTAGCGGTAGTGAAACTGTATATAAGTCATAATAAAGTCGTATTCACTAACATTACCAAACGTTTCTCCCTCTCGTTATTATTGTTGAATAACAGTTTGATTCGCAACTACCAATCTAAATAAACTGCCCTGCATTGCTTTCAGAGTATTCTGCTCATTTTATTTTTTTAGTTCTGATAGTACTATAATTGTCAGGAACGTATGAGCTCTAAGGTTATTTTATGAGCACAGAATGCAACCTAATCTTCGTCTTCTTCCTCACCAAGGGGAATCTACCTCAGTCAATTTAACCCGTGAAGCGGAAAAATACATTGACAAACTGAACAAGAATGGAATGCATATTCTCACCTGGGGACTCACGGGAAAGTATAAATACTGGAGGTTTCAGCTTCAGGACAAGTAAGCCAGCCGCATTTTTATTTTGTGGTTGAGGCGTGGTGGGCTCCACCAATGTGTTCCTAGTGATTTCATGTTTAATTTCTTTTGTGGGAACATGTAGGAACACAATTGGAGCCAGCGAAATCAATGTGGTAGCTTTAATTTACAAGTAACGTTTAAAGAATGATGTATTTATTTGATTAATAACAATTATGACCGCCCCAAATGAGACACAAGCTTATTTATACACAACAATTGAATCAAGCTATGCCTGGCAAAAGAACGTATACAAAAACGGCTGACCTCAAAACTCGCAATTGCAATATAACCGCTTAAGTATAGCTGTTCCTTTCCCAGATTTTTAAGAAGCGTTCCTACAATACAAATGTATAGCAACATAACAGCATCTGTATTGGTTTCCAATCCTGAAAAAGACATAGAAAGATATCTCCGATAACCTAGTCACTAATCTCGACATCCTTGCAATTTCAACAATTCTGTTAACCAGAATTTAAAACCCAAAACCAACTTTACGCACGCTGATGACTAACGGGTAAAAATATCGAGCCTAAGCAAAATCATTGTACCTACGGTAACGCTTCTCTATAAAAAACGTTAATGCATGGTTAATGAACAAGGACCTGTCGGGTCATGTTTGCAGGGGTGGAAAAGTTTACAGTCTCAGAGGTGTGTGTAGAATACGAGCGAACATTTACAAAGTGTGGCGGTATGCGTGTGTGATTCCGCTGATTGTATCCTCCTCGCCACCATTTACGGCTCTTTCACATGTTACAAAAATCTTGACGAAATATTTACGTATAGGCGGAATATTTTTCACACCCCTAAATGTGGTGACATACTTCATTCTTGTCCATAATTTTCAGCGAGACAAAAATGGAGTTTGAGGCTAAACATAATTCAACACGGGTATTAGGTGTTTCTGTTATTGAAAATAGACAGGTCTATCAATTCTGCTGGAGCAAATAAAATGCAAGTTGAAAACAATATTTCACCTAAATGTACGAAACGAAAGCGCAGCTTAGTCGATACCTTAAGGCGGTACTTCGCGGCGACATTGAAAGTCCAACAGGGACGAAAGGTTTCAAAAGAAGGTGCGCAAATAGTTGGAATCCGAAATATTGGATTTTGTTTAGCCAACACCTACCTAGATTATCGTAGGAGGAGTGAAACAGGAGGGGAAAAGCTCGAGAGTTAGGCGGGGGAAAATGGAGACGCACTCACGTGACAAGGGTGAGAAGGGGCTACTTCAACGACGACATTTGGAGCCAAGTGAACACATACCCTTCGCGTATCATTCAGTTGCTGGCAGAAGAGCGGGTATTGACGTAGCATCTCTCTTCAGCTTGATACGAAATACGCAGCGATATACCGGGAAATGAATACTCAGTACACCCATAGGTTCGGTGCCTTTATTCTTCACCGAGTGAAAAGGCTTTTTTGTTTTTGTACGCATTGATTCTTCAACAAAAAAAAGGCGCAACATGCACTAGTGGTGTACGGCTGGTGGAACAGCCGAGCTGGCAGCACTTCTTCCCTTTGTTGGGGACGCGGCTGCTGCATCATCATCAGCAGCCGCCCAGTACGTCTACTAAAGGATGAAGACCACTCCCATTGACCTCCAAAAACTCCGGTTCTGCGCTGCTCGAGTGCGTTCTCTGGCTCCAAATTTCGTTATTTCGTAACTTTATTGAGTAATTGGCCTTTCTTTTTTCTATACACGTCTTTCGGTGGCCACACTGTCTCGCTGATAGTCAACCCATTGCAATTTCGCCTAATTTTGTTGCCAGCCCAAGTCCATTTCAATTTTTTATTGGAAATATAAGTTCTACTCCAATTTGGTCTCCGATCCAGCAAGCTTGGTTCCTGTCTTTAAGTGTTACTCCGACCATTTATTTTCTATGGCCTGTTGAGCCGCCATAAGTTTGCTTTCAAGTTGTTTAGTAAGGGGCCAAGTTTCCGCTCCATATCTTCTCACATAACGTTTATTTCTGAACTTGCCGCTGAAGGTTCCTTATTAATGGCATACCCGAGTCTTTTCGTCCACACGCTTACACATCTCTCCCAAAGCCAGCCGCTTTAGCACGCGCTACAGCCAGCGACCAGGCCCAAAGTCGACGGCCGCTCTACAAGCACAAACAAAATTCTGAGCGCCATGAATGCGATGATCGCGAGGCTTACAAGTCTGTATTTCTTCCACCTGCGATGTACGAAGGTCACACTGTTTTAATCCCCAAAAGTAATGATCCTGAAAAAGTGCTTAAAGTAGAAGGATATCGTCCCATTTCCTTATGTAATGTAGATTATAAAGTATTCGCTAAGATTTGGGCCAACAGTCTTCAAAATGTAATTGAGCTACTAGTTGGTGACCATCAGACATGTGGCATCTGTGGGCGATCTATTCAAACTAACATACACATAGCAAGGTCTATACTAGAGTGTGTTTCGGTTACGTCAGCCCAGGTTGCCTTAGTACAACTAGATTTGGCAAAGGCGTTCGATCGAGTCAGTCACCAATTCCTGTTTCGTGCTCTACAGCATGTGAACGCAGCATCTTGGCTTACCAAAGGTTTAAAATTAGTTATGTTAATGGTTCGACAAGAGTGACCGTTAACAATCGACTAACCCAACCAATCCACCTTCTTTCATCGGTTCGCCAAGGGTGCCCATTATCACCACTCCTGTTTTGCTTATATCTGGAACCATTATGCATGCGCATAATAGAGGACAATAATGTTAGAGGGTTCAAGCTATCGTCCTTTTAAGTGAGAATTTTAGCATATGCCGTTGATATCGCCTTATTTTGTACTGACAAGGCCAGCGTGGAGAATGCTCTTGCAATTACACAAGAATTTTGCAAGGTTTCAGGTGCGGCCCTGAATTTCGAGAAAAGCTCCAAATTTTTGTTGGGAGAATGGGGAACCACACCCGATGTTCTCGCCGGAATCAATTGGAGTAGAGACATAACTTATTTAGGAGTACCCCTCTCGCAGTTTCGCAATATTGACTCGCATTGGTCAGAACAGGCGGTGAAGCTACAGCGCCAAGTAAATGACTGGCGAGGACGGCAGCTGTCCATCTTTTCTCGTGCTCGGGCGTGTAACAGGTTTCTTGTGACCCGACTTCATTATGTCCTACAGGTGTTACATTGCTCACGACTCAGGATACAGGCTTTTCACCGGATTTTTGCACCCTTCAGTAGGTGTTCGCGTGGTGAGCCAGTGTGTCGCGATGACCTTTTTCTTCCGGTTGTGCGAGGGGGGCTTGGGCTTGTTCATCTGTTTTTTTGGCAGCTTCTTTCTCGTTTATTCTACTTTCAAGATGTTCAACATCCTTTTTTGAAAGCTGTACTGCAAATACGTCTTGCACACTTTCTCCCTGATATTGTGACGTCTTCGCTGTCTGTGAACGGAGCCGGAAGCCCGCGAAGTTTCCTCGAAGAAGTCGTTGGCACGCTTCTCTTCTTACAGGCTCTGTTTATCCTTGAGTACACATTTACCGCTTTGCGCAAATCTATTTCGGGTGCCCTGGTTTCCGGGCTTTTTCCCACGCCTTTATATCATGTTTTGTACCTACAGTGTCCGTCCCAAGATGTCCTCAATAGAGTGTGTAACATATTTGTTCCGCCAGGTGTTAAAATATTTTTCTTTATATTACACACTGGCACGCTCCGTGTTAAAACTTGGATGAAAGACCGGGGTCTGTTTATAGCTTGGTCGACAGACTTTCGGCTCTGTACTCGACCGGAGACAATTGATCACTGCTTTGCCGACTGCAGAGATGCTGTCTTTTTCTGGGATATTTTACAACGAACACTCAGAAAAGACATGAATATTACCCCTTTCTCTATCCGATTTTTGCCGTTCGACTATCCTGGTGAGCCGCCTTATGACATGTTTGTGTTGATTGGTTTGTACAGTTTGTGGCGATGCCGCCTATGTGATAGGCATGCTGAGTAACCAAGATCAACTAAGTCCTATTTCCGAGAAACTGTGGCATTTATACATAGTGTGTATAGTTTGCTTAACCAACCACCTGACCGGTTCCTTCTTTTGAACGCGTGTCTGTGTTTGCCTTTTTTTGATGTATATGTGCTTCTCATAACTTCAGTTTATTCTTTTGTTTGCTTGTATTGCTCGTACTGCAACGTCTGAGCGTATTCTCTCTTGTAATAAAGGAAACAAAAAGATAATAGCTTGATTGGATAGATGCCGGTTTTATAACGCGAGGGAGCCAGGCTCGAATCCGGCCACTGGCAGCGGTTTTTTTAATTCCCATTGCGTGCACAAGTGTTTGTTCCCCAGTGCTCCAAAACCGTACCCCTCGAGTCTTTGGGGTGGTCCGGCGGTTAAGTTGCCAGTTGAATGGTGTAAAGGTTCCGTTCGCGGGACTTTCCTACCAACAGTTGTTTCTTGAGGATTCGGAATTTTAAGGTACGACGGATGGATTTGGGTTGGTCTAGAGAGCTCTGGTGTTAAAAGACTGCTGCACCGTAACAAAGTCATATGACATTTATTACCAGTGTACAATTTCTGGCATATGGCCACTTTAGTCGTATTGCGCATATGTCCCACAACGCTTTGATTGAAATTTTACCCTGCAGCAATAAGTACAGCGCCGTCCACTTTCGGTGTGAACACCGCGCAGCGTAGCCACGCTCCGCAGAGCGACAGCGCACAAGCCGTGGCCGCGCATCGAAGCTAAGCGGCGCAGACGCATAGGTGCTTGGAGCCGGGTCTTGGTGTTGTCTGCTAGCGGGGGAGTGCCCCGTGCTTTCTTTTCTGTGAAGCCCGCCTAACTCAAGGCATGCTTGTAGCGTTCTGGCGCGTTGTGTAGTCTTTTCGTACGACAACTGAGCGCTTCCTCTTTTCAGGTCCGCGGTCCCAGTTCCATCCATGCTTTAAAAAAATTCCTGAAATTAAGGTATTTGTGGACTTGTTTGGCTGGGGTTTAACGCTACCAAACGACTCTTGCTACGAAGACGCTGTAGAGAAGAGCTCCGGATAACCACCTGAGGCACTGATACCACGAGGCAAGCACGCGTTCTTTCATTTCGCTTCCTTTGAAAAGCGGCACCTGCTACTGGGATCGAAAATTGGTCTCCTGGCCCTAACCACCGAGCCACCGTGGTGGAGCAGAATGGCAAGTGGGGCTATTTGTGAAATTGCATTTTGAAACCTTCAGAAAGCGCAACACTGAAAAAACGCCACACAGACTAGGCGCTCGTCTGGTGTTCCCTTTGTTCGTGTCGCGTTTTTTCAGTGTTTTGCTTTCTGAAGGTTTCAAAATGCACCTTGATTGGCCATGTCAATTCCTGGCGGGTTTCTCAGGACTTCATCGCATCAGAGAAGTAAGGAGGGTCAAGAAAAAATGCTTAATTTTTGGCGTGTGCTCTCTAAAGCAGGTGGCCGTATGACCGGGTTTGCCGTACGGCCCGCTTTTTTACAATGGAGCTGTTGCAACTGGCCGTACGTTCACCTTTGCACAAAAAAGCAAGAAAATTTCGAGCGCCCGTGGGCGTGAGCCTTGGGGTGGCCGCCGAGCGTCTCCGGCACATGCAGTGGATCTAGCAAAAATTAAAAAACTGGCAAAAACCTAGAGGAAAGAGAAAATGCCGAGCGCTCGTGAGCGCGTGCCTCGCGGAGACCACCGAGTCCCCGGCTGGCGCAGTGGATTCAGCAAAAGAGAAAGAACCTCCAGCGCTGTCTTCAGCTGCTACCGCACGTGTAAAAAACTCTAGCACTAATGCTGAATACTAATTGCTAAAGTTTAGAAGACACCTTGCTTGGGAGATATCACCGCGGCCCCCACATCCTCTGGAACGCTTTATGGGTGATGGGAGACATGGCTACAAGTGTGCAATCCTTCCTTAGACGACTTGCAGATCCCGCAACGGATGCCTCGAGGCGATGACGAAGGTTGTAATGCTGAAGATGACTTTCCATCCGGCACTCGCCGAGACGAAGACGACGGCCTCTTTGATGAATATGACGACGATTACTAGCATCGCCACTATACAAATAAGCAATGATATTAAAACCTACCTACGCCCGGCAATGCTCACCTACAAGAGCTTCGCAATTGAAGTTTTCTGCGTGAGTGAAAGCGTCCCTAAACTTTGTTCGATTGGATTGTCACATGATAAGTCTAGCTCGAAGACGCTCGCAGATTCTCGATGCGACTTCGAATGTGATCAACAAACTCATGAAAATTGACCACAAATATCGTAAATACGAAACGAAATCAGAATATGTTCAGATCCACAATACAAGTGTTTGTTCATATGAAAGGCATTACTTGCACTACTCTCATTGAGAACGTATTGAACATATTGGGTATTTTTTAGTTCGTGGCGTTTGGCTAGGCATTAGGGGATGGGTAAGAAAAGAATGCAGAATTTGTGGACCTCAAGAACGGAGAAGCTGTTGCGGAATTGTGTAGCATGGAACTGGTGACCACAGCTTCATTACTCACGCAGTCCCATTGCGAGGAAGTGCGCGTTGTACCAGAAAGGAGGATACGTAGGAGCGGCGACAAAGGGAAGGGCCGCTGCCTCCTATTAACTAGTCATGTGGGCAGCGCAACCAATGGCATATGCATTAAAATGTAGATTACTATGGTGGGACCAGTCAAGAACTCTGCCGTATAGTAGGATGATTGGGCTGGGTGCGTGACCCGCTGCCTGGGCGACTGCTTGAACCATCTCATCGATGCGCAATATTCTTGTATAAAAAAAGCCAACGCATCAACACCAAAGTTGCGAGAGCGAAACCCAGTTGCTGTGGACTGAATTCCGCGGAGGCGTCTATTCGCGCACTAAATTGCATCTATTGTGGACTAAATTCCGCGGAGGATCACTCCTCTACAGCTTCAGTGATGCTGTAGAGAAGGGCTACTAAGCCAGTTCTGAAATGTTTGCAACAATAAATGCATCAGACTACGAGCGCGGACGTGAAATGGGGAAGAGCTCAGTTGTAGTACGCAGAAACTACACAAACCGGCGCCGGGAGAGAAGTTCGCTTTCCCACAACGCGGTCGCGGCATGCTAAGATGCTACAAGCATGCCGAGAGATAGGCTTGGTTCACAGCAAAGCAAGCACGGCGCACTCCCCCGCTAGCCGACGACACGAAGCCCCGCCTCCAAGCCCCTACGCACCTGCGCCGCTTAGCTTCGATGCGCGGCCGCGGCTTGGGCTCTGGTGCTCTCCAGAGCGAGGCCACCCTGCGCCGTGTTCTTTTTATTTTTTTGAAGATTATTATTTTTTTATTTTTTTAGTTTTATTTTTTTTACTTTTTATTTTTAAGAAAGAAAATAAAAAGAAAGAAAGAAAAAGAAAAGGTATACTTGTGTAGCCTTCACAGCGTGGCACTTGGTTTATGAAACGGAGTATAGACGTGAGCGGAGGCTCCTTACGACGCGAATGGCGGACATAAAGATGATATAGCTCTTCTGGTAATAGTCACCTGCGTCAACCCCAGTGAGAACAGGAAAAGGAAAGGTCTCAAAAATTAATGGCGAGAGAGGTTTTAAAGTATCCACGTAGTTTTATTACCGACAAGTAGAAAGTGGTTTTTCCTTGCCCGTTGCAAAGTCACCCGACTCAGCAATAATTTCTATCAGATGTCGACTTGCTATCCCCCGAGGGCGAATGGGCGTATGGTTCGGGACCATTGGGACATGCTGGAAGCGTCGGATACGCTAGAGAGAGAAATGAGCATGTTTAATAAAATTAGTTAGTTAATGTATCCAAGATTGCGTAGTTTTGTTGTGGGTAGAGATTTGTCTGGAACATAAAGTGTAAGAACAGTTCCTCTGATTGTCTGAACTTGAAGCTTTATTCCATTTTTCTGGTGGTGAATACTGTCTCACGTCGGCGGATAGCGCAAGAAAATCCAGGCGCCCGGTGCAGAAGTTAGCTGTTGGAGCTATGGACTACCTCTTACCATGGGATTTCAGCGTGGCAAGAAATCCACCCCAGTGTGATAGCTTGGGGAAGTAGTTACTATAAGGCTTCGCGTAAATCATACTGTAGTTCTCCGGGATTCTTTTCTTACCCAGGTGAATGGCATGGATAGCTTCCATTTAATGTGTGTTTTGTGGTAACATACGTACCTTTGCCCACCGCTGGAATCCACTCATCTCCCACAAAGGGAGTGCGGGAGGGGACTGGAGTCCAACCGTCCTTTAACTAATCTATAAAGAGGCGCTTTAACCAGGTTTAGAGGCCGCAGACCTGCAGCGTGTGTTGTAACGGTCTTTGCGATACCGCTCCTGAAGCCTGTTTTGGAAGCGCGACGTTTGCAGTTTTTTTAACTCGTTCTGTAAGCTCATGCGCTGGTATGTCGTCGCTACTGGAATCGTGTTTACCCTTGTATCAAATTACGTCGCCATATCTGGCAATGAAAAATAAAAATCGCCTAGAATAATTGGATCGTGTTTGGCAACTGTAAGCTACTCCTTTTCAATATACGCAGTTGATACCCCTAGCCTGAGGTTGTTTATGTCTTGCGCTTGAAATCCATCTGTACAAGTTAACCTGTGGCACGCTTTTTACTGCACTTATGCAAATCTGGACAGTGCCATGCTTCGGGGAGGGCTAAATGCCACGCAGATACCACCCGAATTGTATTTAAGAGACACACAACACGCGTTTGAATAACAAAACTGAAACTGTTCAATTCCCATTCTGAGGTCATATGCGGTGGGCTGGATATCTTCCTAAAACGCAAGTGATGACGGCAGCGCACAAACATCCTGCACTCGTATATTTTGGGTCTCTCTACCATCCTCGGGAGCGCCTTCCTACGCCCCGGCTCTGCCTGACCCTTACCTCCGGCACTTTTTTCAACGAATGGGCCGGCTCTCGTATTTATATTGTTTCTTCCCGCATACATCAGAGCGTATCAGGGGTCAAATGGGGAGTACACTTTCTAAAAATTAATAAACCGACTCGGCGGTGGCGTCTCAACCCGCACATTTCTGACCACCCTCGGGGCGTTCACTTAATCACCATTCACGGGTGATCTGCCACCGCCCCTAGGTGTCTTGCCTTCGTCGTCTGGGAGGTTATCTGCAGAGGAGTATATTGTAGGAGCTCTCCGTAGAGTGGGTGTGAAAGACCGCCATGAATCAAACTACGGCCGGAGGAGGGGTTGTAGTATCACCTCGAGACAAGTATGCTTTAGGGCATACGACTGGTAAAATGTTCTTTTTTAGGCGCTTGTGAAAATGTCCAGTCACCACACGAACTTCATATGTGCGTAACCTAACAAAGGACGACAAAATTGCCAGAATAGGGAGAGTGCAGCTTCTGCGTGCGGTCGTCGTAGAAAGAGTGGTTCCAACCCAGGACACGAGAACCCGAAGAGAAATAGGCAGTTGCTGTCAGTTATTGTACCAAGATTTTTTGAACATCTGTGATGCAGAATGCCTTTGCGTGGCCACTCGACGTTCGAAATCACTTTTTGCATTGATATCATGCGCGTACTCGTTATACGGCATGGCTCACCTAGAAAAAAGCTTGTGAATAGGCTAGCTAGACTTTCGTACAAATGAACGATAGACGGAAGTGCAAGAGGCAGTATTAGTCGTAAGGTTCCATTGCACAGTGCTGCCGCACAGTCACGGTGATGGAGCGACACATGCATAGATAATATTTGGCGAGCGCCTTGTTCATTTTTTGTTGTGCCAGTTGTTAGAGGAGAGTAAGCGGTTGGCATTTTGTATTTGACAGAAAAAACCAAAAAACGACCACCAGTAACTGTACAGAAAAAAAATCGCGCCAATCCACCCCATGAATGTGGTTGGAAAGCAAAGCTGTTAATGGCACCCATAACGTTTACCCATGCCACGTCACTTAAATTCACAAACATCGCTCTAGATATAGTAAAACCAGAGAGAAATGAAATGCACTTAACCACACCATTTATTACTTCAAAGAGATATTCTTGGTAAGGTTAAATCAATGCATTAACAGTGTTTGGTTGAGTTGTATTGGTGTAGAACAAGAGTGGAAAGTTTTTTTTATAAAATTAAAGTAAGCTCCAGCCTGATGTTAGACCATCTGACTTCTCCGTCTCTGCGCCGCGGACGGAGGCGACGAGATTTGCGGCATAGAAGGAGGAACACGAGGAAGAAATAATTGTGTTCAGATTTCTGAACGGCCCAGAGTGCAGCCCTGGGGAGTGATTCCTTCTTCTGTGGGGCCCATATGCAGTTCGTGCGGCCTGTGTTCTGTCAACCCGCTGAAGCTGGGTAGGTAGAGAGGGCCTGGACAACAGCATCTCCCATTGCTCTTGTTCGGTAGTTGACGGAAAGAGAGGAGGGTGCTCAGAACTAAACTCGCCCACCCCGATCACGAGGTGGAGTGTTCCTACTTTGAGCAAAATGGAAGGACCCCTGATTGTATGAACCGTACGGTAGTTTGTTGTTCTCTGGAAAGGTCAGGGTAAGGTGAAGGTAAGGTCTGTCTCAGAATGGGATAATGCTGGGTTATCTCCCCGAACGTGACAAGGTGGTGACTGTCCTCGTGCAAGTTCATCACACGGGAGGTAAAAGCGCAAGCTTGTTGGGTGGGCGTATTTGTTGCCCTCCATTGAAGCGTGAAGGGTGGTCCAGATGAGCTGAATGGAACCGTTTGTGGAGTGCTTTTTTAGCACGCGCAGTGCAGGTCAGGACACCGAACCCAACTGGTAATTCCAGTAGGCTTGCTGGGATTTGGTGACTACCTTCCGAACCCCTGCTCGAGTGAGAGCCAAGGTTATGGCTGCCTCTTCTGCTGCCGTCATTTCTTGGGTCCTAAGCGAGGTACACGCAAGGACGTTGGTTCTGGAAATAGCCACGATAATGGCGTATTGCTGCCCTCGATGTTTGGAGGCGTCTGTGTCGATAACTGCAAGATCCCCACAGAGGGTTGCGTTTAGCGCTTGAGCACTTGCTTTTCGTTGACCCTCGTCATGTGAGGGGTTCATATTTCTAATCAAAGGGAGCATCATTAGTTCTAGTCGCCAAGAATCTGGGAGTACGTCAAGCGGAGTTACATTCTGGGCTGCCCAGCCAATCTGGTGAAGCATGCGGTTACCAACCGCAGTTCTGAGTCGGACCTTCTGGTTAGAAAGATGGCCTTCTATCAGCTCTTCCACCGTGTTGTGGAGCCCCGTGCAAAGCAGCCTCTGTGTGGACGCACTCATGAGAAGACCAATGGCCTGCTTGACCGCCTTTCGAATCAATATATAAAGCATCTCTATGTCTTCGTTGTCGAGAAGCAGACAGGGGGTTAACGTAAGTGACTCTCGAGAGGACAAAGGCTTCAAATAATCAAAAGGTACCGGATAACTTTAGGCCTCGCTTCTTGGTGGCAACCCGCCTGATCCTGTGTATGATTTGATTAATGCTGTTTTTGAGGTGCTGCAAGGAGACGTCACTCTTGGTGTTAGCGTCGAGATGTAGCCCCAGGATCTTGATGCTGGGGCTTGGAGTGATGGCCTGGCCATCAAGGAGTATTTGAATGTATTCCTTGGTTTGGCGTGAGGGCGGACGACAAGGAACTCTAATTTGTTACATGAACACTGGAGGCCACAGGCTTTAGGACATTGACGCACTAGAAGTAAGATGCCATGCATTGGTGTGAGCTTCTTTCAATTTTTGTAACTCTCAGCACATGAGCAAGGTGCGCACAGGGCAGCTAGATTGAAGTGAGTGGTGGCGCGACGCTTGCACGTGGCATTCAGCGAGAACGCAGGAGGTAAACCCGTAGATGTGTTTGGTGAGTACACCACCTGTCTTCCCTGTCTTCGCGTGGGCTCGTAGCTAAATCGGTAAGACAACGGGCTCTCCCTATGTTGACCTATTAGTTCCAGGTTTGATTCCCGGAGGTGCGAGTAAATTCTTTTATTTGTTCGCTGTAGTTTTCTGGTGACACCAACGGTCGCGAAAGAACCCTTGGGTGGTAGAGGTAAAAATCTTCGCTATAAAACAATTCACACCAATCCTTAAGCCCCTCTCGTTGGCTGCCGTGGTTTTGCATCAGGATGGGCAGAAAAAATGAGCAATGTCAGTGGCGCAGGGGCTCAAAGGCATGTGTGATCGCGTAGCCAGTCGCATACTATAATAGCGGCCACAATACAGCAATTTTTTTTGTAATTTGCAAGGCATCTGTTACACTCGGCCTTTCCTTCCTTCCGGCGTGCATGCGTCCGCAACCCTCCACCTTTCCTCTCGCCTGCCAGCTGTGTTTGCGCGTTCTCCTCGCCATGCCAGCTGTGCCTCAGCGCACCGTCAGCGCCCGTATGCTACACTCTCTCTCGTTCTCCTCGCCATGACAGATGTCCGTTAGCGCGCATGCGCGTCTCTCTCTCGCGGAACGGCTATATAACCGCGGTATCTGCGGTGCGCTCCTCAGTCGCTCTCGCTGCTACTGCTCCGACTGCTGCTCCACCTGCTGCTCCGATGAGTTGAACTGCACACTAACATACTTGCTACCGCGTTGGCTGACGCAACCGTAACCAGTTCCAGCCAATGTGATAACAGAAATGCTAGCACCAGCGAAGCCAGCGAATCTACGTGTGAATAAGCATCATTTAAGGTTCGCTACACTTCAACCACATTTGGGTAACCGACATAACGGAAATACGCATTGAACCCCGTAAGATGCCTTGCATCACCCCAGGGTTCCCCTCACGGGAAGATGGAGAGACTTTTTTATGAACAAAGGGAATAGTATGCCAAGAATTCGAAGCCAAAGCGAAGGATAGGCTTGGACGGTATATGGAGGGGTTAATGCGGAGGGATGTTCGTCGGTGTTGGTGCAGGTCACGAGGTTCAACACAGTGGTGGGTACTGAGATATAAGACGGGCCACGAGAAACTGCTACAGGCACTGTCGGCAGTGCGAGCTGCTCTGGAACGACCAGCCGTAGGCTATTCTTCAAGCTGGTAGTGTACATTCCGCCGCACATTCCTACGAGCGGCTACACGTATGCCACGCAAGTTCATTCGAAGGTTTTGATGACAGAACACACCAGTGCAGAGAAGTCCAGTGTAAGTAAGGCTAATTGACTTGAACTGCACACCGTCGGCTGTCTTGCGCAACAAAGTCCCGCAGCGTTGCATTACATCTGTAACTTAAGTTGGTTGCGAGGACACAAGGGTCGTTGTCCTCGTCGGTGTGTGCACGCGGATCGCGCAGATGTCCAGAAAAGCACTCCAAAATGTTAGGTGTCTGCGCAACGGGCATAAGACGAAAACGTACGTTACCGTTACATTCACCGTGTTCGCTTTTAAATTCAGAATTTATTTATTTTTTGAAGCAGTCTCGTTGTTAATCATTATTTCTTAACGGCCCTGACTGAGGGACATGACGTTGACACATTATGGTCGTGCGTGTATGTTTCCCCAGTAGTTCGGTCATTAGCTTCCAGTTCACTGGGCACGACCTCGGGTTTATCCGCTCATAACAGAGCTGCTATTGCGTGCTTTTAAGACATGCTTGTAGGCTTGATCTACACAATCAGATGCCTTCGCTGGCCGCGGTACTCAACTTTTCCTCTTTGCGTAGTGATTGCACCTCCAGTGGTGCAGCCTCTGCACATGAGAAAGTACACCAACGGCAATGTCATTCCGGATGTGTTTCATTTTACCCCAATCACAACGTTGCTGCCACCCGTAGAGCAAAATGCCAAAACACCGTGGATATGGGCCTCGGGCGCTGCTCTTGTGGCGCAAATGATGTGCTGTTTTCCGCACCATCTTGCGGACAACAAACGCATAACTTCTGAATTATGAGTGCAGACGACGCCCTTAAGCATGACACTCAGCGCAGAACGATTATGAGCAAGAGAAAGAGCGAATTGCCACTATTCAGTTGCATTGCGACACAAGCACCACACGGTACTTTATTAAAGAGAAAATGGTTCGAAATGACAACAGAAAAGCGATTCATCACACCAAAACCAGTTGTATCCATGCTGCGTGGACACGCTGTCATTTTGCAACAGCTGCAACTGGACACCCACGATGCCGCCTAATGAAAGATGAGGACAAATAAACTTTATTTGAGTCGAGGTACTTATGTTAGGGCACCCGCCAGCTGGAAGGTTTTGGTTAATTTGGGATGATTTGGACTATACTGGCCATAAGGGCCCTCCCCACCAATTGTCACTGGTGTAAGAGGTCGCAGCTGGTCAGCAGCAGGTTGGGTTGGGGGTAAGGGTAGGAGATTGCTTGCACTCCCATACCATGTGGTACAGGGTGCCTGGTTGGGTGCACGGATTGCATGTGGCTAATGAAAAATAATAATAAAAACAAACAATCGCGTCTCTACTTACAGAAAAAACTAGAGGACTGCAGGAGTGTGCGTGTGTGATGTATGTGCGAGAGAAGGTGCTATAGCTCCAGCAATGGAGAAACGGTTTTGTGGGCCCGCTGGCCACCGAAGAGCATGAAATAGCGGCATAACGTCTCAACGGCACCGCCAACGCTTTTATTGCTTAGCTGGATTTGATATACGCAGCTTTAGACCTTGGTCAGGGCATATGGCATATACCAGTAATGATTGAACACCAGGAGAACACCGGCGACGCGAATTCATGGTGCCTGCACAATAAAATGTCCACCGTCTAAACTTCAATGTGTCTTGTCGCTTCCAGGAAGTGTTTCGATGTTTATTGGCCTCCCGGGCTTTATTGGCCTCCCGATGTTTATAGCGGCTTCCGGGCACTACTTCCGGGTAGTACAAAGCTGCGCGGGCCCCGTAGGATCCCGTGTTGACAGAAGCCAAATGAGCTCGATACTCGTGATTGTTTTGTTAAATGGTCATGAGCCCATCCCCGACGTGTCCGATCTTTTCCAGCGAACAACTTGGCATTAGGGAAAAAAAGCTTTGCAGTGCTAAACACGTTTATAGCGATGACGAAAGTGCCGGGACCGTGACTGCGCTCTGCCACCCGCCGGTTCACCGATTGGTGGTCGTATGAAGAGAAATTGGAAGTGAAACTTCTAGTTTCAACTAATACCCTAGGTGACAAGGACGTTTCAACAACAGCCGATCAAAAACGATGAGTAACGCAATCGGCGTTGATCGCGATTTAAAAGCCATCAAGTCCGGCGGACCGCTGGCTCGCCTGCTGGGGTGCGGTGCTCTTTTGCGTAGCTGCGCACTATGCGTGCATTTCCATTAAACAGTGCTTGTTTACGTCGCCGTTACCAATACAACGCGCAGCGTTACTTGGCTGTTTTGTTGGGTGTCTCAGTGACGAAATGCAGCGAGTGTGGGAACCGTAAAATCTTGCGGGCGATTCCGAAATTAGCGGCCGTAAAACAAAGTGCTCCGGTGAACTTAGAGGTGGCTCGCTTTCCTTGTTTGCTCTCACTTTACTTAATACGCTCTTGCATCAGATATTCCCAGTTCAAACTTAACAGGCTAGAATAAGGGTGAGCAACGTTTTGAAATGTAGGGCCCTCCAGTAGCCTGCAACTGACCCGGAGGAGGCCTGGACAGAAATTGGGTGGGAGGAGACGGGGCTTTGAATGCAAAGAGAAAAAAATAAGCGAATTTCCAATAATATTTGACAGTAATCTGGCGAAGTGTGAAGATGGGGGAAATTCAACTGAAATCGATCAACCTTCTGTTCTTGTCTCGCTGCATGACTATATTTGAGGACAAAATTGGAGTTTCGGCGTTCAGATTGTTAGCGGGGACCCCTGCACTAGAAGATAACCAAGAGAGTCAGTGATGATCATACGCAAATATTGTGGGCCTTGCGCCGTGTATGCGGCTAAGTTGTGTTATGAAAATATAGAAGTACATATCTCTAAAGGCCGCGGGCGTGCGATTTCGTGCTTGTTTTGCGTCCTTTATTAGCGCTTAATTTGTTCATTTGATGCTATTGCCTTATCTACTCGCTAGTATACATGTACCCTGCCGTGCGTAAATCGTGCGGCGTAAAACGTTTGCGCATGAATCATTTATTTTGCGAAAATACAAAACAAAATTTTCACTCGTTTTCAAGGCGGTGACAGGCAAGCAGTGTCCGCTGAGTCGGCTGCGCAATTCTTGCATTCGCTTGCATGCTCCCGTTGAAGCAACCTTTTGCAGTTACCTCAGGCTATAGGACGAGCAGCGTTACGTGTTTATGCTACTCGTGAACTTTTCTTTGTCGACCGTACGTAAGAAGGTAGAACGATAAATGTCGTCAGGAAGTTAGACAATTCAACCTGCTGATACTGCCCCGCGCCGCGACGACCGCGACAGCTCGCTCAAAATAAAACCGATAAATTGGCTTGTTTTGTGGATATTGTTTTGCTTAGCCTCTTCAAATACATTCAGGGCTATTTCATAAAGCATGCAGTCATGCGAACGCGCCACAAAGCGAATAAACTGTGCCACAAACGTTCGCTCCGGCTTTTAATTGAAAACACATGGAGGGCGGCGGCGGTCATCTTCTTTTCTACTACCCAGAGGAGTGGGCCACTAGGGGCGCTGCATGTCGCGAAAACTCCAGTGAAGGAGACCTTTGTGTGTGTGGAGTTCCGGCGAAAAGTTCGTGTTTTTTCGCGACACCAAAGATGTGCCGCTTCAACAGCTCAAAATGCAGGTTTGTAGTGGCAGCTAGCTGGAAATACAATCTCGCGCAAAACTATACCTGAAGCTGTTGAAACTGCGATTTTTGTTTTCTGGATCGACTCAAAAAAGGATCGCTTCATGTTTTTTTTTTCAAATGCGTTCGCATGTTGATCAACGCGGACTTAACATGCTAACGGTTATTGACGTAGGTGTGTGTCTTGAAGCTTTCAGAATAGCCTCCATACATTTGTTCACTTGTTGCTCACCCTTGTATTATTCGACATAGCCACGGGCATGGACATTTTAGAGCGCCCAATGTTATGTATGATTTGACACGACCTGTTCCCCTCGCGTTCGTAGCGGTGACGAAATTACAGTAAAGCCCGCTTATGTCGAACACGGATATATCGCATTATTGCCTATATCGAAGCCTTGTATAATTTATGGTAAAAAGTACACGCATTCAAAACTTTTGATATCGAAAGCGATTTTGCTCACAATGAATAAGCGAACTCTCCCGCGCGGGTTTTTTCACTATCCTTAGGCGTGCGGCAGGCTTTCCCGCATTACGTCGGTGCGCAGCGGTGGCACGGGTGTCGCTTGCGACTCCCGCGCTAGCTCGGACGCGTCCAAACCGGCCGCGGCAGAGTGGACCAGCTTTACGAATGCATGCCGTTGGAGCCGAAAGCGGCATTTTGGGCGCTGCGGTCCGCTTTACTCGCTGCGCGCGCTGGCTCGGTTCGCTGGGTTCGCCGTTATTCGCTTGAATCCATGCTTGTCTCGGTTCTGTCGAAGACGCCGAGGACTCTGTACTGCTTTCGAACACTAGCAAAGCCGTGGCTGCCGTGGCCATGCTACAGCGATACTGCAGTGCCATTGAGGGCAGCGGGTTTGTTCTTGTCGACTGTTTAGATGCCGTAGAGCAAACAGTCGCCAACACGCCTTGCGCTCCAAGAAGCAGGTTACACTCGTGCAGTTCTTCCACAACAATATATTATTGTTTTATTTCCGACAAAGTGTCGTATCAATAGTGAACTGCAGGGTGGTAAAAGCTCAGCGGTAGCTCGGGACTCCGTCGGCAAGATTCCTCTCATATAATTTTTTTTGCTTCACTTTCTATATCAAATGTTTGCTATATCGAACTATTTTACAATCTTCGCGCTGTTCGATATAAGCGGGCTTTACTGTAGAGCCATTTGGAATAATGGAGACCGTTTCAAAGCTTATACTGTCGTACGTGATTGGTCGTGTAAGTACATTTCAATCTACGTAGTTGCATTTGCTCGTGCAGTTTTCTGCGTCAGTAAAAACATTTCGTGGAAGAAGCTCCAGTTCAAGTCGTTTCCTTGGACCTACTTTGACAGAAACGCAATCTACAAATTTGACAGGACCATATGTTTGATATATTTGAGAGACGTTACAATAAATCTATAACAACAAGCTAATTTTGTGGTAGTGAATACTTTTGTTGTTTAGGCATCCTACTTTACTCCAACTTGAAGTATCTTCAATATAATGCCAACGTAAACAGAAAATGGTTTATGCCATGCGCATCCTTATTAAAGCAAGATATTTCTACATTCATTCAACGCTAATACCGATTGAAGGGTTTAACGCACCGGCGCAACGCGGGCGATGCGGCGCGCCGTAGTGGAGGGCTCCGGAATAATTTTGACCACCTGGGGATCTTTGACGTGCGCCAAAATCTCGTACACACGGGCGTTTTTGCTTTTCGCCTCTATCAGAAAAGCGGCCGCCGCGGCCGGGAATCGAACCAGCGTCCTCGTGCTCAGCAGCGCAACGCCTTAGCCACTGAGCCACCGCGGCGGGTCATTCAATGCGAATATCACTATACTATTCAGTTATGCATCAACATATTACATACTGCACCTCATGCTGGGGCAATACATACAACACTCACCTTAACCCATTACAAATAATACAAAATCAAGCTATTCTTATTATCTCATCAAGCACGTATAGCGCGAATGCTTATTCATTGCTTTGTTCAACTATATTTTGTCTGTTTTCAAAACTAATAAGTTATAACCTAGGTAATTTGTTTAGGGTGCTTCGCAATGAGTTTTCGTGTTTCTCTTTTTTGGTCGCTAGTCTTGTAATACTAACACCATTAGGTTTGCTTTTAAGCCCAATTTCATTTTACCGAAAGTGAAAACTAACTACGGCAAACCAGCAGCGCACTTTTCGGGTATACGTCTATAAAATTCTATGCCACCCGCCATCAAGTGTTCTAACATTTTGCACAAATTCAAAAATGAATTAAAGTGCTACCTCATGTGCCTGCCTCAGACGTAAGCAAGATTGTTTCTGGTGCTTTGTTTTCCAGCGTTTTTCTTTTCTAAGTTCATTTTGCATAGTTCTTGCTACCATAGAATTTAACTTTTTGGCTCTGCTTACATCTTACGTGTACACATCCCCCTTTTCATTTGCTGCTATTATTCAGTGTATTTTAGGTTATTCTGTACAGGAGGTCCCGCTACAATCTCCGACCTTGGGACCCCCTACTGTATATAACCCCCATGTATCATTTTGAGATAACAATAAATTGATTAAATAATAATTATAATTGATTGATTGATTGATTGATCGATCGATCAATCGATTGAGTGATTGATTGATTGATTGATTGATTGATTGTTTGAGTGATTGATTGAACTGCGAGTCTCTGAATTGTGGTTGGTGTGTTTTCATGTGTTTATTGTTATGTCACTGCATATAGTAAATATTTGCGGTCGTTGTGTTTTTCTTCTGAGCAGTGTTTATATTTTGCCGGCATGTCAGTTTGCCGCAGCGGTCCCACGCGAAGCAGCTTGACGTAACGCAACTAAAACTGTGGTTCTGTTTTTGTTATTTCTTCTCGGGTAGTATGTGTTTTGGACACGTCAGTGACGGAAGTAGCGCATCCGTCTACTGTCATCTGATTGTATTAAAAAAGTGGTGTTTTTTAAAATGTTTCAGCATGCATTCCCGTACAAGTGGTAACAAACAAACGCAACAAAAAAGCAGTGAACGAAAACGAAACGCAGTGATGCCCTGTACAATAGTTTCTCAGTTGGTGTTGTAATTGATCCCCGTAGCCATCTCCTGTATATGTTTATTTTCTTCTTCGGAAAACACGCCAGCGCCGTTACCAGTTGTCTCCGCGTGTTTACTTGAAACTGCAGTGCACTAGGCTGGTACTCGACGTAAGTTTTTGTTGGCGTTGGTGTGCACGAGGTAAGTCTTTTGTACCGCAATTTTATGACCTCGTGGTTTGCTGAACAAGTCTCACATCGTGTCTCTCCACGCTCTCCATCTCGTCAACCCGTGTTGGTTGAACTTTCACCCCATCCACGTCATGCCGTTTAGGCAACAGATCACCCAGGCCTAGATTATGGTAGGATCCGCCAAGTTGTGAGCCCTGACACACTCAAACTCAAGCAGTAATACACCCGGAAGTCCTTTCAACCTATAATTGTGTCAGGGCCTCCTCGGAGGCACTGTGAAAATTGGTGTCAATGGGGTCGGCTTTCCATCACCAGGCAGGTTGCACCGCTGACATGAAGCTGCATTGCGGATGTGGCGTACATACCTGATTTGAGAGGTACGAGTTTTACTATTAACTCCGAGTTTGCAACCTCCACGCAGATTCTTAAAGGTGACGCACGTACGCTCGTGACGATGCCTTCCTAAGAGCGCTCGTTCTCTTGGCACTCATGACCAATCCCCTACGACAAGGTAAAAGTATCTTGAACTCGTCGTTTTCTACTGTACCTGCAAAATGCAATTTTACAATTTTATATACTGCGAAGAAAAGAGCTCCTTTTACCACAGCAAGGTTTTTATTAGGGACTGCCAGCACATTAGGACGCCTCGAAACAATACGTTTCCAATGTCCCTGTGAATAGCCAACTTCATCGCTACCCAATACTCCTGGGAGTGTATGTTTTGAGGCAACCCGGAATACTCTGCAGCATCGTCTGCGATTCATATCAGAATCATTGTCTTCTTTTCTTCTTCTTTTTCTCTCCCGAGAGCAGCGCGAGAGCCTGTTCTGGATGCCACAGCGTGGCGGATGAGTCAGCGGCCGGATTTCTCCTGGATTCATCACTAGAAAGCCATCACCATTTCATCTGGCTCAGCAAAAAGTCGCCCTCTCCATTGTTATTGCAAGGGGCATTCTACACTAGGAGCGTGAACTCTGCAGATGCGACAGGTGGCAGTCCACACCAGCACACCGCATATATACAGGGTGGAATATCGCCGCCGAACAAGAAAATGGGCAGGCAAATAGGTTTACCGTCGCTCTAGAGTGTGCTCCTATTTGATTTCAATGCCTTAATACGATGATGAGCTCAGGGCCAGGTTCATTTAGTTGTTCGATTAGTCGCAGCTTCCTCTAAGTCTGCTGGCGTTCGCGACGGGCCGCAGTCAAAGTTCTGTCGTACGGATTTAAGTTACTACGATAATCCGGACTTCGTTTAGGGAAACAATACTTGCTGAATACGTTTTATTTACAGGCGGCAAAAATAGAGGGCTTTTGATAAAGGCTTAGTGTTTACTTATCTTCGCATGCACAAGTTACTAAAATGATTTGAAGCTATGCAGTGATTCAAGTTCTGGTGATCTGCGCACCACTTGGGGGAAACAAACTTACCTACAAGTAATTTTTCTTTGTTTCATTTCAGGTACCCAATACGGGGAATAGTCACAAGCCTAAGCTGCGAATCTGAACATTCTGCAGATGAAGAGCTCCCTAGTGAAAAGGCGGACCGTGCAGAGCAACGAGCGATGCAAAGCGGCCAGAAGCAGCTGTGTCACGGAACATTTACATGGAAAATAGACAACCCATTATACAGCCCTTTTGAACTTCTGTATAACGTCAGTATCCCCATGATTGAGATAGCTAACATCTCCCACAGCGAAATGGTTATGCAAATTGATCTCAATAACAAGACAACAGTAACTAATAATGCATCAGTTACTTTCGTAAAGAAAACAGCAATTCCTGAAGGTGTTCAGGTAGGTTTTCTAAGCCTGTTTAAAACATTTAAACTTCATGTTCGTGTGTTTGCTTAGGTACTATTTGCGTTGGAAAATGTTTTCATGAGGATATAGACTTCAAAAGAAAAATACTACCCCGCATGGTTCACCGCCTGTATGCCGTCGGAGAAAGTCGTCAATGTATGTCTTACAGGTGACTCAAAATATTTTAATCGCAATAGCAGTGTATCTGTTGCAGTTACAGAGAACAAAATTTCAGGGTAAAACCTAATCGTTTTACAAAAACGTTGGTGTACATGTAAGCACCCCTCAGGCATTTATCCTATTAGTTAGAGTTGGGTGAGTCTCTTTTAAAGAAACAAGTGGTGAACACTATATTTTCTGCTTGTCGGTAAAGTAACTAAAACGACATTTTTAGTCACTTGGGCTGACATCAACAAACGAAGAATTCAAAGGAAAGATTGGGTGTCTAATTCGAATTGCTTGAAAATGCTTCAAAAGTCGCGCATGTTTCGAAGATTTGAATTAAGATGAGCGTCTGAGAATACGTCAAGCAAACAAAGTGCTACAAACATATAGTAGCGCTTATCCATCGAAGCGTTTTAACGCCCTTAGCTGAAAGGAAAGTAGTTGCGAGGCGAAGCTGTTTTTATGTATTGCGATGGCAATGAATTGTTCAGCCCAGTTCATTTAGATAACTCTCAAAGTTTATAGAGGCGGCTTAGCCCTTCTGCCATTTAATTTCACTATTCATTTGCTGCTGTTCGTTTTTCTTCAACCCCCTTGGGCCATCAATTGTTTTCCCGCGCGTGCCCGCCTTTTTAATTGTCTGATTCTCTACCGGCTTCTTTTATAACTCGAAGCCCTAAATACCCTTTGAGCGCAAAACTAGCTGTTGTTGTAGTAGTGAGTTATCGAAGGAGGCCTCCGCTGGAAAAAGCAAATAAAACCAAATTGAAGCTCGCATAAGCTGTAAACCGGGGTCTTCGCAATAGAAGCTTAGTCTGTTGTCACCAAGGGAGGCAAAGTAATTTTTTGGGCGTGGCGCAGGAAACGGAAACGGGGTTGGACGGCCATAGAAAAAAAAAAGGCTAGCCGCGCAGAACATTTATGAAGAAGCTTTTGCAAAGTGTGAGTGCTCTGCTTGTTGAAATATTTTGCCCCTAAAGACAAAGAATGATGATAATGGTTGCATGTATTTAGCCGCAAGGCCAGCTGGGGCAAAGAGCGCCAAAGAAATGTAGATAACACAAAAAATTACTAAACCCTATGAGCCAAAATAAAAGTAAAATTTATTGAAGGCAATGGTCAAAGCTTGTGTATCGGGTCAGTATTGATTATGCATAATAGAAATTGTGCTTCAAAAACAGAACATCTGACAAATACGTAAAACAAATTTAATAGAAACCACGACATTGCCTCCCGAAAACAACGATGGGTGGAGTTGCATGTATTGTCTGTAGATTGGGGGAAGGTGTTTGCATCGCGTGGCGCCGAGAGCCGTGCATGTGATCAGGATGTGTACTACAAATAGGTCTTCACCACTTCCGCTACACAGTGGTCTTGAAGATCCCATTGAGCAGGTGTGAGTGTGTCACGTAAGTTTGGCCCCATGTAGCCATTCCAGGTGATTGTCTGCCTATGTGGTGTGTGTGTCGTTGGCATACGGACCTAAATGGGGTAAATTAAGTGTACTCTGTTTACGCCAGCCTGCTTGCCATGTTTTACGAAGTTGTGCATTCTGTGGCTTCATGTCAGTGTAGGGTACCGTTGTTATATCATCTGTGTTTTCATGTGCAGCACAGCAGCCAGTTCATCCCACACCTAATTTCCAGCGACAGCAGACCGGCTTTGAACACAGCATAATGTTATTTCCAGGTTTCTTATAGTCTTAAAACAGTCTTAAAGCAAGATGGATTGCATAGTTTTTAGATTGTTTTGTACAACAACGCACGTTAAACGCTAATGTAGTCAATGTGCACGATGGACTTCGTAAATTGATGTTGGACAAAGTAATGGATAACAATGAGGTTGCCGCACGCTTCTGCGTGAAAACACAGTCATAGACGTTCATATTTTTGCCGCACATAAAATTATCTCCATGCTGAGCACAAAACACAGCGGTAACAGTCTTTCATGGGTATATGTGTATGTGGCTGTATGTGTGTATCATGGCTGTATCTGTTCATGACTGTATGTGTATACCATCGATCCAAATTTTATTTGTGTGCGTCGCAATATCTGTGACTACTCCTGCAGTTGTCACTTCCCGTGTGGTGCAGAATGGAATGAGGAAGTTTGGTGACACCTCCCTCAATTTTCCTCACCTCCCTCCTGTGTTTAGGCCAAAATTGTTCTCTTCCATTAGCACATCAATAAATCCTCTTTGGTCACTACGTTTCCTTTATTCTCACGAATAGGCAAGCTACCAATTCGCTTTCCCCATTACCTCCTCGTCGGTCTCAGCATATAACAAAAATATTACCTAGGCCTGTGACACTACAGCATTTTATTTACAGTTTCTGAAACCACGTTTTACCCGTTGTTCCTAATTACCTTCGGTATGTGTATCTCATCGATCGAAATTTTTTTTGTGTGCGTCGCAATATCTGTGGCTACTCCCGCAGTTGTCACTTCCCGTTTGGTGCAGAAAGAAATGAGCAAGTTTGGTGACACCTCCCTCAATTTTCCTCACCTCCCTCCTGTTTTTAGGCCAAAGTTTTCTCTTTTATAAGCACATCAATAAATCCTCTTTGGTCACTACATTCCTTTATTCGCACGAATAGGAAAGCTACCAATTCGATTTCCCCATTACCTTCTCGTCGGTCTCAGCATATAACAATAATCTTACCTAGGCCTGTGACGCTACAGCCCTTTATTTACAGTTTCTGCCAGTAGCAACTTTCCACTCCCCGAAATAATTGTGCTATCTTCCATGTACAGCTTAGGTGTCACCCAGTTTTATGAACTGTTTCAAATGTATATCCCCAATTCGCCAGGGGAAGCTGGTGCGTTCTGTAGCTTTCACCTAAATGCAGAGTCGGCACATCACTTCACACGTGATTCGGTCGGGCTGACGTCTGCTCTTTCGGAAACTGACAACGCTGTTCACCTCCTATTAACCTGAATCAAACTTTCGTTCGGCTTCCTTTCCGTCGCATCATTCGATACTCAGCGCAATCTCTTAGATTTTGATGTACTTAGCCATCACGAGGTGGTTCTCTTGTGCTCCATCTAGGCACGACAAAACTAATATTGGGTACATTCGGCTCACACGGCCACCTCATCGCCCGTTTGTTAGAATTCATCCGTGCCGGCTTGCTGCGGACACCTACCACATCATATCGACTTCCTAATGTAGGAGCACCATCTCCTACATAATAAATAGAGACCTACCAGAAATATTCCCGGTGGTAAATTCTCACTATAAACTGCCCTGCGCTGCATTCAGCGCTTCATGTCGGGCAGGTACTCGGGTGTCCGCATTTGTGGTGCAGAAAAACTTGGCTTATTTTCTTTCCGTATCCCGTACTTGCCATTCGTGGCTGCTTGTTTCTACCACGGCTTTTTTCTGCTCTTCAATTTCAGTAAGGTGCTTTACCGATGTACACATTCCCACGGCCTATATTTCAGCAGGAATTATTGAAGTCCTCCCTTAACATCAAGAAAAACTACGGTTTGCCCATGTGCTGTTACAGACCTTATGCATAGGAAGTTTTATCGAAGCGGTGCATTACGCTGGCTTGTATCATGGATACTCTAATTTGATGTAAAAGTACTATGAAGTACACAATACTTTTGTCGGTAGTACGGCAAGGATGGGAGCCAGAACCGCTTTCTATTTCATATTCCCGCAAACATTTGATGCAATATTGCACATATATTACATACGTTTGTTTTTGTCGCAATCAATGCTTTATTATTTTATTTAGGAATGCTGCCGGTCAATTCTTCGGCCAAAGCAGTACGGCCATTTCCGCAAGTGAGTAAATAATGAAGCAACATATTTTGGTGAAAACAAGTGAATGGTCAAGTTAAACTTCTATAGCGGTATGTAAAAAATTATATGTTAAGTAAACCCAAATACAAGCACCATATAAGCGAAAAAACCTAAGAAAAACCGCGAAAGTAATTATTACATGCACTTTGCACCATCAAAATTACGTAGCTATTTCTAGTGTGGTACAGTTTCAAGCAAAATCAGATGCACGAGAAAGCAAGAAGCCAATACCGCGCCCCATTTCTTCCCAGAAGTGGCTCTATACACTTTTATACATCCACGACTTCATCTAAAAGTCTAGAGAACGTACGCCAATAAGCTGCATTTTTCAGCCTGGCTACGACGCAAGATGCCAAACAGGTGCGCTGCTTGAAGGCGGGAATGGCAGTTCCCCCTCATTTCCACATACACCAAACGTTTGAATCTGTCATTATAATAAATTTGATCTCAAAGTAACGCGCTTTATTTGCACTGACAAATATTTACGCTGTAAACCGTCCACATTAGCACCTTGTCTTGGTCCAGACGCTGTTTAATACGAGGCCGCGCACCGCAAGGGACCCCCACACCCTTCCTCAGCCCACCCCCAAAGGAAAGCTGCTGCCGACAAAACGGCGTCGAGTAGCCACAGAGCTGCGCATACAATCAATGAAGGCGACAACGCACACGTGGGTTGTTTCTGTTGTAGGCGTTGTTAGCCTTTATAAAAGATGAGTCACGGAGTACATTTTAGTTTGCTAGCAGTCCTTTAAACAGCAAATATGTTTAAGTGGGGCGCCATCCGTCCGTCGCACCAAGAAGATTTGTCGACCGATGACGTCATCTCGCGGTGCCCCTTGGTGCAACTGTACATAGGTTCGCTAGCCAAGGCATGGCAGCGACAAACCTCACAGAAAGCCGTCAAACCGTATCATCACTGCGCAACTCCTGGTATAAATGCTCGTGTAAAGCGGCGTTTTCCAGGCTTTCGCAGGGGTTTGTGCCACGTAATAAGCGCGCAAAAGATACCAAGAAAAAATACCGAGCGCACGTGAGCGTGCGCATAGTAAGGAGCGCATGGCGTCGTCCAGCTGAACCTTCGACAACACTCGGCCCAGCGTTTATGGTGTGATCTGTGGCGTGCCATTTGGCAGTTCATCTGCGTTCGTGCTTGAAGTTGGGAGCACCGCCAGACGTAGAGTTCGCCCTGTAGACGCCGAGTTCATGAAGAGGTTGCCACGTCCTAATAGCGTGTGCTACTGCGGTTTACTTTGGGAAAGATGTACAAGCCATGGACTTTCTAAAGTCGTCCGGGCCCGTCAGTCATAGAGAACTTTCAACGGCAAGGTCCGAAATCTAAGAGAGGTTGAACAGCCGGGTTTGGACGAAGGGAGCACGGTAGAAAATTCCGCTGTTTCTCCAGCCTTGCACGACAAGTGCAGGGTGCAACAGGTTGTTTGACAGATACAGCGCTTTTAGCCCTTACGTATGCTTAATTTATGTCAATAATTCGAAATACACATATCAACGTTTAAATCGCCACATAAATTGATATATTTACTCAGCGCAGTGCTCATTTGTCAAAGATGTGCGCGGTTGTGCCTGTCCACGCATCGCTGCTACATTTCTCAGAGTGGCTCTAGTATCATCACTCGGTTGCTGTGCATATGGCCGCAAGAATCGCGGATATCAAGCACTAACAATTTTCCACCGAAATAACATAGACGTTCATTTACAAGCAGACAGAACTCTATAACCTACTGGTCAACGATTGGAGATTTGTGAACACATGGGCAGCCAGTTGGTTTACCCCCAGCGTTAACATTGCAAAGGTGAGAGTATTCACAGCGCAGAGAAACAGCGACTTTACCGATAAAGCTAGAGCGCATTAACTAGGAAGTGGTGTCTATAACGTGGTTCAAGTGAACCTATGGTTATCTGGGTTTATGACAAAAAAAACGTGCTTTTTGCTTAGTAAAATGAATAACAAAGCTGAACTTTATAATGTAATGAGATGCATAAAGTTTGGAAGATACGGCAAATCCCGTCTTGATATTTCGAACCGCCTGATGCATGCTTCAAAACAATTAGGTCTGCCTTTCTACATCTTCTCAATAATACTGGAAGGGCAAATGTAACCACCTCAGTCTCTAACTATAGCCGATTTTGGGAAGCATGACTACGGAAGCATGAATACGTATTATCTTTCCAATATATGCTTGTTAGTTGGGGAATTCAAAATGACAACATGAAGTAATATCCCAGGACAGCTGATTTGACGTGATTGGCGTCGTTGTGGTTTTGTGACAAATTTCTGCTCTCGACTAGCAAGTGTTACAAATAGAAAGCCCTTATTTTACCTCCTCCCCCCTTGAGCCATCTTATTTCTCCACTCTTTACGGTTTAGATGTCTAATCGCAACTACACACTCACCGCCATTGCCATTCGGGAGTCCTCACTTTCATTCCTCCCACAGCGTCTTTGTTTACTCTATGTTTGTTTGCAAGGGTACTACTGAGGCCCTGCAACTAGTAAACAGATACGCAGATACTGGCAGACTGACAGCCGTAAAGTCGCGAGCACGCCACAGAGGTGGCTAAAATGGCCTTAAATTCTTTTTTTGCCAAAACGATAACACATTGTGCATATAAGTAATTTTTATGACTTGCTTTCTGCGACTGCTGTGAAAATCCCTGCAGGTTGTGACATATTTACAAATAAAAAGAAAGCAACCTGCACCTACACCTGCATATAAGTCGCGGTGGTTAAGAAAAGATCACATTGTCACCCTTAGGAGGAAACGTATGGCGCCATTTACCATTTTTCTGCACAAATTGCCATAATCAACATGCATAACAGAGGGAATTCCCGTTCATTGAGAGGCATATTGACATGTCATCTGCATACCTAGGAAAAGTTGGTCTGGCTCACTCACTCTGGCTCACAAATTTATTTTTCAATCACAACTCACTCAAACTCAGACTTATTGCTGAGTAATACATCTGCACTCAATCAACTCAAACGCACCGCAAGCGCAAAGCTCAAAACTAACTCGGGCTCAGAACTCAATCTGAAGTCAGAAGTCAAATGGACCCAAAGTTCACAAATGTACTCAAAACTCAAAATGTACTCAGCACTCAAAATAGACTCAAATCTCACTATGTACTCGGAACTCACAATCAAAGACCTCAATATACTCAAAACAAAAAATGATCTGAGAACACCAATAGACTCAAAACTGAAGATGCACCAGAAGTAAAATATACCCAGTACTTACTCGGTCTCAGGCGTACTCAAACTCAGTCGGGCTCAAGCTCACTCAGGCTCATTCAGCGAAATCTCACTCAAGCTCAAACTGACCATGCCACGCTAGCCTCACAATCACTCAAATTCAAACTCAAGCGCGAGATTGAGGGCAACCGAATTTGAGTAAGCGGACTCACTAGTGCGTCCGCCCACGTGTGGTCATCTGATCACGTTACAAAATTATGTCTTCGGTCTGTTTAACAAGAACGGAATCGTGTACTGCGTTTTGATCTTCCTCGAGGTTGGGTTCAAGCACGTTACTGCTAATCGTTAGCCAAATTTTGAAAAAATTGCATACACTGCTAGTATGAGTTTTTGAGGTTTGTACCACGACATTGATAGTGTGTGTTGAGGTGCGGACGCCAAGCAAAATTTCTGTCAGATGCAATATTGTATGTTGTTAAAAAAAACACCCGACAAACACAAAGAACAAAAAGTTTAGGGGAGGGGAAATCTAACTTAATCTCACGGGAATATGACCATAGATTGATTGTTCTCACAAACATTTGATTGAGCTTATATACGTCTGGTGAAAGCGACAAATGTAATTCTGTAGTACAGCACCAGCTGCATGACAGCCCAAATCAAGTCAGCAGCTGATTTCAGTTCAATTCATTTAATCACTTAACCAACAAAAAACCGGTATCAAAGGCCGTAACATAGAATTAACGTAGAGATCAAAGAGATATGTGGCATAATGGATACCGTAGCCAAGATCACCATTTTAATGACGAGTCACATTAGCAGTAGAACTCCAGACAAATTGGTAGTTCGTGGAGCTAGTCGGAAGAGCTTTTAAAGCAAACTTGCTGCAGAACTGTGTTAGTGATTGTTTTGGCTGTTGGACTTGGGGGCCAAATATCACTAAAATAACTTTGACAGTCATCAAATCATTATTTTACAAGTCTAGGCGGATGTTATTCTTAGATATAAAGTGGTCGCGATGGTAGATGAATTTCCCAAATGAGGACGGAAGAAGCCTGAAAGTGTAGGCAAAGCGTTGTTCGACCGGGAAACATGCTCATCCAAGCAAGGCCTGTATGTTTTTTAAATAATATAACATAAGGTTCGCGCACTAAGCGTGCCAGCGTCGCTTCATCGACCACATTTGATAAATAGGAGTATTGGTCATAACCTACTCCTATTGAGTGTTGGTCATAACCTAGGAGTATTGGTCGTAGGAGTAGGAGTATTGGTCGTAGGTATAGGAGTATTGGTCATAACCTACTCCTATACCTGAGTGGGCATGGGAGCAGCGCCTTCGGCACCGCTCCTAATCGTCAAACTTTCACCATGCAGGTCGTTCACGTGCTCCTCGTGCCATGGTTATCGGTTGCGGTCAGTGGCTGCGCAAGCTTCTTCGCCGCCCCGCCGGTAACGGCCACTTCGTTTGATTTACCAGAAGAAATATCACCTGCGCAGACCTGCTGCGTAGTCGACCCCGACTGGCTGACAACCCCTCAACTCGACTACTGCTGGACAGCGCAACGGACAACCGCATCGCCTGCCAAGGACCATATAAGCCGCCACCCCGCCAGCATTCCCTTCAGTGGGCATGGGAGCAGCGCCTTCGGCACCGCTCCTAATCGTCAAACTTTCACCATGCAGGTCGTTCACGTGCTCCTCGTGCCATGGTTATCGGTTGCGGTCAGTGGCTGCGCAAGCTTCTTCGCCGCCCCGCCGGTAACGGCCACTTCGTTTGATTTACCAGAAGAAATATCACCTGCGCAGACCTGCTGCGTAGTCGACCCCGACTGGCTGACAACCCCTCAACTCGACTACTGCTGGACAGCGCAACGGACAACCGCATCGCCTGCCAAGGACCATATAAGCCGCCACCCCGCCAGCATTCCCTTCAGTGGGCATGGGAGCAGCGCCTTCGGCACCGCTCCTAATCGTCAAACTTTCACCATGCAGGTGTGTACTTGCTTGCCACTGTATGCGAAAAAAAGCGACGATCGTTGCTTATTGCTGTTCCCATGCCCACAAGTCTTAAGGGAAACCTTGTCTGAGTGTTTTTCTATGGCTTTGCTGTTACTATGTTGCGGCGACATAGAATCTAACCCTGGGCCTACCACTAGAGCAGACGCCCTTCTTGATCTAGAATCTTTACCGGAAAACCCAAGCGAGCAACTGGGGGCTCTCTTTCGGTTGCTAAAAGACGTTCACACGCGTTCAATTCAGGGTTCGAAACTTCAAATCGATCTAGCAGCCGACATAAAAAGCATCAAATCAGGACAAAAAGCATTGAAGCCAAGGTATCCGACATTCAAAGCAGGCTTGACGCCCTAGAAAAGAAATCAAGTAGAATAGACGACCTTGGCGCGCAAATTACACAGGTACAGTCGACTGCTGAATCACTGGCTGTACAGCAGGATGTCTTGCAGTCACGTATTGACGAACTTGACGATCGTTCACGCAGAAATAATCTAATTTTTTATGGCTTGCCTGATGCTAAGGAAACTTGGCAACAAACGGAAGCTAAATTAACTGAGGTGTTGAGCGAAACCATTACCTCATTTCCCGCAGGCTCATTTGAACGAGCGCATCGTATAGGCACGCTATCGCCAAACAAATGCCGCCCTGTTGTTGCAAAATTTTTGAACTTTAAAACTAAGGAGCAGGTATTTTCCGCTCGTAAGCTGCTAAAACCAAAGGATATAACAATATCTGAAGACTTCTCTCCGGCTACTCGTTTTGCCCGTAAAAAACTAACCGAATTCGGCAAAAGCCAACCCGGTTCCCCTCCCTTTCTAATCAGCTACAACAAGCTCATTGTAAATAAGAAACGCTACACTTACAACGCAACCTCAGATAGCATAGAGGAACTTAACGCCAGTGAACACCCTGAGACAGATGATAACGTCGCCGCCACTACAAACGGTGTCGCCTAGGACTACGAGAGGGGCAGTGGACGGCCGCTCGCACAACTGTCTGTCATATTCACCAATGCACGCAGTATTGTTAACAAACACGATTCATTGTCATCCGCTATAGATACTTGTTCTGCGCATGTTATCGCACTCACAGAAACTTGGCTGTCTCCGGATATACAAAACTCTGAAATCTTTGAAGAAGCGTCCCACTTTAACATATATCGATACGACCGCACTACGTCCCGTGGTGGTGGCGCACTTCTGGCAATTTCTAACAAAATTCCTTCTTCGAGCATATCAGTTAGCAGCAATCTCGAAATCATCTGGGCCTCAGGAACAGTTGGCCATCGCCAATTCATTCTTGGCGTGTGCTATAGATCCCCGTCCTCTTCCACCAATTTTATAAATGAACTGTATGACATCCTTAATGAGATTACTACCCGGTTCCCTACATCACCCGTCATACTTTTAGGCGACTTCAACTACCCCAATATAACATGGAATACTAATCCTCCCACGTTAGCTCCGTTTTCAACCGAATCGCAAGGATTCTTGGACATGTGTTCCACCTTTTCACTCACCCAGGTTGTTTCCGAGCCAACCAGGCTATCACCTACCGCATCAAACACACTAGACTTAGTTCTAACAACTACCCCTGATCTCATCTCTGCTGTAACTTGCTTTCCTGGAATCAGTGACCATCTACTGCTTAACTTTCATATAAAAGATTCCGTCCCCGAACGCTCCAAAAAACGCAAAACTGTTTTCGACTACAACAGGGCAAACTTTAACGCAATAAGTACTGAACTCGATGCATTTACAGCCGTTTTCTTGAGCCACTTCGACAATAACTCACTACAATCCAACTGGGACGCATTCGAAAACAAAGTGCATGAACTAATCGAAAAATATATTCCAAAGCGAGTCATTACCACGCATTCTCACGCACCATGGTATAACATTCATATCAAACGGTTATCGAACAAGAAGAAGCGTCTCTATTCCGCAGCTAAACGATCACCTTCCAGCTTGCGTTGGAATGCGTACAAGACCGCAGCTGAAGCATATCTTGCAGCTATCAAAACGGCGAAAGAAAATTTTCTGTCTAACGTCCTTCCATCGATGCTTGCTTCAAATGTAAAAAAATTTTGGCGGACCATTAATCCTCCTTCTTATGATACTATTGCCTTGCATGATTCATCTGACAAACCCATCCCCAACAATCTCTGTGCAACACTTCTCAACGAAACATTTATCAGCAATTTTTCCTCTGATTCTTCGAAGGAAATTCCCCCAACACAAGCATTTAATTATGAATCTACACCTCCAGTACGAATAGATGTATCTGGTGTCGCTAAGCTCATCGACGGGTTGAACAACTCGTCATCTCCCGGCTTTGATGGTATTAACACCAAATTTCTGAAAAACACTAGCGCATATTGTTCAGTTCTATTAACAAAAATATTCCAACAGTCTTTGGACACGGGTACGCTTCCTAAACAATGGAAAATAGGGAAGGTGATTCCTCTCTTTAAATCAGGCAGCAAAACATCTCCTTTAAATTATCGCCCTATTTCTCTCACCAGTAACTGTTGCAAAATATTAGAACACATCATCTACAGTAACTTGGTTAACTTTCTTGAGTCTAACTCATTTTTTTCCGCAGCTCAACATGGATTCCGTAAGTCATACTCGTGTGAAACCCAACTAATATGTTTTACTCACAAATTGCACCAAATCTTAGATCGATCATCTCATGCCGATTGCATCTTCTTAGATTTTTCTAAAGCGTTTGACAGGGTTTCACATAGATTGCTGCTCCATAAACTAAAAGGCTTTAATTTGGACGATACCTTGTTAAAATGGATAGAATTTTTTCTTACTAATCGTTCTCAGTTTGTTGTTGCTAATCAATATTGTTCTGGTTTTAGTCACGTTGCATCTGGCGTTCCACAGGGATCGGTGCTTGGGCCGCTATTGTTCCTTGTTTATATCAACGAATTGGCTAGTCTTTTAAACTCGAATGTTCTTCTATTTGCAGATGATTGTGTTATTTTTCGTGAAACAATTAGTGATAATGACACCACCATATTACAGTCTGACCTTAATGCTGTCGCTAACTGGTCCAAAGCCTGGTCAATGGAACTTAACATTAAGAAATGTAAAGTAATGCGTATTTCCCGCACCAAGACTGTCCCACCACCCTTTTATCTTAACAGTGTCCAATTAGAATCCGTTAAATCTTATAAATACCTTGGCATCCACATTACTACTAACTTAACCTGGAACCTTCACACCGAATATGTAATTAGTAACGCAAACCACATGCTCGGTTACTTACGTCGTAGTTTCTATAAGGCGCCATCGCAACTTAAACTAATGCTCTACAAAACCCTTATACGTTCCAAACTGGAATACGCATGCTCGGTATGGGACCCAAGTCAGGATAAACTTAAAAATTCCCTAGAACTTGTTCAAAATAACTCAGTTAGGTTTATTCTGTCCAACTATAATAGAACAGCCAGTATTACTGCCATGAAATCTAACCTTGCCCTCCCGTCTCTGTCATCACGCCGTCAAATCTCCCGACTAACTCTTTTTCACAAACTGTATCACCACCATGTTCTGCATGACCAGTTTATCGCTGCACCCCATTATCGATCTGATCGTATCGACCACAGCCACAAAGTTGGAATTGACATTTGCAACACCCAGCATTTCTTTAACTCTTTCTTGCCCAAGACTAGTAGGGAATGGAATCACCTTCCTTCTAGTGCTGTATCTATTACTGATAACGAACAGTTCCGAAATTTTATTGCTCGAATTGTATAAATAGTATAAAGTCTATAGATCTGTATAATCTGTAAAAATTGTATGAATCTGTAACTTCTCTTCTCTTGTTATGACTGTGAGTTGCTGCTTTTTTTTTTTCTCTCGTTGATCTAGCTAATATTGTATAATTAGCTTACATTGTACTTCATTTTTTCCTTGTTTGTTTACCTGTATTCTACCCCCACTCCCCTCTGTAATGCCTTTGGCCTTGAGGGTATCATAAATAAATAAATAAATACAGTTTTGCAAGGCAGAGTTCTAGACCGATATTTTGACTAACCCTTCCCTGCATGTTCTTGAGCTTGAATCTTCGGTAGCGAGTCAGTTTGAAGAAACTGCGTGCACCTGAAAACAAACAACAACTTAGAACTGATGAAGATTACAAAATATATTTGCGCCGTGCCTGTGAGAGTGCCGTGGATGCAAGCTGCCGTTAATTGTTGCCGCTCGAATACCTCGGTTTACTCGCGAGGCTGTTTTCGAGCAGCAGCAATGGTGGAAAGGTATTGAGTTGCGGTTTGGGGATGGTGTTTTGAGATAAAAAAAGCAAAATGTTTTTGCATTCCCTTGTGCTGAACATTAAATTGCATTTCCGACAATTCTGACAAATAAATGCAAGAATCATGCGCATTCTGGAAGGTTGGACATACGGAGTGATCGAATACGGTTCAGAATTTAAGGGATAATTATTGTATATTCATAAATTGTCGTTATAGATTTGCTCTTCAGATAGCTATTACTATCTTATCCTTTTGGATATATTGGTGTGGAGTGAATGAAAGTGCATGGTATTTAATACAGATATTTTTTCTTTTTAGTGGTGTGCATTTTCTGCGGACGTAATGTTTCACGGCTGGTTCGCTTATCGTGTGGATCCTAAATATGTGACAAGAGATCACCATGGCTACTACCCTGTGGATGTCGGTAATCTCTACGACTGGGACAAGGGACTTCATTGGCTCGACTGGCACAAGCTCAGCTACACTTTAAAAGGAAATTATACGCAATCATTTTCATGTGAAAATGAACAATAAAGCAGCCGAAATGGTCATGAACAACCACCTTCACTTTGAAAGTTTATCGGCGTTACACGGAATAACAGCAGCCTTTTGTGCAAAGAAACAGGTAAAAAAACAAGAAAGCGTACCAATTGGCAGCTGCTTCCGATTGACAATTTTAAAACTGCAGATTTTTGACACGTGTGGGAAACATATAGAAATGTGTATTTGAGGAGTTGACTATAGTGAAACTGAGTAGTAGGTTTCATGCAATAAAACCTTTGCGCAACTTTGCATTGTTATTTGTTCTATTAGTTAGGCATATCATTAGGACCAAATGCACATTTCTAATATATTTATTTAATATCTTCTAGTACCCGCAGCACTCACCTGTCAGAAAGGGGGTTTTTAAATCAGAATTGATAGATTTACAACCGAAATTTTTCTTCTCGCATAGTCAGATGTTCTTTTCGTGTCAGCAACGATGTATTGGAGAGAGGTACCTGAAGCGGATGGTTGGTACGTTAACTCTATGTATGGCAAAATCTCTGCAAGTCAACAGAAACAGGAAATAAGGCTAAGGGGAGGCCTTCCAGAACTCGCTTGGTTGCAGCGGCCTTTCTCAACACAGTGGCGATGCAGCTGGGTGGTTACTTCCGCGCGGAATTTCCCTTCGATCGGACATGCGCGCGCCGTTTTCATACGATTTCTAGTATAGCTAATGTTGATGCTGACAGTGAGTAAGCAATAATTTAGCGCTTTCATGAGTCGTTAATCTTGTGACTGCCTGTAACGCAGGCACGGGGTGGAGATGCCCATGCCTTGTCTTCTTCTTTCCCAAGCTGGTGAACACGCATTCATGTTCGCGGTAACCATGGCAGTGTTGAAGGTGGGAGCACGGTTTACACTACAGAAGCAAGATACTATGAATGCCTCTGCTGCGGCCTACTGCCTGGACTATGTCAGTGTCCCATTTCCTGCAACAACACTGTCTTTGTCCTAGACTGCATCAGGTAAACGTTACTACAACCTGAATAAGACGTCGCAATTGATCACCGCGGAAGTGGTAACATCGCCGTACAAGTGGTAAAATAAAAGTCATTGACGCGAAGACTGGAGTCGTAGCGTACAGAATGTAGAGGGTTAGTAGGGAAAACCAGATTGAGCTCCAACTTTGTAGTGACAACACTTTCTTGCGACCACAATAACTACCTCGAACGTTCGCTTGCCTAGCGAGTAATACGATCCACTATGAGGTATTAGCTGGTACATGAGGTAGTTAAGGAGGTAATGGAACCTACACGGTCCGCTGGACGTGACTATCGTCATCGTTTTTTTTTTGATCGGGCAGCATTATATTCGGAACAGCAGTGCCACTGCGATCATAAAAAATAAAATGTGTGATTTCTGGAGTCTTGCTATTCACCGGACGACAAGAAGGCATGGCGTCACGAATGAACATTGGCCACGCGGGATTACTTTGAAATTAAGTGGTAGGAGAGCGCTTGCCCTGGTCATTCCCGAAATCTGATAGGTGAAAAGCATCCATGCTACGCTTTAGGCAATTTAAGTCCTTTTAGTAAAGAAATGGGACACCGTCCCGTGCAGATTCACTATGGGTATTTGCGCGAGTATTTCTTTGTTTGTTTGGATATGATGTGCTTCAAATATATACAACTTGCCGTCTTTTCTATGTACATCCAAATCCAGATACACGTCCGGATATAGGCTGTAAAATATTTCGCTGCCAGAATCTGCTATTCTGTGCGTGTTCAACACTGCTGGACGTGTGATTACGCACAAATATGTCTCGTTATACTGTTACATACTCAATAATGACAGCTCAATGCCTGGCGTCGATTCCGGGCGAAATTATGCCCACTAACACACGAGAGTCTAGTGGGGCGTTGACGTTGCGAAACCAAGCTCAAATACGCTGCCTTTGTTTCAGTCTCGCATTTTATTCCGAGTCTTCTGAGCGCGTGTTCACATTACCAATTGTGCTTCTGAGCTCTCGGGCCCCTTAGTGAAATGGTAGAAAACCTGTGTGGAGACGCGGCGGGCGCGTTCTTCGGTACTTCAGTCTCGCCAGGAGTGAATGCCAGTGTCACCACCCGCTACTCAAAACACCAATTCTGTTCATTCCATTGCATACGTGGAAGAAGAAAATCACAAAAGCCAAACAAGTACTATGAACCACTGTGGGAGCAGAACGTGAACCAAAATTGGAACTGCAGTGAATGCCGCCAGCAATTAAAAATTTAGACGGTTCGAGATCCTTTTAGAAACAACATATACATGATTGTCCTACCCACAAAATATCAGCATTCCGCATACAGAACCAGCTGCGAAAATCAAAGTGAATCAGCGGATGCACCAGAGGCTGGCCGGCGTGCTAGCGTGAAAAGTGGAAAATTATTTGTACCACATGAACTGCTTACCTTCGTGTTGGTGGCCGCGTTTTTACTACCCGTAGGTAACCACCTAGTAATTTACATTACTAAGCTGTCGCAGCAATTGTTAAGGTAGGAAACGCCGGTAAAGTAGCTTTTATTGAAGACCAGGGCATCGTGTAAAATCTTTGTCCGAATCCACGCATAATCACCGGGCATTTAGCAAACTTTCGTGGTGCGCAAGATACAGTGCCTACCGTTGTCAACTTCCTTGCTGTGACAGTTAAGTCGCGCCAGTTGGTGGGCTTCTTCGGCACGCTGCGGGAAGAGCTCGCCGCCTAGATTAACTTCGCTGTCAGTGTGAGATGGCAACCTTACGTCCAATATCATTGTAGCCTCAAGGCCATAGACATGCCGCAATGGTGTAACGCGAGTGTTCTCTTGCATTGCGGTGTCATAAAAGAATATTACGTGTGGTAACATTTTATCCGATACCTGATTGCTGATGTCTACATAAATGTAAACGATATATGCTACAGTTTTGTGTAGGTTTTCAAGTAATATGTGTCTCTGCTTGTGATAGCCTGCTCGTTGGTCATCTTGGAATAGTTTGCAGCTAATGTGGCGCATTTTCCCGCGCTTAGCGCTGATGGGCCACCGGTCTTAGCACCATGTCATGCATGACATTCTGGTAACATCCCTGGAAATTTGTTTGGTCGTGCATTTGCCTCCTGATCAAGTGTTAAACACTCTTTTGAACGACGATCCACTTATCCCCCTAGAATGACACAGCAAGGCGCAGATCCTGCGAAGTATTGGATCACCTAAAGTGGTAAAACATTATTTTCTGAGCGGGGGCAGACATTAAGTTGGCAATGCGGAAATAATTATCCTTCATTACAACGAAATTAAGAGAAATTCAAAGGAAGCAAGGCGTTATATAAATGTTTCGGCTCTCTACGTTTTTCTGTTTTAGCGCACGAGTATCCTTTGAGGCGAGAAAAAAATTCAAATTTATTTCCTATAATATTCCTGATTTTAAATGGTTTAGCTTCTAAATAACTCCTTTAAAACACGGCTCCGCGCAGGGTAAATAACAAAAATTATAATGTAGGGTCTGTCGTAAGTCCGTCACCAGTAGTGGCCACTCTTTGGTATACTAACTATGCAAAAACATCCCAAATCAGCATAAAGCTTACATGTGAGCACAGGGCTGTACAAAGTACTACATATACAAAATTTGAAGCACGGCGTTTTTGGAGCAGGCACTTTGGAGGAAACACGTGTCCCTTCCAATGCTGCCGCGGGTTCCCACGGGAAAACGTCCTGCGGCCAAAGTTTTTTTGTCTAGCTCGGAGAAGTCGGGACACAAGTACGGCCGTCACATGTATCTACTGGGTTTGTACCTTGTGGAATGAGTAATGCTTAAAATCGCATACGTTGGGCCGTAACACTTATAACTGATGAAGAGCCCTTGTTCGCAAATTGCGTAAAATTCCAAGCGAGTGCAGTTAAATTTCTCCTTTCTCAATGAAATCCTCACGTTCTTGTTTCTTGGGCCGATTTTACTCAGATTAAGAGGGTTCTCCGGAGCATTTTTCACATTTTTCTATTTTGACCTAAACATTTTTTGCAAACCTTTGTCGCACGACAATTTATTGTTGTTCTGACTTTTCTCATTATTTCTTAGCTATACGTGTACCAATGTTTGCCGAATTTGCTGGTGCAGTTTTTATTACTCCTGGCTGTTATGTCTAAATACTGTGACAAGGCTTTTCCTGGATCTAACCACCGCACCGAAATATTTATGCCAGTTATACTAGTCTGACGTAGAGTTGATGGGACCTCACAAAGCGCACGGGTACCAATCATGGTGATGGTTTGCGTGACATCACACGTCCTGCCCTGTCCTACCTATTGCGATACCTATCGTCGGAAAAAAAGTTCAGGTGAATTGTTAAAATGTGTGAATGGTTGATGTCGGATCACAGCCATTGTTTATGGTTTCTCCCTGACGGTTTATCACGCGCTGGCTGCCTTTGTGCGGGCACGTAGGCGGCTGAAGTGCTTGCTAAGCATGAGGGTAACATGAGTAAATTTACTGCAGAAATAAATTCGCAGGAGTGTGCCTTGTGGTTTTTGTAGTAGTTTCCTAAAAAGAGTGAGCATAGCCACAGCAAAGATTGGAACCGTTTATTGAACATATATTCTGCCCACTCCCTATTTTTTTTAGCTTGTTGTCATCTATTCGTCCAAATTAAGAAACTTTCCTTACCAAGGCAGTTTCCAAGGTAGGGAGTTACTTGACTACATCATTTGTTGTAAATAAAATATTTAAAAGCTGTCATTTGCATTCTTTTGGTTGAAATACGTACTAAGCACCAATCAGTAAAATTCATCAGCCAGACAAACATGGGGGGCCTCAGCGTACCTGTCACGGCACAGGGCAATTTTAAAATCATGAAGACAGCAATGTATAAAAAGAAAATTTTGGAAAATACCGAAGAAGACCTCTTTGAAGTAGTGCTTGAACATGATGTATTGTGCCCTAAGGCGTACGCCAGGTTTTTTAGTACGGCCCTGGCAATTTTTTCGTAACAAAATTTATGTAGCTGATTCAACTTTTAAGATTCGAAGGCTCGCAAATGACATTAATTCCGCAAAGTGTGCCTTACACACTTCATTAGAATAATCTAAACAAATCTTATTATTACATATACCAATGGTGCAACAAGTCCGGCATCATTGCAAAAGGAGAAAAAGTTCCTTCGTGTGTAACTAAAAAACAATTCTACAGTAAAATCTCGTTAGTTCGAACTCGAAGGGGGCCATAAAATTGTTAGAATTAGGCGGAGTTAGAATTAGTGGGTGGGCACTCGAATGAATGAAAGTCGCGCCACACGGCGGGGCAGAACACAAAGAAGCCAGTGCCCCGGCATGCGCTGGAGTACTGGCGCCATTGGCGCGGCGCCCTCTGGAGAGCCGAAATAAGCTGCTTCAGAACCCTAGCGCGAGCGCCACGGTGTTGTTTTTTCTTTTTGCTTGTTTTGCATCTCTAGTAAACTTGGTTTGGTTTGGATTTGCAACACATTGTAATCACTCTGGGTCGATTTCTTCTGCAAGGAGTTATGGAAACCAGGGGATCCCAGTTCGAATTAATCGTTCTGGATACCAACGCCTTCAAATTATCGCGAGTTTTTCCCCCATCGAAATATTCAGGGCAGTGCCGGGACCAGGGCGTGACTTTGAACTAACCGGAAGTTCGAAATAACCGAGTTTGAATTAAACAGGTTTTACTGTATTTAGTATGCATAAACCGTAGGCTCATTTCGGTACATACTGTAGTTACGAGTCCCTTAATACAAATACCTAAGCGTAACGTTCAGGGCTACCCTTTCTTCCAACTAACACGTTGACAATATTTGTTCATGTGCTTTCTAAAAGTAGTTTCTTAAACACAAGCTTCGCGATTTGTCACTAAATAAACAAACTTCTCTTCCAAAACCCTTGCATAAGAAAAAGCTACAATATGTAAGCATTTTCTTGGATCCCTACGAAAAATGTAGCATTGATAAACTATAAGGAATACCAAGAAAAGCGGTTTGCTTTATAATTTCAAGTTTCAACGTGAGAAGTCTCTGTCGAAAATAATGACGGCCAGCAGAAAATTGCCACTTCAGACTAGAAGAAGGAAACTGAGTTCCCGGAATAACCAGAAATATGTTACAGTAAAACCCCGCTGTTACATTCCTCAGTGTTGCGTTTGCCTGGCTGTGATGTTGTTTGTCATCGGTCCCGGCAAAGCTCCCTTAGGATATATTGTATTGCGAACCGAACTGTAACGTCGCAACTGAGGGCGGGAAAACCTGACACTCGGGCACATGGGTACTGCCATTTTGGCTTTCGATAAGGCTTGACGAGGCTTTGTTACTGAACTGCATAAAGGAAGCCCCAAGTGAGTTGGAGAAGCCGTCACTAGGCGGCCATCTGTCGAAAGTGCTATCACCATCATCACTGGGCTTACAAGAAAAGTTGCAGTATTGTACCCAGAAGTTTCACTTTTGAACGCTGAGAATGCGTCATGTCAGCGCCACCGCACTGTTGTGATGGTGCTGTACCGCGTTTTTAGATTAGTAAGTTGGCAAAGAGCGCGGCCTTCTAGTACCGCGGTGTGGGCCGGTGCTTCTGCCGACCAGGCGGTGGTGCTGCGGTAGCGTTTAGATCGCTCTCGGCGCGTCGTCAGCTGCTCCTTCCTTTTACTCTCGGCGTATTCTACACCCCCCACACCATTAGTAGCGCAAATTTGGTCGAACAAGGACCCATAATTTTGGCAGCATGCAACACTCCCTTTGCATGATTATATATATATATATATATATATATATATATATATATATATATATATCTATATATATATATATATATATATATATATATATACAACAGGTGCTCAGTTATATATGTTAGGGGAAATACGGGGCACCGCGCTCTCCCTCAGGGACCACCTGCCTCGCGGTATCCTTAGTTTGACCGTTGACGGTGTGTTCTTTACAGTTAACAATGTCTGAAGACTCACACTGAATGTCACAGCCATAGGTTTGTGACGTAACCTTCAAGTTTTTCCGCGAAATTACGCTATTCTCCTTCAATCCGTCAGGATCCTACAGGGCCTTGAAGAAATGCCGCGGCACGAACTTTGCCGCTGCCGAAGCAACCCCGAAAAGCAGCCTGGCGCAAATCCCATATGCAAAACGCACCGACACGCCAGAGATCAAGTAAATTATATATGCATGATGACAGCACAGAGTTAATACATAAGTACAGACATGATTACAACAATAGAGCTCTAGATGAGGGGTGATTTAACTGCACCAGTCAGACGCCAGACGTTTTCTCGACTTTCATCACGCTTACGTTTTCACAGCTGTTCTGGTTTTTACCCGGTCCGGTGGGAAAGGTATTAACTGGGTTCCACTGTATTGGCCGTTCACATTATTTGTCCCCCTGTAAATAAGAAACACATATCAACAGACAAGATTTCTACAAGAGATTTCGCAGGCACTATTGTTATCATATATATCGGATAACCAGTATCACCGGCTCTACTTTATTATTAATATAATAATAATAATAATATAGTAATATTATAATAATTATTATAATAACAATAATAATAATAATCAATAGATCAACGAATCAATCATGTATATTTATCGCGCCCAGGAACAGCCGTGAGGCCTTGGTGCTGGTACACAGATGGATACAGGTGAAAAAAGGGAAGCCAAAAAGGGAAAGGAAAGAACACTTTGACGACGTATAAGAAAAAAGAGTAGAAAAAAAATAACTTTTACAATGTATATTGCAAAGTATACCATACAAATCACTACAAAACGTTGATAGCGTATACACTACATGCAATGAATACAAACAAAACTGACAGGATACAACAGAATTGGTAATTACATCGTATCGATGAAACAGAACATCTGCACACTACAGATAATTGTGTAACCTCATAACGCAATCCATAGAATGGAAAACAACAGAAGAGTCATATATACAGCATACTATCCATCAGTCATGGGCACGTTACCGAAAAAAAGTAACAGTGTTACAGTTACAGTTACCTAACCCAAAAAAGTAACTCTGTTACAGTTACAGTTACAAATTTTCCAAAAGTAACTAGTTACAGTTACAGTTACTCTAAAAAAGTAACGTCGTTACTCTTCTGTTACTGAAAATATTTGGCTTATTTAATAGAAACGTACGAAGGCATGCAGGTAAAAATTACACGTAGTAAAGCCTACTCGAGGGGTACCTAAAATGATGCACTCTCATGCCCAAACAAACAATCGTTGGGTACGCCTCATTTTTTTTATTACGGAAGTTTTGTTATCTATCACAAGGAACTTTATTTTTTTGTTGCGGCACTCTCGCTGTAAGAAATTTATTTGCAAACATCATTGTAGCACAGAATTAGTTGTTTTTCAAAATTGGAATCAGAGAGGGCGAATCTATACTATACCAAGCTGGATGGACACAGCCGAAACAATCTTTTAATGTAAACTTAATTTATTTTCGCCTAACAATGCCGTCGCTGGTCCGCCCCGCGTAGTGAGAGAGTATAAAAACGGGGCGAAGGTGGCGGATCGACGGAAGGCCCTTGGAGGAATGGGCCAAACGGACGTGGGAGTACATCGGTTGTCGAGGTGTTTTTAAAAGATACTCAAAAAATGCGCTTCGTCTACTTTTTATTTATTGCTTCTGGTCGGAGACGGAGACCAATCTGAGACATTGCCGAAGCAACGTTTGTCCGTAGGCTCTCGGAGTTGTTCTCCCGCCCCAACCCCCAGCCACCCCCATCCCCGGAATGAGACAAGATATTTTCAAAGGGAATAGAAACTAAAATGAACGCTTTACTGATTCCCCCTCACCCAGCTCCTCCAGTCCTTACAAAGGCGGATTTCGCCGTCTCGACCGAGAACCACTGCTCTCACAATCCCAGTCTTCCACAGCAATTACGTCGCCGATCCCAGGAACCCCTCCCTTCGTTTGTTTTGAGGCGTAGGCCGAACGAAGCTCGCCCAAGTATTCCGTGCATGCAACATTCAGAATCAGATGTAGCTACTGTTTTCGTTTCGGCCACAGCCCTCGAAACGAAGTCGCGAGGCTTTCCGAGAACATTTCTTCGTGCAGTGGCAGTGTGGTCAGTCTTCTGCCGGCAAAGATGCTGGCTAATGTGAGGGCACTCGGGGGCCGCCATCGTTGGGGCCGTCGTATGTGTGGAGGGGCGTGAAATTTATTACTTCCTCAACCTCGTTCGAGTACTGTTGACAGCTCAATAAAGCCTCTAGAAGAGGGGTCCCAAACGCGTGGTCCCAAATACGGTCAGGCGTCTCTAAAGAGCACAATGGTCGCAAGCAATGGCGACTTGTGAATCGAACACTCTACAGTGCGCACAGGGCTGGACGAGCACGAGGCCGCCGAGAGACTCCCCGCGGCGTTTTATCACCCCACAAACGGGGCCGCACGTCGCTAATGAGAAAGCGACGCCCTGACCGGAGTTTTCCTGGCTTTCGCGAAAGTGACGGTTTCAGTGCGTTGTGCGTTCAGTGCGTTCAGGTTTCAGTGTGTTGTGCGGCGTTTTTGGGTGTTTGTTTTCCTGTTCACCTTTGTGTCGAACACTTTTACTGCGCCCCAGATGTGGCAAAAATGGTGCAGCCGCGCGTCGGCCTATAGGCTCTGGCGCGTCAACATGCATCCACGTGCGCTTAGACGCGTATCGCAGCGTTATTAATTGCCTGGGTGAGAGCGATGTCACGCTGCTGAGGAAGATACTGCAGCTTAGACTTAGAAACTTCGAGCCCTTAGTAGACCGCGTGATACACCACGCACACGTGCACGCCTGAACATTTCTAGTCCAGATGTTTTTCACCCATGCGAAGTGAGCGAGCTGGCATAGATGAAGTAGACGAATGTTCGGCGGAAGGAAGGCTGAAAAAGGGAAACGCGCCAACTTCACATTGTCGTTAATGAGTGTGGCTGTTGGATAACTTTTTTTACAGAAAGAAAGTAACTGTAACGATATTTCTCGTTACAGTTACTCTACAAAAAAGTAACAGTGTTACAGTTACAAGTTACTGAAAAAGTAACTAGTTACCGGTAACGCGTTACTAGTAACTAGTTACTGCCCAAGACTGCTATCCATACAGTAAGGCAAGCAGGTAAAAAGAAGTTACTCTAACCAGAACAAGATCCATTCAGTATGACGGAGCAAAGAAGATTTCATATAGTTCCACGTAAGAGAATAAGAGGGTCATATTAGCAAATGAAAATTCTGGAAGTGTCTGAACTGAACAGATTGAGGGAGCTGTTAAAAATATCTACGTCTGCACAGTAGAAGTTAGACGTGCTCTGAAGGCTGAACAGCGGGCAATGTCGGTTACATGAGCTGAGAGTACGAAAAGGATGACATTTTCTTGTGGTTTTAAGAGGCACTGTTAGCTGCAGCTCTGAAAGAAGTTCCGCACTGATAATTTGTCCATGTATGAGCTTAAAAAGAAATAAGAGGTCAGCTGTATCGCGGCTAGCCTTAAAGCTCAGGCAGCACTTGCAAGTACCGTGGTCCAGAGTCAAGACGGTGATACTCTTGAGGGAAGCGATGTCTAAGTATGAAGAGCGGCGTATTCTGCACTTTATCAATGGCCCTCTTGTTAGATTTGCATGTACCATTCCAGACAACCGAGGCATATTCCAGCACGGGACGACAGACAGTGGAGTACAGTTTCAGGAAGGACTTTGCACTACGGAATTCTTTAGACATCCGGCAGACCATGCCCAAGCGGCGGAGAGCTCGGTGTTTGATGAATCAAACGTGCGGTGTAAAAGTCAGCTGGTTATCAAAGAGCACGCCAAGATCAGTTGTCATCGAGATTCGAGGGAAAGTAACATCATGAACTGAGTAGTGATAAAGCAAGCAGTCTGTTTTACGCGTCTATGACAACAGTTTGGTTTTCGCGGCGTTCACTATCAGTTCGTTCTCTTTACACCAGAGTGTAAATGCATCCAGGTCTCTTTGCAAATGCCCGAAGTCACTAAGACACGAAACTTCCCTAAAAATCTTCAATTAAGTCATTAAGTGGACGTACTTTTTGTGGGAAGAAAATTATATGCAATATTTGTGAAGGTTGTATGGAGTGCCAAAGCGTTCACCTTTGCATGCATGCTGCTTTTTAAACAATAAGCTGGTCCACCAACAGTTGTAAACCTAGTTCATATAGTCAGAAAAAGTAAGTGTTCCGGAAAATAGTCTTAAAAGAAATTTGTTAAAAGCGCCACTTTCACCTTTGTGAAATTCAACACACTAAATCATGCACCCTCCGCCAGTTCCCCCAGTTCACTATAGCTGGGCTACACAGAAAGAAGGTACCAGGACCTGTACAATACAACTATTCCAGCTATAGCAAAGGAATAAATTATTTCGTCATCAGAAAGTAAAACAGGCCCAGTAAATATAAGATTGACAAGTTGTAAGAATTGTTTATTAATTGAATTTTGCTTTCAACTCAGAGTGATCAATAAGCAAGGCTGCGCTGATGGCTGGACGGCTTGTGGTGTCGTGCGGGCTAACTCTCATATGGGTGCAGTGGGCCCGTCATGCTCGGTTTGTGCTGCTGGACAGTGCGACTGAGTAACCTGGTAGCACGGCATAGATTGGCCCTCCACCGGCTTTAGTACAGTTAACGTACCATGGCTGAACTCCAATCCCCGTAGCATGGCGGCACTTCCGGCAGCTGTAGGCCAGCTGGAGCCAGACCATCGCATCTCGGCTGACCTCTGGTGGGTGTACTTCGGCCGCACACGTTTGGTTATCCAATGTACGGAGCCCTACGCCTGGAGTCTGGCCATGTGAATGTCAGCCGTTCGATTGGCCGTCAGAGACTGGCCATTGAAGGGCCATGGGAGTACGCCCATATACGGCCAAAAAGCCTTAGTTGTACATCGGCCGAACACATCTGTGGAAAACCTGCGTATAGAAAATTACTGGCCAACTACATCGGCTTCCGTTAGGGCCAAAAGTCCTGAGCTGCTTGATGTATCTGCTTACTTCTCAGCAATTGTTTTATAAAGACAACACGCACGTGCCACACACGTCACGTAAATGCTTTTCTTCTCTACCTAGTTCATCTGGCATTCCTGAAGTGTCCCTTCTCCATGCTGCATCAATAAACACGGTTGAACTTTCCTGTAGACAAGTCAATGTTTCGGTGTTTACCGCTAGCAATGCAATCACTAGGCACAAGGCCTGCGGCTTGCGGTTTTTGTATTTTTGGGCAAACACTTTGGTTTGAATGCGTATTATTTTTTTTTCTAGCGCAAGAACCAAGCGTGCACAAAAAACGTATTTTAAGGAATCCTGAAAATAGTACTTACTTATTGATGTCTTACCTAAAATGACTGTAATGTCTTTTTTTCTTGAGCAATCTGTGCAAGTATATAGAGTACTTTCGGATTAATACATTTGAAAAAAATAGCGCACATAATCCGGTCGTTGAAACATTCATCGAATGACACAGACACAGACAGACAGACAGACAGACAGACAGACAGACAGATGTACATACGCTCAGACTAAAACTTTGTCGTATTTTGCCTTAACAAACTCATACAATGCCGCACCACCACCACTGTGAGGCAGTTGCAAAGCACTGCTTTGAGTCCTACATGTAGCAAAGCCACAGCTTAAAGGGACACTGAAGTGAATTTGATTTGATTGATTGTGGGGTTTAACGCGCCGACGCAACGCAGGCGATGAGGCGCGCCGTAGTGGAGGGCTCCGGATTAATTTTGACCACCTGGGGATCTTTATCGTGCGCCGAAATCTCGTACACACGGGCGTTTTTGCTTTTCCCCTTCATCAGAAAAGCGGCCGCCGCGGCCGGGAATCGAACCCGCGACCTCGTGCTCCTGAAGTGAATTTGTCAAGCTCCCGTTTTTGCTTGCACTGCGTAGACTGGCTCAAATTAGCAAACTTTTCATCGTTTATCCGGTTGACAAATCGGTAAATATTTTACAAAGCGCGAAAGCAGAAAAACTACCATGCGCGGTTTGCGGGGGCCGCACAAACTAAGCTGTGACGTTGGGAGGAGGGGGCGCCGTGATTGGACGATGCCCAAGGTTAGCAATCAAACAAGTTTCGGTTTCGGTTTCGGTCTGTAAAACAACATGTTTGACATTCGATGGCGTTGTTGGATGGGCATTCTCAATATCCCAGTTATAGTAGTACCGCGCTTCTGCCATGTTGTCGGCTATAAAATGCATAAGATAAGCCTCCCAGGACGGCTTGGAATTGTAGCATTCACTATCTGAGGCCTACGCAGTGCATGAACGCCCTCCGCGTCCCCGCAGACGCTCAAATGCATGCGCTTTTCCCCCATATTTGGAGCTTGCCTGGCTCATGCCTGTATCGTAAAAAAAGTGTTCGCACCAGGACAAGGGTCTGTTGATTCTGGCCTGTGCCCACTGCCCGCAAGCAGTCGGTGCTTATGGCAACAGCACGCCACCGAGAACTCGCTAGCGCGGCAGTGCCAGCCTGCGCGAGTTCTGTGGACTAGTTCGTGTAGCAATGAACGTTGCGGCCCAAAAAAAAGGAGAACTCAGTATAGAAAACATCGGCGAAAAACGAAAAAGTTAACTCATTAAAATAAAAAAAACATGTACCCACGGCGATTCGAACTTGTGACTGGCAAAACATTTGCGAATGACACACGTTGCGCCCCAGACGACTAGGCCACACGGGGCCGCTGGCAGCAATGGAAAATTTAAGGTATATAATGTATAACCAGTTTACACTTTTATTTAGTTTTAGTATTTCAAGCAGCTTAGGTGACTATTTGTTGTATTGCGCTCGTGCAGTAAGCGTCCCCCGAGTTTCCACAATAGCTCACGTCTAGCAATTGCCTTTCGTAGACGGGAAAGCGTTCGCAGATGCGTAGTCGAGCTCCTGACCGCTCTGCTTGTTCGCCCAGCGCAAATAAGTGCTTCCCGCACCCTAGTTTTACGCTGTACGCTAAATATCAGTTGATTTTATTTCCTTGGTACCTATATTGACTTCGCTCACACTTCTCCCCCTTCAAGAGGCCTTGTATTTTCCTACTGGTGTACCAGTCAGCGAAGCGTCGCATATGCGCTTGTGCAGCGCTTGTGTGAAGCGACCTTGACTTGGAGCTAGATACAGTGTACAAAATAACGAAGTAAAGAAAGGCGCATTCTTCCATTCCCAAACGTGTTGTGGCTTAGTTTCAACTGATCGAGCGAACTGCGACGACCCGTCGGCGGCCGGAGGACTAAACGGTGGGCCGAGTGACCCGGTCGCGGAAAGATCGGCGAGCCGTGCAGTAGCGCAGCCAATTGTCAGCTCCTCTCCTACTGACGTCACACGAAAACGCCACACAAAATGGGCGAGCGTAAAGAAAGGAGGACAGCATTTTCGAATTGATTTTTCTACTAAATAAATTCGCGTAAAGGCGCACAGAGTGGTCGAAACAGGGCCCAGAGACTCCGGACTACAATTTGCGCTCGTGATCCCGCATTGTTTACAAATCACTTCAGTGTCCCTTTAAAGGCATCCTATCTCACACATCTTGTTGTTAGAAAATAGCTTTGCAATAGTTGTTTCTAACTTAAAAAACGCATTGTCGTATTCAACACGCTGTAATTTACCACAGCGACAGCGCAATTTCACACTCCCTTGGAACCACGCGCCACATCAAAGCACCTCAATACTAAGGTATCAACTTGGTGTTTCCTCACATGTGCTACCTTAGCTTTTACTGTCAGGCCAATACAATGGTATGCTGTTAATGGTGTGCTTCATGAGTCAAACTGCCCTTCGGATTGCCTGCTATAAATTATCACTGGTTTAAGATGACGGGCTATTTACACAATAAAGAAGTTGTCATGGCACCATGCATATTCGATAGACGTTTTTCCAGCTAAATAGGCACCGAATGACAACAAAACATAGCTTTCGCCCGTGTAATCACAATGGCTTTTGTGCCATAATCACTGCCTACAATTCCATGTAGCGACTGTTATCCAGTCAGGTAATACGTTTTACTAATTTTAGCAGCTTCTTATTAATCCCGATGTATGCTATCAGATCCAGCGAATTGTCAACTACATTTGCTTTTCACTTTTACATCAACAAAATGTTTTGAATGTTCAACAGACACCTTTAGATATTTGGTGCGGTAGTGAGCTCTTCCGTCAGAAGGATAGGCATTGTTCGGCGTCCATTGGAATAAAATACAGACCAGTTATATTTTGTGCTCAGCTGTTTTTGTATAGACGAAAAATTCTAGGTTGTAAGTCTTGTTTGAATGTATTTCAGTGTTTAGGGTGGTGAAATGATATTCTCAACTATAAAAGTTTTGAAGTCCAACATACTAGAATGACAAATTTTAACCGAATGCGTCCTTGGAAACGTGCTGTTAAACTACAGTCCATGAGAAAGACGAACTCCGGGCTCTTGTGTGGTAGCTTAACAGGAAAAGGTAGCACCGAATTCCTGCCATCCCAAGGTGCCTTCGTGGTATTCACCCAGGATTTTCTGGACAACTGAATATACGTGGAATGATTTTGATCAGGCCTGTTCGTGGCGGAAGTGGGCCCCGCGTAGGCTTGGTTTCGACGGGATCCTTCTGAATGTAATGTCTCCGAAGCCACGCCTAATCTTCAACAAACGCTGTGCCGTAAACACGAACTGAACAGTTTTTTGAATACCATATGAGTGCTACTCAAAAATCGTCTTCGTTGAACAATTTTCCTGCACCACAAATTATTATAACACTTTTCTAGACTTACTTTCTGAAGCATAATAGGGGTGGTGAAAGAGTTTTCGCAACAGAAAGGGCGAAACAGTGCTGCAATAGATTTATGAGTGCCAAAGAACAGTAAGAGTAGTTCCAAGAAGTTTCGAATGGATATTTGAAAGACGGAGGCTTGGCTCACATATTATGGTAAGCTAACTAGCATATCTGGTCTTGTTTATCGGCAGGTACGAATTAAAACAGAAGTGATGAATTTTGGCATGTTGGAGAAAGTTAAGCAAGGCAGGGAATACACGCTCCGCACTAACATATCTAGATTTTTGTGTGTTGAACATAAGTGCAAGGCGAGTAGAAAGAAAAATGTCTCAGGTAGCACTAAATGTTTTTTGACGACAGCTGTTTTCGAACTGTAAGTCTTCATTAAAAAATCTAGCTTTAGAGTGAAACAAACTTGAACTACGGATTATGTAGATGTATTGTGTATAGAGCAGCTGGGCGGTCTCGTTAGTTCTCTTGGGCCTTCCGCTAACTAGATGACTAAGCCAAAGTGACGTGTTAGTGCTTTTGTGTATCGCGAAACGAGCATATCGAGTGACAAAGTCTACATTGTCCTTCCTGCGAAGCACAAGACTTCATTAGACTCTCTAAACTGGGCTTCATTATTCAGCGCATCATCGCATCACCGTCATCTTCATCATCATCATGACTTCATCGATTTCATTTTTTATACATCTGATGTTGCAAGCTCGGTGCTTGGCCAGTCTAACCTCGCCATTATCACTAAAACTATTCCCTCTATCAGACTACAAAGCACGGTTCAATATCTCGAACGATCCGTGCTTTCTGTGATTTCAAAAGCATTGCACCTTTACGGAAAGCATCACCGTACCCTGCGTTGTGGAGTTGATTCTAAGCAACACGAGGAAAACGCTAGCTCACACTGCGTATTTTGCGTTGTGGTTTTATTACAGCCCTGAAAAGAAACTTCTTTGCTCAGGTGACCTTTTCTTCCCGTCGTATCCCCACATTGAAAATTTTAAAAGCTGCAGATGACGTACGTCGCTGCAGTAACCTTTTGTGTTAATGTTGATGCCCTCCGGGAGGGCATTCTGGGAAGGCAGTCGCGAACAGAGACAACATATGAGGAGCTTGTTTTTGAAATAAGTCAATTTCACAAACCGGGGTTACGTCCTGTAAAGCTGTAGTTGCGAGAAAAACTCCTCAACTTCCCGCTGGAAAAGCGGTTGACACAAAAGAGTTCACATAACTGCCATTGAACATGTACACAGATCGTAGTTCATATCAACAATGAGCCAGATCGGGCTGATGTATGAATAAATATGAGCCACATCTGTTGCCGAATGGGAGTGTGCTTTTTGTGGCACTGTTCGGACTGTTTCATGGGTGTTTTGCAAATTTTTTGCGTCTGAGACTTGACCTACTTCGAATTCTGAGTGTAATTAAGAGATCGGCGAACGGCCTGTCCTCAGGTGTCGACGGCATGGGGTAGAGCAGACGTAGTAAAAAATAGAACTCAGTAATTGTGAACGACAAACGATAAATTTAATGGTCACAAAGATAAACGGCCAATTTCACATACAAGAATATAGTTCTAAAAACAAACAATAAATTTCAACATCATGGTATACAGCGGCACTTGTAAGAGATACAACAGACTAAAGACGTCATAGACTAAAATACATAATTTAAAGAATACTAAAATTATGAGCAATAAAGTGACAAAAAGATTGTTACGTTAGAGCGTGACTCATTTTGAAAAATAGAGATCTATGTCCTTGGCTCCGTAATAATAACAATAATATTCAGTAAACCAAGTTACGATGAAAAACGGTGTGATTAGGTAGAAACGAAAAAATCATTTATATTACTTCCAAAAAGCGAGATTAGGTAGATAGAGTAAAACAGTAACAAAGAGCATGCGAGTTCAAATTTGACGAATTAGAACCAGTTGAACAAAACATCGTTGCATTTGAGTAAACGAAAAACTTTGCATTTATTGAAAGCTATGAAATGAATGAAATTTGTAGTTAGTTGGAAAAGAAGGCATGTACCAGTATTCTGTATTTTGTGCACTTATTGCGCGGATTCATCTTTTGAGCAGTGCTATTGGGTTTAGAAATTTTCGGGACGACCCGGAAGGAGAAAAAAAGAGAACGAGAAAGACGGACGTTACACTTATCCTAAAACAATACCACAATCAACGAACGAAATGCTTGTCTATTCGGGGATAAATATAGTATACCTTAATTTATCCCCGAATAGACAAGCATACCTTACACGAGGTCGCGGGTTCGATTCCCGGCCGCGGTGGCCGCTTTTCTGATATAGGCGAAAAGCAAAAACGCCCGTGTGTACGAGATTTCGGCGCACGTTAAAGATCCCCAGGTGGTCAAAATTAATCCGGAGCCCTCCACTACGGCGCGCCTCATCGCCTGCGTTGCGTCGGCGCGTTAAACCCCACAATCAATCAATCAATAGTATACCTTAGGCTAAGCTCAGCATTTTTTTGTATTTATTAAAATTTCTCTAAGCTAGTTTTTGTTGTGGTAGCCCAGACAGCTCTACAATAATAAGATTCAATCCACATATTGCATAAATTAGTTTTATTTTTACGCTTGTTGGAAGCCGTATTTGGGTGCACGCGAACACTCCAGCTACTGACGAAAAGTTTGTAGAAATGCTTTTTATACAGCAATCTCAGCACAAACATGTTGAAAATGCATCGACAAGAATTCTGTTTTTCTGTACTATTTTTATTATGCTATTGAAATATATAATGGCATGACTTAGTTTAGGTGGTTTGTGTGTTGCCCCAAAATAAGTACTTTTCGGGGGTTTTTTGTTAATGCTATTTGTTTCACTCCATGCGTGCACCTTCGTGGGAGCCTTTTACGGTTTGCTACTAAGTTATCTGAAGAGTCACCATACATAATTACTGAGCAGTCATCAGCATCTCTTATGAAGTTTGCTTGTGTGTCAAGTTGTACAATGTAATTTATAAATACATTAGAAAGGAGGTGCCCTAATACAATTTCCTGCGGTAAGCCCCTTGATAAGGGTGAAAATGACGACACGTCATCCCGCATGCGTAAACACTGCTGCCCGTTTAGGAAACTTTACCAGGAAACTCTACCCCCCTGAAATGAACAGCTTTGGAAAGAATCGATCGCCCATTGAAAACGTAATTGCACTCCCATTATCTTTAGAATAAGAACTGAATTCTGGCCATATCCCAACTTCAGTATTTTTATACATCAATCAGCATTTCACTCTGTTTGCCATGATTCAATCCAGCATCTCTTATTGCACTCGACTTCGGAGGGAGTCTATATGAATGGATTGTGAACTATCTCGACGGACAGAAACTTTTCATGTGCACAGAAGTAGGTCCAACACCATGCTACGATGTATATAGAGGCGTCCCTTAAGGAGCAGTCTTAAGCCCGCTGCTGTTTATTCTTACGCTTATTCACCTAAAACGCATTCTTCCCCGGGGTGTAAAAATCACACTCTACGCGGATGATATCTGTGTTTGGAGTGCGTCAAGATCGCGTCGATCGCACAGCATAAGCTGCAAGAGGTCGTTGCGAGAATAGCGGCATACCTATCGCAGAGATGACTCCATCTTTCCTCCGAAAAAAGGGTTGCAATGGCGTTCACCCACAAGAGCATGGACCGATACCCTGTAATCCTCAGTGGCCGGCCTCTGCATTCCGTATGAAACGAATGATACCTTGGAATGGTATTAGACAGAAACCTCTCGTGGTCCCCAGAAGTAAAACGATTACGCACACGAATTTTACAAGCATCCCAAATTATCGGATAACTTTGTGGCACTCGCTGGGGCAGTGATTGTCGCTCTGTGGTGCTCTTTCAAGGCATATGTTTATGGTATCTTGCGCTATAGCCTTCCCGTCCGGCTAAAACTGTCCCCGACAAGCAGAAAACCGCTGGAAGCAGCAAGGAACAACTGTCTGAGAAACTGCCTTGGCCTCCCTGCATGCTCGTGACATTTTGGGAGTCTTGCAGAAGCTGGCTGCCTGCCTATGGATGTGTTACGTCTTCAAGAGACGCTACGAAATTACTTGAGGTACAGGCTACATGCCACAACCCATTTCCTGGCTTGTAGTGCAGATCAAGACGCTTCCAGCTTTGGACGAACAATAAGGGCCATTGATGCTTCTGTGCCAAATCAAGCACCGTAGACTATGCCACTGGGTTTTCCCCCATGTACTGTGTCAGCTGTTACCATAAAACATGATATATCTCGACTTGCTTCAAAAAAGCACATGTCCCAAGCTGTCCTAGTTCAGGTTGCACTTGCCGAAATTCGCATATTGTACACTACAACAACCCATATTTTTACACTTGGATTGGCAACATCTGAGCGCAGTTCTTCAGAAGTTTTTATTCCGTCAGCTAACACATCACTGTCATGCCGGCTTGAGCGAGCAACTTCGTCCACACTAACTGAACTTTATGAAATCAAAGAAGCCATCCGGTAAATACTTCGTCAGACACTGACACAATAGACCGTATTCACTGATTCGAAATTCGCCCTCAAAGGCTGCAACATGCCAGCTGCTTCAGCATCCATGACCACATCGAGCGCGAAGTACAGTACCTGCACCATCTTGTTTACGCTCTTGGCCATCGCGTATTCCTTCAGTGGCTCCCCGGACACTGTGGTGTCTAGGAAATGAGAGAGCAGGTGAGGCTGCATGCAGGGGCCTAGAATAAAAACACAAAAGGAATATTTTCCTTACAAAAAATGATGTCTCAACTATGACCAAGGCCCTAGCTGTAGCAGGAAGAAACCGCTTATGTACGCTCCTTAACATCATCATAATTTTCTGTATTCAATTTACCCACAGATAAGACTGAGGCTACCAGAACAACTACCTCATCGGTGGGAAACACTGTTTCATAGACTGCGACTCAATGCCGTGTACACTAATTCCTACTAACATTGCATAGGCAAAAGTCCAAGCCCACATTGCGACAACTGTTGCGCCCCCGAAACCACCGAACATGCCCTGCTAGAGTGCTCCGCCTACACTGGTTAGAGCAAAGGATGACATGTCTTCCCCTAAACCAATTACGCTGAGCCTGCTACTTGGACCATGGTATTCTCTATCACCTCAACGGAAAGTCCTGGATGCGTTATTTGGCTATCTTGAAGATATTGGCGTCACTAAGACTTTAAATTCCTCTTTAAGCGGACAGTCTATGCTACGCCCTATGTCCCTCTATATGACTCTATCTCTTTTTTCCACTTTCACCTACCACTCGTCTTTTTACCAATCTTCTCTCTTCTGCCCATTCCCCTTCCTGCAGAGTAGCATGTCGACGTATACATGTTCGCAAACCTCTCTGCATTTCCTTCTTTCAGAAAAAACTTCTCTCTCTCTCGCTCTCCATTCTTGAAAGCAATAACGTCTCTATACATCTCGAACGAACCGAAGTAGCCGATTATGGATATGGGTGGTGTCTTGTCGGTGATGGCACCGATGTACGAACAAGGAGACATACGCTCGAGTCGAAGATTCAAGCCCAAAAATAAAATAATTTATTCAGTGAAATATATTATCTACCCTGGGGTGAGCCCCTGGTGGAAGAATCACTTGACATCAAAACAGAAACCGAAACCATCAGGTACTACAATATGGTATTCTTATTCCCACTTTTTTATGTTACAGAGGCACTACTTTTCTTCATGTGGTCAGAAACTTTGCCCCTTTGAAATAAGTGTAAACTTTGGTGGCGATTGGCGAGATTGTTTCCAAGAAAAAAATTACAGGTTTAATTTGTACTTTGTCAACGTGTAATTTGTTAATATCGAAGATGGTTCTATTGTCGAGTAAACTTCACCTTGACCTGTAAACTTCTTGTTGATGACCAAAAATCATGTTGAGCAAGAAAGAAGCTTTTCGGGCACACAATAATGTTAATGTTTATGGCTGGAGAGGCTTTAACTAAATAACAATATGTAAAAATTATTGCTAAGATGTGCCAGTGCGTCGTAAGAAAATTCGAGATTGTTGTACGTTAGTATTTCTGGAAATGATATTTTATTTCCTCGCTGTAAAATGCGTGTAAGCAATTTATAAGTTCGATCTTGTTGTCTTCGAGTAGTGTCAGCAAAAAGTTGTTGATAATATTTCTGCTTTTCTCGCCTGAACCGGGAGTTGGGCGCATTTATTGCTCTGTGTACCTTGCCTGATGCTGTGGCAACCGTGAGACAAGGAAGGAAAGGTACCGGGGATTTTTTTTTTCATCATAGCTAGATCTGACTTAGTCATGCATTCTTTGATCTTCTATTTTATTAGAGCTACTTTAAAGGAAAATATGGGTTGTATATGTAAAAGAAATATTGAATGAACGCATGGTATGCAACATTACATTGCATGCAACGCAGATTCCATGCAACGCAGGTTGCGTGGGACCTGCGTTATGCAACGCAGGTCCCATTATGCCGGCCTATACGTTGTCTAAAACGGTGTAAAGCATCGCATCGTACGCACTGCACATGAAAAAGCTTTGAACCACGTGATAAGTGTCTATTTTTGGAAAACTCGAATATAAAGGATCAGTGGTATCAGGTTTCATTGCTTCAATGTCGGCAGCAGCTGTGCCTAGATTAGTGACAACCAAATCGAGGATGGACGAGGAAAACATTGGGACGCAATTGCAGGTGTCGACTGTGTTCGTGAACCTATTCTCCTGAATCATTGTATTTAATGTGTTTGCAGTTCTTAAATGCCCACAGGAAATCCGTGGAAGTCACCACCGCGGAAATGCTGCAAATTGTTTCCGTTGAGAAACTCCCAAAGTTTCATAGAACGTTATAAAGTGATGCGTTAAAGCTGGGAGGTCTGTACAAAACCGCTAGAATGTGTTAAGTTTAATTGTTAATATCCGCAGTCCTGTGTATTGTGAATGGTTCTGAGTCAAGCTAGGATTTAGAGATGGGTCAACGTATATAGCTTCCCACGTGTGCTCCGACTAGTGTGGCAAAGGAAAAACATATTCCGTATGCATCGAGTTCAACCATGCTACATCATAATGAAATGTCTCCGTCAAAAGCATTATGTTGAACGTAAATTCCCATTAATTTAAAATTGGCACAGCTGTCACTTTTGTTAAAAGTAGAGTTAGCGAGACAGACAGCATGAATGCATTTCTCTTGGGTAATAAAGTCTAGGGAAAGCAAAACAATGATATATTTTCAAGCCAAGTCAGAAGCGGTGTTTACAATAGTAGCACTTCAAAAATCTCGGCAAGATATCTATCGCAAGTGATGAGCCCTTAGTTCCCATCTTCTGTTCGCTTCACCAAGATCTTTTTCTTTACGGACGACACAAACTTCGAGTGACGTTCCTGATTCCGCTAAACCGCCAATATGATGCTCGTTTACATATATAGCCGCATGTCATCCGTGTGCAACGTTGTGTTTATGCACCTGTGCTTTCTGCCTTTCTGAGAAAGAGGTCGCGTTTGGCGCGTCATTTGAACTGCATAACTATGTTAGTTTTTCAGCTTTATGGGCACACCCAAATGTGCCTGCTTGTATGTAGCACATATCGTCGTACGTGCCTACGTTCCTTATATGAGCCGTAGTGAAAGCTTCAACATTTTATTCCAATGAAGCGTTTTCCCCCTGTGTTGGGCAAACAAACACACGCCTTACAGTGCGAATGCTAAACTCACGGCGAAAATGCTAAACTTAGCATTCGTTCACAGTGAAAATTTTACGATGGCAGTTCTTGCTTTTTTTTTATTAATAACTCTGCCTCTTTGACAGCCGCTTTGTATAAAAAACTGCATTTTTGGAAGCAGCAAGCATTTACCAAAAGTTCGTTCATGCCTCCGAGTCGTCAATGTTAGCCATAAACGTGGCTGTACCACATCATCTTAGGTGAAAAATGACTTCTGCAGCAGATGGTATATAGAGTTGCGTTAGAAATATCTTTCTGAACTTTATTGGGAGCCACCTATTTTGGCAAGAGTTGTGGAAACTTTTTGAGGCTTTCTAAAAAGCCTCACACAGCGTGCACGCGTCTGACCCACATCGCTAAATCATGCCCACCTGCAGTGAGTGTACCTTAATTTGCACCCGCCTCAATCGACATTTTCCGTTTTAACACAACACAAAACAACTCTTCTCCCCTTCCGCTGCCTAAAGAACGGCAAGCACCACTGCTTGAGCTTTAATATCCGCTGAAAGTAGAGCTGCCCAAAGAAGTCGACCTACTAAACGTTATTTTTGTAATTTGCGATTAGCACACTCCTTGTAAATAGCTAAATAAAACTCGGCACTGCTATATTAGTATTCTAGCGAAAAACCTTGGTGCTGTCCGTTTACTTCTCGTAGGATCACGTTGAACTGTCTTGGAATGACCGTCTACAATCAATGCATGTGATTCTACGAGCGATGGAATATGCATCGATAGCAGATGGTAATTCCGCGACATTTGCATTTTAACAATATTTAAACCAGGATTGCAAGCACACTATGAAAATTGCTATGCACACCATGGCCCACGCGCCTGATACCTAACAGCGACGCTTCAAAGAAATAATTTTTTTTCATTACGCACATAAGCACCCGAGCACTCTTTTTCAAACACACTAATGTGATTCAGCACGCTGATACCCTGCGGATGCGTCTTACAAGATTGGGGCAGAGCGGGGCAGTTTTCGTGTGTTTTCATAAAATTCGCCGTCCTCACGCAAATTACGACTAGCCATAACGGGTCTGTAGCGCAGATCCTCGTTGGCGATGATGCACGTCTGCTGGCTGCTGCAGTACCAGTAACTGCTTCTAACGGTGTCTCGATAGGACCTATCGCTGTCAACTGACTACACCCACTGAGGTTTCTCCTTTCCCCAATAATACAGACTGCGTCAGTCTGAATGAAAGAGATCTTGTTCACGTCGCAAGTACAAAAGCGGGAGGGAATAGGCTATCCTAATTTTAAAAAATTGTACTACGATGGCTTTTATGCCGCATTGGTTTTGCACATACAGTAAACAAAATTCGCAGAACTCACAAAAAAATCCGCTGTAATCAGCGGAGGAACTGTCAATATTTCTGACTCTGACTACAGATTTATCCTCATAGTATTCCTGGTGCTATACTCAATGGCTACTAGCTTAGACGATTTGTGGTGGCAATTTAAACGGAACACTGCAGCAGTGGTGCCATACAGCCACTTTTAATTGTTCCTGTAGTTGTCCGCATTGAGCGATGCAGGGCCCTCGGTCTTTGCAATAGCAGTTAAATGTTGCCGGCCTAGCGGGATGCGCTCGTTGGTACCGGACTAATTCGCCGTGTTTTAAATTCAGAGAACAGTTTAGTTTCAGTTTCATTTTCATTTTTTTGAACAAAATAAAAAGTCAGTTTGGCCTTGTCTGTTTTTGGAAATATTTGTTTACCTGTTGCTCTGTTCTTTGTTCTGTAACAAAACGTTTGCCGCCCATTTAGAACCCACACGCGGTCACATTGTGCTTATTCTCTTATAACGGAACAAGGGGCAAACCCCCGAGAAATAAGGGTAAGATATGTAATTCAAGTGACTGGCAAGGTCTAAGCAAAGGGCACCTCTAATGGACACCTGATGAGTTGTAGCACTAATAACCAACTTATAATGTAACCCATCGGGTATATTTGCGAAACAAAAATGCTCCCAAAGACATCTACGCATATAGAGGTGAACTTGTCATTTTTATAAGTAACAAGGTTAGGATCACATCTAAACAGAACATATTCCTCTAAGGTAATTTTGGGAAACGCGTATTCACGTTCTGAGGTATAGCCAGCCTATTATAGTTTATGTTTAAGGCAAAATATGATATATCTTTTTTAAAAAAAGCTAGTTTTTTGGACCTAGTTCTACAATTCATGAATTCACGATGTTATCAGAATGGTGCGTGATGTCGGTTCACTGTGAGTGCAAGTTGCGCTTACTACACCTAATGTGTCCCTTCCTGCCGTCTTTGTAAGGCTTTGACATACGCATCCTACGGTTACATCCGTGTTTTTGTAATTTTTGTGTCTGACGTTCTGCGCTTGCCGTTTCGTTCATTTTACGCCTTCTGCAAATCTTTCTTTCGAATACTGTTACTACAACAAAATTAGTGTTCGCATTGATATTCTCAGAAACCAAGTTCCTAAAACTGAAGAATTTTATAGTGAATTCTGTGTGGGAATAAACTCGCAGGGGTATCAGATAAAAAACGAATTGTCCGCAGCGGGTCAGTGGGTAAGCAGTTGTGTGACGGTGACCAAGGACGAAAGTTGAAATGTGGCCACGACATCGGTTTTTTGCAAACGTGGAAAAAACTAACGCCATTGTATCAACATTTCTGCGTGGGTAAAACCTGCCCAGGAGGGCTAAATGCATCACCATCGTCTGGATGGCTGTTCCTATAGGGAAGACGTAAATTAGGTGCATAAAACGCTCAAAATTAAAAAATGAACAAGAGCAAGTGGGTAGGTGTCTTGGCGCGACGAAATGTGCGTGCATAAAATTGAAAATATTAAATAAAAATATTTACCTACCTCCACGTTGCAAAGCTTTCCAAAACCAATCTGTATATAGCAGGCCACGTGAGAAAGGCCACATAAAAAAAGGATACCGGAGAAACGCGGAAGCAAACAGGTAGGTAGGGAAGTCGTCAAGGAAGCAACATGCGTAAAAAGGATACAGTAACATTCATACATGGTTTAAAAACTGCGCGGTGCTCTGTTCCTTTCTAGGCAAAAAGCTTAGGCTGTTTTGTGTATATCTGCCAAAATTCTTCATTATGTAGTTCCTCCCAACTAACCCGCACCACGGTTCTGTGCAAGAAAAGCTGCGCAAAAGTATCTTATAGCGTTTACAGACTTAAGAATGCCCTGCAGAAAATTTAAAAGCAACCTTTTGTCGTGAGAACGCTGCTTTTTTCCACGCGTTCACATGAACAGTAAGATGCACTGAGGGTTTTATAGAAAGGCCTCACTTACGAGCTGGCTTTATTTGAGGCGAGAAAAATTACCCGTAGTTGACAATCTGAAGTTATCAGCGAATACTTTGCCAGCTTCTCTTCCTGGAGCAACAAGTTTCAGATGAAAACTACCTGTATTCCCCGCACGGAGCACCTTGAGCAATCTTTGTGACGGTATTGGCGACACCGCGGACCACGAGCCCCCATACATATGTTGGGAACAAACGTGGCGATGTGTTTTATGATGAAGTGTATAAACCTGAAACGGTGGCCGTCGGAGCCCAGGTTCAGCGCCGGCAAATGGGCTCCCTGTCTGTGTACCCGGCAGGGAGCTCCGGCACCTCTCAAGCTACCAGGGTAAGGTTTGAGCAGAACCCCGTCCCCTACTTTTTACTATAGTTTAAGGTATTCTTTAAACTCCCCAGACCAAATTATCGTGTCCTGAAAAGGGCCCGAACTGAAGTAACTTTCATACCTCTTCTGAACGTTCACCTCCGAAACAGTGACATCTTTCCTCGCATCCTCATTATAGAATCTCTTGAAAAGGAACACCTGTAAGTGGAAAATGAGCCTTCCTTGTAAAGTTTCTTGACAGTGTTGCTGGGAAAACTACAAGGCGAAAAAACTTGCTTCTGGAGATGTGCTTATTGAAGTCGGCAGCAAAGAGCAGGGCAGTAAGCTCATTCAACAAACTAAAATCGATTGTCTAAAAATAACAATCAAACCTCACAAGGCGTCACCTCCGAAACCGATCTGATCAATAAAAAACCAAAACCGACATCTTTGAAGGACTTCGTTACCAAGGGGTCACAGATGTCCGCCGCATCGCAATAAGGCGATATGGCAAAGCAATAAAAAAAACGCACGTAATTTTGACCTTTGACAGAACCCCACTACCAGAATCCGTGACGGCAGGTTACCTGCGATGTCCCACGCGCCCTTATATGCCAAACCCACGCCGCTGCTACCAATACCAGCAGTATGGGCACGGTACGGACTCTTGCCGGGGAGACCAAAATGTGCAAAGTGCGGTCAACCTGATCATCTTACAGACACCTGCGACGCAAGCAACTTCACCTGCCCTAACTGCCATGGACCTCACGCAGCATATTCGCGATCGCGTGAAACGTTCAAACAAGAAAAAGAAATCATCACATTGAAGGTCAATGAAAACATCAGTTTTCCAGAAGCCCGGAAGATGTTTGCAATCTTCAGCTCTGGAAGGAGCGGCGACGCTGCTTGCCGGGGCGGAGCGGCGCCTGGTTTTGGTGGCGACGCAATACAGCTAAGCTGACTGGCTCCCGCCCCCGCCCTACAAGGCTGCCTGTGGCAGCCGCCCCGTTCGCTACGCCACTTGCTGAACTGGTAGCGGTTGAGGTGGCCACTTATGCTGATGGGAGCGTAGTCACACCTGTTCTTGCCTCACAGGTCTCGAGCACACCAGAGAGCCCTGAGAAAACGGACACGGAGGAACCGCGCCCTCTCCAAACCTCGCCCCACCACCTGTCCTACCCGTGGCGCCCACGACGCCCTCGGCAGTAGTGGCTGAAGAGAAAAGCGCACAAAGGGTGCTACATCCAGGTCCAGGAAGCCCAGTCTGTCGGGCACACCCAGGACACATGGAGATGAGATGAACGTGGGGCCGTATCTGCCTGCATCGCAGCGCAAGGAACAACCTCCAATGTCCAAGCCAACACACAGGCCCAAAAAGCCCCTACCAAGAGTACAAGCCCCGAGAAATAAAACACGAATACCCACTCATACAGAAATTGCAGTTGGTGTAAATAACTCTAATGGGAAGACAAAATATTATCCAATGGAACTGTAGAGGCCTCCTTAAAAATCTTAATGGTGTTTACGAGTTACCGCTGCCAACCAAACAAGTGCCATGTGCTTACAAGAAACACATTTAAATAGAAAACATACCAACTTTAGCAACAATTATCTGGCTTTCAGAAAGGACAGGGATAGGTGTCCAACGTCTTCTGGTGGTGTGGCCATAATCACCCAGAAGTCGTTGGCATGTCATCCCGTCACTCTGAGCACTGTCTTTGAGGCTATTGCTATCCGAACGATGATCTTTAACAGGCTAGTAACAATATGCTCCTTAAACATCACTCTTGATGATCGGCTAAAACGTTTTGATTTCAAAACTCTGATAAATCAGTTACTTGAAGTTTATATACTATTAGGTGACCTGAATGCACAGAACTCACCCTGGGGCTCTTCTCGAACAGATCCGTGGGGTCGCCTCATTGAAGGGTTCTTAACATCATCAGGAGCATGCCTATTTAACAAGAAACATCCTACATACCATAACATAGCACACAACACATACTCACACCTAGACTTAGCTATTGGCTCAGCAGTTCTCTTCCCACATCTGGAATGGGAGGTGGACGCCAACCCTTACGGTAGTAACGACTTCACTACCTTACTATCATATATGGGCCGAAACAGTTCCCCTTCCCACAAAAAGTTCAATGAAGCGAGAGCTAATTAGAACACATTCACAGAAACATCTAAACTATACCACACAACTATAACACACCTACAAGTAGAGGAGGTAACCCAACTAGTCTCGGCGCACATTCTTTATGCTGCCGAAAAGTCCACTCCCCAGGTCTCCGGTGCCCCGCACAACCAAAGGAGGCCCAGGTGGAACCAGGACTGTAGGCATGCGCGAGAGGCCAAGAACAAGGCGTGGAGTATCCTCCATCGATACCCTACTTTAGATAACCGGATATCTTTCATGTACGAAATTTGAGGTCCTGAGAAAAAAGCATTGTAGGCTGTTCTGCGACGAATAAATTCCATTTCACCCGCGTTTACTTGTAGGAGAAATCTTCCTTGTTAAAATTTCCTGTTTTAAGCGTTATAAAAGAAGCAGAGCTTCTAAAAAGCTTTAAAGCTGTAACGTACTGTAACAATAAGTTATGCACAAACTGCACAAGACCTTCTGTTTGGCGCATGATAGCCCAAGTTTCCATTGTGCTATAAAACAGAACGCAACACAACACACTTCTGCGAGCGGAGTTTTCTCGTGAAGAACCGCACAAGCAAATGGAAAGGTTAGAAAGCTCCGATGTCAATAATGGCTGGTACCTGCTGCTTTGGTGAAACTACCGTCACGAGAGGACACATTCAGCCGCTCTACAGTCACATTTTCACAATACCCACTCTCAGGTAATATGACTGATAGATTCAAGTTCCATTCAATAAGATTTATTCCTATGCATGGCTCGTCCGGCAATTATTAGGAGGGCGTGCATTTTTTTCATTCTACCTAGAGTGGGTGTTGTATTCCTAATGGAAATACCAAGGAAGCAGGTACTCGTAATAAAAAGAAAGCATTCTGATAACCGTGCCCGTTTAGTGTTCGAAGAAAGGCTTTCATGTTTAAAACTTTCCCCAATCCATACTCTGAAGTGGTTTTGACAGGAGAACAAATTCAAATTAGACGATAGAAGGTCCGGTTGGCCTGGGAGCTCCCCGAACAGTGCAAGAAACAAAATGCGCTTGTTTGTACTCTGCGTTTATGGATTTGTCGTCATGCTTTCCCACAAAGCCTCAAGCAATACAACGTTCTCCCCGCGGAAAGAAGTTGGTCGGTCTTTTCAACTGCGGTTTGTTGCGGGGGTGGGAGCGGGATTGATGCGGATAGGTGAAAACATTTTTAAAGGGACACTGAAGTGATTTGTAAACATTGCGGGATTACGAGCGCAAATTGTTGTCCGGGGTCCATAGGCCATGTTTTGGCCGCTCTAAACGCGGTTACTTGAATTTATTTAGCAACAACATCGATTCGGAAATGATGTCCTTCTCTATGCACCCTCGCCCATTTTCTGTGGCGTTTTCGTGTGGTGTCAGGAGGAGATGAGCTGGTAATTGGTTGCGCTACACTGCACGGCTCGCCAGCCTTCCGACAGAGTCCGCCGGCCGCCAAAGCATCGTCGTAATTCGCTCGCTCAGTTGAAACTAAGCCACAACATGTTTGTGAGTGGAAGAACATGCCTTTTTTTTACTTTGTTAGCTTGTACATTGTATCGAGCTGAGAGTCCGGGTCGCTCCACTCAAGCGCTCCACAAGTGCACATGCGACACTTCGCTGACTGGTACGCTAGTAGGAAAATCTAAGACAACTTGAAGGTGACGAAGAGTCAGCGAAGTCAATAGAGAGTGTTAGCTGACCGTTTTCGATGCTCCGCTCCGGTATCGGCGGCCCGTCAGCGCAACCGGAGCCAATGCCATTCGCGGCCAAGCGCGCCACGCATGCGCAATGGCGCTTCCGCTTGCTGTCGGAGCGGAGCGGACCGTAAACGACGGTCAGCCAAAACGCCCTAATATAGGTACCAAGGAAATAACATGAACTGAACCTATTACCGTACAACGTAAAGCTAGAGAGCAGGAAGCACTTTTTTGCGCTGGGTGAGCAAGCTCAGCGGTCAGCAGCAAGACCACACATTTGCGAACGCCTTTCGATCTAAGCAATGCAATTGCTATACGTGAGATATTGCGGGAGATTGGGGAACGCCTACTGCACGAGCGCTATACAATAGGTACTTAAATGGCTAAAACTAAATAAAAGCGTACACTTGTTATACATTATACACCTTATATATCCAAGCTCCCCAGCGCTGGCTCGTGGCCGAGTGGTCTTAAGCCCTAGGATTTCTGTTTTGCCTTCGCATGTTCGAATCGTCAAGGGTGCATGCTTCTTTTTGTAGGTGGATTTTTTTCATTTGCTGCCAATATTTTCTACACTGAGTTCACCTTTTTTGGGCAGCAACGTTCACTTCTCAACGAGTGAGTTCGCAGAACGCGCGCAGGCTGACATTCGCACGCTAGCGCGTTCTATTTGGCGTGCTGTTATCACAAGCACCGACTACTTGCGGGCAGTGGGCAGAGGCCAGAATCAGCCGACGCGTGCCCCGGTGCGAATATGCTTTTTACAATACAGGCATTAGTTAGGCACGCTCAGAATAAGCGGGAAAAGCGCATGTCATTTGAGTGTCTTCGGTGACGCGGACTGCGTTCATCCACTGCGTAGGCCTCGGCTAGTGATTGCTACGATTCCAAGTTTGCCTATGAGGCTTATCTTAGGCATTTTAAAGGCGAGAACATGGCCGAAGCGGGGTATGAGGATTACTGAGATATCGAGAATACCCATCCAACGATTTCGTTGGATGTCAAGTATGTGGTTGTACAGAACCGAAGCCAAAACCTGTTTGAATGCAACCTTGGACATCGTTGAACCAAGCTGCATCTCCTCCTGTCGTCAGAGCATTTTGTTGGTGCCGCCGCCAGAGACCGCGCATAGTAGTTTTTTTTCTTTCCCGCTTTATAAAATAATTAACAACTTATCAACCGAATGAACGATAAAAAGTGTGGTAATTTGAGCTAGTCCACGCAGTACAAGCAAAACCGGAAGCTTGACAAATTCACTTCAGTGTCCCTTTTAAAGGCTCATTCATCGTTCCCTCTGTCAAACTCTGGGATAAAGGTGGCCTTGTGTACGCAGTCGGTTGAGCAATACTACGCCGGAAAAATATGTTTTTGTAAAATTGGAGGTTCCTCCCGTTGTATAACTCCGCAACTCCTGTAGGAGCCCATTTATTATTATACACGGGGTTTGTACTTGTGAACAAGACACGGGGAAACACCAATGATAACATGTAACGAATAACTAAAACTGGTTATACCCATTGGTGGCTTAACCAGGGGCCATCGGCAACTGCTTCAGGTTGCATACAAGCACAGATTTATTTATTTTTTTATTAAATACTTCGGACCATTGAAGGTCTATGCAGGGTGGGTGGTTACATAGTATCAAAGCAGGAACTACAATGCGAACATGAATACAAAGAAACAAAACAACAAACATCACTGGGAAGGATACATGGAATCTGTAAGGGAGTTTCATTCAGGTATGGTACGAGGGAAGAACGAGAATTTATATGTGTCTGTTCTAGCAAAATACGGTGTTAGTGAATGAGGGTGGTGATGGCGCGTTTGTCGAGTCATTAAAGGAGCAGATATAGTGTGACGTCAATGGCCAATTGGTTGTTAACAAGTTGAGAGAGAAAATCCAGGCGGAATGTTTTTCTTCTTATCTGAAAGGGTGGAATATCGTTAGCTGCCATAAGGTCAGAGGGAGAGTCTAGTGGGCAGAATTTAGAGAAAATAAATCTAATGGCTTTCCTTTGAATCCTTTCAAGTTTTTAATTGTTAGAAACGGTGAATGAATCCCATACGATACAGGCATATTCAAGTTTAGGGCGGATAAGTGAGAGATAAAGAAGTAATTTTACGTTTGAAGGTGTTTTATGGAGTTTGTGCCTCAGGAAGCAGAGTTTTCGCAGAGCAGACGAGCAAATGTAGTCGATATGTGAATTCCAGGATAGATTATGAGTAAATGTTACACCTTAATACTTATGGTTAGTGACTTGCTTCAAAGGGGAAGACCTTAGCGTGTATGTGAAAGGAATGGGAGTTTTTACGAGATATGCGAAGAACAAATTTTTCATTATTAAGCACCATGCCCAACTCTCTGCACCAGTCATTGATGTTAATAAGGCTTGTTTGATAAAGATAAAAGATAAAGATTAAGATAAAGACATTGAAACAGTCCAAAGTGTTTATCATACCATAAAATGTAGATTTCCGTGTCTAACACACCTTATAAATACCCTACGCTTTTGTGCAGTTAAAAACCACGAGAATAACAAAAAAAGTGTCTGTTTTTCACGCCAATTCACGTTCAAACGTAGAAATACGCCACAAAAATAGCTCCTACAAACTGCTTGAACATATAAAACCAATACCCAAATATTGTACTCAAATATTAAAAATACGTTCCCAGAGCAGGCAGATTCATGAAAGTTTTCCGTGGTTTTGTTGAAGCTCTACTCTCTACTGATAAATCCCGTAGGCATACAAGCTAAAGAAACATCGGAATCTTAGAGATGAGGACAAGTAGGGTGGAATATAAACGGGCTGAGGGTCATAGGAGGGGTCATATGAGTGTTATTTTTTATTGGTCGGATAGAGTAGGTAGCTCTATAGAATCGCCACACAGAAGACCGTCCTCCCAAAAAGAAGAATACCTTAAGGTGCACGATTGCTTTGCTTGATGCCTTCACTTGCACGGACTTAAAGCCCGTAGTCATTTTCTCTTACAGAAAGGCCATGTGCGGGTACAAAAGTAACTAACAAGTAAACCAGCTGACATTGCATCAATTTTCTTATTTTATTAGTTGAGTTCTCTCGGGGGGATGAATCCGTTGACCCTATGTAGCTACCCAGGTGGAGCATCTTCTGCCCTGCAGGCGAACCATTAGGGATAAAATTCTTACGATGTAAGCGGAAGAAAATGTCTTAGTTAAGCACGGCTATGTTCCGAGTATTATTATTCCAGTACAAATACCGGAGAAAATGTAGGTCATACAAAAATTTACAATTTAATGTCCCCAATGCAAGTTTTCACAAGCACCAGAGGAGCTAAAATTGTTTTAGAGGCAATTCACCAAAGCTCAAGGGGCGGGTATCAGAAGACTTGCCGTAACAAACGCACTAATTGATGCTTCCCATATGTAGTAGGGCAGCGTGATTGAGTGTTGAACCAACGAAGCATGAAAAAGTGGGCCACGAATTTTGCGTAAGTTTGTTCTATTTTCGTTTCCTGCACGTTCCTCAGCGAAACTGTTGATAAGCCGCTCGCGCCAGCCTCGGACATATTAATCCACTGGGTGCTGTAACGGTAGAAGATCACAGGGTACGCGCTCCGCTTGCTTCATTCACGTCGCCGCTACCCATACTTTATAATTGAGTACCACAGGAAAAGTGCGTGTGTTAAGGCAATAGAAATGACATTTGGAAGCGTTTAGAGGTGCTTGTCTGGAAACCTCGCTAACCCTATGCGCCAGGACGGGCTTATGCAACCTGATATTTTCCACCATAGCTGTGTAAGTACTTTCGGGGGCTGAGTGAACGCCGTTGCGTTCACTACACGCCGTTATCGTCGTACTTGCCCATCATGTTTTTTTTTTCGTTGGAGTAGGCCAATCCCGTATGTGGGCAAGAAACGTTATGCTTTTAACAACATCCGGGCGACGTGATCCAACGTAATGATCCACTGGCAAGGATGTTGGGTAAAAATCTTGAGACTGCTAAAAAACTGAAAACGCTCTGAAAACTACGCTGTCAGGCGCATTTTTTGCACGCAACAGCATTAGCATGTGTAATACACAGCTACTCGTTCATACCGTTAAAGCAGGAAAACAGGACCTAACTTGGTAGAGCCCCCAACTTTAGTTCGGCGCTCTTATACACAATTGCTTTCCCTTCATTCAAAGTTTGCCAACGGCGCATGGCAGGGTTAGCCAACATAGACGGTTCATGCTATCCCCTTTTCCTCCCATATACTCGGACTCAAGTTTTACTGCCCGTACGCAAGTGAATGCTTCGACACTCAGCCAAAGTTGCCTAAGCGTACTGCCATCGTCGACACGCGAAATTGTTATTGATGGGTTATAACAACAATACGGAAAAATATTGTGTGTGCAGCTCGCCATGATAGGTAAAAACGTTAAGCTCGGGAATAAATAGCCAAAGCAAAAAACATGTCCCAGCATACATCTTGAAGCTGGTGTTTCGCAATGCTGAGTAGCGTAAATGTTGTTGGAATTATTTGTCGTGCCTTTAACCGCGCCACGCGTTTGATCCACCATGCTCCAGATACCACCGCAATCTAGCGGCAGACATAACATATTGAGTGAATACGAAATAGGCATGGCAATTACGTTGGGCGCTAAAAAAGCCCCGGTGTGGTTCCGCTCTGGGCGGTTATTATCAGCGAAGCGATGGTCAGCGGGGCAGTCCTGAGCCAGTGAGGCCACCATTCACAAAGGTGGAGCCACTACTTTCACCGATGGCGTACGGCAGTTACCGACCGTTAGTGCCGCAGTGGTGTCAAAAACTGCTTGGCGCTCGTGTGCTCTCTGCTCTGGCTTTCGTTCCACTACCCCTTTTTATATTATTTTCTCGGAGCATAAGTATAGTCCTGTTTCAGACTGCAAAGTTGTCTTGGGTAATGTTTTGGCAGGGTTGTTCCCTTACTCCCCCTTTGTAGGCAGAACTACCTGCAAGGTTTTTATGACGACTTCCCGGCAGCAGTTCTCCGAAAGCACTCAGAAGCATAGGTATGATAACATTATAATTCACGAAAAATTATTGTTTCGGTAAATCGGGGTCTTCTACAAGGTTGCCTGTCAACTTCCTTTAAAGCGGTGTTACAAAAACGTGTGCCGAACACTTTGCGGTGTTGATGATATAAATGTTATCTCGAAATCGGTAAAGCAAGATGACTTGCCTTGATTTGTTTTTTAAGTGCGAATGCACTTTATAAGCGACCCTGAATTCCGTCGACCGCCGTCCGTCCGCAGCACAGGTGTTATCGCGCGCCTCCTCGCCCCTAGCAACGGCGCGGGGCGGAGGGGAGCGTGTGCATAGCAACGGCGCGCGCGTATAGTATCACGTGGCGCGCGCATCGACGGTGCTCCGGCGGTGAGCGCGGGCCGGCGCGCGGGCAGCCGCGGCGGCCTCGCGGCGGTGCGCTCCTCTTCTCCCCTCTCTCCTCGCCGTAAACTGCGGGCGCTGCTCTCCTCCTCCTCTCTCCTCGCAGTGACTGCTAGCGTTGGCGCGCCTCGTATACTGTACATACTCTTTCTACTCCTCGACTCTTTAATCCACAAATTAACAACCGTGCATTCGCACTTACACACTCTCCCCCTCGGGGAAGTGCGGGGGAATTTTTTTAACGCATGCTATGTCGACCATTCGGTGCGGTCGCTGGTTGCATTGCTTGTGAGGGTACTAACGATTAAGCGGGAATCCACAATGAATAATAGGCAGATGCTTACTGAACGCTCACAAAAAATATGCCTTTTGCACCTAAAAGGTCGCTGAAGGACTGATCTGCTTGAGGCGTGCACATGGAGCCCTTCGGCACTGTGGACTACAGTGCTGTCATCAGATGCGACCACGCCGGCTATCTGGCATAGGTCAGTATGTTAGCTCCCTGCAGGTTTAACACAGAGGTCGCCGCATCGACGGCAGCTAGCGAGATTCGCCGATGGTGAGCACCGAAGACAGCAGTGCGAAGGACCGCCGCTCTTTAATGATCCCTCCTAGCATTCTACACCGAAGCTCGACAGCGTTTAAGAATTAAGTCATTCGGTCGTGATTGCAAGGGGAGGCACGGAGGGCTCGCAATCGCAAATAACCTGTACCCACCTGGCGAACGTGTTTCGACATGGCTGCGCTTCTCGCGGTGCTGCGCTGGAGTTAACATAATAATATGTGTACCATAATTGCAATAGCGATATTAATCTGTATCAGATCTGTGACCAGTCTGTGGCCGATAGTTATCCACCATTTTCACATGTAGGATGAGTGAAACATGAAGGTCGTCTCCATGTCACCATAACAGACCTTTGTGAGTCCAATGAAATTCTTTATGTACTTATAAAATGCCGGTACACACTAAACTTTTTTACGCCCTTTTGGGCCGAAAAGGGTGTAAAAATCTTGTCCCATGGCTAACACCCTTAAAAGGTGTTTTGGCAAAAAAAGGGTGTATGGATGAAAAAAGGGTGTTGAGCGCAACACCTTCAAAAAAGGGTGTTGAGGATGCTCAACACCCTAAAAAAGGGTGTTGAGTCTCACACCCTTTTTCTGAGGTGATGGCATGCGCAGAGGCAATGTCAAACGTCGGAGCGCGCAGCATTCAACACGAACAGCCAATACGTACAAGTTACACTTGGAACACGGGATGCAAGCGGTACAGGGAGTGCATACATACTTAGCAAAACATGTGCTGTTCTTGCTTTTATACCCAGCAGAGGAAAGCCCCCAGATGGAGTCGGTGGGCTTGTCGCAAAAAACTGATATTTTAGAGCTAATTTTGGAAGTATGGATTTTACTACGAGAATATACAAATCTACACGTGGATTTGCAAAAACTTTTTAATTAGGCGGTAGTTTTCCTGATCCGTAACTGAAAGAATTTTATTAAATACCATACAAATCTTCCCTGCCACCTCAACACCCTTTTTCCCAGAAGGGTGTAAAGCTACAAATTAGGGTGTTCTAAACTAAGAAACAGGGCGTAAAGAAAAAAAGGGTGTAAGAAAAGACCGCAAACGAAGAAAAAAGGTGGAGAGACCTCCAATTTTGGAGGCGTTTTCTACCTGTTTACACGGGTGGACTGAACAATCTCTACAAGCGGGCGGGGGGGGGTTGTGCCTCAGGATGTTTACAGCAATATGAATTGGCATAATGTATTACCAGTGAAGCTCTTTAAGCTTCAGGAGGTAGTTTCGGCAGCATTAGCAAAAAAATACAAAGAAAAAACTGGGGCGCCTGTAAAGGGTGCACCACCGCAGATAGGGTATTATGACAGTGAAGTCGGCTTTCGAGCTTGTTAGAGTGTGAGCACAAGGGGCGTATGCGTATCCGCACCTCTTACTGTACCATTTCAAAGGTACTAGTCTGTTTTGTACTCTAAAAGGTAGAAAAATTCGGGCAGCTTGCAATAGTGGTGCAAGGCTGGAGAAACAGCAACGCTGGGGGCCGACCTACCTTGTTTCCCTCTTGGATCTCCTGGAAATGGGGAGGGGGGGGGGGGCAGGCGGGCACACTGGAACAGCCTTGTAAAATCCGGTTAAATTTGGCCTCATCCCTGAGCGGTCATCCTGGCTTAGCAAGAAGATTGTAAATCTTAGCAAACATAACAAAACCTAGCAACACCGGAAGAAACTAGGTCGACCCCCAGCTCCGCTGTTCTTTTATTGCAACTGAACACCTATTTCACACCGTTTCAACAACCTACAGAAAGCCAAGCGTGTTGCAGTTCGTCAACATCCTTTTCGCCACACGACTACAGTCTTCTTAATTTTGTAGGTTCAAATTGGTGTTTCACGTGCCAAAGCTAAACTTGGGGCATGAGGTGCACCCAATAAGGAAACGAGCGATCATTGCATAAGAGCAATTATTTTTTTTTTTGCGTTTGGAAATTTCTTGCGAGTAGAGGAGTATATGAGGGGATGTCTTCTTCTTTACAGTGCTATTATGCATCCGAGCATGGCCTTATTCAATGAACAGCTGAACACCTTTTCCACACCCTTTCAACACCCTAAGAAAAACCAAGGGTGGTGAAGTTGATCAACACCCTTATATTCAAACAAAAAGGGCGTAGAGCTAGAAAAAGGGTGTTGAGACTCAAGAAAAAGGGTGTAAAGGCCTCCCAACACCCTTTTTCCACCTATGCTACGCCCTTTTTGGCTAAAAGGGTGTAAAAAAGTTTAGTGTGTACGAGATCAAGAAAGCCAGGAGAGAGCGCAAACAGCTCCTCTGTCTCGCGTTAAAGTGGATATATTTCGGCAGGCCGTCTCTTATTCGCTGATAAAGTAGTCTTCATGTTCTCATGTAACACCTTATGCGACTAGTTTAGGTGCAGTATGCTCCGCATACCAAACCAGTGTAGATCCAAACAGGCCCTTAATAAAAAATCCGACCAGCTTTACGTCGTGACATCCCATAAATGAGTGTAAGAAAATTTTTGCGTGGGTTGTTGCTACTGCGTTTTCTTTGAAATTTACAAAATAAAACTTGTTGTGGCACTGTGTTGATTTCTGAAATGAAACCACTTGGGGAAATATCCAATAACTTATTTTATTAAAAGAGGAGAAGCGCTCAGCAGTTTTGCTTTATTTTGAACTGCTAAGAGGCACAAGTAAACCAGCAGCTAATATGCATTTCAGAACGTTAACGTGTTGCAAAACTTTTTTACCAGTCATTTTTTTCGCCCTCGCTTTAGCCTAACACATGAACAAAAAATGAAAAGAAGGTCGATGTTTTCTGCAAGCTCACTATTAATTCATTGTAGTGTATTGTTCATTTCCGTTCCCCGAAATGCTCTGAAGCCAGTATAAACCATACTCTAACAATTGTTCGAAATCAGGGCCATAAAGTGTGTTTTCAAAAAGGATGCGGGCCATATAGTGAGTTTGATTGACCATATTTATGTATCAATAAATGGTTCCCTTCATATCTAAAATGATAGAAATTTTTCAAGTATCCCTACTAAATGCACACTCTGTAAATGTTATGAACACTGAAAAAGTGCATGCAAGTGTGTAGAGATTAGATGGCGCGCCCTACTTGTACCGTCTGATCCAGCAAACTGATAACCTAAAAAAGAGTTTACAGCTGCCAAATAGTTAATATTTCTGCACATTAGTTTGAAATTATTATTATTCATTCTTGGCTAGTTTAGGTAGGCTGGGAAGTAAATGAAAAGTTGTGGTAAATTCCCGGGAAGGAAGGGCAGGATACCTTCGCTGAGCGTTTAATTTTAAATGAACTTTAATTGCCTGTATAGAATAGTAATGAAAGATTTCTTCGAGCAGTTGTAATCGTACTTGGTGGGTGTCAATGTTGGTTGCAGTGCTACTTTTAAGGACATGGGAAAAGCCATGGGTGCACCGGTCAATTTAAATGCATGGGGTATCCCTACGATATTGGATACGAGTCGCCTATTGGATGGTGCTGGAAGATAACGTACACACAATATTTGGGCGCAGGTGCTTCAATTAGATCTACAGAACTAAAGAACTGTGCGGAAAGGTAAGTTGCACCCAAGAAACATGATGGCCTGCCTGTGTGGATAAACGTTTCGCACGCTCTCAGCGAACATCGTGCTCGTCATCTGTTCTACTGGCTAACTGATGTTCTAATTTATTTGAAACAACGAAAACAACAAAAGAATAAAGAAAACTTGGGAAACAGCAGCACACTGCTACTGAACAAGGCACCGAGAAGGCACCGACCAAAAAGGAGGGAATAAATTTTTCGTCCGTCAGTATCTGGTATTGGGGGCGGACAAGGCCCACAGGGCCGCCGCGACCGCCAAGGCCGGAAGGCGGTCAGGATGTAGCCTGACTCTCCCGGGTCGCGCAACATCTGCTCCCAAAGGTGAGGGCAAGGAACGGGGGGTATGGGTCGGCGGGGTATGCGCAGAGGGAATGGTAATGAGTGTAGAGTGACCCGCTGGCTGGACAGGTATGATTACAAAAGAGGTGTTGACTGCGTAGCAATTGTGTTCTGGCGGGGAAGGTGTGTGTTTGTGGGATGCGCAGCATGTGGCCTGCCTCCATGGATGGGCGTGGGTGCGGCGGCGTGTATAGACGGCGGAGAAGGCGGCAGTGCAGATCAATATCCTTGTATCGCCAGGAGTGAGGTTGGCTTGCATGCAGGGGCATCGCGGGTAGGCGTACTAAACATGGTGACCCGGGAACTGAGTTCACGAGCACGTACAGTCATTATCAATTCAAATACAAACCGCGGAGCGCACGGCCAATAATCCCGGTGCCGTCACCTGGCAGCGGCCGTAGAAAACGCACGGACAAACGCAGCTGAGATCTCAGGAGCGAGGCTGTGTTTGCCTGAGGGATATGTCGCCCTCTCCTCTCTGACATGCTTGACTTGTCGCAATGCCGCAAGAGCGCTGCAAGCACTGAAAGTACTACCGCCGCTGCAGCTGAAGTTGTTGGTCGCGTTGAGAGCAATGCGGCGCGTAATTGCTTGCAGCTGCGGCCAGTGCTTGCGTGGGAAACGCGTGTATGCTCCCGCAAAGCACACTGTTGAGCTCATCATAGTTTCTTGAAGAAAACGAGCGGAAAAAAATGCAGTCAAAAATTGACCACGTATCTGCTCCGTTTGTTGGAAATGTCGTCAAAACACGATAGTCTCTGTAGACATTTGCCTAGGAGATGCCCCCTTTGGTTTCCCGGTCTGTACCGTCGCGCTCATACCAAGGTTTAACACACTAAAGGATTGCTGAAGGCGATTTCAATTTACCGCGTTTCACTGGTACAGGCCGGGTTCCTCTTTGCCAGCACTGCAGTAGGGCGGAGATGCGCGTGAATCGAGGCGGCCGACGTCAATATTTAAAAAACCGCGTGGCCATGCTCCACGGGCGTTCGATGCAGAACGTGGAACCTAGCTAGGGGAACCTTTCGTTGTAGTTGGCGCGTGATTTTTTATATGCCACCAGGAGGGGGCGCGGGAACAGCAGGCGGCGGCTTTCTGCAGTAGATGTAGAATATCATTTGCTATCAAAAAACCAAGCATTCAAGTATTTTTCGATAAAGAAACACGGTAAATATCCCTTGTGTACTAATTTCCTGTCTTATATTTGCCTAATGTCTTGTTCTTGTTCAACCAAGTTGAGAAGTATGAACATAGAAACCGGGCTTACAAGTTTACGTTTGGCTGTGGGTATTTAAGACTATTGCGCAACATCTATTTTACTTTGGCCGCCTGGCTGAATCGAGTCACAGACAGACATACATACAGACAGACAGACCAGCATAATTCCGGGTTTAGGTAGGCCAAGAAACTCTATTCTCTTCAAAATAAATTCATGCCGCCTAACTTTTGATGGCGCTGCATTGTTTGGCGTTCGTGGTGCAGTGGCTCGGGAATTGAACGAGCTGGCCGCCAAGTACGCGTCTTTGTTTGACGGAGTCATGGCTGAGTCACTTCGCGGATTATGTGCTTGTAGAAAACAATAGATATAGCACCAGAATTCGTCTCTAATGATATACATTCACTGCAAGCATTCTGTCGGCTGGGAAGTTTACAAGAGCAGAATTCTAATATTCGCACAACTTAAGAATATAGGCAGGTCCCACCATTCAATAAACCAGTTTCTTACCATTTTACAAACGACAATAGACCAGTTTCAACAATTTTTAGGACCCCATTTTCTCGTGTTTTTGGCAGGCAATTCAGTGCTTGTATAAATCTGTGGAGCGGGCTGCACTGACCACGGTTTGAGCGTGACCCTGGTGTCAATCGTTTTTAAAGACGATAGTCTTTCTTGGGCTACTTAAAAAAATTTGGTCTGTCTGTATGTCTGTCTGGCCGTCTGTCTGTCTGTGACTCGATTCAGCCACCCGGACAAAGTAAAATTACTACGGGGCAATAGTCTTATATACTCACAGCCAAACGTAAACGTCTAAGCCCGGTTTATATGTCCATACTTGTCAACTTCATTGAACAAGAATAAGATATTACGGAAATATAAGAAAGGGAATTAGTACACAAAAGGTATTTACAGTGTTCCTTTTATATAAAAATTCATGGATGCTTGGTTTTTTGATAGAAAATGATATACTACATCATTCTACATCTACTCCAGAAAACTGCCGCCTGCTGTTGCCCGCACCACCTCCTGGCGGCATATGAGAAATCACGTGGCAACAGCAACGAAAGGTTCCACTAGCCGGCTTCCACCTTCTGCTTGGAACGCACGTGGAGCACGGCAACGCGGTTCTATAAACCTTGAAGTCGGTCGCCTCGATTCACGCGCGTCTCCGGCATGCTGTGGCGCTGGCATCGAGAAACCCGCTCTGTAGCAGTGAAACGCGGTAAATTCAAAACGCCTTCAGCAAACCTATGATGTGTTTGCCTTGGGATGAGGGCGACAAAACAGGAGCAGCATGAGAGCTGAGCGGCAAAGCAAAGGGGGGCGTTTCCTTGCCAAATGTCTTCAAAGACTATTGTCTTTTGACGACATTTGCAACGAAAGGAGCAGAAACGCGGTCAATTTTTCGTTTGGGCTACTGCGTTCCAAATACAAAGCTGTGCCGGCAATGTGACGCCGGCCCAAACGGGGGCAGGCCCTCGTTCGAGCCGAGCACGCAGTGACCGCAAAAGCTATCTCGCGCCGCATCGCTAACAATTGTTTTCAGCGCTCTTGTGGCATGGGGACAACGCAAGCATGCGAGCGAGCAGAGAGCAACATATCGCAGTGGTACAAGCAGCCTCGCTCCCTAAACTTCCACTTTGATTGTACGCGCGTTTTCACCGGCCGCTGCCAGGTGACGGCACTGGTATCTTCGGCCGTGCCGTCCGCGGTTTTTTATTTGAATTGCCTATGACTGTACGTGCACCACTTCACTAGCGCCTACGCCTGTGTGGGCTGCTGCCCACAGCAGGATCACTATGTAGGATGGAGGATATTTGAAGAGAATTAGCAATGCTATAGGAGACATGTTAGAGCGAATAAAATTGCGCATGTCCTGGTGAGAGTCAGGTAGGACGAATGTGGGGGCGGCGCTGGGTGAGCGGTAGGGAAATGATTGCCGCTTCCGCCGTGCTTGAGTTGGTAGTTAGGATGGTAGCCGTGGTGACGTTTGGTGGTGTGTGTTGGCCAACCAAAGCTACAGAGTGTGTAGGTTTGTGAGGCTATGGGGTGGCATCTCTCTATAGTGTGCATTGTGATGGTGCATATTGTTTGGCGTGGCCATTGGCTCGTGCTAGTCGCCGCGCTGCATGAAAATTTGGGTGCATGTGGCGAGGAATTAGGCGGTTCTGCGCACATTGCGCTTACGACCACCGCACCCCACTCCCCAAAAAACGTTAACAACTCGTCTTCATCCTATGCCTAGGAGCCAAGTCACGCACGTTCTCGGGGGAATGCATCACCGAAGTATTTGCAAGTAAAAGTGGTCGCAGCTGCTCAACTAGAACATAAACATCTACACACATCCACTGTCTCCGCACAACCGAAAATATCAATTTAAACATTACACATTACACTTCTCTTGAGATATTGGAGGCGGCTTTTCATAGCTCATTATCTCAAGATCAGCCAGAGCTGATTGCCAGCGTAATAAAAGTAGGCGTGGCTTCTTGGGCGGTAAATTTTAGTTTCCACTGTTAAGCTTCCTACCATGTGTTTATCCTCTCTTCCTAAACACCAATTATCCCTCTCCGAAAAAAAGCTAGAGCAGTCAGTCCAGCATATACCTTCGAGATTTAAACACTTTGAAACATTTATCCTATAATATTCTCGATAAAGCTAACCAACACAATTCTGACTCAAACTTTCATACTCAGATAATAAGCCCCATTAGCACAGTGGGCTTGTGTACCTCCTGGGATACCACTATTACACTTTTCCTGGCAGTATTTCTATGCGCACGGGGCACCTTCTTGAATTTAGGTGATGGTGTTAGCGACACCGCAGACCCCAAGGCACCACACTAACGCTGCAACGAACCGTGGTAATCAGTTTGAAGATGAAGGGTAGAAACCGCAAACGGTGGCCGTAGGAGCTATAGTACAACTTCTGGAGATGGTCACCCTTGGTGTTTACCTGACAGGGAGCTCAGGGTCCTCTCTGACTATCATAGTAAGGTTAGAGAAGCACGTACACCAATCCCCTGCTTTTTTTCCTATGATATAAGAATAATCCATCCTCCTCCCCCTGAAAACGCGATCGGTCTCTAAAAAGGGGCCGCACCGAAATCTCGTCTCCTGAACTCCCAAACATAATCTTTGCAAAATCTGACAACTACTCTCGTTTTCTAGTGATTGAAATATTGAATGCAGACAAGCCGGTTGCTCCACAATCAGAATTTTTGATCACCAAGTATTTTAACGGAATAACTGGATAAACATACAATCAAAGAACAACAAATAGGTGAAGTTGTTGTTGAGATATAGAACCAGAAACAGAATACAAAACGTCTTGCGCAGACTAAAATGGTCGATCTGGACACCACGGTCACTTCCAACCGCAGCTCACAGAGTTTGATCTCGGAGACAGATCTGCTAACCAAAACAGATGCTAACCTTCTTGAAAGATCAAAAGAAAAGGGTGTAACAGCAGTGCACCGCACCACGATGTGTAGCGATGACCATGTAATACTAACCATACATATACTACAAGTTGATCACTCGTCACTCCCAGATCACGTAAATGCAAGCTTCATTCGTCCTCATTCGTTTTTACATACCGAACCCACGTCATTGCTTCAAGTGCCAGTGGTTCGGGCACAGTACAACCTCTTCCCACGGAAGAAGGACACTTGAAAAATGCGCTGCATAGGACCACCCAACCGACAACTGTAATTCTGACTTCACGTGGGCTAACTGCAGGGGACAACAAGCGGCCTTCTACAGGACCTACGAAGAGTTCCAACTGGAAAAGAAGAATCATTGACATCAACGTCACAGAAAACATCGTCCTCACAGCGGAAGGTAATGCAGCGTTACCACTGGGGAGGTACGCTGACGCAGCTCGCCTTGGGGTGGAGTGGCGTCTGGTATCGGAAGGGACACAGTACCACGCCTCTACAGCCCTCAATGGCCTGAGGCAGCCTAACCCTTCAACAAACCGCTTGCGGTGGTTCTGGGAACAGGCCAAAGCGGGAAAAGTCCGCTCGTGCACTTCCGCAATGTGCATCCAGTACATTCGCGTCTGCTGAGGGCATGAAAACAGAGGACCCCGTTTCGGCGCCCGCCTTCGCCGCACCGCCTAGGCCAACCAAGCCATGACGCTCCCAACGTCAGTGGCGGTGACGGTTGAAACAATGGGAACTTGTACTGGCGCCACCAGGTGTCCGCCGGGTGCCCCCGGGACATCTGACGACAAGAATGACGTCGGGCGGTTCCTGCCTGCAACACCACCCAAGGAACGGGCTGTGGCGTATAAATTACCAAACTGGCCCAAAAAGCACGCACGCACACACGCACGCACAGACGCATGCACACACACACACACGCACACACAGACAGCACGCACGCATGCACACGCACACACACACACACACACACAGACACACGCACACACGCGTAAACACACACACGGACGCACGCACGCACACACGCATGCGCATGCACACGCAAGCCTTTAATAATTACGTTGTACCACAATAAGCTAAAGAAGGCCCTTGTCTATTCGGTATATTTAGAAGTGGAGTGTGATTTAATGCATGTTAAGTTGAGTGAAAACTAGACCCTGTAACATTAGGATTTATAAATATTCCCCTGGTATGTTTGTACTAGTGCCGTAACAATTCCTGAACAAGGCCCCCAAGCATTTCATGCTAACGTAAAGAGTAAGCTTGAAGAATTTAGGTATTCAACACTGAATCTGGCTGCTGAAAACGCAAAGATTTAAACACATTTATGCAGCATGTTACAGAATAAATGTTGGAAAGTACGGCGCACGATACAGCTTAAACCAGTACACTGAAAAGTGGTTTTATATGTTTTATAACCTCCAATGTATGCGTACAACGTTTCACGTGCAAATCACTCTTCTTGACAGAAACATCTTGTCTCGAAACGTTCTAAAATTGCTCAGTCAACATCTGCAAAATCAAAAGGAGCAATTGAATGTCTCGTTTTATAAGCACAACAAAAAACTAAAATAAGGATGAATTCAAAATGTAGTCTATTTTCTTCGTCATATGGCTGTACTATTATGCACAAAAATTATATGGCGGGCTTAGAGTTATTATAATTGGCTCTAATCTGCAGCTAAATATAGAGGCATGTTGTACTTGCCAAATTGGCCGCAGCCGTCAAACAGAACTTTTTGTACGCGATGTCAGGGAATTTAGATGGCGCCGTTTACATCTAAACTTGCATCGGTTCCTTCATACCGAACAGTATTTTTGACTGTCTTAAGAATAATTACAAGAATGAAGAAATACTAACACTGGCATGATTTGCAGTGCTCAGCAAGATAATGTGGATCTCTTTAACAATTAACAAGATACGCTGTGTTTCCTGATTGGATGAGACGTTGCGTACAGGATATGCAACAGAGCAGGTGTCGCGCAAAGACGAGAAAGAAAATTGTAAAACAATAAATCATTCAGGCGGTTTCTAGGCCTAGGCACAAGCCTAGACGTGCTGATCATATCATTTCTACTAAGGAAAAGTTGAAAACAATTGTACTTAGGTAGTTTAGTTGCGAAATACACCCTTATGCTAAGACACGTGACACAGTGCAATGATCCAAACTAAACTTGCAAGTTAGGTTTGTAATCGTCACTGAAACCTTTGTGGCATTTTGAATTTTTGTTCCCCTAAAAAAAGAAGTCCTTCGGCTCGTCTGCACAATACCTCAGTAATTGCGGGTGCTACTCCGACATAATTCGTAGCCACTACTCTACTTTACGTGGCACAAACCCTCAAACGCTGAAAACTGAGTTTAGCGCCCAACGACAAACAGCACTTCATTGGGAACAAGGGAAGTGCGAAACACCTTCCAGCAACAATCGGTAAAGATATATCTTTTCCAATAAATATGGTTTCACTATGTACATCGCCTGGCTTCCGCTTTAGACCGATAAAAATGGTCAGAAGTCAGTCCGCTGCCCTCCACGTCCTATCCTTGTTTTATTCTTTGCTGCTTCCCCTTAATATTACCATATAATATGAGTCAAGGATCCAAAACACTGTTTAGTTTGATGCCCTGCACATGCCTTGTAAATAATGTGACATAGTGGCCCTCTCTGGACTGCGAGAAGGAAGGCGAGAAGAATGACTCGCCCGTGAAAAAGAACGATAAAGAAGCTAATCAGTTCTAGGCTCCGGGAGCGATTCACTGTGGAGCCATCCCTGCGGGCGTACTTGTAAACAACCTGTAACCACACTGCTTCACGTAAAATTGCTTCTGTAGAGTGCGGAGTGTTCCCCATCCTGGCTTTCTCGCGTCGCAACGTCCATTTCCCCCAACACAGAGCTTCGCAGTGGACACCAGGTCGGTGAGCCAGGTATGCCACTCCTCGAAGACCCGCAGCTGGCTACACCACTTGTAATCGTCTCCCGATCCCGCGTCTCCAGCACATTCTTTGGCACTAATGGCATCTACGTTCGCGACTGGATAAGCATCAAAGAGTGTTTCAGCGTTCGCAAGAGGCAGGATCCAACTTTGATGCTGGCCAACGTAATAGTTTACCTAAAGGGCGTGGGCGCGGCATAATTATTTTGAGACACTCAACGCCATACTGACAAGCTGGAAAAATATAAAAAGCGTAGTGACGTGAGCTCTTCGGAAAATCTGCATGTCGCTAATGGGCGCAAACCAGGAACTTGTTTCCCGTGCAAACACTTTAGGTGAGCCGTAGGTGGCCTATATTCCCGATGTCCTTGCTCTATGCCTGAAGACGTGCTCTTCGTTAGAAAATACCTAATGCTCGTCCTCCTCTGATTCTTGCGCCGCCCCCACCCATCAGAAAACTAATGTATGCTGCTCATTAGGGTGACGCTGCATCTAGGACCTCGAGGACCAATCCTCTATTGACACAAAGCCGAACCAACTAGATATTGTTGATTGCTTCCAAGACAGGCTAAAACTGACGAAATGGCTCACATCTTCTCAAGGATCTTCACCCTGCGCTATTGTCTCCTCCAAGTTCTTACACCGCCCATGCAAATTTTGTCCGAATCCCCGACGTGAGCACACCTTCAGTTGTCGGAATATGTACCACCCGAATACCATTGCTGGCAAAAATAGCCTCGTTCCTTCTTTGAAAAATACGCTCAATACATTATCCTCGGATTCGATTTTCTCTGGAACCACTCCACTCTCATTTACTGTTCAACGTGATTTCGTCATCTTGTGTTTCCTGCTTGTGATGACAATGAAGAGCCATATTTTTCCTCCAAAGATTATTCTCGTTGACCGACGAACGCTGTTACATGTGTCCCTGTCATCAAGACCATCGGTTGCTTTCGGCAATTTTATCATCTCCCTTATCTATGGCCCCGCCTGCGGCACCATGAGTACTCATGGTAACGGTATTGGCGACACTGCGGGTCCTGAGCGCCAAAACATTAGCTGAAACCAATCGTGGCGACGTGCTTATATGTGGAGGGTGAGAAAGCAAAAACGGCGGCGGTTGGAGCCTTGGCGAATGTCCGAACGATGGGTGCCCTGTCTGTTTATCATGCAGGCAGCTCCGGTCCCACTTAAGCAATCAGGATAAGGCTGTAGAAGAAAGAGCTCAAGCCCCTGCCTAGTACTGTTGCATGTGGTATTTTCTAAAGCCCATCCTCAAATATGATCGGTCCCTGAAAAGGGGTCTCACTGAAGTAATATTTCTTCCTCTTTCTAATACCTTAGTTCCCAAACCTAACCAATACTCGCGTTTCCTGGTCCTTGAGTCTGCCGATAAAGATAGCCTTTTTCCTCACAATCCGTGCTCCTTATATCGAACTTTCTTGAAAGGCTATGAGCACAGTGATATAAAGCTTATATCAACGAACGGGTGAAGTTCTAGTGGAAGTCGCCAGCGAACGTTAGGCCGCCAAACTCCTGAGCCAAAACATTTTTGCCGGTCTGGACATCAAGGTCACGCCCCACCAAGACAGATGCCGATCTCCTCGAATGCCGGCGAAATCAAGGTTTGACGTCTGTTTTGCGCACAACCATCAGAAAAGATGACAAGGAAATGCCCACTAAACACTTAATCATCACCTTTCGCCGGTAGTTTTCTAGGTTACATTCACGCAGGCTTCATCTGGCGCTCCTCCCGAGCTTATATCCTGAATCCCCGGCGCTGTTAAAATTGCAAGCGGTACGGCCATGGTACTACCTCGTGTCGGGGCCAACTGCGCACAACACGACCGTCCCAATGATAAGTGTCCTGATCAAGTCCTCTGCGCTAACTGTCAAGTACCTCACTGCGTATTCTCGAACCTGTGAGAAGTTAAAAGTAGAGAAAAATTATAAACAACAAGGTCACCGAAAACATTACGTCTCCAGAAGTGCGAAAAAGGGTCTTCTCTTTCCTCCTGGGGAGGCACGCCAACGCAGCTCGACAGGGATGGAGCGGCGCCTGCTTTCAACGGCGACCCAGGAGTGTGAAAATGACCTGGTATTGCGCTCGCCCCCACTGGGTTGTCTCTGGCAGTCGAAAACGGTGCCGCACGCCTGCTGAGCCTGCATTGATTGCGGTGGCCACGAAGACCGTTGGGCGCGATGCCCCTTCTCACGCAACCAATCGGCCAGTTCACAGTACACTGGAGGACACTGAGCAGATGGGCACAACAGAAACCGCAGCGAATCCCATCCTCGTCCCACAATCTGCCCCGCCCGTTGCGCTCCAAATTCCCAAGACGAAGGGCACTCGAAAGGGTGCTGGGTCTACGACCCATAGGTCGACAGGCACCCCCAGGACATCTGATAAGGAGGCGAATTTGGACCTCTCTTATCTGCTTCGCAGGTGAAGGAGCGGCTCCGTTCATTGAAACCGACAGAAAAGCTGAAAAACCCCATCCGAGAATCACAACCTCAAAGACATCGCATAAATATTCACACTCAAGCAGTGCTAAGCACGAGGTCGCGGGTTTGATTCCCGGCCGCGGCGGCCGCTTTTCTGATGGAGGCAAAAAGCAAAAACGCCCGTGTGTACCAGATTTCGGCGCACGTTAATGATCCCCAGGTGGTCTAAATTAATCCGGAGCCCTCCACTACGGCTCGCCTCATCGCCTGCGTTGCGTCGGCGCGTTAAACCCTACAATCAATCAATCACACTCAAGCAGTTCTGAACCCCTAAAAATGGAAACAGAAAATATTGTTCAATGCAACTGTAGAGGCCTTCTTAATAATCTTGAATATGTGTACGAGATACTGCATTCTAATCAGCCAAGTGTAACCTGTGTCTAAGGAGCATTTATATTAAAAATAAACAAATTTCTTGAGTAAATGTACGGTATTCAGAAAGGACAGAGTTGGCTGCACACGCTCTTTGGTCCGTATTCATTATCTCGTGGAAATTCTTAGCATCCAACCCTATCACTTTAAAGACTCTTTGTGAGGCTGTAAAATTTGCCCAGTGATAGTTATTAGGTTGATAATTGTATGCGCCATTAACATTCCTCCTGACTTTGCACTCTTGAGCTCTCATTTTGAGGCGCTCCTTGACCAGGCGCCCGAACCACACATTCTCACGGGCGACATGCGCCTCTTTTCCCTTCGATGTCCGAGGTCGCCTGATAGAGAGGTTTGTAACGTCCTCTGCAGGATGCCTTAACAAGAAAACAACCTATATACCATAACTTTTGACATAATACATACTCACATCGAGATTTGGCCAGGGGGTCTGAAGTTCTCTTTCCTTGTATTGAGTGGGGCATGGGCATGGACGCATATGTCAGTGTCCACTTGCCTACCTCACTACTTTCATAGGTAGAGGACGAAACAGTTCCACTTTTCCTTAAAGGTTCAATAAAGCCAGGGGAAATAGAGTACATTTTCAGAAGCACCCAAAGTACACCACACAGAAGTAATACACCTAAACGGGGAGATAGGAACCCATCTACTCACGAAGCACATCCTCAACGCCGCCGTAAAGTCCATTCTCCATACCTCTGATGCCCTGTGCAACCCAACTTGGCGTGCCCCGAACTTGGCGTGGGGTATTGTTCATTCTGAATCAATACCACAAGTTGTGCTACTTGGTGTATGATATCAAAAATCTTCAAAGGGCACAAAAACGTGGACAAAGAGGAGGGACAGACAAGCCTGACCAACCTCTGCGTGCCATTGTTTTGGGAAGAGGAACAGGGCAGGTTGTGGTCTCGACCTTTCTAAAGAGGGAGCGGCACAAGCTGCATGTACATGATCCTTTTGAGCTGCGAAATTCTGATGCTATTGTTGATGACTTGCAGAGTGGTGTGGTAGATGGTTGCAAGGCACTTACTGTGGATGTTGAAAACCTCTATTATTCGCTCCCACAGCAAAATATTCTGAGCTGTGTCAAGGCTTGTATTGTTAAAGACAATGACGAGCAGAAATTTCAGGATGAGAGTGGTGTAACCGTTGGTGGCTTCATGAAGTTACTAACCATGTACTTGCGGTCGACGATCGTAATGTTCGAAGGGCAAGTCATGCTCCAAAGGGCAGGCGTATGCATCGGGTCTTGCGTTGCCCCTGAAATGAGGCGCATTTTCCTTGGGAGAGTGGATGTTAGCATAAAAGAATGCCTTCAGGATGATGCAAGATATATAGATATGCGGATGATTATTTGGTTTTTTTGCTTTGTGAAGAACCTATGTTTGAATTACACGATATCTTGAATGTGTTCGACAAGTGTGGGATGGCCCTAACCTTCACATTTGAGCAAGCAGTTGAAGGCTGCATACAGTTTTTGGATTTGAAACTTGACGTCTCCAATCGGCACCCGTGTTGGTGTTAAAACTTCGTTAGGAGAAGCCGTTGTTGAACTACTCATCTGGCCATTCAAAGATAGTGAAAAGAGGAATAGCCATGTCATGTCTTGCGTCGGCTGTTAAGAAGTCGTGTGAGCATTTTGCGGGAGAGAGTTTTTCGGAGCAGATCACTCGCCTTAAGGTGGCGGGGTTCCCTCCGTCTGTACTGTAGGCAGTGTGTGGTGGGCTTGTGCGCCAGATAAAGTGCAAATATTCGGAGGAGGAAAAGGACCGGCGTGAAAGAAAATGTGCTGTATTCCCGTATATCCATAAAATGGCGCACGGTTTGAAGAATGCCGGATCCCGACATGGCCTAAGGGTGTTGTTCTCGGCAAAAACTAAAGTGGGCAGTCTCTGCTGCATTGTTAACAACAAGGACCGGGCTAGGAAAAAGAGGAACGAGTGTGGCGTCACCCATACGCACCTTTTGTTCGTTGTGCGATTGGCGTCGTTTACAGAATCCCATTATCATGCAAGTCTGTGTATGTGGGCAAACTGGACGCTGTCTAAACATTCGTTTAAATGAGCATGCGTCCACTGTGAAAAATTTCACAGGCACCAATTTGCCTGCTCATTGCAAAAAGTGTAAGTGTCACCCGTTGTTTGGAGACACCGAGGTGCTCTACAGGCATAATGATGAAACTGTCAAGGAACTGGTAGAGGCAAACTTTATGAAGGAACATAATTAGAAGTGTATAAGCAAGTCATCCATCCCTCTTCACGGGAAGGAATACGCTCTAATCGGCACAATGTTTGTTTAATCTGTTTTTTGTTCATGTGTAAATTTGTGTTTTTTCAATAAACCGGTAGTTAAGCCCATGTGTGTGTCCCTCCTCTTTGTCCCTGTTTTTTGTGCGCTTTGAAGGTTTTCGGTATTGTTCGTTCGTACCTCAAATCAAATAACCTGCTTTTGTCCAAAAGGACGAAGGCGCTGGGAAAACGTGTCTGCCGTGAGGCCAAAAGAGGGTGCTGGCAATTCTGCTTGAAATTAATAAACTCATACACCGAAACGCAGAAGTTTCGGACGCGCATACAAATACTTCAAGGGCATCAAACGCACAGTCTTCCACTGGTTAGTACAAGCCGGGAAACACGCTCGTACAACATTTTCAACACATGATCAGATCTGAACACTACACACTCCTTTATAAAACAGAAACAACATGCCGAAAAAAGGATTTACTTAATACTGTCCCGAACCATTTTGTGTGAGGACCATTATGCCGTACACCCGTATTTTTTACGCATATACCTGGTGTTAGAGCGTTAGTGCTTGTATTTGTTCGACACAAATTTGCTGTGTCTCAGCTTTGCTAACCCTGGGTCTGCAAAACGAAAACCGGGTTTATTCTAGATAAGCCTTGGTTTTACTTGTGTGCAGAAGCGCCGCTCACCGGACAGGGGTCGTCGGATAGAAATGACCAGGAAGAAGTGGGCGTGTGGTGTCGAAAAAAGAGCGCGGGGGGGAAGGAACCGAACAGGAGTTATTTTTAGGGTTATTTTAACTAGGCCGAGCGGGGTCGTTTTCAATTTGCGAAACCTAGCTTGCAGCGGAGACAGAACCACGGAAATATTGCAAAGTATTTTGAAAACCTATGCCATAAGAATGTATATAGTGGAGTTTATTTTAGTTCTTTTCTGCTTATAGTATGTGTTTTCAGTGATTTAAGAGAAACTGGCGTTAATCCTTTTCCCCTGTTTTAATTAGGTCACCCAATGTCGGTGCCGGAATATGCTCCTGCAAAAAACACACGGCCCGCGATGGATCAGTCGGTAGTAAGGCGTTGCGCTGCTTAGCCCAAGAACGCGGGTTTAATAGCCGGCCGCGGCGCCCGTTTTCAAGAACACCATTGTCTCGAGATTTGAGCACGCGTAAAAGTTCTTATGGTGGTGCAAATTATTCCGGCGACTTGCGCTTCTGCGCGCCTCATCTCCTACGTCTAGCGTCCGTGCATCAATTGCCGGAAATTAGTATTTTCTGATCTGGGTGAAGCAGACTTTGGTGTGGTGACGTAAGTTACCCCCCCCCCCCCCCCCCCCCCCCACTGCTGGCGATCGTTCCGGCCGAGCATGCTACCACTGAATCGGCATAGAGCAAACTTCACCGCGCAGGCGCAGCACTTGCTGAAAACGCGTCCTTTCTTTCGTGTCTGCCGTTGTATCATTGTCCTCCTTTCCAAACTTAGTTGCCGAGCGCCACATTATAATTCGGTGGATCCCTGAAATATTTCTGCCTGATTCGTAGCTTCCGGGCGGCAGCGGTGGCGTATTTCCGTGGGGGCCATTGACCACGGCTGATAGCGGACGGCAAGGAGCCATGGCGAAATTCCAATTAAGGCTCATAAGGCTATCAACGCCCGTGACACAGCGGACGGGCGACACCTCGACATCCCCATGTGGGAAGCCTATGCGGAAAGCCGAAGTCCCCATGTCGGCGAATGCTCGGCAAGACAATCAAAAGACAAGCATTTCCCAAGTGAGAGGGAAGATGGCAAAGTGCGAATGCCCTAGTTTGCCCGAAGTTACCCGATTTGATCCGGAGGGGAGCGCCGTCGCGCGAGCGCCCTCGAGCGTCGGAATGCGGAGCCGACGAGCGAGCGCCCTCACGCGGACGGAACGCGAAGTGAACCGGCGCAGCGGCGCGCCGCTGCGGCGCGCCGAGCAGGAGACCGTTGCTACGCCGAGACCGTTGCTATGCACGCTCTCTCTCCTCCCCCGCGCCGTTGCTAGGGGAGAGGGGGAGCGCGGACGGCGGACGAGTGATTCAAGGAGCGGCGCGCCGCCCGCAGCTACGCCGAGCAGGAGACCGTTGCTACGCCGAGACCATTGCTACGCACGCTCTCTCTCCTCCTCCGCGCCGTTGCTAGGGGAGAGGGGGAGCGCGGACGGCGGACGAGTGATTCAAGGTCGCTTATAAAGTGCATTCACACTTAATAAACTTTCGCCAAACAAGTTCCCCCACACTGACACTATTTTGGAAGACATACCAAAGCTGTAGCGAGAGGGTGTCAAAGCCGCTTTTCTCATTCCAAGCAGTTTAAGTGCGCTTGAGCACAGAAAGCAAATAAAATCATTAACTGCCTTGCTACGTTTGCATGGCGTCATAGTGAAAGTAGCCTGATAAACAGGCAAAAGGTGCCGTTTCATTCTGCAGACGCAGTCTAGTATTCTTGTCGCTTCAAGCTACCTATGAAACCCCATCCGGAGAGATGACCTTGCAATCAATATTCCTGATCTACAGGTTGCTGTCTAAGTCAATGACGACTAAGTTTCATGATTCACCGGCGTGCATCCGGTGCGCATGTAAATGTCCGGCGTGCCAAACACTAACACACCTAAACGCGACCAGCGGAAGTGCCGGTACTTGGTGCTTCTGATTAAAAATATGGACCCACTACACACAGTGGAAAATTTACTTCCCTTAGATTTCCAGAAGTAAACCCCCAGAGAGTGTAGCGCAAAACCCACTCGTTTCTGAAGCATTCTACCGAAGGGTATATAATCATAATAACCAAATGGAGGAAATGGTGGGAACAGAACTTTGATGTTGCCGGTAACTTTTTATTTTTGCGTGTAGAAACACAAGCACATTGAAAATCATTTGTTTTTGCCAATATGCTTTACTCATTTGCCAAAAGCAACATCCTTAAAAAAGCATCCATCACAAATATACCTCCACATTCGACAGTGCAAAATGGCGCAACAAACCGCATCAGGCTGGGCCAAATATAACACACGCTATGGCTTCTCAATGCGAATTGTAGGCCGACACTGCTCAACAGTCTTGAGCACCTGCACTGGTTACTGGCGCTGCACCACCGCCTCAGATGTCTCATCAGCTGCTGGGTGATGAGGCGTGGTCAAAGAAGCCGGTCCCCCCCCCCCCCCTCCTCGCTTAGTCACGTGAAAACGTAATGAGAAAACTCTGATCACGTAAAACAATAAGAAAGGCTCATGTGGCGTTCAGGGTACTGGAAGCCACTGCGGCTGGATGAATGACGTTGAAATTATGCAGCGGAGTAGAGCTTGCGGGCAACAATATAAAACCTAAATTATAAATTTCCAAAAAGCAGCGCAGGCACAAACCTAGATAATTTTACCTTTATTTTTTGAGGGTATGTCACGAATACGCTTTCATATAGTAAAGAAGGAAGCACGGCTTGCGTCTAACTAAAATATATTACGCGAACTTGTACTTTACCATTATTACAAGATGAATCGGAAATATTGGGAAGGAGTGAACAAAGATACGTTCCAAGTACCGAATGCAAGAAAGGGACACTCTAGGTAACTAGCACGTTCAATGTTACTAGCGGGACAGTTGAATTGCCCCAAAGCCCTATCAGCGTTTCTTCGACGGTCAAGGTTGCTTTAATTGCCGAGAAATTATAAAATTGAAAAAAGCATTTGCTCCCTCCCATGATTTCATGACGTTTCGCGTGACGTAAGCGGATGCCGGAAGCGACTGAGACATCAGTGTGGTCTGGCAGGAAAACTAGTATCTACCGAGCCGCAGGAGCCACCGGTCACGCTTTCGGGCCATGCGACATAACGACATGAGCGCCGTACATGCGCGTTACGTGCCACTCTGTGTGCGTCAATCTTGGTGCAGGACGGCACGTGAGGCGGTGCTTAAGCAGTGGAAATGTGCCGCGCGCACTTTTTCGTTACCTAAAACACGTCTAGGTGAAGCGTAAGCGCACCTGGAACGACGACCGGGGCGGTCTTTTATTCTCGTTATGGATAGTCCGATTCCAGTCGCCTCGATGCGCTTCGATTGACAACGTGTCAACGTTTGTAAAAGCTGTAAGAGCGCGCAATAGGTTCCTGGTGACGTCTATAATCCCCTGAATGGCACACTTGAGAATTTGTGCCCTATTAGTATGCTAGCGTGCATGTGCGCAATAATTTGAAAACGTTTTAGTAAGGCGTTTGCTGTGTTTGCGCCCGTGCAATGGTAAACAGTTCACGTCCGCTACGTTCGCCCAGCGACGGGAGTTGTAGTGGAGCGTTTCCTCGGAGTTCCGTCGCGATACGACAACAGTAAGGAAAACATTTGTTGAATATTTTGCAAGGCGAGTTGCTTATAAGCCGTTATTGTAGGAATTTACCTAGAGCGTTTAGGAGCGCCCAACTCAGTGCTAAAAAACGTCTTGGTGCCAGTACGGAATGAAAACGTCCATAACATGATACGCATGTCATGATAATTAAATAGACATAGTCGCACACGCATTGAACTAAAACACCCGATTGAACGCATGCATTTTATCTAACATCAAAAAAACCGAGATACGGTTTTGAACCAACGCTTCATCACAGCATGCGCTTTGAGGCCGAAGGGCAAAATTAGCAGGTGAGCAATTGCCTCATGCACAAGGTAAGGGCAGCATTCGCTTTTTCCGATTTATGGAGGGGAACAAGTCACTGCACTCCGGTGCAAGACGAGAAGATGTCTGAAAATGCCGCACACTCAGCATAGATAGTGCTGCGTTGAATCTCAGATTGTGATAATTCAAACATTGTTAGCAAAATTCACCCGCAGGGACAATCCAGCGCATTTCATCGCCAAGCGAGCGTGACCGCAACAGACACACAGCTTGGGCCGCCGGGTTTGCGGCATAACTTCGTTCGGTCAGATAGCGCTCGGGGAGATAGCAAAAAACTCCCACCTCCCCTCGCGGGAACCCCTGTGTAGATGCGACGCATAGGCGGAGCGGCGAAGGGACCGCGTTTTATAGCGTGCATAACGTTAAGGGGACTGCGTAAGCCGGTCCCAGTCGATGACGACGTTGTCGTACTTGTAAAGCGGCGTGGACTGTAGGTGTTTGAGCCAAGCGTAGATGTTGCTTCGCCGAAGAACGGCACACCGGTTATATGCGCAGCGCGCCGCGGAAACCGCGGAAGAGAGAGTACTGCACATGCGTCGGCCCCAGCGCATCTGCCGCGGCTATGACGCAACGTGCCGTGGCTATGACGCAACACAATCCAACACAATCCACTTTAATCCAATCCAATCCAAATCCAATCCAATCCAAGCCAAGCCAAGCCAAGCCAATCCAATGCAATCCAATTCCAATCGAATCTAATCCAATGCCCCTCGCGAGAGAGTGTTCGCTAACGGAGAGGAGAGGGGGTGAGCGGCGGGGAGCGCAGCTGGCGCGACGAGGAGAATGGGGGAGGGGTGGACAACGCCGACGACAACGACGACGATGACGCCGGAGGGACAAGGCGAGTGAATCAGATGCTCTGCATCTAAAATCTTGTTCTATCACGAGCAGATTACTGTCCCAGAAGATCGTAACCGTGTAAAGTGGATGCGCTACTTCTTGCTATGATATACACGAGATACGCAAGGCTGCTATCCTTTACGTCCACAACGCAAACAAATAACGTACCCTAAGCTTTTCTCTGCAGCTGCCTACAAAACTCTGCATTCAAATTTACTGCTCTACAGATAAGCTTAGGCAGATGAGCACAGCCTTTTTGTACAAGTTGTAAGTAACCGGTGCGTGACTTCTCCGAACCTGTAAGAACCATCCGAACCGCCACGAGCGTGGTGGCTGAGCAGCTTGCGAATGTCTGCAATTCTTGAACCAAATAGGAAGCCTTGTTGGGCGAGTTGGTTCATGGCTTCAAAAAAATTAAATGGAGCGCAATGATGAGGACAGAGAAACACAGTAGACTGGACGAGCGCTCTGTGGACGAGCGTTCTCTTTCCTCGTCCATTGCGCTATTTTTAAATTTTTTCGAATGCTTGAACTATTTCTGTACATTTATAATTGTTTGTGGCTTATTAATGTTAACGTAAAAGAAACTTTTTCTGCGTTTGAATGCGAGCGTTTGTGCGCGCTTCTCTTTCTGTCGCTCGTTACGTTGCTCGTGGTACATCCGCTAATTCGCCATTTACGTCATCTCTGCTGGGCTACAGATACCTCCAGTTTTTAATTATTTAAGAGGTTATTTTGAAGGTACTGCTCCGTACTGGTATAATCATATTTGGAATACACTGTATCTATTTAAACCAACACCGGTTTGGTCTTCAATGTCACTTTACACTGCCCCTGATTATCTCCGCTGCTTTCCTTTCAATGTAAATCTAATCAGATAATAAATATTGTGAGCAAAGATTGTGGTTTAGGGATCATAAAGCTGAAATTTTCAGCTATCAAACAAACTTTCTTTGGCAGCTTAAGACGGAGTGAGCAATCAGCGTTCTCCGCTTGATATAAGCGGCAAGATACCTAGATGCAAAAGAAACCGTTGCAAAGAAATCATTAGCAAACAAACCAGAAGGCGCGGTTCCCGGCAATACGAAACTCTCACGCGATCAATTGTGCGAGCAGCTAGCCATTGATTTTTCAGTGCCGTTTTATAAACCAAGAGTGTTCTGTACTTACGTTCACCAAAAACAGTTGCGTGCATAAGCGGTCTTTTCACGGCGGGATCTAGGCACCATAATTGGGCGTGGTCGGGCGTAATAACCGCGATTTTTGGCTTCGTCGTTTTCGTGAGCCACACCGAGATAGATTATTTTTAGTGTTTTCCTATTAAAAGGTTATTTCAAGTGCTGCCGTCTGAGCGCCACAAAGTCGCCTGATCTAATGACGGGTGAGAACCGAAGGTGAAGGCATTGGCCTGGCCTAATTCGCGTCATTCCCCGGGCACGCGCAGTGCGTGTGACTTTGATCAACAAGTACTTTCGCGGGAAATGTCACCGCGAGCATTATGTTCGCATGCATTAAAAATACATTTTACCACAGTAGAGACATAGAAATAAAATGATTGGTGGTGCGTTTTGATAGCTATACTAGGCAGACAAGTGCACCATACTAATGTAACACTAGCATAATAATGAACCTCTCGAGTTTTCTACCAACTTTATTTACGAGTAACATGGTATTAGTAACAGTGTTTGAACAAACTGTAATAAACGCATCGAGTAATATAAAAACAAATGATTGGAGCAACGCTTGAAACTATTTTCGCAAACAACGATTCTGTATTTTCTCTATATGTGGTTTTTCCACCCAGGCAATATTATTCAATATTTCAAACAAGCGCGCTTCATTTCTTTTTACTGGGAATGCATTCCGCAATCTTTTTGGAAATACCGGATGCCCCCCGGTGGTTACGCAGCTACACAGGTATCGGTAGATGCAAAATGTTCTTTATTATATAAGGGGTTTCCAGATAATAAGCCATTCCGGTAAATAAATGCACACCAAATTCTGCAACGTTCTATGTGCTGATATTCGACACTGCCCGTAGTTTTCTGGGGGTTTTACATTGCTTTATGTACTTACTCTAGTTTACAGAGGAGCTCAAGGCTGATCATGTAGCCTCTGCTTACTACAAGAAGGTTTGGACGACAACACGCGACTTCCGGGGGAAACTCGCCCAGATAACTGTGCACTTCAATTTAGGCTGAAAGATTGGAGGTGTATTATGCACAATACATAGGCGAATCGTTAAAATGAGATATTATTTGAACTAACAATGTCAAGGTATAAAGGCACAGTTGAATCCCAAACATACTTGCCTATAACACTCGAGAGTCGTGCCACGGTACGCGGGAACGACGCCTGCTGGTCACCCCCATGTGACACCGGTATCTACACAGCTTTTATCTAAGCTTGCTCGGCCAGTCTGAAATGATATGCTTGTTCTTGTCCGCGTTTGTGACTACCGCAATTAAAGAGGATGATTTGGCTGCCAGGTGCGCTGTTCGAAGCACCGCTCGTGCGTCCCTGTCGGAAAAACTCTGCCGCGTCATCGCTTGGTCAATGTGTTGCGTGTCATCGCGCGTGGCGTACTGTACTATTGAGCGACGTTCTTGCTATGTGATATAGATCTGTGATAGTTTGATTTCGTAGGAATGTTTCCTCGTTTAAGTGGCAATGCTTTGCGGTCAATGATTCCATGATTCCGTGATTCCGTGATTCCATACACGTAATTCACGCGATGCACGTGATGCAATCCGTGATTCCATTCACGAATATAACCAAGTAGGAGCTAATTCAAGAGCAAAGAAGTCACCCTACTTTAAAGCGCTGTTTCCGCAAGATTGGGAAAACATTCTCTTCTGGTAAAGGTCACAGCTACTCCTTCGCTGAGGTTGACGGCCTTCTATACCGCCATTATCATCTAGCAGCGGGGAGAACTTTCAAACAAGTAGTGATTCCCAAGAAGCTTAGAGACTCGTCTCTACAAGTCGCTCATGAGCGGATCATGGCGGGTCATCAGGGCGCACGACGGACAGCTAATCGCATCCTAGGTGAATTCTACTGGCCTGACCGGCTCGGAGACGTTAAACGCTTCCTCAGATCATGCGACATCTCCCAGAGAACGACACCGAAAGGCAAGGTTGGTGTCGCACCGCTAGGGCATACCCCTGTTATACGGACACCTACAGGGAAGCTCCTCAAGCAAGTCTAGGATTTTCGCCATTCGACCCAATTTACGGCCGTCACAACCGAAGACCATTGAGCGTGCTGAAGGAGCTGTGCACGAATGACAGCATCGAGAGTGAGGTTAGGTCTACATACAGCTACCTCGTCGACCTTCGAGAGCGACTCGAGGCAACGTGTGAACTGGCGCATGCGGAGCTTGAGAAAAGCCACTCGAAGCAGAAGAGGTACTACGACCGGAAGAGTCGCCCGAGAAAGCGGTGTATAGGAGATAAAGTCCTCATTTTTCTTCTTACCGACTCTAACAAACTGTTAATGCAATAAAAAGGCCCGTTCGAGGTTGAAGAGAAGAACAACGAGGTTGATTACGTCATCAACATTGGGGAAAAGTGCAAAGTTATCTACATTAACATGTTAAAACGTTACGACGAACGAGACACACGGACTCCACTCAAAGCATCTGCGGTCGCAGCGGTAGACGACGCCGTTTCTCCGTCTGATGAGCCAATGGATAACGAATCGATGGAGGTTTCTACCCATGCTACCTCTCGTTCGAACTCAGTCGACCGCAGACATCAAGTTGTCGGCCAATCTTGTCGATGAACAGCTTAGAAAGGTCCGCACCTTATTCCAACAGTTCGGGGAAATATTTTCGGATTTACCCGGGAAGACTGATCTAGTTAACTGTTCGCTAACATTAACTTCCGACAAGCCGGTACATGTACCGCGATACCCAATTCCGTTAGCTCTCCTTGAGACAATTGAGAAAGAGGTGCAAGAGATGTTAAGCATGGGTATTAAAGAGAAATCGAAGTCGCCACACCACGCCCCGATTGTGGTGGTTAAGAAACCTGACGGCACAATCAGGCTCTGGATATATTTTCGGGAGCTAAACAAGATTCTACTTCCGGACTGTGAACCGATTGTACCAGTACTCGCCCCTGCGGGCAAAAAGAAATACTTCTCATAGTGTGACTTCACGAAGGGCTACTGACAAGCCCCGATGGATCCAGAAAGCCGGGAGAAGACTGCGTTTTCGAGCCTTTCAGGACTCTACCATTTCCACTACATGCCTTTTGGTATCAAGACAGCCCCTGCCGTCTTTGCACGCCTCATGCGAGCTGTACTTGGAGGTTTGCCTAACGTCCATCATTACTTCGACGACGTTATCGTAGCCACGGACACATGACCGGAACATCTCAACACCCTACGTCAAGTTTTCCAACGGATCCGGCAAGCCAACCTTACTATTAAACCCAGCAAGGGCGAGATCGGAGAAAGCGACATAGCATTCCTGGGACATCGCATCGGGCACTCCAAGGTCCGACCCATACTGAAGACTTTGGACAAAATGTTAGAGTCCAAACGACCGACGACCAAAAAAGCGTTTCGGTCCTTCCTCGGCTTGACAGGTTATTATCGGAAGTTCATCCCGAATTACGCGACCCTCACCAAACCCCTAACCGACCTGACGAAGAAAGGACAACGAAACACTTACTTGGGGTGACTCTCACGAAGCTGCGTTTACCACCCTCAAGGAGAAACTTTTGTCGGCTCCGATTCTCGAAGCCCCCGACCTGGATCAACCGTTCGTGTTAAGGACAGACGCGTCAAACACCAGTCTGGGCGCTGTTCTTCTGCAACGTGGTAGCGAGAACATTTTACACCCTGTCGGCTATGCAAGCCGTGACCTTTTGCCACGAGAGACCCGCTACTCCACCATTGAACGGGAGTGTCTAGCTTTCATTTGGGCTGTACACAAATTCCACATTTACCTGTACGGCAAACCATTTGAGATACAATGTGATCACCAACCCTTGCAATATTTGCAATCAGCAAAGCATGTAAACAACAGAGTTTTGTGCTGGAGCTTAGCCTTGCAAGAATATTCCTTCTCCGTCGATTACATCAAAGGCAGTGACAATGTAGGAGCTGATTACTTGAGTTGCATTTGAATAATTATTTTGACCTGCCTTAGCGATCCCCATGTTTGCTTCAACGCAATTTCTTCGTGGGGACTGTGGGTGTTTTTGTCTGTGTGTGGGTACGTGTTGGACTTTTTGGGACTCTGCTTTGGACTATAGAATACTTGTTCCCAAAACAACTTTCTTAAGCCGGGGGTAATGTGATGGAACATAGCCGGGTAGGGGACTGACGCCGTATTCTACGCGAGAAAGACAAAGTGCAAGACGAAGCGGCTGCTGCTGAGTTAGAGGAAGAGGAGGAATAACGAGGCACGGGGTGCCTACCCTGTTAAAAGACACTTCGTACTTTCTTTCTCTGGTACGTGTACTATCTGTTTTTACTTCAGTATGTTATAGTTTTTTTTTCCTCAAAATTGTCAACATCACTTCCCTCACACTCCACAGCTCTATTTTACCCTTAGTTTGAATTCTTGACCAGTTTCCCCAATCTGACTTGGCCAATCCCCCAGAGTGGGTACGCGTCACTGACTTTTGGTTCCAACCAACCAACCAACGACAGGAAGCGAGACGGAGCCAGGGAACAAGGCGGACTGAACGGGGCACGGCTGTGTGCGACCTTACGGCAAGACGTTTGGTCTATGTGCCACAGTGAGGCAAGGCCGTCGCCAGTCTGCGCTACGGTTCCGGGCGTCGCCGCCAAGGCCCGGGACATCGTCGCCAGCACGGGCCACTGTTGACCGGGCTCCGGCGTTCCGAACGGCGCGTGACCGGGCGCGAGGCGGGAGCAAGGCCGTCAGCGGACCCGGCTGAAAGTCTTCTGGCTCCGGAACCTGGGGTGCCAACCTCAACGACGCGAACACCGCTACGAGGGCGACGTCAGCACCCGCGTCCCATGCAACCGACTGTGAGCGTTTCCTGCCCTCGGGACGTTTACGCGGGGACGGCCGCGGACTTTTTAGTTGCGGGCGCTGGAGCGGGCCGCATGGGCTGTTTTTATTATCGGAGTTTCTCCATAACGCTTCGTGAATCCCCTTTTCTCATTGCTTAAACCTTCTGTGCTGTCCTGTCTGTAAATGTAATGTCATTTCCTCATCCGCACCAAGAGCGTTCCCTCCGTTTTGTGTGATCCGGCCCATTTCATTACAAAAAGTAATAGACCGAACGACAAGTGGGCTGATAGTTGTTCGCGATCGTGCGTTTTTGTCGCCTACAAGGAAACATTGTGCTATAGCGCAAGATGGGTAGGTTGATAACGTTTTTTTAATAAAATAATGAATATATTTAGAATAACGGCTAGATAAAACGCAACACATTCGGTCGACCTTTGTAGTCCTTGAGAAAAACCGGCATTCATGACGCGTCCTACGAGAAAACCACTGGCTGACTCTAGGAAGCTAGAGCGTTGACGAGAACCAAAGCATTATCGAGCATCAGAGCATGAAACTAGAAATATAGTAAGTACTGCAAAGCACATTAGTGTAATAGAAGTGAATTAAGAGGAATAAAAGTGATATGTCAGAAAACGTTTTTAAAGACATGCAGAAAATAACAGGTATCAATGTGGGCTAAAACAATTTAAAGTAAATATAGTGAATGACTGAGTGAATAAAGTTAGCTCAACGCAAACAACAATGAATCAAACCTAATTTTTACATCATACATTTGTGTTGTGATGAAATCAAGCGAATGAAGAAACGGAATAAGGAAATAACACAAATGTTTGTGAATTAGAGTAAATATTCACCGCGGTGGCTAAGGCTTAGGTGTTAGGCTACTCACTCCAAGGACGCAGGTTGAGGTGGACGCGGCGGAAGGTTTTCTGTTCGTAGCGCAAAGGAAAATCGCCCCTGTGTTCGGGATTTCGGCGCGCGTTAAAGAACGCCAGGCAGTCAAATTTAATCCGGAGCCCTCTACTGCGGCGCACCTCATCGCCTGTGCAGGGTCAGCGCGTTAAGCAGCATAATCAATCAAATCCTTTTTAATCAAAGTAACTAGAAGTGAATACATGAGGGAATTAGTTATCTGAACAAAATACCCTGAACTAAACTGAATTTAGATAAGAGAGAGAGAGAGAGAGAGAGAGAGAGAGAGAGAGAGAGACAAACACATAATATAGTGGTCGGCAGGTCCTCCATCAATTGAGAGGCATCCTTCTTTCAATATGCCTTGGTTCTCGCTGCCCTAAAGGGCCTATTCAACCGGTCGGCGCTGTCCCGAGAGCTCGGAGCTGGTCATCTGCTCTACCTACTGCTCATAGGTAGAGTAGGGATTTGGGCTTAGTCCACTGGTTCATTGTCACTCCCATACCACGTAATTTACGGTGCCAGCCACAAGGAAGAATTTAGAGGTTTCAGGGTAACGGGGTGGAATTCGTAGCGATTACTAGAGTGTTAGGGAGATACGAATTAGTTTGTAGGCACTGGAAAGTGGTTTAATAATCGCGTGTTAATTGGAAATGTGGAAATAAAGCGACGGCAATCGTTCTTGTAGTGGGCTACGATTTCCGTGTATGTGTGAAGTGGAAGTGGCTTTGATGTACATCGCTCGTTGTTGTCTCCCTCTGAGGTTCAGGCCCGCGTGTATGAACCTGGGCAGCGCCGTGTGCCGCCTCGTTTTCTTGGAGGAACTGGTGGCCGGGGGATCTGGTGAACCGAAGTAAAATAAGTACAAAAAGCAAATAAAAATTTAACCAAATTCCCTTTTTGAAGCAATTTGAACCAAATGAAATCAAAGCGTGTCGCTTCCTGAACCGCCGTATATCTCGGGAAATTAGGATGAATCATAATGATTCAACAAAGAGCAATCCAAGTGAATCTGTGAGAAATACAATTACGAAAAATATTGGAACATAACTAGAATAAGAGTAAATATTTTGGTTGAATGAGTGCACTAAGTTATATCGAATTAAAATAAGAAGAGGCTGAGTAAACCAAGAAGGAGTTACGTTAAATAAGAATGACACCACAAATTGAGAAGAATGCATATGAATTCCGAGTACTCAAAGTATTTTGAAAGTAATGAATGATTGAAGTAAAGGAGCCATGAAGACAAAACACAAGTTTGTTTCTTTCAAAAGACGGCCTTGTTAGAATAATGCTGACACCAGTTTTAACGTAAAACGCGCTCAAATAATCTATACAATTAGGAAAAAAAGGAATGGCCATCCGACCCACTCACTCATTTCCCGCAACAGAGCCTATGATGTCATAGCAGCCTGCTCTACAATTGGCGCAGGCCGGCAAAAGCAAACGCAAATTAGCTCTGAGTTATAGGCTTGCAGAAAGAGCTATTTGCTTAATTTTAGGGCACATTGTTTTGAAAGCAATACGAATGGTGGGACAAACCCTGGAATTTACGAAAGCACAGTAAACATCGAAGTACTGATGCGTTCTGCTGTTGGAACTGCGCGCACTATGCTTAGTTTAGCTGCACAGCACTGCGGAACTTTGGGGTTGTCTTAGACGACACTGGCCGATTGACGCAAGCGACGGTGTCTTACGTGACTTTATTTGTCGAGCGCGCAGTCTGTTTCACGAAACGATTATTTTTTCCCAGAACCAAAACAAGCTAGTTTTAAAGGCCGCTTGCCACGGTATGATGGCGCCATCTAGGTTCAGTGACGTAAACAAACGCGCAACTCCGCCAAAGCTTACCTCGATTCCAGCGCCGCCGCAGAGCGGTCGGTTCCTGTGATGTCATTGCAGAACACAAAAACTGACGATTTATAAAAAAAATGAATATTTAAAATAAATTGAATAATTTCTCAGTGAATAAAGCATCGTTTGTATCCAGACAAGCGCTTGGGGCACTATAACACATAAAATCTTTCGAATAAACCAAACTTGTATTTCGTCTTCATGGCTCCTTTAGGCAGGAAAAACGAAAATACAGAAACTAAACGATATAAAATAACCCCGACTTCAAGAACGAAGGACAAAAAAATGGCGAAAAATGAATGCGGAATACGAGCATATAAAAGAATTTCAGTAATTAGTATTTCCAAGTGGATAATTTAGGCATTTTATTTTATTTATTTTGCATGTACTGCCAGCCTTGTTGCATGGCCTTAGGCAGGAGTGGGCATTCGGTACAAGCACAGATCAACAGGATAGAAGACAATAAACAAACAAATGCACAATATTCAGCAAAACAAAATGCTCTTCCTTGCCACTTAGAAGCGAACAAAAATTAAACAAGATAGCAGGCAACGTACAAAAAACTGCACTATAATCAGCACAAAATATTTTTCTGCCGTGATTTTATGGGGAAAGACGGGAGATGGAAGGTATGATTTATTCGAAACTGCAGAAAGAAATGGTTAAACGGTCTGGCAGTAAACAATTAATGCGGGTAGTGCGTTCCATTTGGAAATTCCTGCATGGGAAGAAAGTTTGTCCTGCTTGCGTTAGTCCTGCATCAGAAGTCATTTACCTTTTTAAAGTTATAGGAGCGCGTGCAGCAGTGGCTAGCAGGTAGAATGTATAAAGATTTATCTATTACTGTTGGCGCTTTGTAGAGTAGGTAGACAAATTTAATTTAGTTCCGGTACCGCCTTGCTGCAAGGTTCTATAATTCTGCAGCTGATAAAAAGATGGACGGGGACGTGCGCCAGCTGTATTCTGTAATAGGTCAGATAATTTTTTATGTGACAAAAGTTTTAGTTCAGGTGATGTGTTTCCTATAGACCGCCTTAGAAATCCCAGTTTCTTCATTGCTTTATAGCAAATGTTTGTTATATGGTAGTTTCAATTATGAGCTGATGTAACTATTGCCAAAGGCTGGTAACCGAAGAATTATGATATGGTAAAGTATTAAAATATTGTTACAAGACGACGACAAGGATGCCAACACTAGAACGTGGTGCAACGTCCGAGGAAGACGCTAACAGGCGCGCTGCCTGCTGTGGTTCTGTCTAATCACCGACATCTTGTAAATAGTGAAAACACATCCTTCGCTAATCTCACGGTTCACGTCCTTTGTCCTGCCATCACGTAACATTTAGTGGAGTGTGCGGGTAGATCATCTTTATTCTGGCCCCCAAGCATCAAGCCGTCTTGTCTCATAAAGCAACCTTCTCCAGGCTCTTGGTCTGCGTCGGCATGCCCCAGCCCCGGTGAGCCATCACGTCATCTCTTCCCCAGCCCGTGCCCCCTGCCTATGACGAGCCTAAATAAGCCGAGACGTGAGAAGCTGCGACCAGACAAGACGACGATGCCGTCTTCCTGCCCCGTTCGCCAGAGCGTCTTCTCAATGGCTTTGGACTTTGCTTCATGACGTCGGTGGGCATAGCTGTTCCGGTGCCAGTGTTCACCAAGCTCTTTATCCTCATCCGGGGTGGCTTCGACGTCTTCATGGTGTATTTTCATTTCATCGGTCGTACTCATTGCACTGGCTCACCTATTAAGGCCTCGACCGGGACGGTCTCCCTCGACGGCGGGGATATGTTACAAGACGACGACAAGGATCTGAACAACAAAACGTGGTGCAACCTCCGAGAAAGAAGAAGCTGTGCAGGCGCGCAGCCAGCGCCGGTGCTGTCTAATGGCCGACATCTTGTAAATAGTGAAAACACATCGTTCGCCCATTTCATGGTTCACGTCCTTTGTCTTGCACAGCGTAACAGTATATTAGGATATCATAGGATGCATAAATTGCTGGAACCCCGCACGGGGCACCTTGAGTAATCTTGGTGACGGTATTGGCGACCTCGTGGGCCCCGCACCTCAAACATAAGCTGTATTCAGCCGTGGCGATGTGTTTATAGGTGGAGGGTGAGAAACCACGAACAGTGGCCGTCAGAATCGTGGTCAAGCTCCGGTTGATCGGCTTCCTGTCTGTTTACCAGGCCGGAGCTCCGAAACCCCTATCGCTATCAGGGTAACCCGAGCGAAGAAAGCCAAACGTGATCGGTCTCTGAAAAGGGGCCGCGCCGAAGGTTCTTTCCCTCCTTTGCCTTCGACATCGATCCCAAAGCCAGATAACTACCCTCGTTTTGTAATCCATGAATCTGTGGGAAAATCGAAGCCAGTGACCTCTCTATCCGTATATATTGTTCTGAAATTGCTTGAAGGTATCATCGGCAAAATATACGACGCCAAAAACCTCAGAACTGGCGAAGTGCTAGTTGAAGGAAAAACTCAGATGCAATCCACAATTCTCCTGAAACAAACCTGCAAAGCAGATATTGAGGTCAGGGTCACGCATCACCGCAGCATCAACAGCTCTCAGGGTGTGATCTTTGAGGCAGATCTTATTTCTGAAACCGAAGCTGACCTTTTGGAAGGCTTAAGGATCAGGGCGTCACGGCTGTAAAGCGCATACCCATACGCAGCGATGACAAATAGATAGCAGCTAAACACATTAACCTGACCTTCGATCGATCCGCCCTTCCAGAAAATGCCGGTTGTATACAGTGTTCTGCCCACCCGTATATCCCGAGCGCAAGGCGCTCTGGCTGTGGCCGACTTACTTCTGCTAAGTGCGGCCAGCATGACCATCCTTCAGAAACCTGGGAATCCGAAACCTTCACCTGTGCCAACTGCCAGGGACCCCATGCAGCGTACTCGCTAAAGTTTGAAAAGGTTAGGCGGGAGACGTGAATAATTACAGTTAAGATCACCGAGGACATCACCTTCCCAGAGGTGTGGAACAGGTTCACCCTTTTCCCTATGGGGAAGTATGCCGACGCAGCTCACCGGTTAGGGGGGGGGGGGGGACATAGTGGAGCTGCGTCTGGTTTTGGCGGGGACCCAGTACCGAGACTCGGACTTGGTACCGCCCCCTGCCCCCCTCTGGGTTGCCTCAGGTAGCCCAGCCTGTCTCCGCACCGCTCGCTGAGCCAGCAATGGCTGTGGTAGCAACAGCCACCATTGGAACCGATGCCAGCCCGGTCTCTGCTTCCTCACCTTCCCTGCTTGAGTGATTGTAGGGTTTAACACGCCGACGCAACACAGGCGATGAGGCGCGCCGTATTGGAGGGCTCTTGATTAATTTTGACCACCTGGGGATCTTTAACACGCGCCAAAATCTCGTAGACATGGGTGTTTTTGGTTTTCTCCTGTATCAAAAAAGCGGCCGCCGCGGCCGGCAATCGAACCCGCGACATCGTGCTCACGAGCAAAACACCTTAGCCACTGAGCCACCGTGCCTGCTTCCACTGGGGGTTCCGGAGGAGAATGACACGAGGGGTCCAACATCGGCTCCCACACCGGCGGTACCGCCCGTGCAACCTTTGGCGCAGCCGATGCCTTCAATGGTAGCGGCTCAAAACACAAATGGCACCCGAATGAGTGCATGTCCATGGGGCCCCGTCCATCGTGCACCCCTAGGACATCGGAGGAGAGGTGGACGTGGGAGCGTTCCTGTCTTTGTCGCAGGGGAAGGAACGGGTGCCTGCCCTCAAACCTCTAGAGAGGCCGAAACAGCCTCCTCCGAGAGTACAAGCTCCGAAAGACGATACATAAACTACACACTCCAGTAGATTCAAACACTTCATAATGGGAAGAAAAAACATAATGAAATGAAACTGCAGAGGCCCTATTCAAAATCTTGATGTATATCAAATATTGCATGCTAGTCAGGCGAGTGTAATGTGTGTTCAGGAAACACATTAGAATTTCAATTATACAAATTTCTTGAATAGTTACATGGTTTTCAAGAGGACAGGCATGGCTGCACACACTCTTCTGGCGATGTGGCTATAATCTCCCGGAAATCTTTAGCATGCCACCCTATCACTCTGATACACTCTCCTTGAGCCTGTAGCAATTCGCACAATATTGTTCAGGAGTTTGATAGCGGTATGCTCCATTTATTCATTACAATTTCACAGTATCGATATCCGAATTTGAAGCGCTGCTTGGCCAGCTACCCGAATCATTCACCCTCACAGGCTACCTTAAAGCGCGCAATTCTCTTTGGGGCTCTTCTCGCACGAATGCCCGAGATCGCCTAATCGAAAAAATTCTTACATCTTCAGGGGCATGCCTCTTCAACAAAAGCAAGCCTACATACGTTAATAAAGGACAAAGCAGACACTCATATCTTGACTTGGCTATTGGCTCCGCAGTTGACTTTCCTGTTCTCGAGTGGAGTGTCGGCACAGACCCATGTGGTAGTGACCACTTCCCAACCTCACTAACACATATAGGTAAAGGCCCACACAGTCTATCTTCTCAGAATAGGTTCAATGAAGCAAGAGCTAACTGGATTACATTTACAGATACATTCAAACTACACCACACAACCATTGGACACCTAAACGTTGAAGAAGCTTCCCAACTACTCACGGCGCACATCCTCGAAGCCGGAAAAAAGTCCATTCCCCACGCCTCTGGTGCGGCGCACATGCAGGGGAGGCGGTGGTGGAATCAGGACTGTAGGCGGGCGTGAGAGGCCCAGAATAAGGTGGGGGGTATCCTCCGTCGTAACCTCACGTCAGGTAACCTCCTTTCGTTGAAACGGTCAAAGGCGTTTGGAAAACGGGTGCGCCGTGATGCACAACGAGAGAGTTGGCACACATTCTCGACATCCATTTACTCATACACCGGCACACAAAGTCTGGACATGTATGCGAAAACTCAAAGGGCATCAGACACAGCCTGCCGTTGGTTGGTACAAGAAGGGACACACTTGAACACCAGGCTAACACACTTGCACAACACTTCGAACACGTGTTAAGTTCAGCACTCTACACAACCACTTTCATTCAACACAAAACATCTGAAGAAAAGAAGTCCCCGCGTATTGGCAACAAGTTGCAAAGTTCCTATAATTCTCCATTTTCAATTCATGAGCTGAAGTCCGCTCTGACCGCATGTAAACCTTCAGCTCCTGGTGCAGCCAAAATCACATACACCATAATACAACACCGACACGCACACTCCCTTAAAACACTTTTACATTTATACAATAAAATATGGCTTTCGGGGCATATTAGAGGCTCTTGGAGGGAGGTCATAGTAGCGGTTTCCTTAAGGAAGGGAAGGACTCTTCCTGTCCCGCCAGTTATCGGTCCATTCCTTTGACAAGTTGAGTGTGCAAGCTCCTCGACAAGATGATAACCAGGAGGCTCGTGTACTTTCTTGAGTGCAATGGTCTTCTCGAGAGCGGCGAGGCACGCTTCAGGGCAGGGCGATCCACTAACGATAACTCGTCACGCTCGAGTATTACATAAAGGATGCTTATATTGCCGCGAACCATACATTGGGTTTGTTTATTTGTGTTTTGCTAGAGGGGTCTGACGTAGTTTTGCGCTCGACGAAAAACATTCGCTATAGCGACGCAGCAAAGCCAATAATTTGTTCCGTTGTTCTTGCGGTAGCGCCGGATTCACGTCGAAGGGCTGCGGGAGCTTGAAGGTTTCTACGGGGGTGCGTTCAAAGTCGGCGACCGCGATCACGTCACTTGCTTCTTGCGTTTCTTCGAGGAATGCAATTGCCGCGCCCTTGTTTAAATGCTGGTACTCCTCGGTGAAATTAGTAACCAAAATCTGGGATTGGTGTTCCTTGAAGCGCGCAATGCCTCTTGCGACAGACACACCGCGGTCAAGAAGCAACCTTTGGTGACTCTCCACGATAGCGTCAACGTCAGGAGCAGCACCTTCACAGTAGACGGTGATCATCAAACTTGCGCGGGGTGGCAGGGTGACATGATCATCGGCTATCCTTACAGCTGCAGGGATTTCGGGGTTCGATTCCGGCGTCATGGAGTGGTCGGAGGAAAACGTTATCGACTTCGTCTGCAGATCGATTATTGCGCCGTTGTCCGTCAAAAAGTCCATTCCGAGAATTACGTCGCGGGAGCAGTTGGGCAAAACGACGAACACCGCAGGGTACGTCGTGCCGTCTATGGTGACGCGCGATGTGCACGTTCCACTTGGCGTCACGAGGTGGCCTCCTGCTCTGCGTATGTGCGGACCGTCCCATCTGGTCATAACCTTCTTCAGCTTAGACGCAAATGGTCCGCTCAACACGGAGTAGTCGGCTCCCGTGTCTACGAGGGCGACTACATCAAAGCCGTCGATGGACACCTTGACGTCGGATGCCGCCTTCCTCGAGTTCCGGGTGCGTCGGGGCGTCGCATCTCGGCTTGTGCGTGTTGACGGTCGGGCACTGTGCGTCGTCGTTGTCATCGTCTTCTCAGCGGACGTTTCGGTCCGGTCGGGTGCGCGTCGCGGCGTATAGCTGTCGTCGTGTACGGAAGTCTCGTCAGGTCTGGGTCGGATCGTCGGGATGAGGGCATGTTGTGAGTCACTGTTTTCCGCGAGTCGTTGCGTCGTTGGAGGGTTTTCATTTTTCCGCGATCGTGCAACTTTACCTCCAGAAGTTGCTGCTTTTAGTTTCCCCCGCGTGGGCTGGGGGACCTTCCACGTGAGAACTCAGCATTGCTACGGCGGTTCGGCGACTGGTATGGGTAGGGTGACGGCGAACAGTTGAAACGGGCTGGTCGACGGCTGGTGTTGGACAGGTACTCTTCGATCTCCGATGGGCGCTGGCCAGTTCGGGGGCGGGGTGCGTCGACGGAGAACCCTCGCAAACCGAGCCTCCTGTAGGGGCAGCGACGGTAGACGTGGTCGGCCTCTCCGCAGTGGTAGCACAGCGGACGATGGTCGGACGTTCGCCACACGTCGGTCTTCCTTGGGGCAGGGGGTTGCGCCGCAGGTGGTCGGGCCGGCGAGAGGGGACGACGGTACGGAGCCTCGTGACGATAGGGTGCAGGTGGGCGAGGGCGATGTACAGCAGCCGCGTAGGTCATGGCTTGCGGCTCGCGAGGTGCTACTGGCGTCGTTGAAGTTCCCAGCGCTTGCTGCACTTCTTCTCTAATGACGTCGGTAAGAGAAGCGACTTGTGGTTGCGGCGGCGTCGGGAGCAGTTTCCGCAGCTCCTCCCTCACTATTTCGCGGATAGTGTCGCGTAGTGAGTCGGAGTTGATAGCGCTGGCACCAAGCGTCTCCGAAACCAGCGCATGGATTGGGCGGTCGTACTGCCTCGTTCTGATTTCGAGCGTCTTCTCCATCGCGGCGGCCTCAGACGCGAATTCGGACACGGTCTTGGGGGGGTTGCGAACAAGGCACGCGAAGAGCTCTTGGTTCACACCTCGCATCAGAAACCGTAGTTTCTTTTCTTCATCGTCCCACCTGTTGAAGATCCGCACGCGCTCCAGCTTCTCCAGACGGCCTATACGAGTTCAAGGTGATGCCGTTTGGGCTGTGCACAGCACCAGCGACGTTTCAAAGAGTCATGGACACTGTGCTAGCTGGCCTTAAGTGGCACACCTGCCTCGTATACCTCGACGACGTAGTGGTATTCGCCCGGACTTTCGACGAACACCTTGCAAGGTTGGAGTCTGTACTCGAGGCCATTCGTACGTCGGGGTTGACGCTGAAGCCTGAAAAGTGCCGTTTCGCATACGAGGAACTCAAGTTCTTGGGCCACGTCGTCAACGCCGCGGGAGTCCTACCTGACCTGGCAAAAACTTCAGCTATCGCGAACTTCCCTAGGCCGAAAGACAAGAAGGGCGTGCGAAGATTTCTCGGGCTGTGCGCATACTACCGGCGCTTCGTCGCAAACTTCGCACGCATTGCAGAGCCACTCACGCGCTTGACAAAAGACAGCACCCATTTCAGCTGGGAAAACGACCAAGAAAAAGCATTCTGCGAGCTGCAAAAACGCCTGCAAAGCCCGCCCGTGCTCGCTCATTTCGACGAAAATGCCGAAACGGAAATGCACGCGGACGCCAGTGATATAGGCTTGGGTGCCGTCCTTGTCCAAAAGCAAAGCGGCTGCGAAAGGGTAATCGCCTATGCCAGCCGTGGTCTGTCGAAGGAGGAGAAAAACTATTCTGCCTCTGAGAAAGAGTGCCTGGCTATTATATGGGCGATTTCAAAATTTCGCCCATACGTGTATGGAAGGCCATTCAAGGTTGTAACAGACCACCATGCGCTGTGTTGGCTCGCCAATTTGAAGGACCCCTCTGGCCGTCTTGGGCGGTGGAGCTTGCGCCTGCAGGAGTTCGACGTTACAGTCGTTTATAAATCCGGCAGGAAACACTCCGACGCCGACTGCCTGTCCCGCGCCCCCGTCGACCCACCACCACAAGACTCTGATGAAGACAGCGCGTTCTTCGGGATCGTGACGGAGAGCGACCTAGCCGCCCAGCAGCGTGCCGACCCCGACTTACGCGCCATGATCGAGTACCTCGAGGGATGCAACGTTGCCGTTCCTAGGACCTTCAAACGCACCTTACCAGCATTCAGCCTGAGAAACTCCGTCCTCGTGAAGAAGAATTTCAGCCCCGGAACAAGAGCGAATTACCTTCTCGTCATCCCCGCGGACCTTCGTGACGAAATTTTGGAAGCGTGCCACGACGACCCGTCTTCCGGACATCTCGGCACAGCCCGCACTATTGGAAAAATCAAGGCGAGGTACTACTGGCCCGGCCTTACCGCTGACGTCACCCACTACGTCCGGAGCTGCCGTGACTGCCAGCGACGAAAAACGCCGCCGTGAAGACCCGCCGGACTTCTACAACCGATCGCCGTCCCATCGAGACCATTTCAACAGATTGGAATGGACCTTTTAGGCCCGTTCCCTACGTCACGATCACAGAACAACTGGATTGTCGTAGCGACAGACTACATGACGCGCTACGCAGAGACCGCCGCTCTTCCGAGAGGGACTGCACAAGAAGTGGCAAAGTTCTTTATAAGCCAAGTTGTGCTGCGACATGGAGCCCCGGAAGTCCTAATCACAGACCGCGGAACGGCATTTACTGCGGAGCTGATGCAAGGAGTATTACGCTACAGCAACACGGATCACCGAAGAACGACGGCGTACCACCCCCAAACGAACGGACTAACAGAACGTCTGAACAAGACAATCGCAGATATGCTGTCAATGTACGTTGAAGTTGAACATAAGACTTGGGACGAAGTGCTCCCGTATGTCACGTTTGCGTACAACACGGCTATCCAGGAGACGACGCAGCTGACGCCGTTCGAGCTTGTCTACGGTAGAAGGCCGACTACAATGCTCGACGCCATGCTTCCGCACGTAGAAGACGACGACCTCAACGCCGACGTCCACGGATATCTTCAACGTGCGGAGGAGGCCCGCCAGCTCGCTCGAGTTCGTATAACGGACCAGCAGCTGGTGGATGCGGGCCGCTACAACCTCCGACGCCGAGACGCCGAGTACCAACCAGGGGATCGTGTGTGGGTTTGGACTCCCATCCGACGACGCGGACTCAGTGAGAAGCTCCTGCGACGGTATTTCGGACCCTACCAGATTCTACGACGTGTCGGCCAACTTACCTACGAGGAGATCCCCGATGGTGATTCCGGAACATCACGACAACGCACGCGGCCCGAAGTCGTCCACGTGGTTCGCTTAAAACCTTTCTACGGACGATAACGAATTTTATTTTTATTTTCGGACTGTCGCTTATGTTAGCATCGGGTCGATGCACTCTTAGAGGGGGGGTAATGCCGCGAACCATACATTGGGTTTGTTTATTTGTGTTTTGCTTTTACCGCCCGGCTGCGCCGGTCTGTGTTATCTCTGCGCCAAGGGAAGCGCGTGTTCCATTCTTTCTTTCTGTGCCGCATCTGTTATCTTTCGTGATAGGGAGAGCATTCCGATCTAACGTGAACAGCCCAGAATAATCTTCTTGGATCTACTATGTTCTCGATGTGAATCGACGTTTCGAGAACCACGCGCACCGAAAGATAAAAAGCCTGCTGTGCGGACGCCGGGGCATTCGATTCTGCGACGCTCGCTGACGCAAGTCACTTTGTTGACCGCTGCTTCGCAGCCTCTGTATTCTTTTGAGTTGTTAGGGGAGCACAAGTTCGCTCCAATAAACTTGTTTCTGCTGCAAGACAACTGCGTCGTCCTTGGCTTCGTGACAATATTAGGAACAGTTTGACACCACCTGGCCAATGACACGACCTGGCGCCGAGGGATCCTCAGTGACCTGAAGACATTTGGCGTCTCAGGCCACATGATAACACTCTTGCTGGTTGTTTCTCCGCAAGAACATTTCGTGTGAGAGTTGGTAGCGCACTCTCAATGGTTCATGTGCAAGAAAACGGCGTTCCACAAAATTGAGTTCTAAACTGCGCTCTGTTCATAGTTCAGATTAACTGCCTTGGGAAGGCATTGCAACTTACAATTTATTCAATGTATGTAGACGACTTCCAGTTATCTTTTAAATTATGCTATATGTCCATCTGTGAGCGTCAGGTCCAGCTCGGTGTCAAAACATTTGCCGGCTTGGCAGAGAAGAGCGGTTTTTAACTTAACCCAGAAAAAAAGCACTTGTGTTGTCTTCTCCAGGGAGCCTGGGATCTATCCGGAACCAGATATTTCTCTTGTAGCGGCATCATCATCAACGCCAGCGCCCTATCATCATCAGTTATTCAGATGATGATGCAACACAGAAGACGATGGCTTCCAAGCTGCTCGGCCGCATTCCTCTGCGCTCTCCGATTCTCGGGCCCATGTTGTCGTCCACACGCAACTCTGAATAAATGTACGCCCTGCGGCACCGTCACATCGGCAACCTGCATATTTGGTGACCCGGAAGTCGGCAGCATGGAGCCCCGCTTCACCTCCAATCTACCCCCCTACCAACCCTTGGAGCACCGCCATCCCGGAGCCAGGTTCCGTGAAATTGCGGCGCACTTCCAGCTACAGCGCATCGACTCGCACGCGGAGCGGTACCACATTGCCACAGCCCTTCTTCCACATGACCTGCGCATCAACATCATAGACTATAGTGAGGAACCATACCATACCATGACCTTGAGATACTTGTCATAGCGCGTGTCTGCCCAAGCCCTGCTTGCTGTAATGACTTGGCTTAGCTCCATATTGTTGCCTCCTCACACGACACGCCAAGTGTTGGAATGGGAAGTGCGTCCAACGATTCGCAGTCTTCCCTGTGTCCTTGCGACGAGGAGGCTGTGGCCTGAGCACGATGCTACGTTCCATCACTACCAGGCTTCACAGAACGTCCGTCCTCCATCTTTCCCCCTCCACGCTCTTTGCACCCAACAACTTGACTCCCAGCAAGCTGACACTCTCACTTAGTATGGCGGCTTTGCTACCTCTCCCGCCGTTCTTCCTTGAGAAACCCAAGGTGTGGCTACGCCAGATGGAGTGTTCTTTCGACCTCTACGGTGTCAGGTTCCCGCAGGACCATTGGCTTCCGTGAGCTTCTACCGTGAGCTGCTAGCTTCCACTCTAGCCTCCAGCTTGCCGGAACCTGCAGCACGTCCTTATATATGACGATCTCCGGGCCTTGCTCCTTGCACGCAGCGGTCGGTTTCATGAACTACCTGCCGCAGCCACGGATCATTGCTCCACTGTTCTCGCGGTCCTCCCGCCTCGCTACAGAGTGCCTACAGCGACGGTGATGTAGAGTAGCAACGACGCCACGACAACAATGGCTGCGTCATACCTCACGGGCGGCACATCTGCTGTAGAGTACCTTCCAACCCTCCAGCAGTCTGTATGCCACCGCAGCTGCGCTGCCTATGCGCCCAGCTAGACCACTAGGGTGGCTTTTGAAGCTACCCTGTTTGCCCCCTTTCGCACAAGCGTCGTCTGTGGACCAAGGCGCTACTTCGGCACTTAGCACACCATGTTTGTACTCATGCCTTCGGGTGCCAATTGAAGCCGCTGCTAATCCAGGCATTGCGACCACTTGCGATGGAACATGTAAGGACGTCCGCGTCACCGCATGTAGGCAGCAGACTCAGCTGGGTGCTGTGGCCTCCTACACTCTAAATGGCGTCGCGATACCTGTCAATAAAAAATACAAGTTTTAGGTATATTGTTAGATGAAAAACTCACTTTTATTCCTCACATTGAACAACTTAAACATGAGTGCCTAACAGCAATCAACGTTCTTATAATTCTCTCACATCAGTGCTATGAAACTGACAAGACTCCTTTTACATATTTTTACCAGCCTCGTAGGGTCTAGATTGGCCTATGGAAGTGCCTTTTATGGGTCTGCAACAAAAACGGCTCTAAAAGTGCTCGAACCAGTGCTGCACCTTGGGCTACGCCTTTCATGTAGCGCTTTTTACACTAGCCCAGTTCAGTACCTCTAAGCCGAGTGTGATAAATTGTCCTATATCACCAGAGCGTATACATGTACTTGTTGTATGCCTCCAAAATCATGGTCTTGGCTAACCAACCTTTTAATTCCACCACTAATAATACATCCTCAAAACAACTGTTTTTAAATCGTTCTTCCATTACTCTGTCTGTTTCACTTAGTGTAAGAGAGTAAGCCTCTGAGCTCGAGGTCCCCTTTTTAGACATGCACAAGACACCCATCACTGATTTTTTACCACCATTGAATCGGCGCCCTGTGTTCTGTGACCTGTGTTTTACGCAGCTTGATAAGACTAGGGCACCAAGAATTGCGAGTCTACAGCATTTCTTGTTTTTACAGGATAAGTACCGGTGTGAAGAATTTTATAGTGATGCATCGTAGACTGATACCGCCCGCTGTGTCTTTTGCTGCGCACAGACAGAACTTTCGTGTCTGTCAAACGATAAATATCCAGGACAGTATTCGTACGGCTTAAGCATACGGCATCTTAGTGGTTTTAGATCGCATTGCTCAACATAAAATTCCAAAGTCTATCTTGTACATGGACTCCCTCATCATTGTGCGTGCGCTGTCATCTAACTAACCGTCTAAAAACTATGTGGTTAGTCTTATTTTTAGGGCTATTCTTTCCACATGTACCACAATCCCTGATATATCTATTAGCTATGTTCTAGGCCACTGTGGAATCGTCGGGAATGGGGTTGCTGCTAAAATGGCTGCCGATGCTGCACTAGAAGGCACAGTTGATATAACAGTACCTTACACTGACATGAACCCGCACATTAAACAACAGCTTCGTAAAACATGAAAGCAGCCTGGAGTGAACATATTGACAAGTTAAACGTATTCAAACCACACTTGAGACCATACACCACCGACCGCACAACAGATACACGGAAGTCGCTTTGGCTAGGCTACGTTTAGGGCGCACACATGCAGCTCACTTGTATCTGCTCACGGGACCTGTGCAGCAGGTACCGTGACCACATATGAGTGAGTTGCATGCGCAATACCCCTCTGCAGCAGGTACGGGGAGGACATATCTGTAGTCCACAAACTCATTCAATGGAAGGCACTTGTCACAACACGACACAAACACTTTCCCCAGCTCTTTAGACAACACAATCCACACCACCCGTTGTCGTTGTTGGGGGACGATGTCATGGTCCCTGTTGAAGGTGTTTTGGTAAGTATTTTTCACATATAAAGTTTTTAAACCTGATTTCCTATCGTGTTATCAAAAGTGACCCTATACACCATCCACCATCATGGTCGTCAAATGTTTTTACTCTTGGCCTTATTGAGCGACTGTAGTGCTTACAGCATCACTGCTCATACATAACACCTGATTTGGCTCTGTTTGCCCTAGTTAGTCTGGCGCCAAAAAATCCAACCATCATCATCATCAAATTGCGTGCAGCCCCAAGCTATACTTCCCTGGGTAACGTTACTTCTTTTCTTCAGTTACTGCCTGCCTATATTTTCTGACCGCAATGCAATGTATGTAGTTACTTAAGTTTCTTTTTTTTCAGTTTTTAACTTGAGAGAATATGAAGCCGTGGACACTTCTCATGGTAGTGGTTATTGGGTTTACCTAACAAAGCTACTTCGATTCGCCTAGTTGTGTGTAACGGTTGTGCTGTACCTGATGCAGAGTGTCCTCATATGTTAAACGCTGTTTTCAACCGCAACTTTGTCGCGCCTTTTGATTTTTTATTGCCTAAAGAAGCATCCTTTGGCTATTTACCAATGAATCCTATTATGATTGATTCAGCCGTCAATGCTAAAATATTTGAATATTTAAAACCTTCATCTATTCCCGGAAGCAATTTATTCACCACAATTTTTTTGAAAAGCAGTCTTATGCACTCATCAAAAATATTGCCTACACTTTACCAACAGTCCCTGGATAGTCGCGAATTACCATCTGACTGGAAGGTCGGGAAGGTGTTCACTCTGCAGAAATCTGGAAGTAAAGAGTCTTCTTACAATTATCACCCCATCTCATTGCCAAGTGCCCGATGTAAAATCCAGTAGCACGTTCTATTTTCTTATCTTTTAAGGTTTTTTTATTGTAACTCATTCTTTTCGTGCGCACAACACAGTTTTCGCAAAACATTTTCGTGCGAGGCACAGTTGCTATCCTTTACCCATCAACTTGATGTCACGTTGAACCATCGTACACGTGTCGATTTTATCTTTCTAGACTTCGCAAAATCTTTCCTCAAGGTAAACCAGAAACTATTCAAGCTTAGCAAACTAAACCTTTATCGCAATCTTTTCGCCTGGTTCGAGCAGTTTCTACCATTCCTCTCACTGAACACATACGAAAGAACAAAGACCAACAATATAATTCGAAAAGTATGCAAGCAAGCCTTAGGCATTTCTCATCACAACGCCACCCAATAAATTCGATGCATTAGGGCTGCACAATTCGCTCGACGAGCTAATATAAGCCCAACAAATCTCTGAGTTGGTGTGGCTCACGAAAAGACAGACTGGAAGACATGTGCTGCGATCCTTAGGCATTGGTTATGATTCACAACACGGAAATAAAGTTGACGTTCCCCCGAAGCACGAGCACATCTGCACATTTCTCTTTTACCCAGGAACATGCACCCAGTACATAACCAGGCGGGGAGGCAAGAAAGAGCCAAAGCTATCCACAAGCACTTTAAAAAATCAGGCAGGCGATATACGTCGATGCTGCAGAATACTCGGGCCGCACTGCCAGGGCAATAACGGCGGTTGACCAGCGCGGCCAGTTGATAACCTCAGGCTCAGTCTACACAAGCCCGCCTGAGACTGGGGAAGAAGCTGCATTGCCTCGGCGCTACCGTCAACACAAGCAAGATATATAATCAGTGACTCCAATACGGCAATTAGAAACTTCTCGAGAGGGCGCATACCCGCAGAAGCGGTGAAAATAATAAATGAATATAGCAGAGAAAGGTTCCGACGAGTACAGCTAATATGGGCAGCAGCTCATCAGCGCTACCCGGCAACTAGGATGCTCACAACCTAACTCGAGGAATAACCGGCCGAGCTAGCGCAAGAAGCACCACAGAGCAGCCCTCGCCCAGAACCAGCAGTGAACGCATGGTCCGAGAAATTATCGATCATTACCGATTGGGGAGGCTCAAATATTCAGATGCGCACAAAACATTGTATACAAAACACTCAGTTGCGGGGAGATTACTGTAGACGGGGATGTACCCCAACCCCGTACTGTACAATCGCTATTATCCAGAACTGCACAGTGACAGATGTAAAAACTACACACGAACGGCTCACCTGAAACACATGCTATAGGCCTGCCCTGCCATCACCCCCACAGATAAAGCAAGAATAATTATAACTACAACGGAGCAGTGGGCTACGATACTGCTCAGCTCGGAAGCAGAGTCTCAATCTGGGGCTGTCCGGATGGCCGAAGCAGCCGCCAAGGAGAAGAGGCTCCTGTCTGATGGCCCAATCCTGACCCCATCCTGGGCAAAAAAAGTTATTCCTCCTTCTCTTAACCGCTCACAGTTTTTAACGTGTGATGACCATGACTCTTCATTTATTCCCGTTTTATCAGTGTACCCCAATCCTCCGTTCTCGGTCTTCATTTTTTATATATATTTATGATTTGCTAGAAGGTGTTTTATCTAACATCAACCTATTTGCTGATTGCTGTGCTATTTCTCGTTGGATAATGGATGTTAACGATACTAACCTATTGCAAAATGATATCGCTGCCTTATAAGATTGGTGCTTGAAGTGGCAAAGCAAACTTAATACTACTAAAAGCAAAGTTTTGCACGTGTCACGGTCGCCGAATTCTTCCCCTGCTTACTACCTCAATAACACGCCGCTCGAAACCGTTACCTCATATTGGTACTTAGGTGTTCGCATTTGTGATAATCTAACATGGTCTTTGCATGTTCACAATTTACTTAACAACGCTAATCGCAAGTTGGGCTACTTACGCCGCCACTTTCGTTCCGCACAGGTTTAACTAAAAACACTGTCATGCAACACATTAATTAGGTTCAAACCTAAATACGCAGCTTCTATTTTGGACCCCAGCTCTGAAACTTTTATTAAATTATTAGAACTAGTCCAGAACAACGCCACACCTTTTATTCTTCAATTACAGCAGAACAGCTAGTGTTACATCCATGAAATATTCCTTGCAGTTACCTCATATGACTACTCTTTGCAAATACGGTAGACTTTGCTTGTCCACAAAATGTATTACCACAACTCCTTTTTGCGAATACCTTTCATTTTCGCAGCTTCGTCAGTTTCATCCCGCACTGACCACCCTCACAACGTAGGCATTATGACAAGCCTCACTAAGACTTGTTTTCTGTCATTCATTCCTCGTACATCGAACGAATGGAACCACCTCCCCGGAATAATGGCTGGCATCCAAGATAAGGAATGCTCCCGCACTGCATTATTAACAATGTAAAAGATATAAAGTGAGCATGTTTAGTTGTTGTTGCTGCTGCACTTTTTTTATATCTTTTTTTTATTACTCCCCCTACATGAGCCCCCACTCCCCTCTGTAATGCCCTTGGCCTTGAGGGTAAAATAAATAAACAAACAAATAAATAAAAATAAAAATAAATACATAAATAAAAATTAATAAATCAAATCATATAAAGTAAAATCACCTCCATAAAAATCACCCTCGTTATTTTATTCTTAACGACATATCATCCACTCATTTGTACGCAGCACGTCCATCTTCACCTGCTCCATTCTAGGAATTAGGAATTTCATTTGCGGAGAGCATGAAGTCATTTATTGCTGACTTCGTCCCGCCTTGGGACAGGTCAGCAATCTGTTGTGACTTATCATTTAGGTTCATTGGCCGGCAAAACGCGCCCAGACAGATAATAATACAGCATTGTTTACAACTTAAAGACAAATACCAGAACACTGCCTTTTACACAGATGCATCCAAGTCTTCTTCTGCTGTGTCATGTGCTGCACATGGTCCCCACGTTTCCAGCACAAAAAAATTAAACATAAACAGTAGCATATTCAAAGCAGATGCGTATGGCATTTTAATTGCAGTACAGCACAACAGTCCATAATCTTTACAGAATATTTAGGTGTAGTTAGAGATTGAAAATCCTTCAAAAAAACAAGAAGTTCGGTTCTCAATTGCCTAATTAGGTCATTAATGTCTGCCTATAACTCCAATCTAAAAGTCATTGTCTGCTGGGTTGCCGGACACAGCGGCATTCTTGGAAATGAAATTGCAGACCAGAATGCTGCTGGAGCCGCTCTCCACAGCACCATCAATGTACCCTTTCTTCCCTACCTAGACTTGAAATCATTGGTACAAAGGGCTCTTCGTAAATCTTGGCAGGAAACATGGGACACACAAACAGACAACAAGCGACACGCTGCAAAGCCACGTTTAGGCAAAGACATAACAGGCAGACAAGACAGACAAACGAAAGTAGCCTTAGCCAGGCTATGCATAGGCCATACCTACATAACACATTCAGATTTGCTAACTGTCTCTCCGAGACCCCTCTGCGGCAGGTGTGGAGAGGGCCTATCTTTAGTTCGCATAATAAATCACATGCAAGACACTCCACACGACACGACGCAGACACTTTCCAGTAATCTACAGACGACAGATCCACTCAAGCCATCGCACTTCTTAAGTGATGAACCAACGTTTCCTGTTCAACGCGTTTTTAATTATGCAAAAGAAGATAAATTTCTGAATCTCATATCGTACCACGCAAAACCACCACCTAGACCTCTACACTAGCCATTTCTATCGTCTTCATTTTTTTACCTTTGTTGCTGACCAGGTTTAGTATTCCATTTTAATATATGCTAGATAACCATCTGTTTCTGGCGCTGTTTCAACTAGTTGGCCTTGCGCCTCTAAAATGCAACCATCATGATCATCTGATTTAAGAACTGCAAGGGCTTTTGTTTCAGCCGCGGTTTTACGCGTTAAATGAATTGTGTTCTGCCAGGTGCGCGGTGTAATCTGTTTTACATCCGCGATGTAGAGTCGAAGTGAAGTTATTTTATTTGTTTTTTTTTAGTAAATGTGCCTGCGCGTACCAATCGGGGGCGGCTAAAATAGCGAGAATGCGGTAAGCAATGATAGGGTAGTTCAGGCGTATTCGAAAAACCTACTTTAAGGTTTATTTTACTGCTGAATAACGTCTGACACTTCCTGACGTACAGATATTCCAGAGATGTTTTGTCTATTCTCTTTGTGAACATCTTCAATATTTTTTCCGCATTTGGCAACAGGGCATTTCCTGAAAACAGCAACTCAATTGGTCCCATGAACATTTTATGGATACGTTTTCCTTTGTGTACCTTTATGAATACATCTGCTAAGTGGGAAAGGTATAAATGATAAATGAGCGAAAATTCGGTGTCGGTACATTCGGTGGTATCTGTGGGAGAAAAAATCTCGTAACACAACTGTTTGTTACTCCAGTAGTTTGCAACGGTGAGCCTAAAATTTGCCTCATGGGCGTATCGTCTGCCTCGCTAAAACAAAAAAGCTGACAGCAGCTTAAGAGCGCAGCAGAGAAGCAGGAGAAATACCTATCGTTCTAAACTGTTCAACTACACAGCGGGTGGATTAAGAAGCTTCACAACGTGTTAAAAGCCGCTCAAAGCTACCCTAAAGCGTAAAGACTGGCTGAAAAAAGGCGTTTGAGGTGGTAATATTGCAATCACTTTCACAACTCGAGGTGGAAGAAAGGCGCTTTAAACCAGACGAAGTGTTTCTTTGTGCTCTAACTCTTTCACATACTAAGCGAATCTTCCCCCGAGTGATCAACATTGCATTTACTTGTAGTTTGTGTGCACTGTGAATTTATACTTGCTTTTTATGAATGCATGTCGGTGTAGATGATATCTATGATAATATCTATGATATCTATGTGAAGATATCTAAAAGATATCTTGTGATTGTTAAAATCGTTTCTTAAAAACAATTGACTTAGTTACTGTCTTTAAACTGGCGCGTTAGGAATTTCCGTTTAATCATGTTAGTACTCCTAGAATATCAGCTATAAATGTTTTTCTCAGGTTGCGCGAAAATGCTGCGGATTTGCAAGCGCATACGTTGTTCACTCTGGCCAGACCAAAGCGCGAATGTGGGTAAGCCACGTAGACAATCATGGTTAGCAATGTGCTTGTAATCTTTACTTTTTGAGAACGTATAAGGTCGCAAGATATACTGTCGTCATCTCAACGAGTGGATGACTTTTTATGTGCCACCTGTAAAAGTTTGGCTTCGAATGCGCTAAAAATATATAAAGGCATGGTTACTTCAACCACGAGATCCCAGTATGTTTTTATCCAGCAGCTTCTTCGCTATTTGGGTTCCAATTTTTTCTACAAATGCCGAGTTTATTCAAATCGAATTGTCGGAAACAAGCGAATTTCAGGAATACATTTGGGGGCCAGTTCGAGAGGCATTCTTTGCGCCCGTAGACCTCCGTGCGGTAGGTTGCCTTCCCTTGTTATAATATTGAGTCACGTACTGCTAAAAAAGTAACGCCTTTTCAAAACTGTTCTTCCTGCGGTTGACATTTTCTTCTTTTTATGGCTAACGGAAATTCCGGTGAGCCACAGAAGCCTCAATGGGTGGTATATTGGCTAGTTTAAACCGTACAGTACGTACAGACAGATAGTGTCTTGCCAGCGCCCTCAGTTAAATTTGTCTTTAGAACGCTTACGAAATGCATATTTCCTGCATATTCACTTTTTAGACGCTAGGGCTTCAATCAGTAGTGTCCTGTTACCCATCCAGCTGTGCTCCAGTCATCTCTGCGCTAACAATACACGCTATAGATTACCTTTACACAACAGTCACCTTTATATTTAACAAACGGAACAACCCAGGAAAAAGGCTCAAGCACTGCGTAGAGAGAATTTGAAATGTTTAATGAATCCCCTAAGTTACCCATGTACGACTCATCCCTGCCCTACCTATCTAGTTTTTAAACAGAACCACGCCAATTTGGGTTTTGTTCTCAAACTATTCGGAAGATTTTTTATGCCAATGTCAACGACCACTTGCGGACAAGTATGATACGGTGTTTTTCCAATTAAATACTACAAACATACAAACGTAAGTTTTGAATCCTCTAACCCTAGCAATACTTTTACAGACGAGCCACTAAAGTGCATTTTCTCATGCCCTTACAGTAAAAATACGACCATGATTAAGCGCATCAGACGAACGTATCTGGAGCCTTCTGACCCACCAGGCCCAACGAGGATGACGTATCGAGGTTATAGAAAAGGTGATGTATGCCATTCTTTGGAATGAACTTAGCGCTGATATTTTTTTCAGATGCTTGTTATTGATTGCAATAAGCCGTGCTCTAACAACCGATAAGCGTGCAAAATCTTGATTTATAAATATTGAGGAATTATTTTACGAGAAGTTTTTTTACAGCAAACTACCCTACAAAATACTTCTAGACATGGAAAAACATAACATCAACAACAAAATTCCTCAAAAAAACATAGCCAATATAAACCAGAGGCTGAAAATCTGTGTGAAATGAACTAAAATATCAATTTTTATGCCTAGCTGCTGCGTCTAAAAGCCTTTCGTGTGCGGTTTTGATTGCCACACGTCAGTTAGCATAACTTATCCTGATTATGGTCATTATTTATTCTTCCTCCACACAAAAAAATATTGTATCTGGGAAAAAACTGCGGCCTTTTTAGTTTCGCAATTACATTTTTGATATACAGTCGAGTACCTTGCTTTTTTCGGGATTATTGCGCAATATTTTGCAGTATGTAGTAACTTTCTTTGTGACTTTGTAAAATTGTTTGCTTTAACTGTGTTTGTATTGATTTATCTATGTGGTTTCCACGAAAGCCTTTACCATTTTTAAGAGCTTGGAAAAAACCCACCTGAATGAATTTGCATTGAAATGCAGGGATCCTGGTGCAACTAAGATCTCGCTTTGTGGCACCTGCCGACTCCTTTATTAGGACATTAAAAGAAATGGTACATTTTGTGACAGGCCTTGCAAGAAACGCTAAGTGCCGACAAAACTACGAGAACAGCTAAAGAGTCGAGCACCGTAGAACGGAAAGTCGAGCTAGTTGGATCTGATTCATGTTTGGAGCGCTCGTGTTGTCCTGTTCGTGCGTTTCGTCAGCCCGCGCTTCAAACATGAGTCTGAACGTTTCGATTTCAATGCAATTAGTTCGATATTTACGCCTCGTATATAGGTCTTTCGGCTTGAAGCTATAGCTCAATCGGTTTCAAGTAGACTGTAAACCCATCTTACCCAGTGGGCAATACTAACATAGCCAATCGTGTGTTAAGGAGCCGTTTTGTGTCTACAGAGACTGCACCACGTCAAGAACGTTCGCGTGGTATGGGACGCATCACAGGCTTCTGGGACGCTATGTTTAAAACCTGTCACATTGTTGCAGATCGACGTATTGTTCTCGAGAATTTGCAACAACGCTCCCAAATAAAGGGACGTTCTTTTCCCTCTTTACGTGCAAACCCACGGCCTGCCCGGTCAAGAGTAACAATGTTATGTCGCCCGCTTCTTAAAACATAGGAACGAGTGACAACGTTGACACCAGACGGCGATGTCCTTCAATGCAAACATCGTTCTTCCTCTCTTCGTAAGTTCTGGAAACAAAATCGCACCACAGAAAAGAACGTTCCTCGCGGCCACCTGGTTACAAATGTGAGAATCAGCATCGCATCACCGGGACGGTCAGCCTTTGGTCTCGCCTCTTATTTGATATGGTGCCGAAACCCGGGAAGAAAGCCCTGCTGAGAGTCGGATTCTTCCGAACTTGGCCGTTTTGTAGGAGGAGGACCCCTTGATGCCGACGACGAACCGGTGTGATGAACAGAACCGGTGGTGGCACGCGAAAGTGACCTAGAAGATGAGCGGACTAGACGGTGATGGATCTTCTCCTCCGACGATTTCCTCTATGCGCGGTGATTCCATAAACGGGGAAGGGAATGCTGCAGCGCATCGCGCAATGAAAGAAGCGCTTCATCTGCAGCATGACTTGGGCCTCGCTCAGTCTTGGACGCACGTTGAGAAACTGAAAATAACATGAGAAAAAGAGCGCATAATATCTCGAGCACTGTGCAAGAAGCAAGAGCAACATTAGGCCTGTGTATGACGAGCAGTGGCGTTAGCGTTGTGTTGACGAGGTTGCTGCAAGAGCTGAGGAAATCTGAAGTTATATTGAGATTATTGAATGAAAACATTGAACCCTTTATCGGCATTGACCACTAGACGAAGACCTTGCTACAAATACTGACTATGAAGCCGAAATTAGGCATGTTATGATCCAATTATACTATATATTTTAAGACGAAAAATGTGACCCCATCGAACAGTGCGAGATCATCAATAAATTGCGTTCCTCGGAAAACTTCATTAATTGTTTTATTCTGCCTGAACTTTTCGACGACCCAGGCAATTTCGAGACCCGTGAGCAACAGACGATCTGTCCAGACACCTAGCCTCCATAAGATTTATTATCTAAAACCGAATGTGTAAATAAGACTCCCTTTTGGGCGACTCCTGACATCCTATCAAAAGATTAGTACTATCGTGCTCACGTGAAGAATTGCCCCGGATTACCGAGAAAAAAGTAAGCTGCTTGTCGGAGGCCGTAGCGACGATAGAAGATACGTATACCGTATATCCCGAGCACAAAGACAGCAATGCTTCTGATGAGAAGTTTATATGGCAAGACGGCATACAAGCGTCTGTAAAGAACAACCAAGTGACCCCGCAAACAAAAGAAAGGGGTATTGATTCTTCAGGGAGCGAAAGGAAGCACTTGGCAGGCACCGTTCAAACAACGAGAATACATACTGCTCCGCCAGCCGGATTACACGAGTACCGCGTTTAAGAGAGAAGCGGAAGCCGTCAAGGACTTTTATCAAGCCCCGCGGAAAATACCTGAATCCGCACCCGAATTCAAAAGCTCCGAGGACAACAAGCGAATTTTAAACTCATGATGATGATGGATGGATGTTAATGGCGCAAGACCAACTTGGGCAAAGAGCGTCAAAACAATGGTTATATATGAGAGGTGAAACCGCAAACACTAAGATAGGTCAGAAAAAACACAAGTAAAATCAGAAAACAACAATGTAAGGCGCCAGGGAATGATCATGCGTGGTATGAAATGCGGTCTAAAAACTTAACTTCTTCAAAATATTAAAAAAACACACTGGATACAAAACATGGAGTTGTCAGACAAGAAACACGCTGGGTGTAGTGGGATGTGTAGTCTGTATAGTTGTGGGAAGTGTTTGCATCGCGTTGTGTGAAGTGCTGTGCATTGAATCAGTATGTAAACTACGGACAGGGCCTCTCCGCATCTGCGGCACTGGGGTCTTAAAGACACTGTGAGCAGATACGACTGCGTGGCATGGGTGTGCCCTATCCGTAGCCTAGTCAAGGCGACTTCCGTGTGTCTAATGCGTGTGCCAGTGGTGTATCGTCCCAAGCGTGGTTTTATAACATGTACCTTGTTATCTGTCTGTTCAGTCCAGTGTGTTTGCCATGTTCTACGCAAGTGTTGTCTTAAGTGCGGCTTAAGGTCTGTATATGGTACGGTTGTAATGCGTACAATGTTCATGAGTGCAGCAGCAGCGGCTCTGACGTCTGCCAACTCTTTTCCAGTGATCCCAGCGTGTCCTGGGACCCAGCAGAGGAGCAGCTCATGCTTTTGTGCATACACATACATGATAGTGTTAAATACAAGATTAACTATGTGGCTTTTGGGGGCTTGTGCCATGATAGTTCCGGAAGAACTCTCAAGGAATCTGTATGGATGATGGAACTGGGAATTTGATTTACAAGAATGTGTCGCACAATCATTAAAAGTCTATACGCTTTTGCTGAAAAAATTGTTGTGGTCACGCTCATGGTTCTGGCTGCGTTGAAATAAGGACCATGAGCAGCGCAGGACAATGCAGTCGACGTTTTAGAAGCGTCACAGTAAAATTCTGTACGTGGATATTTAAACTGCAGAGACAGAACGTGCTGGGGTATTGCAGCTCGTGGTACCCGATTTTTGTCAAGTTTCATAAAAGAAAGCTCGCAGGGCACAGTACAAATTTTCCAAGGAGGTAAAATGTCTGAAAAGGATAATCTGTACACATCTAAAAACGAAGCATTAAGATCCGAGGCTCGCTCTCTCACTCTAAGTGAAAAGGGCAGAGGAAGGGATTTGCGATTTGCGATACGTCCACAGCACAGATGTGGACGTATCGTTAAAGATATGATAAAAAGGATGGTCGTTCAGCGATGAAATTTTAAAACCGTAAACCAAGTCCACGTACGTTCGTTGCTTCTGAAGGCTCCACTTATTACAGTCGACATACAGACTCTCGACAGGGCTAGTGCGAAAAGCACCCGATGCGAGACGAAGCCCCAAGTGTAGCACTGGGTCAAGCATTCGGAGCGCTGTCTTAGTTGCCGACCCATACACCACACTGCCACAGTCCAAAATAGACCCAACCGAAACAGTATACAAGCGCAGCAGGAGTTCACTGTCGGAACCATTGGGTTGGTGGGAGAGACCCTTAAGGATATTCATTTTTTTTAGACATTCATGCTTAAGTTCTGTGATGTGGGGAATGAATGTGAGCTTGTGTTCAAACACAACACCTAAGAACTTGTGTTCCGTGTTCACAGGAAGCGACACGCCAGAATTTTAAACTGGCTGCGTTGTCTGCGCCAACAATCTATGTCTGGGTCTAAAAGACGGCACCGGCGGCAGTTTCGCCCTCTGACTGCCTCACCGGGTCAAACTGTATCGAGCGTGTTGTACCGACAGGGCGCGGAATCACTACCACTTCTTTGGGGCCGAGGAAGGTGAAGAAACTTTATGGACAATCCTCGCTCCACCAATGATGATGGTCCTAACGGTGCCGGTCACCACGCGGGTGCAGCTCTCGCTCGAGCTGCTTCGTCTTTCTCTCATGTCGATGTCGTAAAATAGAACACCACCATCCCATCACCGTGACGTCTCGGACTTTGTTCTCCCCTCTGATTTTATGAATACAAATAAAAGAGAAATAGTGCTAGAGCGTTGCCTTGAGGCTCTTTAGAAGTGGTGGTTGCTAGCTCCACGCAATTTGTTTTATAAAATATTATTTTTATTGCAACGAATAACACAGCAATTTATTGGATTTTACCGAATTCTTAACGAATTGTTTGAGGGGTACACAATTGAAATTTTTTACAAAGTCTAGCAGAATGAGGTTCACGGGTTTTAGGTAGACAACGCCAGATGATCAGTCGTGTATTTTTTCAGCTAGCTGAGCCTGTCCACACAACGTGCAAATAAATAAAGGCACATGACGGCCAGAAGACGAGGACAACGAGGACGGAGTGGCTAGTTGGCATTCTCTGGCTACTCGTAATTTTTATCTAAACTAGCTTCGGTCTCGTGCTTCATCACTCCGGCTGGTTCCTAACGCCGCTGCAATCCTCCTGGCACCGATACGTCACAGCGGCAAGCCCAAGGATGACCCCACGGGGTCGTCCGCAATCTCGGATACTTACCCTCGGCCGCTAAGCCTACCCCAGCAGCATCTGATCTGATTGCGAAGAAACACGGCCCTGCCATGTCGGGCGTGTTGTAGTAGCGACCATCGATTGCAACATCGCAGCTACCAGGAGCATCTGCTGCTGCTGATGCTGCTGCTGGCACCACTGATGACTTTGCGCCACTAATGAACGTAACGGCCGACCCGTCATCGAAGCGATCTGCAGACGAGCCAGATACTGATGTTCCAGAGGGACGGCTTGCGCCGCCTGCTGCAAAACGGGATTGTGCCGCTGGTGACACCCAGCAATCTGTTTGCACTCCAGCTCTCGCGAAAGCTCCTGCAACTCCCACTACGCTGCGGAGCTCTTTGCCACAAGCCAGGTAAAAGTTGCCATCTAGCCTCGGCAGCGTTCTAACATCCTGAATCTCCCCACAAAGACTTTCCATAAATTGCTTGATGGCTGCCTCGGCACCACTGGATTCACTTGTTACGCTTATCACCGAGCTACCAACACTGTATCCGTGTGTGTTACGTCTCTGAACCCACTGGCACAGCTGGGCTCTTTGCAGCACATTGCGTTATCTTCCGACTCGATACTTACACTTCAAGCATACCTGGTATCAGGCACTGACATCCGCCGCTATGTCATCTCGGCTGTGGATCCTGGGGAGGATCCGGACTTCCTTCGTGACAACACAAGGTGTGACACGCATGAAGTGCTTATTCTGCGCTATATGGGAGCCGGTGCACCTGCCTCCTGACGCTACAGGGCGCGCTGGAACCTCCCAATTGGGTTGCCTACAATGTTTGCGTCCTCCGGCTCCTTCCTTTCTAAGCAGGGGTAGTGCACTTCTAGCGTTGTTTTCGCCGTGGTAACACGAGCACTTCCTCTCCTTTCCCAACACCGGATTCCAATGAAGACGAAACGGCTTCCCCTCAGCCGCCAAAGTTTAAATGTGGTCTCTGTCGATCTAAAGACCATGAGATCACAGATAAACGCTGCCCCACCAAAAGCAAGGCAATGCGTGCGAGGAGCCGTGCATGGCGTGCTCGTGCACAGCCAGACCAATTGTCAACGTTCAACCATTTCGATTGTTTGGCGGAAAAAGGTGAGGACTACCTGGAGGAGGAGGAAGCCACGCAGGCGCCCTCGCAGCCAACACGACATGTTACCAGTGGTTTGCGCCGTCCTCGGCAAGTTGTTTCTGAGCCACCATTCTCTTCTGTGGAGGATGAGCTTGTGGCCCTAGACGAAAAGCTGTCCTCGCTGCATGGGGAAATTAAGAAACTCACCAAGCGACGGTCTTAACTAACACTCCGCCAGAAAACTTGCCTGAATAGTCTCAGACCTATCACGCCCGCCATGTCTTTTCCCCAAGCCTCATCACCAGGCCAGGTCTGCGACGGCACTTCCCTTACTGCCAGTCTCTTCTGCCATGTCCCACAAACAGCTTCTCAAGTTTGTGGTGTACCAGCTGCAGACATTGGTTTCTGTGACTTGAGGCAGAACTTCGCTAACCAGTCTGCTACCATGCCTGAACCACAACAGTACAATGTACGATGGAACTGTCGGGGTCTCTCTACAAAAAATTACACTATCTTCCCGTGGGGAACACTGATGAGGATGCGAAGCATCGTGGCGGTTCCGTGTGGTTCTATTGTGTTGCCGTTATGTTGAGTGATCTGGTTTTTACTAGCACCAGAGGGAATTCCGCATCCGGGTCCACACCGGTGGCAAAGGTACGCAAGCGCTGTTGCGTTACGATGAGTAGGCGGTGGCTCTCGAGGCGCGAAACTCGTCCATCATGTTCTTGTCGATGTTGTCTCTGTGGTAGAATCGGTAGTCTCCGCCAGCTTTGGTAAGGTAAAGGTTGTTGACATTGGTGCACCGGCTGAGAGCAATGTACACGCCCTCCTCTTCGTAGCTTTGTCTTCTCGTTCTTCTTCTTCGGCGGTTCCCCTACGGGAAGATGACGACGGTGGTTGAACGCGAACCTATCTGGTGATGGATTCTTTGGTTGGCCCATCCCAAGGGGCATCCTGCCACAATCAGCTTCAGAGGCGCTGCGGACGGGGCTGGTTGAGCTGCAAGGCGCGTGGCGCTTCCCGCCACAGCTTTCCCACGGGAAATTCCGCATCCCCCTCTAAAGTTTTCAGTTCGTCGTTTCCGTTGACGTTCAGCTTCGCGTGCCTTCGTTGTGTCAGTAGCTTCTTGACGAAGTTTGAATGAGTCAAGGACATAAGGTGCGTTCGTAGCACCTACTCCTGTCCCGGATTTGTAGCGTTGTGGGAAGAGCACCGCGTACCTCCCGTTGCGGCCAGAGAGTGGTGGGATCGAAACCGGGCGCCGCTAACTATTTCTTTTTTTAAATGGGGAGCATTTCTTAGGCTCGCCTGGTCCTGCGTCGTTGATGGCGGCGCCGTCCACACGCTCACTGCGCATGCGCAACTCTGCTCCTTACACCCACAGCTCCGCGATACTACACTATAAAAAAAGAAATAGCTAGCGGCGCCCGGTTTCGATCCCACGACTCTCTGGACGCAACCGGAGGTACGCGGTGTTCTTTCCACAACGCTACAAATTCGCGACAAGAGTAAGTGCTACGAACGCGCCTTATGTCCTTGACTCATTCAAACTTCGTCAAGAAGCTACTGATACAACGAAGGCACGCGAAGCTAAACGTCAACGGAAACGACGAACTGAAAACTTTAGAGGGGGATGCGGAATCCGGGACAGGAGCAAGTGCTACGAACGCGCCTCCGGTCCTTGCCTCATTCAAGCTACGTCAAGAAGCTACTGATACAGCGAAGGAACCCGAAGCTTAACGTCAACGGAAACGACGAACTGGAAAATTTAGAGGGGGATGCTGAATTTCCCGTGGGAAAGCTGTGGCGGGAAGCTCCACGCGCCTTGCAGCTCAACCAGCCCCGTCGGCAGCGCCTCTGATGCTGATTGTGGCAGGATGCCCCTAGGGATTGGCCAACCAAAGAATCCAACACCAGATAGGTTCGCGTTCAACCACCGTCGTCCTCTTCCCGTAGGGGAACTGCCGAAGAAGAAGAAGAACGAGAAGACATAGCTGCGAAGAGGAAGGCGTGTACATTGCTCTCAGCCGGAGAACCAATGTTAACAACCTTTACCTCACCAAAGTTGACGGAGACGATTCTACCACAGAGACAACATCGACAAGAAAATGATGGACGAGTTTCGGCGCCTGGAGAACCACCGCCTACTCACCGTAACACAACAGCATTTGCGTGCCTTTGCCACCGGTGTGGACCCGAACGCGGAATTCCCTCTGGCGCTAGTAATATCTCAATCGGCCACACGTGCATGTCCTCCCGTTGCACGCATAGTACGCGACACCCCGGCCTTTCTAGAAAATGCTTGGACGAACGAAACAAAGACCAAACCCGGGAGAAGAGCGAATGAAGACGAACGCGGCGGGGTCTCCGCAGCCGACCGAGCTTTCGCAAAGAAGCTTGTCGCCACTCTTCTAATCAATCTGATCGCGAAATGACTGACTGACTGCAACGGCTTACTTGCTGGAATGCTTTGCTCTGTGGACAGCCAATGCACTCGCCATTTGTACAAGTGCGGCACGCACACACACAGCTGGCTGCCGCCGCATCTTTTCAAAGTGCTACGAGTTGTGCCGCGCCTCCACCAGATCGCTCCACGGGTCCCGCGATGGAGAGAAGACGCAGTTATACATCCCCCCCGCGAGGGGCACGATCAAATGCAGAGCATTTCCGGGGGCGCACGACGTTAAGTAGTTTGCGTTACGTAAATGTTCTTGCACTTGTGGCAACTGCTGACGAGAGAGCGCTCGTCAGCAGTAATTTGAATGAGTCAACAATATAGGGCGCGTTCGTAGCGTTCCATTCTGTGTCGGCTTTGTGGCGCGGTGGGTAGAGCACCACGTACATTGCGTTCCGCCCGCAGGGTCGAGGGATCGAAACCGGGCGGCGGATAGTATTTTTTTTATATATAGAAGGGAGGGGACGGTGCGGACTACGGACGTCAACGTGGGTGACATCGTGAGTTACTGAAATGCTGTGCATTTAAAAACCGGATCACTCAACATAACGGTAACACAATGGAACCACACGGAACCGCCACGGTGCTTCGCATCCTCATCAGGGTTCCCCACGGGAAGATGGTGTAATTTTTTTATAGTGTAGTATCGCGGAGCTGTGGGTGTAAGGAGGAGAGTTGCGCATGCGCAGTGAGCGTGTGGACGGCGCCGCCATCAACGACGCAGGACCAGGCGAGGCTAAGAAATGCTCGGCATTTAAAATTGGTGAGCTCCGTGAAAGGCTGTCTGGAAAAGCTCCATGCATGGGCTTTCTCGCTTCAGGAGACGAACTCTCTCCCTCGTCTGCCTCAATTTACGGCATACGCGGAGCCGTGTATACCTGATCGAAGGTGCAGCTCAAGTTCTACTCCTCCGGTCTAGGCGGCCATTTATGTTCTAACTCGGTTTCCTCAAACCCCTATCCCTCTAAATTCGTGGTGTACAGGCAGGCATGAGGTGATGGTGGCAAAGGTGCAGCTTGCGCGTTTTGCGGTTATCTTGGTGTCGTGTTACGTGTGCCCTCACAGTGGTTGTGCTTCCCGCCTGCGGCTGGGTTGGCTTACCCTACTATGGCGAACTCACCCTGGTTGCCCCATTCTCGCAGCGGGGGACTTCAAGCCTCCCCAGTGTGACTGGGAATACCCTGCCTCACGTGAGCGTGGTCGAGTGGTCCTGGAACATTTCACCGATGTCTGCTTTACGCTGGTGAATGATATTACTAGCCGGACACGCCGTTGTACCCACGTCCAAATGCCTAAATACCCACCTGACTTGTTGTGGTGGCTGGGTACACAAAAGATCTCCTGGCAACGCGATGCGGACTGCTGGGGCAGCGATCAACACCCAATTCGCGTCTTGCTTATTCCGGAATCAACGGGTCGCCTTCGTCGCCGTTGCGCAGCGTTTAACAGGGATACCTTCCGATCAACCATCAACGCTTCCCTCTCAGTGTCCATCGGTCTGCTTCGCCGTGTCTTCACGGAGGCCTCCCAGCATGCGTGGTTGGAAGAGTTCCGCCCTAGGCCTGATCTCCGGCTCCTGCAGCTCAGGGTCAAACGTAGGCAAGCAGAAGTAATTGCAACCGGGACCCTTCGTCGATTCCTGCCAAGCTGCAGTTTCAGCGCCTTACTGCTGCTGCCAGACGGTACGAGAAATGACTGTGCATGCTGCGCTGGTTTGGCTGGTGCGCCTCTCTCGGTCCGTCATCTTCAACGGCGTCTGTCTGGCATACTTTTTGCGCCATGGAATCTGGCAGTCGCCCTCCGGAAACAGCAGCCAACGCTTGCCTTGCATCCAACAATGATCTGGCACAATTCACCCCCGACAATGCTCATGCCTTGTTTCCAGCCTTTGATGCTGTGCCAGGGCAAAGCTGGTTCCGTTCCCACTGCCGAACAGTGTGGGCTTACAACCAACTTGCGAAGCCATTTCGGGAATCCCGTCACCATTTACAATGGTGACGGGACCTAAGTCAATCAATCAATCTAAGCTACGTACTGCTCCGGTTCCCGACGGAATTACTTACAAGATGTACAAAAATATTGATGACCCACCTTTCACAATGCTTGTGGACCCCTTAATTTAGGTGTGGCTCTCTGGTAAACTCCCTGAATCATGGCATTGGGCAAATATTGTCCCCATCCCATGACCCGGAAAATCGCCACAAGAGCTTCGTAACTTGCGGCTAATCGCCATGACATCTACGCTGTGCAAGCTGTTAGAACGGATGGTTGCCACGCGTCTTCAGTGGTGGCTTGATACTATTCAGTGTAATCACCCGGCGCAAATCGGATTCAGGCCTCATCTTGTTAATGAGGATGGCTTGGAATGCCTGTCATCTATGGTTTTGGTGGGAGGCTGTTCTTGCCGTGTGAGGACTGTTCTAGCTATGGACATATGCAAGGCATATGACAATGTTAGCCTTGCCGCCATCTTAGAGGTACTAAGTTGTCTCCGCCTCCCAGACAAAGTCTGTGTTTTTGTCATTCGCTTACTACAACACCTATCTTTCTCCGTAGGCATCAACGGGTGAAGTTTCGGCTCCTTTACACCAGTGCGCAGCGTGCCACAAGGGTCTGTTCTGTCTCCGCTACTTTTTAACATCGTCTTGTTGCCGCTAGCCTGGCACCTGGCCACTATTCAAGACCTGTATTTCCTCTTGTACTCGGATGACACCACCATCCGAGGACAGTCCATCCAGACCTGCAAAGACAAGTCGAGTGCCTTCAGCAAGCGTTAACAGACTGCCAAAAACGGTGTGAGTATGTGGGCCTCACCCTCTCTCAAGAGAGGAGTGCTGCACTTACAGTCGTAACGCTTGGGGCCGTCGCTCCCTTGCATAATCGCCTGTCGTCCTACAACTCAACGGTACCGCCATTCCCATTGTCGGACACCTTCGTGTTCTGGGCTTAGAGATATCGGCCTCAGGGTCGCCAGCTCAGTGGATACCATCTGTTCTACAGAACACCGGACAAATGCTCCACCTTGTTCGCCGCATCTCCCCGAAGTCTGGAGGTGCCTGCTTGACAATGTCTCGTCTCCTAGTGCGTTCTGTGCTAAAGCCAAGGCTCGTGTACCAGGCACAGTTCCAGCACATGGCGCGTGGGAACTGTGACCGGCAGGAGGCTATTAACAGGGCCGCCATGGGCACTATTACTGGACTCTCACCCCTAAAACCAATTCCACAGCTCCAAGTAGAAGCCCAGCTAAACACGCTTGATCAACTGACTCATCAGCGTCGCTCCGCATGGCTGCTGAAACGTGGACTTGTTCCAGAGGCAGCAGCTCTCGCCGCTTACATGGGCCAGCCTCCGAATACTATGCCAGCCTTTACATCCGCAAAGCCGCCATGGCTGTTCCATCAGGTGACGGACAACAAGCCTCTGACAAGGCTACACGTCCGTACCTTGGGTTTTCACCAGCCTCCAGATGCCGTCCTTTATGTCCGTGACTGGCGGCTGACACGCAAGCGCTGGTTCTCCAGGCTTTTGTGGACGTCGGGGCATACGACTGCTTCGTCACCACGGCGTTGACGTTTCCCCCCTACGCTGCCCGAAATCAAAACTGCGCGCACGAGTCACTCCGTGCACTCCCAAGCCCGCTAGCAGAACTTACTGCCGTTAAGGATGGCCTGCAGGCGCTTGCACCGACTTTGACTACTGGGACAAGATAGAACGTTACAGAGACGCAACGGCAGCGATTCGCGATTTGCGTCGCGTTGCGCGTTGTACAAGCCTGGCCGCAAGTATTCACGAGATTATGGACACTTATCCATGCCCTGTCCGCGTTTCATGAATTCGCCAGTACACGCTTCCTGCCCACACTGTGGCAGATCGCGCCTGCCACATCCGAGACCTCCCACGGCCACTAACACTACTTCGAGTACCTTCCCTAGCAGAACTGTTGGTGGAAAAAAGAGAACCTCCGCCGCGCCACGCGTGCTTTACTTCCACCGCGTGGAACTGACCTCCCCAGTGGGCTCGCGCGCTGGGAGGAGGTCTTGCTGCGGAGGCTTCGAGTTGGGGTGGCCTTACCCCAGCAATTACCCACGCCTGGCCTGCCCAATACCACGCCCCGTTGGCGGACACCTGCCCCTTATGTGTGACTCCTGCGCCAGAGGCTGACGTTGAACACCGGTTGTGGACTTGTTTAGTTCTTAGAAACGCCAGAATACAACACTTTCCAGGCACAGGGCTCCATTCTGGGAGACCTCCAATCTTAAGCGTTGGATATGGGGACCGCAGTACCGGTCTCCTCTTCGATTTCTGCGTGCAACTGGTGCAATGTTGTGCCTATAAACCTCCCTGTTATGCCGTAGGGCAATCTAGCGCATTAAAAAGTGCCCAGGAGACGATTACTTTCAACAAAAACTAACATCCGGCTTCTTCAGCAGCAATAAGTACGAGAACAGGTCATCTTAATTCCCACACTTCGCCATACCCTCTACGGTTCTTTCCGTAGTTGGCGAATCGAGCACCGGAGCACAAAGCACTGATTTGGCAGTCACCCAATACGGCAAGACCGCGCCGATCACCGATGACAGGAAGATAAGCAAGAGGCTGACGAGGCGGCGAACCTGCACACTGCGTGTGCGCCCTGCGTCTGCGATCTCACAGCTGGCGGGGATTTTATTCTCATGGAACTGGCGAAGCTAAGGACAGATTCCCTCGATGGACAACTGGCTGTGCCTAACAGCCCGCCAAGCGAAGACTGCGTCGTCCTCGCAGACGCAAGAGAGCGCACCTCTCAACCGTTCGGGTGACTACGATATGCAAGAATGCGGCCGACCCAGACACACACAACTTGAGTTTCGTGGAGATTTCTTACAAACCATCGCTAGGATGACCAGCTCGAGCGGGCGCCATTCCCACTTGCACGCCGGTGGCCGTGTGGCGTTCGGCCTTACAAAATTTTTCATTGATCGGCGCACCGTCCCGAAGAATCAGTTCTATCGAACCACCGAGTACACGTGGTTGTGGCGAAATTGCGAATGGCAACCGGGGAGCTTCCAGGAATCCGCTTTGTCACTTTATAAAGAGATCCTGGAGGCTTCCGCAGCCACTACAGCGATTGCTGTTCTGGAGGAACGGTGGCGCAGCTCACCATCCCGTCCCACAAATCTTACAAGGATTGTTCACCTGTGACCAGGTACAATCCATGACCTTCTGCCCAGGCTTAACGCGGGCCTGACAGGGGCCTACGATGGCCTCCCCTGCAAGGAGAAATTCCGGATGATCCCTGCGTCTACAGTGAACCAGGAGGCGATCGTTGCGGCGATAGAAGTAACCCGCATAATGAGTATGGGGACCACTACGAGGACGCCCTGCTTACCTAAAAGCGCGATCACACCTTCAGGAACATTAACTTGTTCAATAAGGATGGCGAAGAAAATTTGGCAGCTGTGAAGGAAGCTTACCACAGAAGGTTAAACAAGATGACGATGAGCAGCCAGCTTCAACGGGGTCTGGTGCTCTATATGGCTAGGCAGTAGCACATTATCCGCGGCTGGCTGCACTGTGGACTACATTGTGGGATTCTGGAATACCTGTTGATTCGGGTTTCCCCAATTCGGAGCTATGCACCGCGTCCTCCAGTAGAACGGCGTTTGCCGGAAGGGGCCCAGGTCAAGTGATCTCTACGCCTTGTTACATGGACATTTTGTACGCACTGTAGAATTGCAGCGAGTTTGGACCTCCCATGCTGGTCGGAGCAACTGTATGTCGTCTGTCTAGGTGGAATTCGTTGGTGGCTTTGAGCGTTTGTGAGGTGATGTCAGTGAAACACTAACAACCGCAGCTCTATCTTAATGCCTAAAAGCGGTCCGGGGAATGGATATTCAGCCTATAAAGGTGCTCGTGCTTGTGTCTGAGGCCTCGGAATTCAGTAACGGCATCCCGTATTCGGACACTGTAACAAAATAACTTTAGTGGTCTATATATTTGGTCGTTGAAGATATCTAGATTTATCCTGGTGAACATTCTGTCTTGCTTCCTATACTGGACAACCTCAAATTTTGCGGCGAACAATGGGTGCGCGACGGGATGTTCACGTGTCTGCCAGCTTCACAAGAACGTTTCCTTCCTTTGACTGCTGCGCTGTTGTAGCAGCGCTAGCCATGAACGTCGTAGTGCTGCCCTAGGCCACTCGTTTGGTCTAAGCTACAAGGCAATGTACCCTCATCGGCTGCGCCTACTAGTTGCCTCTCATGCTGGGTGCGCGGAGTGTGTTTATGGTCCAGAGTGAATTGTTGAAAACAATTTATATACTTTACTACTCACTCGGTGTGCCTAATAAAGACGCAGCTTGGACGGACAGGGGGGGAAGGAGATAGGTCGCTGTTTGGGGTCACGGCAGTTGCTCATGTTTACCCCCCAGAAATCGGGCTACGGGTGTGTGGCTCCTTTTCTCCGTCGCTTTCCGCGAGATGATCTTTAGCGTTATCGACACGCCAGGCTGCCAAGTTGTTATTTTGATTTTACAGGTGCTTTGTTGTGAATGCAACGCAGTACAACCTTTTTGAGTGATTGTACCAAATGATTGTACCAGTATTTCTCAGTCAGTAGAGCGACCATCTGGAGGATTTCGCAACGCCTCTTACTGGAAAAAAAGATAATGCAATATACTTCTATTGCCCGTGTTAGCGAAATCAGCAAATGTGGCCCGTGACACCGATTCAATATTTTTGTTTGAAGGAGGGATGCACGTGAAACTATTGCTTCAGTAGTTCAATCATTCTGTCGTCGTCGGAAGTGGCTGCTTGTAAAAACCAGCTCAAGGATATATTTGATTTTGTTTTGGTACACGTGACGGTTTGTTCACAATCTGTCTCAGCGTGAAAGACAACATTATATTGAGAATATTTTCCGAGAACCCACACTGGAATTGCAATGCTTCAAAGTTCGGCGCCCGCAGAATGAAACCCTCGAACTGCCCACATGGTGTTGCAGGCACTCTTGCAATGCAGGGGGGCTTCCATAAACTTACGCAAACACAACAGAACATGAACCAAGTATCGGTCTGCGGAATATTGCTTCTACATCGAATACTTAAGGCATTATAGTGAAAGGTAATTTTTCTTGATAAGAATGCCACGGCTCCGCCTCTTGTTGATCTATCTGGGCGTGTGATGGCATAGCTGGTCTGGTGTTCTGAAATACATGACTTGAATGGTGGCGATGAATCAGTTTTGAATGGTGGAGATGCATCAAGGGTGATGTTAGAAATACGCTACAGTTAATACCGAACTGGAATATCTATTCGCAAGATAAAAAAAAGAAAGGCGGAGGCCCAGCTCGGCGAAAGAACTGCATACTTTCCGCTATACCATACAAGGTAGAACAGGTCGTCGAGCTAAAGATGCCGTTGTTCCTGCGAGAACTTGTGACTTTTGAGGGTACCAGTAAAAGCAGAGTGCGGTAGGGGAATGAGATGGCGTAAAAGAAAACGAAGTTATCGCAAATGCATTACTCCACATGAGTCGTAACTAGTGCCTTCAGAAATCTGAAATTCTTTTTCGAGATTTGGCTTAGCAACCTGTAGACTTGGTATTTTTCTCTTCGCTACTTCGCCCACGTGGAGGAATTAAGTAGTTTTCAATTTGCTATCAGAGCTACGCCTGTTGTCTGACACCGCGAATGCTGTCTCTGAGAAGGAAGGATAATTATATCCTTACCTTTTTCCTTTGTAGGTACGGAATACCTGCGGCTTTACCTTTTCTAAAGTTTAGTGTAATATTTTTTATAAGGTTGGGGAGAGCCCGAACACCATTTTTTAACCATAGACATAGCCCAGCCTTCTGTGGAATTGCTGAATAAACCTAGCAGCCTCCGACTTTTTAGAGGCAAGTTGAATATAGCAAGTGGTTTATGTATAGTATTCGTTTCCATTTAGGTAGTTACCCAATCTGGCAGAGCTCTGAAGGGGTGTTCACACTGCTTTGTGTTCGTTTTGTAGCCATAACGCCCATAAAAACCCCAACATCGCGTCTTAATAAGTAGCCGTTTCTTCTAACAATGAATTATGCATGATCCTAAATTATGGGGGTCGTATTCGGCCGGTCAATACCTAAAGGATCAGAAAACCCATTTCAGTAATATTTCTAAGCATAGAGATTCCATTCCAAGGCAAACAACTCCACAGGTTAGAGCTGTTCGGAGTTCACGAAGTAATAAACAATGATGATGATGTTGAAGATGGTAAGTGTTTAATGGCGCAAGGCCAAAGAGGGCAAAGAACGCCAGAGAAAACGTTATTTAATGAAGTAAAGTGGTTACCACAAAAAGGTAGGTAAAAAACGGTTCAACCAAACATACTAAAATCAATTAAAGATAATGGCTTTGGCTGGTGTATAGGGGCAGATTTGATTATGCGTGATAGGAAATGAGGTTTAAAAACTTAACTTCCGTCAAATACTCCAACACATGTTTCACGGAAACAATGGCATCGTCACCTAGAAACAGCGATGGATGTAGTGGGATATGTTGTCTGTAGAGTTCTCTGAAGTGTTTGTGTCGTGTTGTGTGAAGTGCCTTATATGTGATTAGTATGTACACTACGGATAGGGCCTCTTCGCACCTGCTGTACTGGGGTCTAGAAGACCCCGTCAGCAGATACGAGTGCGTTGCATGGGTGTGCCCCATCCGCAGCCTACCCAAGGCGACTTCCATGTGTCTGTTGAGTGCGTCAGCTGTGTACCGTCCGAAGTGTGGCTTTATTACATGTAGTTTGTTGTCTGTCGGTTCATCCCAGTGTGTTTAACATGTTCTGCACAGGTGTTGTCTTATGTGTGGCTTGAGGTCTGTGTAGGGTATTGTTGTAATGTCTACATTGTTCCTGAGTGCAGCAGCAGCGGCCCTCTCGTCTGCCAACACGTTCCCAGCGATCCCTGCGTGCCCTGGGACCCAGCAGAGGACCAGCTCATGCTTTTGTGCATACACGGACATGATAGTGTTGAATACAAGATTAACAATGTGGTTTTTGGGGGGCTTCTGCGATGACAATGCGCGAACAACACACAAAGAACCTGTGTAGATGATGGAATTGGGAATTTGAGTTTTAAGAATGTGTCGTACAATCAGTAAAATTTCATATACTTCTGAAAAAATTGTGGTGTGTATGCTAATGGTTCTGGCTGCATTGAAATTTAGACCATGAGCAGTGCACGACACCATAGTGGAGGTTTTAGAAGCGTCACTAGAAAATTCTGCACATCTCTATTTAAACTGCAAAGACAGAAAGTGCTGCAGTATTGCAGCTCGTGGTACCCGATTTTTGTCAAGTCTTATAAAAGAGAGCTCACACGACACAGGGCGAACTTGCCAAGGCGGTAAACTGTTTGAAAAGGATAACCTGTACACATCTAAAAACGAAGCACTGAGATCCGAGGCTCGTTCTTTCACTCTAAGTGACAAGAGCAGAGGAACGGATGGGCGATTTACAAAGAGCAGATATGTTGATGTATCGTAAAAGACAGGATAAAAAGGATGATTATTCAGCGATGAAATTTTAAAAACATAAAGCAAGTCCATGTACATTCGTTGGTTCTCAAGGCTCAACTTATTACACTCGACATAAAGACTCTCCGCAGGGCTAGTGGCAAAAGCACCCGACGCAAGACGAAGGCCCAAGTGTAAACTGGGTCAAGAATTCGCAAGGCTGTGTTAGTCGCCGGCCCATACACCACACTGCCGTAGTCCAAACGATATCCAACCAAAGCAGTATACAAGCGAAGCAGGAGTTCTTTGTCGGAACCATGGGATTGGTGGGAGAGAACCTTAAGTATATTCATTGTTTGGAGACATATTTTTAAGTTCCTTTATGTGGGGAATGAATATGAGTTTTTGGTCAAACACAACAGCTAAGACCTTGTGCTCCTTGTTCACAGGAAGCGACATGCCATTAAGATGAATGTCTGGGTCCGGATGGACCCCACGCTTCCTGGAGAACACAACGCAGGAACTTTTTGCAGGATTGAATTTAAAACCATTCTTGTCTGCCCAGCCGGCAAGTTTCTTGACACCAAGCTGGACTTGACGTTCGCAGATTGACATATTACATAATTTATAGGATATCTGGAAGTTATTTACATACATAGAATAGGAGATTGTAGGTGGCAATGCCTTCCCAAGACAGTTCATCTTAACTATGAAGAGATTGCCGCTTAATACACCACCTTATGGCACGCCATTTTATTGCACGTAAACCCTTGAGAGTGCACGAACGACTCTCACTCGAAACGTTCTTTCTAACAAGTAACTGACAAGAATGTTTAACATGTTACCCGAGACACCGAATGACTTGAGGTCACTGAGGATCCCATACCGCCAAGCGGTGTCGTAGGCCTTCTCGAGGTCGAAAAACACAGTTACACAATACTGTTTATGAACGGAGGCATGCTTTATATACGATTCAAGAGCTACTAGTTGATCGTTCGTGGATCGCCCCACCGTGAAGCCTGCCTGGCAGCTATCGAGAAGACCGTTGTATTCAAGGAAGTACACGAGCCCGCGATTTATCATCTTCTCGAGAAACTTGCACAGGCAGCTCGTCACAGGACGATAGCACAGGACGATAGCTTGACGGGGACAACGGGTCATTTCCCTTCTTCAAGAAAGCCACTACTATGGCCTCCCTCCAAGAGTGTGGAATGTGCCCCGAAAGCCATATTTTATTATATAGATGTAGAAGTGTTATAAGTGTGTCTGCGTGTAGGTGTTGTATCATTGTATATGTGATTGTTCTGGGCCTGGAGCTGAGGATTTACACGTACTCAGAGCAGCCCTCAGCTCATGCAGTGAAAACTCTGAGTTATAAGGAGATGTTGACCTATTCTTATCTAGTATATGCGTTTTTGCTTCCGTTGGTTTGTGTGTCATGCAAGTGGTTGTGTAGTGTGCTGAACTGGACACGTGTTGGAAGTGTTGTGCGAGTGTGTCAGCCTGGTCTTCAGTGTGTCCCCTGTTGTGCTGACCAGAGGCAGGCTGTGGGTTTCTTTGCTTTGATCTTGCGTATTCTCGTCCATACTTTCCGTGTGTCTGTGTAGTTAATGGATGTTATGAAGGAACGCCAACTCTCTCGTTTTGCCTCACGGCGCACACGTTTTTCTAACGCCTTGGCCCGTTTGAACAAAATGAGGTTACCCGACGTGGGGTACCGACGAAGGACACCCCAAGCCTTGTTCTGGGCCTCTCGCGCCGCCTACAGCCATCATTCCACCGCGGCCTCCGCTGGTGGCGCGGGGCACCAGAGGCGTGGGGAATGGACTTTTCGGCGGCGTCGAGGATGTGCGCCGTGAGCAGTTCGGTAGCTTCTTCAACGTGTAGGTGTCCTATGGATGTGTGGTGGAGTTGTGATGTCTCTGGAAATGTATTCCAGTTAGCTCTTGCTTTATTAAACCTTTTGTGGGAAGATGGACTACTCGGGCCTGTACCTATATACGTTAATGAAGTGGGGAAATGGTCACTACCATATGGGTCCGTGCCCACACCCCACTCAAGACATGGCAAAAGCATTGCAGAACCAATAGCCAGGTCAAGATGTGAGTATGTGTTGTGACCTATGTTATGGTATGTAGGCTGTTTATTGTTGAAAAGGCATGCTCCAGAAGATGTAAGGAATTTCTCTATCAGGCGACCTCGGGCATCCGTCCTGGAAGAGCCCCATAGAGAGTTGTGAGCATTAAGGTCGCCTGTAAGGATGTATGGTTCGGGCAGCTGGTCAACCAGCGCCTCGAAGTCGGAGCTCGTAAGTGCAACATCAGGAGGAATGTATGGAGCATACCGTTATCAACCTATTAAATATCATTGTGCGAACGGCTGCAGCCTCAAGGACGGTGTTCAAAGTGACAGGGTGGCATGCTAAGGATTGGCGGGCGAATATGGCTACACCGCCAGAAGAGTGTGTGCAGCCATCCCTGTCTTTTCTGTATACCAGGTAACTATTCAAGCAATTTGTGTGTTTGGAATTCAGATGTGTTTCCTGGACACACATTAAACTTGGCTGATTGGCATGCAGAATCTCATACACGTCGTCAGGATTATTGAGAAGGCCTCAGCAGTTCCATTGAACAATATATTCTCTTCCCATTATTATGTGTTCAGAGCTACTGGAGTGTGACTATTTCTGTAGAGTCTTGACGGCCACCAGGGGGCCATTCGGAGTAAGACGTGCCTCGCATGGGCTCCGCACCAAATCCTTTCTTGGTGGCGTAGTTTGCTCTTACCCTCGAATTTCGGTGTGCGTGAAATCTCCTAGCACACCCCGCCGAAGATCTATCAAGCCTCAACTGCCTCACCCCAGCGGTTGCACCGTGGGAACGCTGCAATGTCTACATCGACGCGGCGCCTGGGCTAAGCCTAACGCCTGTTCGATTTCATCGACTCCCCCCCTGCGACGCTGTCGGCTTGTCGGGACAGCCAAGGCCCGGTTCCTCCCGATGACTATGGACGCCGTGACAGTGCAAGGTGAGGACATCTCGCCTACGGACATTACTCCCGAAAAGGGCTGGTTGGAATGCTACCGGCGCCGCGGCAGTCGGGCCCTGGAATCCTTTCGTGAATCTACCCCTTCTAACAACCAGGTCAACACGCCTGCTGGTCGCGCTCTCTCACGCACGCTCCCACGCCTGCCTCCTCTCCCCCGAGAGCACATCAAGATTATTTTTCGGCCCCACGGTGGCATGAACGTTGCTCGAACGGGCTCCGCCAACCTTCGAGACGCCATTCTTACCGCTGCTAATATCTCTGCGGCCGAAGCATCGACAGACATCTTCCGCCTCAACTCCGAAAAGAACATTCTCGTGCTGAGTACGCCCAGTATAACCAGGGCAGGCCAGTACAATGCTATCACGGCAATTCACATCGACTCGCAGGACTTCCAGCTGTCTCCTTATGTCGCCACCCCCCAAGGTACCTCTAAAGGAGTCATACACGGAATACCCGCCTACGATACGCCGGAAGCAATCACAGCCAGTATCGTCACACCAGCCAACCCCAAAGCCCTCCAGGCGCGCCGCATGGGCACAACCAGCACCGCCATAATCGTCTTCGACGGCTACAAGGTACCTCCATACATTTATTACCGTGGTGCCGAATACAGGTGCTACATCCATCGTCAGAAGATGGAGGCATGCCTCGCCTGTGGTGACAAGGGACACCGCGCCGACGTTTGCCCACGTCCCAACCCCACGCGCTGCAGTGGGGACCATCTCGTCGACTCCTCCCACACGTGTGAACCAAAATGCGCCCTGTGCGGCGGCGCACATCCTCTGGGAGATCGTTCGTGCAAGAAACGCTTCAAGGCGACACCTCCCCGTGGAAAGACCACCAGCCTCCACAAACAATGGCGAGAAGATAGCGCTGCACTGTCATCACCGCCAGAAGTCACTGCCAAGTCTCCACCTACTTCCCATGAACAGCACCCAACTGCCTCCCACGAGCGACGTGCCTCTTCAGCTTCTGCAGCAGCCACACCACGAGACACCACCCAAGAGAAGAAAAAGGCATCGTCCCGACCTTCCAGGTGGGTAAACTGGGCAGCAGCGGCGGCCTCCAACTCATCTTCCCCATCGAATGAATTAGTTGAGTTAAAGCAGTTACTTAATCAGGTTCTCGAAGAAAATGAGAAACTCAGAGCCGAGATCAAACAGCTCAAAACATCTCCCCACCATCCAGCGAATCCGATGACTCAGCAGTCATGGACAGTGATAACCCGCCTTCTTTTCACTCAACCCCTCCTAACCCTCCCCAAATTGGTTCTTCTACACCCTACATCACCAAGCAAGATTTAGAGAATTCTATTCAAAAAATCACAGAAACTATCACCTCCAAGCTCGCTACAGAATATGAACCGTTCTTTAACCTTGTGACGAAACTGACCTCCCAGGTAACTGCATTGGAAGAGCGGTTATTGACAGTAGAGTCACGCCCTAGCACCAAAAAAGCTTCCAAGCCTTACGACAGGCCGTCCACCTCCCAAATAACTGATCATGGCAACTGCTAGTTATACTATTTGGCAGTGGAATTGTCGTGGGTACCTACGTAAGCGCGGCAACTTGCAACAAACCATTGATAATCGAATTCTAGGTCCACCCCCAGATGTATTGTGCCTTCAGGAGGCAGGTGTCGTGGCCAAACTATCGGGATATAAATCCTTCCCCGACTCACATCCCATTCCTACAGAAACAACTATTTTGGTTCATCGCAATATCCCTGCTGTACAACACACCCTCGAAAGCGAGATAGACCACGTTTTTGTGGAAATCATACCCCCCAGAAAAGACGCCCTCAGTCTCTTTATTCTCAACGTTTACAGCAGCCCTCGCTTTCATAGGCATCGTTTTCATTCTCTCTTCAAAAAGGCTGCTCTTGTTTCACGGAAAAACCCAATCGTCATAACAGGTGACTTTAATGCACACCATCCAGCGTGGGGCTACAGAAAGAGCACTATCAAAGGCCGATCATTATGGGAAGCAGCACAACAGGAACAACTTACCCTCCTCACAGATCCCGCATACCCAACCAGGCTGGGGAACAGTGTTAGCGTAGACACTACCCCCGACCTAACCTTCAGCAGATATGTCAACCCCCAAGCCCAGTGGGTAAACACGCAACAGGATCTAGGCAGTGACCACAAAATACTGCACATCAAAGTCCCCCTTAAGCACATGTCCCGGCAGGTGAAATCTGCCACCATCCTTGATTGGGACGCCTTTAGACATGCCGAACAATCTCCTCGTCTCACTAAGGACACTCTTTCCGAGTGGGACGACGGTCTGCTCAATCGCGTTAAATCGGCCACACGTGAATTAGAAATCGATGCGGACCTCCCCCAGCCAGATTCACGCCTCGCTCATATGTGGCAAGCTAAAACTAGCATGCAAAAGCGCCTCTCCCAACAGAAACACAACCGGAACCTCCGAAGAAGGATCGCTCGACTCAATCAAGAAATAGAAAATTACTCTTTTAAACTTGTGGCTCAAAACTGGGAGGCCACATGCGAGTTTATTGACGCCAATTTCAATTCGAAAAAAACTTGGAACATCCTCCGTCATCTAATGGATCCCAGTACCACTAAAACAGCTCAATCCCAATCCACACAATACCTAATTCACAATTTTGAAGGATCAGAGCAGGACCTTCTGAACTACATCACTAAGAAATATGTCCAACAGAGTCCACCCATTCAACACCCCTCATACAGAGGCAACTCGAACGACGAATTGGATGCCCCCATAACTGAGGCTGAGGTAAATGCGGCCATACAGCGGCTGAACTCCAGATCGGCCCCCGGACCAGATCTGATAACAAATAAAATGTTGCGTAACCTAGACGATTTATCAGTGGAGGATGTCACACGACTCTTCAACGAATGCTGGGAGTCTGGTTCTATCCCGGAACGGTGGCGTACTGCCAAAACGATCCTAATTCCTAAACCCGGCAAACCACCACACGTAGATCACCTTGGCCCCATATCATTGACATCGTGTTTGGGTAAACTCTTCGAACATGTTATCCTTTCCAGATTAACTAGTTTTGCCGAACGGACACATCTCTTTCCGCCCTCCATGTTTGGCTTTCGCCCTAACTTGTCCACCCAGGATGTTATGCTCCAACTCCAGCACCATATTATTGACCCGGCTTTTGCCCCTGTGCGGACAACCAAGGCTATCCTCGGCTAGGACCTTACACGAGCATTCGACACCATCTCCCATTCGGCGATTCTCGCGGGTATAATGAACTCACATTTGGGAGAGCGGACTTACAACTATATTCGTTCTTTTCTATCGGACAGAACGCTCACTCTGCACCTGGGTCCCATTAAAACGTCCTCAATCAGTTTGGGAAGCACTGGCACTCCCCAGGGCTCGGTCCTGTCACCCTTTCTTTTCAATATCGCTATGAAAGACCTTCCTCCTTTACTATCGACCCTACCGGACCTCCACCATTCCCTTTATGCAGATGACATCACTCTTTGGATCTCCAAGGGTTCGGACGGACACATTCAGGACACCCTTCAAACAGCTACCCAAATGATCGAAACATACACATCTAGCCGCGGCCTCTCCTGTTCTCCACAAAAGTCCGAGTTTTTCCTCTTTCGGCCCAACTCACATGACCCCCCCAACATCTCGATTACCACCCAATCTGGCAACATCATACCTACCGTCGACGCCATCAGGGTCCTTGGTTTGTGCCTCCATAGCAAGGGACACAACCTAGACACTATCCGAGAACTTGAACGTGGGGTATACCAAACTACGAGACTAATATCTCGAATAGCTTCAAAGCACAAGGGTGTCAAGGAGGGCAACCTCATTCGACTCATACAAGCCTTTGTCCTGTCCCGAATAGCGTACTCGACCCCCTTCCTAACCATGAAGCTAAGTGAACGAATAAAAATTGACGGCTTGATACGCAAATGTTTTAGGGTAGCCCTCGGACTCCCTCCAAAAACCTCCAACGACCGCCTCCTTGCACTGGGTGTCCACAACTCCCTTGACGAGATTGTTGAGGCGCAACGCACCGCCCAATTAGAAAGACTCACTAAGAGTCACACCGGTCGGCACTTGCTAGCTTCCTTAGGCCTTTCACCACCCACCTCCAACCATCAGAAATTGGTAGACATTCCCCCTTCCATCCGCCAGAGGCTCCCAATCAACCCTCTTCCGAGAAATATGCATCCCGTACACAATGAGGATCGCAGACTGGCTCGCGCGAGAGCCCTTGAAAAAGCGTACCCTCCAGGCTCCCCCACGCTTTACACAGATGCAGCAACCTATCCTACCAGAGCGGCTGCTGTAGCCACAGTGGTTGACTCTAAACAAGTCCAGCTCACTTCCGCCTCCTTATCTACGACATCCCCCACGGCGGGAGAAGAGATCGCCATCGCGTTGGCTATGACCCACAGTCCCCACCTTCAAACAATTATAATCAGTGACTCTAAATCAGCCATCCTAAATTTCCTTTACGCAAGAGTTTCCCCAGCAACTTTATCAGTCCTGCTGAAGGCACAGAACATTCGATCGCATTCTTTCACTCTCGTCTGGGCTCCCGCCCATACCGCGCTACCTGGAAACTCAGCGGCCCACGAAGCTGCTCGAGCTTTGGTCTACCGAGGGCTCGATGGCGCCGCCAATGATAGTGAGATATTCACTCTACGGGACAGGCTGCACACATACGGGGACATCCTCGCCCATTACCGCTTGGAGCGTGCCATTTTTCCACCTCCTCACCCATCTCTATCCCGATCCTTGGCGGTGATATATCGGCAGCTCCAGACCCGCTCCTTCCCCACCCCTGCCATCATGTCAGCGATCTTTCCCGACACCTACATAGACGAATGTCCATATTGTTCGGTCCATCACGCATCGTTATCCCATATCATATGGGCCTGTGATAGCATCCCACTATCTAGGCACCGATCCCATCCCATTCTCCTTACTATCACCAGCGAGGCGCGCTGGGAGGCCGCCCTGCGTGACCCAAACCCCCAAATTCAAGAAGACCTGGCCCGCTTGGCCGAAGGCACCGGACCCCTGCCGAAAAGGGGCCCTGCTGCCCGACGGACGACGGAGAAGACGTCGCCGGCCTAATCGCCCCAGCTGTGGCCAAATAAAGTTCAGTCTGTCTGTCTGTAGAGTCTTTCGGGGCTTGCACTCCTGGAAGGGGTTTGCTAGCCTTCTCTACTGACCTGGACGTCGCAGCTCGTTCCTTTCATTGCGATGAAAGCCGGAAGGGCTCGACGTCCATGTCGTCATCTGAAGGCAAGGGGGTGCCCAGCGGACTGGGCCCCCTTGACGTGGTACCCTTTCGGGTTTTCTTTGCCTGCGGTGCCAGTGCCGAAAGCGTGGGAAGCACCACAGATGGCACAGGCAGTGAGGGGGAGGAGGGGGTCGCTGCGACTGCCTCCGTCTCCATCTCCTCCGGGCCCTCGCGTGTGCTTCGGGCCGGTGGAGAAGAGAAAACAGTGGGTGCAGCGGCTTCCCCACCAGACGTGGTTGCCACCACAGCCGCTGCGGACTCAGCGAGCGGTTCGAAGGCAGGTTGGGCTGCCAGAGGGCACCCAGGAAGGGGGGGGGGTGGTCCCACCACCGCCCCGGTGGCGGGACCAAGTCTGACAAGCGGTACTGGGTCCCCGTCGAGAACAGACGCTGCTCCGCCCCCCGTCGAGCTGCGTCGGCGTACCTCCCCAGAGGGGAAGAGGCGAACCTCTTCCGCGCCTCTGGGAAAGTGATGTTTTCAGTGAGTATAATGTTAATGATTTTCTTTTCTAATTGAAACTTTTCGCATTTTCTGGAGTAGGCCGCATGTGAATCCTGGCAGTTTACACAAAGAAGTTGCTGCACGTTGCAGTTTTCGGCCGGGTGATCGTGCTGGGCGCATTTTACGCAGGTACGTCGGCCGTGACAGGTGTTTTCGCCGTGCCCGAACCGTTGGCACTTGAAACAGCGCCGTGGGTTCGGGATGTAAGGCCGAACTGAACAACGGATGTAACCTGCATTGATGAATTCTGGAAGGGTCGCCTTGTCAAAGGTTAGGATGAGGTGCTTTGTCGGTATTTGTTTATCGTCTCTGCGGATGGTTATGCACCTGAACGCTGTTACGCTCTGACTACGAAGGCCCTCCAGCAGGTCAGCTTCAGATTGATTGATTAGGTTATATTCGGAAATCACGCCCTTGGAGCTGTTTAGGCTGCGGTGGGGCGTGACTCGGATGGCCAGATCGGCGATGCGGGTTTGTGCAAGTAGTTTATCAACCTGATCCTGGCTACTGACTTTAACAAGGATTTCACCGGTTCATTTGTTTTTTGGCTTTATATGATTCGCCGATGAAACCTTCAAGAAATCTGGAGACGAGAAATACTGACTTTGAAGCATGTTGAGTTTCCCGCGGGAAGCAGTAGCGGGAAGCGCCATGGGCCTCGCGGCTCAACCACAGAGGAAGACGAAGAGGGCGGGCAGCGGGGGCATGCGCGTGGCACGCAATAAAGAAAGAAGAGAACGACCAGGAGGAGGTGTTCGATCTGGTAACGCGCGTGTTGGTCTCTTCACTGTCGCAACATTTCTGGTGCCGTAAAACCCAGGAGACGGCCGGCATCCATCGCACCGATACGTTACCGAGCATGAAGAAGCTGCGCAGGCAGCGAGGCATCCTTCGTGGTTCTACCACCCGACTTCTGACCTTGGCCAGCGATATCCTGCGGGAGGACACTCAACCGTCATTGGGCGACCTCCAGGAAATTATCGACGGGCTTCGCTCTAAAGAGTCCGCGCTCGCTGAGATGGAGAGCCAGATCGCCGACTCCCTTGACGGTGAGGCGCTTGATGAAGAAGTCGCGGGTGCTATAGATTACCGTGAGAAGATCGTCAACGCGATGAGCAGGCTTCGTTTAGCCATGAACGCGCGCGCTACGGCTGGTGCTACTGTCAGTGAAGGACAGCTACAGAGGCTTGCGGGGACTAGCAACGGGACCAGCAACGCCATCGGAGCTGCTCACACGGAGCTAATCAGCGAAAATAAAGCCGCTCACGGTAGGCCACGAGCACAGGGTCTGTGCGTGAATTTGCCAAAGCTTCAAATACCCGTCTTTGCTGGTGAGACCCGTGGATGGTAGTGCTTTTGGGAGCACTATGAGGCCACCATACACGCTCACCCCGATCTCGCCGACATTAAAAAATTCCAGTATTTGAAGTCTTAGCTGGCCGGCGCTGCAAAGCGGGCAATCGAAGGTATAAGCCTGACTGACGCAAATTATAAGATTGCCGTCAAGGTGCTCTCTGAACCCTATGGCCGAAAGAATGTCCTCATCGATAACCACATAGACAGCCTACTTTCCATCGAGCCAATCGAGTCATCGTCTCAAGTTTCACGTCTGCGAGACCTCTATGAGCAGATCCAATCCCGGACCGGCTGTTTGGATAGCCTTGGCATGCTGTCTGCAGAATACGGGGTTGTTCTACGCCGGGTGCTGATGCGGTCATTGCCAAAGCATCTGGCAATCCTGTACCGCAACCGCACGAAGACCGACACGGCCGGAGCGGACGCTGCAGCGGAATCCCGAGAACAGCAAGTCAAGGCCATCCCGAAGTTCCTGCAAGTGGAGATTGAAAGCAGAGAGGAGAGTCGAGTGTCACGCGAGAAACCCACTTCAAGGAGGTTGCCAGCTAACCGCAACGTGACACCACCTCGAATACCATCCGCCCTAGCACTGGCAGCACGGTCCGCATCGCCAGTTGCCGATCCGTCCATGGCTTCGCAGACTAAGTGCTCCCTCTGCGACGTTCCAGGAGACGCGACACGTAGGTGTCAGGCCACACTGTCAGCGGAGGAAAAGCGCCGACGGCTGTCCAGGAAGCATTGCTGTTTCAAGTGTGGGAAAAGGGGCCACACTTCCCGTAATTGCCTAGCCGCAGCAGGGCTCAGGTGCGACCACTGCTCAGGGCACCATATTTCTACACTCTGCGACATTTGGGGAAGAGCAGCAACGGGCACTCCACGACCACCTACTCCTATCGGAGCTGAAAACCGAGAGGTGGAAACACAACGAGGAAGGCAGGTGACAACAGCTTCTGCAAGCAGCACGTCCTCGTCACCCGTATTGCTGCAAACCGCCACGGTGTGGGCGTCCGGAAACCGCGTCCGCGTGCCGGTACGGATACTGCTTTATACCGGAAGCCAACGGTCCTTCGTCCATCAACACGTGTCGCAGCAACTGTCTCTACCCAGCTCTGTAACTGAGGATCTCGCAGTGTTCACATTCGGCAAGTGCAACTGCCCACGCCAGTACAAATGCCGAAGGGTGAACATTACTCTCTGTGGCCGCTTTGAATCAAATGAGCTGACCCTCCAAGCTATGGAAGTGCCAGAGGTCTGTACAGTGGAGGGCACGGCCATACAGAGCACTGTTATTGCAATGCTGCGTGACCGGAGTTTACCCTTAGCCGACGATCCCCAAGACGATAAGCCTCAGGACTCCGTGATAAGCGTGTTGATCGGCTCTGACAATTACTGGAGGGTTGTAACCGGACGTGTCGAGCACTTCACCGACACCCTGTGCTCCGTGGAGACAATATTCGGTTGGTTCGTTCAAGCAACCTACACTGACGTCTGCCATCGCCTGACACCACGTACCACCAGTGCAACTGCATTATTTCTGGCTTGTACTGACGATTGGCGCAAGGAGTTCCGACCGGGAGACCCGTCGGAGATGTGGCGGTTGGACGCCATCGGTATAAGCGTTGCAGGTGAGGAGCACGACGTCAACAAACACCCGGCGCTTCTACAGTTTAGTAGCGCAGTACACAACAGCGAACGTCATTACGTAGCACCGCTAATGATTAAGACACCTGGGTTCACGTCATCCACGAACCGAATTGTAGCCGAATGCAGGCTGAAAAGGCAGCCTCAGCGGTTTGAACATCAGCCAGAACTGCTGCAGGAGTACGACACCGCCATCAGCGAGTACTTCAAGGAAGGACATGCTGAGAGAGTAGTACCGTCTGAAACCACCGGACAGACAGTCTACTACCTACCTCACCATGCGGTAGTCCAACGCGAAGCCGTGACTACCAAGGTCCGCGTCGTGTTTGATGCCTCATCGCATGAGTACGGGAAACCGTCTTTAAACGAAATGCTTGATAAGGGCATCAAGCTTGGTCATGATCTCCTTCAGCTTCTTCTGCAGTTTAGGTGCAGCCCCATTGTTCTTACCGTGGATATCCGGAATGCGTTCCTCCAGATAAGCATCCAACCGGAAGACAGAGACGCGCTCCGTTTCCTGTGGATTGACCGATTACCGACCTGTGACCATACCTTCCCGACAATCGTCGAATGGCTTATGACTAGGGTTCCTTTCGGAGCGTCGTCTAGCCCGTTCTTGCTGTCAGCCACTCTGCAGCACCACCTGGAAACGTGGAGGACAACACACCCGGACATTGCAGCTCGCCTACAACGGTCATTCTACGTGGACGACTTAGTCATAGGCGCTTCTTCCGAAGAGGAGGCATTGGAGATTTACCGGGAAGCAAATGCCATTATTACCGATGCAGGAATGGAGCCTAGAAAATGGTGCTCGAATTCCACCTTGCTCTGCACCCAATTCTTGAACGACGGGCTCTCACTTGAGAACGTTACTGAGCCGAGCTCCAAATCCAAGGTACTTGGTTTGCTATGGGACCGCTCATCAGATGAGATCGTCATCACCACGCAAGGCGTTCTGTCGTACCTTTCCACCCAACCATCGACGAAGCGAACTGTTTTGCAAGCCTCAGCCAGGCTCTTCGATCCGTTGGGCTTCATCGCTCCGTTTAACGTGAGAGCTAGACTGCTGTTCCAACGGCTCTGGCGACGGGGAATCGCTTGGGACGACATCGAGGACTTGTGGACGGAATGGGTATCAGAGCTCCAGGTCCTATCCGCCCTGGGCATTCCACGTTGTTTGTTACTGGCATCGCAAGGTCATGATAGTGCGACGATACTTTTGTTCGCTGATGCCAACCCTCATGCATTCGGCGTCGCAGTGTTCGTACGTCAGCCAGTCGCCGATGGCCGCTTTACCGTTCGCTACTATGAGCAAGACTCGCATTGCACCACTAAAGACGGTTTCTCTACCTCGTTTAGAACTTCTGGCATGCCTTCTAGCGGTGAGGTTATGGCACTACATTCGTAGAATGCCAGAGTTCTCATCCTGTGTCGCCTATTTTAGGACTGACTCAACCGTAGCATTGCATTGGATTGCTGGCGACGAAAACCGCGGGGAGACCTTTGTAACTAACCGTGTTCGTGAAATTCAGCAGTTGACCCAAGGTTTCACCTGGTGGCACTGTTCGAGTGCGGACAACCCGGCGGACCTTTTGACGCGCGGAGTACCAGCAGTAGTTCTAACACGAAAACTGACGTGGTGGACTGGACCTCTGTGGTTGGCGGAACCAGAACGCAACTGGCCTTCGACCTCTTGGCTGCGATAGCAGTGAGTGAGCTGACCACCGAACTTGCGTCCGTGTGCCCAACCGCAATCTCGCACCAATCTGCACGTCCACCCACTCCACTGCTGGACATCAAGAACTACGGCTCACTCTCCAGACGCCTCAGAGTAACCGCCTGGATTTTGAGGTTTGTTTGCAATGCTACCCGAAGGCAACCAACCTTTTCTGGGCCACTGACGTCACTTGAACTAGATCAGGCGGAGCGGTATTGGCTCCAGCTGGTTCAGAAAACCGCCTTCCCATCCCAGATCGCCGCACGTAAAGCTGGCCAGCCGTTGCCATCATGCTCCAGCGTTCTGACCGTACGGCCATATGTTGGCCTGGATGGCTTGCTTAGAGTTGGAGGCCGCTTACAAGCGCTTGATGGGTCAGAGGAAGTTAAGCATCCAATCCTTTTGCCAAGTGACCACGTGTTTACGCGACTCTTGGTAGCCGCGACACATGTCCGTCTTCTGCACGCCGGAGTTCAAGTTACGCTTCTGGACCTTCGATCAAGGTTTTGGATCAAGGGAAGGCAAACCGTCAGGAAGGTTCTCCTGTCATGCTTACCGTGTCGCCGTCGACGTTTACTTCCCGCGTCTGTCCCGGTGGCACCATTACCAAAAGACCGCATAGCAGAGACGTCACCGTTCGACGTCGTGGGAGTAGACTTCTGCGGACCCCTTTACTGCCGCTCTACGCAACAGTCTGTGAAGCTGTATAGTGCCGTTTTCTCCTGTGCAGTGACGCGAGCGGTTCATTTAGACTTCAGACATGACGGCACAAGCATTCATCCTCGCCTTTCGTCGTTTTACGTCCAGACGAGGCATCCCGTCTACAGTATATTCTGATAACGCCAAGGCATTCCGCAGCTGTTCGAAACAGTTGCGCTCGCTGCTAGCGGACGCTGTCCAGAACCATGCATGTGCTCACCGCATCAACTGGAAATTCATCGCTGAACGAGCTTCGTGGAGGGGTGGCTTCTGGGAGCGCATCATCCGGACAGTCAAGGATGCGTTGAAGCGCTGCCTTGGACGAAGCAGCCTGAGTTACGAAGAGCTGGTCACTGTACTGGCCGAGGTAGAAGCGATTGTCAACTGCCGCCCTCTAAGACAACTCTGCGAGGATTGCGATGATGCAGTTGCACTGACGCCATCGCACATTTTAACCGGCAGGCGCACTATGGGACTACCACCACGAACTGTCGACTGTTTGCCTAGCTCCACCGCGCATGACTTGCGACGAAGGGTGAAGTACAGAGACGAGCTTCTGCGCCGACTATGGAAGCGTTGGAAGGAAGAATAATTGCTTCTTCTACGCTCCGCTCATCACTGCCCGCCTTCCTCATCATCCCGACTTCGTGTTGGCGAGTTGGTGATGGTCAGGGACGACAACGTGCCGGCGCTGCAATGGAAGCTTGGCAGAGTGGTTGAAGCGTTTACTGGCAGGGACCGCATCGACAGATACTTTACAGTCACCTTCCCAACTGGCCAACAAGTACGGCGGGCTGCTCAGCGGTTATACCCCTTGGAGGCGGGCGACCACTCCGCGGGCCCGGGAGGATGTTGAGTTTCCCGCTGAAGCAGTGCCGGGAAGCGCCATGCGCCTCGCGGCTCAACCACAGAAGAAGACGAAGAGGGCGGGCAGCGGGGGCATGCGCGTGGGCACGCCATAAAGAAAGAAGAGAATGACCAGGAGGAGGTGTTCGATCTGGTAACGCGGGTGTCGGTGTCTTCGCTGTCGCAACAAAGCAAGAGGGCTTCAACTGGTCAACTGATTCTATCACTAAGAAGCGAGAGTAGTTGTTCGGTTTCGGAATACTCAAGTTGGGAAGTGGTGGAAAGGAAACTTCGATGCGGCCCCTTTTCGGGGGCAGATCACGTTTGGGGGGGGGTTGGAAAATGCCATATGATACATTGGAAAGCAGGGTGACGGGGGTACTTTCTCCTTTGACCTTACCCTGGTAGTCAAAGAGGTCCCGGAGCTCCCTGCCTGGTAGACAGGCAGGGAGCCCATCGGCCGGAGCTTGACCGAGGCTCCGACGGCCACCGTTCACGGGTTCTAACCATTCACCTTTCAACTTCTAGCCACGGTAGCTGACAGATTAAGTATGGGGGGCTCGAGGTACGCGGTGTCGCCACTCACCGTCACCAAGATTACTCAAGGTGCCCCGTGCGGGGAGGAAGTAGTAAACAAAAACTACTCTTCTAAAGCTCCACTCTCATTCTTTAAACAACGACACATTAAGATTCAGCGTCGTAAACTGAGGCCAAAAGTATTTTTTCGCTACACTTTTTATTATTGTCTGTGCGAGTTTTAAACTCGGTTGTTTCACAGAAAGCTGGCTTATCTGGCGTGTTTTGGGCATTATTATAGTTCTGAGCTCGTCGCCATTTTCGAAGAGGAACAATTTATTTTGTCACACCAAGAATTTTTTTTCCTACGACCGGAACAAGTTCTGCTCCGCTTCAATTTTCAGACTATTGCGCACATCTGTGTTAGTGTTATCACAACTACAATTATGGCATCATTTCTGATCTAGAAACACATACAGTGAATTTCCATAATTCTCAATATCTCTTTGTCAATTAATAAATTCTCTACAACGTTGCTAGAGCAATAAGAATGAAAGCACAATTTGAAAGCACAATTTTCATGAAATTTTGTATGACCACCGAAGAGTGGTGGGTTTCTAGACGCGTTGAGTGTTCTTGTTTAAAAATTCCCACCTAATAATGTTTACAAATAATCCAAACATTTCTGTCCTCAGTGAAGGCAGTGAATTCTTGTGAATGTAGAACGTCTACGGAGGAATAATACTTATTTTTGGTGACCGAAAGTTACAAGCGAACGTGACAGCTGAACCTCCACCGAGAGCCCGTTTTATACCTCTGCCGATCGCAAGGGATGCCGGGTGGCAGGCCATTGCTGGAACTTTGACTTGGGCTGACGAGGAAGGAAGTACGGGCCTTTAAATAAACATTAACGATTAATGTTGAGGTTATCACACCCAGCGTACACTACACATCGAGATGCCCAAACTGTCCAGATTTGCTAACATTGGGATAACAATGTACAGACGAGCGACAGACGCTGAAAAGATGCGATGCAAAGTAAGGTAAAATGCATGGTACTAATATCCCACGGACGTCGTTCAGCAACGTATACGGCCAGCAGCGACTGCAGTATACTGGGGTGAATATCTGGAACGAGTTTCCGTGACAGTTCTGTCGACTTTACATCAACGTGCTTCCAATGTCACGGCCTATTTGAAAGCTTATTTTTATTTTCTTTGTCAAGAACTTACACTTTTCTCTTAATACAGCTCTTTGATCATATTCATGTATTTAGAGGTGACTTAGAATCTTGTAGTATTTCCTGTATTTGGCTTTTCTTTTCTATCCTTTCTTGAAAAACATTCTATCTCAAATATTCTGATCAAGTTCTTTCGCAGGATCACGCGATTTCGAACCTTTCTGGTTCCCGTTCTGTCCTAACTTTTGTGCGGTGTTGCTCACAGGATGGCTTTAGCTTTGCACCTTCGTCCTTGAATTTTTCGTATGCCTACCGATACTACCCTACGTCAATTTCTGTGGTTTGAATTGGCCCATAACTAACCGAAGGCTAAGGAACCAGACATTTTTGTATGTATTTTGTGCCTGTGACAACATCAAGATAAACAAATTTCAAATTCCCATTTCAAAATATTATAGGGTTATGAAACCCTAACGACAGCGCAATTGCGCCAGTGTTTAATAACACTGCTGGCACTGTGGTGCTTCAATTTATTACAGAATAATTTTGAAGTTTTTAACGAGATTAGCTGGCCTGCTGAAGACAGAAACTCCGATTGATTACCGCCAAATTCCATGTGCCGTGGGCTGCTCGTGATAGCGCACGGTGACATAGCGACGCAAACACAGTGACATCGAAATGTTCTAGATACTGACGGGTTGCCGACACACACCTTCTACCCGGAATTGATCCAAGGTGGCACATGATAAGTAAGAAAACAGGAATCAAAGAGTCCACTGCAGACGTTCTCTATCCATCTATTCTTTATTCTCCCAAAGCGTAGCCCCTATAACCTTCGATGCGACGCCACGTTCCGAAACGTCCTGCATTCCAAAGAAGCGAAACAATATTTTTTTGTTTTGTTTACTTTGCCGGAGAACACACATTGCAATGAGTGCAGCCGGTGGTGCGAAGCATCGGGGAAGAATTTGAGCGCGATAGCGTTATTAGGCTCGTTTTTCGATTTTACCCTGGCTGCTAGCGTTCCCTATATAAACCGTGCTCATGAATTGGCCACCGAAATACCTCATCGCTGCCATACAGAAGCTACTATTCGGAAAAGCAGATGCGAATGCTTGGCTGGTACTCGAACGTCGGCAGCACCAGCTGAAATGGCCAAAGAAGGACCATGATAGTACCGAGGAGACATAACAAAAGCTAGGAGAATTCAGCGGTCCCGCCGCCTGTGTGTTGAAGTAATTCTACACTCGGTCGGTGGTGGAATGCTCGGAAGACCTTCACTAGACGTCCAAGCAACTGACGTCACCACAACAAAGCAACTCACCCGCCGTACCTAATGCCGTCACCAACATTGTGTCACATAACAAAAAGAGGGAGGACGACTACCGGCACTCTCTGAAAAACATAGGAATGGCTAGAATATGAGCAGAATATAAATAAAATGTCTCGTAAAAGATATAACACCCAGGGCACACCACCTAATTACACTACCTTTAATTTGTCGAATTTTCTGCGGCTCTGTCACAACTCCAAGGTGTCTTTGGGCAAACCAATATTGTCCAAGCAAGACGAAGATAACAAGAACCACCCAAATATATTCAAGGATGTCTTCCCGTATCACACAAAAGCAGGAATTCAGACCATTGCTCTACAGTAAAGCGTGAGAGGCAGTTTCACAACCGCCAAAAACAATAAAACTCTAAAGAATCAGGCCGCATTATCCAACACAACACTAGGGGGACAGTCAGACTAAAAGACGAAATGATAAGACGCATGCAGGAACTCATTATAAGCTGGATATTGGGCATCCTGCCATACTACAAACTTCTCATCACTAGAGAAAACCACATAACCGCCAGACAGCATATAAGGTAGCCCTTAACCCCCCAATTTTTATTGTCACCTAAAACGTACTGAATGGTGATGTTCACAACACCAGCAATTGATGAAACAGCGCTCCCAACGCAAAGAAAGCAGTTGTGAAAACAACGTTTGGAAGCGCTGTCGAATGCAAGACACCCGCAACCTCGGACGCCATAATGGGCATGTAATTTATCAAGCAAAACCTCATAGAAACTTTCCAGGCGAAATCATTCTACCCATTCCTAAATAATGACTGCAGAGAACGTAGGATCAAATGCTCTTCATTAAATCCACACAAAGACCAAGCAAAGTATACGCCATCCTCAAACGTACTTACGTAATCAGAAATTTTTTGTCATAGTAGACTACCTTGGCAATCTTTCTGACGGCATGGACCCTCCCACCACAAGGAAAGAAAGGAGCAGAGATTGGAGCAATCTTTTTTGTCCTAAACTTAGTAACATTATCGTATACAAACACAAATATGATTACACCCGCCATGGCGGCTCAGTGGCTAAGGCGTTGCGCTGCGTAGCACGAGGTCGCAGATTTGATTCCCGGCCGCGGCGGCCGCTTTCTGCTAGAGGTAAAAAGCAAAAACGCCCATATGTACAAGATTTCTGCGCACGTTAAAGATCCACAGGTGGTCAAAATTAATTCGGAGCCCTCCACTACGGCACGCCTCATCGTTTGCGTTGCGTCGGCACGTTCAGAAGCAGAATCATAATTATGAAAGCATTTTATTAGGCAATGGATAGATTACAAAATTCTCGTATACAGAAATAGGTCCCATAGTCAGGGACTGAAACGGGACCTCCTTCAAAACCCTACAATCAATCCCTACAATCAATCAAACCACAAACTTGATTAAACGCTGCCATTATAGCCTTCCAAACACCATTATGGACATATTACCTAAATCTTCCCGAAATACTGTGCCGTCCCCAATGAAAGGTGTTAAACTACATGGACACCCGGACATGACGGACTCGAAGGGGCTGAGCGTGCTGAACAAGAAACATGCTAATTCACACACCACGCTCCCTGCGACCACTTCGGCCACACTATTCTCCATGAAAAATGCAGAGAACGTCTGATCTTTCTATACGTACGAGGCCTATTCGTCGCGTGCAACAAAAGGCTTCAAGGCTGAAAAGTCGAAGCTTAACGCTGAATAGAAACTGAGCTATATATTCACATATACATTTAGGTGAAACGCTTAGTAGGAAACATGTGACGGGGTATAAAATCTCTGCTAAATGCGTTAAGGATGCACCCCCTTCAACGCCATCAAGTGATTTCACAGGGCATGCTCAGGGCAGAAGAACACAGAATTTTTAAATTCAATTTCTGCTGATCAACGCCCAGTAGCCTGTACAGATCGTCACGTCAAGATCGGCGTGACAGTCCAGGGATCAAGGCTCTGCATTCGGGGCTCTGCACTTCAGGCCCCGCTCTGCACACACTTTCACGATATCTTACTGAGCAAAAGAATTCCTTCACTCTGTCTCCAAGCAAATTCCAGAATTTTTTGGTGGCTAGAAATGAAGGAATAAGTACTTGTACCACTGGCACGCTCGCCTTTTCACAGAACGTTACCTACACCAAGCAGCAGGGCCCTTTCACGCCGGCTAGAAGCGCTCGTGGGCACTGGCGCATAGCTTCAGGGGACCCATAAGCCAACACGACGGAAGAGTGGATGGCACGATTTGGCCACTTCAAAATAGATCGCCTAGCTCGGCGGCACCGCCACGTAAATATTTCGCATACTCCTTCCCCGCTTCTTCCCTTTTGCCTTGCTGTCGCGTAACAATACCTTAAACCACACAAGAACAGGTGGCGCCTGTGTGTGCTGCACCACGATGATTTCAAATCAGTGAGGCTATTCTTACACTCGGGGCAGACTTTAGAGGTTTAAAAGCAGAAATCGTAAACGCAGCAACTCCGCGCCAAAACACTCTTTAGGCGTCGACATAACAATATTGGGTGGTACATCTTAAGACACCAACGCACACGTCACCGCAACGTTTTTGTCTATAAGGATTGCGCACCGAATGCATGCGCATCTCTAACGTGAATGTATAACCAATGGCGCAACAACCCACACACGGCGCAAACAAGTTGTGTTGGTGATATACCCGCGTTTGGACGCGCTTTGAGAATGCTTCCCGCCCTATCCCTCATATCGTGCTAGCGTAGGCACGGTGCTTTTAAAAAGAGGGAAACGAGCATTTGAAGGCCAGTTCGAGCGGCAGCAAACACAACATGCTCATACACGACAATAATTGTAGATTTCCGCAAACTACTATCCGCCCGCTTGCATTTTTTGCATGCCGTGCTTTGTCGTCGAACAGGTACACCAAAGTCCGGTATGTTGTTAGCGACGTGAGTCTCGTAAAAGATTTAGGCTACTACATTATGGCCGGAATTAGATTGAAAGGAAAGTTCATTAGCGTGCAGTTATATAGGAAGAAGCGCGTTAATTATCAACAGCAATTCCAGTGCTCGGCCTTTCTTGATATGGCACGGCAGCCAGAGCACGCCCCAAACATCTTCTGGGGGAAATAGACAAACGCAACAGTTCAGGTGATTTGATTATTGTCTTTATCGTAACAAAGCCTGCTGGGGTGCTTTGAATGTTTGACGTGACCAGTGTTAGTCTTGAAAGATTTGCTAGCGCGGGCTGTTCTGTCGTTTGCTCCCTCAGCGAACGATCCCGCATGCCGGATGTGTGATAATAAAGTCTTTTCTCTCTCTCTCAGCGAACGATGGTTTTTGAAGCGACTGTGCAGGCCGGTGCGCTCAAATAGCAGCCTGCCTTTTTGTACTCTGTCAAGACCGCCATCCGTCTCTAATCATGTTCCTCTTTGTGTGCTTACCACTCCGAAATTTCACAGATGTACATGTGGACACATGGAAGTGCCTTAAATTCTTGGTTCATTATTTATTATTATTTCAAGCACTGCGGTGATGCTGAAAGTAATTTGGAGGTCACGGTACCTACCAAACGGACATCTGCTAATCAAGTGCAATATGGTGAAATCCTGAATTTGCGTCACAAGAACTAAACGGAGTCGCAGCGGCCAAATCTCTTCCTACGCCCTGGTGTTGTTGAAGCTGGCAGGGGTTCCTTTTTGATGCGTTCATTACTTTTTTTGCCGGTCCATAGAAATCCCAATTCTGTCCTCCATTTTCTTGATGGTGACCGAAAGGATATCTAGTTCGTAGGCTCGTGATGTTTTACGGTGACATTTTTTGCTCCAGTGTTCCTTGGTCGTCCTCAAGATGCTCCCGCATGAACAATGAAACACGACGCGCAGGTTGGACAACCGGACCTGCTGTTGGTTGCAAGACTGTGCTGTACGCTTGCTTTAGGCAGCCTAACCACTGGAAGAGGTGCATAAACTTTTTCAGTGGTCCGTAGATTGAAGATCTACACTGGCCAGTGTTGTTTGAAAAGGTCCAAAGATGCGCTGGCATGCACTCCTAGCGTGGCTTGAATACTTTGTTTGACTAAAAATAACTGCACTGCGGTGGAAGCACTGCCGGTGATTTCTTTCAGGGACGTTTCTCTGAAGTGCGCTACGACACCTCCGTTGTACGGCCGGTGCTCCCAGTGTGAAGCCGTCAATTATTTCACCGCACGTATTTTTCTGCACGCTGAAACTATTACAAGGCTGGTCTTTGACTGGCTATCTTATATGAAACACACCATTTGCCCGCTACCTGAGCTTCCTGTCTTTCCACTGGCGACCTCCATGATGGCGACGTTATCCTCAAAGTCATCTGTTCCGACATCGAAGATGTTGACCATTCTTGCATAGCTCACACCAAAATGCTGAAGCGAAATGCGCACGTGCCCTTCCTTTCCATACGCCGGCCCTGTCGCGGTCTGTGCCACCGGTCACACTTCTTGCACCGTTACTGCGACTTGCTATCCCGGATGTTTTAGAGTTTCGGTACGTATGTGGGCCCTGCAACAGCATCGATATTGCTGTCCGTACATTTCCAAACATCATTTTGTTGCGCAACACAATCCTCTGCATTGAAAAATTATCCTGCCTTGTTCAACCTTAACTGGCATCCACGAAGCATTTTTACCCGCACCTTCGGACTATTCGTGACAAAAACTATTTGATCCAGGAATATTGAATCACGGTGTTCTCCAATGATTGCAATGTGGGGCTTGCTTGTTGAGGTCACGAACAAATGTTTCGAACAGTTTCCCATCTGCCTGTTTTCTGGAGCGAACACATATCGCTGATGTCCTTTGTGGCTTACCTCACAAAAGTAGGACTCGAACACTCCGACAGTTGTCGCGTAATCTTCTTTCCATTCCCGTGCTTGAAACCCTAACATGTTGGACAAGTCCATGGCATTGTCACGTTCGATACATAGGAAAAGCCGCGCTTTTGCAGCTTCATTGCGAGGTACTCTTTTGTTGTGGCTGCACTGAGAAATAGGTCAAACTTCTCTTTCAAGTGCTTCCATTGTTTGTACGGACTGCCAGTCAGTTGTAAGGGGGGTGGTGCTTTCAACAGTTCGAACGCTGTTGCTGGGCGCAGAGCCCGACTTCGGGCAGAATTACAGTGCCCACTTCTGACTCCTTGAATTGTTAGCGACGTGCGTATCGTAAAAGATCGAGGCAATAACATGATGGCAGAAACAAGAATGAAAGGAAGATTTAATAGCATGCCGTTATATAGAGAAGAGCCGGATAGAACTCCACAATACTGCTTGTGTTTTTTCTGCTGTGATAAGGCAGGGCAAAAAGCGCATACCCAATACAGCCGGGTCGCGCCCAAAGGATTATCAACGCTGGAGTCATTCGGGCGCTGCTTTTGTAAACGCGTGTCCATGATAACCCACGGGAAAAATTTCACAGTAACATCAGCTCGTACCACGCATTTATAGGCTGAATTTCATCTATTTTCGTGGTTTGGCGGGTGGTGACCAATTTTCGCTGCTGCGATGTGTGCCGGTTTGTGCGCGCTTCTTGCCCACCTACCAGGCAGATTATTCTCGTGAGCACACGCCAGCGTTTCCGCCTGCAGATTACATTTTTCCGATTTAGGAGTTGTTCGTATATTTTAATGAGTCGCCAAGTAAATGATATCAACTAAGCTCATGAGAGCCCTGGCGAAAATCAAAATTCGTCCCCATGCCGGAGAGTCACTCTGGTAGACTGTACTCGAATCATCAAAACCACTGGCGGCTTCAACAAGAGTTGGAATCGCTGATTGGCAGCAGTATTTGATGTAACCACCCCAAAAGCGACGCCGCCGTCTTCTATGCTAGCCGCGTCTTAGAGTCTACGTCACAAGTGAAAAGCTGCTTCACTGCTCTCTCACATGGCCCCCAAAATCGACATGTAAACAAGGAAAGGTAACTTCCCATTATCTTACGATAGCGCAATTGAAAACAGGACTTAATGGAAACAATTTCAAATTTACGAAGGAACGACAGGAACCGAAGGAACGACAAGGGACGACACAATCACAGAAACGCTTCTAACGGGCCAAGCAAAGTGTTTGATTTAATTTGATTGATTTCGGGGTTTAACGCGCCGTACCTACAATATTATCAGACGCGCCGTAGTGGTGGGCTCCGGAATTGTTGGACCACCTGGGGATCTTCAACGTGCACCGAAGCGTAGAACACACGGGCGTTTTTCGTTTTCGCCTCCATCAGAAAAGTGGTTGCCTTGGTGGGCAGCCGGAGTACTTGCTGATATATAATTTGCTTTGGTAGTAGTGTCAGCTTTTTGTGCGCAAACGCATTTGTCGCCTCATTCGCGAGCTTTGAAGACTTCACCGATTTCTTGAGTTAGTTATTTCCTGAGTTTTTTTTTGTTGCGCTTGCCAAATAAAGGCTTGCATTTACCTCACTTACACCAACCTCAAAATGTTTGGTACACAGTTTAGCGTGTTTGCGTGTTTGCACCGGGGAACATGGAGCATTCTGCAGTTATAACTATAAAAACCTCCAAAATTTTTGAGTTCCAAAGAATGAACCTTTCCTCTGTATTTTTTGTTATACATGCTTGACAAGCCATACTGGTAGGCGTATAATAGATTGCCTGCGGCAATATGCTAAGCAAAACCCTTCGAAACAGCTCTATATAAGCCCATGGTAAGAAATGTGTAGGCACACCTGTGTTAGAGCAGTGCCAAATAAGAAAACCCCCGCACGGGGCACCTTGAGCAATCTTGGTGACGGTGTTGGCGACACCGCGGACCCCGAGCCCTCACACTCACGCTGTAACCGACCATCGTTATGGGTTTTAAGGTGAAGGGTAGAAATCTCAAATGGTGGCCGTCGGAGCCCAGGTCAAGCTCCGGCGGATGGGCTCCCTGTCTGTTTACCAGGCAGGAAATCCCGGGACGTCTTTGACCATCAGGGTAAAGTCAAAGGAGAAAGTACGTCGCCCCTGCTTCTATACTATGCTATATGGCATTTTCTAAACCCCCCGCCCAAACGTGATCCGCCCCCGAAAAGGGGCCACACCGAAGCTTCTTTTCCTCCTTTGCAATGAATCTCTCTCCAAAGCCTGACAATTTCTCGCGGTTTTTCATCATGGAATCTCTTGACAAGACAAAGCCCATCACTTCCCAGTCTGTTTCTAATCTCCAAGTTTCTTGAAAGCCTTATCGGAAAGTCGTACAAGCCTAAGAAACTCACAACGGGAGACGTTTTGATAGAAGTAGAAAACAAACAACAATCCTCTAACCTCCTCAAGCAAACGCGCATGGTAGATGTTGACATCAAGATCACGCCCCATCGCAGCCTCAATTGCTGCCAGGGCGTGATCTCTGATCGGGATCTAATGAATGATACTGAAGCAGATCTGCTCGACGGCCTCCGAGATCAGGGCGCGACAGCAGTGAAGCGAATCACCACACGCCGAAATGATGAAATATTTCCAACCAAGCATATAATCTTGACACTTGACCGCTCAAACCTTCCTGAGTCGGTCAACGCAGGTTTTTTGAGATGTCCAATCCGAACCTACGTGCCAAACCGACGCCGCTGTTTCAAGTGTCAGCGGTTCGGGCACGGCACAACCTCTTGTCGTGGTAAATTGACGTGCGCAAAATCTGCAGCACTTGATCATCTAACTGACAATTGTAAATCCGAGAACTTCACCTGTGCCAACTGCCAGGGACCACACGCTGCCTATTCTAGCAGCTGTGAAAAGGTCAAACAGGAAAACCAGATCATTGCCTTGAAAGTCAACGAAAACCTCACCTTCCCAGAGGCGCGACAGAGGTTCGCCTTTTTCCCCCTGGGGAGGTACGTCGACGCAGCTCGCCGGGGGGGCGGAGCGGCGTCTTGTTTCAGCGGGGACCTAGTACCGCGAGCCGGACATGGTCCCGCCCACGCCGCCGCCGCCCCCCCCCGGGTTGCCTCTGGCAGCCCGAGCCACATCCGCACCGCTCGCTGAGCCAGCAGCGGCTGTGGTGGCAACCACGTTGGTTGGGGATGCCGCTGCATCCACCACTTCCTCTCCACCGGCCCAAAGCATACGTGAGGGAACGAAGAAGATGGAGATGGAGGCACCCGCGGCAGTTCCCACCCCCGCCGCACCGCCTCTGCCAACTGGGATGCTCCTGACGCCCTCGGTTGTCGCGGCTCCAACGAATGGCAACGGGAAGGGTGCCAAGTCCAATTCTAGGGTGCCCAGTCCGCTGGGCACCCCCTTGCCTTCATATTACGACATGGACGTCGAGCCCTTCCCGCGTGCAACACAGCGGAAGGAACGGGCTCCGGCGTCCAGGTCAGTAGAGAGGGTCAAGAAAGCCCTTCCAACAGTCCAAGCCCCGAAACACCCTACATACATAGACACACTCAAGTAGCACTAACCCATCATAATGGGAAGACAAAATATCGTTCAATGGAACTGCAGAGGCCTTCTGAATAATCTTGACGACATGTATGAGATTCTGCATTCCAATCAGCCAAGTGTAATGTGTGTCCAAGAAACACATTTGAATTCCAAACACACAAACTTCTTGAATAGTTATCGGGTATACAGAAAGGACAGGGATGGCGGCACACACTCTTCTGGCGGTGTGGCCATAATCGCCCGGAAATCCTTAGCCTGCCACCCTGTCACTCTGAACACCATCCTTGAGGCGGTAGCAATTCGCACAATAATATTCAATACGTTAATACCGGTATGCTCCATATACATTCCTCCGGATCTTGCACTTTCGAGCTCTGACTTTGAGGCGCTGATTGACCAACTGCCCGAACGATACATCCTTACAGGTCACCTTAATGCACACAACTCTCTTTGGGGCTCCTCCAGAACGGATGCCCGAGGTCGCCTGATAGAGAAATTCCTTACATCTTCAGGAGCATGTCTTTTCAAAAATAAACAGCATACATACCATAACATAGGTCACAACATATACTAACATCTTGACCTGGCTATTGGTTCTGCAATTCTCTTTCCATGTCTTGAGTGGGGTCTGGGCATGGGCCCATATGGGAGTGACCATTTCCCCACTTTATTAACGTAAATAGGTACAGGCCCGAGCAGTCCATCTTCCCATAAAAAGGTTTAATGAAGCAAGAGCTAACTGAAATACATTTACAGAGACATCCAAACTACACCACACATCCAAAGGACACCTACACGTTGAAGAAGCTACCCAACTGCTCACGGCGCACATCCTCGACGCCGCCGAAAAGTCCATTCCGCACGCCTCTGGTGCCCCGCGCAACCAGCAGAGGCCGTGGTGGAATGAGGACTGCAGGCGGGTGCGAGAGGCCCAGAACAAGGCGTGGGGTGTCCTTCGTCGGTACCCCACGTCGAGTAACCTCATTTTGTTCAAACGGGCCAAGGCGTTAGAAAAACGTGTGCGCCGTGAGGCAAAACGAGAGAGTTGGCGTTCATTCATAACATCCATAAACTACACAGACACACGCAAAGTATGGACGAGAATACGCAAGCTCAAAGGACAACAAACACACAGCCTGCCTCTGGTCAGCACAACAGGGGACACACTAGAAGACCAGGCTGACACACTCGCACAACACTTCCAACACGTGTCCAGTTCTGCACACTACACAACCACTTGCATGACACACAAACAAACAGAAGAAAAAAAGCATATACTAGATAACAATAGGTCAACATCTTCTTATAACTCAGAGTTTTCACGCCTCTGGTGCCCCGCGCCGCCAGCGGAGGCCATGGTGGAATGAGGACTGCAGGCGGGCGCCAGAGGCCCAGAACAAGGCGTGGGGTATCCTCCGTCGGTACCCAACGTCGGGAAACCTCCTCTTGTTCAAACGGGCCAAGACATACGGAAAACGTGTGCGCCGTGAGGCAAAAAGAGATAGTTGGAGCTCATTCATAACATCTATAAACTCATACACAGACGCACGCAAGGTATGGACACGTATACGCAAGCTCAAAGGACAACAGACACAAAGCCTGCCCCTGGTCAGTACAACAGGGGACACAATGGAAGACCAGGCTGACAAACTCGCACAACACTTCCAACACGTGTCCAGTTCAGCACACTACGTGAACACTTTCCTGAAGTATAAAGACTCTAGTGAAAAGAAGTCCCTACACGACAACAACAAATCACAGACTTCTTACAACTCCCTGTTTTCACTACATGAGCTGAGGTCTGCTCTGAGCACGTGTAAACCCTCAGCTCCAGGCCCAGACAACATTACATATACAATAATACAACACCTACACGCAGACACACTTGATGCACTTCTACATCTATATAATAAAATATGGGTGTCGGGGCACATTCCACACTCTTGGAGGGAGGCCATTGTAGTGGCTTTCTTGAAGGAGGGAAAGGACACGTCGTCCCCCTCAAGTTACCATCCAATAGTCCTAATGAGCTGCCTGCGCAAGTTCTTCGAGAAGATGATCAATCGCAGGCTCGTGTACTTCCTTGAGTACCACGGTCTTCTCGAGACTGCCCGGCAGGCTTTAGGGTGGGTCGATCGACGAACGATCAACTGGTTGCACTTGATTCGTACATCAAGGATGCCTTCGTGCATAAGCAGTACTGTTTAACTGTCTTTTTCGACCTCGAGAAGGCCTACGACACCGCTTGGCGTTATGGGATCCTTAGTGACCTCAAGTCATTCGGTGTTTCGGGTAACATGTTGAACACCCTTGTTAGTTTTTTGTCAGAGAGAACGTTCAGAGTAAGAGTTGGGTGTGCACTTTCGAAGGTTCACACCCAAAAAAATGGCATGCCGCAAGGTGGCGTGTTCAGTTGCGCTCTCTTCATTGTAAAGATGAACTCTCTTGGAAAGGCATTGCCACATACAAAATCTTATTCTGTGTATGTAGATGACGTGCAAATATCTTTTAAATCATCTCATATTGTCACGGGACATTTAGGCGGCCAATCTCCCATACAGCCACGGCTCATCGGAGAAGACGACGAGGACGACGAAGAAGTGGTTGGGTCCCAGCGCGCGCGGTTATGGCCGCATTCCACATTCTGTAAATAGATTGTTGGTCATCCTTCAACCATCGTTCTAGTCATTGGCTCTGCCGCCACGTTACCATATGTCAATATTCGAACGTCAAGTCCAGCTTGGTGTCAAGAAGCTTGCCAGCTGGGCAGACAAGAATGGGTTTCAATTGACTCCTGCAAAAAGCTCCTGCGTTGTGTTCTCGAGGAAGCGCGGGATCCTTCCGGACCCAGACATTACACTTATGGTGTGTCGCTTCCTGTGAACAAGCAGCACAAGTATTTAGGTGTTGTCTTTGACCAGAAACTCACATTCATTCCACACATCAAGGAACTTAAACATAAATGTCTTAAAACAATGAATATTCTGAAGGTTCTCTCCTACCAATCGTATGGTTCTGACAAAGAACTCCTACTACGGCTCTATACTGCTTTGTTTGGGTCTCGTTCAGACTATGGCAGTGTGGTATATGGGTGGGCAACTAAAACAGCGTTGCGAATGCTTGACCCAGTGCTACACGTGGGGCTCCGGCTTGCGTCGGGTGCTTTTCGCACTAGCCCTGTCGAGAGTCCGTATGTCGAGTGTAATAAATGGAGCCTGGAGAACCAACGGACGTACATGGACTTACTTTATGCTCTTAACATTTTACGCTGAAAAACCATACTTTTTATCCTATCTTTAATGACACATCCACATCTGTACTTTTTGTAAATCGCCCATCCGTTCCTCTAAGCTCTCTCACTTAGAGTGAGAGAGCGAGCCTCTCTCGCGAACCTTGGAAAGTTCGTCCTGTGTCCTCCGACCTTTCTTTTATGAAACTTGACAAAAATCGGGTACCGCGAGCTGCAATACTTCAGCACTGTCTGTCTCTGCATTTTAAATACCCCCTTGCAGAATTTTACAGTGACGCGTCTAAAACCGCCACTATGGTCTCGTGCGCTGCTCATGGGACGAATTTCAGTGCAGCCAGAACCATGAGCATCCACACAACAATTTTTTCAGCAGAACCATATGAAATTTTACTGATTGTGCGACACATAATTGAAAATCAAATTCCAAATCTATCATCTACACAGATTCTTTGAGTGTTGTTCGCGCACTGTCATCGCACAAGCCCCCGAAAAACCACAGTTAATCTTGTATTGAACCCTATCATGTCCGTCTATGCGGAGAAGCATCAGCTGGTCCTCTGCTGGGTCCAAGGACAAGCTGGGATCGCTGGGAACGAGTTGGCAGACGAGAGGGCCGCTGCTGCTGCACTCAGAACACTGTAGACATTACAACGATACCCTACACAGACCTCAAGCCACACATCAGACAACACCTGCGCAGAACATGGCAAACACATTGGGATGAACAGACAGATAACAAGTCACACGTTATAAAGCCACACTTGTGACGGTACACAGCTGCCTCACACAACAGAAACACGGAAGTCGCCTTGCCCAGATAACGGATGGGGCACACCCATGCAACGCACTCGTATCTACTGACGGGATCTTCTAGACCCTAGTGTAGCAGGTGCGAAGAGGCCCTATCCGTAGTGCACATACTAATCACATGCAAGGCACTTCACACAACACGACACAAACACTTCAGAGAACTGTACAGACAATATATTCCCCTACATCCATCGTTTTTTCTAGGTGACGATGCCATTGTTTCCGTCAAACGTGTGTTTGAGTATTTGTCAGACGTCAAGTCCTTATTTCCTATCACGCATAATGAAATCTGGCGCTATACACCAGCCATGCTGATTGTCGTTTTGTGATTTTACTTTTGTTTTTGCTGACTTAGTTAGTGTTTAAGGTTTCACCCCTCATATATGACTATTGTTTTGGCGCTCTTTGCACCAGTTGGCTTTGCGCCATAAACAACCATCAGCAAATAGGAAAACCGTATATAAGTCATCGCACGCACACAAACAGTGAAGGGCATAATTATAAAGCTCCAGAAACACGTGGCTATGTGCTCGATCACGGCCTTTTATAGCAGAATAAATGTGATACCGGCTCATTTGCTACCCTTAAAATGTTTGTATTAGTTTGTTCTGGTCTTATGGTTTCTTTGTTCTTTCGTAGAGCTGTCACGGAAATAAACTGTTGCTTTGCGATTTTTCTTGCGACCATTCCATTCGCACTGGCCCCGTCTGTATCAAAACATTTTTGGATTATCGAGATATCACGGCTTGGGAGCCCTAAATTCTACCCGTGCAAGAGCATAACCAGGATTATATGCCTTGAGATTATGCTGTAGGTGGTGTGTACTAAATGAATAAATTATTTCTTCCGTGTGCAGAAGATCTTTATTTTATGCCCTATTACTGGACTGATGCAACTGCAAAAAAACACTCCTACTTACCGTCTTTAATTCGGGAACTTGTCAGCAAAATTGTTTGTACACGTTTCGAACCTACGCAACAGCAAATTAGGAGTGTTAGATCGTTAGCAAATGTCGCACAAAGCAAAGTGGTTGCCATAGAGAATTGCCTCGGCGTATTTGTTCCTAGACGGTGGAATAATTGTAGGGCATAGTTTTCAGGGTTACCGGAAAAGTTTTTCTAAGTAGAAAGTGTAAGCTACTAGTACTTCATGACCAATTGTTTTCGGTAGCAAAACGACTTTGTTCTAATACCATCGGAGGTTGTCAGAAAATGTAGCTACATGCTTTTCTTTTTAAAACAGGACCGGAAAAAGGATTAGGAATGGCTAACCTAATGGACGAGCTTGTTTACGTCGATGGAAACAAATCTTGTGGTATAATTTTGGTCTACCATGGATATTATGAGTACGAGCAGAGTGAGTATTACCACAGACATTTGCAAAAGGGGTTTATAGAACCAATACAACTCTATAAATGTATATTCGCTTCTGGAAGCTTTGTATGTGTAGACGAAGCAAAACCAGAATAAATATATGCAATTGCCTTCTGTGCGTAGAATTTCGCTACCGCTTTCTCTAGAGAGTGAGTTGTTTACTGCTAAATATGGCTTTGAGAAGCGAAAATTTTTTAGAATCTTTTAGGTGTCTTTTCGTTACCTGACTTCCAGAGACATAAGCATATACCGTTGTAGCTTTTACGTGCCGTCTCGTCGCTAGTTATGCCCTTTGTCACAAAGATGCCAGGTGTACTGCAGTGTTGGGCGGTATAATTATCTTATTTTTAGTTGTATTTCCAACGTACTTTACCGTTCATTGTTGTTTATTCTGCGGGTTTATTGGGATATTCATACCACCCATTTTTTTATTTTGTCGAATCGTTTTAGCAAGTTTTAGCAAGAATGTATTTTGGTATTCTTGTTGTTTTTTGCAATTTTCAAAATTATGCACAATCGCCTTTGCTTGCGCTATAGTAAAGATAAACAATGGTACTTACGCCAACTATGCTTTTTTTATATATTTGTCGTTATTTGCTTGCTCGTTTTCGCTATTTTTATTCCTGTATCAACCATGCTTGTTTCGACATTTCTTTTTGTCTTCGGCACTGGGGGAGATGTATAATACGCATATTTTTGGTTTCGTCAGGTCATTTCCGCAAAAATAATATATTACGCATTTTCCCGATTGTACGACATTCATTGAAGTGATTACACCCAGCTACGCTAATATAACGTATAAAGGTTTTACTTCCGCATAATTAGCAGTTTATGTGGAAATGCAGGCCGTGACATGGTTCGCCGGTCTTCCTATTATTTTATTAGTATTTTGAACGCTCTTTTGGAGACATTGCTTATTCTTCGGTTACTAAAAATACAAGATTCATATTCTCGTTTATTCAAATCAACATAAAATGTCAGTCTCCCTTTAATTCATTTCTTTTCTTTTTGCAATATTCTGCCCGAATAATTATCTTCACTTAATCTACCATATCAATATACTGCGCAATCTGCACTTTTATAGAACTGCCGGACGTTACAAGCTTCAGGCTGGGAGAGGGGTGTAAGGCAAACAATGCTATGTTATAAAATACCGTTTTTAGCGAAGCGTAACAGCTTTTAAAAGGAATATATTTTGTTTGCCTCCTTCACAACATGCGTTGTTTTAGAGCACTCCTACGTAGTGGTATAATGCCGGCCATACGAGACGTAGCGCTGCCTGCATAATTGTTTAGCCTAATTTAATAGTGGCACGCGCCCGAAGTTTGATCAAGAGGAAATGTGGCAACAGGAAATTCAGACTCATTTTTTACAACATTTGCCCTATTATGCTGTACATTGTTCCAGAATATAGAATTTTATGTTATCTTGTTAGGAAACACAACAAGAAAGACGCTGCACAATAATTATATTAATAGTGTGCATACAAGACGTGCTAGCCTATCTCTTACGAAATGAGTGGGATAAAATTTTACGTGCACTCATTATCTCGCTATTGAAGCTTGAAATCTTTGCACAAACGCTTCACCATTTCTAATTGGAGCGTATAACAAGCTATTAGACAAATTTGTTTTTGGTTAGAATTTACCAAATTGAAGTAATAGAATATTTGTTGATATATATGAACAGGGTTTTTTGTTCTAACCATTAGCACGTAGGACGTATTTATTGTACTTGAAAATAGCGCCAAAAAATACTGAGACAAAGTGACCGCGCGTCTTTGTGCAATGTTTGAAAAGTGAGTATACGAAAGTGACCACCAGAAACAAGCAGAAATAATATGTATGTTTTTCCCTCAACCCTGCTTTGCATCATGTTGACAATTGTTGGGGCGTAATAGAGCAAGGCCCAGTACTGCAAAGAGCGCCGGTGTGCATTGTGGAACACAGTTTTTGTGCGCGTAGAGATTGGAGATATTTTTATTTCTTTACGAAAGCAGTATGGGCCATTCTGCCTATTTTTGCTACAGTGCACTTAACCTTGCCACTAACAGCCATGAAGAACCGACATAAATTCAATATTTTGTGTTGTTGCCTGTGTTACAAGCAAGCAGACTGTGGCACTTCTGAAGCCATTTGCTTTCAGCGTAAGCGCATTCGTTAAGGCTATATTTATTAGTAACCACTGCGTCACTATTTTACTTTGCATCAAAGAAAAAATCGAGCTTGAAACAGCCGAGACACAATCCGAACTACGGGCAAACAAACACGTAACACGCCCCCAAATTGAACTCGCCATTTTAAATAGCACGAGAATGAGGGTAGCGTTAGGTGGTTTTAAACTCTGTGGTATAATGGTTACATATACCCAGTTAAAAATGTAAAAGTCCAATCGTCTCTTGCTGTTCATCTCTTCAGAGTGGCAACCACAAAGTAGTAGTTGGGAAGTCTACCCGTCACGAGTGTCTCAGACTTTCCTTCTCTTATCTGTGCGTATTGCCAGCGGTAAGGTGTTCTTTCCAATTTATTACCCCCTAGGTTGCAAGCAGCTTCACTGCACCATGTTCACGTTAATGGGTATGCCTCGGACAAGTTGCTTGTATGAATTTACTATAGGTATAGGTTCGTGTTGGTAGAGGTATGCAAAATTTTGGCTATTTTGTCGGAATGTTTTTGGGGAGGCACTGTATTTTCGTCCCTTTTGGTATTTCAAAAAATATCACCATATTTTGCTGCAACGTAGTCTTGTAAAATACTGAACTTCTAGGCAGAACACCTCCTCCGAAGTCAGTATGTGTAACCAGGTTTCAAGTTTAGGTTACCAAGATAGGTAGGAGGTCATGGCAAGCATTCAAACAACATGTAAATACCCTCTCTTTGTAATAAAATAGCGCGATATTCAAGAGAGAAAACGAGAATACCAAAACACGAGCTGTTTGTTTCGTAATGTTTGCGAATACTTATAGCTAAGAATCCATGCCAACAAAATTGGCTATCGACCTCGTTGGGAACTGCAAAGGCAAAAATCAAAAACCACTGAAACTCCATGTCACTGAGATGCTCTTTTGTTATGTCAACTTTTGTTATCTCAAAAAAAAGTATTTTGTTATCTCAACGTATTTAAACATCAGTGAACTTAGTGAGCAGAGGCCACCGAACATCGCTGTGATGCTTGAATAAACTACTTTTTGTTTTGTGGAAGACGTGCAGGCCCACGTGCCACCACCTGGTCACTTAATTATTGAGCAGCATATCACACACGTCCGCGCAGCGCTCACGTTTCTTCTCTTCTTGTGCACTTACGACACTAGTCGGCCATTCTGTGCAGATTATATGCGGATTCCTCCAAATAAAGTAAGGTGAGAAAAATATTGGTGAAATGTTATTCAGACATCGGTTTTATTGGCTGTTTTAAGGCGTTTTATTAAAAAATTACACCATCCACCCGTGGGGAACCCTAATGAGGATGCGAAGCATCATGGGGGTTCCGTGTGGTTTTATTGTGTTGCCGTGATGTTGAGTGATCTGGTGTTTATTAGCGCCAGAGAGGATTCCGCGTTCGGGTCCACACCGGTGGCAAAGGCACGCAAGTACGGTTGGGTTACGGTGAGTAGGCGGTGGTTCTCGAGGCGCAGAAACTCGTCCGTCATGTTCTTGCCGATGTTGTCGTCTCTGCGGTAGTATCGGCAGTCTCCGTCAGCGTTGGTGAGGTGAAGGTTGTTGATATTGGTGCACCGGCTCAGAGCAACGTACACGTACTCCTCTTCGCAGCTTTGCCTTCTTCTCCTCCTTCTTCTTCAGCGATTCCCCTACGGGAAGATGACGACAGTGCTTGAATGCGAAGCTATCTCATGATGGATTCTTTGGTTGGCCAATCCCTAGGGGCCTCCTGCCACAATCATCATCAGAGGCGCTCCGGATGGGGCACGGACGCGGGACATCCCCCCGAGCAAGAGATGCTTCACATATAAAACATATTCGGTGGGGGTCAGTGACCCTATGTCCACGGCTCTGTGACTCCATGTCTTGTTTCGAGTAATAAACTTAAAAACAAATTTCCTTCAATACTTCGGATATATAGGCCTTTTTTTGGCGGAAAATAATTTCATTTAAATGGAGAGAAAGCGTACTTTTTTTGTGATGACCAGCATTCAGGCGGGCGCTGAGAACAAACGAGAGCAGCAGTGCTAACTTCTCAAACTCTTTCGTTGTTGTTGTACATTTTCTGATGATACATACCAACGTTGAGGATTGACCAAGAACCTTGGTGGATTTTTCCGGCTACAAGGCCCACCTGACAGCACTTTTGAATTGGGCAAACGGTTAAGAAATGTAATAAAGAGCCAGAAAATATTCAGTGACTCATGCCGTTTTGGGGATAATAGGCTTAACAAATGATTTTCGAGCAGGTTAGCAGGACCGGCGTGTGGTTTCTGATATATTCGTGTGAATGACCGCAATAATCCCTCCCCGACAAAACCCCAGGGGTGTGGCCCCCCTACGAAAGGAGCACATTCATCGACACAGGGAGGCCAATGCGTTGAATTGGCGCGGCTAAATAGCGCTTCTGATTCAAAGAAAAATCGTGGCAGTACAAGAAAAAGATTTCACTTGTTTCTTCTTCACCACAAGCAGCACAAAGGCGGCAGGAAGTAAGACCAGCCCGATGAAAATAAAAGTTAAGCTGTGGTATTCTACATCTGATACTGGTGAAGGTGACTTCACGCTGGCGGGACACGCAAAATCTCGCATTCCAAGTGTGCGCTAGATGGGCATAGTTATCCAAGAATGTGATAGTACCTTCTGATGCTACCCCTAGGCGTTTATATCTGCGGACCTTTGCTAGCGACAGGAAACAGAAGGTAGAGCTGAGGTCTAAAGCCATCTAAAGAAGAATCGGGCAAAGTTTGGCTTTTTTACTGAGCCGGGTGTCGCGTAATTTGGGAGGCACGGGGCGGTTGAAGGTACAAATGAGTAATGATTTTTGGGGGATATTAGAGCAATACAAACCGTCGGGTAATCAGAAATAATAGCAACATATAAATATTATGGAGGTAACCTTTCTAAGGTCGTAAATTGCAAAAAACTCTGCTTCGAATATATGAGTAAAATGAGGTAAAATATAACAGTGATCTATCAGGTTGTGGGCTGAAAATATAGACGCCCGCTATCTCCGAATGTTGCGATGCATCTGGTGCCCCTAACACGTGAGATCTTAAGGTCCCCGGACGCTCGTTCAGCAAACCTTCACTATTCCTGGGGATAGCAGCTTGGCGTTATTAGAGAATACGTCATCGAAAGACATAGGAGCGTGTACGGCTTCACATAACTTCACAAGAACTGCCAGAAGGATAATCGTGAGCGGTGAAATCAAGCTTTGGGTATTAACACATGGAGGAAGACTGTATCGAGGCCATTGAGTGTTAAAAAACAATGCTGGCTAAGTCCCCATAATTTACAAAGATTTCGTCAGATGAGATTCGAAGATTCTCATCATAGTCTGCACTGTTAGGAGATTAATTGGACTCTCTAGACACGACAACTGGGCCTCTATATCTTCTCATCCTCAAGGTTCGAAGAGTCAGCCTATAAGCGAGCGCGGAGAATGATCAAGTGCAGACAGCTTGGAGAATAGCCTACTTCCCCACGCTTATATCCCAAATGCGTGGTCCCGATGTATCGTTCTCATAGGTGAAGGCAAACAGAACACCTCTAGACGAAGTCGAACGGTTGTAGTGTGGCTGAAGCATGAATAACTTCGTAGGGCGTCGTAGTTCGATGGGAAAGCACAGTTCCCTCAAGAACTTTGCAGTTGGCACAGCTCGTCTGACACCGACCCAAGTGTTGTGGTGACACATCAATTTTGCCTGCGAATATACTGAGCAAACCATTTGTCCATGGTGTTCACAGTTCAAAAATATTAAGTAAAGTCCGAGCGGTCATGCATGCGTGCCTCGAGCGCACGTTCGTTAAGCTAAGCATACCCACGTACGGAAATGGGCCAATACTGGTCATAAATCTCCAGCGTTCGCAGCGTGCGTCGAACGAGTGTTCTTCAGGCCAAGCATACCCACTTAAGAAGATTGCCCAACATTGGCTAGAAAAATATTCCAGCAATCGCCGCACTACGTCAAGAGTTGCTCGAGATCAGGGAGACACGTCATAGCATACGCTCGTCTTTCATTCGCCCTCGTGTCGCCGTGCGCATGCGCCCGCACTTTGTAAGAGGCGCGACTTAAGTGTCGTATCTGCTGTAGGTGATCATTATTTTCACATAGACTGGCTGCGGATCGTTCGCACGGCCGAGAAAGACGGCGTACTTCCAGAGGCTTGGCGTGAAAAGCATCCTCTTGACGCAATAGGACGCGCATTCAGGGTGGCGTACAAAAACAACGACCAAGACGAATAGCTCTCTCTGGGCTTGCTCAAAATAAGGTAATTGAAAGTCCATGCCACAAACGCCAACTGCGGCCCCACAATGATATTGAAACTCGTTTGTGGTCATCAGTAGTTGCCTACAATTGCCTCGTCGTTAAGGTCTTGCGCTTGACTGCAAGCTTTCCTGAATGTTTCGCTCTCCGTGACCTTTCCAGCGAACCAGGCCCCACACACACGAGTTTACTTGGTCCGCACGAAACCAGACTGTGTCGCGAGTTGTGCTGCCGGGTGCCTGTTGACCGCGTGTCTAATTTGGGAGCGTGTTTAAGTAGATCGACAAACAGAAAGACAGCTAGACACGCAAATTACAATTTTGCTGTTTAGGTAGAGCAAAACACCCTTGTCTTTGAATGTTTTAGTTTTTGCGGAACTCATTGTACAGACCGCCGGCATAGGTGTAGTCGGGTTTTTAAGACAGTAAAGCAGCCAAAGGCAGGGAAAAATTCCCATTCTTCTATAGTTTGACTTAAGGGACAACAAATTAGGCTAAAAATTGCACGCTCGAGGGCCTATTTGCTTCTTGCAAGAATCGTTGCAAGGAAAGTACACACGTAATAACATGGACTGAACGCATTCGGAACTCTGCCTCTGTAACTTCAACATCTCTTACGTGGCCAGTGCGGACTTGTAGTAAATATACTTGGAGTACAAAAGTGTGGCCCCACTAAGCTCTTATAAAGGCCAAACAAACGATTGAAAAACGAATTGTAATATTACGAAGTAAAGAAGTGTGGCTTCAAAAAATTAAGAAGTTTAACTTTGACAGTCTAAGGTGAATCAAGTTGAGATAAACTGCATTGCCGTAGGGAGTCTAGTTTGGTTGGCCTGCCCAACCCAAAAGGTGAGGCTATTCAACGGAACTACGAATTTTTCTGCTTGATTGGGGGAATTCTGTACTCCTAGGGGTTAGGCAGTTAATTATGCACATGACGTACGACCTGTGGAGCTTTGGTTTGCTAAGTGTATAGTATTTCGACATGTTAGAATAAAATGCGCAAAAAACAGGAAGAAAAGCGTTCGGTCTGACCTCTCACCACATTTTTGCTAAAATAATTGCTTTTTGATGGTGCAGCAAACAGAAGAAGGCCAAAGGTTCAGCCGAGTACGGCAATGCAAAATTCAATGCAGGCAAGATAGTCAGCCCGAACAAAAGAAGGAGCTGGAAAATGTTACCGAAACACGTTCTTCAGGTAATGAACACAAAGAATGTGACATTGCTTCTAATGACCATGACTGCGGTGTGAAATCCGTCGTTGTTTGCGGCAGCTAAATTTTGTAAAGCAATTATGGCCATACCAGATGACTTATCTCTTCCTAGCAAAGAACCCTTTTTTCATGGTTAGAACAAGTCATTTTTAGTATTCTGTGCAGGAAACGGAGACACTGCCTTGGTACGTTTGCTGTACACAGAAAGAAAAAATCTTCAAAAACAATTTGTTAGGCCTACCCAACCGCTCTTATAGGTTGGAAGGCGCAGATAGCAAGTGATGCTAACCTCAAAATATCCTATAAATACTTAGGGTGGTCCGACACACGCTAGCGTCGCGGTACGCTGTGAAAACATGCGCTCAACGTTGGGCATGCTATATAGCCAAGCCTTTGCGAAGCAGTAATTATTTAACAAACACTAAAATAATTCGCCGCAAACGTTCCATCATGAATAAAAACCGAGTGATTACAAGAAACCACGGGGTGCCCTCAATATTGCAAGTAATATCGTATGTAGCTATGGTTTATATATACCTTAAGCAGTTGCCACTGAAAGAACGAAATCTTGGTCATCCCTCAAGTGCCTTATTTGGGTGTCGAAACCTTCCAAAGCACAGCACTGAAAAAACGCGTCACAAATGAAAAGAACACACGAAGTGACTTATTTGGGTGTCGAAACCTTCAAAAGCGCAGCACTGAAAAAACGCGACACAAATGAAAGGAACACGCGACGAACATCCTGTGTTCCTTTCGTTTGTGTCGCTTTTTTGTCACTGTTGCGCGTTTTGACTTTTTCGACACGCAATTTTACCAACTATCCCAACTCGCCGTTCTGGCTTATTTGGGCTGTGTACACAAAGCATCTCCTACTCGAGAATGTGGCAATAAATGTCAGTGCGTATGAACTAGAAACAGCCACAAAACAAGCAAACCACTATGAATCCGTGCATTCATTTTGAGAAAAAAATCACCGGCTTTCCAGCCCTCTGGGCGGCTTAGAAAACATTTGTGAAAACTAAAAGATTTATTTTTTTATTTATTTATTTATTTATTTATTTATTTATTTATTTATTTATTTATTTATTTATTTATTTATTTATTTATTTATTTATAGTATATTGTGGTCACGAAGGACCATGCAGGTCGAATAAAGCACTACATATAGCAATACATATAACACATTTCAATTACATAAAAAGCTACAAGATTTAGAAGAGAAACAGAAAGTAACTATACCCCAAACATTCCCCAGGTGCCTAAATTAATAGTTTCTAATTTGAAAAACCTGAAAAATATGACAGTGCATACAAACAAAAAATGTAACAAGAGCTGTAAGTGCATTTTCAAATCAGTGAATAGGGCATTTTAAAACGCGCTGGCAGAGTGGTATGAAACAATTTTTGAGACAGTAAATTTCAATCTGTAATGGTTCGCGGAAAAAATGAGTTTTTGTAAAGATTATCGCGCGTTTGGTACTGAAGAAGATTACATGACTGCCGATGTTTCAAGTGCCTGGCAAAAATGTTTGTATAGCTGTGTAAGCATTCTCATTTACGGAGTTGTAATACAGCAAATATAGGAATTTGAGTATGTCTACTTTCCTGCACTGCTCTAGTATTGGAATCTTTTTTACGCGCATTATAGATGACGGTGAATCTTTTCTGTTATATTTCTTAAATATGAAACGATAGCGCCATAAAAATTATAGCACAACTCTTCTCCCATCCCCGCACCGCTTACTTCCTTGCAAGCAGCAATAATTATAGAGATGTGTTTCAGTAGTGGCATTTGCTGAGGTCCCTTTCAGTAGCTTTTCACAAAATCAGAATCATTTTCGTTCTTCGCAATGATGTGGTATTTCCAATACTTGTATTTCGAAGGCCACTTGATTGAAGAATATTTGCACGACATTGCTTTTTAATCGGAAATAACCCATGTTTTAATACTAATGTACCCAGCATACTGACAGCTGCGCCCATCTTCGGCGACCCGCCGTCTTTGAAAATGAACACCGCGAGAGCTTTTCTTCAAGAATTGACACCAGGTCCGCATCCAGAGAGACTGGTCTTTTTGGATAGCCCGCCAGATGGCCCCGAGCACGGATGCGTGCTCCTTGTGCTCGAAGAGTTTTTACTGGAAACAAGAGTTCATTTGATGTGCCGACTCTTACACTGGAGTGCATGTAAAGTGTGTGACCTGTCCAGATGACGAGCTGACCATGCTGGAGTCTGGGGAGCGGCGGTTTACCTGCAACAAGTGTGAGTGAGCCGGCGCTTCCCTTAACCAACCCACGACATCGGCTTGACCGACGGAGCCGACGGGGCCTCGGCGCATTCCACAACCCCACCGGGCGCTGCGACGATGGTGGCCACTCCGGCCCCTCCGTCGGGGTCAGTGACCCAACTGGTCAAGAAGGCTCCCCCGCGCGGCCTTCAGCAGGCTCCCTTGTTGCGCGGCCTTCCCGTCCGCGCGCTCAAGTCAGCGCGAGGACGGGAAGGCCGGTCAGCAAGCCATGGCCAATCCAGGGTACCAAGGTGCAGCCGGGAGGCCGGCGACAGCCGCGGAAACCAAGCTCCAGCTAACTTCCGGCCGCAGAGTACCAACCTCAAGGTGAGCTGAACAGAGCAGTTTTGCCCCCGCCGTTCTAACAACACCTCCTCGTCCCTCCCCATCACAACACCGTGCCCCACACCCACACATGCACCCACAATACCCGATGCGCTCCATGATGATCATTAGGGTTTGAGTTTAATTGCGCAAGGCCGACATGAGCAAATAGCGCCAAACACAAAGTTATTTGATGAGGAGGCAACACGAATAAAATCAGTTAAAGGCTCTGAGCATGGCTGGTGTGAAGGGCCAGGGTGAATACCAAGAGTGGTAAAAGATAAAAACTGTGGCTGGTGTACAGGACCAGGGGTAAAACTATGGGTTGTATGAGATGAGCTGTAAGAAGTGAACTTCTGAAAGAAAGTTAAACGTGCGCTGAAGAGAAAACATGGCATCGTCTCCTAAAAAGTATGGCGGATGAATGGTATATGTTGTCTGCAGACTTATGTGAAGTGTTTGCGTTGTGTAATGTCGAGTGCCTTGCATTGAATTAGGATGTATATCACGGATAGGCCCTCCCCACACCTGCTACACAGGGGTCTTGGAGATCCCGTGAGCAGGTGCGAGTGGGTTACATGTGTATGCCCTACACGTAGCCTAGCTAATGTAACTTCAGTGTGCCTGTTGTGTGAGTCAGTAGTGAGTCATTCCCAAGTGTGGTGTGAGTCATTCCCAAGTGAGTCACTCCCAAGTGTAATTTTATTACGTGTAGTTTATTGTCTGTCTGTCCGCTCCAGTGTACTCACCAAGTTTTATGGAGTTGTTGTCTAATGTGTGGCTTGAGGTCTGTGTAAGGTAGTGCTGCCATGACTACTGTGTTTCGGAGTGAAGCACTGGCGGCCATTTCATCCGCCAGTAAGTTCATTTCCGACAATGCCAGAGTGGCCTGGCACCCAACACACAGTCCCCTTAAGGTTTAAAGAATAAGCTACCATAATTGTTTTGAAGATAAGAATAATGACATGGTTTTTCGATGACATACCGATAATGCACGGACGACGCTCAGCGAATCTGTATAAATGATGGATTTAGGAATATGATGTTCAAATGCGGAATCAGAAAAATGCCATATGCTCCTGCCGTCAAAATACTAGTTGTTATGTTCATAGTTCTATTTGCTTCAACGTTGGGTTCATGTGCAGCACAAGGCACCACAGTGAACGTTTCAGATGCATAACTGAAACACTCTGCAGCGCTGTATTTGTCCTGCAGATACATGAAATGCTGCAAAATGCAAGTTCTTCGTGTCCTGTTCCTGTTGTACTGCACGAAAGACAAGTCACACGATACACGATGAAGATGCCATGGTGCTACGAGGTCAGTGTGAGACGATTTGAATGCGTCGAAGCAGCAGACCTCAGGAATACTCATCTCGTGCCTCACTCTCTGCGAGACGGAAACATAAATTGATGGACAGTTTAAAAAGAGTTGAGTTGTGGATGTATCTTTAAGAAGTTGTTTAGAGGGATAGTCCATTGATGAAATTTTGGAGGCATATAGAAGGTTAACATAAGTTCTCTGTTACGCTAAGCACCATGTGTCGCACTCTGCATAAAGACTGTGAACAGGACTGGTACGGAATGCGCCATAATACAGGCGAAGCCCCAAGTTAAGCACTGGGTCGAGCATTTTCAGTGCTGTTTTCGTGGCTGATCCATAAACAACATTTCCGTAGTCCAATTGTGACCCTACCAACGCGGTATACAGGCGAAACAGAAGTTGTTTGTCTGCACCGTATGATTGGTGATACAGGACTTTTAGAATAGTCATTGTTTTAGGCATTTTTGTTTGATTAGTTTTATGTGAGCAATGAAAGTTAGTTTTTCGTCAACCACACCCCAAAACTTGTGTTCCTTTTTCACTGGGATTGAATCACCATTGAGTTTGATGTCAGGATCGGGCAGAATGCCATGACTTTTTTGGAATACAGCACAGGTACTTTTCGCAGGATTAGGTCTGAAACCATGTTCGTCAGCCCAGCGAGAAAGTTTGTTTACCCCAAGCTGGACCTGACATTCATATATGGAGATGGTACATAATTTGAAATATATTTGAGCGTCATCGACATAAACGGGGGGAGAAATAGAGGGCGGCAGTGGCTTTCGGAGAGAGTTCATCTTAACGGTAAACAATGTGCAGCTCAAAACGCCACCTTGAGGCACGCCATTCTCTTGCACGTGAACAATTGATAGTGCAGACCCAACTCTGACACGGAATGTTAGGGTAGACATGTAACTAGAAAAAGTGTTCTGCATGCTACCTGACATACCAAAAAATTTTAAGTCTCTAAGAATGCCGTAGCGCCATGCCGTAACATATGCCTTTTCAATATCGAAAAACACCGTCATGCAGCACTGCTTTTGTATGTATGCATCTTTAATGTAAGCCTCTATACAAACAAGTTGTTCCCTTGTTGATCGCCCCGCCCGAAAGCCAGCATGGCAGCTCTCGAGAAGACCATTGTACTCTAGAAAGTACACGAGCATCTTATTGATCATCTTCTCGAGCAGCTTGCACAGGCAGCTTGGTAGGCCGATGGGATGATAACTAGCAGTGGAAGACGGTCCTTTGGTTCCTTTCCCTCATTCAGAAAAGCCATTACGACGGCTTCCCTCCAAGACCCTGAAGGTTCCCCGAAAGCCGTGTCTTGTGGTAGAGGTGCAAAGGTGTTTCGAGTGTGTTTGCGTGTAAATGTATAATAGTGTATGTAATGTTGTCTGCGCCTGGAGCTGAAGATTTACAAGTACTGAGTGCAATCTTCTGCCCTGGAAGTGAGAAGGAGCTGTTATAAGATGAAGTCGACTTACTACTATCTCCCAAGGACTTCTTCTCCCCGGATGCTTTTGTGTTGTGTTGTGTGCAAAGCTGGACACGTGTTGGAAGTGTTGTGCGAGTGTGTTAGCCTGGTCTTCGAGTGTGTCCCCTGTTGTACTGACCAGGGGTAGGCTATGTATATACAGTGTAGCCCATTTATAACGAACCTACTTACAGCGAAATAGCGGTTATAACGAAGTGATCTTAATTTCCCGTCACAATTTCCGCATTTTCAATGCCTTTGAAGTCCACTTTTAACGAAGTAGAAATATGCGACTGAGCGGATATAGCGAAGTTTTTTGTCGAGAACAACAAAAAAATCCATCAAACCACCTTGTGAGCTTTCGCGTGAATCAACTAGGCCGAAAAACCGCCAATTCTTGGCTCCCGGCAGCCGCTTCGCCCCACTCGGCTCCCTGCGAAAGCTTGCTTCGCCGCACCACACGGTCGCCAGGTAGCCGTCTCGCGAACGCTTCCCGTTCTTTTTTCCAGTGCCAGGCGGCCCGACCAGCGCAATCTTATCTCGTTTCACAGCGTACTCCCCTCTTCAGAGAGGAGGTTATCGGGGCAGCTTCAGAAACTTTGTGGCCGCTTTAGACTGGTTCCGCTTGTGGCGCCTCATTTTGGTGAAAAAGCAAAGCAAGTTGGTGCGCTCCTAAATTGTATTTCTTCCACGGCATGGCGCCACCAGCTAGGCCTGCCTAGAGTTACTGTAACAGTAACTCTGGGCCTGCCTAAGCTTGGCTGCGGTGCTCCGCCAGCGGCTCCGCGCAAACCTGTCGCACGCAAAGCCGTTCTTTCTTTCGTGGTGTTCAGTCAGTTCAAGTGACGACATTGGTGGGCCTCAGCCTGGGACCACTGGAGGAGCTGTCGAAGCTGTCGACCCGCTGCGTATGTACTTGTGCTCCGAACCGGGCAGTTGCGATCTGTTGGACAACGTTGAGCACCGTGTTCTAAAACGCGCGCCCGCGAAAGGCGTGCAAGGGACCCTTGATCGCTTTTTTCAGAAAGTGTAAATAATTTTTTTTTCTTGGTATGCATAATGTTTGATTTTTTTAGAGTCCAGATATAGCGAAAAAGCGGTTATAGCGAAGCAATTTCAGATTCCCACCAACTTCGTTATAACCGGGCTACACTGTATTGTCCTTTAGGTTTTCGTATTCTTGTCCATACCTTGTGAGTGTCTGTGTATGACTTGATAGAAGTGAGGAAAGCGCGCCAACTTTCCTTTTTCGCATCACGACGCACACGCTTTCCAAAGGCTTTTGACCGTTTAAATGAAATGAGATTATCCGACGTGGGGTACCATAGAAAGACACCCAAAGCTTCGTTCTGGGCCTCTCGCGGCCGCCTACAGTCCTCATTCCACCAGGGCATCATGGGGTTGCCGGACGCACTGCAGGCCTGGGGAATAGACTTTTCGGCAGCGGCGACGATGTGCGCCGTGATGAGTTGGGCGGCGCACTCCACGTTTAGGTGTTTTATGTATGTGTAGTGTAGTTGAGATGTTAGTGTGAATGTGCTCCAGTTAGCTTTTGGTTCATTAAACCTTGTATAGGAAGATGGACTGCTTGGGCCTGTACCTATATATGTTAATGAAGTGGGGAAATGGTTCCTACCATATGGGTCCATGCCCACACCCCACTCAAAACATGGAAAGAGAACTGCGGAGCCAATAGCCAAGTCAAGATTTGAGTATGCATTGTGTCCTAAGGTATGGTATGTAGGCTGTTTTTTGTTGAAAAGGCATGCTCCGGGGGATGTAAGAGACTTTTCTATCAGGCGACCTCGGGCATCCATTCTGGAGGAGACCCAAAATGAGTTGTGCGCATTAAGGTCGCCTGGTAGGATGTATGGTTCGGGCAGCTCGTCAACCAGTGCCTCGAAATCGGAGCTCAGAAGTGCAAAATGAGGAGAGATGTAAATAGAGCATATTGTTATCAACCAATTGAATATTATTGTACGGATGGCTACAGCCTCAAGGACAGTGTTTAAAGAAAGAAAGTTGCATGCTAATGATTTCTTGGCTACAAAGGCCACACCACCGGAATGATGGGTGCAGCCAACCCTGTCCTTTCTGAATACCGTGTACCTATTTAAGAAATTCGTCTGTTTGGAATTGAGGTGCGTAGTTTCTTGGAGACACATTATACTTGGCTGACTGGCATACAGCATCTGATACAAATCGTCAAGATTTTTTAAGAGGCCTCTGCAGTTCCATTTGATCATGTTTTCTGTTCCAATTATTTACAGTTAAGGATGACTAGAGTGTGTGTGTGTGTGTGTGTTTGTGTGTGTGTGTGTGTGTGTGTGTGTGTGTGTGTGTGTGTGTGTGTGTGTGTGTGTGTGTGTGTGTGTGTGTGTGTGTGTGTGTGTGTGTGTGTGTGTGTGTGTGTGTGTGTGTGTGTGTGTGTGTGTGTGTGTGTGTGTGTGTGTGTGTGTGTGTGTGTGTGTGTTCATGTGTCGTCTTTCGGGGCTGTTACTCGGGGATTGGGCTTTTTAGACCTTGCTGTAGGCTTGGTCGTCGGAGGCCACTACTTGCGCTGCGTTGCAGGCAAGACCGGTGCGACATCCATATCGTCATCAGATATCCTGGGGGTCCCTGTCGAATCGGGCCCACGGACTTGGCCCTATCGGGAGCCCTTCGTTTGAGCTGCAACCGCCGCGGGCGTCGGGTGCACCAGAAGTGGCACGGGCGGTGCGGTGGCGGTGGGAGCCGGTGCGGGGCCCACGGTGTCCATCCCCTCGGCACCCTCCAAGGCACTAGAGGACGGGGACGAAGACTAGCGAGGGGCACCGGTCCCGACACAACTGGTTTGCACCGCAACCGCTGCTGCCTCAGCAAGCGGCGTAGTGCCTGGTTGGGCTGCCGGAAGCGATCCAGCGGGGGGCGCAGGAGGGACCAGATCAGACTCGCTGAACTAGGTCCCTGTGGAGACCAGACGCCGCTCCGCCCCCGGCGAGCTGCGTCGGCGTACCTGACCAGCGGGAAAAGGCAAACCTCTTCCGCGCCTCTGGGAAGCTGAGGTTTTTTGTCACCTTGAAATTGGTTATTTTCTTTTTATACTAGGAACTTTTCCCCATTTCTTGCAGTAGGCCGCATGTGGGCCCTTGCAGTTTGCACATGTGAGGTTTCCATAATCAAAGTTGTCCTTGAAGTGATCCTGCGCGGAGCATTTCGCACAGGTTGTTTTTCACCGGCAAAAGGTTGTCCTGTGCCCGAACCGCTGGCACTTGAAGCAACAGCGCGACTTCTAAATATAAGGTCGAATGGAGCATCGAACGAAGCCTGGGTTGATATGTTCAGGAAGCGAGGAACGCGTAAATGTCAGGATAATATGTTTCGTGGGGATTATCTTATCATCCTTGCGCATCGTGATTCGGCGCACGGCTGGGACACCCTGACTCTTTAAACCTTCAAGAAGGTCTGCATCGGCCTCGGTAAGGAGATCTGTCTCAGAAATCACACCCTGGGAGCTGTTGAGGCTCCGATGGGGTGTGACCCTGATGTCTAGATCATGGATGCGGGTTTGTGCAAGAAGAGTGCGGGCTCGTTGTTCGGCATTGAGTTCTAGTAGAATTGCTTTTTGGCTTGATATTTTCCACCTATTGTGCTTTGCAGAAGTTTAGAAACTAAGAATACGGACAGGGAAGCAAAAGGTCTTGCTGAGTCAGCTGACTCAATTACAAGAAAACGAGCATAGTTATTCACGGTTTTTGAAAAGACAGTTGCTGGAAGAGGTGGGAATGAAACTTCGCAGCGGCCTTTTTTTTCAAGGACCGATCACGGTTGGGGGGGGGGTTGAAAATACCATACGGCACACTACAAACAGACAGGGAGCCCATCCGCCGGTGTTTGACCTGGGCTCCGACGGCCACCGTTCGTGGTTTCTATCATTCACCATTCAACACATCGCCACGGTTCATTCCAGCTTATGTTTGGGGGCTTGGGGTCCGCCGTACCGCCAGTACCGTCAACAAGTTTGCTCAAGCTGCCCCGTGTGGGGCCGATGCGCTCGAGTCGATGCGAACCGGTCTCCAAGCTGAATTCACGCCAACATAAAAAACTGCAGGCACACGTCGAGGAGCTCCGCCAACAGCACACACGAAGCTTACAGCACTACACCGCCACCATTGACGAAATCCGGAGCCAGTTGCGGACGCATCACGGGTCCCTTCAGAACGAAGTCCGAACCCTCGTAACTGATGCCATCCGCGAGGTCCTGAAAGAAGCTCAACCCTAGCCGATTCTCCCAATTACTCTGCCCGTAGCTACGCATGGAGGAGACAGAGATAACCGAGACTTACGCCGCGTCCACCCCTACATCACACCCACAACGGATTGCCCCGCAATGCTCCAAACTACGCCCAGCCACCCCCTCAATACGGCTAGCCATCTTACACTTTTTACAGAACCTGGCCGGCCCACTCGCATGGGTAACAGCCTTAAACGGGTAACAGGTCAGGACCTCACTCTAACCCATGGCCTTGCAACCACAGGTGGTCAAACCTAGAAGAGAAACTCGGCAGTGATCACTGCTTCCTCTTCACTGAGATAGCGGAATTCGCGCCAAGGTTTTCAATCGATCATCGCAATCACCGACTGGGTCGCCTTCCGCAAGCGTCGTGCCCTGCCGAGTGGCGATAGCTCACCCGACACTGACCCTACGTCAATTACTGGAGTCCCCGGGCCATGACCTCTTCTTTCCTTCCCAGAGTGGACTAAACTTTTTGAAAGCGATCTGTCAGGCACTACTAGAACAATACAAACAACAGCTCACACGGCAGATGTGTACAACCACCTTCTTCATATTTTGGATGCCCGCCGCAGCCTCAGCAAACGATGGCGAGGCAAAGGCACAATCGGAGACTTCGGAAAAGGATCGTCTTGCTCACCGCCGCAGCCGAACGCTACGCAGAAGAGTTGACACGGGCCAACTGGAAAAATTTCTGCAACCAGCTACAAGGAACACTTGGAACAGCAAAGACATGATCGCTGCTACGCAGTCTCCTCGACCCCAAGCAGACCAAAACGGAAACCACGAAAGCCATCCGTACATCCGTACAGAGAAAACCTTGACAAAGCGCTCTCTTAGCAGCGCTATATTAGCGTCAGTCCCCGCCCCCCTATCGGCCTTACCCAGACACCTCTGACGCGAATGTCCTGCTCGATGGTGACATCACAGAGGCGGAAGTGATAGGGGCCCTTCGACACCTCACAAAAACCACTGCACCGAAAGGGGACGGCCTTCAATACAACTTACTTGGCAACCTGGACGGCCCCGCCATAACCCAGTTGACGGCTGACTACAACGATGCGTGGCGCAAGGCCACTCTACCACATAAATGGAAGCACGCCGACATCATTCTTATACTCAAACCGGGCAAACCCCTATCATTTGGCAACCTCCGCCCCATCTCACTTCGTGTCTGGGCAAGCTTCTCGAACATATATTTCTTGCTAGGCTGCAACCACATCTTGAAGCCACCCACGTTTTCCCCGACACAATGTTTCGTTTTCGTTCCCACGTAGCCCCACAGGATGTGCTCCTCCAACTCAAGCATGACATCCTGGATCATCCCAACAGAGCTAAAACACGCGCCGTCCTGACACTCCACCTAAAAGGTGCGTTTGATAACGTAGCACACGAGCTCATTCTTGACAATCTGGCATCATCAAATTGTGAAGAACGCACATACAATTACGTCAGAGCCTTTCTGGCTGTATGGACAGCCACCATAGGGTTAGGTGAACCCTGCTCACCACCCTTTCAACTGACTAAACGAGGAACGCCCCAGGGCTCAGTTCTATCCCCCATACTCTTCAATGTGGCCATGGCTAAGCTGCCTCCTCTACTCGACCCAATTCCGGAGCCTCCACGCGCTCTACGCGGACGATGTGACCAAGTGGGCAACACGCGGATCGGACGGCCTGAAAACGGCAGCAGATGTAGTTTAGAATTATGCCTCTCTGGGGGGCCTCTCTTGCGCAGAGGAGATGTCTTGGCTTCTTGTTATGCCTCCCCGCATGCGACCAGTAACCAAGCCAGAAATCTCCGTTTACCTTACCAGTAATTTGATCCCGCGCGTCACCCGAGTCCGAGTCCTAGGCCTCCATCTACAGTCTAACGGCCGCGCTACGCACACAGTTCACCTCATGAAAAACCAAATCACGCAAATCACACGCATGATCCGTCGCATCTCCAACAGATGCGCCGGCCTCAAGGAAACCGACACCCTCCGCATAGTTCAGTACCTACTCATCGGCCGCCTTCCCTACCACGTCCCGTTTCATAATTTGCTGCGCTCAGAACTCCACCGCCTCAACACTGCTTTACATACGGGAATCAAAGCTGCCCTAGTACTTCGCCCCTACACTTCTACACAATGTCTCCTTCAATTTGGTGTTCACAACACGTTAGACGAAAATATTGAGGCACAACGAGCTGGTCAGCGTATCTTCCTTAGCACCACCCGCACCGGTCGTCACGTGCTCGCCCACCTGGGATACCCTGAGCCATCCTCACCTCTCCCACCAAACCCTGTAGGTCTTGCGCCTGTCTTTTCTGCACGTTTAAAAGTTTCCCCGCTCCCCATACCATGCACGCGGAAACCAATCAGGACCGACGCCGCGCCCGAGCCGAAGCACTAGCCCGCCAGTACGGCCATGACCCACATGTGATTTACACTGACGCAGCCAGTTACCCAGCCAACCCTTACGCCAAAGTGGCAGTGGCCTGTGCAGTTGCCGTTCTTGTCTTACAAGAAAGTCGTTGTATAGCTCGTGCAACGCTATTTTCATTTATTGTAATTGAAAAAAGGGCCGTGAATGTTAGGTTGTTTCAGTGAGTGTTTATTGTGTGGTTTGACGCGCCGGCGCAACGCAGGCATTGAGGCACGCCGTAGTGAAGAGACCCGAGTTATATTGAACACCTGGACATCTTTAACGTGCTCCGAAATCTCGTACATAGGGGCATTTTTGCCTTTCTCCTCAATCAGAAAAGCGGTTTTTTAAACTGCATATTTACGTTTGAGTTCTCGGCGCGTGTCTGAAATAGTGAACAGTGGAAAACCCTATGGTCGCTAAATTCCTCAAGCACGTGGGTAAAAGCTTTCTCAAAATTGTTAGTTAAAAGCGAATCTAAAAGGTTTTTGCCAAGTGTAGTTTCTGTTACTATCGGGGTGATGAAATGCAGGTGTGTCAAATGCCAAGGTACTTGAAGTGACTGCCCAGAATAAGAACAGGATTTCGATAACGATAAGTATACACATACTCTTGGAAGTGAATCTTTCAGCAAGTCGACATACTCCGGTCCGCTATTGGGGGGGAGAGGGACGGGTCGGTAGCACGCACCGATAATAAGAGTGATATGAGCTGACTGCGCAGTAACCCAAACAACTTTGATGGATGTGTCGTACGCGATAACTGACGGTTGGAATACTTGTTTAACCGCTATAATTACTCCAAATCCTATGATACCGATCTGTCTGAGCGGAAGACTGCAAACTGTGCAGGAAAATCAAGTTCAGTCTTGGAAATGTCGTCCGAGAGCCACGTTTTTGCACCGATCAAAAATGTCGGCTGAGCATGCGTGCAAGGCAGAATTTAGTTTGCCCACCTTATTTAAAATGCTCCTGAAATTTATTAGGAGCAACCTTACCTCGGATTTGGCGGTGGAGGTCCGATTAGAAGAAACCGTTTGTCGATCGATTAATTTATTGATTGATTAATTGATTGATTGAATAATTGATTGATTGATTGATTGATTGATTGATTGATTGATTGATTGATTGATTGATTGATTGATTGATTGATTGATTGATTGATTGATTGATTGATTGATTGATTGATTGATTGTAGGGTTTAACGCACAGAAGCAACGCAGGTGATGAGACGCGCCGTAGTGGAGTGCTCCGAAATTATTTTGACACACGGGCATTTTTTCTTTATACCTCCATTAGAAATGTGGCTGCCGCAGCCGGTAATCGGACCCGCGAACGCGTGCTCAGCAGCCCTACGCTTTAGCCGTTAAGCCAGCGCGGCGGGTAAGACAGTTTGTCGATTGAATGGAGGTTGGTGTGATGAGCCTCCATTAGAGGCACAATGTTGGGGTCATTAAATGGGGAGGGAATTCCTGTCTGGTAGTTACGTCGACAACGCTATCGGTGACAAAATTGTATCAAAACACACGGTCCCAAATGTACAAACAGTTGAAGGAGAGCGAATAACCCTCGCTTTCTTTGCGGTGAAGTTTTGCAAAGTCCCTCAACCGTTTACGGGCCATCTACACCTTCGGCGAAAATTCTTCGTCAATCAAAACCTTGGAAAAATCTAAGGTATTTATCTTGAGGGCATTGCGCAAGATCTCCGTTTTGGCCTGAAAGTTTTGAAATTCGATGATAATTGGTCGATCGGAACACGGCGCCGCTTACCGACGCGATGGACGCGTTCGATGTCACCAACTTGTACCTCAAGATCCGCGCAAAAAAAATTCTTCAATTTTTTCGATTTCCTCGTAGTCTTTGTCGGTCTAGGGAAGGACTTTGAGGATGAGGATGTTCCTTTTCATCCTTTTATATGAATATGGCCTATATGAATCATACCCGTCTTCTGCAAATGTAAAGAAAAGTTGTTTAGTTCACGTATGTCTAATTATCCTGAAGCGTAAAATATCATTACGGATGCATAATTGGGTTTTCGCAAAAGAAGGTCCATTGAAAGAGCCTTGCTAAATATTAAAGAGCACATATTGTCAAATACAGAAAACGGGAAGTTTACTTTACACTGTGTATTAATTTTAGTAAAGCATTCGGCTATATAAACCATATTTTTTAGGTGAAAAGTTATCGCAATCAGGAAATCGTTGGAAGCCCCTAACACTTATCTAGATCTAAATCGTATCTAGAAAACAGAGTGCAGTCAGTGCATAGTTCTCGTGAACAGTTCATTTTTCTACCGATTTTAAATAGTGTTCCTCATGGCAGCGTGCTAGGTCCCCTGCTTTTTCATTTATATATGAATACTAGCAGTATTACCCGGCGGTGCCCGGGTGGGCCATTATATTAAGGACAGCAATTGGTTTTTGTTAGTCGCCATATTAGGCTGCTTCATTGGGAAGTGGTACGCAATCGGGAGCGCCTGCCTGCTGTACACAGGCTCCTACTGCAGTACACAGTACACAGTGCAGTACACAGGCTCCTACTGCAGGCGCGTCGTGGTAATGTGTAACGACTGGTACTCGTGTTTTACTCCAACTCTCGCTGAACAAATTGCACCAAGTTGGCGCGTTTGAGCGGATGAGTCAGTGAGTGAAAAAGGTTTTATTGAGCCGGCGAAGTGGGAGTGGTTCCCAATTTCAGAAAGCCATGTGATGAGTGGGCAGCCTTCGCTCTAGAGGAAGTATTGTCTGGACATCCAGATCGCTGTTAGTCAGCAGGTTCTCCCACAGCTCAAGGTTTGGAGAAGTGGATGGAAGAAGGAGGAGCTTGGTTTGCTTGCACTCTTAATAAGATATGAAGAAGAGTGCCAGGTTGCAACCACAACTTGAATTCGACAGGAGATTGCACTGGGAACACATGATGGAGGCCGGCTGGGTGAGGGGTATTCTTCCTCGCAGGAAGTGCTATCTCAGAAGATATGAACGATGCTCATCTGTACAGTTTTATCATAAGTAACATGGGCTCCCTACGGGAGGCGCGAGGTTGCAGGAAGTCCCAGCAGATGCCGAGGGCTAACCTTTGCGCTTTTTACTGGTACACCTTCTCTTTTACATTTATGATATATGACACCTGCTCCTACGGGAGACGCGTAGTTGCCGAAGGTGTCAACAGATGGCGACCGCTAAGCGAACGCGGGAAAACTCAACTGTATTTTACGTCCAAAAGAATGCAGAATAAAAAATCTCGCTGGCCTTGTTATCCGCATGTTAGGACAAAATCCTTAAAGTGGTTTTTGGGCAATAAAATGGGCAGCATTTTCAAGAAAAAACAAATGGGAGATATCAACTGGATGGGTGGTTATTAATGAAAGTGTAAAAACACAGTGTTTTCACGAAATCCCGCTTGCCTCTATTGGGAGGGTGTCATTGAAAAATGTTCTATAACAGTGTTGAGATACGTGAGTAAGTTGCCTATCTCAACAAAAACCAGTTCAATATCTCCGATGGCGGGCGGTAAGAAAATTAATACGTGAAAAACTATTTTACCGCTTTTCCCTCTCTCCATGGTGGAATTTTTAAAATTTTAAGAAATGTTGATCTCCAACACCGTAATTAGAATGTGCCCTTGCAATCTGTAGCCGTTTGAAAGAGCAGTTTGTCTAGACGTGTACATAACCTGTCAGGCCTTTTTGGCTCATCAGCCGTGTCATTTGTAAAAAACAATTTGACCCTTTTAGCGGCGTCGCCGAGCGAAATCCTTAAAAAGGGTACTGTGCATTTGTATGAGTAACATATTCTAGCAAAAATCAGTTGGATAACTGAATCGGTGAAAGATTTATTTGAAAATCTTTAGGAACACCGTTTTAGTTCCGGAATGCGGAATCACCTCGTTGGTGTAGGTTAGGGCGAAATCCAAAAACTACTTTTTAGGTATTCTTAAGGGCTACTTATATCAGCAAAAAGCGCTTCGATATGTGAATCGGTGACCAAGAAAATCACAAATTCGCGAAACCACAATTTCGCCCTTTTCTTCGGTTAGGAGGGCAATTTCTGAAAAACCCGCCTTAGTGGGCGCCTACTCAATGACGCAAATAAACTCGTGAAATTTCAAGTCTCTAGGTCTAACAGTTTTGGCTGGGCGTTGATGAGTCAGTCAGTCAGTCAGTCGGGCACTTCTCTTTATAGGTATAGATGACACCTGCTCCTACGGGAGACGCGTAGTTGCCGAAGGTGTCAACAGATGGCGACCGCTAAGCGAACGCGGGAAAACTCAACTGTATTTTACGTCCAAAAGAATGCAGAATAAAAAATCTCGCTGGCCTTGTTATCCGCATGTTAGGACAAAATCCTTAAAGTGGTTTTTGGGCAATAAAATGGGCAGCATTTTCAAGAAAAAACGAATGGGAGATATCAACTGGATGGGTGGTTATTAATGAAAGTGTAAAAACACAGTGTTTTCACGAAATCCCGCTTGCCTCTATTGGGAGGGTGTCATTGAAAAATGTTCTATAACAGTGTTGAGATACGTGAGTAAGTTGCCTATCTCAACAAAAACCAGTTCAATATCTCCGATGGCGGGCGGTAAGAAAATTAATACGTGAAAAACTATTTTACCGCTTTTCCCTCTGTCCATGGTGGAATTTTTTAAATTTGAAGAAATGTTGATCTCCAACACCGTAATTAGAATGTGCCCTTGCAATGTGTAGCCGTTTGAAAGAGCAGTTTGTCTAGACGTGTACATAACCTGTCAGGCCTTTTTGGCTCATCAGCCGTGTCATTTGTAAAAAACAATTTGACCCTTTTAGCGGCGTCGCCGAGCGAAATCCTTAAAAAGGGTACTGTGCATTTGTATGAGTAACATATTCTAGCAAAAATCAGTTGGATAACTGAATCGGTGAAAGATTTATTTGACAATCTTTAGGAACACCGTTTTAGTTCCGGAATGCGGAATCACCTCGTTGGTGTAGGTTAGGGCGAAATCCAAAAACTACTTTTTAGGTATTCTTAAGGGCTACTTATATCAGCAAAAATCGCTTCGATATGTGAATCGGTGACCAAGAAAATCACAAATTCGCGAAACCACAATTTCGCCCTTTTCTTCGGTTAGGAGGGCAATTTCTGAAAAAACCGCCTTAGTGGGCGCCTACTCAATGACGCAAATAAACTCGTGAAATTTCAAGTCTCTAGGTCTAACAGTTTTGGCTGGGCGTTGATGAGTCAGTCAGTCAGTCAGTCGGGCACTTCTCTTTATAGGTATAGATGACACCTGCTCCTACGGGAGACGCGTAGTTGCCGAAGGTGTCAACAGATGGCGACCGCTAAGCGAACGCGGGAAAACTCAACTGTATTTTACGTCCAAAAGAATGCAGAATAAAAAATCTCGCTGGCCTTGTTATCCGCATGTTAGGACAAAATCCTTAAAGTGGTTTTTGGGCAATAAAATGGGCAGCATTTTCAAGAAAAAACGAATGGGAGATATCAACTGGATGGGTGGTTATTAATGAAAGTGTAAAAACACAGTGTTTTCACGAAATCCCGCTTGCCTCTATTGGGAGGGTGTCATTGAAAAATGTTCTATAACAGTGTTGAGATACGTGAGTAAGTTGCCTATCTCAACAAAAACCAGTTCAATATCTCCGATGGCGGGCGGTAAGAAAATTAATACGTGAAAAACTATTTTACCGCTTTTCCCTCTGTCCATGGTGGAATTTTTTAAATTTGAAGAAATGTTGATCTCCAACACCGTAATTAGAATGTGCCCTTGCAATCTGTAGCCGTTTGAAAGAGCAGTTTGTCTAGACGTGTACATAACCTGTCAGGCCTTTTTGGCTCATCAGCCGTGTCATTTGTAAAAAACAATTTGACCCTTTTAGCGGCGTCGCCGAGCGAAATCCTTAAAAAGGGTACTGTGCATTTGTATGAGTAACATATTCTAGCAAAAATCAGTTGGATAACTGAATCGGTGAAAGATTTATTTGAAAATCTTTAGGAACACCGTTTTAGTTCCGGAATGCGGAATCACCTCGTTGGTGTAGGTTAGGGCGAAATCCAAAAACTACTTTTTAGGTATTCTTAAGGGCTACTTATATCAGCAAAAAGCGCTTCGATATGTGAATCGGTGACCAAGAAAATCACAAATTCGCGAAACCACAATTTCGCCCTTTTCTTCGGTTAGGAGGGCAATTTCTGAAAAACCCGCCTTAGTGGGCGCCTACTCAATGACGCAAATAAACTCGTGAAATTTCAAGTCTCTAGGTCTAACAGTTTTGGCTGGGCGTTGATGAGTCAGTCAGTCAGTCAGTCGGGCACTTCTCTTTATAGGTATAGATGACACCTGCTCCTACGGGAGACGCGTAGTTGCCGAAGGTGTCAACAGATGGCGACCGCTAAGCGAACGCGGGAAAACTCAACTGTATTTTACGTCCAAAAGAATGCAGAATAAAAAATCTCGCTGGCCTTGTTATCCGCATGTTAGGACAAAATCCTTAAAGTGGTTTTTGGGCAATAAAATGGGCAGCATTTTCAAGAAAAAACGAATGGGAGATATCAACTGGATGGGTGGTTATTAATGAAAGTGTAAAAACACAGTGTTTTCACGAAATCCCGCTTGCCTCTATTGGGAGGGTGTCATTGAAAAATGTTCTATAACAGTGTTGAGATACGTGAGTAAGTTGCCTATCTCAACAAAAACCAGTTCAATATCTCCGATGGCGGGCGGTAAGAAAATTAATACGTGAAAAACTATTTTACCGCTTTTCCCTCTGTCCATGGTGGAATTTTTTAAATTTGAAGAAATGTTGATCTCCAACACCGTAATTAGAATGTGCCCTTGCAATGTGTAGCCGTTTGAAAGAGCAGTTTGTCTAGACGTGTACATAACCTGTCAGGCCTTTTTGGCTCATCAGCCGTGTCATTTGTAAAAAACAATTTGACCCTTTTAGCGGCGTCGCCGAGCGAAATCCTTAAAAAGGGTACTGTGCATTTGTATGAGTAACATATTCTAGCAAAAATCAGTTGGATAACTGAATCGGTGAAAGATTTATTTGACAATCTTTAGGAACACCGTTTTAGTTCCGGAATGCGGAATCACCTCGTTGGTGTAGGTTAGGGCGAAATCCAAAAACTACTTTTTAGGTATTCTTAAGGGCTACTTATATCAGCAAAAATCGCTTCGATATGTGAATCGGTGACCAAGAAAATCACAAATTCGCGAAACCACAATTTCGCCCTTTTCTTCGGTTAGGAGGGCAATTTATGAAAAAACCGCCTTAGTGGGCGCCTACTCAATGACGCAAATAAACTCGTGAAATTTCAAGTCTCTAGGTCTAACAGTTTTGGCTGCGCGTTGATGAGTCAGTCAGTCAGTCAGTCGGGCACTTCTCTTTATAGGTATAGATGACACCTGCTCCTACGGGAGACGCGTAGTTGCCGAAGGTGTCAACAGATGGCGACCGCTAAGCGAACGCGGGAAAACTCAACTGTATTTTACGTCCAAAAGAATGCAGAATAAAAAATCTCGCTGGCCTTGTTATCCGCATGTTAGGACAAAATCCTTAAAGTGGTTTTTGGGCAATAAAATGGGCAGCATTTTCAAGAAAAAACAAATGGGAGATATCAACTGGATGGGTGGTTATTAATGAAAGTGTAAAAACACAGTGTTTTCACGAAATCCCGCTTGCCTCTATTGGGAGGGTGTCATTGAAAAATGTTCTATAACAGTGTTGAGATACGTGAGTAAGTTGCCTATCTCAACAAAAACCAGTTCAATATCTCCGATGGCGGGCGGTAAGAAAATTAATACGTGAAAAACTATTTTACCGCTTTTCCCTCTCTCCATGGTGGAATTTTTAAAATTTTAAGAAATGTTGATCTCCAACACCGTAATTAGAATGTGCCCTTGCAATCTGTAGCCGTTTGAAAGAGCAGTTTGTCTAGACGTGTACATAACCTGTCAGGCCTTTTTGGCTCATCAGCCGTGTCATTTGTAAAAAACAATTTGACCCTTTTAGCGGCGTCGCCGAGCGAAATCCTTAAAAAGGGTACTGTGCATTTGTATGAGTAACATATTCTAGCAAAAATCAGTTGGATAACTGAATCGGTGAAAGATTTATTTGAAAATCTTTAGGAACACCGTTTTAGTTCCGGAATGCGGAATCACCTCGTTGGTGTAGGTTAGGGCGAAATCCAAAAACTACTTTTTAGGTATTCTTAAGGGCTACTTATATCAGCAAAAAGCGCTTCGATATGTGAATCGGTGACCAAGAAAATCACAAATTCGCGAAACCACAATTTCGCCCTTTTCTTCGGTTAGGAGGGCAATTTCTGAAAAACCCGCCTTAGTGGGCGCCTACTCAATGACGCAAATAAACTCGTGAAATTTCAAGTCTCTAGGTCTAACAGTTTTGGCTGGGCGTTGATGAGTCAGTCAGTCAGTCAGTCGGGCACTTCTCTTTATAGGTATAGATGACACCTGCTCCTACGGGAGACGCGTAGTTGCCGAAGGTGTCAACAGATGGCGACCGCTAAGCGAACGCGGGAAAACTCAACTGTATTTTACGTCCAAAAGAATGCAGAATAAAAAATCTCGCTGGCCTTGTTATCCGCATGTTAGGACAAAATCCTTAAAGTGGTTTTTGGGCAATAAAATGGGCAGCATTTTCAAGAAAAAACGAATGGGAGATATCAACTGGATGGGTGGTTATTAATGAAAGTGTAAAAACACAGTGTTTTCACGAAATCCCGCTTGCCTCTATTGGGAGGGTGTCATTGAAAAATGTTCTATAACAGTGTTGAGATACGTGAGTAAGTTGCCTATCTCAACAAAAACCAGTTCAATATCTCCGATGGCGGGCGGTAAGAAAATTAATACGTGAAAAACTATTTTACCGCTTTTCCCTCTGTCCATGGTGGAATTTTTTAAATTTGAAGAAATGTTGATCTCCAACACCGTAATTAGAATGTGCCCTTGCAATGTGTAGCCGTTTGAAAGAGCAGTTTGTCTAGACGTGTACATAACCTGTCAGGCCTTTTTGGCTCATCAGCCGTGTCATTTGTAAAAAACAATTTGACCCTTTTAGCGGCGTCGCCGAGCGAAATCCTTAAAAAGGGTACTGTGCATTTGTATGAGTAACATATTCTAGCAAAAATCAGTTGGATAACTGAATCGGTGAAAGATTTATTTGACAATCTTTAGGAACACCGTTTTAGTTCCGGAATGCGGAATCACCTCGTTGGTGTAGGTTAGGGCGAAATCCAAAAACTACTTTTTAGGTATTCCTAAGGGCTACTTATATCAGGAAAAATCGCTTCGATATGTGAATCGGTGACCAAGAAAATCACAAATTCGCGAAACCACAATTTCGCCCTTTTCTTCGGTTAGGAGGGCAATTTCTGAAAAAACCGCCTTAGTGGGCGCCTACTCAATGACGCAAATAAACTCGTGAAATTTCAAGTCTCTAGGTCTAACAGTTTTGGCTGGGCGTTGATGAGTCAGTCAGTCAGTCAGTCGGGCACTTCTCTTTATAGGTATAGATGACACCTGCTCCTACGGGAGACGCGTAGTTGCCGAAGGTGTCAACAGATGGCGACCGCTAAGCGAACGCGGGAAAACTCAACTGTATTTTACGTCCAAAAGAATGCAGAATAAAAAATCTCGCTGGCCTTGTTATCCGCATGTTAGGACAAAATCCTTAAAGTGGTTTTTGGGCAATAAAATGGGCAGCATTTTCAAGAAAAAACGAATGGGAGATATCAACTGGATGGGTGGTTATTAATGAAAGTGTAAAAACACAGTGTTTTCACGAAATCCCGCTTGCCTCTATTGGGAGGGTGTCATTGAAAAATGTTCTATAACAGTGTTGAGATACGTGAGTAAGTTGCCTATCTCAACAAAAACCAGTTCAATATCTCCGATGGCGGGCGGTAAGAAAATTAATACGTGAAAAACTATTTTACCGCTTTTCCCTCTGTCCATGGTGGAATTTTTTAAATTTGAAGAAATGTTGATCTCCAACACCGTAATTAGAATGTGCCCTTGCAATCTGTAGCCGTTTGAAAGAGCAGTTTGTCTAGACGTGTACATAACCTGTCAGGCCTTTTTGGCTCATCAGCCGTGTCATTTGTAAAAAACAATTTGACCCTTTTAGCGGCGTCGCCGAGCGAAATCCTTAAAAAGGGTACTGTGCATTTGTATGAGTAACATATTCTAGCAAAAATCAGTTGGATAACTGAATCGGTGAAAGATTTATTTGAAAATCTTTAGGAACACCGTTTTAGTTCCGGAATGCGGAATCACCTCGTTGGTGTAGGTTAGGGCGAAATCCAAAAACTACTTTTTAGGTATTCTTAAGGGCTACTTATATCAGCAAAAAGCGCTTCGATATGTGAATCGGTGACCAAGAAAATCACAAATTCGCGAAACCACAATTTCGCCCTTTTCTTCGGTTAGGAGGGCAATTTCTGAAAAACCCGCCTTAGTGGGCGCCTACTCAATGACGCAAATAAACTCGTGAAATTTCAAGTCTCTAGGTCTAACAGTTTTGGCTGGGCGTTGATGAGTCAGTCAGTCAGTCAGTCGGGCACTTCTCTTTATAGGTATAGATGACACCTGCTCCTACGGGAGACGCGTAGTTGCCGAAGGTGTCAACAGATGGCGACCGCTAAGCGAACGCGGGAAAACTCAACTGTATTTTACGTCCAAAAGAATGCAGAATAAAAAATCTCGCTGGCCTTGTTATCCGCATGTTAGGACAAAATCCTTAAAGTGGTTTTTGGGCAATAAAATGGGCAGCATTTTCAAGAAAAAACGAATGGGAGATATCAACTGGATGGGTGGTTATTAATGAAAGTGTAAAAACACAGTGTTTTCACGAAATCCCGCTTGCCTCTATTGGGAGGGTGTCATTGAAAAATGTTCTATAACAGTGTTGAGATACGTGAGTAAGTTGCCTATCTCAACAAAAACCAGTTCAATATCTCCGATGGCGGGCGGTAAGAAAATTAATACGTGAAAAACTATTTTACCGCTTTTCCCTCTGTCCATGGTGGAATTTTTTAAATTTGAAGAAATGTTGATCTCCAACACCGTAATTAGAATGTGCCCTTGCAATGTGTAGCCGTTTGAAAGAGCAGTTTGTCTAGACGTGTACATAACCTGTCAGGCCTTTTTGGCTCATCAGCCGTGTCATTTGTAAAAAACAATTTGACCCTTTTAGCGGCGTCGCCGAGCGAAATCCTTAAAAAGGGTACTGTGCATTTGTATGAGTAACATATTCTAGCAAAAATCAGTTGGATAACTGAATCGGTGAAAGATTTATTTGACAATCTTTAGGAACACCGTTTTAGTTCCGGAATGCGGAATCACCTCGTTGGTGTAGGTTAGGGCGAAATCCAAAAACTACTTTTTAGGTATTCTTAAGGGCTACTTATATCAGCAAAAATCGCTTCGATATGTGAATCGGTGACCAAGAAAATCACAAATTCGCGAAACCACAATTTCGCCCTTTTCTTCGGTTAGGAGGGCAATTTCTGAAAAAACCGCCTTAGTGGGCGCCTACTCAATGACGCAAATAAACTCGTGAAATTTCAAGTCTCTAGGTCTAACAGTTTTGGCTGCGCGTTGATGAGTCAGTCAGTCAGTCAGTCGGGCACTTCTCTTTATAGGTATAGATGACACCTGCTCCTACGGGAGACGCGTAGTTGCCGAAGGTGTCAACAGATGGCGACCGCTAAGCGAACGCGGGAAAACTCAACTGTATTTTACGTCCAAAAGAATGCAGAATAAAAAATCTCGCTGGCCTTGTTATCCGCATGTTAGGACAAAATCCTTAAAGTGGTTTTTGGGCAATAAAATGGGCAGCATTTTCAAGAAAAAACGAATGGGAGATATCAACTGGATGGGTGGTTATTAATGAAAGTGTAAAAACACAGTGTTTTCACGAAATCCCGCTTGCCTCTATTGGGAGGGTGTCATTGAAAAATGTTCTATAACAGTGTTGAGATACGTGAGTAAGTTGCCTATCTCAACAAAAACCAGTTCAATATCTCCGATGGCGGGCGGTAAGAAAATTAATACGTGAAAAACTATTTTACCGCTTTTCCCTCTCTCCATGGTGGAATTTTAAAAATTTTAAGAAATGTTGATCTCCAACACCGTAATTAGAATGTGCCCTTGCAATCTGTAGCCGTTTGAAAGAGCAGTTTGTCTAGACGTGTACATAACCTGTCAGGCCTTTTTGGCTCATCAGCCGTGTCATTTGTAAAAAACAATTTGACCCTTTTAGCGGCGTCGCCGAGCGAAATCCTTAAAAAGGGTACTGTGCATTTGTATGAGTAACATATTCTAGCAAAAATCAGTTGGATAACTGAATCGGTGAAAGATTTATTTGAAAATCTTTAGGAACACCGTTTTAGTTCCGGAATGCGGAATCACCTCGTTGGTGTAGGTTAGGGCGAAATCCAAAAACTACTTTTTAGGTATTCTTAAGGGCTACTTATATCAGCAAAAAGCGCTTCGATATGTGAATCGGTGACCAAGAAAATCACAAATTCGCGAAACCACAATTTCGCCCTTTTCTTCGGTTAGGAGGGCAATTTCTGAAAAACCCGCCTTAGTGGGCGCCTACTCAATGACGCAAATAAACTCGTGAAATTTCAAGTCTCTAGGTCTAACAGTTTTGGCTGGGCGTTGATGAGTCAGTCAGTCAGTCAGTCGGGCACTTCTCTTTATAGGTATAGATGACACCTGCTCCTACGGGAGACGCGTAGTTGCCGAAGGTGTCAACAGATGGCGACCGCTAAGCGAACGCGGGAAAACTCAACTGTATTTTACGTCCAAAAGAATGCAGAATAAAAAATCTCGCTGGCCTTGTTATCCGCATGTTAGGACAAAATCCTTAAAGTGGTTTTTGGGCAATAAAATGGGCAGCATTTTCAAGAAAAAACGAATGGGAGATATCAACTGGATGGGTGGTTATTAATGAAAGTGTAAAAACACAGTGTTTTCACGAAATCCCGCTTGCCTCTATTGGGAGGGTGTCATTGAAAAATGTTCTATAACAGTGTTGAGATACGTGAGTAAGTTGCCTATCTCAACAAAAACCAGTTCAATATCTCCGATGGCGGGCGGTAAGAAAATTAATACGTGAAAAACTATTTTACCGCTTTTCCCTCTGTCCATGGTGGAATTTTTTAAATTTGAAGAAATGTTGATCTCCAACACCGTAATTAGAATGTGCCCTTGCAATGTGTAGCCGTTTGAAAGAGCAGTTTGTCTAGACGTGTACATAACCTGTCAGGCCTTTTTGGCTCATCAGCCGTGTCATTTGTAAAAAACAATTTGACCCTTTTAGCGGCGTCGCCGAGCGAAATCCTTAAAAAGGGTACTGCGCATTTGTATGAGTAACATATTCTAGCAAAAATCAGTTGGATAACTGAATCGGTGAAAGATTTATTTGACAATCTTTAGGAACACCGTTTTAGTTCCGGAATGCGGAATCACCTCGTTGGTGTAGGTTAGGGCGAAATCCAAAAACTACTTTTTAGGTATTCTTAAGGGCTACTTATATCAGCAAAAATCGCTTCGATATGTGAATCGGTGACCAAGAAAATCACAAATTCGCGAAACCACAATTTCGCCCTTTTCTTCGGTTAGGAGGGCAATTTCTGAAAAAACCGCCTTAGTGGGCGCCTACTCAATGACGCAAATAAACTCGTGAAATTTCAAGTCTCTAGGTCTAACAGTTTTGGCTGGGCGTTGATGAGTCAGTCAGTCAGTCAGTCGGGCACTTCTCTTTATAGGTATAGATGACACCTGCTCCTACGGGAGACGCGTAGTTGCCGAAGGTGTCAACAGATGGCGACCGCTAAGCGAACGCGGGAAAACTCAACTGTATTTTACGTCCAAAAGAATGCAGAATAAAAAATCTCGCTGGCCTTGTTATCCGCATGTTAGGACAAAATCCTTAAAGTGGTTTTTGGGCAATAAAATGGGCAGCATTTTCAAGAAAAAACGAATGGGAGATATCAACTGGATGGGTGGTTATTAATGAAAGTGTAAAAACACAGTGTTTTCACGAAATCCCGCTTGCCTCTATTGGGAGGGTGTCATTGAAAAATGTTCTATAACAGTGTTGAGATACGTGAGTAAGTTGCCTATCTCAACAAAAACCAGTTCAATATCTCCGATGGCGGGCGGTAAGAAAATTAATACGTGAAAAACTATTTTACCGCTTTTCCCTCTCTCCATGGTGGAATTTTTAAAATTTTAAGAAATGTTGATCTCCAACACCGTAATTAGAATGTGCCCTTGCAATCTGTAGCCGTTTGAAAGAGCAGTTTGTCTAGACGTGTACATAACCTGTCAGGCCTTTTTGGCTCATCAGCCGTGTCATTTGTAAAAAACAATTTGACCCTTTTAGCGGCGTCGCCGAGCGAAATCCTTAAAAAGGGTACTGTGCATTTGTATGAGTAACATATTCTAGCAAAAATCAGTTGGATAACTGAATCGGTGAAAGATTTATTTGAAAATCTTTAGGAACACCGTTTTAGTTCCGGAATGCGGAATCACCTCGTTGGTGTAGGTTAGGGCGAAATCCAAAAACTACTTTTTAGGTATTCTTAAGGGCTACTTATATCAGCAAAAAGCGCTTCGATATGTGAATCGGTGACCAAGAAAATCACAAATTCGCGAAACCACAATTTCGCCCTTTTCTTCGGTTAGGAGGGCAATTTCTGAAAAACCCGCCTTAGTGGGCGCCTACTCAATGACGCAAATAAACTCGTGAAATTTCAAGTCTCTAGGTCTAACAGTTTTGGCTGGGCGTTGATGAGTCAGTCAGTCAGTCAGTCGGGCACTTCTCTTTATAGGTATAGATTATTACACACACTGACTAAAATCCCACATTTGTATTATATGCCGGTGACAGTACTATACTTGTTTCTGGTCATGATGAAAATAGTCTAATGCTGAAATGTAACGCGGTTTTGGATAAATTATTTGATTGGTCAAGTTCAAACCGAATTAAGGTTAATACGACGAAAACAAAAGCAATTTTATTCTGAGCTAAAACAAAGGAGTACAACGGAAATATACGTTCAAATCTGCCAATCTTGATGTAAAATGTGTAAATGGCCACAATATCATCGTTGTTTTGTTGATATCCCAGTTTTGTGAGAAGAAACATGCAGATAACACCTGTAATAAACTCTCTTCTGTAGCCGGCGCGACAGAGCGCACGTGAAAACTCTCAGAAAAAGTTAAACTGAACATCTACAGTGCTTTATTTACCTCATATATAAATTACTGCAGCTTAGTATAGACTACTACAACTAAACAAAACATTAATAAACTACGCATCTTACAAAAGAAAGCCGTTCGCCATATCGCGAAACTTCATTATTCTTCTTTTACTCGGCCTTTTTTCCCACTGTCCAACTTATTCAAGGCAAATTACATGTACGACTTCCAACTTTTCGGCTCCTTCTACTTTTGTTCGTTACCAATAAGAAACTTTCTCATACATTCGGTATCACTCCAGGCCCGAACTCACCCTATAAATACCCTTAATACGGACAACTAACACCAGCAAAAATTCCGCAATAAGTACAAATTGCAATCACTAGAGCACAACATGCCACTAATTCTAAGTAAATACGATTTTGCGCTTATTTTTTTTAAGAACAGCTAAAATTGTTGTTTGCCACCAAAGAGTAAACTGGAAACCCCAGTTTGTTGACTGATAAAACTCACTCCTTGCAGTGCAACTGGTTTTGCTTGTACCCCATTTCTTTAGTTATTTCTCTTTTTTATACGTTCCCTCCCCATTCCAATTTACAGATTTTCTTGGTGCATTATTATACATTTTATACATTTTTACACATTTTGATGTGTTTGTACTTCTGAGCATTATGACGTTGCATACCTTCATTTTTTTGTTCTGTGAAATCGCATTTTTTTAAATGATGTACTAAAACGTTAACTCCTGCGTCTCACATTGTGTAAAATCTGTTTAGTATTCAATTGTTTCATTTGATATCTTAGAGTTTGTATAAATGTTCTCTGCGTCATACTGACACTGTTCTGTAAGGGTTCATTGGCCCAGTCAAGCGGTTAAGGCTGCTTTTATCCCATGGACCCCCCCCCCCCCAGGTCTATTCCTGAAACAATAAACCGGTCGATTCATTGATTCACGTCTGGAAGCAGTGTATCATCCGCATGGAGCGGCAGCACGTGATTTACCCGTCACAGAAAAACTATATGTTTTTTGTTTCTGTCGACCTTTGGCTTTTTATAAAGGGTATATTGAATGCGCGTATTGCTGCAAATGAAAGTAAGCGGCCAATAGCCGCTACAATGTTTTCAGGACCTACTGTTGGCGCTCAAATAAAGCGGAGACTTGGGAAAGAGGGAAAGAGCTTGGAGCAGGTTCATGAGGTGTGTGTTGTGGATAGAGCTGTAATTTTTGGCTAAAGTACTTTATGGCCCTTTATTCCAAGTACTGGATGTGTTTGTTGACTACGTTCTGGAAGCATTTAGTGTCGAGAGAAAACTACACAAAAGTATTGCAGGGTCCCTTTAATGACGGAAATGGCTAGATAACCTCCACGTTGAAAAGAAGTAGCAGACGACTGCGAAAAACGAGGAGGCAAGAACATTTATTCAGATGGATTGCTAAACTCCTTATGGAGGAAATGTAGGTGTAAAAAACATTTCGTTTGTATTCTTACATGAAAGAATCATGACCGTACTGCCATAATGCGTGTAATGTCTCTTTGATGCGGCCATTGGGACGACTCCAGCCGTGATGAGCAAGGAAGCATGCAGGCGAATGCGTCGAACGTGGCTAAGGGCGAATTGGAGCGTGGCCGGGAAAGCATGACCAGGGGCGGCGACAAACAAGATATTGCGTAGGAGGAGAACGAAGCGGACACAGCACTAGCACTACCAAATGATGCATGGGGGTCGCGAGAGTCAGGTTGGCGAAGGACTTGCGGTGACGAAACCGCTGCCGGTCACGTGGCGCCTTCGAACCGAAACGGTCACGTGGCGCCTTCCACAGACGATGCACCTGGGCGTCCATGGACGCTGTTCCGGCGCGTCGATGGCACGACACCGGGAGGATTTTGTGCTCTTTGCTGCCCAGTGGAAACGTCCTGCCTGTGGCCGGCTTTGCAGCATCGGGTGCAGGCCTTAGTATTCCAACGGAAAGGTTTACAGCGGTATGTAGCAGCACGGTACCTCCTCCATCGAAAAGTATCGGCACCATCCTGGACGTATTCAGTCTTCGAACGTCCAGAATTTTCAGTTTGGGGTTGAAGTTAAGGTGCTGTGTGAGATCTGCTCTGCTGTGTCTGATTCGGGGACGTTGAAGATGATTCCTGGTGACGTGTTTTCTGGCGCCGATACATGCGCCGCCACGCTGTATCCTTTGCCGTTGAATATGAGCGTCGAGACGCTTGCGTACCTTGTTTTTCGTGCTTCGTCCGGGGTGCTTACGACAACAAAGTTAGACTTTGCTTGAACATGAACTTGTTCCTCGCTATTTGCTGGAACACCCCCTTGGTGTTGAACGTGGTCGGCGAGTAGAACCACAGGCAGCGATGCAAGCGCGAGACCGGCCCGCTTTCGGAAAACAAGTTTTATGTCACCGGGTGGCAGATCCTCAGGCGGTCACCGATGCGAAGGGCTCTGACCTTTATTTCGCTGCTTGGAGGTGCCATGTGCAGTTGGCGTCGTGTTGGGCGGAACGCCTGGGGTGAAATTCAGAGAGGCTTGTCGTGGCCGAATGGTGGCCCATCCGGCTTCTTTCATTTCTTTGGGAGAGATATCTTGTCCGAGCACGACGGACTCCAACACGAGGTATTAGCCGGCGCCGTGATAAAAAGCTGGCGCGGTCCCGCTCAGCTCCGCCAGCATCGCACGGGGCACGTGTGTTACTGGCACCGGCCAGAGAAGCCGGCGTGGCAAGCCTATGTAGGCTTAGCCACGTGTGCGGCGTGGCAAAGTGTTCAACGGGTCGTAGCTTAACATGTGCTGCACCAAAAACAAATAACGTGGTATCGCGAGGTTCCATGGCGCCTCGCGGATCCCGTGGCACTTTTGTCGTCAGCGTAGATGGGTTCAGCCGGTCAACAGAAAGTACGAACACGGAGCCAACTGCAGACGTGTGTGCATCGCATGGCCCCCTAGCCGGAGTCTTCTCGAGTGGCAGAAAACTGTAAGAAGTCTTGGGCAGGATAGGACACGTGAGCATAGACGCACTTACGATGAGAAGGTAACCAGAAAGCGTCAGCCCGGTCGCAGAAAAGCAACATTGACAGAGAGACAAAAACCCAAGCGGAGAACCTCAAAAAGATTCAGAGTTTAAATTGTAAGCAAGGTAGCTCACGGTATTGAAGACGTAACCTGATAAGTGGTTTTCAATCAAGAAGCTGGCCAAGAGGTGCACATTACTGCACAGTAGCGGGCGAATTTGTGTAGCGTTGGTTTCTAGCGCGATCATCGATCCAGGCGCCGTACCAGCGACACCCGAGCAATGAAAGCAAAGGTGGTTGTTTTAACCCAGATGACAGAATAGTTAAGGATGCGGAATAGAAAAGGCAGAAGAAGGTAAAGATGAAGGGGAAGGAAAGCAAACCTGATGGGGGACACGGAGTTGGCTTTGAAATGAATAGGATACACAGAGGTGATATGTTTAAAACAAAAATAATTGATTAGGGTTTAACAGAAAGGGTTGGTGCAAATGTACATGAAGGAGATATTTTAAGCATTCGCTGTGTTATAATAATCTGATACGCACTGGAAGCGATAGCGTCACTATCATGGCCAGTGTGAGCACCGGGGAAATTGTTCCAAATCTCTTGTACTCACGGCCCATCGTCATTACCATCTGTAAATGACCGTCATCATCATCATCATCGCTGGACTCTAGCTGCCCGAAACGTTGGCTCCGAGCAGGACAATAAGCGTCGTCTCCAAGACCTTGTCCCTCACTCTCTCAAGTGGTGGAGTGTGCTCTGGCGACCAAGATCTACCTCGCCTGGTCGCACCACTGGAGCTACGATCGCGTCGGTGCTGACGCGAGCAACCAGTGCCATGCAGCATGACAGCAGCCGTACTGACACCAACGCAGCAGCTCCTGTCGAGCCCGCCATTACTATCACCCCTCACGAGCGCGATCCTCCGGTTTTTGGCATAGGTCGGCAAAACTGGAAGACCTCACTCAAACTCAATCACATTTTTTTTCATTTACGCTGTACTCAATCGAACTCAGACTCAAAAAGCTCGTCTGTTCACAAAATCACTCGTACTCCCTCATGAAATACTCATTTGTAATCATGCTCACTTGTACTCAAACTCATTTGTCCTCACGAGTATTCGTACTCAATCTGTACTCATGAGTACTTAATCTGTACTCATGAGTACTCACTCTGTACTCGTGAATACTCAATCTGTACTCATGAGTACTCAATCTTCTGTACTCATGAGTACTACTCATTGTGCAATCACGAGTACTACTTATTCTGCACTCATGAGTACTCAATCTGTATTCATGATTACTTAATTTGTATTACTCACGAATAATCAACTTATCTGCATTGTTAGGTAGGTCGTATCTCGAATGAAAGACTAAATAGAAAAAAATAAAATGTTTATTTGACTAGAGAAACACAGGTTACATATAGATCAGGACAGAGGAAGAAAACGTCTGACGCAATGCACTGTCGTAGGGCGACTTAATGCGTGAAGGCACGTACATGTGAGAAAGCGAAACGGAACGTAAGCACTCGCGTTGCGTCTGGCGTCTCCTCTTGTTCTCAGGTATAAAAGAACGAAGTCTGGGCCGGGTCGGGCTCAGGGGAGTTCGGGGCTTGTCGGTGCGGTCGTGGCCATAAACTGCGCCTTTCTGCGTGTCTTCGGGTGGCAGCTTTTGTCGTCCGTTTTCGTTTCCGGGAGCGCTGATACTCTCCTAATCGTGCTCCAAATCCGAATTGTGCCTGCCCCCAGGCACAATGAAGCGTTTCCGTAGATCGACGTCCGTTCGTATCCCGATCACTGTCCGCTTATTCACAGATGCTCGATGCTGGTGTTTGTTTTTTGTTGTTCCGGATTCTAGAAACTTCGTTAAGAGGGCGTTCGTCTCGTTGAGCTTCGGTGAATTTCAAATCTGCTTTATTTTATCGTGTGTGTGCCGTGGGATTCACTTCGTCAGACCTGAACTTGACAGTGTTTACGGCGTTGCGTTAGTCGCGCCGTGTCCGTCGGCGATTGCGTTCGTGTAGCTCGTCGCGTGCTTGATGTATGTGCGGGCGTAGACGTCCGGTTTGTCCGGTGGCGAGCTGCGCTATGTAAGGATGGCATAGTTCGGCGCGTTGAGGACGTTGCTTGACTTGACGTGTGTGTTGCGTATTGTGCGGGAGCCGATTGGCTTTTCGTTTAGTGTGCGGCAGCGTGGCGCTTTCGTGGGGTGGCATGGCTAATCGGTCAGAGTCATTGCGGCTCCGTGCTCGCAGTCGCCATGGTTGTTTCGGAAGTGAAAGCGTTGTGGTGGGGAAGCGGGCGTAGTTTGTGCCGTCCGTTCGGTCCCACATTCCTTGGCATCGTAAGCGTGACTTCATAGTTAGGGCATTCGATGCCTTCGTCTGGATCGGGTTCATTCGTGGCCGTTCTTGCGGTGTCCGTGTCGTCGCTCAAGCCCTCGTCTTTTCCCCGTTGTTTCGAGAATATTATAATCGCTATCTCTACCATACAAGCAGGCTCCGTCCGTCCCGAGTCCGCTTGCTCGCAGTTGCGCCCTCTTGTACGAAATGGAGTTTATCGTGTGGGTCTCGGTCGGAGCGTGGGTGCCGGGGATCTTGTCGTTGTGACTCGAACATGCCACATGCGCTGGCCGTGTCGTTGCTCGTTGACTGACCTACCTGCACGAGTGTTATGCCGTTCGTCAGCTGTATTCGGGCTGGAGCAGCGGGTGTCAGAGAGCTCGTACGTTCCGGCAGGTTTGAACCGCGTGCGCTGGGTCTTTTTTTGCTTGTGGCAAGGTGATTTCTGCGGTTGTAACATTCGCTGCCCAAGGCCGGATAGCAGCAGTTGGAGCGGAGGACGTCGCGAATATCAGTTTCCTCCGTATGTGCTGGCTTGGCGGCGTTCCGTGCTCTGTGCATTTCGTTCGCCGTGGTCAGCTCCACCGGTGCAAATTGGATGTTGCTTCTCACCTTTGGTGTGTTTCGTGCGCTGTGCGTCTCGGTTTATCTACGAAACTCCCCTATAATTATTATGCGGTCGCTCGCCACGTATGGTGCATTTCGGGCGCCGTGCGTCTTGCTCGCTTGTCGGGGCCATATCCACCAATGCGGATGCGATGTCGTTGGTTGCGTAAACGGCGCTGAGACAGTACGAAAGAGGAACGGGCGAAAGAAGAATGGGCGACACTGCAATACCTCGCGCTACCAGCTGGGAAGTGAAAGTTTCAGGGCGCAACCACCACCAGCACTCCCTCCCTGATGTGTTTACCTCTTGGCTAAGGCTTGCGTGTTCGCCGATCCACATGGCGGACGAAAACGATTATTTGGACCTCGGTCCGCGCATCACGTGATAGGACGTCACCAGTTCGCGCAGACCGCCGTTGGACCACGCCGTTGGACCACGCCGTTGGACCACCGCGGCCTTCGCGGTCCAAATATTCGCCGAGGCTTTTCGGTCCGCAGTCTCGACGGTGGACCGCGACATCAATTAGCGTGGTCTGAAAGCGGGCGCGTCGCGTGGGCGGAGCCGCGTCCAGTTGCGCCAATAGAAAACAGCGCGGGCAGTGCGGCTGTTTCGAAGCGCTCGAAGAAGCCTGTCAATCACCCCCGGTTGGATAAGCGGCGGGCTAGGCTTGCAGTCGCGACGCCTACTTCATTCGCGCCTTTCCCTGCGAGTCCTATGACTCTTACTAGTGCGATGTTAGCTATGATTATCACTTTGTTTCACGCATGAGGACCTCAATTTAGGGAAGAGTTCGGTTCAAGCGAGCGGTGACGAACCGTACGCATCCCGGATCGCCCTGCCGTCGCCGCTTGTCGTGTCGCCTTCGTGCAAACGACGGTGGCGGCTGCGTGAGCACGCCCGCCCGGCTTGCATGCGGGTGGCCGTTATTATCGGGATGAAACGTTTCGTGCAGGCTTGTGCGTTACAACATGTTGTCACGGCCAAACGGCGCCTGTGTTCAGCCTTCCAGCTTGCGAGTTCAGACGGTCGGCCATTCGCGGTCCGCTCAGGCGGCCGGTCCTGTTGATGCACTCTGCTTTGGATTGGACCGCGGCGGACCGTAACGTCTCACCACGTGACCAATTCAAAACCGGACACGGTCCGTCGTGTGTATCGGGGAGCAGGGAGAGGAGTCAGGGTGGCGCGCGGCGTCTTTCTTTCTCTCCAGGGATGCTATCGTGGTGCCAGGAAAGGAGCCGAGGGCAACAGGCAATGGGATGCCTCTCATTGGTCGATGGCGTGGGTTAACCGAGGTCAGCAAAACAAAAAAAAACGGATTTTTCGCCGCCTTGTGCCGCCGGTTGCACACCCTTTCTTTTTACTTTCACTCTCACGCTCCCGGTGCCGGCGCGCCAGCGAGGCGGCTCAGCAAAGACGGAAAAAAATTGCCATTCTGATGCATTTCTGACGCCGCGATCTGCTGTTTTTTTAGTACTTTCATGACGTACAGTTCCTGTAATAGCCCGAAAGCGCGGCAACGTTTTAATCGTCGTGTGCTCCACAATACATATAAATAATGCACTGTCGACGCCGGTGGCGTCAGAAAGCTCACGGCTGTTAGCCAAGCTTCTATCGCTACGGTTCCGTGTATAATTCATATCTGTAAACAATAACTCCCCAGCCTCCATGTGCCTTCGTATCCCGCGTGGTGCAGTAGCCTGAGACATTCACTTTCACTTTCATATCACTTTCGTATCAAGGATTCTTTTAGATGCGACGCATCTATTTTACTCGCCTTGTCCCTCCGGCGTAGTCCGCATCCCTGCCCCATTCTCCTCGCCGCGCCAGCTGCGCGCTAGCGCCGCTCTCACCGCAGCGCCATCTGCGTGTTAGCGCTCGCCGGCGCTCACTCCGTCACCGTGCCAGATGTGCGTGGGTGCGGGTAAGCGCGCAGCCTGCGCGCTGCTTGAGCTCGGTTTACACATGCGAATGTGCTGGTATTCGCTGCTCTCTCTCATTCCGCTGCATATAAACGCGCTAACTGCGCCCCTCCGCTCAGTCGTTCCGCCGCCGATCCGCCGATGACATCCTCCGATGGCCACCGATGATTTGAATGGAGACTAACAGGCCTGCTATCGCGATGGTCGGGAGCAACCGTAACAAGCACCGGCCACCCCGATAAAAATTTACACCATCTTTCCGCGAGGAGAACCATGGGGTAGATGCGACGCATCGGGGGTGAACATGCTGCGTAAAATATGGACACACAACAACAATGGACACACTAACGTAACGGAAACGCAACAAAAAACCCCCGATGCGTCGCATCTACCCCATGGTTCCCCTCGCGGCAAAATGGTGTAAATTTTTAACTTTTGGCCGAGCGGCTGAATCGCGGGGCAATCGACCAGTTCTAGAGAGGGCACATTATGTACATAAAGCTATTTAACGGCGGCCCCAGTAGCTCCTGTGTATACAGCGGGACGTGATATTAAGTTGCCATAATAAATCATCTTTATGAGAGACACAGCCAGAGAGACTGACAGGCCAATATTGTCGCGCTCAAGTGGCCAAAGAAAGGCTATCGTCTTTAAAAGAGCCATGAAGAGAAAACAAAAGTTTGTTTTGTTCGAAAGATTAGGTGTTTCATAGTACCCCAAGCGCTTTCCCGGAAGCAAATGATGCTTTATTCACTGAGAAATAAGGCAATTTAAGCCAAAATTTTAAATCTCCCGCTAAAATTGCCCATTTCGTTACGAGAACAATGGCGTCATACGAGCCGGTCCATGAAACTGATACTTAGTATGTCGACTCCATATAGAACCCACATGCGGGATTCGACCGAGACGGCGGCCATTTTAAAAATACTAGTAAAACCTAGTGAACCCGCAGCCCTAGTCATGGAATCGCCTGATCCGGAGAACAAAACTCTCGCCGAGGAGCTCGGGCTTGCATTTAACAACCTCACAGCACTTGAACGCTCAATGCTTCTAAGTGCACGAGCGGCAAGAGTTGTGAGATACTCGGCGGACGGGAAAGTGACCATCCCGCGATAGCCGTGCACAACAGACGAACGCCCAGCCGTCGACACCGCTGCCTCGTCAGCCCCGTCGCGACGGACGAATACAGACTGGTACGTATGTGCCGTATTTTCAATTTCTGTAGCAGTATCGCTGATGCCGGTTGGCCGGTGTCCTGTATGAAAAGCCGTTCGCTCGAGCTCTCTGCTCCGACCAGAAAGATTCGAGCGTCAATGCGCGCTTTGTACAGCAATTTTTTTCCCCAAAGTTAGAGCGCTTTGACGAAATCGGCGACGAGCGCCAGCATGTCCCGGTCCCTGCCGTAATCACTTCCTCGGAAATGAAGCGACCACACTCGTATTTCCTTTAGCTCTCTTTCTCCTCTGTTTGCAAAGTTCACAAAATATAGCCACTTGCTTCGCCGAGGTTCGTCGTTGGGCAGCACATGAAAGGAGATCTCCCCGGCAGGGATGTAGCACTCCCTCGACGATTTGCCCGTACTACATATGGGCATTTCAAAACACAGCAACGAAATTTCATTGTAACGTATTCGAACAAACTGAAGTGTTCAGTGGTTGTAAACTGTAAACGAGCTCGTAACGACAGCAGCAAGCCAACACGACCTCCATACCCAAACCTGCGCGACAAGTGGCACTATCTCAGTGCTTCTCTGTGTTCCTTACTCCTCTTGTTTCTATTTTTACCTTTGCTGGTTGGCGATATGACGGCCAACCTCCTGTGAAGGGATTACGATACCAAGGAAGATTGCGGCTGTATGTGGTGGGACGGTTCGTTGGCCCCGAAGAGCCTTCAACCCGAAAATTCATCTGCGCGTCGGTGGCGACGACGAGATGTCGAGTTCAGCTGGCGGTAGTTTCGTACGCATTGGCATACACGCTTGCGTGTTCATTCGGAACTTCAACCGTTTACTCCACCGTTCTTTGTCATAAAAAGAATGTGCAGTATGTTTCACGGGCATTCAGCTCGCTATGCAAACTGTAAGCCCTGCCTAACATGCGTTTGCTTTTGCCGGCCTCTGCCAATCTCGGAGCATTCTCGAGTGACATCATAGGTTCTGTTGCGGAAAATGAGCTGGTGGGTCGCATGGGCATTTCCTTTTTTCCTAATTAAGTAGCTTATTTGAGCGAAGTTTGCGTTATAAATGGTGTCGTTATGTTTCTAACGAGGCAATCTTTCGAATGAACCAAACTTGTGCTTTCTCTTCATGGCTCCTTTAAAACCAGCTGGAAAGAGACGCTGCCGCCACTGTTCCACATTCTGCGAACATTGCGCAACCATACTCTTCGCAACCGCCACCAGCCCGCAAAGTAACAGATAAACAGAAGGACGAAACCGGCTACCGCGCGATAAGCCAGAGGGAGGTCCCACCGCAAGAAAGGGACAGGACAGGGGCGCTACGCGCCGTTGTGTCTATTTCCGTTAACAGTATGGTAAAAACCCACACGCGTCTGACCTTAATTAATTATTTTTGTGTGCGTGGGTGCGTGGTTAACCAGAGCGCCCGACACAAATTTGCTGCACCTGGCTAAGCGCCGACGGTGCGCCCAATTCGCGCCTCGGTCAAACAGCCCGCGGCAGACGTCCCACGACTTGGCGACCCACAGCGCCGCCGAGTCTACTCTCCTTTCCCATCGAGACGGCCGCACCAAATCATGCCTGGGACGACCGGCCCGAAAAAGACATGTAGCGAGTAGACCCTGGAGACGGCCGCTGAGTCGCCTTCCCTTTCTTGTCGTGGGTCGGCTGACGCAATGGCTTCGCTTTAAAACTGCGGCCAGTGATAGTCCTGGTTGGAAAGATTCGAACTGCACGCGGCTGCGGCGGAACCCCGGGGGTATAAACTAGCCCTAAAGCAGTGGCTGTGCGGTGGCATTTCATTGCACTCACTGAGTTAAGAATTGCTAGCGCCTTTGTGCGAGCCATGTAACGCTCTTGCCACCTTTGTATATATTGTATATAAATGCAGCTTAAAATTACCGTCGGCTCGACAGCTTCATCGCTCTGCTCTGCGCCGCGTCAATTATGGAACGAGCAGGGCAACGTCGCAACAGTGGTGACTGAGCAGGAATGGCCCAGTCCCAACACTGTGTGTGTGTGTGTGTACGGGGGGGGGAAATGCGTGGAGAGAGTATCGCTCGCAGTCGAGGGGCGCAGGGCACCCAGTTGCTGCAGGTGCTTGGCAGCCATTACAACAGTGTCGAACTGCGCTGCCGTGCTTCGGGTACTCGAGAACAAAGTTGGCAGACGCGTTTTTCAGAGGCGTGATAGCTCGCGCTGACGTCACTGTATTGCCGTGTTGGTGGGTTGGTTGCACAGTGGATATCTGCAGCTCTTATGTCGGGCAGTGCGGATGAAGCTGACATCGATCGATCAAAAAGTGCGGTGGCGTCGTTATGTGCAATCCCCGTGTTTTACGAGATGTTCCAAGACGCGATTTTAAGGGACAATCCTGGCGTCTGGCGTTGGCGTTCATCATTTCAAAACGATTCCTTCACGAGGCCTCCCACTGTGCCAGCTTAAACTTGGCAGTAGCTGCTAGCAAGGGGTGGTGACCCGCCTGTAAACAGTAGTAAGGTAGGGGAATAACAATCACCGGAATTCACCGTCATCGACAGCGCCGTCTTTACACGGTGGCATAAACGAGAAGCGGTGAATGGGGTTGCCACTCGAACGTAAAGCCATTCGAAAGCAAAACGCTCCTCCAGCAGCAAGATGCCAGAGCTCTTCGACAAAATTTTCGAGGCTAAACAAGGCGTCGCACGCGTTCAACTGGATATTATAATGCCGATTCACAACTCACAAACGTGCTTAGGTTGTACTCGGATATTTTATTTCTATTGCTGGGACAAATTCCACCGCCGCGCCTGTACGGTGGGGCTATATGCTCACTTGTAAATTGCACTACACGAGACCATATTAAAAGCGAACCTGAGCAAAATGTTTCAAAACGGGAACATAATAAAACCAATGGGCACACGTACATCAGCCAAATTTTCGCTTGAAAACTCACAGAAGAATGGTGCAGACAATTTCGGTGAGGCAAACGTTACAAAACCACGCAGTCAGTTTGACCCGAGTGGCGTAAATTAACTGCGACTGTTGAAATGAGTGGTTCGGCTCACGAAACGACTACACAACGTGACATTCGTCTACGGAAACTTCTGAAGACCAAAAAAGAGGGACTTCAGTACGCCTAGTGCGGGCATTGTTAACAGCCTCCTCCGCCTCTTCCCTAAAACAACAGGAAGGGAGCAAGCACAATGAAGCGCCACGCGTTCACAGGCCCCGTCAACAAAAATAACTGTGGCAGTCAACAAGTGCCATAGGAGAAGAGCATCTGCTTCCGCGTTCCCGCCGGGCCCTCACCCCCTCGTTTTTTCCTTTTCACCGTGACCCCTTTGCAAGCGACCGCCGAGAAATGCTTACAGCGCCAAACAGGGACCAGGAAAGGGGGAGGTGCAGTTTTTGTTGTCTAATTTTGCCACCCTTGACAGTTTAGCTGCACAGCTCGTGATAAAAGTTGCTTGCACTGCTGTACTAACGAGTGCACATACTGAGTGCAAGCACTCGCATAACCAGTATTCATGTATATTGTACTCATGAGTACTGTGTACTCATGAGTATTGTGGACTCACGCGTACTGTGTACTCATGAGTACACATACTCATTAGTACTCATACTCATGAGTAGTCATACTCATAAGTTTTATGCTCATGAGTACTGTACTCACGAGTAGTGGACTTACCCCTGTACTCACTCGTCATCGTACTCACTTTTTTTTCTGGTTGTGTACTCACTCATCATCGTACTCACTCGTGAGTTTGAGTACAAATGAGTACAAATGGATGCAGCGATGGCGTAGAGGTAGAACACCCGCCTCGCGTGCAGAAGGACCGTGGCTCGAATCCCGGTGCCGGACAATTCCCACCGGATTAAAAAAAAAATCCGCGTATTGATGGAATTGCACAAAGCGACTTCGGGTGCGGCCTGACCCCGGCGACCATTGCCGGTAATGCACTCCCTCACCAGAGCAGGATTGGCCACCCTGGTGTAGTACCGGCCACAACCTCCCATGAATACGCCAACTAACCCTCGGCCCTCAGTCCCCAGCGGCTGTGAAGCAACTGACCACGGCGGCGGTCAGACCTGTGACGCAGCAGAGGGTGCTAAGAATCACTGGATCCGGACAGGCCGGCAATGGAATCTGAACCTGGCAACGTTTAACGTGCGAACCTTATCTAGCGAAGCAAGTCTCGAGGTGTTGCTCGAGGAATTAAAGGGCATTAAATGGGATGTAATAGGGCTTAGCGAGGTTAGGAGGGCAGGCGAAGCTTTCACGGTGCTGAAAAATGGACACGTCTTATGTTACCGTGGTCTAGAGGACAGAAGAGAACTGGGAGTGGGATTTCTAGTCAATAAAAGCATAGCTGGCAACATAGACGAATACTACAGCATTAACGAAAGGGTAGCTGCTCTTGTAATTAGGCTCAATAAGAGGTACAAGCTCAAGGTGGTGCAGGGCTACGCGCCCACATCTAGCCACGACGACCAAGTAGTGGAACGCTTCTATGAAGATGTGGAATCGGCAATGGCTAAAGTAAAAACGCAGTATACTGTAGTTATGGGGGACTTCAATGCTAAAGTAGGCAAAAATCAGGCTGGAGACAAGGCAACTGGGAACTATGGTCTGGGCTGTAGAAATAGCAGGGGGGACCTACTTGTTGAGTTTGCATCACCGAAAAACCTCCATATAATGAATACCTTCTTCTGTAAACGGGAGAGTCGGAAGTGGACCTGGAAGAGCCCGAATGGGGATCACAAAAATGAAATAGACATCATAATATGCGATAACCCTGGCGTCGTGCAGGATGTGGAAGTGCTCGGAAGGGTAAGGTGTAGTGACCACCGTATGGTAAGATCTCGAATTAGGCTAGAGTTGAGGAGGGACCGCAACAAGCTAGTACGAAAGAAGCCTATAAATGAGCAAACAGTAAGACGTAAAGTAGAAGAATTCAGGATCGCGCTGCAAAACCGATATTCCGCCCTTAACGAGGAAGCCGAGCTTACGACACAGGAAGCCAGCGACAACCTTACACGCATTCTCACGGAGTGTGCAGTAGAAGTCGGGGGCACTATGGCTAGACAGGATACTGGTAAACTTTCACAGGAGACGAAAGATCTAATCAGGAAACGGCAAACCATGAGAATCTCTACCGCAGCTGACAGAATAGAACTAGCAGAGCTCTCGAAGTTAATCAATAAGCGCAAGACAGCTGACATACGGAAGTATAATATGGAGAGGATCGAATACGCTGTAAAGAACGAAAGTAGCCTGAAAGCAGTAAAGAGACGTCTTTGCGTGGGGAAAAATCAGATGTATGCACTTAAGGATAAGTAAGGCAATGTCATCACAAATAGGGATAAAATAGTCACAGTGGCCGAGGAGTTCTATAGGGATCTGTACAGTAGGCGGGACATACAGGATAGTGCCGAACGAGACAGTAGTTCAGAGGAGATAGACATCCCACGAGTAACGACCGAAGAAGTAAGGAAGGCTTTGAAAGAAATGAAAGGGGGCAAAGCACCTGGTGAGGATCAGATAACAGCAGACCTCTTGAAGGATGGCGGAGAAATTGTACTTGAAAAACTGGCAAACCTGTATACGCAATGCCTAACGACCGCAATGGTACCGGAATCTTGGAAGAACGCGAACATCATCCTAATTCATAAGAAAGGGGACATGAAGGACTTGAAAAACTACAGGCCGATCAGCTTACTGTCAGTCGTCTACAAGGTATTTACCAAGGTAATCGCTAACCGAATCTCTGCAACCTTATCTTTCAGTCAACCTAAAGAACAAGCAGGGTTCCGTAAAGGTTATTCAACAATGGACCATATTCACACGATCAATCAGGTGATAGAGAAGTGCGCTGAGTATACTCAATCCCTATATATAGCCTTCATAGATTATGAGAAAGCATTTGACTCGGTCGAAACCCTAGCAGTCATTCAGGCATTACGGAACCAGTGGGTAGATGAGCATTATGTAAGAATACTAGAGGATATCTCTAATGGGTCTACAGCTACTATCATCCTCCACAAGGACAGCAGTAAAATACCTATAAGGAAGGGTGTCAGACAAGCAAACACAATCTCTCCAATGATATTCACAGCATGCTTACAAGAAGTATTCAGAACGTTGGATTGGGAACAGGTGGGAGTAAGGGTTAATGGAGAATACCTCAGTAACCTCAGATTTGCTGATGACGTTGCCCTGCTAAGTAACTCCGGGGACGAATTGCAAAGCATGCTTTTCGCACTGGGCGAACAGAGTAGAACCGTGGGCCTGAAAATTAATATGCAGAAAACTAAAGTAATGATCAATAACGTCGGGACAGCACAGCAGTTTGAGATAGATGGCGAGGCAGTGGAAGTGGTAAGCGAATATATATACTTAGGCCAAGTTGTGACCCCAGATCCCAACCATGAGGCAGAGATAATTAGAAGGATCAGAGTGGGGTGGGGTGCATATGGCAGACATTATCAGATAATGAATAGCAGCCTACCTTTGTCGTTGAAGAAGAAAGTGTATGACAGCTGCATCTTACCGGTACTCACCTACGGGGCAGAAACTTGGAGGCTCACTAAGAGGGTTCAACTTAAATTGAGAACGACTCAGCGGGCAATGGAGCGGAAAATGATAGGTGTAACATTAAGGGACAAGAAGATAGCGGAGTGGGTCAGGGAGCAAACTGGTGTTAGAGACATATTAGTAGAAATTAGGAAGAAGAAATGGACTTGGGCAGGGCAAGTAATGCGAAGGCAAGATAACCGCTGGTCATTAAGGGTAACAGAGTGGATCCCTAGAGAAGGCAAGCGCTGCAGGGGGCGGCAGAAAGTTAATGGGCAGATGAGATCAAGAAGTTTGCGGGGATAAATTGTTCACAGTTGGCACAGGACCAAGGTAATTGGAGAATAATGGGAGAGGCCTTTGCTCTGCAGTGGGCGTAGACAGGCTGGTGATGATGATGATGATGAGTACAAATGAATGTACTCACGAGTGAGTACGCCGACCTATGGTTTTTTGTGGCTTCCGTGGTGAAGACGTTGACGAATGGCTCGATCAGTACAACAGGGTAAGCTCCTTCAAACCACTGGGACGACACATTTTAGCTACAGAACGCTGGCTTCTCCTTGAAGAAGGTGGCCGAGACTTCGTACCTCAAAAATGCGGAAAGAATCTCTGATTGCAGTATCTTTACTCAGAAATTGCGTCGAATGTTCGGCATCTCCTCGGCTAGCGCTGCTGGAGCCAAAAAAAAAACCGCACGCCCGCATACAGCACCCGGAGGTAACCTACGCTTCGTACATGGAAGACATGTCGTCGGGCTGTGTTGTCGAGTTGGCAAAGACATGCCATAGGCGGGTAAGTGACGGCACATCATGAAAGAAATCTCCTCTTTCGCTTTCAATGCCCTGGCGATTCAAAATCGCACCACTATTGCCGAAGTACGGGCGATATGCTAGCGCCTTGACAATCTATACGCTATTCGCCTACAGCAGGATTCCTGGCCTACCAGCCCCTCTGGGAATGTGGAGCTCCGTGCATTAATTCACCCTATCATACGCGAAGAGCTACAGCAGCGTGACACCCCTTGCCCCAGAATGCCTCTGTCTGCGCCCATGGACTGCGGGACGTGATCAAGGAAGAACTGGCGTGTAGGGCCAACATTCCACAGCCATAGCAGCCTGCTCCACTTCCCACTTCCACGTACTCAGAAGCTGCGTCCCGACCACCTATTCCCGTGGAGCACATCGTGCAGCCGACTGCGCCCTCCACTTGACCACCCTCTCCGCGCATTCCATACCGGCACCTTACTCGTCAACGTGGCGACCAATGCGTGCTCCAGGAGACCGCCCTGTGTGCTTCTACTGCGGCATCAGAGGACACATTTCCCGTTTTTGCCGCAGATACCACCTAGAAGAGCGACGTGGCTATGCCCCCTTTGAAAGAGACAACTGCTTCAGTTACTGGGTACTCGCCACCTCCAGCTCACTCATCTCCCTCTCCTAACGCCATGGACTATCCCGGCGGTTCTCACTCCATTCGACGTGGTTACCCTTCGCCATTCTGTCGTGCCTTGTCACCACTTCGACCTGTTAGCAATTCTCCCAACCGACAGCAGGATAACTAGGCGCTGCAGTTTTTGGAGGGAAAACTACATCACTTGAACCGACCATAATGCCTCCTGAACTACCGGCTAATATACTGTCTATTTTTGTGGAAGGTATTGAAGTGGAAGCATTAGTTGACACTGTAGCTAGTATTTCTGTGATTTGGGCTAATCTGTGTTCACGTCTCAGAAAAGTCAAGACTACTTATTCCGGTCCTTGTATACGTGGTGTCAATGGCAGTGACATGAAGCCCACTGCTTATTATACCGTGCGTGTTTTGATAGGAGGACTTCGCGATTCTATCCAGTGTGTAGTTATTTCCCCGTGTTCCCGTGACCTTATTCTTCAATGGGACTTTCTTGCCTCTGCCTCGGCCGTTATATCGTGTCGTCACCCGGACATCCCTATTGCTGAAACACATCTCAATTCTCCAGACGTGCCATACCCCATCCTCAAGTTGGATGCCGATCACGTTTTGGAAGCAGGCTGTCAAAGCATCCTATCTCGTCGGACGCATTCACCAAAGGTGATGTTTTGGCGGTCACCTGTACTCGATTTCTGCCCCAAGGAATTGCCATCGCACCATTCCTCCTTCGGTTTGTGAGTGGGTCTGCAGGCCTAGCTGCTTTCAACACCGCACATGAACCCTTTCTGTTGTCTGAAGAAACTACAATAGCTTCGGTGGCTGATAGCAGTCCTGCTTCGGGGTTTTCAGTGGCACGTCCCCTTCAATTCGCCCATTGATGGCTGTTCTAACGGCAATGTCAGCTCTTACTGCTTGCTTAGTCCCTACCATACACCTAATCAGGCCGAGTTACAAGTGGATGTTTTGGCCAAGTACCCGGATTCATTTGACGTTCATTCACCTGGGCTCACACAGACTGCTGCAACAGATCCCCGAATCGAAACAGACGGGTCAGCCGTAATTCGACGCAGACCATTCCGCGTCTCCTCGTCTGAGCGCAAAATAATTCAATATAATGTTGCCGATGTGCTGAAACGGAACGTTATTCGCCCATCGACGAGCTCATGGCCTTTTCTCGTTGTTTCCGTTCAGGAAAAGGATGGTTCCCTATAGTTCTGTGTAGACTACCAGGAGCTCAATAAAATCAATCGAAAGGACGTCTATCCTATTACCCGCATAGACGATACCTTAGACTGTTTGCAAGGAGGCGAATGCTTCTCAGGCATCGGCCTTTGCTCCGGGTATTGGAGCGGACAAGAAGGCTCATTGGACCCATGCACGAAGCCGACAAGAAAAAGACGGCATTTGCCATCCCAGACGGCCTGTATGAATTTAACGTAATGCCGTTTCGCCTGTGGAACGCTCCGGCTACCTTCGAACGACTCATGGACACGGTGCTTCGTGGCCTTAAGTGGCAGACTTGTCTGTGTTATTTGGACGTTGTTGTGATATTTTCGACCACATTTTCGCAGCATCTGCAGCGCATTGACGAAGTACTGGCCTGCCTGTCTAATGCTGGACTGCAACTGAATACAAATAGGTGCCGTTTTGCAAGCAAGTGCATCACAGTTTGGGGGCATGTCGTCTCCAAAGAGGGAATACGTCCGAAGCAAGACAAGAGCTTTGGTTCTAAATTTTCCTCGCCCCTACAACTGAAAGATCTGCAGAGCTTCCTTGGTCTGGCGTCCTACTTTGGCCGTTTTATTGGCAACTTTGCGTCCTGCCTTTCCTCTTTTAACCAGCTTTTATGTGTCAACGTGCCTTTCATCTGGTCACGCGATTCAGAAAGCGTTTCAAGCCTGTAGAGATCCCGTCTTTTGCCATTTTGACGATACGGCGCCTACCATTCTGCATACTGTTGCCAGTAGGTGCGGCATTGGCCATTCTTCTTCAGCGTGACACTCAATCCAGAGAAAGGGTGGTAGCATATGCTAGTCTCTCACTAAAACCCGCTGAGCAAAACTACACTATGACGAAAAATAATGCCTAGCTGTTGTCTGGTCCATTCAGAAGTTTCGTCCATACTTGTACGGCCGTCATTTCACCACCGGTACAGATCATAATGCCTTCTGTTGGCTCTCAACTATGAAACATTTATCTGGGCACCTAGGCCGTTGTGTCTTACGTTTAAAGCAGTTGGACTTTACAGTCGTGTTCAAGTCCGGTAAAAAGCATTTGAAATTCTGACGCCCTCCCGCAATGCCCGCTATCTACTTCGCCGCCTACTTCCATCTCCGAGCAACGCCAACCACGTTTACTGATGGCGCCTATCAGCCATACTGTAGTGGATCCGTTTACTGACCTGCCATAGATTCGGCGGGAAGATACATATTGTCGGACTCTAAGCGACAGTCTCAAGGAATTTGCCCGACCACTGAATACCTTGCTGCGATGCCAACGCAACAACTTCCGCCTGATTGATGGAGTAGTTTGCCATATGAATCGCTATGCTACAGGCAACAATTGGGTAGCAGTAATTCCTCGTGAGCTTCGGCTTGTCCTGCTCCAAGAACTTCATGCTGATGCGAAGGCTGCACATCTTGTCTTTAAAAATACCTACTACAGCGTCTGGCGTCGGTTTTATTGGCCAGGCTTATCCACAAGTGTTGCAAAGTATGTCGCATTGTGCGCCCCGTGTCAACACCGCAAGCGATTCACGTCGCTTTTTGCTGAATTGTTGCACCTGGTTTCCTGCCCATCTGCTACTTTTGAAGACGTGGCCATAGACCTGTATGGGCCCTTACCTCGTAGATCTAATAGCTGCCGCTTAAACGTAACTGCGGACGACCAATTGACCACATACGCCGAAACTGCTCCCCTACCGTGTGGCTGTGCTTCCGAAGTTGCCTTCTTCATCTTACGCAATGCCATCTTGCAACATGAAGCCCCTCGGGTCCTGCTGAGAAACCGCGGCAAGATATTTCTTTCTCAGTTCCTCGCCAAAGTCCTTTGAGCTGCCAACGCCATTCACAGAACTTGTTCTAGTTATCATCCCCCCAAAAATGGCCTCAGCGAACGTTTCAACCGCACTTTGTCCGATATGCTTTCTATCTACATCAGCTCCAACCACAGAAACAGGGACATCATCCTACCTTTTGTTACGTTTGCGTACAATTCAGTGGTTCAACGCATGAGGGGTTACTCCCCCTCCATCCTTGTTTATGGCTGCCAACCCTCTTTTGCACGCGACATCGACTTTTTCACTGCTCCGGTCTCTGCCACTTCACCGATTCACGAACAGTTCGCCACGCGGATGGCCCCTGTCGACAGATGGCAATACTTCACACGAATTCGAGTCAGCAAGAATGGAAGGCAAGATACGACGTATCACATCGTTCTGTTCAGTTCTCAAAGGGGATGAGGTGCTACTTTGGACTCCGATTCACACATCGAGCATCTGTGAGAAGTTTCTTCACAGGTAAATAGGTCCCTACGTCGTGATAGAGCAAGTTTCGCCCGCCAATTATCGCGTCACTACAGGAGATACCCCAAGGATACGGAACCAGGAGGCGTAACGGGTTGGTTAGGAACGAGCCAAGAGGGATGCGGCGAAGCCATCGACCATTGAGTTTCATACAAATAACTAGCGGAAAACTGGCGCTAGTGTCAACGCGAACACGGCAGTGGCGCTTACGTTTTATTGGGAATGATGAGTAGATTTGGAACCGGATTGCGTAGGATCAAAGTGGGCTTATGGCTGCGGAAATGGTGTTTTTGCCAAACAACCTCTTATTTCCCGGTTCTCCACTTGTAAATTACATTACGAACAAGGACGTTTGTGACAAAAATTGGTTTTCTACGAAATAAAACCGCGGATTTAAATAAACAGCAGACGAGGAGTTGATGAGGTTTGTGGAGTATGTTCGCCATTTGCCGCCAACTACAGCAGGACTCGGGCTTTTTTAAAAAGTATTTGTACAAATTTCGGCGCCTGTAGTTTGTAATAATAAACGTTTTCTGCTCATAAAAAAAAAGAAACCGATTACCTTTGGAGAAGTGATTCTTGCCTGAATTATGACAATAATCAAGCTGCGTTCCTATCAGCCGCCGGTGCAGCTCTTCTATGCCGTAGGAGCCGGCGGTCGCACGAAAGGTGTGGCTGTTCCAAGCGATTCGTAACAGGCGATAGCTTTCACAATAGATTGCTCTTCCGAATGAGCAGCGCCGCAACTCCTAATTCGCAAACAACTTCGCCGCACAGAGCGCCGTCATTTGTGCTTTCGTCCATCCAATTCGCAACTCCGGTTATAAAACATTCTACTGAGGCCGACGTCAGTGCACTCGCGGCATGGAGATCAAGGAGAAACGTATTTTTGATCGCTCCTCCCAACACCACGCGCAGGCAAATGAGTCCATGCAAATCCAGAACGAAAAAGAAACTGCCTGTAATCCATAGCAACTTCAACAAGCCATCGAGCGCCAATCCGAATCCAGGCCTACCCATGACGCACATCGAGGCGTAAGATCGCAGCGCCAGATTTCTCTCCAGTTGTTACTGTATGAAACTCTATGCCATCGATCACGCCATCCGAGCCAGGGAACGATCGGGCCGACCTCGCATCGGCTGCACCGTCTTAGGCGCTCCACCAACCTGGCTCTAGATGGTGCCAAAGGGGTCGCTCGTCACCAGTTTCTCAGCTTCCACGCTCCGTCAACCTTCGCTTCGACGGACCTAAAGGGCAACGTTCGCGCCAAGACCTACCTGGGACCTCCAGCAGCAGCGGCTACCAGGGGCTAGACACCGAGGAAATACGTCAGGACGCGCGGAGCACACGCCGTCTAAGGAACGTCCGCGCGTCTCGGACGCCGGCATCGAAGCGAGACAAGGACGGCCAACACCGAGTCGCACACCACCATACGTCAGTGCCGACGACCGCGGTACGCCAATCGATTAGGGACACAGTCATAGGACAAAACTAGGGACTTGGGGTGGGAAAATAAATTTACTAGGACTTGATGTAATAAGTGTATTGGAACTGGGTGCGGGGAATGTTATTGTAGAAACTTTTGGGCTTTGATTTGAATTGTCATTTGGGATTTATAGTTAGGAGTTTGAATGTTAATCGCTTGTGCGGAGTTGATTTCTTGAGTTCTCTGCAGAGTGATTTTCTAAGTGCGTAGAATTAATGTGTGTCTTGTTACACGTGTCAACGGGTTTCCTGCGTGCACCTCTGTGTGCTGGCTGAGACACACCACCATCCACCACGTGCACTGTTGCATGCTACAGAAGAAAACGCGCTGAACATTTCCTTTTTCATTCGTTCGGATGCACGCATGCAGTACAATGTGTGCAATGTCATTGAACGGGTTAGGAAAAATTAGCAGCGGTTGACACTTCTCTGCGGACGATTGCGGATGTGTGGACATTCGGTGGACTACGTGCGGTTGCCTGATTTCGCCAGCCTATACAAGTAACCGTTCTGCGTTAAAATGCCCTAATTTAGGTCCAATAACGGTAAAACAGACTGTGTGCACTTCCGCCTGTGTGGTTCGGCAAAGACTGAGCCCAACGCACTGAGAGAACGCCAAAATACAACACTGGCAGGCCGTGCAAACGCGTATGCAGCGGAGAAATGGGGATAAAACGCGGCGCCAGCGGTTGGAATGGTGTCAAAAGAACTAAAACGAACCGAACAAGAAATAAGAAATTCAGCACGCGGAATAGCTCGCTATTTTTGAAGCTGGTCGGGTCAAACAACACCGCCGGGGGACGGGGGCTGCCCTCCAGATAGAATACTTGAGCCAATCAACATTGTTGACCCCAGAAACGCCATCTAGCCCTGTCACAATACGGCGGATGTCAACATTCCGGTATTATGGTCACCCTTCCCTCAAGGCACACGCGCACGCATCCAGCGTCCGTGAACACATGTCATCGCAGCCACGCGGCAGGTGCTCCTGAGGAAAAAAGATTGAGTGCTAGGGTGAATCTGGAATAAGGCGCAGGGGCCTTGTGGGATGCAGCCCTATTATACTACCGCGGATACAAAAAAAAAACATCCCCCTCGCGAGGGGCGCGATCAAATGCAGAGCATTTCCGTGGGCGCACGACGTTAAGTAGTTTGCGTTACGTTAATGTTCTTGCACTTGTTGCTGTTCGTTGTTATATTGTAATTAAATGAGAAGACGTAATTACGTGGTCACGGGACAACATTTATTAGCAGGTGGGTATGATTATTATTCTTCTCTTCTCTCTCTTTTCTTCTCTGGCTGTTGTTGTTGCGTCGTCGACGTCTAGATGCCTCTGGTTGAGTTAGTTCTCCCATTCGAGGGAGTCGATGGGAGACGTCATTGTTGAAGTTGTTATTGTTCTTGCTGCTGCTGTTGGTGTTGTTGCACGACACCGAGGACGACGGCCTTGTGGTCGCTGAAGTGGACCGTCAAGGGATCGGGAAGCAACGGTAGAACGCGCAACGTAGACGCAGACGACGACGACGACAAGAAGAGGCGATCAATGCAGGGTCCGTGAATCGTCGTGGGGGTTCTGCTGTTGACGTCATTGTGATCAGACACGCAGTCCAAACCGTGCAACTCCCTCATCCGCCTAGCGAGCCAATCGTCCTTGCGAATGTCCACGTTAAAGTCACCCACCAGGATCAGGTGTTGAATGAGTCAAGAATATAAGGCACGTTCGTAGCCCTTCATTCTGTGTCGGCTTTGTGGCGCAGTGGGTAGTGGGTAGAGCACCATGTACCTTGCGTTCCGCCCGCAGGGTCGTGGGATCGAAACCAGGAGCCGGTAAGTAATATTTTTTTATATGGTGTAGGGGAAGGGGTGCGGACTACTACGGACAACTACAACAGGTGACATCATGAATAAAGAAATGCTTTGCATTTAAAACTCTTGCAGTGCGCAGCCAGAAGTGGCGAAGACCGGAGATGCCGAGCGGAACGCGTTCCGCTCCCCGCTAGCAGACGACGCTCGCTTTCCTAGCGCAACTCGTCCCCGCAGCGCCGCGGTGGCGAGAGTCGCGGCCGGCCGCCTTCTCTCCACGGCCGCGGCAGGGAGATACGGAACTGAAACTAAAGCGTGGCAAACTGTTCGCAAAACATCCCCCTCGTGAAACATCCCCCCTTCGAGGGGCACGATCAAATGCTGAGCATTTCCGGGGGCGCACGACGTTAAGTAGTTTGCGTTACGTTAATGTTGTTGCACTTGTGGCAACTGCTGACGAGAGAGCGCTGGTCAGCAGTAAAATTGGCAGCCTCGGCGCACGTTGAGTCCGAGAGAGGGAAGAGAGTGTCCTTCAAACGTGCCGGGGGGGTGGGGCGCTATCGAATGTTGATCGTGCCGATAGCGAAATGTCTGAGCCAGGCGTGTCGAGGCGAGCGATGCGGACTACTACGGACGCCTAGAACGGGTGACATCGTGAGTTAAAGAAATGCACTGCATTTAAAAGGACCCTCCAGACGGCATACTTGAGCCAATCAACCTCGTCGACCCCAGAAGCGCCGGCTAGCTCTGTCGCAATGCAGCGAACTACAGCGCCCTCGTATTATCGTGATTCTTCCCCCGAAGCGCACGCGCCAGCATCAAGCGTCCGTGAAAATGTGTCATCGCTGCCACTCGGCAGGTACGGCTGAGGCAAGAAAGATTGAGCGCTGGCGTGAATCTGGAATAAGGTGCATGGACAATGTGAAAAGCCGCGCGATGATACTACCGAGCAGACGAAAGCAAGGACACGCATTTTCAGCAGGTGCCGCGCCTGCGCAGTGGAGTTCGTTCAACGTCCCGCCTGTGGTAGCTACTTGACAGACACGGTCGCCTCTATTGCCCGCAAGTGACGCCATCACACCAAAGCGACTTTCAACCGGAAGAAAAAACTAAAAATTTCCGGTAATGCACGTGCTGAGGCTAAATCCGGGCTTCGTGGCGCGCTGCAGTGGAAAGCTGTGGAATAAAACCACAGAGGTATCTTGAACGTCAGCCGAAACGCTGACGTTTCAGATTTATGTCCCATCATAAAAAGTGCCGTCGCGTCGTTAATCCAACCGACGCCGTTGGACTGAGAAGCGCATCGCCCCACACGCTGACCCACCCTGGCGTGTTTTCCACCGAAACTTATACCGGTGCCAACATTGGGTTACTTAACTATAACAGTGTGGAAAGCATTAACGCCACTATCTCAGAAATCAAGGTAGGCATTGATTCTGAGCAGAAACTAACTGCTAAGTCGCCATCATCATCACCATCATCAATCTCCTCCACGCTGTCCCCACTGCAGTAAAAAGGCTTGTAGCAAAGATCTCCAGCCATGTTTATGGTAGCTTAGATGAATGCACCCTTTTCCCCTAATTTCTCCTTTCCCCCTTTACCCCCCCAATGGGCCGTAAACGCAATGAGGTTCTGCCAAGAACTCGATTGAGGGATGGGCTACGGAAAATACTGTCTAATTACAAGAATTTTTCAAGTGCTTATCAATATTGCCGTCGTCCTGTCACTGTTGCTAGCTGCGCTTTGCAAACCTCGGAGTTCACCATGCGGCCAATTTAAGACATCATAAAATAGCTACGTTTGTCATACAAGAGATCAGTCACCTAAGAATGCACGCCGTGGCTGTAAAATAAAGCGGCAGAGCCGATGTCACAATCGTCAAAAAGAGTCTAGCCAGTTGTCATTATTATTAAATGTCGAACAAAGAAAAGAGCTGAAAAGTAAAAACGAAGTGAAGGTAAGGCTCATTCAGCCACTGAGTATGACTTGGATATTGCAAAGGACAGGGTACTACTATTTATCCGCACGAACGAAAATGAAATACTATTTCAATGACAGCATAATAGGCATTCCTTAACCTCGCAATCTTTCCGGAAAGGTGAACTGTCAACCGGTGGGGAAAAAACGTAACTGAATGGACAGCCAGAGACCTGTCTCTAAGCAGGGGAATGATAATAATTTGACGGAGGGATAAAATAACATTACTAGACGAAGAATGGCCTCGGGTAGCGGATGACAATAGCGGGGAATGTGACCATGTAAGGCTTTGTTCCTGCAGTCACAAATATGATGATGTCCCGAGGATAATGTCCCATCTGTTACTTTTGAAGACGAGGGCATATACCTGTATGGGCCCTTACTTCCCAAATCTAATAGCTGCCGCTGGAACGTGACTGTGGTCGACCAATTGTCCAGATACGCGGATACTGCTCCCATACCGTCTGGATGTGCTTACGGAATTGCCTACTTCATCTTACGCAATATCGTCTTGCAACATGGATATACTATGAATAGGTCCCCTTCTTGCACAAACCTTCTTGCACACACGCGCATGGTGAATGTTGACATCAAGATCACGCCACATCGCAGCCGTAATAGCTGCGAAAGCGAGATCTCTGAACGGGATCTTACAAGTGAAGCCGAAGCCTATCTGCCCGAGGTCCTCCGTGTTCAGGGCGTGACGGCAGTGAGGCGAATAACCATACGCCAAAACGGCCAAATCATACCTACGAAACACATCATCTTGACGTTTATCAACACTTCCTGAGTCGGTCAACGCCGGCTTCTTTAGATGTCCGGTCCCACCCTACGTGCTGAACCCACGCTGCTGCTACAATTGTCAGCGGTTTTGCTACGGCACAACCTCTTGTCGTGGTACACTGACTTGCGCAAAATGTGCAGCGCAAGATTATCCCAACGATAATTGTGAATCCGAGCACTTTACCGGTCCGAACTGCCAGGGACCGCATGCTGCCTATTCTAGAAGCTTTGAGAAGTTTAAACAATAGAAACAAATTATTGCCTTGAAAGTAAACGAGCACATCACCTTCCCAGAGGCTCGAAAGAGGTTCGCCATTCTCCCCCTTGGGAAGTACGCCGACATGGCTCGCCGGGGGCGGAGCGGCGTCTGGTTTCGGCGGGGACCCAGTACCACGAGTCAGACTTGGTCCCGCTCCAGCACCCGCCCCCCCCCCCCCTGGGCTGCCTCCGGCGGCCCAACCCACCACCGCGCCGCTCGCTGAGCCAACACCAGCTGTGGTGCCATCCCTGTCCTGTGGGGGAGCTGCTTCACCCACTGTTTTAAATGCAGAACATTTCTTTAACTCACGATGTCACCCGGCGTTGTCGCGTGCCTCGGCGTCCGCAACAGCCGTTCGAGGTGCGCCCTCTCCTCCCCCGCATCACACTACCCTCCTCGCTCTCAACAACAGGTGCGCACCCCTCCCCCTACACTATATAAAAAAATAATACTTACCGGCGCCTGGTTTCGATCCCATGACCCTGCGGGCGGAACGCAAGGTACATGGTGATCTACCCACTGTGCCACAAAGCCGACACAGAATGGAAGGCTACGAACGCGCCTTATATCCTTGACTCATTCAAACTACGTCAAGAAGGTGCTGATACAATGCATTCACTACCTGTGGGCGGAACGCGAGGTACATGGTGCTCTTCCCACTGCGCCCCAAAACCGACACAGAATGAAAGGCTACGAACGCGCCTTATACCCTTGATTCATTCAAACTACGTCAAGAAGCTGCTGATACAACGCATTCACTACCACCAACTCCTCAAACACTAAACGTTAACGCAATACACCCACCCCCTATGCGACGCATTTACTCGAGTCTCTCTCGCGGGGAGATGGACCCTTTTTCCAATCCACCGGCCCGAAGAACACGCGAGGGCACGGTGGAGATGGAGTTCGAGGAAACAGCGGCCGTCCCCACCATCGCCGCACCGCCTGTGCCACCCGGGGCACTCCTGACGCTCTCGTTGGCCGCGGTACAAAAGAAGGGCACCGGAGAGGTAGCCAAGTCCGGGGGGTCCGGTCCGCCGAGTACCCCTTCTAAATTTATTTTATTTATTTACAAGATACTGCAGGATGAAGCCCAAGCAGGAGTAGTACAGGCAATAAACTGAAAAAAGAACAATAAAAGGCAATCGAGCCTAACATTATACACATACAACAGTGAATTAGACGGGATTACATGAATTACATTTTTCAAAAAAAGGGGGAAAGAAAAAGATGGCAATGAAGTAAAGCAATGCAACAACACAATGAAAGTGTGAATAAGAAAACTGAAAATCATTTCCACGTCACCAGGAAGACATGCGCGTCAATGAAATCTGTCGACAGAAGGGCGGCAAGTGGTAGCTTGTTCCACTCTTTGATTGTGCGTGAAAAAAACGAAAATTTGAAAAGAGTAGCTTTGGCGAAATATGGAGTTAAGGCAAGGGCATGTGAATTACGACTGCGCCGTGTTGCCAGGAGGCTAATGTAGGGGCTGGAATCAAATACGAGCTTCCGGTTAACTCATTGATAGAGTAATTTTAGCCGAACTGATTTACGTCGGGATTCTAATGTTGGGATACCATGTCTTTCCATGAAGGCAGAAACGGAGTCTGTGTGACCATGCATACCAAAAATAAAGCGGATGGCTCTTCTTTGAAATCTCTCGAGGCAATCGGTACTGGTTTTCGTGTGAGGATCCCAAATAACGCAAGCATATTCAAGTTTCGGTCTAATTAATAAAGTATACGTTAAGTATTTAACTTGAGAGGGAGCATCCTTGAGGTGGTGCCGTAATAAACAAAGTTTACGGAAAGCTGCAGCGCATATGTTAGTAATGTGAGAGTTCCAACTTCAGGTACTGGTTAATGTTACGCCGACATATTTGTCTTCATACACTTGCTTTATATGTTGGTTACAAGTACAATAGGAAATTTCCAGCGGGTGTGTCTTTCTAGTCATTCGGAGGTATACTGTTTGGTCATGGTTTAGTTGCATGTTAGACGTTTTGCACCAAGAAGCAACGTTTTCGAACGCTAAGTTTAACGCAATTTGACCCTCGATGCTATTAATTTCGTTAAAAAGGATGCAAGCGCCTGCAAAAAGACGCATTTGGACCGGAATATTTATAACATTAACAATGTCGTTACAAAAAATAACAAAAAGTAAAGGCCCCAGCACTCTTCCTTGCGGTACGCCAGATGTAACAGGGAGAGTGTCAGATGTGCTTCAGTTTATGACAACGTACTGGCTGCGGTTAGTGAAATAGGCAGATACCCAAGAAACTATAAACGGTGGAAGCCCGATTTGAAGTGATTTGTCTTGTGGAACGCCATCAAATGCCATAATTAAATCTAAGAGAATGAGGTCAACCTGTCCTCTCTTATCTAGAGTTTAGGAAGCGTGGTGAAAAACTGTAAGTAATTGAGTGATGGCCGAGATTCCCTTGCGAAATGCGTGCTGAAATGGCGAGAGGATTTGATTTGTATCTAAATATTTCGTTATGAACGTAGCAACGATGGGCTCAAGTAGCTTACAGGCAGATGATAACATAGATATGGGTCTGAAGCTAGCAATTAAGAGTGGGTGTTCTTTTTTGGGAATAGACACTATACGGGCTATTTAAAAATCAGAAGGTAGCGTGGGGGAATGAAGACAAGATTTAAAAATAAGGACAAGGAATTTCGTCACAGTTTCCGCATAACGACGGAGAAATGCGTTAGGTATGCTATCGGGCCCTGGCGTCAGTTTTTTTTTTATTCGGTGTAACATATTTAGGACACCATTGTGCGAAACTATATTAACATCAAGATGTGAAGCTGCCGTAGTACCCTCTTACAACTGAGACTGGGAAAATACGCTATAAAAATACAAAATAAAGTGATTCGCGATGACGCGAGGATTGGTTAATTTAGAGCCGTCGAATGAAATTTCAGGGACGTTTTCTTTGCGCTCTTTAATAAAGTTCCAGAATTTTTCTGGTTACTCTCTTATGAAGTTCGGTAAAGTAGTGTTAAATTAGAAACTCTTCGCACGAGTAATAGCATTGGAAAGGGCAGTACAAATCTCGGAGAGCTGTTGAGGTGCTGAGCGTTTTTTTTTTCGCAAGCGCTTGGCTTTCCGTTTAAGGTGAATTATGGAACCAAATACCGAGGGCATATATTTGGCGGTCTGCTTAACTTTATCGGGTGCACACTTTCACAAGCCGAATAAACACATATGCTTAAATTTATTCCATTGCTCCTCAATATCATAATCAGCGAAATTAGACCAGTTATTTTCGAACTACTCAATATCAGCTGTGTCTTTAACTTTCGTGAAGTTTTTTACATATTGAGAACTGGATGACGACATAGATGATGGACCTTTCTTGTTTGCCTTGCAATGGAAGGAGCGGGTCCCTTCATCCAAACCTCCAGAGAAATTTAAAAATGCCCCTCCAAGAGTCCAAGGCCCGAAGGACCCTACATAAAAGTACCACTCCAGTAGCTCTAATACATATCAATAGGAAGAAAAACATCGTTCAATGGAACTGCAGAGGCCTTCTTAATATTCCTGACGACGTGTATGAGATTCTGCATGCTAATCAGCGAAGTGTAATGTGTGTCCAAAAAACACATTTGAATTCCAAACGCACAATGTTCTTGAATACTTACCTTGTATATTCAGAAAGGACAGGGATGGCTGCACACACTCTTCTGGCGGTGTGGCCATAATTGCCAGCAAATCGTTAGCACGCCACCCTGTCACTTTGAACACTGTCCTTAAGGCTGTAGCAATACGCGTAATAATATTTATAGGTTTTTAATGGCAGGCTCCATATACATACCTTCTGATGTTGCACTTTCGAGCTCCGACATCGAGGCGCTGGTTGACCAGCTGCCCTAACCGTACATCTCCACAGGCGACCTTAATGCTCACAACTCTCTTTCGGGCTCTTTCATTTCATTTAATTTTATTTTTATTTTTTTAAACATGAATTTACAAAATACTGAAGAGATCATCTGGGCACTTAGCAGTAATGCTAGTGCTGGGCCCATGCAGTTGATACATTTATAACATTTCAAGCACTCATTTACTCTACATGTAGAAACGAAAGAATACAGAAAAAAGCAAGCTATAGCATATGCAAAATATACGGTTTGTAGCATGCCACAAAGAAAATATCTCATAAACACAATGAAACAATACTCGAGTACAGAGTTCATCAGATATTAAATACAGGAATTATACAAGAAAACATATAATTGAAAAAAAACGTTACGAAAAATAAATGATTTCTTGCGTACACAGCTGATTATAAAGTAAAGTTTCGGTGAATAAATAAGCGATGTAATCTCCTTACTTTGCGGGTACTTTTTGAGTGTACTGGAAAAACTCTGACTTTGTTTGACATGAACTGGTATGGTATTCCATATTTTAGTTCCGACATATTGCAGTGTACGTTTTCCATAACAGTTTCCCATAACTTCTATCACGGATAGCCGAGGTCGCCTGATAGAGAAATTGCTTACATCTTTAGGACAAGCCTTTTCAACAATAAACGGCCTACATGCCATAACATCGGACTTAAGACGTACTCACGTCTTCAATTGGCTATTGGTTCTAGAATTCTCTTTCCATGTCTTGAGTGGGGTGTGTGCACGGACGCATATGGTAGTGACCAGTTCCCTACTTCATTATTGAATATAGATGCAGGACCGAGCAGTATATCTTCCCATAACAGGTTTATTGAATCAAAAGCAAACTAGAATATATTTAGAGGGACATCCAAACTACTCCACACAACCATTAGGCACCTACACATTGAAGAAGCTTCCCAACTACTCACGGCGCGCATCCTCGACGCCGCCGAAAATACCATTCCCCACGCCTCTGGTGCCCCGCGCAACCAGCCGAGGCCATGCTGGAATGATAACTGTAACCGGACGTGGGAGGCCCAGAACAAGGCGTGGGGTATCCTTCATCGGTACCCCACGTCGGGAAACCTCCTCTTGTTCAAAAGGGCAAAGGCGATGGGAAAACGTGTGCACCGTGAGGCAAAACGAGAGAGTAGGTGTACAATCATAACATCAATTAACTCCTACACAGCCACACGGAAAGTATGGACACGAATACGCAAACTCAAGGGACAAGAAACACACAGCCTGCCTCTGGTCAGCACAACAGGGGACACACTAGAAGACCAGACGGACACACTCGCACAGCACTTCCAACGCGTGTCCAGTTCAGCACACTACACAAACACTTTCATAAAACACAAACGATCGGCCGAAAAGAAGTCTTTACTACGTGATAACGACAAGTCAGCATCCTCTTATAACTCAGAGTTTTCACTTCACCAGCTGAGGGCATCTTAGAGCACTTGTAAACCGTCAGCTCCAGCACCAGACAACATCACTTATACAATAATTCAGCACCTACACTCAGACACTCTTCTAACACTGTTACTCCTATATAACAAGATATGGCTTTCGGGGCACATTCCAAACTCTTGGAAGGAGGCTATAGTTGTAGCTTTCCTGAAGGAGGGAAAGGGCCTGTCGTCCCCCTCAAGTTACCGTCTTATAGCTGTTACTAGCTGCCTTTGCAAGCTCTTCGAGAAGATGATCAATTGCAGTCTCGTGTACTTCCTTGAGTACAACTGTCTTCTCGAGAGCGGCCAGGCAGGCTTCAGGGTGGGGCGATCGACGAACGATCACTTATTAGATCTTGACTCGTACATGAAGGGTGCCTTCGTGCATAAGCAGTATTGTTTAACTATGTTTTTCGACTTTGAGAAGGCATACGCCACCGCTTGGCGTTATGGGGTCATTAGTGACCTCAAGTCATTCGGTGTTTCGGGTAACATGTTGAACACTCTTGTTAGTTACTTGTCAGACAGAACGTTCTGAGGAAGAGCTCGTTCACATGCAAGAAAATGGCGTGCCGCAAATTTGGCGTGTTGAGCTGCGCTATCTTCTTACTAACAATGAAATATCTTGGTAAGGCTATTCCACCTAGAATTTCTTATTCCATGTATGTAGATGGCGTCCAGATATCCTATATAGATATCCTATGAACTCGAGGTCGAGCTGTCGAGGTGTGCGGACGTACAGAGCGCGGCGGAGGCATCGACGACGAAAACGGATAAGTGTTTTATATTTATTATTCCTTTTTTAGAGTGACCATGTTTTAGAGAGGGATGTAGGTTAGCTGAAAGGGCGGTAGTTGTTAGCGTAGGGAAGTGACCGAATCAGAGGTGTCGCTCGGTTGTTACACGTGGCGGTTTGTAAGCGTTGGTAATTCGTGAAAGAAGAATTGATGCTGTAGGAAAGAATCGCACGTCGCGGCTTACTTTTAGATTGGAAGGGAGCGCGCGAGAACGCGGCAGTGAAATAAGCCAGAGTTGGGCACGCCTTGGACGGGCAGTACCATGCCTCAGAGGAAGAAGCCGGGTGTGATGTGCACGGGGTGCGAGCACGAATACCCGCTCGAGGAGACTGGATTCGAGTCGGTCGAGGACGCGGAAGGACAGAAATTCATGTGCAGAGTGTGTGTGCTAGCGTCGCGCCTCGACCGGCTCGAGGAAGAAAAGAAGCAGCTCAGAGTTCAGGTAGGCGAGCTACAGGAGGAGTTGAAGGATGAAAAAGAGCAGAGGAAGGCACTCGAAGCGAGGCTGGCGCAAACGGAGCTCAAAATGGCGACGAAGGGTGACATCCCAACAAACGATGAAGCAGGTCACGAGGTAGATGGGTCGGCAGTGCTTGACCCCGAGAAGGGAAAGGAGGAGAACAAAGACGCCACGCCGGAAGACGATCCCGAGCTGGCGCTGACTCAGCCGGTGCGGGAGCAGGTGGCCGCGCCGGTGGCAGCCAGGAAAAGGAAGAAAGGCGCATGGTGATCGTGGCGGGGGACTCCAACATGCGGTACGCAGAAATGGAGATTAGAGGCCGGGTGAGAGAGGACGAGAGAGTGCAGGTTGGCGTGTTCCCGGGGCAGACCGTCAGGGTAGTGTTAGAAAAGGCAAAGGATAAAATGTGGGAAAATATGCAGGGGCAGAACCTAGTGATTATCGCAGGAGGAACCAATGACGTTCTGCAGGGAAGGGGCGCGGGAATGCGCAAGCAGCTAGAAAAGGGGGTGAAGGAACTTCGGGAGCTGTGCCCACATGTGCAGGTCGTCGTGAGCACAGTACCAGAGATAATTGGGAGAGGGGTACATGTGGAAAGGGAAGTTGTAGCGGTAAACCGAGACATACGGGAGCTGGGCAAGGAGCTGAGTTTCGCTGTCGCAGACATCAACAGGGATGTCCGATGGATGGGCCGGAAAAGGGCGTTCCAGCGTGACGGAGTGCATTTCAACGGGCAGGTGGGAGCAGCCATCGGAAGACGACACGCGGCGCGAACGGTGGCTTTTTTTAGGGGGCCCACAGGCCTTTGCGAAGATGGCGTAGACAAATGCAAGGAGCAAAGGGAGATAGCGGGGTCGGTGCAGATCGGTGCAGGCAAACGAAAGGGACGACGACGGCGTGTAAAGAAGAGAGGGGCGAAACTGAATATCGCGTACATAAACATGCAGGGTGGCAGGAAAAGAGAGAAGTGGATGGAGATTACTAAGCAGCCAGAAGAGGAAGATATCCAGGTATACGCTGTGACCGAGACGCACCTACGGGACTTGGAGGAACCTCCGGTAATCGGAGAGTATGCATGGGAAGGTTGTAACAGGACGGCTGGATTGAGAAAAGGCGGAGGAGTAGGTATGCTGGTACGGCAGGGGACTAATTGGAAGAGAGTGAAAGAAGACTGTAAAAAACATGTGTGGATGAAAGGGATAGTGGAGGGTAGAGAGATGGCTTTAGGGGTGTCTTACCTGTGGACGGGTAAGGATAGCAAAGAACAAAACGAAAAACTGGTGGCGTGTCTAAAAAAGGACATCGAAGATTTGAAACGTTCCGGGGAGGTACTATTGGTAGGGGACATGAACGCCCACATTGAAGATCTAGACGGGTACACCGACTTCAACGGAAATCTAATGCTAGATATGTGTGAGTAACAGAAGCTGATCATAGTAAATAGGGAACAAAAATGCGAGGGTCAAATAACGTGGGACTGTGGTAGGAGACAGTCGAGTATTGACTACTGCCTTATTTCAGAGGGACTTTATGAATGGTTGGATGCCATGACCATAGATGAGGAAGGGGGCCACAGTCTGGGCAGTGACCACAAGCGCATAAACCTGAGTTTTGAGAAACTTGGGGGCGACAAAACGGGTCGACCGGGGCAGCGCACAAAGTTAAACAGCAAACAAATTGCGGATATAGCCAAAAGCATAGAGGCGGACATAGAAAGAAATCCTGGAGATGAGTGGGAATATGACAGGCTCATCAAGACTATGCAGGAAAAAATAGTCAAGGCAGAGGGGGCCAATCGATGGAGAGGAAAAAAAAAACACCCAAACGCTGGTGGAACAAAGAAATAAAGGCGGCGATAGAGAGGCGTAAACAGGCGTATAGAGAGCACAGGCAGGCCAAGAGGATGGGGAGACATAAGGAGGAGGTGGACCTAAAATGGGAGCAGTATAAGAAAATAAAACAGGAAGTGCAGCAATTAGTGCAGGCGAAAATGAAGGGGGACAGCGAGCGATGGGTAGCGCAAATACGAGGAAGGGGTAGAGACGCGCCGAAAAGGTTTTGGAACCATGTGCAGGCATTAGGGAAACGTACGACTCCCACAGAAGGCGGTGCTATAGAAAACGAGCAGGGGCAGATGCTCAAGGGAGAGGAAGCATTAGCATACCTGCACAAAATCATCACGGAGAAGTTCGGTAAGGTGGATGAAGAGGCCCCGCAGCGACACAGAGATGTTGCGGCGGGTAGGCCGAAATGTCTGGAGATAGGTGGGGACAAGCTGAAATGGAAAAGAGCAGAGGAAAAGGTCCCCAAGAATACGGCGGCAGGCACGGATGGGATACCGATGGAGTTGAATAACCAGTTAGGACCAAAGGGCAAGGGAAAGCTACTGCAAGCCATCAGAACAAGGATAGAAAAAAAGGCAATACCGGTCGCGTGGCAAATGAGCAGGATGAACTTAGTGTACAAGGGCAAAGGAGTCAGGACAAACCCAAGCTCGTATAGGCCAGTAATCGTCACGTCAGTGCTGTACAGGTTAGCAATGCAGGCAGTGAAGTTCGAACTAGAGCAGTGGGTGGAAGAAAATAGGATATTAGGGGAGCTTCAAAATGGGTTTCGAAAGGACAGAAGACTTGACGACAACTTATTCGTGGTAAGCCAATGCATAGAGGTGGCGAAGATGCAAAACCGACCTTTGTGGTTAGCCTTTCTGGACATTAAAGCGGCTTATGATAATTTAGACAGGAAGCGGCTTTGGAGTATCCTGGAGGACGAGGGAGTTGGGGCAGAATTCATTAGCTTACTCAGGGAGCTATACCGGGAGAACCAAGTGCAAATAGTGTGGGAGGGGGAAACATACAATAGGCCTGTATACACCTACAAGGGTCTGAAACAAGGATGTCCACTCTCTCCGCTGCTGTTCATGATCTACATGACGGGGTTAGAAAGAAAGCTAGAAGTCAGCACGATGGGGTTCGACTTATCCTACATGAAAAACGGGCAGGTGGTGGAACAACGGTTTCCGGGACTAATGTATGCAGACGACATATTGTTGATGGCGGACAACCAGATAAGTATGCAGGGCTTGATGGATATATGCGGTGAAGAAGCGACGCACCTAGGGATATCCTTTAGCAGAGAAAAATCAGGGATCATGGTCTTTAATGACGGCGAGGAGCACAAAACAGTATCCGTGCAGCAAGTAGAAATACCACTGGTGAAAGAGTGTAAATATTTAGGAGTATGGCTGAACAATCACGAAGATTACACGCAGGCGCATGAGGCTCACCTTAAGACGAAAGGAAGACGGAACGCGGCTATAATGAAGCATAAAGCCCTCTGGGGATACAGCAAATACGAGGTGGTAAGGGGAGTCTGGAAAGGGGTCATAGTACCAGGATTAACTTTCGCTAATTCGGTTCTGTGCATGAAGTCAGAGACCCAAGCGGGCCTGGAAGTAAATCAGAGGGCGGTAGGCAGATTGGCCCTAGGGGCTCACACTAAAACTACAAATGAAGCGGTACAAGGGGAGATGGGCTGGTCGTCTTTCGAGGCGAAGGAGGCGCAGAGCAAGATAAAGTTTGAGGAACGACTTCGTGACATGGAGGACGAAAAATGGGCCGCGAGGGTGTTTAAGTACCTGTATTTGAGGAGCGTGGACACGCGGTGGAGACGGAGGACCAGACAGCTGACCAAGCGGTACGGAAAGTCGGTAGGGGAAAGCGGGGTTTACACAACAGTTAAAAAGCAGGTAAAGACAGCAGAGACGACGAAGTGGGCAGAGAGAATGGAAGCGAAAAAAACCCTGGAGACTTATAGGACAGAGAAACGGCAAATTAAGAAGGAGGTATTCTATAGCAATACGAGAGGCAGTGCGTTGCTCTTCGAGGCACGGGCAGGGTGCCTGAGAACCCGGGCATACACGGGTAGCTACAGGCAGCAGGATGAAACGTGTGCATGCTGCGGCAGTGATCGGGAAACTATAGACCATATTGTCAGGAGCTGCACAGAGATACGGCCACCGCGGGGTGAGGGGGAAACGACGCTGGCGGAGGCCTTGGGATTTGGGGCGAGTGGGAACCTCAACTTCAAGGCCATAGAGGTGACGAAGAGGCGACTGGAGTGGTGGTGGAGGAAAAGCAGGGAAGGGATGGGTACGCAGGTGGAGTAATCATGCGGACGAGAATTTAGAACAGCGAGGGGAGAAAAAAGGGGGGTGGGGGCGATGAGTTTAAAACAGAAAAGAGGGTGAGATGGGAGGGAGGAAGCAAATCTATAGGTTAACCTGGGAGTAGTGCATGTAAACGTAATAAAACAGGCAAGTCGGTTGCTGACAACCGACGCCCCGATTAAAAGGGAAAGCCACTAATCATCATCATCATCAACCATGCAATATGTCAATCTGCGAACGTCAGGTCCAGATTTGTGTAAAGAAACTTCCAAGCTGGGCAGACAAGAATGGTTTTAAATTGAATCCTGCAAAACGTTCCTGCATTGTGTTCTCAAGGAAGCGCGGGGCTCATCCGGACCGAGACATCACTCTTAATGGCGTGTCGCTTCCTGTGAAGAAGGAGCACAAGTTTTTAGGTGTGGTGCTTGCCCACAAACTCACACTCATTCCCCACATCAAGGACCTTAAGCATAAATGTCTCAAAACAATAAATATCCTTAAGATTCTCTCCCAACAATCATATGGTTCTGACTAAGAACTCCTGCTGCGCTTGTATACTGCTTTGGTTGGGTCTCGTTTGGACTATGACAGTGTGGTGTATGGGTCGGCTAGTAAAACAGCGTTGCGAATGCTTGACCCAGTGCTACACTTGGGGATTCGTCTCGCCTCGGGTGCTTTTCGCACTAACCCTGTCGAGAGTCTGTATATCGAGTGTACTAAGTGGACCCTTGACAACCAGTGAACGTTCATGGACTTCCTTAATGCTGTTAAAATTTCATCGCTGAATAACCATCCTTTTAATCCTGTCTTTAACGATACATCAACATCTCTGCTCTTTGTACCTCGCCCATGCGTTCCTCTGCCCTTTTGACTTATGTGAGAGAGCGAGCCTCGCATCTCAGTGCTTCGTTTTTAGATGTGTACAGGTCACCCTTTTCAAACATTTTACCGCCTTGGCAAGTTTGCCCTGTGTCGTGCGACCTTTCGTTTATGAAACTTGACAAAAATCGGGTACCGCGAGCTGAAATACTGCAGCACTCTGTGTCTTTGCAGTTTAAATACACATGTGCAGAATTTTATAGTGACGCTTTTAAAACCGCCACTATGGTGTCGTGCACTACTCATGATCCACATTTCAATGCAACCAGAACCATGAGCGTGCACACAACAATTCTTTAGCAGAAGCATATAGAATTTCACTGGTTGTACGACACGTTCTTGAAAATAGAATTCCCCATTGCATCATATATACAGATTCTTTGAGTGTTGCTCGCGCATTGTAATCGCACAAGCCCCCCCCCCCCCCCCCCAATAAAACAACATAGTATTTCTTGTATTCAACACTATCATGTCGGTGTATGCACGAAAGCATGAGCTGCTCCTTCGCTGTGTCCCAGGACACGCTGGGATCGCTGGGAACGAGTTGGCAGACGAGAGGGCCGCTGCTGCTGCACTCAGGAACACTGTAGACATAACAACCGCACCATATATAGACCTGGAGCCACAGATAAGACAACAGTTGCGTAGAACATGGTAAACACACTGGATTGGACAGACAGATATCCAGTTACACGTTATAAAAACATGCCTTGGACCATACACTACTGATACACGCAACTGATACACGGAAGTCGTCTTGGCTAGGCTACGGATTGGGCACACCCATGCAACGCACTCGTATCTGCTGACGGCATCTTCAAGGCCCCAGTGCGGATGATGCAGAGAGGCCCTATCCGTAGTTCACATACGCATTCAATGCACAGCTCTTGACACAACGTGACCCAAACACTTCCCACAACTATACAGAATACGCGTCCCACTACACCAGCGTTTTTCTTGTCTGACCATCCTATGTTTTCTATCAAGTGTGTTTTTAAATATTTAGAAGAAGTAAAATTTGTAGACCTCTTTTCATACCACGCGTGATCACTTCCTTGCCTTATACACTAGCCATGCTCATTGTCGATTTCTGAATTTACTTGAGTTTTTTCTGTGTTAGTGTTTACAGTTTCACCTCTCATATATAAACATTGTTTTTGGCGCTCTTTGCCACAGTTCGTCTTGCACAATTATTATACAACCATCATCATCATCATCATCAGTTCCCGTTGATGCCTGAGGAAGTATCGCTTGGGGAGATGTGGAGCGTTCCCACAAGACCTTTAAAGTAGTGCTGACATCCCTACGCCCAGTGGTCTTGTTGAATCTCCCACTGGCTATGCGCCAGTCATCATCATAATCACCATCATCGTGTAGATTTTTCCGTGCGAGTAAAGCTATCATCCCCGCTAAGGGTAGCCATGGCCCAGGTCTGGCTTGCGTCGTTCTTCTGCTACATTTTCTGGTGCCGAAACCCCGGAAGACGACCGCACGTGACGAAGGAGACCACCGACGTCTTCTCCGGCTTGAGGTTCTCAGAAACCCCCTCCTTTGACTGCTGTTGACGCTGCTCAGCCCCGCCCTCAGCCGGAGGTCAGCATGGCTGGCCCTGACCGTCTAGTGACTACCGACCGAATGCGTGCGATTGATAAGCTGCGCCGGCAGCAGCGTATCCTTCGCGCCGCTGGTACCCGACTGCTCAAGGCAGCGACGGATCTTCTCGAAGCCGCCTCAACGCATCCGCATGAACTTCCAGCGGCCATTGATCTGCTCGAGAGAAATGACGTGGCACTGTACGAGACCGAAAAGAAACTAATCGAGCTTCTGGACCATGATGAAGTTGAGCGAGATTATTTCGATGCCTTGGCGTATCGAGGAAGCGTGTGTAGTGTCCTAAACCACCTGCGCTCGGCCTTGAACACTCGCAAGGCGCCCGGCAGGAGAGTCACTACCAACGGCACTGCAGGCAAGCCAAATTACCCTCGACCCTTGACCACCGTGTACAACGGTGTTCGCCCAGCCACCCATGCAGACCATCCTCCTTACTGCGGCTCAAACCCAACAACCTCGGAAGTTGTCCTGCCGAAGTTGCAAGCTTTAATGTTCAACGGTGAGTAACGTGGCTACAAGGGGTTTCTGTACCGTGTCAAGACGACGGACCACAGCCACTCGAACTTTTCCGATATTTTCAACGTGGAAGCCAGCTCCGATGTAGCGTCGAGCATCCGAATGGAGGAAGGGGGTGTGGAACACGAGGGTACGCCTGCTGCAGACAACGACCACTCATCTGCTTCCGCCCAACCAGACAAAAAAGGCAAGGTAAATGACGTGAAAGAAAGCATAAAGCCACCACAGTACACGTTCGACTATATCTTCGTTCCAGGCTTCATGAATCAGGAAGCCTTACCACTTCCTAAAATCCGGCTACCAGCCATCGTCAAGTTAGAGCGTGACGCTGCTCCCACGTTCGAGTCTCGCTCGGTCTGCCTTCCGGATGTTAGGGAGACTGAGCCACTATTGGTAACCTTTTTGGGTCAATGTAACAAAACACTGAAGCCTTGTCAAGAAACACCCGTACCGCATGTCGAGCTGATACCTTGCACAGAAGCAAGCTCGCCAGAATCGGAAACAGCAACTACAGAAAAGAAAACCCAAGGAAGGCGCAAGACTGATTTGGAAACAACGCTCGGCTCGCTGTACCAGAGCTTCCGCAGCAGCGAAGACCTCAGAATTGCCCGACAACTCCGCCACTACATTTTTTATAAGCATACGGAACTGGCAACGTTTCATCGAGCTTGGAGCACAGTTCTGTCGTCGAAGGCTTCAGATTGGCGCCGCTAGGCTGTCGTGAAAGCGGCGAGGCGGCGGATTCACCGCTGGAAGCAAAAGAGGTGACAGCATTACAGGGCAGCTTTTGAAGAAATGAACTTATGCAAGGAAAACCAATATACTAAGATTGCGGACTAAGTGTACTACCCACCAACCATTTTCTCGCGGCTGGGAGTGGGGAATAAGAGAAGCCGTTTCGCCACGCGTTTAGGCAGGCCGACGAAAGAAGCATCCGTTGTTCACAGCTGCTGAGCCGCACACCGAAGAAGGCGTCGCCATACACAGCGAGCTTCACAGCTAGCTCCGAGGTAAGCTGAAGGTCGAGCATCCAGTCAAATTTATCCCCACCGTTTGGCTCCGGTCGCCATACGAGGCAGCAGAGCCGTGGCATGGTAGCGAAAACCTTTGTTTCCTAAGGCGCCAAAGAAGAAAAGCATTCCTTACTTGAAGACGGCGTGTATCGGATACGCACGTCTGACTTGTGCCGCAGCTCAGAGGTGTCCAAGACATGGCAAAGCCGCGCCCTTATGCATACTGCTACGAGAAGCCCACCTGCTGCTCAAGAATTTGGATGTACTGCGGGACTCACTGAGCGAGAATCGTCGCGAGGCGAACTCACTGAAGCAGCGCTACGAGAGACTGCATCGCAAGAACGTTTTTGAGACACAGCGCCAGCTGGTGAAGCTGTTGAACAGATAGGACATTCGGTGTGTGGTAAAGCGTTTATGCTTAAGGACAGATACGAACGTTGCGGGCCGGGAGGATGTTGAATCTCCCACCGGCTATGCGCCAGTCATCATCATATTCACCATCATCGTGTAGATTTTTCCGTGCGAGTAAAGCTATTATCCCCGCTAAGGGCAGCCATGGCCCAGATCTGCCTTGCGTCGTTCTTCCGTAACACGCCTAACAGCTGTACCTCTTGCTGACGCTCATCTTGATGAACCAGAACAGGTCATCTCTAAAGGTATAGGCATCTTTACTATCTACTCATTTTCTTCATTTCTCCCCGTCTTCGCCTGTCTCCTCCTCAATTCATGCTTTACCTTCCACTTCTCGTTCCTACAAAGAAAAGCTGGCTAGACGTAATGCTGTCAAGTCAACCATTTCTTGTTTTTTTTTCTATAAAATTTCCCCCTTTACGGCAATCGGCCTCCCACTGAAAACGTGCGCACATGTTGGTCGAAAGCGTGACAGGGAAAAGTATAAAAAGGACAGACGTTAAAAGAAACTTGACACCAAACACGAAAGAGGAAGAAAAGAACGTCCTAATGTTGCTGAAAGTTTTATAGGCGCCGATTCAGCGAGGGAAGAAAAAGTAGCATGTATTCACCTGGGCCGTGCCGGAAACGTATGGGCTTGTGCCGCGAACTGTGGTTCTCCAAGAAACCTCCTCCCCACCTTTCTTCTTTCCTCGCTCGGTTCACCCACTAACGCCGAATCGGACTTGAGTGGCTTCGAGCCGTGTTCGCTACTTCAAAACAAACGTGATAAATAATATTATGACTTTTATGAGCGGTGAGACGCAACTGAGAACTTTTTGCCCATTCCGTACTCTTGCAAAGCAGCGAACGCTCCCCCCGGTTCGCGATCACTCACGGATGTCTATGTCCCAACTGGTTTCTCTCCGCCTACGGCGGCGTCTCCGAACGTCCAGCGGACTTGCGACGGCAGTATTTAAAACAATTGGAAAAGACGATATAAGAACAAACAAGAAATAAAACACACGGATTCAGGGTTACACTTTTGAAGTTTCTAATGGCATCAACGAAGGCGGCGCTGGGCTGTTTATGCACACCTTGTACATCAAACGTATTTACCAAATTTGTTGCTTCGAAAAAGTGTTTGTCCTCAGTATTCTTACGGCGGAAAAACTCTATGTACATGAAAACTCACAGACTGAAGACGACTTGTCCCCAGCCACTCATAAGGACCTGCGCTGAAATACGAAGCACAGAGAAAGCCTTGGGTTGTGTTTTATAGAGTTAGAACGTTCTTGGTGCCATCTACTTCTGTGTACATTACTCTTCCCAATGTCCTGGCGGTGCGGCATATCGCTCGGAAGCGGAGGTAAGTATAACAACTTCGTGCGGATATCATAAAGGGCGTTACTCGTCCTTCATTGCATGTTACACAGACGTTGAATAATTGCATTGGCGCACCTTGGAAGTGAAGGGCCGCGAAATTATGCATGTCCAATTATGTCGAAACAAATGCCAATGCAGCCCGCTGTGGCAACAGCCTTTGTCCGCACGACTACCAACCACGAAGAGTTCAAAGCTTTTGACGCCCCTAGACAGGCCAAAGAAACGCTGCGGAGGCAGACAAGTAGTAATGTGCTTTTGCAGTGCCACCGCATTTCGCGCCGTATATCAGGGGCACTGAGAACGATGACGGGTACGCTGTCTTGCACCTCTCACACCCAAGCATAGCCCATGTTTGGAATTTAGGCAGTACTCCACAGGAAACGATTATTTTTGACCCCAGTGCAAAACAGTCATAAAAACTACCTAATTGCGAGTGCCAAGCCTATCTCTTGATGTTAATGTTAATAAGCTTCTGGATAGCCAAATAGCAATGATTTTGAACTTCAAGAAAGTGCACTTGTGTATTGTTTTGCAAGAGGCGCGGTACTTGACCAGATCTAGACAAACTGAACGGTGACTGAAGACTGGCTCCATTCCAGTCAACAAGAACACAAGTTGTTAGCTGTAGATGGTGGGTAGCGCTTTTCCCACCATGAACATTTACCAACAAGCCCAGCTCGCCGCTCGTCTAATTGTTAGCTGTAGTTCTTAACGAAAAGCTCACATTCATTGACATTCCTCCCGCATATCCAACAATAAAAACACAAACGCATAAAACTGTACTATCCTGAAGACCTTCCTACAGACTTGTTAATGTGCTGACAAAAACTGTTCGTGCGTGTTTTGTCTAGCATTACTGTTTCGCGATTTACCAATGGCAGTGTCGTTTATGGGACAGCCACTACACCATCCCTGATGTGAAAGCCAGTGCAGGCACTCTGGATTCTTCCTGCATGTGGTGGCTTCAGAACAAGCCTGGACAAAAGCATCTGGCCTGTGTGCCACCCGCGACTAACGAGTGTCTAGCGGAAGACTGGCCTACGTCATTCAACATGTACTACACGTGACAACCCCTAGTAGTCATAACTAGTTTTGCTCAAGGTCGTTATTGGGGATAACCCGCCGCGGTGGCTCAGTGGCTAAGGCGTTGCGCTGCTGAGCACGAGGTCGCGGGTTCGATTCCCGGCCGCGGCGGCCGCTTTTCTGATGGAGGCGAAAAGCAAAAACGCCCGTGTGTTCGAGATTTCGGCGCACGTTAAAGAACCCCAGGTGGTCAAAATTAATCCGGAGCCCTCCACTACGGCGCGCCTCATCGCCTGCGTTGCGTCGGCGCGTTAAACCCTACAATCAATCAAATCGTTATTGGGGATAAGTAGTGGTCACAAACTAGCGCGCGAATAGGAAGCGTTTGTTCACGCTCAGGCATTATTTCTGTAGCAACTAAATATGGCTGCTGTTTGTGAGAACATGGATAACTAGCTAGGCCAATTTTAACAAAATTTCTGCGCTTCAACACGCACGACATGCTCCATCAATATCGCAATCAGGTAAACCTTCAAACAGCGATACGTATGAACAAGTTTACGGGCTACAAATACCTTGACCAAAGTACACTTTAGGGCAAAGCGTTGCGGCAAGCGATGAAGGTGACTTGCCGCAACAAGCACTATCCACACAACTGCGTTATTTTTGATATGCACAAAAGAATCCTACCTACTAAGGCAGGTATCCCGCGCAGTGTCAAGTTTTATGCGGCAAAGGTGCCATCTTTTGTACCATTTTCAAAGATTTGGTAAATTTATTGGAATGTCTGGTCTGGCACCATAGTACAGTGGAACGGCCCCGCCATCTACATGGCAATCAAAAATTGACAAAACCAACCGAAGCCTTTCTTTATAGTAACCACCGAGAGAATACCCGTAAGGGTTCAGGTAAGCGTTATAAAAATGTCACTGCGAAACACACCTATCCTGATATTTCACGGTACGAATACTTTTAAGGCATTTATTTTGTCACCACTAACGCAGACGGTAACAATGAAACTTCGTTAACGCACACGGGACGATAATGTAGAAGCATGAAACACACATAATTAATCTACTTCAAACGCAAGCACGTTTTTCACATTATTGTTGCTACATAGACAACACTTGAACGCACGCAGAGAACCTTTCGTGTTGCATTTCACCAACCTGAATGTTCCCTCAAATACCCAAAGATCCAACCAGTCAAGAGCTCAGCCGGTGCTTTCACATGGACAGTTTTTACAGCACCCTACGGCGAACACTCGGCGAAGAGGAAGTTTCCTTCTGTTTCAGTTGGGTGAACTTGGGCTAGAAGATACGCGTTTGCAACGAGATCATTATCCCCGAACTACTGCTTCTAACTGACACCAAAAGAAAATGGTGACAAAACCGGAAACACGTAATTCTGAAACGAAAGTGGCAATGCGGCTGCTATACGTACAGCACAGAAAAACTTTGTTCTTTCGGCCGAAAGTCTTAACAATCTAACAATCCAACAAGTAAGGTGGAGCATCGCGTCCTCTTCACTCAAAGACGAACTGTAGAATCGATTGCAAAAAAATGCAAAAAATAGGCTCATTCCACAAATGCAAGGGTTCATCGGTTAGGTTGTGTTAGCTGTAGCGACTGAAATGAGAGCAAAGGGGGAGAGTGGTTTGTTCTTCGCCCTCTGCTTTCTATATTGTTATTTTACCGCCCACAAGCAAAGCAAGGACAAACAAAATTTCACGATTTTGTCCCCACGTGAGCCAGGCAAGCATCGATAGGACGGAACAAGCCTACGAGCTGTAGCCGGTTTCCGCCGATGCATTCCGTAATGCCCTGAGGACACGCCATGCGGCGGCCGTTTCATCGTGAATTTGAACGATATATGAGAGATTTGGATAGTTAGCGTGCTTTGTAAATGGCTACTGTGTAGCAAGAATTCCGCAGACAAAAGAGGCACGCACAGCAACAGGCAAGCAAGCAGAGCGACTGGAGTAGACGGGAAGCAGACGACAACAAATGTACCGAAAAGCGGAGCGACAGAAATTGGATGGTGAGGCATATAAATGGTCGTAGCCACAGCCACTATCCTCTTGCGTTTACGCGCATGCACGGAGTTTCTTGAATACATGAGAGCGGCGGCTACCGCTTGAATACCTAGTCAATACACTTGGTTGGGGACGTAAAACGGTTTCGGTAAGTCAGGGCCTAGTTAGGGATCACTTCCGGAAATGGTGATTAAGTTGCCATGGCTACTAAGTTTAGTCAGTCTGTAGTTTGGGAAAGCCCGAGAGTACGAGGCCCTATTTGGAAGGTACCAAATGAAGCTTAAAAGGTCAGCGTACAACAATGAGCATGCTTTGCGTTTTTAAAAGCATTCCAATGCCTAATCATCCTTCTAAGACTGTTTTTTTTTCGCACCATCCTTCTCCCAACCCTTGTTTCATCACCCGTGCATTTGTGCTCTCTTCTCATACAGAGTGAGCGAGAGAGCGTCCAAACTATCTTTCTCGTTTTGCACAACATTACTTCCATTAAAAACTTTCTGGCGCCTCGAAATCTTCGGTACTTATGATGTTTGGTATCTTTCATATATCTGGAGAAAAACGGAGGGCCCAGAAGCGCGATCTTGCACTACTTTTCTAGGCAGCACAAATACAAGAGCAAAGAATTCTCAGGAGTATCCTCGGAAGCTTCTATGCGAAAGGGCCCAATTTTAATTTTTGTAAAACTATGAAGAGAAATTGCAATTTCTTCCTAGCAGAGTAGAATGGTATGCATGTAAGTAATACCTTCCAAAATCACATTCCCCAGTAAGTTATCTACACATAATCTCTGAGTAATGCGGACAATTGCGTAACAAAAACCTTGCAAAGGTAAGGTAGTCAATTATACTTTTTATACTATAATGGCTGTACGTGCTTTAACCCAAACTTATTATTTCCAGGGTTATCGGCCCCTCTTGTTTTTCTGGCGGTTAGTTGACGGGTCAATAGCCACTGCTGCTTCTAAAAACACAACCAACATAACAGCAGTACCCTACCCCCCCCCCTCAAGCAACAAATCAGACACCTTCTTATAACGCTAAAATCAGACTCGAGTAACGAGACAGGCAACAAACTAGAATTATTAAAGCCACACTTGAGACCATATACCATGAACATACGCAACCAATACACAGAAGTCGCCTTGGCCAGTTTGCGCATGGCCACGCAGATGCAACGCACTCGTATCTGCTTCCAGGATATTCAAAGCTCGGGCGTAGAAGCTGTGTACAGTAGCATCAGTAATTCAAATTGTGATAAAATGCGAACACTTGACATAATACGACCCCAACGCTCTAAGGAACTCTACAGAACTTTACAGACTACGAATTCTACTACTACGCCTGGAATTCTTTGTACACAAAACTCCCATGGATCCTTTCAAGCGCGCTTTAAGTTACCTGTCCCATAATAAATTACTGCAACTCATATTAAACAGTGCATAATAACAAAATGGCTCTATACAGCCGTTATTTCCATTTTCTTGCAAATAATCTCCCACTTATTCTTGAAGGGTGATCGTAACACGCATTTAATTTATGTACAAGGGATACAAAGACGGCATCGTTCACGTTAGTGAATTTTGGTGTCTAGGGGAGAGGGATTAGGTAATGGGAGTTGGGGAAAAAGTAGGATACATGCAAAGGTAGATCGAATTGGGTGTGGAAATTAAGGAAATGGTGAAGACCGGAGTCCTCGATGAAGTTTCGTAGAGCGAAGGGCAGGCACCGTTCTTCGCTCTGATTGTGACTGCCTGGATAAAGCCAATCATTACGGCGCGGTGGGATTGCCAATCCTACGGTTTTGAAGGCTTGTTCGCGACAGTCGGCAAAGCGCGGACAGTCCCATACGATGTGTGCGATGTCATTATTGGCTGAGCACCGCGAACACTCGGGGGTCATCTAGGCGGCCAAAATTTGTGACGCGAAATTGTGGGGTTCTTGCCGATCCAGTTCTAATCCTGTGAACGATCGTGTGCCATTTCTGGGCCAAGGCTGAGGTAGACTGGACGCTACACTCCTAGAGGCGCTCGTAGTTCCAACTTCCTTTCCACCTGCGGTGGGTGCAAAATTCCGAGCTCGAAGTAGGTGAAGGTTTCTCCGCTGTGTTTTCACAGTTCTCATCCGTCTGCTAATCCTAAGATGCAGGTTATGGGACTATGACCGAAATAAGCTCAGGAGAATGTCCATACTAGAAGAGAAGGGGTAAGCCGGGGTCATGCCGCTTTTCTCAGTTGATGTGTCCCTTGCGGTTTGTTAATTGCGCAAGTGCGTGAGCCTTGCCATTCCCTGAGATTCCCGCGTGAGCCGATATCCAGAAAAAGGTCACAATACGCCCGCGGTAAGCAGCGTGCTGACGCGTTGCCGTATATTTAGGATGGGCTCGGAGGTTTCATCTGGTCGTTTTAGACGGCGTAGGACATTGATCGCGTCTGTAAGAATCACCAATTCTTTAAAACGTTCTTGCCTTTCCAGCCACTGAACAGCTTTCTGAATGGCTATCAGCTCGGCCATCTCAGGTGTCGTGCTGTCGAAAAGGTGTATCTTACGCTTTTCATAGCATTCTGGACAAACGAAGGCAGCACCCGCCCGCCCAGTGACTGAGATAACTGACCCGTCGGTGAAAATTCTGAGAGCGGTGGTAAACACCCCGTCTAGTGGTTTAAGTCGTCTAGTGGTTTAAGTGCCAAGGATGCTCGGGTCAGATGATTTTGGAGGTGACCTTTACACCCCTATTATATAACCGTGATTTGGCGCTCCTTTGCCGGAATGGTTTGTGCCACTAAACCACCATAATCATGGTCGAGATTCACTCGAACTATGAAAAACAATTCAGAGTTTACGCTCTTCCCGTAAAATGGAACAGGCGTTTTTAAGTGTAGTTTTGAATCAAAAATCTCACTTTTTCAACCAACATAAATATTGACACAAAACTTGTACACAGGCGGGCGATGTCGCTCATGATCAGACCTAATTAAGACGACGACGATGACGATGACAACGAAGTCGCTCGCGCAGGCTCTCTAATGGCCGCCTTGTACATACTGTACATAGATCATTCTATCTTTCTAAACGTCGCTTCGTCATCTTGCACCGTGGATCGAGTCATTTGCTGTGCCGCTACGTAACATTTGGTGAGGTTCAGGGTACATCTCCATACTGGCCCCAGCTTTGCATACCATCGGCGTGGACCCCGCCGTCAGCGTTAACGGAGCCGCGCCGGGATGCCCCAGCCCCGCCGTGACCACAGCCCTACCATGACCTCCGCCCCGTACCCCAGCTCGTGATACGCCCACAAAAACGTAAGAGACCGCCGTGACGAGACGAACCGCAAATGTCGTATCCCCAGCCCTTTCGTCCAACGTGGCTCCTACAACCGCCTACGCTCTCACGCATGAAGACATCGCTGCTGCAGCGCCAGCATCACCAAGAACATCATCGTGATCCGTGGCAGCAAGAGATTCGTCCTTGTACATTCTCATGGTATTCCTCATCTGCATCACAAGTTTACCCTGCCGCGGCTTCGACCGGGAGTGTCTCCCTTGACCGTGGGGTCATGTCACGGAACTCGTATATAGGCGGACAATGCTCTACAGGGTCAGACCCAACTAAGACGACGACGATGACGACGCAATGAATTGGCTGGCGCAAACGCTCTAATGGCCACCATCTATCTTTTAAAACATTGCTTCATTATCTTCAACCATGGCTCGAGTCATTTGTTTTGCCACTACCTTACAATATTGACGTCTATAAGCCATAAACATTCTGAAGGTCCCTTCACAGCGGTTCTTTCACTCCTCTTGCCTCTTTATACCAATTTTGTATGGTCGCAGTGCTTCTATAGAGTTGCGGTGTATGAATTAGGATTAAAAACTGCATTCAAAATTTCACAATTAGTGTTGCCTTTGTCCCTTCATCTTTCGTGTGCCTCTCGCGGAATCAGCCCGGTCCAAGGCCTAAATGTGGAATTCAAGAAATGGTGTCAATAGCACCAGCGACACTAGGTTGCCCAGATAAAGATTTTCAAATTTTCAGCCTTCAAACTTTCAAATTTTCAGCTATTATTCGCTATCCTTTATATCAGCGTTACAATTGATACACTTTTCAGCAGCTTTTGAATTAGCGATTCATTTATTCTCCATGCTCGTACAGAGTTATGTACAAAGCATGTCAGTATCTGGCCTTTCATGGCGGTGAGCACGACCACGGGCGGAGCTCCGAAGCGCGTCTCCGTGACGTTGGCTCCAAGATTCTTCCATTTGTCGTCAGCTTCAGCCGGGATAGCTCTCCCTGCTGTTTCTTTGCACTTGGTGGACCTTTGCTGCTTGTCCGCTCACAGTTGGAGTATTTGAAATTTTTGTCATAATAAAATACCTAAAATCACTTACTTTAAATCAAGACGGGATTACGCCTGTATAGGGTTTGTTACTGCTCTGGAAGAAACATTGCTGGCTTTGCCCCATTCTTGCGAAACTGGTCCTATGCGGAGTGCGAAGAGTCGGAGCTAGGCGTCAGCTTCTGTATTCAGCAATCGTTCTAACAAAGAGAATAGCCGGAGGATAATGACCTACAACAGCGAAAATGCGAGAACAAAACAAATTTCATACCTTCCGGCTCTCGAATTTGGCAGAAAGTATTACGATTTCGAGTAGTCCTGTGTAGGGAGATGGTAAAACAGCTTTTGCAACCGTTCCGGTTGCTCACAAGTATTGCATAACATCACTTTAGTTGTCATGGCATGAAAGTCTGGCGATATGCTCTATGGGGCGCAAAAAAATGTAGGTTGAGTTCCCAAATGCCCTACTACGTGTAGAGGCGCGTGCTGATTTTATACCAGTCTTCTAACCTGTATGGAGGCTTATTGAGCAAAACTAGTCACCTGTACACTAAACATACAGTAGCACAATATTTGTACAGACGTGGAGGGATATTTCGGTACATATCGCTCAGCGATATCTTCCCAATATTCAGATATGCGTTATAGTGAAGTGCACTCAAGAGTAGGAGGTAGACGAGGAAAAGGAAGCAACTTTGTTTAACAGTAAAATAGAGCTGGTTAGTGAGCGTGCTCCTAAGTCCAGGAGAAGAGAGCATGAGTATTTTCTTTCGATACATAAATTTCCAACCCAAGTACACCAAGATTTGTTGTTTACGCCTGAAGGAGTTGGAAAGCACGTAAGAGCTGCTTGGACATCTTCAGTGGTTTTGATTCTTGTTATACTGAAAACCGGCACGTGAAATTTTTATTGCGTCATTTAGTCAGTATATCAAGCCTTCAACACCGTACTCATGTCGTAACTGTTCGGTTTGAGATGAAGTTTGCTACGGTAACGATGGTTACGATAGAAATTGGGGCACATTAACAGCCTTCGAATACTCTGTACAGCGATGTCTGAGCCGTTTCGCGGTTCTATAACACAAACCTTCTCATTGTATTTACGTGTGAATAAACAAAGCACGCTGCGGATATGCCCCTTCTTGCACGCAACCACACTGAAAGCCAATTTCGGAAGTAGTATATGCTTTACCGCCTGAACAAATATCAACACGAACTTCCTGAGCCTCCCAAACATCCGAAGCCTCCGAATCAGAAGTTTTGATGGTGCAGAAAAATCAATGCGCTAGGCAGAGAAAAATCATTAAACTGATACAAGTTAACAAAACCGAAATCAACAGAAGCAAGCTATTTTATTTTCTGCTTTGCAGTATGCTTTGCCCACACTAAGAGCTCGATGGCGCGACGCTTTTCGGAAACGTGGGGAGGGACGGGGGGAGTTGTGCATGGGTATGATGCCGGTTCCCCCAAATGCCGGAATACATGGAGCGAATATGTGACGAAGTTCGACGTACAAGGGCCGGCGGTGTGCGGCCATCGCTCGGCGGCCGAAAAAACGTCATCCGACCCCGATCCAACTGGGTCACGAAAGTCAGTCGGCGGCGAAAAGGCGGCGGGCGGCAAACCAATGAAACCAATCAGGAACTACGATTTCCACTGCATGACGTAAGACGTGTACGGGCCGCTGTGTACGGGCGCATTTGGAGAGGTTGATACACGTGCGCTTGTCCAGCTCGTAGTCGACCTCAAACAACGAATTGTATATCCTTAATGGATTGAGGAAAATGGTGTTGCATGGAGTGAAGTCCGCGCTTTTCTGAACCCTCAAGCCAGAAGCGCAACACACTCCTGACTTACGCTATATTGGCGTGTGTCACCGTGATAGGCGTGTACGATAGCTTGTATTACGGTAAATAAAGGCTATCGGTCTCCATAACTTGTATTAACAGCAACATGGGGCCCGTCTGCCATATTGAAGTGCGAAGAACAGGTGATATCACTGGGAGGGCCTCTGAAATACAGCAAGATACTAGAAGCTGCCAGCCGTATGTATTCAGAGCCGTGATTGGCAAGCTCTGTTTTGCACTATAGAGCCATCTGTCGAGATAGAGTTCGGGTGGAACGCCGATTTTGGGGTGTAGGAGTCACTGGTTCGAATCTTTTCGGGGATGTTTTTTCTAACTGGTATTAATGCTTTTGAGAACTGAAAACAAATATTTCTGCAAAAGAAACGCCCCCGAGTCACGAAAAGTCCTCAAACGACGTACAAGTCAAGCAATACGCTCCTTCACCTGGTTTGTTTACTGAACGCCGCCTTTGATTCTGAGCATGGAGATTCAGTTAGACACACTGAGAGCAACCTAGCGGCGGCGAGGCGGCAGACGCCGTTTCTTCACTCCATGTTGCTCAGACCGACGAACATACGGAGACCAGCGGCGGTAGATTTCCCGCCGTGCAAACTTCGTCGTCAAAGGTCGCTCCGTGTATTCTGGCCTTAAGACGCAGTTCACGGTCACTTGTTTAACCAAGTTCGCGCCGCCGACGCAGAGGATCATCTTCTCTCCCGTCGAGAGAACCCACGAGCCAGTGCTGCCTCAGTACACTGCTGCTGCGCCCAAATATCCCTTTAGGAGGTATCGTGATCGCCAGTCTATTTTTTAAATGCAGAGCATTTCTTTAACTCACAAGTAGCGTCCGCCTTCCGTCCGCAAAAGCTCAGCGCGCAGGTGCGCCCTCTCCCCCACTCCTCCTCTCCCGCATCACGCTGCCCTCCTTGCCCTCAACAACAAGTCCCCACACCTCCCCCTACACTATAAAAAAATAATAGCTATCGGCGCGTGGTTTTGATCCCACGACCCTGTGGGCGGAACGCGAGGTACATGGAGCTCTTCCCACTGCGCCACAAAAGCAACACAGAATCAAAGGGTACGCACGCGCCTCATACCCTTGACTCATTCAAACTACGTCAAGAAGCTGCTGATAGCTGATACACGGCAGCAGTTGCATCGATCTCGTCTTCACCAGTTGCTGCAACGCACGACCACTGCCTAAACACCTCTTAACAGTACACTTTAGCGACCACGTAGCCGTCGTTCTCAGCGTCCAATACAACGACAACAGCAACAAATAAATATATAACGACTTACAACAACCGACTCCTTGCCTTCACTTCTTGCGTCACAAAAAAAAAAGAAAAACCCATATCTCCACGAGGGGGGACTCGAGTCGCAAAATCACGAATGTAATAATTAATATATGAAAGAAATAATAATAAAAACACATTCACTACCACCAAACCACCACCCCCCCAAACACTAACGTTAACGCAATACACCCACCCCCTACGCGACGCATTTACTCGAGTGCCCCCTCCTGGGGAGATGGGCCCAATTTTTTTCGATGCTATCAAGGCCTCTCGCAAAATGTTTACAACCATGACATTTTCGCCTGTGCCGTGAAATAAAAATCCACCAAAATAAACTCAGTGCTCAGTAGTTTGATCCTGCACCAGTTCCTGTCAGAGCAGAAACATAAGTGTGCACATTAAGATTACAGTGAACTTGAGAAACCAGGTTGTCAATCTAACTTTTAGCAGTTTTGAGGTTAGCAGCTCAGTGGAATCAAACAATGTTTACCATGAATTGTGCCGTAGGCAAGGTAGGAGCGGTACCGCTTTATTGGTAATCTGGTGAGGTGGTGACACACCTTCGAAAAAAGCCTGATCTTAGGGTTTAATAAATGATTTGTGTTATTACAAATTCTTCTGACTCCATACAAGCGAACTGGATTACCTGCTGCAGAGATTTGGGTTACCCTGACGCGCTACTTTAAATATTGCACATTAGGGTAGAGGCTTACACGAATGTTTCCTAAAATGTTCTCTTTTAGTAAACCATAAAAAATAGTGGCCTTAACCAATCCCAACAACCAGAAGAAAATAAATAGGAATACGACTTTTGGGGGCTAGGGAATTACTGATATTTCCGCTGCACCTTTATTTACTTTCAATGATTCACGCAACTTCAAAATGTTCGCCCTGCTGAAACCCCTGAGGTGCCATTTGGGGTTAAATCGGCGGCTTAAATTTGTCTCAAGCCCCAGCATTTTCACTGTATGTGCATCCTGAACTAGAGCAGAGAACACGCCAGCCGGAATAATTTAAACGCCATGAGCGAGGGCACAAGCAAGGAAATCGGTCTGCGCCAGCCAAAGCGGAGCAGGCGAGACTGTTGCGCGTGGACGAAATAGCGCTGAAGAAAACGTGAAGGGGTTGTGCACCGGTATATGTTTAGCCATAACTTGAAGCACTACACCAAATGCTGGAAAGCAGCTACAGCTTTTGATCATTTTGATGCGTGTATGTCTGTAAAAATGTTGAAAACACCTGCAATAACATAAGACACAGAATAGGACATCAAGAAAGAAAAACAAATCTTCTAGTTCCTCGAACTTCAGTAAAGTCAAGGACCCACAAGAACAAGAGGTAGTGTGCGTTGTATTGGCTTAGGCCTGCTTTAGTTCATTGTCATTTCACCGCGGCTTTGTTGTGCAGCATGCAATTTATATGCGTGCCATATAGCCATTTTGCCCTTTTGTGGTCGTTGTCGACGACGTAGGAACGTACGTTGACTTTTTTGGCATTCGTTCTGGCGTTTTATATAGGTGCGCTCCGGTGGAGGCGGCCTTTTGATGGTCAAGTTTTATGTAGCCTATAAAGGGCACCATGATTCCTTGCAGGTGCAGTTTGTGACCGGGATGCAGTCTTGCTGCCCCTCAATGAGCTGATGCATAGCGCAGACATGAGGAGCCAGCTTGCAAGGCGATTGCGTTCGTCTACTTTTTTAAGTGTAGAGCACTTTAGGGACATGCCTTGTCATCGTATCTCGCTCGCTGGACACAGGTAGAGCCCCGCAGTGTTCCGTCGTAGCGGCTGTCACCGCGGCATAAGACAGAGGCTTCCAAACCAAGACGTTTATATAATCATAAGCGTTCGAAAGTTGTGAACCGCTGGTGCTTGTCATACATCTCCCGAAGTTTATCGCAAAGAAAACTGTAACTACATTTGAGGCAAAATATATGTATTTTAGCCGCAGTGCCCGCGTTCACTTACTTAGGGATGCTCGTTGGTTTGGTTTTGGGATAGCATGCGAAAACAAGTGGCAGTTCACTGCCGGCACGTGCGGCACAAAAAGCAAGAACAAAACGAACCGAACTCCTGCGGCCGCAGATTCAGGCAGAGGGCACGCAAGCACTGCGAAGGCGGGAAATTTGAATTGCATTGGGTGGTAGCAGTGAGCCGATAACGGCGCTACAGCCCATTATGGCGAATTACTGCTCTGCACTTTCAACGGCTTTCCCATCTAGTGTGAGGGGTTCAATTTGTTATAAGATTCACCTCTGACCGTATTACTTAGTAACAATTCTGATATCCCGTGGCGTTGTTTTTCAGCGTTATGTTCACAGTATTGGTTTATGGCATGTGTTTCATCGCGCTTTTTAAACTTTAGCCATATGGTTAGGTCGCTTGGCTTTTGGGAAAAAATCTGCATTCTCGATGGCAGTTTTCCAAGTGTAAAAAAAGGTGCATAACGTTATTTCATACTGTTGAATTTTCTGTTTACATTGTGTTCACAATTTGCTGTGCTGTTTTCTCAGCCGGATGGCTTTCTACATACACGTCCTGGGGGTTCTCGCCAATACAATCTATGCCAGTCATCTCCAATTTCTACATAGTCTACAGGGCGCGCAAGAACGTCCAATTACCGTAATAGAAGTGAAACCCCAACTGACGGCCTAGCAATTATTCGGCAACATGTTTCCTTTCATGATTTTGTTCAGGATCTCGACTGTCATTGCCAATTCGAACGTACGATACGGTTGCCTGATTGATGCGACTTTTCGATAAATTAGAAGCCTCAAGCGTCAACCCTGCAAATGGCTCACAGAGCGCTGTATACAATAAAGAAAGTTTCGGACCTTAAACGAGAGAAACGCGAACGCTTACGTGAGTCTCAACATCCCTGCCGCTTTATCGGCTGCCGGCTTCGTCAGTTGCGATGGCACGGCGTAATGCAGAGCACAGCGGTGTTCTGGTCATTAAAATTTTGCAGTGTGTCGAGAAATTGCGGTTATCTCAATTCCTTTTTTCCAAAATAACCTTCAAATAAAGGAATATTCGGATTTAGCTTCAGATTATTCAGTGACTTCTTCAATTGCATGTAAAATTGCCGGCACCAAGATATAGTCCAAATTAGCGGAAAATTACAATTAAGTCTCTTAAAATTACTGAGAGTTGACTGTACATAAATCTACATATAGTCCTGGATCTTACACTTTAAGCCCCAGCACGTAGATACCTCGCGAATCTCTTGGATACTGCAGGCCTGTATGCTGTACTTATAAATGCAACTCCCCTTCAGTCCACAGAGTTTGAACGCTAAGTGTCTGCAGGCAGCAATTTCGGTGTCTCTCTTTTAGGTTGCAGATACTGGCCCATTTTCGTCAGTCACGATGTTCAGAGGGAGAAGTGGGATTATCACTGCTCCCTCCGTTATGCGGTCCGCAGCAGCCGCAGAAATGAAGATGGATGGTTGTTCCTCAGTTCATTGACGCAGAAAATAGGAAGACAGGTAAAAATGTCAATATGACCATGGCAGATTTGTTGGGAGAAGTTTTGAAATTGCTACTATATAAATAATTTATCTGCACACAAACCGGTAGTTTATTCTCTAGCCCCAACCGGAGAGTATATGGAAGGTCAGTCACTTCTCTTTAGGATGTTCTCTACAGGAATAGCAGCCAAATGACGACTCCCAACGAGCGAGTGTGCCACCAAAATTTCTTGTATATGATAACATATTAAAGTAAATAAGAAGTCTCAGTAGCTTCAAAAGCCATAAACTAACATTGGGTCAACAAGACAGGCTGTAAATCAAATTTTTTGGACTTTTGTACATCTTCGTTAAGAGAAAACGTTGCCATAACGTAAAGTTTGAGACACAAAAAACCTTAATAGGTAATAGGTAAATGTTACGACCAAGTGCACGTTTTACTGCAAAGTGCATTCTGTAACTTTTATTACTACAAGAAATATCACTGACCAAGAAAAAAAGTATTTGACTCAATTGTAGAACAGATCTCACAATGTCGACGAACTTGAGAAGCTTAGACATGTGGCACCTCGTTCAGGATCACGTTCAAAAATTGCAACAAATTTGTTGCTGTTTTGGATGTGTTGCGTTTTGTTTGTGGAATAAAATAATGATGGTTTCTTAGTTTGCTGTTTGATATAGGATTGTATCCTGTCACCATACACCATAAACTACATACCCGAAAAGGGATACTCTTCACAAAACAGCAGAAACAACAGGGACTTGACGAAATAGCCTAGTGGGTGTAATTGGCTCATGGTGCAGATTTTTTGTTGGCACGTAGCTTTTTACTTTTCCATTTTGTGCTAATTTAGACAAGAGATATTTAAAAAATGATGTAGATGTACGGATGTACATTTGGGGAACTGTACCTATTATTGTGCCCCGTAGGTTACTGTGCATACCACGTTAGCTATTTTTGTTCATTTGCTGAATCAGATGACGTGAGACGTTTATTGGTTTTACTGCTTGTACATAGTTCATTTGTCGCTTTCATTGTCATTTCTTATACCTTCCATATTCATACCTTTCTCTTTCTGTACTCAGTCCCCTCCCCCCAGAGGGAAGTAGCAGGACCAAGATCAATTTCTCAGGCCGACCTCTTCTCCTTTTCAATAAACATGTACTCTCTCTCTCTTGTCCATTTGCAATCAATATTTTTTGTTTAGTACTCTGCATATGCGGCAATTCTGTAGAGTTTAAGGCTTGTACACCTCTTCTAAGTGCTCCGAGATCTCAGTCTTTGCATAAATGTCTGAAAAAAATATCTGACGTGAGCAAAGTGGATATGAATATTTCCCTGCCACAGGCAACAGAACAAAAACATAGCAGCCAGAAGGTGAGGCAGCCAGCGCAAAGTAGGTTTAGTGCAATTTCTACGTTTCTGTCCCTGCTTTATCAGTGGTTTTTGTGGCTGTTGTTGTCGGAACAAGCAGAACTTTCAGAAAAAAAATTGATTACTGTAAAGCAATCTTTTACAATTCTTACTAGGTATGGCCAATTTCTCAGCCCAGGAATAAAAAACAAATACTGAAAGTGCGCGACCCTGTTTCGTACGCCAATTTATGATCAGGCAAGGGAAAGGTTCTGGTTCAGGAAGTGTCATAGATCAAGTTGGGATAGTCACAAACTACTTCAAGAGCTGAAAAATTGAGCAGGTTTGTGGCTTGTGCCCGCGTGAGCCGCTTCTCTTATCTTTTTTTTCAACTTTCTCCTGGTCTCCCATGGGTACTGAAATTGGAGGCAGCGTAATGAAACAGTAGATGTAGTAGCGCGCAATCACAAAAGGCGTCCGCCAATTCACACCCGAAATGGCAGTATGCAGCGGCCACGGCACGGTCAGCAAGTTGATGGCTACCGCACACAACATGGGTCATTTGGCCCATATTGTTCCACCACAAGAAAATGTATTACAAGAGAATATGCCCTGTATTACTGACATGTAGTCGCTGTAATAAAACCTCGGATTTGTACCATGTTTGGCCCCGATTCAATCCAGCAAATATTAATGTCAAAATATTCTTCATACGTAGGAGCCAAACATTGCCGACTAGTCCGGCTGTCACGTGTACTGTTCCGCTTTCAGAACGAGGAGTTCATTTCCCCACACACTTGATGGCATGGCGTTTGTTGGCTCGCCGATCGACGGTACCAGGGCAGCTGGCGGTGTTTTCATGCCAATGACGGTCTTGCCCGAGCTTCGGATGATTTTAAAAGAAACTATTAGAGGCACCAGTAGATAAGAGTAACCGAAGTACACATGCTTTCTTTCGAAAACATAATACCGTTCGTATTCATGAGTATTTCTCTTTACCGACACTCTAGACAAGATATAGTTCAAAACAGCAAACCGCTTGTGACCTACGTCACCTGGTTGCGATTCCTGAAAGGTATTCAAGAATGGTGGCTCATACGCAGAACTTTACAGCGCCGACAGAAACTTCTTTGAATCAATTAAGCACTCACGGTCCTGTGTTGCCCAGTCAAATGCCGGTTTTATAGAAACAGTTTTTTATCACAAGGTACGCCAATGTGGTAAGGACCTACCTTCCGATTACTTCGAGCTTTAACATTCGCCGTGCGACTGCTGCTTGCCACTTTACTCTGTCCTCTCCGCAGTGCTCGCCCGTGTACATTGCCGTGAACCACGCATTGCTTTTTTTTATTTATGGTTTGTTTTTACTGCCCCTGCGGCGCCCTGCTGTGTTATCTGTTCCAAGCAAAGTGCATGTTCCATGCTTTATTTTTATACCGCACGGGTTATCTCATTCAGATAATGGGAGCGTTTCGCCCTAACGTCACTGGCCGGGAATAATCTTCCTTGATCTACAATGGTCTGGATGTAAATCTACGGTTCGAGAAACACTCACGCCGAAAGATAAAATCCTGCAGAGCAGACACCGCGGAATTCCAATCCCCGGCGCTCGCTTGAGCTCTTCACTTCATTGACTGCTGCTTCGCCGCCTGTGTATTCTTTGAGTTGTTAGGGGAGCACAAGTTTACTCCAATAAACGTGTTTTTCTTGAAGACAACTGCGTCGTCTTTGACTTAGTGACAATATCTTGCGTCAACGCAACGCCTTGACATGCGCAAAATGTGCAGCCTCGGTAGTCAAAGAGGAGTGATTGGGCGAAAGACCACTGGTGAGAACATGTCTAGCTCTGTGGCGAGATATCTCGAAGCTTGCCTTTTTTTCTGCGATGTTGTGAAAATCTCAGTGGCCCGTGTGTTGCTATTAACATAAATTGGTCGCCGCCAATCGTCCAAGCAATGTTTTCGAGGCAACGTGATGAGGATTGAAGGCAAATTGTTAGGAATGGGCCAAGTTACACGCAGGCAGATAGGCGAATGCAGGTTGACACGCTGACGACTATATTAATTAAGTGCAGAGGACATGAACATAATAGGCGGCGGGACTTTGGAGACAGTACGGTTTTTTGCTCGCACCAAAAGCACAGCTAATGGTTGGAAATAAAACCCAATCTGTAAGTTCGGGTAGTGTGCGAACAAGGTCCGATTAGCAAATTATGTCTTTCCGTGCGATGTGTGTGTAATGGCACCGGAGACTGGACAAACGGAGAAGACGCTCGTACTCCACGGAGGTCTCGTGCACGGTGCAGCTGGACACGTAACGGCAGTACCCAATAGCAGGAACGGAAGCACCGAAGTCTACGCACCACCACCACAATGGCGCCCCCCAAAATAGCTCTCTAGCCTTGGCCGCTGGTAGAGAGGGTCTTATGCAAGGTGGTCCGTGGACCAGGCGTGCAACAAAGTTGTTTCCACGGCACCGTGACCTATTCCGCCGTTTCACTTCTGGCGATCTTTTTTGCGCTCTGGTGATCACTCCCACCGCGGAACCTCTTCTTTGTCGTCATGCGCCCGCTGACTCCTGAGAAATTCGAATATCGAAATTTCCAGGGCATCAGTTGTCCTTGTTGAGCCTGCAAGTCACTGAACCAAGTTGCACTGCATGACTTCTATTTCATGTGTCCAGCCGAACGAGATCAGAGAGCGGCTTTACTTTCCTAAAGGAGTAGGCAAGGGCACGTGAAAGAGCAGCAGCTGTAGTGTCAGATCCTTCGCCCAGCCACTTGCAGCCTGGCGGTAGGATGGGCGACAAGCAGGGTGGTCCTGGACGAAGTGAAATTCAGTTAAGATATTTCCCTCGAAGCTTGGCTGCGAGAACTTCTGTCAGAAACGTTTGCGTGCTGTTGGGATATTCCAAATTTAGGTCAATGAGGACAGCGCAAGATTCCCGCACGGGGCACCTTGAGTATTCATAATGACGGTGTTGGCGACACAGCGGACCCTGAGTCCCCATACATTAGCTGTAGCTGACCGTGGTGATGTGTATAGATGCGGAGGGTAAGAAACCACAAATAGAGGCAGTCGGAGCCGTCTTCCAGCTTTGGCCGATTGCCTCCCTGTTTGCGTAACAAGCAGAGAGCTCCAGCACCTGTCTCGGCTTCAGGGTAAGCCGAGCGAAGTACCACTTGTACTTTTTATACTGTAGCTTATGGGATTGCATGAAACGAGCTCGAAACATATACGGTCTCTGAAAAGGGGCCACACCGAAGTTTTTTTACACCCCTTCGAACCCCCAACAGTCCGAAAACTGACAACTATCCTTATTTCTTGTTTATTGGGGCAGCTGACAAAACCAACCCGGTGTCCGTCTAGACCGTATTCCTGAACACTAAATTCCTGGATGGAATCCTCGGAAAGTCGTTGTTGCTTAAACTCCAAACTCGCGAAGTACTTGTGAACGTCAACGCTCAGCAACAAGCCACTAGCTTTCTGACCGAAAACCGCATGGCAGATCTCGGCGTTAACATCACACGCCACTGTACCCTCAACAGCTACCAGCGTATGATTTCTAAAACAGAAGCTGCTCGCCTGAAAGATACGGGCAATGCGGGAGTGAGGCGTGCCACCGTCAGGCGAAATAATCACAAAACACCACAAAGCGTGTAATATTTACCTTCAATGGTTACACAATTCCAGAATGTATGAAAGTAGGCTTCATCTGGACCTCCGGCCGGGCATACGTCCCTAATTTGCGGCGCTGTTTCAAGTGCAAGCGGTTGGGGCACGGTAACAACTCGTGTCGCGGCCAAATACCCTGCCCCATGTGTACCCTACAAGATCATTCGATAGTTAACTGCCGCACACAACAACTCTTTTATATAAATTGTGAGGGCACCCAAGCGGTCTACTCCAGCACCTGCGAAAAATCCGACTCGAAAAAAATACTTCTAATCAACGTCACTCAGAATATCTCCTCCCCAGTGGCGAGAATGATTCACCTGTTTTCCCCTGGCGAAGTACGCCGACGCACTCGCGGGAGGGCGGAGCGGTGCCTGGTTTTGGCAGCGCCCCAGGTCAGTGAGACAGACTTGGTGCCGTGCTTGCCTCCCGCTAGGCTTTCCCGGGCAGCCCAACCCATCGCTGTACAACCGGCAGAGGCCGCAGTGGTTGCGGTGGCCAAAAACACCATTGGGTTCGATGCCGCTCCTACTGATGGCTCTCCGCCAGCATACAGTACCCTTGAGGGCACAGAGAAGATGGACACGGGGGAGGACGAAGCAGCTCCCATCCTCACCGCACCACCAGCCTCGCCCGTGACGCTCTTAACACACATGGCGGTGACGGCGAAAATGGAGGGGACTCGAAAGGTTGCTACGTCTAGGCGGCCTGTTCAGACGGGTATCCACCGAACATCTGAAGAGGAGGAGGAAGTTGGACCTTTCCTCTCAGATTCGCAGTGTAAGTCGCGGGTCCCTTTATCCAAACCGACACAAAAGTTGAAGAAACCCTCTCCGAGGCTAACCTATCCCACAAACCTTACATAAAAAATAACACAACAGCAGTACTGAAGACTTAATAATGGGAAATAAAATATTGTTACATGCGGGGAACGACGGTTTATTCGAAAGTAAACAAGGTGTAGCTCAATATGTCGGACTGCAGCCGCGAACGCTAGTAATTTCGTCTTCCTTTACCTCAAGCACCTTCGCTTGAATCCGTTGCTCAATCCCTTCGGTCACTTGACATTGTGGACCATGGGTAGACAGTGTAACATCTCCCCCACGGAATACGTTGCCCTCCGGGCCACTCAAGGCATGCCGCGTGAGTAGTACCGTTTGAGTCGGGCGACGTGAATGGTTTGAAACTTGCTCTTTTCCGGCTGACGTGAGGTGCTAGCTCCCCGGATTGCCGAGTGTCATTAAATTGAAACGGGTGTTCCTGGTTGGTAAAGCGTTCAAGGGCTCTTTTTGTATTGCACAGCCATCGCGCACTTCGTCAGGCCACTGAGTAAACTCTGCGTGCCGTACGAGTTCTCCTCGCACAATACGACGCACAATCTCAGCAAGGTCGCCTAACGCGGCCTCATCAACTGCAGCGACAATGGTGACATTCGCAAGACTACCAAAGTTGGTCGTAACGCGCCGCATCTCAAAGCTTCAAATGTCCTCCAGTGCTGCATCACATCGGCCGTAGTGTTGAGATGATATTTGCATATCAGAAAGTTGTAAACTCCTAAGATGATGCCTTTAAGAAGGCGACCCACCTTGTCTTCCTCAGACATCGCCGAATTTACGATCCGGTAGAGCTGCACTACGCCTTCAATGTATGTAGTGGATGTTTCCCCTGGGTTTTGAACGTTTTGTAGTGAGGTCTGTTCGGCTTTTTTTTCTTTTTTGCTGCGGAGTCACCAAAACGCTGTCCGATTTCCGTTACGAAATGGTCCCATCTGGTGACGGTTTCTTTACTTTCGAACCAAACCAATGCCATGAGTCAGGGAAAACGGAACATTGGCGAGCTGCATTGTCTCGTCCCATCGATTGTATCGGCTTACTCGTTCGTAGTGCCGTAGCCAATCGTCAAAACTCTCACCGAATTCGCCATAAAAGTCGCCGGGTTCTTGTGGATGTAGCCGGGTGGTCATTGGAGCCACGCGCTGAGCTGGTTCGTTCGGCATCTCCGGGAGAGATAGTGGTAGATAGTGGTAGACCAGAGACTCGTCGGCTCCGGCGACGAACCTAGGTGTGCTGATGATCCGTAGTGGTGTACCCAGCACCCTTCACCACAATTTTTCCGAGGGGGTGAACGACGGTTTATTGCAAAGTAAACAAAGGGTAGCTCAATATGTCAGAATGTAGCCGCGAACGCCAGCAACCTCGTCTGCGGCTACCTCAAGCACCTTCGCTTGAATTCATTGCTCAATTCCGTGGGTCACTTGAACTTGCGGACCATGAGTAGACAGCGTAACAATATTTTTCAATTGAACTGTGGAGGCCTTCTTATTAATATTGACGATGTGTATGAGATAGAGCATTCCAATCAGCCAATTGTAATGTGTGCCCAGGAAACGCATTTAAATTCAAAACAGACAGCGTTCTTAGGAAATTATAAGGTACTAAGAAAGAACAGGTAACATTTCACATACTCTTCTGGCGCTGTTGCCATCATCATCCGGGGATTCATAGCATGCCGCATAATCACTTTCAACACCGTCCTGGAGGTTGTGGCAGTTCGTGCAATAACATTTAATACATGGTTCACGGTACGCTCTCTTGACATTCCTCCTGATTTTGCATTTTCGATTGCTGATATATGGGCGCTGGTTGACCAGCTGCCCGAGCCTTACATCTTTATGGCTGACCTGAATGCACATAATTCTCGTTGTGATTGGGGCTCTTCTCGCGTGGATGCCCGAGGTGGCTTGACAGAGACGCTTCTAACATCCCTTAGAGCATACTTTTCCAACAAAAAATAGCCTACTTATTATAATTTCGGACTAAACACGTACATCTTTTCTTCGTCATTGGGTCCGCAGTTCTTTTTCCATCACTTCAGGGGGGCGCGGGCACAGACCCATATAGCAGTGACCACTTCCCTAGAATAATTACATACATAGCTAAAAAGCCAAAGGTTCCACTTTCCCTAATGGTTCAATGAAGCAAGAGAGAACTAGGGTACACTTACAGAACCACCCGAACTGCACCACACATCCATAGGAAGCACCCCAACTCACCATGGGGCACATCCTGGACGCCACCGGAAATTAAATTCCACCGCCATCCCCTACCCCGTGCAACCCAAGAAGGCCATGGTAGAATCAGGCGTGCTAGAGAGGCCCACAACAAGCCGTGGAGTATTCTTCGTCAGTGCGCCATGTCCAACAACCATGTATAATTTAAAAGGGCAAAGGCACTTGGTAACCGTGTGCGCCGTGAGGCCAAACGAGAGAGTTGGCGCACCTTCCTATCATTCATTACTTCACACGCGCAAAGTGTTGACAGTAATACACGAGCTTGTTGGACAACAGACACGCAGACCGTCCCTGGTTAGCAGAACAGGGGAAACACTCGAAAACTAGGCTAACTGAATTGCACAAGCCTTGCAACACGTGTCCAGTTCTCTACACTACACAGACACTTTCATGAAATATAAAACGTGCAAGCCTCTTCAAAGCATGACTAATAGAAGACTCGTGTACGTTTTGTAGTGCGATGGTCTTCGCCAGGGCTGTCAGTATAGTTCCACGGTGGGGCGATCCACTAACGATGAGAAGCGTACATCAATGATGCCGTCGTGACTAAACAGTTTTGCGTGCCTGTATTGTTCGACCAACAGGATGCTTATGCCACCTCTTGGCACTGTGGCTTCCTCAGCGACTTTATATTTTTACTATATCAGGTAACATGTGCAACACTCGTGCTTGCTATATGTCAGAATGAACCTTTCGTGTCAGCACTCTCAAAGGCTCACGTGCAGGATAATGGCGTTAAAAAGGTTGAAGTTTTAAACTGCACATCATTGAGATGAACTCACTCCAAATGGCCTTCCCACCAAATATTTCTTGTACAATGTATGTAGGTGACGTGTTAATATATTTTTAATCTTGCAATGCTTCAATATGCGAACGCCAAGTGCAGCTTGTTGTGAAGAAACTTGCTCGCTGGCCGGACGTACCAGAAGCGCCATTGGACTCAAAAATAATGAAGACGTTAATGGCGCCGTCGTTGCCGACACAACTTCCAGCTCGTCGAGTATCTCCTTATCTCTCCCGGATGAACAGCAAGTTGCGCGATTGGGACACCATCGTGAGCCAATATTTTTTGTTCGGTTTAGACGACTCTCAGAGCTGAATTTTCTCTTCCAAGCAGGCGCACATAACCGCTTGCCGGTTTATGCGTGAACGGGTTGAAAGTGGAGGGACAAAACGCGTGTACAAGCCGCTATATTTTCGTGTCCTCGCTGAAACCATGTTTGTTGTGTTAGGAGACATATAAACGTCAAAAGGCTGATTGCGCCCTGTCCCGCGTACTCACTGGTCGGGTATATTTGGTTGGTGTTTTACACAGACGGTAATATGCCTACGAGGCGAAAGTAAAACAGAATGCTCCATGTTTCCCGCTACAATGAATCTCCGGTCCCTATAATATTGTTACATTGTGTCTATAGTCAAAGAACAAAATTTTAGTACATAGCCCCAACCATTGCGGACATGTCCTAGGGCTCAGCTGGGAGGAAGAAGAGGTTCGGGCTAGGTTCAACGTTGTGCTAGCTTCCCTGTGCATGCGTGTGTGACATACACCTTTATTTTCACGTATTCCTCTCCGTAAAATCTTGGTGCAGGTTGCCGACATCCCTTACCTCTCGTCTTGGTGCTCAAATCGTCTAGGCTTCGTGACCCTTCATCACGTTACTGCACAGCGGATATTCACCCTGCCACCAATGATCCACCCAGCGAGTCGGCGACTCCGCTGGTCGTCGTTATTCAGCCCCGCGAGCCTGTTTTCTTCACCGGCACTGGCAACGTAGACGTCGAAGATTGGATCAAGCACTACCAGCGGATCAGCACCCACAACCGTTAGGACCCCACTATGATGCTAGCCAACCTCCCTTGCTGCTTCAGAGGTACGGCCCTTACTTGGTATGAGACGAATGAATCCACGCTCACCAGCTGGGGCGATTGTAAAGCCAAGCTTTCGGAAGAGTTTGGCAACCCCGTCGCCCGCCAGCTACGCGCAAAAAGTGAACTTGCCTCCCGTGCTCAATCGTCGACCGAGCCGTACGTCACCTACATCCACGACGTCCTGGCTCTCTGCCGTAAGGTCGATGTGAGCATGAATGAGCAGGACAAGGTCGGGCGTGTGCTCAAAGGAATAGCTTACGACGCCTTTCCCTTGCTAATATACAAGGACTGTACGACCGTCGATGCTATCCTCAAAGAATGCCGGTGCCTCGAGCATGCGAAGAGCCGGCGCATCACGCAGCAGTTGCAACGGCTGCCCAACACCGCTGCTACTTATTCATGCGACGCACCAGCCCCTCAGTCATTTTCGCCCGAGCCTTCTTACCGCGACGCCCTAGAGAACACCGTCCAAAAGATAGTACGCCGAGAACTTGAAGCGACAGTTCCTGCCGAAACTATGTCCCATGCCGTCACCAGCCCTGTTCCAGCCATTTCGCTCATTCAAGCAGTCGTTCGTGACAAAATTACCAACATGGGCGTCCAGCTAGTATGCGCGGTAACTCTTGCTCTCTGCCGCAGTTATGCTCCACCTGGACCACGCAATGTGTACCGCCATACGCGCTATCGAAACCCCGCTGAATATACAACTCCGGATGACGGGCCGACTTGTTTCACGTGCAGGCGTGTTGGAAACGTCGCGCACTACTGTAGGAACCGCTAGTCCTCCAGGAGTACCTTTTGGGACGACTCCCGCCGCAACGATGGACACCGTCCAACCTACTATCGCTCGCAGCCCCACCTTGAGACCCAGTCACCAGCAGATGCTCCACCGGAGAGTACAACCTCCCAACGCCGTCGCCCGTCTCGCTCTCCGGAACATCGTCGACGTTCCCCCGTTCATCTCCGGGAAACTAGCTGATGCAGCTCCCGTAGGTGACGCTGCATCAACGACCGACCACGCAAACGCTCTCTTGACGTTGCCGACTAAATACAATTTGCAGTTGAAATAGATGGCGTCCCTGTTATTGCCCTAATCGACACTGGTGCCCACATCTCCGACATGAGTGCACAGATGCGCTCTCGTCTCCGCAAGGTACTCGACCCTGCCCTTTCGCACGTTCGCGGTGCTGACGGAGGAACTTCGGCTGTCGCGGCTATGTGTACCGCCCGAGTGAGCATAGCTGACCACCCCGTCACTGTTATGTTCTTTGTTCTGGACAAAAGCCTTCATGACGTCATTCTCGGCCGTGATTTTCTTTCTGACCACTCCGCACTAATCGACTGTTCGACGGGTCTGCTTCGACTTGAGCTTCAACTTTCCTGCGACGACCACGCCCCACCTAACCTCCACTTTCGCTCTGATGAGCATGTTCGCCTGCCGCCTCGAGCGGCTACTTATGTCCCTCTCACCTCAAGCATGCCCGTCCCCTAAGGAGAATACTTCGTTGCGCCCGTCCTTGACGTTCTACTCACCAGAAACGTCGCCCTTCCCCATACTATTGTCTCCATACAGCAGAACCCCTTCTCCTTGCCTTTGCCGAACTTCGCATTCCACACCCAGGTTATTCCTCAAGAAATGACTGCCGCTACTTTTGTCACGTCTCTGATTTTCATATTTCTGCTTTTACCGTAGACCCCATTCCCCATTGGCCCGCTTCGCCCCCTACACCTCCACCCACCACTCAATTCAACGCTAAGATTAGCCCTGACCTTTCCCCAGATCAGGTACACCTTCCGCGTGAGTTCTTGGCTTCGTATGCGACTTGGACAATCCAGTTCTGGGTCGAACTAGCCTCGTGACTCATCGAATCGACACCGATGACGCCATCCCCATCCACAGGCGCCCGTATCAGGAATCTCGCGCTGAGCGGGACGTCATCCAAGCCGAAGGGGACAAGATGCTCTCCAAGGATATTATCAAGCCTTCGTGCAGCCCCTTCGCCTCACTAGTGGGGCTGGTAAAAAAGAAAGACGGCACCTGGCGATTCTGCGTTGATTACCGGCATCTTAATCTTATTACAAAAAAAGCCCAAGATCGAGGACGTCGAGTATGACAACGAGTCCGCCGACAAGAAGAAATGTCGTTTCCAATCGCGCGCCATCAGCCGCAAAGGGTTCGCACAACCTCCGACAGATGGCGACGAGTGTACTGGCCAGTAGGAAGACGCAGTGAAACATCCCCCTCCCGAGGGGCACGATCAAACGCAGAGTATTTCCGGGGGCGCAGAACGTTAAGTAGTTTGCGTTACGTTAATGTTGTTGCACTTGTGACCACTACTGACGAGAGAGCGCTCATCAGCAGTAATTGGAATGAGTCAACGATATAAGGCGCGTTCGTAGCGTCCCATTCTATGTCGGCTTTGTGGCGCAGTGGGTACAGTACCATGTACATTGCGTTCCGCCCGCAGGGTCGAGGGATCGAAACCTGGCGCCGGATAGCATTTTCTTTTATATAGTGTAGGGGGAGGAGTGCGGACAGCGACGGTGCGGACTACGACGGGACAACGCGGGTGACATCATGAGTTGCTGAAATGCTCTGCATTTAAAAAGACGTCTACCCCCTACCCAGGATTGCGATGCTCTCGACTCCTTACAAGGTGCTAAATATTTCTCTTCTATTGACCTTCGATCTGGCTACTGGCAGATAGCTGTTGATGAGTTGGCCCGAGAGAAGACCGCTTTCGTCACACCAGACGGCCTTTACCAGTTCAGAGTAATGCCGGTCGGACTATGCAATGCTCCCGCAACGTTCGAGCGAATGATGAACTCTCTTCTTCGGGGTTTCATATGGTCAACATGCTTATCCTACCTGGACGATGTGATAATGTTTTCACCCTTTTTTGAAACGCATCTCCAGCATCTTTCAGACATCCTCATATTATTTCGACGTGCGGGCTTCCAGCTGAACTAAAAAAAAACATCCCCCTCGCGAGGGGCACGGTCAAATGCAGAGCATTTTCGGGGGGCGCACATACCCGATTTTATCTGGTTCGAAAGAAATTGACAGCGAGAGCGAACGCCGAGAACCGCCCCATCACGGCACGACCGCGCCACGCCACGTCACGACTACGTCACGATCACGCCACAACTGTTGTTGCTCCCGCGCCAAACTACGACGCATGCGCGCCCCACCTGTTTCGGAACGCGATCCGAGCACGCAGAAAACACGCGAGGAGCAGCGGAGAGCAGGCGAGGAGGAGTGGGGAGAGATAGATAGATAGATAGAAACTTTATTGTTCGTGGAATGGTGGGGCGAATCAGCCGCCTCGGTCCACGCAGCCGCTGAGGGCCCTGATGATGTGGGCCGCCAGTTCCCGTTGCTGTTGGAGACTCGCCGCAACAGCCAGCCACTCTCCAGTGTAATTTTGTGGTTAGGTAGGGTTGTAGGGGCACCCCCACAGAATGTGGTCCTGGGTAGTGGGAATAAGGCAGTGGGGACAGAGTGGGACAGGAGTGTCTGGCGTGCGTTGGAACAGATGGAGCCGAGTGGGTGTATGCAGTGTATATGTTTGCGCCTGCCGAATGACTGGCGCACCTGGAACGGCTGTTGCGGACGCAGAGGCACGCCAACGCCAGGTGACATCGTGAGTTAAAGAAACGCTCTGCATTTAAAAATGTCGCTTTGGCCGTGGCCAGATAACCATCCTTAGCCACCTTGTTGGCCATAACAGTGTTCAACTCAACCCTAACAAAGTACGCGCAGTCAAGCAATTCCCCGAGCCTCCCTCATCCAGTGACGTCCGCAGTTTTATTGGCCTATGCGCTTACATCCGGCGTTTTATATGGGGGTTTGCTGACATTGCGCACCCTCTTCCAGACCTTCTTAAAAAGGACGCTGAGTTCCATTGGGGTGCATCTCAAGCAGAAGCGTTGGCTAAATTGATATCCACTCTCACCACTTCACCTATCCTGGCCCACTTCGATCCCACTGCCGCAACCGAAACCCGGACTGATGCTAGCGGACATGACATTGGCGCTATCCTCGCTCAGCGACAGAACGGTATAGACCGAGTTATTGCATACGCAAGCCGCCTCCTGACGTCCGCTGAGCAGAAATACTCAATCACGGAGAGGGAGTGCTTGGCACTGGTGTGGGCTGTACCAAACTTTCGCCCGTATCTGTATGGACGCCCCTTTTTCGGTGATAACAGACCACAACGCACTCTATTGGCTTTCTTCTCTGAAAGATCCTCACGTACGCCTAGGTCGCTGGGCTCTGCGTCTGCAGGAGTGTTCGTACAGCATAGTTTATAAGTCCGGCCGCTTGCATCAAGACGCCGATTGCCTGTCCCGTTAGCGTATTCCCAAACCATATCCCGTAGGGGCCAAGGCCTACCACACCCCCTAAGCAGGGGCGCAGCCAGAGACTTAAAAAATTGCAATTTTTTAACCTCCTTGGACGCAGCACTGTGACGTCTCTACCTATATGTGCGCGACTTCATGCGAGTGGATTTTTTCTTTTTTCCTCCTCCCCTCGTTTCGACTGCTTGGCAGGCGGCCGATGGTTTCGCTCCGTGGGCGGGGCTGGCCTGCGGCGCTGGGGAAGCTGACGCACATGTGGTTGAAGCTAGCCTTTTGTACCTGAGCCCCTGATCTCTCCGCGCTCTTCTTGCGCACCTGCAAGCTGACGCTAACCTCCGATCGTGTTCCTAAATAAGCGCTCCACTCAGTGCTCGAAGTGCGCGCGCGCGGATGGACGCTTTCACGCGCATGTGGCAATTATACGCGGCCCGGAAAGCAAACACCCTCATTGAAAGCTCATTCTACAGCACACAGAAGGGTATACAATTCAGTTGGGTGCTCATTCACTATATACACAGCTGAAAACACGATTCGATGCTGCAGGTAAGGATTACAAGAAAGGCAGCCAATTACCCATGACTACATTTACAAACTGTCCTACACTTGCGAAATATTACAGCTGCATGAGCTGCTACATTTTGGCGCTTTCATAAGCACTATTACATTGAATTTCGGTAACATTAACTTCATTGCATTATTCTTTATCGGGAACAGTGCCACTTAGGAAAACATTGACTTTTTGTTAACAGAAATGGAAGGTGTAAATTGTTATTCCAAGGGTGATACATTGATAAGAAAGACACCTGCTCAAACGTACACGTTTTACACTCGGTCATGAATTCTGCATAATTTACATTGCTGGTCATAACAATTTAGGGAAACAATATCGAAAATATATGCCAACCAAGGGCTAAGTAATAGTTGGATTGTACAGCAACTGAAGTACTCGAGGAGTTTGATATATGTCTTCTGTACAGGGTATTGACCACAGTCTCTTCACTGAAGCCACCAGGCCGAGTTTGATATCTCTAATCATGCGTGCTACTACTCACGCTGTTGCGAATGTTGATTAGATATTTTTAACAATTTGTGCTTCATGCACACAGAGATTTTGCTGCATAAGATACGTTATTTATAAATAGACAGCTCCAGGAGGATTCGAATGGCGCTGATGCCCCCCCTGTAATCGGGAAGGCACACCAAATCGTTACCACTTAATTTGGCTCAGTCCATTATTCGACCGTAATCGCCACCAGCTTTTAACTCTAGGTCCCGCCCCTGCGACTGAGCAGAAGATGTTAGTCGGGTCCGTGACGATCCTACTGCACTAGAAGCAATTACCGAGTACGCCCTTGAAAACAAACTCTACACATTGGTGTAGCAGCCTGGCCGACTTTCCTGTTCGGTATACAATGTGAACTGTCTGCAGCGTGAACTGTTTTCAGTGTGAACCGCATTGTCCACAGTGTGAACTGTAAATTAAAGTGTGAACTGTGCGTTTCGCTACCACTGACTGACTTTAATGTGTCCATTTCGCGATTAGGACCCCAAGACTGCAACTGTGCTCATTGTGCGAGTTGCGACCTTCCCCTTTTCTCCTGATCCTTGCTCCCCCAGGGCCCCAGGGCCTCTGATTTAATGCACTGTTACACTCACTCAGATACGTATATTCTTTTCGCTGGGACTAATGAGTAGTTGCCCGTGAGCTTCAAGTCACGGTATCACCCGTTTCCTTAATCGGGTGCACTGCCGGAAAATATGGGGAGTCGACTCCGGAGAGCCCACAAACCCCACCGAATCCACAGGGCACAGGTGACAAAGGGGGTGGCCGTCTGATGTGCGGCTTTTGCCGACCAGAGCGGCAAGAATGAGCAAGAGCCTTGAACGAAAAACAGCACAAAGACTTATATTTAGACAGGCAAGTTACAAACACAAGCACGAGGTAACCGATTGATAATGACAGACAACTTAGATGGAATTCCAATACTAGAAACAGGCCAATTATACTAAATGATACAAACAGGAGCGTTAACAAATGAATTTTACACAGCGGAGCAGTTAACTAAAAAACTCCCAAGCATTTCCCCGAGGGTGAACATGGTTAAGTGCGAATGCACGGGGTGATGCTATGAGGGCGAGTAAAGTTAAAATCCGTTGGCATTCGCCCGTGAGCGCGCGCGAGCCGACCCATGGAGGTCTGCCAGTTTATCGCTGCGTATATAGGCGGGTACGCCGCGCCGAGCGCGCCGAGCCATGTGGCTGAGAGAGGAGGCGAGTGCAAGGGGAGAGGGAGAGCGGCGCACGGCAGCTGCAGCCGAGCGAGGGGGAGAGGAGTGTGACGTCACGGTAGAGAGAGAGGCGCGCGGCAGCTGCTGGAGAGAGGAGGCGCGCTGTGACGTCATAACATGACGTCACGGCGCGACGAGCGGTGCGGGGAGCGGCGCGCACCCGCGCAGCCACGGCGAGGAGGCGGAGCGAGCGCGGTCACGTGCTGAAGTGACGTCACCGCGCCGTTGCTACCGACGCTCCTCTCCGCTCCACGCCGTTGCTAGGGAGAGGAGGACTGCGGACGCCGCCGCCGCCGCCGGCGGTGGAAGGTTTGGGGTCGCTTATAAAGTGCATTCGCACTTAAAAGAAAACGAACAGTTCGATGCTTATGAGAGACAGAGTCCCAGCATATTCACCGAACGGGCGGGACGATGCACCGCTGTCTGAGGCGATTCGGCTACCTGGGAAGCGTGGCTTCGTTGTAGGCCAGGCCGTCCGAGACGATCACGGTGATTCGAGGCCCGGGAGTACGTTGGAGTTCTCCAGGGCGCGGGTCGCCGATGGTGTGATGCACAAACTGACAGGTGCCGTTGTCACATCACGACTGCCAAACGTAGCTGGTTTGCTTAGTCACGGCTTCTCTTTTTATAACCGTGCCGGCGCGGAGAGAGAGAGCACAACACACAACGCGCCCGCCGCCGTCAGCGAATAACTTCACTCTTCTCCCTTCTAGAATCATCGATGCTCTTTAGCACTGGCAAGGCCACCCGTTCCTCTTCGAGAGTTGCTCGAAGATTCGGTGTAAGTTGAGCGGCGGAGCTTTTTATTTTGGTACATTCTTGCCGGCGAGCCGGCGAGTGGTCGTGTTACCGCCCCTTCGTTCGCGAAAGTTCCAGCCTTGTCTTGGGCGAATAGAACCGAACTGAATGAATCGGACGACTGAAGAAGAGTTAGCCGCTGTACAATAAAACGAAACATTTATACGATACTTTTAGACGTCATACGCTCGAGTTTGTGACACACGGTAGTCGCAACAAAGATAAAACAAAGTAAAAAAGTTATCTCCTTGGCGCACTATTTTTACGATAGTGATGTCGCAGTCCAAATAGCGGCCACAAATTCTCACTTTCAGAGATCCTCTGATGGGTATAGATGAGCAGTTTCTGTCTGTTTCCTGCAACGCATTTTAGCTACCACATATATATACTTCTGCAGTGTCTGGCCATTTCATTCGCCACCATTGTGTCACAGCTCGTGCCTCAACTGTACGCCACACAGACGCAAAAAAGTATACAAATGTATAAACAAGAAATATCAGGAATAAAAATATAAATAGTACAACACAAGTTGCCCGCGGAGCGAAACCATCGGCCACCCGCAAAGCAGCCGAAACGAGGTGAGGGGGAAAAAAGAAAAAATCCACCTCGCATGAAGTCGCGCACATATAGGTAGAGACGTCACGGCGCTGCGTCCAAAAAGGTACAAAATTTGCAATTTTTTAACCTCATTGGCTGCGCCCCTGCTTAGGGGGTGTGGTCGGACTGGGCCCCTACGGGATATGGTTTGGGAATACGCGTCCCATTACCCGGTTGACAACCCTGACTTTGCTGTTTCGAGAAACTGAAGTAGTGTGCTCGCAATAACGGATTTGTTACGCCTTCGGGAAGAGCAGCGCCGCGATCCATCTCTCAGCACAATTATAAACCGTCTCTACTCTGGCTCCCATGACCCTTCACTGAGCCTCTAAGTTTCGCAATGGGGTCCTCTATCGCTACAACATCCGCCCCGAGGGTCCAGAGTCGCTTCCGGTACTTCCTGAACGTCTGCGCTCGAACGTTCACCAGCAACTCCATGACGTACCCACTGCAGGCCACATCGGAGTTTCCCGCAGGTACGACCGTGTGCGTCGTAGCTACTTCTGGCCGGTCTTTATAGCTATGTACAGCGTATGTGGCCTCTTGCGACCTACGACATCCCCAGCAGGCCTTCTCCAACAGGTGGACATACCCACCGAACCATTTTTTCGTGTTATCGTCGATCTCCTTGGTCCTTTACGGATATCCAGTTCGGGCAACAAGTGGATCGCGGTCGCCACTGATTACGCCACACGTTACGCAATTACACGCGCTCTCCCCAACAGCTGTGCCTCTGACGTTGGAGATTTTCTTCTCCAAGACGTCATCCTTCATCATGGCGCTCTTCGTCAGCTCCTTACTGATCGGGACCGCTCTTTCTTGTCTCGTGGTGTCGCCGATATTCTTCGTGCTTCCGCCGCGCAACACCAGATAGCGACTTCTTACCACGCTCAGACGAATGGTCTCACTGAGAGACTCAACAGAACACTTGTCGACATGCTCTCAATGTATGTCTCCGACGACCATCGTGATTGGGACGTGGCGTTACCGTACTTTACATTTGCGTACAATTCGTCCCGTCACGACAGCGCTGGATATTCTCACTTTTACCTGCTCTACGGTCGCGAGCCTGTTTTGCCACTGGACACTATCTTGCCGCCTTCAGTTCGAACTTCCGAATATGCCCGTGCCGCAGTTGACCGTGCTGACCATGCTCGACAAGTTGCCCGCTCTCGCTTCTGCTCATCGCAGTTTTCCCAAAAGGCGCTTTACGATTCCTGCCACCGAGACCTCCAGTTCTCACCTGGGTCTCTTGTTCTTCTGTGGTCGCCCTCTCGCCGGGTGGGCCTCTCTGAAAAACTGCTGTTCTCTTACACAGGACCCTACCATGTGGTCCATCAAGTGACCCCAGTCACATACGAAATCTCTCAAGCCACCGCTTCGCCAACTTACCACCTTGGCACCGGCAAAACAAACATTATCCACCTTTCCCGCCACAAGCCGTCCGTACCATCGCCATCGCACAACATCGCCCTAGGAATCACCGAGACGGCGCTGTTCCGTGGGGGTTATGTTACAGTGTATCAGTAGCCAAAGAACAAAATGTCAGTACATAGCCCCAAGCATTGCGGACATGTGCTGGGGCTCAGCTGGGAGGACAAAGAGGTTCGGGCTAGGTCCAACGCGGTGCTCGCTTCCCTGTGCATGCGTCTGTGAAATACACCTTCATTTTCACGTATTTCTCTCTGTAACAATATAAATTATGCTCAATTGCGCATTACAAAACCGCGCGTTTTGTTTCGTGCACTTACAGGCTGCGTCAAGCTTTCCAAGGAATTGTTCTACGCAGAGTTAAGGGCAATAGCTTTTTCCTGTTGCGGAGCTTCCTTTAAGAGAAACAAAACATGTTTTTTCGGACAACCAGCTTCGTGTTGTGTGCCCATCTGACAAGTATTCTTTTTAACACTTCGAAATATTCGTAAAAATTTACAGCAAACTCCTTGAAGAAGTCAAAAACCTCTGCCAGTGGCTTGTTGGTGCTAACTTGTAGCGAGTTCGACACGTTTATGTTGTTTGAATACTAGGATAGTGTCTTTCTCTTACAGATAACCTGATAACAACACAACTGCACAGAAGAGCTAACCTAATCCAATACGCTCTCATCGACATAGTTGTAACAGTAAGATTTCTGTTTAATGTACAACTATTCACAAATCTTTCATGTGGACTACCTTCTCATTCCTAAGACCTCTCTGTTTTTCCCGGGTCTACAGTGTTCTTGCAGAGCGTTCTTCTTTCCAAGTGATACTGATATACTATTCATAAGTCGGAAATATATTTTTTCTATTTTAATAAAGATGCCTAACAGCAACCACTTTAGCCCGTGTTGAATAAAATGATGGACTGTTTAATGAGCGTGACAAAAATGAGACAGACATCACGTCTAATATGTTGCCTTCGGCTTTGTCTTCGGTGTCTGAATGTTTGAGCCACTGTGTAGAATAACCGACTGTGCCGTCGCAATCTGTCTTTCATCAAGGCTTGGAAGTCTCACATTTTTTGGGTTTTCTATTTTAGATGCGGCTGCATTTCATTCAGTCGCCTTGTCTATGCAGCGTCGTCGTCGTTGTCTTGTTCGCCCCTCCCCCATTCTCCTCGCCGCGCGAGCTGCGCTCTCCGCCGCTCACCCCCGCTCATCTCCGATGCCCCTCTCTCCCGAGGGGCATTGGATTGGATTGGAATGAATTGGCTTGGCTTGGCTTGGCTTGGCATGGCTTGGCTTGGCTTGGCTTGGCTTGGCTTGGATTGGATTGGATTGGATTGGATTTGACTTGGATTGGATTGGATTAAAGTGGATTGTGTTGGATTGTGTAGCGTCACAGCCGCGGCAGACGCACTGGCGCCGGCGCATGTGCAGTACTCTCTCTTCCGCGGTCTCCTCTCCTTCGGGCGCGCTGGGCATATAACCGGTGTGCCGCTTTCCGGCGGCGTTTCGGTCGACGGTTGCTCTCCGCTTGCGCTTGGACCCCCCTCAGCGTCGCATCACACCAGGGTTCCCGCGACGGGAGGTGGGCGTAGTTTTAAGCCTACCGACGATTTGTCTTACGGTTCTTACCTATGGCTGCGGGACGCCACTAACCAATCTCTATTAAAAACGATGCCATTTCGCCACTTGGAGACAGAAACTGGTAATGGCGCTAGAGGTAGTGGCAGTAGGCTAAGAGCTCGGGTCGAGGCAGTAGAAACACTGAAACTGGTTTATGCACCATGGTTAAGCGCCACATAAAACATTCGGATGACTGGGGCCCCGCAGTCACTAGGATAATTCCCCATTGGTTATGCCCAGTAGTCTCTAGCATTAGCTTTGTGTTGCAAGGTTATGTCAGCGCGTGTAAACGGCTGCACACAGTTATCAAGAATTATGGAGTGACGCTTTACATTGTACGTGTATTTTTTGTTTCATATTTCTTATCAATGCTTCCCCCTTGTAAGTATAACCCTCACAGGTGTCTTGCTAGTCTGGCATGTACCTTGTACCACGGTTAAGGCTCGTGAGCATGGCAAGAGCAGGAAACGCTCGTGCAGAACTAAAAAACTATTTTGAGCTCTCGTGGGTGGAACGATCAAAATGCAGAAGTGAAATTACATTTTACTCTTACCCAACATTTAGTGCTACATTTTTTAGTGCGGAATACTTTTGCTGCGCTCGCTTCAGTGCCCCCAATGTTCTGCAAGTGGAAATTTCTGCATAGGATTATTCTATCCCATGCGGTGTGTAGCGTTAGCAATATTTACTCCTTCAATGTCTACCGACAACTCACTGCCCACATCTGAGCACTGCAGTCACCTGAGCTATAAAACTTGCATGGGTGGTGGGGTGTGCGATACAGCATTATCAATACCACCTAGCTTGTTATGCGACGTTTTAGCTTTTTGAGCAGGAGTAATAAGTCTTACATTGTGAAGGCTGATTATAACTGTGCGTCGTTGTCTTCTTTCTCAGGTCACATTGCAGTTTTACAATGTGTTGTGCGCCTCCTGATTGCCACAGGGGTGGTTTCACCGCTGATAATAGGTCCCACCTTAACATCTCGCACTGTTTTCAATGTCGCACTTTATTCCTAAAACACAAATTATGTACAAAACACTGTTTGGACCAATAGCTGCAAAAGCTAGTGGCCGGCTCATTATAAAATTACAAAAACACACAAGAAATTGACAAGCAATCAAGCTGAGGAGCGTGCAGGGCTGAAGCAAAATTTGCGATGTACAGAAGACTACATACCACACAACCCTAATTGGACATTTTCACAGATCCACACTACCAATACATGAAAACGAATACGATACAAAAAAGAAGGTTCATAAACAAAAGTTTCAGATAAAAGTTCACGAGATTTCTAAGGCTTTTTAGTGGTCATCTTGAAATTTTCGCGGTTTTCACCCCTGTCGGATTCAGCACTATCGGTTTACTCCACTAAAATCGATTACGCGCTCATCATATACATTATTGCATTGCGAAGGTTAAAATTGCCATTAGAGGCTTGCCTTCTACTACGAGAGAATGGGGTGAAAAGGCTTAACAGATAGATATATTTTTAGTTAATTATACTGTTCATCAAGACCAAAAGTTTGTTGTTGCGCAAGGACCGAAACGACATTACATGGTTATCACAGAAACCGTTGCTCCACGAATGACCTGAATCCCTAGTAATACCGGCATATGTTCGTTTTTGCCTACGAAGTAAAAGCGATACGTAAGTTTTATGTGGTTGCACTCAAGATTGAGAGCAATAACCGATATGTGAATGACAGAAAGCATAGTAGACGGAGCGTCGTACATCGTACGGAAAATAATATCTCGCCTTAACGAGCACGTGGCAAATGAAAGCTACTTTCTTGCATACGTTAGTCATTTGTTCTCTGGAATGTAAATGACAATCAAAAATAACTCCTAGTTAATATAAACACCACACTTGCTGTATTCAAGAGCTACCGAGAGTAACTACAAATACATTTTGTTGGTACCTGGAGTGAAAAATGACGTTTTGCCTACATTAAATATTGAGCGGCTAAAAAACAACAAAAAGTTTTTCCGGTGAGTTGTTATTCTGATTTTATATACCAGAAGATGTGCACCAAAAACAACAAGAGCTGTATCATATATCTTTTTATTATTAGTGAAGACTGACGAGCCTTTGGGCGATCGTTTATATCAAGTGAAATAGATATAAAACCAAGAACGGTGCCCTCTAGTACATTACAATTTACCTCTTCAACGTCCCATATAAAATCAATATTATGTACCCTATGCTTTCGGGAGGATAAATAGCTATGAAAAAATTGAAGTGAGCTATCTGTAAAGCCATAACTTCCAAATTTTGCCGCAAGCTAGGATGATGCACCGTGTGAGATGGACTATTAATATCTTGTAAAACAACGACAGCTATCCTATTTTGACGCATCACGGAATTAGGCGCCCGTGACTAAGAAGGTACGGTCATTGAACTAGATGTATTTTGTATAAAACCGTCGTGCTTTGGACCATAACAATATTTCAATTAAAAAATGTTTACCCGGATGTGCAATTACTTTCCGAAGACAGTGTTGAGCGCACTCAGTACTGATATTGGCATATAACTGTCTGGTTCTTTTATATATTGGGACAACATTTGTAACTTTAAGTATGTCAGGGTAACAGCTATTTCAAGAAAGTGGTTGACCAATTGGCATAAGGGCCACCCAGCAAACCAAGTTACGTCGTGTAGGCATCTTGGAGACGTCAGCAATCGACATTGAAGATGTGAAAGAGACGTACCGTTGGGGTAGAAATTACATAGATTCAACATTGCTACAACTGCAAAAAACCCATCCAAATCACATAAAGGATAACGTAGAATATACCTCTCATGGTCTTTTATATCCTGTTTACGGGACGTTACGTTAGTGGTACATTTTCTGGATATTGTAGTGGTAGGCATGCAAGACGCATATAGATGTCTGTTCTACATTCTTTTTCTGTCTTTGGCACAAGCATTAGTATGTTATATTCATGACTTGTGTACGTTAGTATGATATTGTTGTGATGAACCTGTATGCCTGAAATTTCATTCTTTAATCATTATTTTGGAGTTTGGCCAGCCCCCTTTCCAAGGTTGCCTACGTGTTGTGGGCATTTATACTTCAAATACATGTCTTGCTAGCTATTCAGCACTGTTTGCTGTTACTTGGCACCTGGTTTCTAGATTATTGTGTATTCATTTTGAAGTGCTGCATACTGCATGAAGTCTCATATGTGAAATGCCAAGCTGACCACACTCTCTTGCAGAAGCCCATGAAGCACAACTCTAAAAAAGAAATGTCGCATCGAAAACAAGTGACATTACAAGCAAACCAGTCCTGATCAGCACAAGCGCCCTTGAAACTAAGGCAACCAAAGTAGCGTAATTAAATTGTACCACACAGGACGGCTGTACAGGCCTTCTGCAAATAAACGATCAGAGAAACAATTCAGAAATAAGCTAATTAAAATGGCAGTCTTGCGAACCTAGCTGTACGTGAGCCGGGTAGTAAGAAATCTCTCAAAGTACACATAAAACACAAAAGAGTTGGGGTAAAACACTTTATATTGACTTCCAAATTACGTATTATGCTTTCTCAACACAACCCCTTTGATTTTCATTCCTATCTGCCCGGATCCACAGGGTCCGCATTGTAAAATTACAAGAATAGTACAAATATTCATGAAAATCAATAGGTCATACAGCAGAAATTTTGACAAAAAAATAGGAAAAAAAGCAAACGTGTAAACCCAGGGTACAAGCACAAGATAGTTATGCAACTTGAAATATCACGCATTAAGTGAAATGGGTGAAAAACAACGCAATAAAAGTGTGAAAATAAACAAATGATTGAATGGCGGTTACAGAAACAACGCAAATTTACGAAACTAAATAGTTCACATCTAGTGAAAAGTTTTGGGAACAATAAAACAATAGAAGCTTGGAAACACAGAAGTGGTGTTAAGCGGTGGCTGTGAGTGCCATACAAATTTAAGCTACTTTAAACAAACCAAGATCTAGGGAATTTCTTATGAACTATAGAAAAGGTGCGTATACAGAAATGCCTATGGCGGTTACAAGAGCAGTAGAAATTTACGTGATGAAATGATTCACACCTATTGAAATGGCAGGACATCAATAAAACAACCAAGAAACTTTAACAACAACCTATTGAATTCGGGATAGGAAAACAATACAAAGTTACACTATTTGAATATTTCACAGTGATATGATTTGGGAACAAACGAAAAAACGGGGAACACGGAAATGATTGAATATTAGTTACAAGACAGATTTACACGACTACAACACAGATTGAAGGCAGGCCAGTTGGTACATAACTAACTTATAAAACAGCGCTAAAACAGGACTACGGAAACTACAGAAACTATAGGACTACAGAAGGGCGCTGTCAGTGTGCCCTTTCTGTAGTCCAGTTTCAAGCGCTGTTTGATAAGTTAGTTACACGACTACGTTATTCACATCAAGTGATACGCTCAAAAAACAATAACGCAAAATAAAGACGCATGGAAGCACGGAAATGATTCAATGGTGGTTAAATGGTGCATGCCTCCATCATCAGTTATGGTAGGGATTCTTGAACAGTTTGCGTTCTTCGTTGTGGTGCCAAAAACTGCCAAAATAGTTGCAGACCGGATAGGTTGGAAAGTGAGTAAACATTTCATGGCCAAAAGGCTGAAAGAAATTTAATACCTCTTCTAGCACAAAAACCCAAGAAGCCGCAGATTGTCGACAAAGCTGATATTTGCGCAGTATGTGATTGAGAATAAAAATCTGGGCCGTATACATTGACTGGTGAAAGAATTTGATGTCTGTAACAACATGAAGTTATCTAGTTATACACAATGCAGGATACCATTCTCAGGTGGAAAAAAGCGTGCTTCTCTTTTTCTCAAACGAGGAAAACACCTGCGCCATGTTGACCATAAACAGTAGCTTGAGCAGGCGCCTTGTGCAGACTGTTGCAGTAGCACCTCCCTTGCAAGCCAGTTCTTCAATCTAGGCATGGGTAAAGCAAAATCTGTGTGGTTAATATAGCTTTATAAAACTGGTATAATACAGAAAGGCCGCCTACCATTTTCACTGGAAAATACAGTGTATGACAGCTCCATCTTACTGGTACTCACTTACGGGGCAGAAACTTCCAGGCTCACTAAAAGGGTCTAACCTAAATTAAGGACGACTTAGCAGGCAATAGAACGCTAGATGATGGGTGTAAAAATTTCGGGGCAGGAAGAGAGCGGAGTGGATGTAATTTAATGTCAGCATTGACACTACTAAGACAACCTTAAAACTAACTATGACTGCTAATGTGAGGTACCACTATTTATAAGAATTATATTTTGTGCATGGGGACTCTGAGGACATTTTAGCCCAGCTACAGGTCCCATCTGAACTTGTAAAATATTTTTTTGTGTCTATCCTAATCGCTTGGTTGATTGAAGTCACAATATATGCACGGATGAAGCCATCTCCACAAAATGTGGCAAAAGGAAACAGAAAAACCTGGACAGCGTCAGTGCCATGGACGTATACTTCCTGCAGCAGAATGGCGAGGTGGACTAGTTGCTATATATGCGTAACTAAACCTTTAAAATCACACCACTGAAAAACTCGTCCTGCTGTCCTGTTCGTTTTGCCTGTTAGGCCTACATTTTTAGTTGAAGTATACGTTGTACAGCAGGAAGCATCAAAGGATTGCAAGAAATTTTTACTGTACAATCATATTCAAACAGCTTAACTTGCACCAGTCAGCAGCCTGCAACATGTAAGTTATTACAAACGACAGGCCAGACAGCAGAATTATACTCTGCCTTAAACCTGCGAAATCCCAAATTCTGTGTTACTGTGATCAACAAGGTTTGATACACACTAAATTCCTTAAGCTTGAAATTACATAAGCGACAGAACTTTAACCGCCACTTTTGAATATTTTACTAGGTTCTGAATGGTTAATTTACGTTTGCAATACTACAGTAAGAGTACGAAGCGCAACCAGCGCTGCTCATACTACTGTACCAGTTACGATATGCGTGTAGTTCTGACGTTATAAATAAATTCGGGTCGCATACACGTTGTCCATTCCAACATTCCACGACCAAACTATACGTTCGAAAACATTGAACACTCTATCAAAATGCGAAAAAAGCATCCAGATGGCATTGCAATTTAAGGCTGTACGCTCGGAAATCACTCTATTTATTTTTTTAATCTGATTCTCCACTCACTACAATCATTGTATTTATTGTGCACGTTTTTTACCAAGAACAATTTTGACCGGAAAAAAACGGCATCTGCAGAACCGAAACAAAAACCAACAGTGTATAATATCACGCCAAAGGTACACAATGTGCGTGTAACGCATACACACACTTATATTCGGACACACACTTGTATTCGCACTATCCACCTTCCCTTATTTATTTCATATCAAAACATTCAGCTAGCAAAACAGGACTGGACAAAAACACTTCACCAAACAAAGGGCTAGAAATTGTGTGAGAATTGATTCTGTTTACACACGCAGCAGCCAGGTACAACCGGCGTCAAAATAAGCCGGGGCACGCGAGCGCGTGGCAATATGCATTGCCGCAACATCTGGCGTTGCACGTCTGGTGTCGAGACATTGATGTGCGCGTGCGCGTCCAATTATGCTCACGAGCCTGTCTTTTACTTCGCTTCAAACGGTAGCGCTGATCACAATCAGAGCTTGGTGCCAGGGGTCACTTTTATTTCTCAACATGTCTTCCTCGTACACGTTTCAGCGGCCAAGGGTGAGATTGAAGATGCGTTGCTCGCCCTATGACAGATAACTCATCTTGTCCGTCTCGCGGTGACAAAATTGGGTCCCACATATGCTCTCCCACTTCGGTATTTCTTACAGCAACGCAGTTCTTGGGCTGGGCTTGACTATAGCCTGTCCTTGTATCGTTTTACGCTCCCTCCGGAGTTCCCAGCAAAGCGTTTGCGTTTCCAGGTAAAGCCGTCTTTATGAAGATTGGCGGAAACTTGGTCTTTGTACGCTGGCCATCCGACACTTCGTGTTGCGCAGCGAAGCAGGGAAATCTACGCAGGGTGTGTGACTAAAGAAAACGGCTTTACTCGTGCGTTATTAAACGTATCCAAAAACAAGTTCCATGATACTATGCTGATAGGACGATTATACCGCTATGCGGAGTTTCGTTTACTTGTCGTAATTAGGTAGTGAAGTTGTAAACGTTGGAGAATTAGTTTGTTGTCATTATAACAGAAACTACGGATAGAGATAGCCATACATTGGAGACAACGGTCGTAACTGCGGCTCCGCGCTATTTCAGTAGATTTCAATCACAATCGGTGCAACGAGTTTTGATATTTTTTTCGTAAAACATGCAACTGGTTGTTAACTAAGAGTGAGCTCACAAACAGACTACGATCCGAAGCGAGAAAAATCTATTTTATGAAGGTGTGATGAGACTTCACATTGCACACGTTCTGAAACAATTAAAGAAGGGGAAACGGGAGCAGAGTTCGGCGTGGTCCTGGGTTTGACAAAAAATTTAAAAAATTTAGTGCCCTTCAACTCTGTGAAGAAGGATTACCACCAAAGCTGCGGTGCCAAGCCTCACCGTGAGCTTTCACTGGGTTCAAGAGGTGCACGAAGCAAAACACGTTTGTTTGTAATTTGCGATTCAGCATAGTTCCTGGTTAATTGAATAAATGAACTTTACGTTAACTTTAGGTGAACTTTAGGTTAGGTTAGGAACACAGCGCTCGTATTGTTGTCCTCTTCATTCTGTCCTGGTTTTTGCGCGCTGTTTCACCACTATGAATTTAGGCTAACTAGAGTTTTATTCCGGTGGACAAACATGGGGCTGTCCGTTTTCCTCCCGCAGACTCCTATATGTACTGACAGCGGACGAGAACTACACAATATTTACAATTTCTCTGTGAACCATGCAATTTTGAAAAATATAAAACCCGACTTTCTGTTAGATTCGTCTTTGCGGCGAATTTTCATATAATTTGTTCCGGTCTACTTTCAATGAAACAAGCGTTAGAGCTACTTGAAGGATGGGATTCCCTGCGAAGATTGACTTGATTCAGTGTTCAACCGTCGATGTGGGAAAGCCATCATACAAAGACCAAGCTTAAAACGATCCCCTTAATGACTGCTTCACCTCCTAACACAAATAGCTGCCGAAACATTTATTGGCGCAGCCTTTTGGTGCCCGTGCCTGGGCTCAGCCGCTTCGGTGTCGTCGTGACCGAGTGAACAATGGGCAGACCGACTAGTTAGGGAAAGCAAAGGAGGAGAATATCGCGAATTTTAGAGGGGAGCTGGTTCGCTTGGTGGCGCAAGCCAGGCCTCTCCGAAAGTGAGGGGGGGGGGGCGGCAGGAAGGGAAGGGGCAGTATGCTGTGCCCGCACGGGGCGTTCGACGCTTGGATAAAACGTGAGGGGGCGTTCACACGACAATGATGTGCGTTCACTTAATTTGTATGTTGAGACTAGATACGTAACAGCCGTATCGTTCGCTATGGACGTAAAAAACGGTGTTTTACACAGTTCGGTTGGCTGAGACGTCAAATGACGTCATTACTTAAAGATATTACAACAATTGCGACAACACTTTGAACCCGGCCTAAGACGCAGTTCTTGTCTAAATCTTCTCTACATTCTTGTCTACATTGCTCTATTACCGGATACAATCTGCTGGATCCTAGCCATAGACAGCTTTCGTGTAAAAAGATTGCAGTATTCAAAACTAAGATGGCAGTCCCGTTGCCATGTATCCTTTGTCAGAGCAGCGCAGAGCGAGCAACGCATCTTCACCCTCGCCCTCGGCCGCTAAAAGTGTGCGAGCAAGAGGGGTAGCCCAAGGAAAGTGGCCCCTGGTGCTAAGCGCTGAATGGGGCAAGCGTTGCCGTTTGAAGCAAATGGAAAGACAGGCTGGCGAGCCTGGTTGGATGCGAACGCACACATCGTGTCTCGACAGAAGATGTGCAACGTCAGACGTCGCGGCGATGCATTTTGCCACGCGCTTGCGTGCCCAGGTTTATTTTGACGCCGGTCATAAAAAGGTCTACCGAGAAATCTGCGCAACGCAAAAAGCGAGTCAATCAAAATGTTAGTGCTAACCGTTTACGCGGGCCGAAGTTCGAGAGCAACTTCGCTAGGTTAAATAGAAATAGCAGGAAAACAAGGTTCACTAGTACTCACATACCTTTACTACTTGGCAGTATTTCTTCGTCCGGTAGATACATCCATGGTAGTCAAATCACCGAAATAACGTAAGTTGAAGGCGTGCACACCCGGGCCATCACCGGCCAGTAGCACGAGCATCAATACGGAGTGCAGTTAATACAAGTGTCGGACGGGGGGACTCGCCGAGCAGCGACATTCCTGTCGCATATTCGTCCGAGGGAAAAACTATTTCCTGAAAGACACCCACCTTGATAAAAACACGTTGAGAAACAGATGCCTAAGTCGTTGGTAAATACAGATGTTAGTCGCCAATTATATACAAGAAAAGCCTGAGCGTGTTTAAAAAAAAAACACTAATTGTACCGACAATCACGATTACGGCATTTAAGGCAATTTCAGGGTCTACGGTGGAAATACAGCTGGGGTGGGGTTGCTAGCGCCGTAATTTTACGGTTTGTTCTGAGGCCGCAACCACTTGCAGCGTATTTTCCGCGCTTTCGCGCGTCGACATCGCCCGCGTTGACGGCGTCGGCAAAATGCACGGCGACCTAAGCTGACGCGGGAGCTACGCCGATGTCTATGCTCGCCAGATATCAGCGTCAACTTAGCGCCAGAAAGCATCCAAAAGCCGGCGACATCCCCCGGATTCCACATCCATCTCCTGGTTTGTGGTGATTAGTTTCGTAGAAAACAATCATTTTCTTTTTAACCTGCGCAAATCGGCTGCCTTGAGGCAAATTACAAGCTACTTCGGTTCGAAAGTGCGCATTTCTAGTTTGCTAGCTTGGCTTTCATGGGGGGACCGGGGGCTTGGGATAGGTTTTTGTGAGGTAAATACGCGAGCTCTGGCTACATCGCTTTTAGTGTTAGCATGATGGGCTTGTCTGAAAGATCGGTGCATAACGAATTTATCAACGCCAGAAATCCAGCGCCGCATTGAATTTCATTCGCGGCTACCGTAGCTTGTATAGGGGGAATGATGAAGCGCGATAGCTTTTCTTGGCCTAAATAAGTGAGCTTTGGTTACATAACTTGCAGTATTAGCATAATTGGCCTCTCATCTAAGATCGGTGGTAAAGAAACAAGCGTTATCACTGCCGACATTTTTCAAATACGGCCAAAACGAATCACTCGACAATATTCGTTGGCATCCTCTGTTAGGCTACTAAATTCTTGGGCCCACGCATTGTGTTCGGGCGTGACCGATTTCACGGGCCACCGTTTCTAACCTTTTGCTCTTGGCGAAACTGTGGTACGTTATGCAGATATTACATTTTTCAAGGACGCATGTCCAGAAAATCCACCGTGTCTTTGCTGTTTTCGTGTGGGGTTCGGTGTGGGAGCGTACAAGCAGAAGCAATCTGTTTAGAAGTGTGAAACATGGAGGAGTTAGTTTGTGGAATGTGTTTTTGAGGCAAATTGTAAACCGTTTTTTGTTCATAAGGGATGCGGAGGATCCTTTTCTGCGCACGTTTCTGCAGATGACTCTTCCCAATGTACTACCTCAGTTTGTTATGTCCTCCAGTAACAGAGGACCTATACGATGCAAGGGTTTTTTGAAAGAAGTTGTTGATGCTTTTCAGTTTCTGGCGGTACGTTTCTCTTTGGAATATTTATCTACTGTGTCCAGGAAAATGCTAACAAAAGATTCAAATCACCGAAATAACGTAAGTTGAAGGCGTGCACACCCGGGCCATCACCGGCCAGTAGCACGAGCATCAATACGGAGTGCAGTTAATACAAGTGTCGGACGGGGGGACTCGCCGAGCAGCGACATTCCTGTCGCATGTGCCCCGTTACAGGTCAATGTATTGTAAAGGACCTGGCCAAAATGTTTTGTTACGTGTAAAGGAGATAGTTATCCCGGCGTCCGTGAAAACGTTTTTCTTTATCTCCACACGCACACTCTTCCAGTGAAGACCTGGATGCAGGAAAAGGGATTATACGAGGTTTGGTCCAGCGCGTGTTCTTGGTGCAATAAACCAGAGACTGTGGAGCATGTTTTCATGGAGTGCTGGGATGCCATCTTCTTTAGAGATGTCCTGCAAAGAACCCTGAATAAAGAATTGCCTGTAACACCACAGGGAATACTGTATCTCCCCGTTGAGTGTTGTGTAGGTGTGCCGTATGACCTCATTGGTTGTAGCATTGCATTCAATTTGGAGGTCGCGTATGGCTGCACGCTATGCGCACGTGTAGGCCCAAACTGTTAGCAAGTATTTTGCACAGAGCATGACTTTCGATGTACGATATTGCTACAACCCATGGTGTAGAGCTGCAATGGTTACCAATTTTGGCAGATTTGTGTACTTTTGATGTTTATCTTAAATCTTTCCGCCAGCCAAAGCATGGTCGGCGGTTTTTAACCTACTATTGACGCATTTGTGTTCTGGTGTTCATACAGGCAATAAAGAAAACAAAAGTTCCGGCGTGGCCGAGTGGTTTGGAGCTTAGGTGATGGCTTTGTGTTTTGAAAGTCCATGACCTCACCTTTTTTGAATTCTTTTGCATGATGGTGTCATCGACGTTTTTTTTCAAGGCAAAAAAAAGGTAGCGTACCTTGCCGTTTACCCAACAAGTGACGTTCGACGGTAACCCCAGTATCAAGGCAGCCCCGAAAGTTGATTTGCTCACACTTTGAATTCATGAAGCTCCAGTCGGTACATAACATCAGGGTAAATTAAGTAGCAAGTAAAGTTGTGCAAATTGCGTCGTCGTTCATCATCCGATCTTATTTTGTTCAGTTTTGACGGCAATGACCCCCCCCCCAAAAAAAAAAACCTTACAAAGCTCGTTGGCAAAGTCGCTTGTATACAAAGGTTTTGCAATCAGTCCTTGCCTCTTTTCGTGAGGTTCGGTATTGGGTTATGTTTTGAAGGTCAAAGGTTCAAATTTTCACACAAACTCCGTGCTATTTTTCTGTGATAGTTAAATCACCTTTTTTTACCGGCGTAAACAAAGGGTACCAGCACACCCATTGTCTTTTAATCTACAAGTGAAGTCTGACTCTAACCTAAGTAGCAACGCAGCGCTGAAAAATTGTTTTGCTCACGCTTTGAATTCATGAAGCAGTCCGTACATTGTATCTAGGTAGGACATCAAGTGCGTTTTTCTTTATGAGGCTGTGGTTTTTTCTTCAGATTGGACTATGATAACTTGAAATACATTTTGCAACATTTCAAAAATGGCACGCAAGCATTCGTAGCAATGAGTAGAGTAAGGCAGTGCATTTTGTAGGGCAAATCTAGAGTGCTAATTACTGCATATAAACAATCGAAAATAACTGCACATAAACGATCAAAAATAAATAAAAAATGGTGCAGATCGAGTTCATTGAAACGTGCCCAGGAAAGTTCTTTGACGCAGCGGTACACGCGTGACTTCGCCGGTTCCATGCGTTTGCATGTGGTTGCGGCTTCTCGAAGCTCGCCTGCGTGATGTTCCTGCGCCTTCGATCAACGCCGACGCTCGCGCGACGCGTGAATCGCGTGTATGTGTGTGTGCGCGTGTTTATAGTATTGCCGGGATAGAAAGACGGTGTGCTGGTACACATATGCTATGATGGCAAACAATAAAAGTTCTGGGGAGCTAGCCTATATTTGATTAAAGTTCACAGAGTTTCTATGGAGAACTAACTGTAAAAATTGTAAAGTCTTTTTGGAGGCTTTGATCAGTGGAAGCTCAATGAACTTTTATGGTGAAGTCACAACAGAAATTTTAGTCTTTATAGAGGCGTTGAGTTGTTTAAGTTCACAGAGCTTCTATGCAAAATGGACTGTAGAAATTCTACAGAATATTCATTGTTTAGGTTCACAGAGCTTCTACGGAGAAGTGACGGTATAAATTCTAAAGGATCTTCATGGAGATGTTGAAGAGTTCGATCTTAACGAAGTTTTCTGGTGAAGTCACAACAAAAATTCTACAGATTCTTTATAGAGGCCTTGAGTTGTTTAAGTTCACAGAGATTCTATGGAAAACTTACTGTAGGAATTCTACAGAATATTTGTAGAGGTGTTGATGAGTTAGCTCCTAATCACGTTCTGTGAAGAAGTAGCTATAAAAATTTTGTAGATTTTTATGAGGGCAACTCTATAGGCTCAGAGTTCCTGATGAGTTTCAGTCGTGTTTTTTGTGACTCAGTAAGATCTACATAAAAACTCTTGAGAAATTCGTAATTCATTTTTGTGAGGGATAGACTTTCTAAGCCATGTGAAATAGCTGAGCCCACTGCAGGGAGTGCATGCCGTCTTGAGATCGCTTAGCAGAAAATGTTTGCTTCACCTCTTTATTAAGTAACCACTCCAGTTTGTGTCGCAAAATATTTTAATATTGGAACCAGGCTGAACAGTAGTGCGCAGTTAGAAAACATTAACACTCACATGGAACAATTTTAAGGACAGTGAGCTTTCCAAAAATGTGGTATTAATTGTGATGCTTCAGAAGTGGCATAGTAAAGCTGGGGACTAAAATTAACTCCAACGAACCATAAATGCTCTGAAGTTACAAACTCCTAAAGCAGCTGCAAACCTGGAAGGTCTGCTAATTTTTAAATTCAGCGATGCCTCTTTCAAACCGGGTATTTCACTTGCATTCGAGCGCGTATGTTTGGCTGGGTGTTGCTAGAATAGCTTTCGAAACATGGCAAAAGCGTTTTTTTTACAGAAAAACATAGATGGAGCTCAAAAATGCCTTTTGATATTTGTAACTAAAATTTCAGATATGTTCACTGCCTGGCTGTTTATGAAACTCTTGGCTGGAAGAAAAAGAACACCAACAAAATACCGCGCGCACGTAAGCGTGCATTTCGTGAAGAATGTGCGGCTTCATACAGGCTTTTGTGGTCTTCCGGCATGTCAGAGGCTCACAAGAAAGAAAATAGTGAACGCAGAAAATATAGGCGCATATCAGCGTGAATCACGTGGGGAGCGCCCGGCATTTATCCTGGCTTGTGCGTAGACTTACGCCACGTGAGGGGCACTGAAAATAGAAAAAAAAATACCGCGTGCACCTGAGCGTGCGCCTCGGGACGAGCCCCCGGCATCATCCAACTTGCCTTTCTAGAACATGCTGCCCAGCGTTTTTGACGTGATCTCTCGCGTGCGGTTCTACTCGCCAGTTCACGTACGCTCGCGCCGGAAGTAGGCAGCACCGAACAGCTCGCGCTGCAGACGCCCAGTTCGCGAACCCGGTAGCCGTCGTTTCAAGCACGTGCTACACGGTCCACCTTGTTAAATATGTTTCAGCCAACGGGCGAAACGATCACGGCCGGCCACTAATGTAGAGCTTTCAGGAGCAAGCTAGAAAATCCATAACAGGTACAACAGCCGGGTCTCCGACGAAGGGAGAAAGAAAGGGAGAGAAATCACTTTATTTTCCAAGCAAGTCGAGTGGGAACACGTGGTGGCTGCCGGCCGAAGGCTGGCGGTGGCAGTGGCGGCTCGGTCAACCAGAAGTAGCTTCACCCCCGGTTGCGAGCAGCCGAGCGTGTCCTCCCACTGCTTGACGCTGGAAATAGGGTGGAATGGGCTAAGAGGAGAGGCCCACATGCCGTGGCTCATTGCATCCAGGGAGTCACAGAGGGGACAGTTGGGCGCAGAGAACTCAGAGGAGTAGGTCTTTAGGAAGAGGGATTGACGGGCGAGGGAGTTGGTCTGAAGGAGTAGCCATAGGCGCTTCTGAGCGTTGGTGGGGGATGTGTGGGCAGTGGGGAAACGGTGGCGGGAGAGCCGATAATGCTCTGTGGCTTCTTCATACAAGAGCAAACGATTTCGTGCTGATCGAGCACGGTCTAAGCAGGAGCGAGCCCAGCGCGGCTGTTTAGTTGTCGTGCTGCTTTGTGGGCCGCCTCGTTGCCCCCACCAGCGTGGGGGCCGAGGTCCAGACAATGTCGAGTGGTTGAGTATGGGGAGTTTGGAGAATAGCCGAAATTCTACCACGAATGAAGTTTTGAATGGCTCTCTTCGAATAAGTTATTACTATGTGTGGTGGCAGCCTGGTGATGCGGGCTAGGGCTATTGCCACCTCTTCCGCCATTGGGGGGTAAGATGTCCGTATGGTAATGAAAGCGACCGGGGGAGAGCCTGCCAGCTCTCTTGTTCCTCCAGCCTTTAGCCATCGGTACAAGCTGGGAAAATTTGTTTTTTAACATATGTGGCTGAACAGTGTCGCCAGCGAATAGACAGTTCATTACGAAGGTGGAACGACCAAGTAAAACGGTGGCTTCGCTGAATAAAAACTCCTATGAGCATCAAATTTTGTTCAGGCCTATGTTGAGTCTAATTTATTTATTATGTCCTGCGCACTTATATTTACGTAAAAGCAATATTGGTGGAATACAAAACTTGCACTTATGCCCTCGGTAAAAAACCCAAACAAAACCTCTGGGCAACTTCAAAGCAGTACGCTTGTGGAGAGTTCGAAAAAAAAGTATAGCAGATATAGCTAAAATAAATGTAACTGCGACAGACACGTACGAAGTAAAAAAACGGATATACAAGCAACATCTCAAAAACGTCAGCAAAATTTGTCCAAATACCGTCCATAAATGAAGCAGCAGCAACCTCGAGAGCACATCTTCGGCATAGTCCAAAGAACATCCGACATTAAGGTAGCAGCAACGTTATCTCTACATCCAAAACTTTTTATAAGAATATTGCACGTTGTACGGATGTATAATACAGACACTGCTGGGACATATACGTTTGGATCTTTGTGGGATGTCGCAGAGATGTTAGTGGTTGGCTGAGTAGTGATATCAATTTTGTCTTCATAACCGGCATCTGGATGCCTATAGGACCCGCTGCTTTATTTACTGCCATCGTACTAAAAATCAATCTTACATCTTCCAGAAACATTTTATGAAAACGAGTTTTACGTACAGTTTTAGGTACGGTTACACCACAAAGCACTAAGAAAAATTGCCTAGTAATGCCGGAACCAACCTAATGAAATAATCATTAACATCTCTTTCAAAGTGCGGGAAGATACGCGAAGTTAAAGACTTCCCCATTCCGCGTTTAGTGCACGACGTGCGGAGCTTTATAGGGCTGTGCTCGTACTTCCGCCGTTTGTCAAGGATTTCGCTTCCATCGCTCGCCCCCTCACTGATCTTCTTAAGAAGGGTGCAGCGTTCTCTTGGGGCCAAGCGCACTAGTCGGCTTTTCCGCGCTCATCGGCCACCTATCGAACCCGCCCGTCCTGGCTCACTTTGACAGCTCTGCTCCGACGGAGATCCGCACGGACGCCAGCGCCCATGGAATAAGGGCAGTGCTAGCCCAAACACAGGCGGGCCTCGACCGGGTGATAGCTTACGCAAGCCGCATCTTGTCTCCATCTTAGCGCAACTACTCAATAACCGAGCGTGAATGCCTTGCTCTGGTGAGGGCCGTCGGCACATTTAAATCATATCTGTAGGGCAGGCCGTTTTGCTGTTGTAACCGACCACCACACCTTATGCTGGCTTTCTTCTCTGAAAGATCCCACAGGTCGGCTTGCTCGCTGGGCTCTATACCTCCAAGACTGATTATTCAGTTGTGTACAAGTCCGGTAAATTGCACAGAGATGCCGACTGTTTATCTCGGTATCCCGTCGGCGAGCCTCCCACTGATGAGCTCGACACGGATATTTGTGCCTATTCTTTGACGGACTTCAAAGACATCGGGCACCACCAGCGCCGCGATCCGACGTTTCGGCCTTTTATCGACCGTCTCCAATCACATCCAACGCACCCTTCTCTGAACGCGTTCGTGCTGCGGGATGGTATCGTATACCGCCGCAACTACCGGGCTGATGGACCTGACCTGCTTCTGGCGGTACCCGAGCAACTTCGCTCGGATGTCCTCCGCCAGCTCCACGACGTCCCGATGGCTGGCCACCTTGGCGCTGCTCGCACTTATGACCGCCTCCGCCGACGATTTTACTGGCCAGGGCTCCACCGGACTGTGCGTCGCTATGTCGCGGCGTGCGATCCTTGCCAACGTCGAAAAACGCCTCCATTACGTCCCGCCGGCCAGTTGCAACCTTTGGACATTCCCACCAAACCATTTTACCGTGTTGGTTTAGACCTTTTAGGCCCCTTTCCGTTGTTCTTCTCCGGGAATCGTTGGATTGCGGTAGCCACATACTATACTACCCGCTACGCTATCACCCATGCGCTCCCAACGAGTTGTGCCACAGATGTTGCCGATTTCCTCCTGGAGGATGTCATCCTTCGTCCTGGTGCTCCGTGACAGTTGCTCGCGGACCGTGGCCGGTACTTTTTGTCACAGGTTGTCGAGGACCTTCTCCGCTCTTGTGAAACAAACCATAAACTGACGACTGCATACCGTCCTCAAACAAATGGCCTTACTGAGCGGCTCAACAAAACGATCACTGACATGCTTGCAATGTACGTTTCCACAGACAATCGAGATTGGGACGTTACACTACCTTATGTCACATTTGCTTATAATTCCTCCCGGCACGACATGGCTGGAAATTCTCCTTTATTCCTTCTTTTTGGTCGTGAGCCTACTTTACCGTTCGACACCACCCTACCGACTTCAAGTGAGCCGACCACTGCATATGCTCGTGACATCATCGCCCACGCTGAACTGGCGCGCCAGGTTGCCCGAGAACGACTATTGGCCTCACAAGCATCCCAGAAGTCTCGATACGATGAGTGCCACCGGCCCTGAACACTTTGCTCCTGGCTCCTTGGTTCTTTTGAGGACCGATTCTCGCCGAGTTGGACCGTCTTAGAAGCTCATGTCCCCCCTCACTGGCCCCTACCGCGTCGAGCTTGCCGTCACCCCCGTCACCTACGAAATCGTTCCTGTGTTGCCTCTGACCTCGTCTGGGCACTCAGTACCTCAGCTCGTTCACGTGAGCCGCCTCAAGCCATACCACCGACGAAGTCTACCTGCTACTGCTCCTCCTTCATAACAGGCACCGGGACGGTGCTTCTGCGGCGGGGGAGTTGTGTCACAGACTTCGGACAGATTCCGAGAAACGTACAGGGGGCATAACCGCATATTCATGTGGCCAATCTCTCCCTGTCGGGGTATGTGCTCCAGTGCAAAGACGCTGGGCGATGTCCAAGGGAATGAAGAGGAGGTAGACGAAGACCGAGCTCCCGCTTTGTTTGTGCCATCAACCCGTCTTTCGCCCGGTGGCTACGGTGTCCTTTGTAACTACACCTCCTTCCTGACTGCCCATCTTCGCGTTGTCACGTGACAATATTATTGGGGGTGCGAATATTTTGTCCGTCTATTCCGAATACGTTTCTGACTATCTTTGGTAGTTGTTTTGTGTTAACTTTGTTTTGTGCAGCTAGTTTTTTGTAATGCAGTTTTCTTCATTTTCTAATCATTGCTCCATGCTGATTTCTAAAACACTTAAACTGCTTGCGGTAATGCTCATTTCTCCTGTTTTTCTTCAATCCCTCGTACCAATAATCCTTACTATTTGAGCATCAAGTATGTCTCGGGTTATTTAAAGGCACACAGGATCGTCAAAATTATGTTTGACATATCCGCGTGTATGTTGGACAATTACAATTGTGATATAGAAACAAAAATTCAAATTCAACATTTGCATTGTCACAAACCAGTTATTCGAAGCTATCACGCTCAAGTAATTTTATAACGCGAACATAATCAATGCAAGATGTTTGCTTCGGGTGACATGGAAAAGGCGGTATTACACAGGCTCTTGGTAGGAACATTAACTTCATGCAATGATCTGCAACGACATCGCACACACCGGCTCGCGAATTTATATTTAGCTCGCACAACATGTGATGAATGAGAGATGCTGAGTGACTGGTAATTCGAGTTGGGGAGTTGACATTTTTTTTATTTGAATGCCTGCAAAATGGAGACATAGGCACTGCAGTCGTTCGATGATGAATCAATGATAAAGTCACCGCAGACTACATTGGGATTGTGTGTTGCCGCACATGATGTCAAAATGGTTCCCACTTCAGAAGCAAATTTTCACACTCTAAAATTCGGCGGACGGTAAATAATACCAAGTAGGAAGTCACGCTGAGAGTTCAGGAAAAGCGCTTCGGTTGCGTATGCAGCGTTTCTAAACTTCAGAAGTGCAATAGCCAAGTCCAGCTTTGATAGAAAAGATGGCGCCACCGCCGCGTGTAGGGGTGCACCTAGGCATCGATATCGTTTTGTAGCCAGCTTTTAAAATCAGATTCCCCAGTCGTTTATGATGTTTCTGCGGCAGTTTTCTGTACCAATGTTTTGTACATGTAACAGTTTACTTTCCGACATTATATCGGAAAGAAAACTGTTACAGGTAAGCAAAAAGATTATCGCGATTTATACGGACACTTGTTACGTTGCATTTGAAATACAGCTGGCATCAAACAGAAGCCTGGCTTGCTTTATTTCGTAAATGGCATAAGCCATCTAAATAAACAATTCTGCTCAGTTAACCTGCACATGTCGCGTGGAGTACCGTTGCTTTTCTGCTTTTGGCATTAAATTTTTGCATTATAATTTATATAGAATTTTTGCCGCATAAAATGTTAATAACATGAGACTACAGGTAATCCATAATATTTTGAAATGACAGAACGCTTTCAAACGGAATATTCTTCCAACTCAAGATTCATTTGCGTTGCACCAATCAAATTATTAAATCGTGTTACCAGATTGGTCCTCGAGTCGTTTAATGCTACGAACCTAACCTGCGAATGAATCTGTAAATCTGTCGTTATTTGTAAATAGCTGCGTGTGCATGCTATAGCTGTGTCTTTTCCATTCTTCGCGGTTTTCATAGGCGTATTATGTTCGTCAAAAAAGGTCCGCCTGCAACTAGCTGCTTCTTTTTCCTCAGCTTCACACCACTAAGAAGCACACCAGAATGTCGGAAACAGCGTGGCAGAATGGGTTTCAACTAGTTATTTTTATTCTTCATTGCCTGCGGAAATAAATAAGTAATCAAATACTTTATAAGTATCGTTGGTTAGAGACATACTTTAAAAAAGGCTAGATTCATACTCGTTTGACTTGCTGATTCTCCTGAGCACAATTTGGAGAATTACGGATGTATTTGAGTTGCGCAAGGTGTGTATACGTAGCCCGCACCTGCACAGAAGACCCAGCGTCTGGAACGAGTGTGCGTGCCTGACGAATAGACGCACACTTTAGGTCACGACTTCGCTGCGTACAGACGCGTTTTTGCTGCCTTCCACAGGCCTGGCTGGCCGCCAGTGTGTACCATACCCGAGGGACGTAAGCTCATATCAGAGTCTACCAGCGACATCAGCTGAATCATCGTGGCATCGTCATAGCATAACTTCAAAACCGTGATCGAAAGGTGTGAGAATTACGTCATAACAGCGGAAATTGTCAATTTTGACAGATCAAAGTTTAGGAAGCTGTCCCAGCCACCGACAGAATGAGTGGACGAGTTCTCGTCAGCGCTTCACAAGGTCTCCGATACGTGGGACTAAGGAAGTCTGCGAGACAAAATCAGCCACGGTTATCTTCTTGTAGGCCTCTGAGACATGCAATTCTTTAAAAAACGCAGCTACACGCATGCCTCACTATCGAGAAAGCGCTTATGTAAGCCCGTCAGGGCGAAGACGCCATCAGAACCCAACCATCGGCGCTGCACTCCAAAGAGCCTAACTGCCGCAACAAAGACCGTATACACTGTCAGACTTTAAAAACCCAGGTGTTCCGACAAGACAGTGCGGTAAAGTCGGCAAAGCAGAAACATTGGCGATGTTGGGGTAAAGAAAACAATCCTCGTGCGGCATGCCTAGCGAAAGTATCAATCTCTTCTACGTGTCCCCAGATGGGCCACTACTCTTTGGTATGTTTTTCATCTGCAAGCAAACATCCTACTAAAAGAAACATACACTTTCAGGCTACAACTAATGCTGGAGATTCCTCCGACATGTGGAGAACAGTTGTAACAGTTGGCAACGCATCACAGTGCTTCAGGTTCGAAGTACATAACATGACCATCAATGAACATTTTAAAATAAAATAAAAATTTAAAAACGATTTTTCCAGCTATCTGCGAAAGTATAACGCCAAGTAGCCTTTCTTTTTTTGCTATTACGAAGTTGCAGCTGCCCGAGTGCATCACTTACTTTTTACACAATGATGTAAATCCCAACGCTTGTTCTTTTTGCTGCCTTAGTAAGACTTATTGTTGGAACGTTTTGAGTGATTCCGAAATTTTTATCGCTCAGAACTTCCCCTTATTGACAATAGGTATATTGAGTGCAATGCATTTGCAGGGCGTAGACGCAGTTTTTTTTACTGCAGATATTTTTGGAAATGTCGGTTTAATGTGAAAGGTATTTCTGGCAGATTAAATGCCAGAAAGCAATGTCTCATGTGTAGCGGGTTCACTTTGCTCATTGCACTATAAAACACAAGAATAAACGACTTGTAGAACGATCTGTCAGTCTACTCGCCGAGCAGGTCCGTTCAGCTGACAATGTACAGAACAGCAGTCCTAAATCAACTTTTATTATGTGTAAGTGCCTCTTTTTAAATCTTTGCCCATATTAGTGCCATAACGTTTTGCAAACACTTTTCTAGGATAAGCTGCGAAGTTCGGCAGCTGCGCGATACTTTCCCTAGCTTTATTTGTTCCGCGTTGTGGAATATTATTCATTCTACTCCAAATTTAATTGTTGGTGTTGCTGTTTCCTAGCAATCAGATCGAATAACACTACACCCCGTATTCAGGAGCTCCTAAAATAGTGCCATACATAGGACCATAAAAACAGCTGCAATAGAAACGTTAGATCGATGAAGGTAACCTCTACACTATTTTAAGAGCCAACCTCTAGATCCCAGTTTTTTTTATCTATGCACTGCGAAAAACGCACTGCTATTCAAAAGTCATACATTTTTGGTGGTACGAAATTGAGCTGCAAAAAACATGTAATTACCTGTGAGACATCTAACACTCATGTTGGGTAACTCCAAATGCGATAATGCAACCAAAATGTGTTTACGACCCAAAGTCGTTTCATTAAGGCTCCATCGAAACGTAACCACTAATTGTGCAAGTTGCGTATAAGGGTATCTGCTACGGGGGGGTACTCACATTGCAACTTCTGTGCGCCAACCTACAGAATCATGAGCAATGTTTTGCAATAAAGCATTAGACGTACGTTTGACACCTTCCGTTTCCTTGGAACAGAATAGAAACGAACCAATATACGATAAATATTTTAGCGCTAATGGTGTTACTTCTGTTAACTGCTTTTGAACGCAGCCTGTCACCTCTGATCTGAGAGCATTTACTGCAAAGTAGTGAATTTTACTTTTGACACATGATGTAGAAGAGTGCGCGGTATTGTCTTCTTGCTGATTGTTTTTCCCGCACATACGTTTAATCATTTCTCGTCATTTATATTTTAATAACAACAGCCAGATATGTTATAAATATGCTACAAACATCTAGCTATTTGTTAAAAAAGAGGAAAGAAGTTTTGAATCCTAATCATTCATTGCGAAGCGAGGTTCATAGGGCGGTGCGTAGCAGACGGGGCCACCGTAATTGGCAGATTGAGAGGGCTATGCGGGCTTTGTCAGGCGATACACTCTTGCGTCTTCTTCTAAGCGCGGCTCTGTCTTTGTCGTCGTTGGGCTCAATACAAGGGTCATATCGACGATGAGGTAGGTGTGTTTGTCATGCGGGTATTGCTTTCTTGCCTCTCATAAATAAGGAATCGAAAACGACTAGACAGGTTTACTCTTGAAATTTAAAAAAAATGGGAAAGCGATACACTGGAATTAGAGGGCAGTATATTGGACTAGGTGTTGGGGTAGATGACGGGAGATGGATCGAGAAGGGAAAACCAATACTCTGATTGGAGTAAATAAATATTAAAATTTCAAGGCAAAAACGGTGTCGTACACAGTAAAGCGAGACGGGGTGGAGGTAAACTGGAGAGGACTTGCAGTGAACACACATAGATTGCTGGTGCAGAATAACGGCCCTCTGAACCGCCGATTTAGATGAAAGGCCGGAAGTAGCAACGTCCTGAATCCGTACCGCTGAAGGTGGTGGCGCAAGATAGTACGGTAACCTTACCAAATGCCTTCTGCATGTCTCAAAGCACAGGGTTTCCAAATGCTTGTTAATTTGCACATACGAAAATAAATCTTCCAGGAAAATTCCTCCTGAAAAATTGAACTGGTTTTACCAAATCTGTATTGGCATGGCGCCAGAAATATTTTTTTCTGTAAAAAGTGCTATATTAGTAGTGATATGACGTTTTTCAAACAAGATGATCAAGAAATTGAAGACCGATATGGGCCTAGAGTAGGAGGTCATATTGGTTTGCACATTTCTATATGCGATTTACATTTCCGGGTGTATACCTCTCTGAAATGCCTATTGAAAACTGGTGCTGAAGTGGGCACTAGGCATCTATACAGCGGCGGGACTGGTAACCGTATGCGATCTATGCATTAAGCCTTATGGCCTGTTGCAGAGTATTTATTGCAGGTAACAAAATAAAGAAGCCATGCCAAAAATGCAGACCAAATGGATGCTCCCAACCCATGCATGCGTCTGGAGATCATCAAGAACTACACTCTGAGCCTGCGACCATTTTACCTCTTAAGGATAAGGTGCGTGCGATGTACACGGGGCTGGTGAAGGCCACAATACTCCCGTGATGCATGCACCAAGCGAGACGATGTCATAGAAGCCACTTCGACTACAGCCCTCCTCTTTGCCCAACAAAGCAAGGGCAACAACACGTCTGAAAGTACTTCGTCCCCTGCTTCTTTTATTCCGGCCACAACGAACTAAGCCTCTTTGAGTGAAGAGCGACCAGGTGACTCACCGGATGTCACTCGCTGTAGTCGTCAGAACGAACAACAGATCCGACTTCCTCAGTGTCGTCCGCCGACCAGGCAGGAAAGTCTGGTTTGTGTTGCTATTTCACCCTGACACCTCTGCGACCGACGTTTTCGAGCTTGTGAACTTTAATGTTATAGACAATACCGGCGCTTTCATACAACTACGAAACAAGAAGCCAGACTACGTATGATTTCACATTAGCGTCAGTGCTGACTGCTTCCCTGCAGTGAATAACGCTACCGTCTGTGCAAACGGGTGCCCGTTCCGCTCTTTTTGAGGGTTTCTGAGCGAGAACCAAGTGCTAAGCGTCAGTAATACCCAATCGAAAGGAGCTTAACAATATAATATCACAATATTTCATGGTTAGAATTAAAATGTAGGCTCTTTTATTGAAACTTCGTCTAAAATAATTAAGATGCGTACAGCCTCCAGGAGACACGGTTATCTCATCCCATTGTTTCTGCAGACAAGCGTGAAGAGCAAGAGGCTACGTCTGCCGCAGAGGAGGACTCAGCGTTTCCTGATCAAGTAGTCGACAAAACACGTGAAAAGAAGGACCGGAAAGAATACATACAGCCTATGAAGTACGGTTTCGAGTACATGTCCGTTTCAAACGCAATAAAGCGCGAGTCCTTACTGGAAATTCTTCAGACCCGACAAGCTGAAACTGTTGAAGTAGTTGATGAAGTTGCAGTTATGCGCGATCCCCTGTCATTCTGTGGAAGTAAAATTGGAAAAGCAGAAGAAACCTTGCTGTTCACTTCTCTTCAGTGCCAGGAAACAGAGAGATATGCTCAAGATGTAGCTCAGCGGTATGGTGAGCTGACTCCTAACATAGAATGCCCTCGCCAGAACGGGAGTTACAGAAAATAAAACCCAAGGGAAGGACAATACAGATCTAAGAACACGGCTCGACGCCAAGACATCCCAGGTTGCTCGCCATCATTTTCAGGACAATCGCCGCAAGACTGAAGGGCCTGAAATCTTTCGGGAAGCAGGGCGGAGAGTTCGGTTGTCGTCCGCGTCACCGTGTCGGCGCTTGGCTGTCCTGAAAGCGGAAAGACGGCGCAAGCACCGCTGGAAACGGAGGAGAGGACAGAGTTCCCCAACTGTCTTCCCTGTGCTGACCTGGATTGACCTGATGAAATTTAGCAACCTGTAGCGCCACAGAGAGTCATAGCCACGGTTTCTTGCACACCGGCAGAAGAAGCATTCGTTGTTTACAGCTGCTGAGCCGCCACCAGAAAAACCACCGTCATACACATCGAGGGTCAGGGCAAGCTCCGAAGTACGCTAAAGGTTGCGATACCTGTCACATACTTCGGCATGGTTCAGCTCCGTTTGCCCTACCAGGCAGCAGAGGCGTCGCGCCGCAGCGCAAGCCTTCCATTGTCGTAAAAAGCGAAAGAACAAAAGCTATTTCTACTTGAAGACGACGTGTACCGGATCCTCGCGTTTAACGGGGGCTGCAGCGCAGCGGTGTCCCATACGCTTCAAAGCGGCGCCTCCGTGCATACTGCTACGAGAAGCCCATTTGCCGCTCAAGATTTTGGATGTACTGCGAGACTCACTCCGCGAGGAACGTCCCAAGGCGAACGCCCTCAAACAGCGCTACGGGAAACTGCATCGCACGAACCTGTACGAGACACAGCTACAGCATCGGTGTGTGGTACAGCATTTATGTTTAAGGCCAGATAAGGATATTTCGGGTGCGGGAGGATGTTGAATACCCAGATGGGTATACACCACTCAATCACCATCATCGTGTCATAAAATTTGTCATCCCCACTATAGGCAGGCATGGCACACGTCTGCCTTGCGTCGTTCTTCCGCTCTATTGTGTCCCAGATTTTGGCACCAGAAATATTATCTCGAGAAGACCCGACGCCACGCTATCGTTTGGAACACATTCCACTTTTATTTCTTCTTACCATCAAGCACGAGCGTGAGCCAAACACCGCGCACTTCTTTCTCACCTTCCCCCAGATTCCCACGCACACGGCCTTTCCAGTGATCGAGAGTCAACAGGGTGTCGGAAAGTCGTATACGCGAGAAGCTTTGTTTCGTACGTGGCTTCTTTCGAAGAAATGCGTGTTGTAGGCTTTAGATGTAACATGGCTCACATGTGCATTCCAGCTAAGAAAAAACGAAATTTTAAGTCCCAAGTTACTCCCAAATATAAATACGTCTACTTGGGACAACTACCCAGCCCGGATGCCAACCATGAGGCGAATATATTTAACAGGATAAGAATCGAGTGGAGGGCAATCGCAAGGCATTCTGAGATAACGAATGACAGCCTACCATTGTCCCTGTAGAGGAAAGTGTACAACAGCTGCATTTTACTGGTACTAACATATAGGGCACAAACTCGGAGGTTCAATAAAATGGCTAAATTAAAATTGAGAACGACTCAGACAGCAATGGAATGGAAATTGTAAGGGGTAACGCTAAGGGACAAGAAGAGAGCGGAGTGAATCAGGGAGCAAACACGCGTTAAGGGCATATTATTAGATATTAAGGAGAAATCGACGTGGGCAGGGCATGCAATGCGAAGGCAAGATAAGCGTGATCATTGAGGGTATCAGAGTGGATCCCTATACAAGGCAAGCGTCGCAGGGGGCGGCAAAAAGCTAGATGGGCAGATGAGATTAAGAAGTTTGCAGGGATAAATTGGTCGCAATTAGCACTATACCAGGGTAATTGGAGACATGGGAGAAGCTTTTGCCCCCTGCAGTGCGCGTAAATAGGCTGGTTATGGTGGTGATTAAAATTATATTGATGATGATGATATTATAAGAGGGTTTACAGCCGGGGTAAGGAAGACGTTTTAAAAGAAACGGAGACCAAAAAGGAGCAGGGTAGGGGACGCCGATTTCTCGGTAGGGTCCCTAGTATCTTCTCTCACTGCAAGCGACGCGATGATGACAGTGCCCCTTCTTCTTTCGCCCAGCACCTTGTGTCTATTATCATCATCCGGCGCATAATAGCCCTTCCTCCGGCCCGTATATATTGTAATTAACCAATGACCGCTTCTCAGGACGCCATGTTTATTCTCTCATAGAACGATCTCCGCGCTTCTTCCTCTTCTTTCAATCGGCCGCCGTACTCTTCGCTTTGCTGGCGGATCGTCTGCTGCCCTCACTTGCAGTTTTTTAAGTGCGAATGCACTTCTTAAGCGAGCCTGAAGCGTCCGCCGCCGTCCGCATAGCAACAGCTGCGGGTGCGCGCACTCCTCGTCTTCCTTGGCAACGGGGGGAGATGGGCGCGCGCTGCCTGGCCGCTGACATGGCACATACCCACGTGGGGGATTGGCCAGGAATCTCCTCGTCTTGCTTGGCAACGGGGGGAGATGGGCGCGCGCTGCCTGGCCGCTGACATAGCACATACCCACGTGGGGGATTGGCCAAGAATCGGGCGTGAGAAGGGCTAATGCACCCGCTTAAAGGAGTACTGACACGAAATTTCAAAGCTGAGATCCGCTCTAGCAATCAAGTACAACGACAACACAAATAGGTGTCTGTGAATAAATGCATCTTTCTTTCTTTGTAGTTGTGTGTGTGTGTGTGATGTCTCTTTCGCGAACATTACCGAACCTTGCAAATTCAACTCGTGCATTCGCACTTTCACATTCTTCCCCTCGGGGAAATGCGGGGAATTTTGCTTGACAAAGCTTCGCCCCTTCACAATCGGCCACACTGCGATGAGGCACAGCCACAAACTGTGTGTGTGGTCCGCTGGGCCTGGCTCGAGGGTCCACCTACGAGCAACTAAATAACCCGTTGTACATTTCCTGCCGTCGACTGCTTCTCACGGTTCGGTTCAGGTCTTTCTTTCTAGCTCGTGCCGGAGCTACAATTTTTTTTCGTTGGCGAGTAAGCCGTCGTTATTTTAGGACTAGTGTCCTTTGCGATGAAGAAGCGCGTGACACGTTGTTTGCCGTAGGTTTCCTTTACGATTGGCTTACCGTGGTTGATTATCTGGTAATTTCTTTTGTTGCTGAGCGACTGTGCATTTGTTTCAGCGTTCATGCCTCCTGCAGGTTCATCGTCGTCGGCTTCAATAACTGTTGCTGAAATGTGCTGGTTTGTGACAGGTGCTACCAGGTGCATGCTTTCCACTACCCAGTTGCATGTTTCGCTGCTTTCTACGTTTTCCCGGCATGTCTTTGTGTTCAGCTTCATCGGCCTTAGCCATCTAGATCGTAATCTCGCCTTCTGGGGGCGACAACAAGCGCTCAGTGAGGTTGTGGGAGTAGAGCGCCGCAGTGGGCACAAAGTGATCTTCCGCCGTCGCCTTGGTGGTGTTGAAGTGCTCCAGGGAACTTCCGGGCGTCATGTCGTTCTGGTTCTAGCGTGCGAGCTTCAAGATACCCACAAAGACTGAGACACGGCACACGTGGCTCCTTCACAAGTCACAATTAGTTGTCACCTTGGTGGTTGCCTCCTCATCGTCCACTACCATATTAAATTCGGGACCAGGGCCACGGTACTCCGCCGGGGTCTGCTGCTATGTTTGTAGGTGAGATTCCTCTGCCTGCCGGGTTTCACGGTGCTGCAATTCTGCAGCGAGACAAATGAAGTCATGCAGGCTTAACTGGGGCGGCTGCCCTTCGAAGATTACAGCATGGAATGAGTCAGCAAGGCCATTGACGACGTAGTTTTTCACCACAGGCGACGGCCAGTCAAGGTCCAAGCATTTGAGCAGGTATAGCTTTTTGTACACGTAGGTGACGACGTTTCCGCCAGGGCCCTGGCGTCGGGCACACATCAGCATGAAGCGGTCATCGTAAGTTCCCGACATATCACTAAAGGCCGCAATTAAAGACCCGCTCCAGCTTGCCCAGATCGACTGCGAGTGACCTTCGCACAGGTGCCAGACTCGGGCTGCATCACGAAGGCGTTCTTCTGCAACCGACCATTTGATATGTTCAGGCCATGCCATGCGAGCGCAATGGCATCGATCTCCTGTACCCACCAAACAGCATCGTCCTGGATACCTCGGAATACCAGGACGACGTTTCATGCTGGCCGAGGATAACGCGCTGCGCGGGACTGCGTATTCCGGACCAGAAATGACATCGAGAAGCCGCTGACAAGCCGCGGTGATGGCCTGGGGAGTCCAAAAAGGGTGCCTGGCGTTCACAGCAAATGCCGGCATTGCGAGAAATTTGTCACACAGGGAGAAGAATCCAGAGTCCGAAGAAATCACGGCGCGAACGGCGGACGCAGCGGCGAGTCAAGAAGACATCGGCCGCAGGTGAACATCGCGCCCAAGACTGGCTTGCCTGGGGTTGGGCTGTTCTTGAGTTCGGCGCTCGTGCCGGTACCGCGGCCCTACCGATGCACTCGGGCAGCAGAGCTGGAAGACGTGCAAGAATTTGGTCCTGGCTGAGGGCCGTGCCTGCGGCTCTATTGCCCCGAGGGAGGAAGTATGGAGGCTGGGTCGCCTTGGCTTAAAGTCTGGTAATGAACCAACGACACTTGTAATGAAGCAATGACCGATTCTCACGAAGCAATCTTTATTATATCACACAATGAGCTCCGCGCTTCTTCCTCTTCTTCCAATCTGCCGCCGTCCTCTTCACTTTGCTGGCAGATTAGCCCCTGCCCTCACTTGCAGCTTTTCTTTGATAAATAAAAAACTAAATATATATATATATATATATATATATATATATATATATAGAAAGATAGGTCAGCAGTCTACGACGCCAAAGGAGGCATAGGGGTGTGGTTAGGCTCTTTACTTTTTTACTGCGGTTAATTAGGTGAATTTTTTTTAATATACAGAGGAAAGAAAGAAAGAAAAACACGCGCCCAGAGTGGGGACCGAACCCACGCCTTTCGAAAGGCGTGGGTTCTGTCCCCATCAATTGCTGTCCCCATCCTGTTCAATTGCTAGCTTCTGTGAAATGCTCTTTTGTGCCTCCTATCTATTCTCTTCATCCGCGGGGGGCACACCCGTCTTCGCTTCCCCCCGAACCAGTCTCCCCAGCCACTGAATACCTTACTGTATACTCTTCCCTTTCTTTTCAAGCCGCGGTTGTCCAGTTTCCCCCATTGTCTGAACTTGCAGCCCGCGCGGCATACGTTCACCCGTCATGGTGCAACCTTGAACGCTGCATTGTTAACACGACCCCTTTTTTTCTCTCTCGCTCCCCCCCTTTTTTGTTTGTTTGTTTGTTTGTTTGTTGATGCTGTAACATAGGCGTAGCCTGACTGTATGCCCACTCTCCTTTTCCGAAAGATTTTCCGCTCCTTCTCCCAGTTTTATGCAAACCTATATAAGAAATGTGTTCAAAATGTTTGCGACAGCAAAATCATGTAACTTTACTCTGATGAAGGCAAGTCCCGTTGCCGCTACGTAGGTAAACATTGTTTGTTATTGTTCTTGCTGTGTATCCGACTCTTTACTTATACTAAATATATATATATATATATATATATATATATATATATATATATATATATATATATATATAGGAAAATGAGGGGCTCGTTGAAAATTAGACAGAAATAAGAATTGGCTGTCAAGAAGACCTCGGATAGCAAAGGGGAGGGTGTAGTAGCTCAAGATAAAGAATTTGGAAAATATAAGAAAGTGGAGAAAAAATGCCCGCCAGGTGGGCATTTTGTCTCCACTTTCTTATTTTCCAAATTCTTTATCTTAATCTACTACACCCTCCCCTTTGCTTTCCGAGGTCTTCTTGACTGCCAATTCTTATTTCTGTCTTATATATATATATATATATATATATATATACAGAAAGATAGGTCGGCAGTCTACAATGCCAACGGAGGCATAGGGGTGTGGTTAGGCTCTTTTCTTTTCCACTACGGTTAATTAAGTAAACATTTTTTTCTAAACATACAGAAGAAAGAAAGAAAAACACGCGTCCAGAGTGGGGACCGAACCCACGCCTTTCGATCGAAAGGCGTGGGTTCGGTCCCCACTCTGGGCGCGTGTTTTTCTTTCTTTCTTTCTTCTGTATGTTTAGAAAAAAATGTTTACCTAATTAACCGTAGTGGAAAAGAAAAGAGCCTAACCACACCCCTATGCCTCCTTTGGCATTGTAGACTGCCGACCTATCTTTCTGTATTTCCTCAACGAGCCCCTCATTTCCTTACTATAAATAAATAAATATATATATATATATATATATATATATATATATATTTATGGAGCCATCATACATTTAGGATTGAGAGGCAGTATTTTAAAAAAAAATTCGCGGGTCAGATATTGCCGTATTGACAACGAATATTTTAGAACTTTACATTTTCGTTATTTTACAACGTTACAATTTCCCTTACAGCAACATAAACTTGTTTTGTTCGCCGACACATTGTTCAAGGGTTTTTCATCTGATGACATGCGCCTGTGTGTTGTGCAAACGTTTTTCCCAGGCCAGTCACAAGAGATGACAAATATTCTTTATGGGGTACCCATTAAATTTCTACGTTTTTCATTTTTGAGATGCTTCCACCCCGTACCTCTAAACGTGACATATTTCTTTTTTCACACCAACGTATGGCTATTTCGCATCCTCCCTGGCGATTTCTGAAAAACCTGCGTTTTGAATAGGCTAAGCAAATTGTATTTTGCGTGGCAGTTGCTTTAAACATCAACTGTTTAAAAACGTTGCTCCAGCTTAAGTACGCGATATATTTTTTTCCTACCTTGTTTAGGTGATGCTGCATTTAGGTAAGATTCAAGGATATTTTTCAAGAAAGGTAACGTAAACTTTGGCAGAATGGTTGTGTTTGTGGTAGCCAAATTTATCAAGATTTTTGTCAGACCTCTGCTTCGGAACACGCATGTATATCGTCAAGATTTGTGGAAGCTTCTAAAACTATGCACAGCACATCTGTTTTTCGTCATGAACTGTCTTACACAGTAGCTTTACTTCGTCGTTCAGTAAGCGTTTTGTAGTGAAACTGCCGTAATTACCGTTTACAGGCTTCAAGCACTAAATGTTAACTGAGGAAGCAAGAACAGCCAGAACGCTTTTCAACTGCTTGAGCAAATAAGAAAAGGCAATTTCCGCTAGTTGGACGTGGGAGGTGCTCGTAATAAATGAAGCCCTGGGGTGCTGTTAGTTAATGCTAGAAGGCATTAGTGTAAGTGTATGGAAGCTTGTATTTTGTGGGGCCGTGGGTTGACTAAGCGTTTTGAATTCTTCATGGCGTTTCGCCACGTAAGCCGGCTAAGCGTTTCCCACGGGAAAAATTCTCGTCTTGTCCGGGCCCCGTGAAATTCTGAACCATCTTCGAAGATTTTCGAATATTACCTCTGTTTAGAAAATTCATTTTTCAAATTGCGATGTATTTCGGTTGCTTCCTGATACAAATTCTAGACATCTGAGGGACTGCATCGTCCACGTTGCCGTTAGGCGACACCATGACGACACCGGCATCACTTTCTGTTGATGACGAGCTTTATAGTGAGGGATTTATTGCGGTCACGGGTGGTTACCTTGCGTCCCGTGCACAGTGAAACAACCGAGGAGATAGGGAAGAATGTAGAACAAGCTTAACAGTGTAGGCGCAGTGCTTACTTAACCTAAGTGTGCACCTCTTTTTCCACGCCGCAATGCCACTCTAACTCTTCCCACACTCCCGATTTTGCTGCACTGGTTCTAGCCCCCGGTGAGCAGTTGCTTGTGATGGCCGCCACAGTTTTGTTTGTGAACCGGATACGGTTTTCCGTGGATGTTCACTGTACACGTCTACTAGAGAAGGGCTAGCACCATCGAAAAATCAATAATTGAAACCAGTCAATGTATAGCGCTGTTAAAAATCAATATTACGATCTGTTTGTGGGTGCTATTTATTCCGACCGCTCATAGATTTAGCGCAGGAACGGCATACACACAATGCTTATCAGTGCTTCCGAACACTTTACTGCGTACTGCAGCGGTAAGCTGGTTTACATATTAGGCAAGCACTATTCAACATTGTACGTACTTACAACAGAGCAAGCAAAAACTATCGAATTTGGCAAGATCAGCGGAAATAAGATAAAGGGATAATGCAGGTTACACAGTAATCTGTGAATAAGATTACTGGCCTCGTATACACTCTTAAATACGGAGCTCCTCAGTAGTTCACAAACACATAGTCGAAAAATATTTGTGTCTGTCGCGATGAAATATTAACGCGAAAGCTTTATCCGTGGGTCCAATCCGTCCTGTCGAAAAAAAAACTAATGCGCTTTTCTGTTGACCAGTTGATCAACCAAACAGCTCTGGTAGGATTGCAGGACACAAGGCGCTTGTGCGAAACTAGGCTTCCATTCTGTCAAAATAGTTATTTCAAACTTTTGAAAATTAAACAATTCATATAAAACACATTATTGCAAATTTATCTCAAGCAATGTATCGATATACAAAAATATTGTTTTTACTTGTGTTCAATTAGCGCGTCATTATTCGTCGCGCGATCTCGTTTTTGTTTGAGTTTTAGGCCTTTCAAGGGTTTATATATAACTTGACTCACTTTAAGGGAAGGTTGCACGGAAATCCAACTTTCGTGACTCCCTCAACTTTCCGGAAGGAATGGTACAATTTGAAGGTGATGACAAGTTTTAATGATATTGCGTTTTCTTTCAACCAGATTTAAAAAGTACAAAGCTTGTGCTACACCATATAGAGTTAGCTATAAAATTCTCCTCATTCAGTTGGGCCACGAATAAAGCGATTTTTATTATCTTGTTGAGGAGATGCCACAGGTCCTCGCGTCAGTGAAGTGCAGTGCAGCAGTTTCTGTTTTGGGAATTATTTAGATAAATTGTGGTTGTTGCAAGCGCCGAACCCAGATTTCTTTACACACCCAGTATGAAACTTTATTGTCTCGCTCGATTAAACACGTAAAAGTGAGGCTTTATGGGCTGCTACGTGCGCAGAGCTCAACTGACCTTTCAAAAAATTATTTACAATTTCTTTCGCTGTCCGACGTTATTTAGTGTGCTGTGTGGGATCCAAACTTTCCAGACGTGGCTGCTTTATTCAATACCCGTGTGCTTCGAAAGCTAAAATATATTTTAAAAATGACAAAAAATACACACTTCCACGTTGAGTAACAGAGAACGCCATTATTTCCTCTGGTGTGCGCCGCCCCAGTGCTCCTTGTGTTTTTTTCTGTTTTATAGCACCCTACTGTATATGTCACACTGCGAAAGGTATTCGTGATTGCCGCACGTAATGAAGTTACGAAGACTGCCAGATTTGCACCATCAGTACCTAGATCTATAATAAACCTTAAACGTAAGGCGAAGCGCTACATAAAAAAATTACACCGTCTTCCAAAGTGAGAATCCTGAGGGGATGCAAAGCTATGAAAAATAAGTGCACAAAGGTTAAAAAGAACAAAATAAAAGGTTTTCAATATCTTGGAGAGTGAGAAAGGGACAGACTGAGAGAGATAAACTCGCATCACAGTGTATATCAAAAAATGTATGAAAACTAGGTGCACAAAGGTTCAAAAGAACAAAATAAAAGGTTTTCAAGATGTTATATATAGAGAGAAATGGACAGACGGAGAGAGATAGACTCGCATCACTATGTAAATCAAAAGATCCATAAAAAATAGGTTCAGTAAGGTAAAAAAGAACAAAATAAAAGGTTTTTAAGATGTTAGACAGAGAGAAATGGACAGACGGAGAGAGGCAGACTCACATCACTGTGTAAATCAAAAGATCTATGACAAATAGGGGCACAAAGACTAAAAAGAACAAAATAAAAGGTTTTGAAGATGTCACAGAGAGAAAGGGACAGATGGAGAGAGATAGACTCACATCACTGTGTAGATCAAGAGATGGATGAAACATTTGTGCACAAAGGTTAAAAAGAACAAAGTAAAAGGTTTCGAAGATGTTAGAGAAAGAGAAAGGGACAGACGGTGAGAGATGGACTCACATCACTGTGCAGAATAAAGGATCTAGAAATTTTGGTGCACAAAGGCTAAAAAGAACAAAATAAAAGCTTTTCAAGGTGTTACAGAGAGATAAAAGGACAGTTAAAAGAGATAGATTATTACAGTTTAGATCAACAGATTTATGACACATAGTGCACAAAGGTAAAAAAAGAACAAAAAGAGGGTTTTTAAGATGTTAGAGCGAGAGAAACGGACACACAGAGAGAGATAGACTCACATCACTGTGTAGATCAACAGATCTATGAAAAATAGGTGCACAAAGTTAAAAAGATCAAAATAAAAGTTTTTCAATATGTTGGAGAGAGAGAAAGGGACAGACGGAGAGAGATAAACTCACATCACTGTATAAATCAAAAGATCTGTGAAAAATATGTGCACAAAGGTTAAAAAGAACAAAATAAAAGGTTTTCAAGTTGTGAGAGGGAGAGAAAGGGACAGACGGAGAGAGGTAGACTCACATTACTGTGTAAATCAAAATATCTATGAAAAATGGGTGCACAAAGGTTAAAAAGAACAAAATGAAAGCTTTTCGAGGTGTCAGAGAGAGACACAAAGGGACAGACGGAGAGAGATAGACTCACACCACTGTGTAAATAAAAAAAATCATGAAAAATTGGTGCACAAGGGTAAAAAAGAACTAAATCTGAGGTTTTTAAAATGTTAGAGAGAGAGAAATGGACAGATGGAGAGAGATAGACTGACATCACTGTGTAAATCAAAAGATATATAAAAAATAGGTGCACAAAGGCTAAAAAGAACAAAATAAAAGGTTTTGCTGTGCAATCTAGATCAGCTACTCGCCGCTGGCGTTTCAAAGCGGCTTCTCGTTCTCGAAGCGGGGAATGCGCTGCTCCACCCAACCGTTTACGTTCGGCGTGACGAGCTCATCTCTGTGCAGCCTTGTCTTCGAAGGTGCTCGCGGTTCTGATAGTGTGCTGGTTGGCGCTAGTTTAAGGTGTGCCAGCCAGTTCGCTGACGGAATTGTTGGCGTCCATTTCCTGTCATCGGAGGGCGCAGTACCGAAGAGGCAACTGAGTGGAGCGCGGACCGGGTTTATTTGCAGCGCAGAGGGAGTGGAGAGGAGGAGCAGCACGCATGCGCGTGATTGGACAGCTCATGTGCAGAGGGGAGAGGAGGAGCACCGTGTACTAGCGCACAGGTGGTGTGGAGAGGAGTAAGAGAGAGAGAGCGGCGTTGTCACAGTTGTTGCGGAGAGGAGGAGAGGTGTGGACGCCGGACCCCGGACGATAGAGGGTCGACTAAGAGATGCATTGCATCTAAAAGTGCAGCACCACAACAGCTTGCCGAGATCCGTATTGCCCTTTTGAAGTCTAAAACTCGTGTCAAGAATTTATATTTTAACACCTCGTTGGAGAACCTCATGCGAGAAGAACGCCTAAAATTATGACCTTTTTCAGGCAGCAAAAGGAAAATGTTACCGAAATTTCCAACAATGGTTTCAAAGTGCCCAATGCCCAAATAATCGCGAATCCCTTTATTTGTGTTTTGATACTGTATTTTCCTAGTCAACGTATGAAATAAGTAACGCAGTATCTTTATGCCCTGATGTAATGTAGCTGTGCACGCTTATGTTTCAGATCTCTTACTTCGAAAAAAAACAAGAGCACGCCGGGCTCTGTCTGCATACTGAACGCATTTCTTCGGCGTTACGCTCAAACTCTGGCAACATATCTTGTTCTGATTTTTTATTCTTCTATGCAATCGGTGAAGTCGCCTTTTGATTTTAGTTAGGCCGTTTTAGAACGCATTCGCAAAACAAGCGACCCTCTCTTATTTCCCAGCTCCAAACACGTATCTATGTTATCTCCGCCCTCTAAGTCACTTGAACATCTGGTTGCTACGTACATCGCCCAATTTTAGATGACCACAGTATTCTTTCTCTGTGCCAGAAGGAGTTCGCAAGGGATGCTCTACCATTACACAATTAGCTTCAGTTGTTTACCACTTTTGGTGAATTCTTTATAAGGAAGGACAGGTTGACATCATATTTCTGAATCTCAGTAAGTCATTTGATCGCTTATCACACGACCAAAATAATGGGAAAATTACTTGACATGGAGCTTCATCCATTTGTTGTTACTTGGGTGACTGCATATTTCACAAACCGCAGACGGTAGATCTACATTAATGGAAGTACTGTAATGCCTTGTGTGCAACTAATGGAGTACCGCAGGGAAGAGTCCTGGGACCTGTACTTTTTTTACTCGTAGTGAGGAGATTGTTAATGCGCAAATGACGCGATTCAAGTACACCTTTTTACAGGCGGCTGCACCATTTTTCACAAAATTGATGGCATCGAGGATAAACGAGCTAAATTCCCTTTTCGAAAATTGAGTTTCTTGGAACAAAACGGATCACTTGCAACTCAACCATGACAAAAGAATATTCCTCCTTGTGGCTACAAAAACACCCTCTTGTGTTTCCTTTTCAAGTGCTGTGACCAACCTCTAAATCAAGCAAACGAACACACATTTTTCTCTGAAATGGAAACTCTGACTAGATTTCAGCACCTATATTATTCTCTTGTCAACATGGTGCGGTCATCCGAAACATGCACGTAACTGTAACTCGATATTTCTCCAAATCTAATATTTTCGAATTTTGCTTTTTTTTCCGCATAGACTCCCCGAACAGCTTTGTGTCCACAGAAAATGTATGTCGAAAGAAAGTTGTTCTACTAACACCTTTCGCTCGACAGAGTCTATTGACGCGCTTTGATGTTAGCTTCAGTAATACTATTTTGCAGCATTCCGCTTTTCTGTTTTATTGTCCGGTTGCATCGTTTTCTTTCGGTGTTACGTTTCTCCCAATTTTTTTTTACTTTTTTTTATTATAATCCAACGTCTTTTTTGAACCCATTGTAACTTTTTGTTGTGATGTGAAACCTGATTGTGTATCCCCTTTGGTCATTATTGCTCTTCACCTTTATCATGGTTGTTTACCATCTATTCTGGCATAGGTAGGTCTTGCGGTCGCACGGGGCAAGAGTGGGTGGCCATTGAAGAGGGGAAACGTTCTCGATAATTACCGAAGAATATTATACAGTAGGTAACACGGAACCCTAGTAATAAACCAACTCAGCAAAATACATAAATGGTAAAGCAAATTACAAAATAAAACGATTTTGTTTTGGTAGATCGATCGTTTTTGCGTTTTGAATCGGGTTATTGCAGTTTGATTTTGGCGGAAATGCTATTGTTTGTAGTTTGCTGTCCTTGCGTTTGGAAATTAATGGCTTTCGTTTTTGCAGAGGTCAAGCTTCGCGTGCACCTTCGTTTCTGGAGGGAAGAGATGTGATATTTCTAATTTTGGGGCCTTCCACTTTGTAATTTGCGTTAGTGAGGTAGTGAGCATTGTCAAAGCAACAGAACATACCTTATATGCAGGTGACGCCCGTGTGTTTTTTGCAGGTAGATCTAGTATCGACCTAGCAAATTAGAGGAAATTAAACGCTAGCCAAAATAATAATGCGGGCGATAATAGTATAATAATAAATGTCACTGCAACAAATCCTATTGTCTTTCACCACCACAAGAAAGTTAGGGCGCTCCCAAATAAAACCAATAACACAGAAACCGAAATATTAAAACCATATAAACCACTTTCAGGTGTAATGTCAAGAAAAATGTGATGGGGGACAATCATATTACGTATCTTAACAGCACATTGGCGAAAGAATCGGCAATATACGGCGCCATTGTTTTTACCTGCCAATATCAATCAACACGCTTCTGCGTAACTATTACTTTCGTCTTTGATGAAATGAGAATTTTTGTTTGGAAGAATTTCACGATTGAAAACGTGCACACGGTCCCTATTTTGTAAAACGGCATCATTCGTATAGGTAATCATCATTGTCGTCATCTTCAACAACAACCACAGCAACGTAGTTAGGACCACAGCAGGACAGCCTCTCACATGGACCTCCACACGCTTCTGTCCTGAGCTGCCCGTGGCGCTCTTTGCCTCCACATTTTATTATTTTGTCTCTGTGATGTTAATGGCATTCCCATTCTTTTATTCCAGTTTCTCGGATTCAATTTTGTCGCCCTGAAGTTCCCCATATTGTCAGTTCGTCGTACTATATGGCCAGCCCAAGTGCATTTCTCTTTCGTAATTTGAACTATGATTTATTCCAGTCAAGTTTGCTCCCTAGTCCAGGTTACGCGTTTCCTATCCCTAAGTGTTAGTCTTCTTACTATTCACTGAATGGCACGTTGAGCGAATCTAAGTTTTATTTGTAGCTTTTTAGTGAGGTGCCGGGCTTCCACTCCATATGTGATTGGGGACGTTCATCCATTCATCACCAGCAGGATGCATCGATGTAATACCTTTCTAGTTAGGGACATATTTAGATTACGTTTGTTTAGTGGCGAATGCTTGCCTAGTGCAGCCCAACCCTATACTATTCTGCTCCGGATTTTGATTCTCGTGATAGAGGTGAGCAATAACTATCTGGTAAATGCAACTTCGGAAATAAATGTGAATTGCAACCGCCGGGTCTCGAATGAAGGGAGAGCGGCCGCCCTCTCTGCTGTTTCAATTCAATTTAAATTCAAATTCAAATTTGTTCAAAAAGTACAAGCGTTGCACCTGTAGTGCAACGTGCGTGAATTTATATTTACGATTCTAATTTTTCGCGGCTCTCACCACTGCATGCTGCAGAGGGAACGAGTGATGGCACCACTGGGCAAAGTTAAAACATACAAAAGAATATGCAAGGATGGCATTCCAACGGACACAAGTGCAAGGATACGCGCATGTTCCTACTGCAAGGCGGCAGGCCAATTTTCACAAAAGCCTGAATACCGAAAATGTTTACCCTATTGGGCCGCAAAACATTAATTTGGCCGCATTTTAAAAGGTGCAACCGCGGTAACAAGACGAGTGAAAGGAGCAACAATATGGTTATGCACGCAATGATTTGAAGCCGGATGTCGTACAGCCTACCCTACTCCAAAGTACTCTGACAGAAGAAAACAAAATAAACGGCTTTATCACGGCAGAATTTAGGGCAACCCGAAATCCCACACTTTTCACTGGCTCCGGAAAGATGTTATAATTGCTGCTTTAAAACACTTTGAAGGCATCTTGGAAGCGTCTCTTGTAGCGCAAAGCAGGGGGCTACAGAAAAATTTTCTGGTGAAGTTTTCTGGTGAAGGATTTTATGGCTGGCTAATACCATACTGCGAGCATGTGCTTCCATGCAGGTACACACCATTTCTCTAATATATCCAGCCCAGCGTTTGGGTTTGGGGGTACGGCGTTAATCGGTACTTGCTGCTTAGCGTTCAGTGAGCAGTTTATCAGTAGGTGACAGTTTTAAGTGTTAAACCCTAAAAGGTAACGTTCGAGCTGCCGTCCTAAACTTCAAAGCTGAAGTTATGCCTAACGTCTTGTGGCAAACAGCCTGACGGTACACAGAGCAACGCTAATCTTCTCTTGACGGATTTTTGTTGGAGTTTTCTAAATCGTTTTCACCATGTAAAAGTGGAGGAATCTGATAGAGACCGGTTTAATAACGCGCGAGGCACAGTGTCGATTGCGGCCACGGGAAGCATTTTTTGTATTTCACATCACTCACGAACATTTATTATCATCACCAGAGAAAATTGGCCTTCCTGCATGCGGTGCTGGCATACAGCGGCATCAGTGTGGACAATAAAGCTTCGCTTTAAACAAACGACGGTCTTTATTGTGACAACGATATAAAAAAGCGTGACGCCTTGCCAGACCACACCGAGACTGCGGCGCCTTCTACAAGTTATATCCAAAAAATATCATTGCACCTAATGGAGCGAAACGACAGGCGAGAAGACAAGATGAAGTTCGCTGGAGAAATGTTCAAAGCCCCGCAAACGCATCACACCCTGACACCGGAATGCATAAAAGTACAGATGAAGCACTCGTCGCAGTGGAATACCCTGGTAATCTTTGTGGCTGATCAAATTACCCTTTCCTAAGCACACTGGGGAAAAAGATAGCAATTCGAGCCATCTGTTTGGCAATCCATTTTTTAAAACTATCAAATAGTAGCGCAAACTTCATTTGAGACTATCAACACAGCATTACAAGTATCAGTACAGAGAATTTATCTAAACACTCCGGAAATATTATCCATTCCACAACGAAGGAAGTTCAAATTACATGGACACCCGGACGCGAATGTCTTGAAAGGCTCGGGGTTGCTTAAAAAGAAACACACGAAGTCACATACCTTGCTCCTTGCGACCACGGCTGTCACACTCCACTCCCCGAAAAATGTGAACAACGTTTCTATTTATACGCCCACACACCCGACCCTTCGCTTACTACAAGGGTCTCTTCTATCTTAACACTCGCAAACCCTGAACAAGATACTTACCAACTTATATGTGCACAAACCTAGACGGGCGGTGATGTTTCGAACAAAACATTCAACGGTAACAAATAACTGTGCGAAATGCACAAACAATCTGCGCCTCTTCCATGCAACCTACCTACGTGCACGGGTATGGGGAGGGTAGGACAACGGAAACATTAAATATTCCACATCTGCGCAGAAATTGCCGGCAAGATTCACCAGCTCGTCACCTTTACATCAGCATAACTTTTTCAGAGGACAGAGGACGATGTGCTGCACACCGGGCTCCGAACATCGGGTCACCGTCTGGCCATTATTAAGACCGGAGTTGTTGAAGCTAGACTTTCATCGGCGCCTGGAGTCGGGTGAAGATCGGCGCAGTGAAGTCGCCGGTATGAAAATGATAGGCTACGAAATAGGACTGAGGAAACAAAAACACGCCAGCGCGGTTGTAATCGAACATTGCTTTTCTCGAGCTACGCAGCCGGCGTCCGCCCGATTACGCTATCGTCCCATTCGGCGCGTTACGCATTTTGTTTGGTTCCATAGCGCGGGAATCGGCTTTGGAATTTGGATAAGTTGCAGCGGACTTTAGCTTCGGACTTAGGCAGTTTTAATTTCAGACATCGAGAGAGAGAATTATGGACTTTACAGTGACTACGCTTCCATAAAGGAAGCTTCCATTTATAACCGAATTTCATTTACGAAAGCGCCAGAAATGAGAAAATCCAAGTTAAAGCTTCGTGAAGACGCCCAGCTTCACTGTATCTTCCGTCTTTGGGTCTGAAATGCCAAGGCTGCCGAATTTTTTTTGAGGAAGGGTATCAACGTTCTATCTATATCCAGGACGTAACCAGGCCGTTCATTCCGACCAAGAGATTATGTATTAAGTATTCCGAACCCTTTACAGTATCGCCTTGAAGATGTAGCCCACCAACACCAACCAGCCGCAAACTTTCAGGCCCGCGTCTTAAACCGCACAAGCCTAGATGGCGTCTGTCTTTATTGTAACAGCAATAAAAAAATGTTGATGCTAGTCTTCTTCTCTTGGGTAACCTAGAGTGCTTGGAAAGGGGATATTCTATACGCAGCAACTCCATTCAAAAACGCTGCTTAGGCGTCCAAATAACGTATCTCACCGTACATCTTAAGTTCTGAATGTAGCTGTCACTGTTTTTCGCTAGAGAAGTAGTGCGTACAACTTACACGAATTACCATACAAGCACACCTGATGAACAACCGGCTGAAGTTAATTCCAGTCGCAAGATGTAGTACAACGCAAAATGTAATATTTCGAACTAGCGAGAAGGGAAGAAGGCCGAATATGTAAAATACCTCCAAAACAGCACTGATTTCAAAAGAAAGGTAAGATATAAAATTTTTTTGATTAAGCTGCCACGAAAGGCTATCTCCTGCTGATGGGGCCTCACTGAAGTCGAAGTTATGTATTGATTCCCCCATTGGCAACGGCCGATGCCTTGTATATTATTCGGCTGTTTCTGTATCGCTCTAAGATGAGTGTTTCTTGTGTGTTTCAGAGTTTTGTAGCAATTTCACTAAGCACAGTGTCGGCAAAATTACTTCATGTGGGCGTGCACATTCGTACAGTTGTTAAATTGTACGCATAAAGTTGTCTATGAAATCCTTGTTTGTTGCTACCATGTTAATGTCGCCCAAACGGGCATGTGCCTCAACGAACGCACTAGAGAGTACACATTTACATGCCCAAGTAAGCTAGCCTACAGCGTCAAAAGAGGTCTAAGATTCCTTTCAATGTACCGAGTGACAACGCGGCTGCTTATATTACTTTAAAACTACCACAGCACCTTATTAAAATGGTTTTGCTTTGCCCACATAAAAAAGAATGAACAGTCGGCAAAATGCTTGTCTATAACAGCGATTTCAACTTCAACCAGCTACTATCGAAAACTGCCGGAACATACTCGTTCCAAACATGTCGGAGGCAAAAGCGAAGTGTTAAGACTTCAGAATTCCGCAGTCGTTTTATTCAAATCCCGCTCCGTCGGGGCAGGATAGGGCTGAGAGTACGAAAGCTGTGTTATAGACAAGCCTTTTACCGGCTGAACTCACAATGCCGCCGGCTCAAGACATCGCTTCTATAGGATACATTCTTGAAGTGATAGCCTACAAACATAAGCAATTAATAGTAACAAGTCAAGTTTACAAGCAGCTTTTAGGTCGCTACAAAATTGCTTACAAATATGTATGCGCCCTGCAAACTGAATATTTGTTTTTACAGGTCTGGGCCACCGAGTTAGCTTGACGGAGCAAGCTTCGTACTTTATTGCAAAGTTGAACAAGACAACTCGTGCAATCATAGACTGGGGTATAGCTCAAGATTATGCTTACTGGATGATCCACTCGAGAGATCGGAAGAAGTGAGCCTTAGTTTTGCTTTTTGCCTAGCAACCTATATTTATCATGCGTTTATCAGTGCGACTGTACCGAACAAGATTGTTTTAAAAGTATGGGTATAGAAATTACCATAAAAATCTTACTACGGACAGTCAAGTTGAAGAAATCTAGAAGAAAATATGTAAAACTGCTAGCGTGGTCTATATATGGAGGCGTATATATCCCGAACACAGCAACTCACGTATGCGCACTTCGTATAGGGCAGGACAACCAACAAGAAATTTAACCAGCTTTTTCTAATCAAAACAAAGTTCTAAGGATTACAGCGAATTTGTCTTATAATTTTGACACGCCCCACCTCTTCAACAAATTCAAATATTTCAAAGTTAGCAATTACTGCGACTACTAGTTGGCTTAGTTATACAATGCAGCTATAAAAATAGCACCCGCTTCTACGAGCGCTCAGCGAAATAAAGGGGAATATTGCTGCATATGGCACGAGCAATCCGGACACATGGTATACTCCTACACGACACAACTGCGGCCGTCAATCCTTAACCTTAAGTTTTCTCAAATTGTTCAATAACCTTACCAGTAACTCAGTTGACATCGGTAAACTCCAGATCGGCATTGAAAAAATGTTTTTTATATGGCGTGTATTTAATATTGATTAAGAATACTGCTGACCCCAGTTAATGGCTCGTAGCCGGTTGAAAAGAAGAGTGTGATACATTTCAGAATAAAACAAACAAAAGCCATAACATAAGCGAAAAACAAGATAGAGCTGATTGCCAATTCACAGTGGCGCGTGCATAAGATCTGCGAAGGGCACGAAAAGAAAGAAGAAACCAATACACGCCTTGAAACAACACACACTGCAAAAAGACAAGTACACATCCATGCCCGGCGCACACAATATACGTCGAGAACCAGAACAAGTAAGTTATGCACATATCAGTTGTGAACAACGACAAAAAAGTATAAAACTCAAGTAGGCTTTCAAAATTGTTAATATCTGTCTGTTCGACAACATGACTTTCAAGGTTATTTCATTCATTCACTGTTCTTAGAAAAAAAGAATACCTAAAGACATTGTGTTTTGGCCGAAATGGGGTTAGGTTCAGCGAGCGACGGTCGCTGGATGAATGACCTGAAGAAAATTACATTAAGTATTGATAAGTGTTGTTTTTGAGAAGGTTCTTTACAATTCTAAAACAAAAGCGCAGGCGGCATAATTTATTTCAATCCAAAATGTTCAATAAACCAGCCTTGACTGTCAGTTGGGATACTGAGGCGCGGCCATGACAAATAAATATAAAAAGGACGGCTTTATTTCGTACAAAATTTATTTATATTAGTTAGCCGCCGTGAAAGGGTCCCAAATTACATTTCTATAATCAAGAATGGGTAAGACGATCCTCTTACAAGCTAGTAATTTTATGCTTGTTGGAGCATTTCTGAGAGACCTTTTCAAGTAGAGAAGTTTACACATTGATTGATTAGCAACGTTTGTAATGCGTTTATCCCAGTGCAAGTTGTTACATATATGTAATGCAAGATATTGTGAGCAATGTTTTTATACCGATCGCTACAGTGGTCATTCTTCCCATTCATAGCATTCAGAAACACTCCCATCATCACCATCATCTTCATTCACGCGCCACCGGCTTTGACCCTAATATGCCGTGCCTCACGCGACCGTCATCTTCGTCGGAGTCTGCGTGTTGCTCCTTTCCAGAAGCCGGCACGTGCCTTTGCTTTCTAATAGTTTTACGCAGTTACCAGCGTTAGCACGTTATTATCGGCTGTGTAATGAAAAGGAGGGCTTGCTTCTTGTTCGTGACTGACATAACAGCCCTTTTTTTAATAATTAGCAGACATCTACCATGTGTTGCACCAATGAATAACATCGTTCAGCTTTAAACTAGGGTAATATTATCTTCCAAACAGTCCACAGTAGAATAACTGAGAAAGTCAACAGCGAATAAACTAATTTTTATGTCATGCTCGCCAAAAATGTCGTCAACATAAAGAAGAAAGAATAACGGACCCAAAACCAAACCCTGGGATTTGGTTGTGGGTCCGTTACAGGAATTATTTTAGAAGGAGTGTCGCTGAAGATGACACATTGGTTACGTGAAGCAAGGTATGATTGAATCCAACTGCAAAGTTTATCAATTTTAAGAATGGCACGTAGTTTGATCATTAGCTTTGCATAAGATATCTTGTCGAACGCTTTCGCGAAATCTACGAATAATACACCTGTTTGTTTACAGTCATTGATAGCCACACCGCAGTCATGTGCGGTTGGGTCACAGTGGAAAAGCCGAGCCTAAAGCCATGTTGTGCTGAAGAGAGAATAGAATCCGTTGTTAAGAAAGTAGATATGTGTTTGTGAATGACATGTTCTAACAATTTACAACATGTGCTGGTTAAAACTATAGGACGGTAATTCGTAACTGACTGTTTAACCCCTTGTTCAAAGAGTTGGTTAATTTTGGACACTTTCCAATCTTCCAGGAGGACTCCAGTTGAAAGATACAAATTAAATATAAAATATGGAATTTGGCGCACCAATTCGCTCATTTTTTTATAATAAATTGGGTATATCATCAGGTCCAGTAGATCTTTTGATCTAAGTTAAGGAGTATATTAAGTATACCGGGTTTGTAAATTATAATATCCTGAAGAGATGGCCGCACTCTATATTTCTCGAAAGGCGGGGTAGTTCCGTCGACAACTGTAAATACGGACTTGACATTTTGACTACATGAATTCGAGATTTCTGTAGAATCTGAGCTACAAATGTAGTCTCTTACGAAAGTGCTAGTTTCCTAGTGTTTAGAGGTTATACTTCGCCAAATTTTGGAGGGAGATTTTATAATCATGCTACTCAAGCGCAGATGTACGTCGCTCTGATTGCATTAATACTTTTAGCTTACGACACAGCAGGGAAATTTCTTCATTTAGCGTTGTATTACGATTTATTTTGAACAGTATGTTGAGGCGATTGATTTTCATCATGTTTTAGATGATCAACGCATTTGATAGATTTGCTGGCTGATTCAGGAAGGCAGCATAGCGGTCAATGCATGCGTGTACTGTGTTCCTATATTTCACCCAGAGAGAGTTAGCGTCGCACATAGTGTCCATAGAACTGGTCAAAAAGCGATCATACCCAGACTCCAACCTTTCTAGTGCACAAACATCGTTAGGAGAAGAAAAAATTGGTATAAGGGTCGTTTGCAACCTTGTCTTTGAAAGGGAGAAACGAAATTGAGTGAAGACACTTGTGATCTCAGAGACCATCCAGTACCTCACACTCATGGTTACCGTAAGTATTGGACCGAACAAAAACAAGGACCACTATTGATTTGATCTCTCCATGAATACGTGTATACTCATGAACTAGTTGAACCAAATCAAATCGAAATGCAACATCAATGAACTCCTCGTTGTTGAAAGTATCATGAGTACCAGAAGCGAAGGTGGGCCATTCAATACCAGGCCGGTGGAAGTCACCATAGAGTACAAATTTTGTGTCTTTCGCTATCTGAAGACCAATGTATTGCTTTAAATTCTGCAAGGAACCAATTCTGGAACCAGGGGGTCTGTAAACAACAGCAATGACCAAGCACTGTCCGTTGCGACACATATTACAAAATACGGCCTCAACACCAGTAGGGTCGGCTATTCTAGCAATTTGTATGTTATTTTTAAAGAGTAACGCCACACCGCCTAACCTGTAATCACGATCTTTGCGATAACCACGATACTCAGGGGGAAAAAATTCGCTATCGTGGATTCCAAGGTGAAGCCAGGTCTGTATCACTGCTACAATGTCCGGATAATGTATCGATATGAGATGTTCTAGTTCCGGTATCTTGTTTGCAATACTAAGGCAGTTAACATTCAGTAGCTTTACACAAGGGAATGCGGGAGGTTGTCATATGGCTGATCGTTTTTGAACAGGCACCTTATCATTTTTTTGTCCCAGACAGACGTAGTTCCATTCACAGACACCTCATCAAAAACCCACTTTACATCCTCTTTCCGCTTGCAGTTTTCACTTGGGCTTTCCCAAAGTTTCTTTCTGACTTCACGAACATTCTGGAAGAAGTCTTCGGTAATATACGTATCTGTATTCTTTAGTTTAGAGTAGTTCTTAAATATTAGGAGTTTTTCGCGAAAATCGACGAGCTTCAAAGTTACGGGAGGAATTTTGTTTTGCGTTATACCTTCTACCCGGAGGCAAATTCTACTCCTGACACACTAAATTTTAAGGTTTTCATGAAAATGCATTAACCACACTCTCGCTCAAGGATACCAGAGATTCGTTCTGTTCTTTTACGCCCTGAATAATGATGTTATTTCGGCGGCTGTGGTCGTCCAGATTATCAATTTTATCTAAGACGAAGGTAACGTCGTCTTGAACCTTCGTTATAGTTGATTCCAGTGACTGGATTTTTTCACCGAAACCAGCAAGGCAAGCGGCGGAAGCTTCTAATGAGTTGAGCATATCGTTGAACTGCCCGGAAGATTCGGTTAAGGCTTTCTGCGCACACCTAAGCTGTTCATCTGTTTCATTATTGCTTTTTGAATTTTATGTACGTCAAGAATCAGTTCACAGTCAGTGAGAATAGAATGAAGCTAGCCTTCATTGTCCGACCTCACAGAGTCTGGCACTGGGTTATGCTCGACATCACCGCATCTCAAACAAAGATTAACAAATGTGCGAGAACTTAAAGAGACAAACCTCGTTTCACACCAATGGGGCTGGGCAGCAGCAAAAGACAAACATCGTCACTTTGAAAAGGTTTGGCCTCAGGCATGCGACTAACCTGCGCAGAGAAAAAGATGTTCCGGTTGAACATCGTTCCAACGACGCTACCGCCGTGCCCACTGAATAGTCCGGGAGGCAGTGGTGCGTTTATGAGCTGCTGCTGCGATTACGTCACCCGGGCATTGGCGCTGTACTCGGCAGAGACAGCGAGCATACCCGCGGGTGGAATTGTGAAGCGGCTGAAGTGTGACGACTGCTCGTTTTCTTCTTGAAGCAATGTCGGGTCATCATCATCATCATCACCAGCCTATTTAAGCCCACTGCAGGGCAAAGGCCTCTCCCATTATTCTCCAATTATCTCTGTCCTGTGCCAACATGTACCAATTTATCCCTGCAAACTTCTTGATCTCATCTGCCCATCTAACTTTCTGTCGCCCCCTGCAACGCTTGCCTTCTCTAGAGATCCACTCTGTTGACTGTGACCAATTTATCCCCGCAAACTTCTTGATCTCATCTGACCATCTAACTTTCTGTCGCCCCCTGCAACGCTTGCCTTCTCTAGAGATCCACTCTGTTACCCTTAATGACCAGCGGTTATCTTGCCTTCGCATTACATGCCCTGCTCACGTCCATTTCTTCTTCTTAATTTCTACTAATATGTCTTTAACACCAGTTTGCTCTCTGACCCACTCCGCTCTCTTCTTTTTCCTTAATGTTACACCTATCATTTTCCGCTCCATTGCCCGCTGAGTCGGTCTCAATTTAAATTGAACCCTCTTAGTGAGCCTCCAAGTTTCTGCCCCGTAGGTGAGTACCGGTAAGATGCAGCTGTCATAAACTTTTTAATTCAGCGACAATGGTAGGCTGCTATTCACATTATCTGAGAATGTCTGCCATATTAACCCCACCCCATTCTGATCCTTCTAAAGTCGGGTACGGGTTATCAGTGTGGTCCGCTTGGTTCCGAGCGGAAGCGTGCCCGGGGAATGCGATGCTGAAGATCTGCGCCAAGAAAAAGATGTTCCGGTTGAACAACGTTGCAGCCACGCTGCCGCCGCGCCGACTGAATTTGTCATGTATCTATTGAATTTTTGTTGGAAATTCCGGTGACATCCACCTGAAGTCAATTTTGCTGCTTCTCTTACCCGGCTAACAATGCCTGTTTAGTACTATTTGGTACGTTTACTGAATACGTATTTAAAGTTTAAGGGACGCAGCCCCTACGAGCGCCCGCGTAGGTTGATTACAGTGAAGTGCGCGCGTCGAACAGCAATAGTGGCGTAAGTGCGTCATGTGCCCGTGCTCGCGTGTATGATGAACAGTGAGCCGCAATAAATACGTGTCGTGCGCGTACAACTCAGAACATCCGCACAACCAACGGAGTAGCGTAAAAGCGGCGATCACAAGAGCAGGGCGGGGTGCTCCCCGGGGCACACCCGAGAGCAGTTGCGGTCGCGGGCTGCGGCCGGGACTGACGGGCGGGGAGCCACAGCCATGAGGCCCAGACAGCAAGAAGCAACCAGCGTCCGTGGTGGACGCTCTTCACCCGTCGTCGGCACAAGTGACTGAAGACGACAACGTGCTTCCACTGCCCCAATGTTGTCTTTACGTGCTTTAGGCGCACGCTGGCTGTACTCTCATAGCAGTGCCTCCCAAGTTGCTTTCTTTGTTTTTCCTGCATTTGTTCTCCCAGAATAAATCGGTGACTTGTTCTCGTGCGGATTCACGTTAATTCGCCGGGTGGGTTCGGGTTCGCGAACCCTTAACGCTCGAAGGGCCTTCCTTTACTGGCGCCCAACCTGGTTTCTTTTCTTATACCTCTTTTTTCTTATCGTCTTCGAGCCTTGACACGCCCCGCGAAGTTCACGGCCGCCTGCAGATGGAAATGCTTGCAGAACGTTTCAGAAATGTGTATGCTTTGTTTGGGTCACTAATGTTTTTCACGCAGCAGCCCGAAACGCCGGCCGTGCCTACTTCGCGAGCATCGCTCAGCTAGCGGAGAATGCTTCCAACCATGTACCACAAGCCACCGCTCAATGACGAAGCTGGCGTGGAAAGGAGCGGCCGAAGGCTGCGGAAGAAATCTTGTGAAGGACTCGCCTTAAAATTTGCGCTTACCTCCAAAGTGTTACCGCTGATTGACCGTGCGTGGCCACTTCGAAGCATTTTCTTTTATTTCTGCGCCCGTCCGAAAGGCTGTAATCCAGGGCGTGTTGACAGTATTTTGCAGCTACAACTATGTCGACGGACGAACATGATGTTCTCGCGTTAAGCGAATTGGATTGGGAAAATTTATTTGGGGCCTGTGAATGAAGTCCTATTGCTAGGTCTTCTTGACTTGGCTGGGGTCGTCACCGCAGATGTAGCCAACCCGGCTAGGGATCCTCCGCTGCCCGTGACCGGGTCGCCGGGGTCCTCCTGCCTGGCCAGCGCCACGATGACTCGCTGGACAGCCTAGAGTTGAAGATTTGGGTCTTCAGTCCGCACGGCCTCCTCGAAGGCAGGTGGCATCGTTCTTGTGTTTGATTCGTCCGCGTACGCGAGGCAATCCCAGACGATGGGCTCGAGTCTTGCTGGAGCTTTGCGACACACCGGACAGGTGGCATCAGGGTATGTCTCCGGGTACATCTTGTGCTTTAGGTAGCGGCTCGGGACCGTCTTTGTTTGGAGTCGCCTATAGATGACCGCCTGCTCCCTGCTCAATTCTTTGCAGGGCGGCGGGAGCTTGCATCTGGCAAGTCGATAGGCGTGCGTAATTTCTTTGTAGGTAGGCATTCGTTCTCGTGTGCTGTGCCACAAATACTCTCCACCACTTTGCCCGGCGCGGTTAGTGAGTTCGCGCGCACGAGCGTGTGCGGTTTTATTGTGGTTCTGAGCACGTGCCGACACCGTACCTGCGTGTGCCGGGAACCACTTGATTCTCGTCTGCCCCATGAGGCTTGGTTGTCTTCGCAGTAGTTTCTCCGTTACGGGGGAAACCCTGCCTTTGGAGAAGTTTTTGACAGCTTGCCTGGAATTACCCAGGACCGTTGTGCAGCCTGGATCTTTGAGGGCCATGGCGATCGCCACCTACTCTGCTTCCTCGGCTCTCCCGCTTGCAACGCTGGCCGCCGCTCGGAGGTTGCCTTCGGCGTCGACCACCTTCACAACGAAGCCACGTTCGTTGCAGTATTCTGATGCATCGACGTAGCGGGCTCCAGTGTCTCGGGCATGGAGCTCCGCCAGCGCCTTGGACCGTGCTCGCCGCCTGCCCTCGTTGTACTCCGGGTGCATGTTGCGGGGGACTGCATCCACCTGGGTTTTGTCCCTAGCGTCGCCTCGTAGCTGCGTCTTGGTTCCCTGCTGTTCATGGTAGTTGTATCCCAGCTTGTCCAGGATTCTTCTGCCCGTTTTGGTTATGTATAGCCTCTCTGGCTGCGCCACCCGTTGGGCCTCGATGACTTCTTCCAAGGTGTTGTGTACGCCCAGGATTAGCAGTCGCTCGGTACTTGTAGACTCGGGTAGTCCGATGACCGTCTTATACGCCCTTCGAATGAGCGATTCCAGCTTTTTCTTCTCAGTGGTTTTCCACATGTGAAACGCCGCCACGTATGTTATGTGGCTCATTACGAATGACTGCATTAGTCGTATGAGGTTCTCCGGGCGGAGCCCCCTCTTCCTGTTGAAACTCTTTTCATGAGCCGAATGGCGCTGGCCGCCTTGCCGGCGATCTTCGCCATTGTTCCCCTATTGTTGCCCTTCTCGTTGAGAAGCGTACCCAGTACTCTAATGTCGGATACCCTGGGGATCGCCTACCCGTCCTGGGTGTAGATCTTAATCTCGTCTCGTTCTCTTCGTTGTTCACGCTCACTGTTTGTGGGCTTGTACAAAAGCAGCTAAGACTTGCTCGGTGAGCATCTCAGGCCAGTGCCCTCGAGGGTCCCCTCGACGGTCCTCACTGCTTTCTGCAGGACCTCTTCCACTTGGGTGTTGCTACCTCCCTTGACCCACAGGGTGATATCGCCGGCATATATCATATGCTCGACGTTCTCCACCTCTGCGAGCTGTTGGGCGACCCTGATGATTACCAGGTTGAACAGGAGCGGCGAGATCACTGACTCTTGAGGCGTGCCTCGGCTTCCGATCTCCTTTGCTTTTGTCTCGACATCTCCGGCGATGAGCACCTCCGTTCGCCCTTCGCCCCGTCAGGAAGCTCTTGACATACTCGTGAGACATTTTACTCATGTCCAACCTCGAAACTTGCTCGAGTATTGCCGAGTGGTTAATGTTAGTAAAAGCTCCTTGTAGGTCGAGCCCCAATACAGCCCTGGTGTCTCGGGGGTCCCTGTCGATGGTTAGGTGTCTCAACGGCAGCATGGCGTCTTGTGTAGAGAGATGCCGGCGGAATCCAATCACCGTTGCGGGGTACAGGTCGTTGTCTTCGAGGTAATCTTGCAACCGTGCCATCAGGACGTGCTCGAACACCTTGCCCACACAGGACGTCAGTGAGCGTGGTCGGAGGTTGTCTATATTTGGTGATTTGCCCGGCTTGGGGATCAGGATCATCCGTGAGCTCTTCCATTCTTTCGGCATGATTCCCGTACTCCAACAGTCATTGTAATATTTTTTCAGCGCTACTATCGACGCTTCGTCCAGGTTCCGGAGGGCCCAATTGGGCACCCTGTCTGGTCCCGGCGCCGACCTTCTGTAAAGCTCTTGCACTGCCACTCGTACTTCCGCCACACTGATTTCTCTGTCTAATTTCTCGTTTGTTCTGCCTCTATAGTTGCCGTGTGTGACCTTCGGCGAGTTGGGGATGTAATTATCGAGTAGTTGCTGCACCACGGCCGTCGCTCCCTTTTCTTTGATTTCCCGATGCATAATTTTCGCTAGTCGGTCCCGTTGGTTACATTTTGTCTTGGTTTCGTCCAAGAGGGGAAGAAACAGAATCCAAGTATTTCTATTATGCATTTGGCAGTCTCCGGCTTTGCAAAATTCATTCCATTTTTGGTCGCTGAGTACACGGCTGTGCTCCTAGATTTTGCAATTGAGTTCAGTCACCTTTTTGCGCAGTCTCCTGTTAAGTCTTTGCTTTTTCCATCGTTCTTGTATAGAGCGTTTGGCCTCCAGAAGGTGGGCTAGCAGGCTGTCGATTCCGCCTATCTTGTCGTCGTCCGTTGTAATCTCCTTCGTGACAGCCTTGACGTCACAAGTGACTCTCTCCATCCAGGCGCTTATGTCCGTGATTTCTTCCTCTCCTCGTTCGGCCCTCTGCGTCCGGAATGCTTTCCAGCCGACCCAGTGGTGCTTTCGTATTTGTGGCGTTCGTATCTTTAATCTGATCCTGGTCTCTACTATAGCGTGATCGCTTCCTAGGTCCGTCCCGGTATTCCTCCACGTGACTTCTTCCTCCGCAATGTTCTTAACGAAGGTCAGGTCAGGCGTTGTGTCCCGGGACACGGAGTTTCCGGTTCTCATTGGATTAGTCGGGTCCGCGACTAGGATATATCCGTTGTCGGCCTCGTACTTCGCCAGATGCTTGCCCTTCGCGTTGCCTCTGATATAACCCCAAGACTGGTCTGCCGCGTTGAAATCGCCACACACGAGCAGTTTGGCCCCTTTTGCTTCCGCGGTGGCCTTGCTGAAGAGTGCCCGGAAGCGTTGTTTCCGTTTGCTCGGGTTACTATAGATATTCAGCACATAGATGCTCTCCTTCTTTTTGGCCTTTTTTCCTATCACAATGTCCACGAATGCATGGTCGGTTGCGACGTTCTTGAGCGCTATTTCTAATGCGGTGTGTGTGTTCTTTCTCATGACGCATAGGCCTCTGCTATCCTCTTTTGTAGGCCAAATTGTCCTGTGTCCATGTAACGGCCGGGTCTTCGATAACGTCTCCTGCAGTAGAAGTATATCTGGTTCTTGTTCACTGTTCTCAATATACTGTTATAGCACTGTCGATTTCCTCTCGAGGCCGTGACAGTTCCGTTGCTACACAATCACTGTTGTACCTGGATCCATTGTTGTTCCGTATGTACTCCCTGCGACATCAGGTGTTGCAGCGCTGTCTCTATCTTGAGAAATCTTTCGCCGTAGATTTTGCTTTGCTCCGTGGTGGCCGTTTGGATTCTTTCGAACATCCGGTCTGCTCGCGCTTCAATGCTTTTCAGACCCACCGCTAACTCGTCCGTCCGGGCCTCGCTGCTGGTGATCTCTATCGCGCCTTGTGTCGCCGTTATGCGTTTCTTGATGGCCGGTTCTTTTTCTTCTTGTTTGGTGTTCATTTCTTCTGTCTGCGGCGGCGGTGGAGGAGTGTCAGGGGGCAAAGGCTTCAGGTGCGTGCACCTACGCCACACCCCCAGGGATGGAAAAGCGGTGCACCCGAGCGAAGCGAACAACGCAGCGAGCAAGGAAGGCGGCGCCGTTCAGAATCGTGGGGCCGGACAAACGGCAATCGCAGAACAAATACCTCCGGCGAGCAGCGATCATTCATGGCAAAGGTGGTTGCAGCGCCGACTCACCCAGGAGGTGCGGTGCCACCGTTGGAGATGGTTGCACCGCTGACTCAGCCCAGTTGTGCGGCGCCACCGTAGCAGATGTTTGCAGCGCTGACTCACCCTAGCGGTGAGGCGCCCCCGCAGGAAATGGTTGCAGTCCTACTCATCCAAGTGGTGCGGCGCCACAGTGGGAGATGGTTTTCGAACTCCGGATCACCCCAGCGCTGTGGCACCATCGTGCGAGCGCCCATTCGGCCGGACGGACCAGAGGCAAGTACCGCAAAGAAGAGAGATATGTTCTAACCATCGCAAATATATCTGTGCAGACATCAGCAAGGAAGTCGTGTCCGCATCTCCCGAGTCGAGCAACAAGAGAAGGCCGCAAACGGCTTTCCACCAGATCGCGTACTCAAGCTCTGTGTGCCCGGAGGTACCACCTCGCCCTAATGCAGTGCAGCCAACAGACGCAACCGACAATGCACTGGCATGCTGGTCATCCTACCACCCAGGGGCACGCTGTGCACACCCCCTAGCGCAGCCAATAGAGAAACGCCACTCGAAAATGCCGCGAGACTCGTCGCATTGCCACCGGCAGCAGTGCAGAAACCCAAAGACGCAGCAGTGCAAAGACCTACTGCCGACGAAAGGTCGGCGGGGATGGCGGGTAGAGCATGCCACACTCTACATGGGCGACATGGAAGGTGGGAACTTGGTGCAGAAGGCACACGAAGGGCCGCCAGTGACCAAAAATTAGTGCATGGGGAGCTGTTAGCCCTTGGCCCTTGGCGGACAGGCTGCAAACGTGGACAATGCATCTTTCATTACCGTCAAGGTAGCTGACCTTACTATACCTGCCCTACTGGACACTGGAGCAACGGTTTCTGTGTTTGGAGACGTTGTTGGAAAATGGTGCTTCTCGAGGAACATCAAATTCTGGAACGTAAGCACCAGTATCAGAACAGCTTATGACTAGATTGGGCCGGTAACATCGGCAGCGTAGCTGACGGTAATCGCGGATGGTCGAAAACACAGGCAAAGTTTTTTGTACTTTCCTGGTCTTTCCCGTCCAGCAATTCTGGGCCCCGATTGTATGGCCAAGACCGGGCTAGTGCTTGACGTGAAGGTTGGATACTACCACTACGGCCTGGAACGCCGCTGAATAGCATTGCAGCAAGACCATCAAAATCCCTGTCAGGGTTGCTAACAGCAGAGAACACCACCGGAAAGATTGAAAATGGTTTGAAACAATCTTGCTGTCCTTCGCAGGACCACCGGAGGCACAATCAGGGCTCGCAGCAGTACCACAACACTTCGCAGCGACGTTCACGGAAGCCTCGGGTACAGTGAATATTTTAGAGCATCACATGGAGACAGGAGAGCCGCGTCCACTACGGTTCAACCACATACCCTTGAGCGCCCAAAAGCAACCACAGCTGGACGCATCCCTGCCGGAGATTTTGCATACAGGAGCTATGAGGCCAACAAAAAGACCTTGGGCATTTCCGATTGTGGTTGCGGATAAGAACGATGGTAGTGTCCGCATGTGCGCAGACTACAGACGCCTAAACGAGATAACCACAAGATACTCGTACCCCTCTCCATTCATCGATGTGGTTATGCACGCGCTAGGCTCGGCAAATGTTTTCACCACACTCGACTGTAATGAAGGTTTCCGACAGATCCCTATAACAGAAATGGATATCGAAAACACAGCGTTCACTTGTACCAGAGGGCTGTTTGAATTCTTCAGGCTGCCTTTTGGTTTGTGGAATTATCCAGCAACTTTCCTGCGCATGATGGACATTATGCTGGGAGACGCCAAGTTCAACTACGCCATGGCGTACATAGACGATGTGGTTGTATTTTCAGACAACCTTGAGGATCACGTTGTTCATTTACAGACTATTGTAGCGCATGCAAAAGGCAGACCTAGCAGTAAACCCTCGCAAGGTACAACTGGCGGCCAGCAGGATGGAGCTCCTGGGCTTCTTTGTGGACCAAGGTTAAGTCCCGCCAAACGACGAGCAGCTCAAGGCGATCTTGCAGTTCCAGAAACCGGACAACGTCAAACGGAGAACGTCAAACGTCCGTGCCCTTCATGGGTATGATCGGCTTCTACAGGCACTTCATTCGGAATTGTGCAGATTTGGCACAACCCCTTAATCAGCTGCTAAGGAAGGGCGCCAGGTGGTCATGGATGGCTTCAGAGGAGCAGGCGTTGCAGGCACTATAATCAGCCATCGCCAACACCACACGCCTGCGGTTCCGAGATCTCAACCACCCCTTTGTTGTTCAAACCGTCGCAAGTGAGTACAGTGTAGAAGCCATTTTGCTGCAGGAGGATAGCGGTGAACTGTACCCTCTGGTGTTCGCCAGCCGTACTCTCTCAGCGGTTGAACAAAACTACTCAGTCACAGAAAAAGAGTGTCCAACCATAGTGTTAACCCCACTCAAAAAGTTCAACGTGCACTTGAATGGCGCAGATTTTACGACACATACTGACCACCAAGCGCTGTGCTGGTTGTCAGGACTCTGCAGGTCGCCTCACACGCTGGACGCTAATCTTGCACAAGTATAACTAGAAAGTGTTATACAATGCCATCAGCAACAAACCCGCGGACGCCGTGTCTCGCGCACCCCTACCAGCACAACAGCAACTAGAACCACATTTATTCGCGGTTACAATGGCTGCGGAAGACTGGGGACCCCTGGCAAGTCCTCAGAAGATGCTTGAAGCGCAGCAGGCCGATGAACAGTGCAGGCGTATTTGGGAGTCCTTTACGGCCACATAGAACGACGATACTACGGCGGCACGGGCCCCGGACTAGGTCTGCTACGTCCAAAGCCAGAACGGCTTGCTACTGCGGTACATCCCAAGTGCAGATATAGACAGTGGTGAGTATCCCTTCCGCGAATGTGTACCCAAGCGCCTAAGGAGGTATTTGTCAAATATTACCACGACACTACCCTCGGCGGTCATAGTGACGAACAGAAAGCATAGGAAAAGGTACCCTGAGTTGTCAAATGGGCTCGCATGAGAAAGGACGTAATGAAGTCCTCTAGACATGCCCAGTTTGCCAGTCTGTGAGGCCAAGAGGAGGTAAACCACCTGGCCTCATGAAGCCGGTCCAGAGCCGATTCTCTTGGCAGATCGCGGCGTCCGACGTGATGGGTCCATGCCCAAGATCAGTGAAGGGCGATCGTTACCTCGTTGTCGCCAAAGATCATTTCTCCAAGTGGGTCGAGCAGTACGCGTTACGTAAATTTAATTCAAAGTTAATTTTGGAGAAGTTGTTGGATACATTTACCCACTTTAGATATCTCGAACAACTCATAACGAACAATGCGACGTACTTCACCCGCAAGAACTTCGTGGGCACTTGTTCGGTTCTGGGCGTAGTACAATAAGAAAACTACTCCGTACCACCCTTAAGCAAACATTACGAAACCTGTCAACAGGAATTTGAAGACGATGCTAATTGTCTTCAGTGAGCGCCACAAAGACTGAGATGCTCGCCTCTCGGAAATGGCGTTTGCAAATAGGGATACGGTCAATCGCTCGACCGGCTCTACACTGGCAACCTTGCTGTTTTCCGCGACCTGTGTTTTCCTGTTGAACATTCATTCAGTGACCAGATTGAGGTTCGCCCTCGTACTTAAAATACGTATGCGCAGGATCTTCGCAGCACTTTGAACAATACCCTCCAGAATGCCAGGCACCACCTCGACTTGGCAAGACTCGAATACCGCTGGCAGTACGAGAGGGACGGCGCCAGGTTGAGTTTTCCGTCGAGGACTTGGCACTACGACGCACACATTCGGTGAGTGATGCAACAAAAGCGTTTGCTCCTTCCCTGGCTGACCGATCGGTAGGTGCTTATGAGGTAACAAAGGGCCAATCTCGCTTGACGTAATTCTTCGCAACCTACATGGAGGACAAGATACGGGTTCCGTATACATTGACGACCTTGAGGGATATTACGAACGGCAATCTGAAGAAATATAATCTTGTCCATGTTGTTCCAGGATGCCTTACCGCTCAGCGACACAGCAACATACCTCGAACGGGAAGACCCTCCTAAAACCGAATTTATATCAAACACACTGGCCAAGTCTCCCTCTACGGCAGCCCCCAGCGCTTTTCGAAACACTCGGGAGTTGACAGGTCTTGGGGGAGGCAGAGAATAGGGACGCAGCCCCTACGAGCGCCCGCGTAGGGTGATTACAGTGCAGTGCGCGCGTGGAACAGTGATAGTGGCGTCCGTGCATCATGCGCCCGTGCGCGCGTGTGTGATGAACAGTGAGCGGGAACAAATACGTGTAGTGCACATAAGACGCGGAACATTCGCAAAACCAACAAAGTGTCGTAAAAGCGGCGCTCAGAAGAGCAGGCGGGGAGTGCTCACCGGGGCACACGCGAGATCAGCTGCGGGCGGGACCGACGGGCGGGGAGCAACAGCCATGGCGCCCGGACAGCGAGGAGCAACCAGCGTCCGCAGCGGACGCTCTTCACCCGTCGTCGGCACAAGTTACTGAGGACATCGTCGGGAGTGTACAGCACCAGGCCGTAACTTTCTGAACAAGCAGTGCTTCAATTGCCGCAATGCTGTCTTTACGCGCTTTACGCGCACGCTGGCTGTACTGTCATAACTGTGCCTTCCAAGGTGCTTTCTTTGTTTTTAAGTGCGAATGCACTTCTTAAGCAACCCTGAATCACGCGTCCACCGCCGTCCGTCCGTCCGCAGCCTAGCAACGGAGCTAGCTAGCGTGCCTAGCAACGGCGCCGGATTTCCGACGCGTGAGGGCGCTCGCGTAGCGCCTCTTCTCCCCCCTCGCCTACTCTCCAGCTCGCAACACCCTCTCTCGGCGCGCCAGCCAGGCCACTACACTATATAAAAAAATAACAGCATCCGGCGCCCGGTTTCGATCTGAGGACGTTGCGGCCGCAGCGCGACGCTCTACCGACTAAGCCACGAAACCACGCTGATTTCAGAGTTAGGAACGCTTATTATATCTTTAACGCATTCAAACTACGTCGTCAGCGGCGTTGCGTTCGCGACTCAGCGGCGTTATAGCGGCTTGATAACTGCGTGGTGTACACGTGATACTACAAACCCGATGGAAGAGATGGAAGAGAAGGCGGCGAGGCGGTGGGCTGCGGGTGCCGAGCGCAAGCGCCGCAAGCGGGCCGACAACCGTGCATTCGCACTTTCACATTCTCCCCCTCGGTGAAATGCGGGGGACTTTTTCATTCCTTTGTTCTCCCAGAATAAACTGGTGACTTGTTCTCATGTAGATTGGCGTTACGTCGTCGGGCGGGGTCGGGCTAGCGAACCCTTTACGCTCGAAGGGCGTTCTTTCAAAGTATGTTGTTTGTTTTTTTCTTTGCTGCACTTTCTCTTCTTTTCGACCCCGTTGCTGCCAAGTACATGCGGCAGCCGCCCCGTCCAGCTGCTTCGCGCAGCTTTTTCTTGCTGCTCTTTTTCCTCTCCCCTACTATGAGGTCAACACAATTGATTTGATTGATTATTGATTGATTGATTGATATGTTCAGCTGGTAGTAGGATCTACATACATTAAAACTTTCTTAGAAATATTTCATTGAAAATGCATTAGAAACTTAATGTAAGAACTCAACCCTTCTGCAAACATATTCATATTCCTGATGTTTTGTCTCCCAATGGCGATCCTTTAGCGTGTGCTATTGGTTAGCAAATTTGAAACTGTTGCGGTCACACAAAATTATGTAATGTTCTGCCTTTTATTAATTCAACTTCATCATTTTCTATGTTGTTTGTTGGGTATGGTTGGTAAGAATATATCTCCCGAGAAAAGCTAGCAGAAGTCGGTGCTTATTTCTAACTTCACCTTTTAGAATCACCAAGGGAAGAAAGTATATTCGGCGTTCAATTGTTTAGAACTTGTTTAAGAACAATAACTTCGTGCAGAAAGAAAAGACTAAGCTGAATATATGATATCTTTTTTTCTTGAGGAGTAGTGTGCGGACCACTAGGAGTTGTTGTATGCTAGACATGATCCCCAGCGAGCTGAAATTTTGCACCCCGTGTATACCATTCGGTGGTAAAAATCCTGCTAAAATTTGTCCACGAGAAAAGAAAATGTTTCTCTTTTCTGAAGACCTTGTAGCTAATAGGTCCCATTTATACAACAAATGAAAGCTTTGCAATTGGTTAGCACCCCAAAAAATAGTCGGTGATAAGAGACACTGTTACCTTTGATAAATGGTGCTTCGCAAAAATGTTTAAAAAATTTCGCGAGTCAATTTCGGCCAAATTTCAAAAATAGTTCAAGGTGATACACTGAAGAATTGAGAAAGGGTGCCGCTTGCTTGGTTACATTGAAGTGGTGTTTATTTTAGTATCCGGAATTACAGTAACTGCGAATAATGGCATTGCCCAAGACAAAGGGGGACGTGCGTAATTTATAAAAAACGAGACAAAGCAGCTGTGAATTTTAAAAGTGATGTATTTAGAGAACGGTACACAACAAGATTGCAGATTGCCTGATAAGTTTTTCCGAAATATAGGTTTTCTTTCAAACCCAGGTGCACTTCTACGCCTGCATCTGTCTGTTCTTTGAGTTGCAATGATATATGAGCGATAAAACAAAAATGAAGCTTTAACGAAGCACAATATTACCAGCTGGCGTTAAAACCTTTGGGCAGTTTCACTTCTCCAAAAGTACGTATTTTATAGCTTTATGTGACCAGCATTCCAGAACCAACATCTTATATTGAATTACAGAAAGTTCTACCTTTGTGTCACCTAATATGGCCTGTGTTAAACTGCAACTTCGTCACCATAACCACAGCTATTTTACCACTAAAGTGTTTTATGCTGGGGTCCATTAACATCTCACTGACGTCATATCTGTCACAGAAATGACATCGCGAGAAGAACGCGGTTGTGCTGGGATTCAAGCCGGGTGCTACGTGGCCGCAACGGGAAGTCCCATGCGCTTTACCGACTCCGCTACGAGCTGAAGCGGAGACGGCCGTATGAACGCTCCATATGTATTTATTACAACTGCATTCATTTTTATAATGCTGCCACATAAGAGAGGTGAAGCGAAGCAGTGAGTGCATCACGATGTTAATAGGCGCCGACAGTTGGCGCCAGGTGAGCTCGTCGGTACAAATCTCATAAAGTCGGGCGAAGAGCACATCAACGCCATAATACGGACAGCGTTCAAAGCTGCCCTCAACCTACCCCAGTTCACCTCCAATGAGAAGCTCACTCACCTTGGGCTTACGAACACCATGGAAGAGATAAAACAGGCCACCCTTCAAGCACAACGAATACGACTAGAAAAGTTCCGCACAGGGAGGGCGATCCTATGGCAAGTAGGCGATCCACCCGATCGCAGACGCCAAGAGCAGAAAACAGACCTAAACCCTGCGCAACAATCCCACATCAAAGCGCTGCCCCTTCCAAAAAACATGCATCCAAATATCCACGTAGAAAGAAGAAAGGCCAGGGTCAATTTCATGCACAAAAAATTCGAACATCACGATAATATGGTGTACGTCGATGCAGCAAAGTATGACGAAGAAACAGCGGCATTACTGGTGACCACCCGTGAAGGGGACATCATAGACTGCATCACCATGCGAAACACCACCACAAAGCACGTGGAGACTGGAGCCCGCCTACTCGCGATTCGCTGAGGAGAACGAAATGGCCGCGGCCTCAACATCATCACCCATTCGCAAGCGGCTGTGCGTATGCTAGCGGCAGGAAGAATACCACTTGCACTTAGAAAGGTACTTCCGGAATCCCTCGAGAGAGTTCCCAACATTACGTGGACTCCCGGACATGAGGGACTGCCGGGTAACGAGGCGGCGAAGAGGCGAGCATGCGGCTTCACTCGCCACCCCCCTGTGACTGACGCCTTACGATACCCAAGCACCACTACGTGCGGGGAATACCTACAAAATACCAAAAAAGAGCGGGCTACATATCCAATCCTGCATCGCCAACTAACAGAAAGTGAAGCCCAGATGCTACGTAAGATTCAAACAAACACCTTCATACATAAATCTCGCTGGGCGAAGATTTTCTAACGGCACCCTGACTGCACAGAAGACTGCAGGCTATGCGGAGAGACTGCTACCCTCTTTCATGCCACGTGGGCCTGCCCACACCTCTGGGCAGGGGCCGAAAACCAAAAGAACCCGCCACTGACTTCCCATGAATGATGGGAGGCCGCCCTCGCCGGCCCCACTTACAGATCCAAAAGGACCTAATCAGCCGGGCGAAGACGGGAGCAGAAGCCACTGGAGCCCTGGACAAAAGGTTCCACATATGATTCTTTCATCCTTTTCTCCCCTTCCCCTTTCCTCCATCTTTTCTTCAATAAAGTTTATTCAGTAAGTCAGGAACGCAGCCGTCTCCCATAAACACCACGGAACAGGGACGCAGTGGTCGCTCATTTGCGAAAGCCACGCGCCAGCAGGTTGTTGCGTGCCAAGAACACCCATAAGACAGCGCCGCAAATCATGCTCTTTTGCTGCAGCGGACGGTCAGTTCACCAAACCATTCACTAGCAACCCGCTAGCAACAGTGTCTTATGCTGATAAGTCTGACGGTGTCATACCAACCAAAAATAAAAAGCGCTGTGCAAGGTCATATCGATGCAAAATAAACATTAAACATTGAACTGAATCTGTGAAGGCACATCTCATTTTTGTGATTTACCGACTCCTATAAAACAGTGTTCAGTTATTTCGTTCATTCGTCCACCTCGCCGGGTGTAGCTGCGTACACTGCTGTCTATCCCTCTTTGCCTACACCCGTTTTTTTTTCAGTTTCCTGCATACGTTGTACAATAAAAATTAGGACCCTTCCATTCTGTCAAGAACGATGACCCGCGAAGCTTGAAGCGGTACACAAAATGCACAAAACAGAACGGGTTCGTTTTTATTTCGTGGCCGAGCACTTAGCGCGCAGCCCAATAACGCTCTGCAACAGTCGATATTTATTCTGGTGGACAAACATAGAGTTGTGTGTTTCCCTCCCATGTAGTAGGCATCTTAGAGTCTGCGTAACACAACCTTATCCGCTCAACCACTGAGGACAATCAAGTTCGCATTGTGGCGGTGGACGTGCACGTTTAAAGCTCCCGCCAACACAACAGACATATTGTCAGTCACAGCATAAAATCTATATGTGCGCAGGCACGCTCTCCGCCCACTTTCCTCCATTCCCATTTCCTGCATGGTAACCCGGGAACCAGCTATGTGGGCCTTTTAGAAGTGATAGGCACAGCGAAAATTCTCGCTCTGAAAGCAGTTCAAGCTGTACAAAAATGATTGGCTCATGCCGACATTGTGCTTGTCCGTGAGAGATTCCCAGTCGCTCGGCGAGAGGGAACTTGCTGTGAAAACGGTGGTGGCAGTGGTTCTATGTGGTTTTTGCACCCATTTGCGCTAATGTTCCGGCAGAAGCTCCCTCGTTTTCCCCTGTTCTTCCTCCGAGTGAAGGACACCGTCTGTCCACAAGGAGGTAAAATCTGGAAGGACTCGACCTTTATTCTGGAGGACAAACATGTGACTGTATTTTCGGGGCGCGTAATAGACATATCACTGTCGGTGTAACACATCAGCTGATATCCCAATCGCTCGACAAAATGGAAGATCTGACAGGTCGCATTGATCCATGGGCCTTGGACCTTTAAAGTTCCTGCCAGCACAAAGTGAACGTCATCGGTAGCGGCACGAACACTAGCTGTGCATGCACGCTCCTCTGCTTTCACCCCCAAACAGTGTGAGCATAAACCGCCAAGCGGCGATGGCCGGGTGCTCAGGCGTGAATGCACGGGCGCAAATGTTGCGCGGGATACCTTTCATTAGGGAAATGAATAGTGGGTTCAGACTAGCGGCCAAAGTGCGCCAGTTGCCCTGGTAACACCTGATAAGGGCGCCAATACCGCCATCAAAAAAAAATCACAGCATATCCACGGGGTGAATGATGATGAGTGGGCGAAGCTCCTGAGGGGAAATCATCGGTAAAACCGTGACACTTCGGTGAACGTTCGCCCACTAAATCTGTGTCCGAACATAACGTCTAGAAAGTCTCGCTTAAACCGCGCGTCGGCACCTTGGGCCTGAGCTCGCCTGATGCGTTTTGCAGACGCCTCAGGAGCTCTCACTGCATCGGGGTCTGCCTGCCGATACGCGCGCTTTCTCGCCGCTTCCCGTTCTCTGACGTTTTGGAGACCCTCTTCGCGCCGCAGCCGTGCCGCTTCGCGTACGGCAGGGTCCTCGCGCCGTTGCCGTGACGCTTGGGCCTCTCGTTCTCGAACGCTGGGATCTTGGCGGCGTCGTCGCGCAGCCAGACGACAAGCTTCGGCCTCCCGCTCTCGTACGACAGGGTCTTGGCGGCGGCCGCCTTGCGCGCTCGCCGCTCTGCAGCCTTATCCATCGGGCGACTCCGAGTGCGCGCCAACAGCGAACGGATTTTATTACAACGCTCCCCGCCATCTAGTAAACAATCCAAGAACTAAACTAGAGGTAGCCACGCCATCTAGTAAACAATCCAAGCGCATCTTTTCATCATATACAAGTACCACCATCTACTAAACAATCCAAGAACTAAACTAGAGGCAGCCACGCCATCTAGCAAACAATCCAAGAACTAAACTAGAGGTCGCTACATACATACGTCGAGGATGGACAGACCCACGCCTTAAGGAGCTTCGCCTCTAAAATTGCGCAGCTTGTGAAAAAGGCATGGGGGTGGCGAGGAGAACAACAGTTGAAAAAGTGGTGGCGGTGGTGCCAAGGAGGAGCGCCACAGTGGCGCCGAGTAAATCGACTTCACCCGAAATTAAAACTGGAGGGGGGGTTAGAAATATACTGTTTCGCTGTAACGTTACTGGTTGCTTCACTGAATAAATCTTCGCTGGTACGATGTCAAGCATTTGTCACAAATCTCACTACAACAGACTTTCTCGAAAGAAAAACACGTTCGTTGGGTGAACTTGTGCTCCCCTAACAACTCAAACAGTACACAGGCGGGGAAGCAGCAGTTAACAAAGTGGCGTGCGCAGGCTAGTGGCGGGTACTCGTATGCCACGGCGTCACTCTGCGGGCATTTATCTTTCGGAGCGCGGGTTTCTCGAAACGTTGCTTACATTGAGATCAATGTCGATCAAAGAAGACTATTCTAGGCTAGCGACATTAGGGCTGAAGATTCTTCCGATCAAATAAGAAAACCCGTGCGCCATATTAAAGAATGCCACACGTGCATCAATTGCGACAAATATAACACAATCCGTCACAGCCCAGCAGCAAAAAACAAGATATAAAGAAGCCCATTGCATGGATCGCGGCAATATACTTGGGGGGATTGTGGCTCGCCAGCTTTTGAAGCAGCAGCTAAGTACACATTTCTCGGGCCAATCTTCGATGAAGTAAGTAAAGAAAGTATCTATTTGCAAATGTTTTAGTAAAATCACAAGTCACCTATAAAATGTCCCATTGCAAACAAAAAATACCATACCTTCGTTTCAAGAAAAATACGACAACATGATCCGAAGGGTGTCGGACATTACTAAGAAGTTCTTTCAAAGCAATGAAAGTTCCAAACCACGAAGTGGACCCCATGTATTATCACAAAAATAGAATTGTTGCGATCAGCATGTTCAAAATCAGCAATTCCAGTGCACACAGCAAATCCAAGAAACTTTTTCTGCAAAGAATTTAAATGGTTATCCTATTTACCAATGTACTTCAAAAAATGCCAACCATTGATCTCAATAAAAACGATTTCGGAAGACGTGTTGACCCAATACATTCGCAAATGATATTCAGCAGCTGAAAATAGGAATAATCGGGCACTCCTTACCGAGCACTTTTATTAGAATACAGTGCTGTCGGCAGTGAGTTATTACTTACCTAATCTTGCATAGCGTTGCAACTGTTTTTAACAAATACAAACGTTTGGCCACGCATGTCCGGCAGAACAAAAGGCGTATATGCCATCACAGTAAAACAATGACTACTTTTAATACTGAGAACAAACTCGAGTTGTAAGGTCGTCTAAGAAGGCGTGGAAAACATTATCGCAATTTGAGAACCAGGCATCGTAGTTTGAAATAATACGTGGCTGGAAGATATCGGACCAAATATTGGTAAACTATTGATGTAGTGAATTGTTTTATTTCAAGAACAATTATTCCTTGTGTTAGTGAGAGGGACACCAGGGTAAATTTATAGAGGTTCTGACAGAGTTCCGCATTTACCTCACCTACTCTCAGGAGCAATATGTAATTGGAGAATGTATTCGGGAAAATACACCACAGTACAAGTGTCAATGTATACAATGTAAACAATTTTAATCCCTATTGGAAGACTTGAAAAAAGGTAGAGTATAAAGCACACAGAGAGAGAATTAAGGAAAAGAGTCGGTTTGGAGACAGAAATAGGTTATACCTAAATATTTGTCAATAAATATGGGAAATAAATAAATATATTTTCTGCATATTCATACACATGCATAAATACTCCAACCTGCAGCTACATGAGCCCGCAGAGGTATACAATACAAACAAATAGGAAAAGGTACAAGCTACTCGACTGTGCAAGCTTTGCTTAATTTTCGTTTTAATTTATGTCCAGATATTTTTACGTGAGAACCTCCCCCAGTGTTCAATATTACCTTCGCGGACGTAGAGAAAGATGTTGCTTTTCCATATTTTGCCTTATTTTATGTGTGCCGCGTACGCATTTAACAACAAAATGAATGACACTCTTTTAGATTCTGCAAGGGTTTTGTACAGATGTTTAGATCGCAATAATGGTCCCAGGAAAACTCGCAGAGAACGCACGTCACGGGCCTTTCGTAGCTCAGAATTTCTCTTCCCGGATTTCTCTTTCGTATTTTTTGTCTGGTCATCAGTCTCTTCATAGAAATGCAGAAGTGTTTTAAAAAACTCGCTTTTTTAAATTATTCTTTAGTTTAGCTTTACGAGGCGCGTCTAGTACCTGAGAAACCTGTGATATGTGGTCATCTGTGTTCCCCGAATAGATTATTACATCATCGACGTGTACTTCGCAAAACGAACAGTAATGGTTGGTCGTATTGCAGCCTTCATTTTCTGCAGCCGTGCTCCAGAATTCTTCCATCCGAAGGGAAGTCTGTTCTGCTCATGCGCACCAAAAGGAGTGACTATTCCACTAAAGTGTTTGTATTCTTCGTGAATTGGTACGTCCCAATACCCAATACCGAGTTTCCACGACGTAGGAGCGTGGAGTATTAGTCGTCTGGACGATTCAGCGGGATAACGTTTTTGCTGGAACTTTCTTTACTGCAACACTGGGTCCACGTGGTAACTCTGGAAGGGGCTTAAAGGTTTTGTTGTAGAAGGTCCGTCGTTTCTGGCGGATGTGGTGCAGTCGCTGCTTAACGTCTTAAGGTTGTATGACCCGCGGCTGGAGGTGGACGGCAGGAACAGGCAGAGGGGTCCTACTCAACATCTTCATGAGTCGTTGCACCGGATACTGCAAGCATGGGTCTCGGGGAGAGTTCCTCCATTTGAGCAAAGCCGCACAAAATTCTACCGAGCCAAATGTACGCTTCTTTAGCAGTTTCTTGGACTCTTGCACGGCTCTTTCTGCCATACCGTTTGAGCGCGGGTCATATGAGCTGGAGCAAACTTGGTTGGTGCCAGCCTCACCGAGGAGGTCCCTAAACTGCTGGCTGGTAAACTGCGGGCCATTATCGGTGCAGAGTTGGGGCGGAAATTCACAAGTATCCATAATTTTTGCGGAAGCGGAAATCACATGCTTAGCAGATGCCGACCGCACTGCTCTGATGTCACAAAAATAATGAAAGTTACAAAACAGACAAGTACTCGTTTCCGTTATGGTTCAAAAAATCGGCGCCGACGGCCTGCCATGGTAAACTTGGAATTTCGTGGCTCATTAAAGGCATTCGAGAATTTCTGGGCCTGTGCTTCGGGCATACCGCGCAACGCCACGCTGCTTCTTCAATGTCATTGTTTATGTTTGGCCACTAGAGAGCAGTTCGCGCGCGTGCCTTCATCTTTTCTGATCCACCATGCGCAGCGTGCAAACAACAAAGAATGTCGCCGCGCATCTTAGGAGGGATGATGAGGCGGTTACTCAGTAGTCCCAATCTTTCTTCTGTGTGAATTTTCTCTCGGAAGGCCCGGTACCTGCGTAGTTCCCCGAAGACGTCATTTTTGGTGCCGGGCCGACTTGGGCTTGCGCAGTGGGAAAGTTGGAGCATTCTGGGCCCTTTGCCTTCTCTTTCCTTACTTGATTCAGGCGCCAGTCTCAACCGGGCAGGTTATCGATGATGACGTGAAAGTGTTTTTTCAGAATCAAGTTCAGAATATTTCCCCGACGTGTCCTTGACAAATTTCGCGTACTTTTGTCCGTTGAGGCGCATTCGCTGCACTCTGAGTGGGCACCCATACAACGGTATGTGAAAAAATCGCTTTTAATGGTTTGTGATCCGATTACAGTACAACGTGTGGCTGCCCAAATAGGTATTCGTGGAATTTTTCCAAACCATGGACGCTAGCCAGAATTTCTTATTTTATCTTACCGTTCCCCTGGTGCGTTTCTGTTGGAGTACTACAAGAAAACGCTAGGGGGTGGCCATTCTGAATTATCAACGCGCCAACACTGCTTTGACTTGCGTTGACCTACAGTGTTATAGGCTGGCCCTCTGTGAAGCACGCCAGAACTGGAGTTTTGAAAACGCCTCTCGAAGAGCCATGATGCTCTGTTAGTGGCACCCCTCCCAAACCCATGCGATATCCTTTGTCAGAAACTCTCATAATTGAGCTGTAACAGTCCAAATGCTTGGAATGAACAGGGAGACAAAATTGAATATACTCCAGAAGACCTCCATATCGTGTTGCTTGGCGGTTGGACTTGAAGAATGTCGTGCAGACTGACCGCATCCAAGCTCTAAGCGCTTTACGTGTCAGAACGTGCCCTAGCTATCGGACAAATTCCTGCGAAAAGCGGGGCTTCTTGCAATTTAGCTTCAAGTTGTGCTATCGGCATTGCTGCAGAACGTTTTTCAGATTGCTGTCTTGCTCCTGTTTAATACGTCCCCACATAAGACTGTCGCCCATTATGACATGCAAATAAAAGCGCAGAAAGATGCGCAAAAAAGAGAAGAACTACAAAGGAGAACCACTTGTCCTACGTTGTTCTTTTTTTTGTCCCGCGTAGTTCTCTTTGTCCAGGTGACTTCGTTATAAGTGCCAACCCGTGTATTGTGTAGACGTAGATGTGCTAAGTGGGATTCGAAGCAGTTATCACAGGACTCGTAGATTAAAGCTAAGGCTGAATCTCAGAAGAGAAAGAACGAAACTCGGGAAAAATAGGAACCCCCATGGAGTGACTAAGAACCAGCTCGCAGGAGTTTAAAAAAACTCTTCAAAACAAATTATCCCTTCTCAAAAAGCATAGCAAGGTTAGTGTTGACAGGCTAAATGACAACGTCACATCGGCACTCGCTGAATCAGCAGCAGCTGTGGGAGGGGCAACTTCTGGGGAACAAATTGGAAAACTAGGAAAACAAAGGAACTAATTGTCAACTGTAAGAACACGAAATTGTCAGCTACGGTGGATAGGAGTGAATTAGCCGAGCTGTCAAAATTGCATCGCGGAAATAAAACACAACACCTTTCTGCATTTAACATGGCAGTGATCAAGGAAACGCTGCGAATATGGGGAAGCTTGAAAGCAACTAAGAGAAAGCTAGCCATTTGCAAGGAAACGATTTACGCAGGGAGAGCTGATCACGGAAGCATTACGCACAATTCGAACGAGATAATTAAGAAAGCAGAACGAATCCACACCAGGCTGTACACTAGTGATGTTAGACCAGGGGTAACTACTTCGATTACAAGCTCAACTTGCGATATCCCACTAGTAACTAGAGAGGAACAAGGAAATACTTTCAAAAGCATGAAAATAGAAAAAGCTGCAGGTTATAATGGCGTAATCCTAGATAGTTTGAAGGAGGGAGGAGATGATGTGCTGGAAAAGCTTGCTGTACTATTTCCGGAATGCGCAAAGACTCAAAAAGTGCCCATAGTCTCAACAAATGCCAACATTTTTCTGATACATAAAGGAGATCCGAAGGATCACAAGACTGACAGACCCATCAGCGTACTCTCGGTTGTTTACATGCTCTTTACGAAAGTTACAGTTGGCCGCATAGGTTACAGCCTAGATTCTCATCAACCGAGGGATCAGGCTGCGTTTAGGAAAGAGTACTCAACCATAGATCACATTGATGTCGTCAACCTAGGGATAATGACATGATCCTTTACATCGCTTTTATATATTACAAGAAAGCTTTTGACTCTGTACTGACAGCAGCCATTTTTAAAGCATTAAAACACCAGGGAGTAGAGTAAAGCTACATTGGACCTATAGAAGATATATATAAGAGATGCACAGGTGAAATAACCCTCCATAAGCAAAGCGATAAATTTCCGATCAGGAACGGAGTAAGACAGGGAGATAGCATGTCTCCAAACTATTTACAGCATGTCTCGGGCGGTTATTATACAGTTCAGTAGGAAAACATAGGATTACTTAACCGTGAGCCGTTTGAAGTTTGCGGACGTCATTGTCTTGCTGACTGAGATTGCAGAACACATGCAAATATTGCTTGAGGAAGTTCAATCAGAGAGCGAGGCCGTAGGGCAAGAAATAAATATGAATAAATAGGAAGTAATAAGAATTAAGCCTGCCAAGAATGTCTTCTACAGTTTCGGAAACGAAACGCTGGAAGAAGTAAAAGAATATAACTACATCAGACACATCCTAACTACGAGATAAATGCGGCGCATGATGGGTAAGGGTTGGGGAGCGCTTGGCATGAACTCTCAATCAACAAAAAGTGATCTACATCTCTGACTTAAAAGAAAAATCTACAACCATTGCATACTGCCGGTGGAGACATACGGAGGTGAAACTTGGTTCTTTACTATACACCTATAAAGCAAACTTAGGTCGACTCAACGGACCGTGGAACCAATTAAGTTAGGAATAACACTCAGCCGCAAGAAGCGAGCTACCTGAATCAGAGAACTAACTATATTTGACGGTAGCATAGTTCAAATAAAGAAAGAGAGGTGGATTTCGGCTGGCCATGTAGTGAGACCACCGGACGACCGGTGCACAATTAGGGTGACAGAGTGGATACCAAGAAGCGGGTTTAGGAAAAGGCCAAAGCACGATGAACGGATGAAATAGGGAACTTCATGGGCAAACTGGACCCGAGCAGCCCACGACGAGAGCGGTTGGAGGTCAGTGGAATAGGCCTTCGCTCTGCAGTGGATCTGAGTAGCGTGAGGCTGAGGATGTGCAAGGACTCGGTGTTATTTTGGGACTTGGGCAAGGAATTCTCAAAACGGAAATGGATATTACGTTTTGTAGTTAAGCCAACGCGATCGCTCACTGGCTATGGCGTTGTGCCGCTCAGCCAAAGACAGGGGTTTGATGCCGGCTCCGGCAGCCGCTTCCCTGATGGAGGCGAAAAACGAGAACGCCCGTTTGTCCTCCTATGGGCACGCTTTAAATCAACCAGTTCATCAATCAATCTATGGACTTTCCACGATATTTTGTTTTTTATTTCAGAAATAATATTGGAGTGCCCTAGGATATATCTTTTATCATGGGATTGTATATCTTCTTATTTTTTAGTTATTTTGGTACGTTGAATGCCCATGGGCCATTACAGAAGAGAGTGGGATTTGGTACAAGTAGTGTGAAAAAAGAATTACATAAAAGGTAATTTTTAAGAGAAGAAATGCAAGGCCATCAACGCAAAAACAAGAACAACTACGTGAACATGTATGTAAAGATATGGCAATACACAGGATAGACAAAAATTTACACTGTAAAGCAAGGGCCAGCATCCCATAAGATAGGGTAATACACAGAACGACACTTCTGCAAAAGCAAAATTATTTGTCAATGCCATGAGAAGCTACCATATACAAACATACAAAGCAACAAACAAATGTGAGGACACTTTTAAACAACGGATAAACGTCCTCCCATTGCTGAACGAAATTTAGGCACAGAATAACTGACCGACATACACAACCCTATCGCTGAACAAAATCCCTTTTTGCGTAGTGCGCTGAGTTCTTGCGGAGAATTTATGCTGCACAAAGCGACCTACCATGATGGCTGCTTCTGTTAGACACGTGTGCCTTCTAGCCAGAGTTTTGACTCGCGCCAATTTTAACGGTATTGTGTGGTTCTTCTTGGAGGAGCTCTGGCTTTTGGGTTGGTAAGAATTTAACGTTTCCTAAGCTATTAAGAAAAAAGTGGCGACAGCACAGTGGTAGTGCGTGGGGCTGCTAATGTCGATGAACGGTTTGATCGATGGGTTCATCAATAAGAGTTGTCTGATTAGATGCATAGGAACAGACATGTGTTACATAATTTTTGCTCTTAACAGGGGCGGAAATTTTTCCGAAACAAGAAGCCTTTCTAACATTATGTGGCACAAAACAATTTTTGCTCTTAACAGGGGCGGAAATTTTTTCCGAAACAAGAAGCCTTTCTAACATTATGTGGCACAAAACAATTTCTCGTTCGTAAAATTTTAATTGAAACATTCAGTAGAGTTCATTGCCATTACAGGAAAATGCTTTAAACGGTAATCCTCTCCACAAGCAGTTCAAGAAAGCCGTGTCGGTAGAATGGTCTTTAAGCATGAAACTGGTTTTCCTGTATACCCGATTGCGTCAAACGAAGAGATGTCGCTTTGTAAGCATGGCAGCTCGTTCGTCTCCAGTACAAACCACACCTATTTGAAGGGTACGTTTGTGCCTAATGAACTTCTAGTTCTGGCTGGTGTGACCAGTTCAAGATTTTGCGGTAAATATTATTAGTAAGCGGATACAGACAACACAAGCTCTGTAATTGTTGAAAAACTATTTCAAAATTACAAAAAACAAACCCCCGGCCTCATGATCAGCGACTGCTACAAAAAGAACGTCAGCTCATTTCGAAACAAGAAAAAAAAACGTTACCATACGGTCATTACACTGGACGGTTTTGCAACTTCACTTTAAAATGCAAAGCATCAAGTTTCCAATCCCTGTCAGTCCAAAACAGTTGGTTTAAACGGTGGGAAAGGCTATATTAGTGGGTGAAAAAGAAATATCTCCATCCGGTTTGCATTGTAGCGGTTTCTTAGGGATCAAGTTAGCAAGTAATATGTTTTGAAACAAGCACCACTAACTATTCTGACGAGTAGAAAGACTTTACGTTGTTACACACTTTGATCCCAAGCACTCATAGTGTCACGAAGCCAAGGACGACGCAGTTGTCTTGCAGGAGAAACAAGTTTATTGGAGCGAACTTGTGCTCCCCTAACAACTCAAAAGAATACAGAGGCGGCGAAGCAGCGGTCAACAAAGTGACTTGCGTCAGCGAGCGTCGCAGAATCGAATGCTCCGGCGTACGCACTGCAGGCTTTTTATCTTTCGGCGCGCGTGGTTCTCGAAACGTCGATTCGCATCGCGAACATAGTAGATCCAAGAAGATTATTCTGGGCTGTTCACGTTAGATCGGAATGCTCTCCCTATCACGACAGATAACACATGCGGCACAGAAAGAAAGAATGCACCACGCGCTTCCCTTGGCGCAGAGATAACACAGACCGGTGCAGCCGGGCGGTAAAAGCAAAACACAAATAAACAAACCCAATGTATGGTTCGCGGCATTACCCCCCCTCTAAGAGTGCATCGACCCGATGCTAACATAAGCGACAGTCCGAAAATGAAAATAAAATTCGTTATCGTCCGTAGAAAGGTTTTAAGCGAACCACGTGAACGACTTCGGGCCGCGTGCGTCGTCGTGATGTTCCGGAATCACCATCGGGGATCACCTCGTAGGTAAGTTGGCCGACACGTCGTAGAATCTGGTAGGGTCCGAAATACCGTCGCAGGAGCTTCTCACTGAGTCCGCGTCGTCGGATGGGAGTCCAAACCCAAACACGATCCCCTGGTTGGTACTCGGCGTCTCGGCGTCGGAGGTTGTAGCGGCCCGCATCCACCAGCTGCTGGTCCGTTATACGAACTCGAGCGAGCTGGCGGGCCTCCTCCGCACGTTGAAGATATCCGTGGACGTCGGCGTTGAGGTCGTCGTCTTCTACGTGCGGAAGCATGGCGTCGAGCATCGTAGTTGGCCTTCTACCGTAGACAAGCTCGAACGGCGTCAGCTGCGTCGTCTCCTGGATAGCCGTGTTGTACGCAAACGTGACATACGGGAGCACTTCGTCCCAAGTCTTATGTTCAACGTCAACGTACATTGACAGCATATCTGCGATTCTCTTGTTCAGACGTTCTGTTAGTCCGTTCGTTTGGGGGTGGTACGCCGTCGTTCTTCGGTGATCCGTGTTGCTTTAGAGTAATACTCCTTGCATCAGCTCCGCAGTAAATGCCGTTCCGCGGTCGGTGATTAGGACTTCCGGGGCTCCATGTCGCAGCACAACTTGGCTTATAAAGAACTTTGCCACTTCTTGTGCAGCCCCCTCGGAAGAGCGGCGGTCTCTGCGTAGCGCGTCATGTAGTCTGTCGCTACGACAATCCACTTGTTCTGTGATCGTGACGTAGGGAACGGGCCTAAAAGGTCCATTCCAATCTGTTGAAATGGTCTCGATGGGACGGCGATCGGTTGCAGAAGTCCGGCGGGTCTTGTCGGCGGCGTTTTTCGTCGCTGGCAGTCACGGCAGCTCCGGACGTAGTGGGTGACGTCAGAGGTAAGGCCGGGCCAGTAGTACCTCGCCTTGATTTTTCCAATAGTGCGCGCTGTGCCGAGATGTCCGGAAGACGGGTCGTCGTGGCACGCTTCCAAAATTTCGTCACGAAGGTCTGCGGGGATGACGAGAAGGTAATTCGCTCTTGTTCCGGGGCTGAAATTCTTCTTCACGAGGACGGAGTTTCTCAGGCTGAATGCTGGTAAGCTGCGTTTGAAGGTCCTAGGAACGGCAACGTTGCATCCCTCGAGGTACTCGACTATGACGCGTAAGTCGGGGTCGGCACGCTGCTGGGCGGCTAGGTCGCTCTCCGTCACGATCCCGAAGAACGCGCTGTCTTCGTCAGCGTCTTGTGATGGTGGGTCGACGGGGGCGCGGGACAGGCAGTCGGCGTCGGAGTGTTTCCTGCCGGATTTATAAACGACTGTAACGTCGAACTCCTGCAGGCGTAAGCTCCACCGCCCAAGACGGCCAGAGGGGTCCTTCAAATTGGCGAGCCAACACAGCGCATGGTGGTCTGTTACAACCTTGAATGGCCGTCCATACACGTATGGGCGAAACTTTGAAATCGCCCATATAATAGCCAGGCACTCTTTCTCAGAGGCAGAATAGTTTTTCTCCTCCTTCGACAGACCACGGCTGGCATAGGCGATTACCCTTTCGCAGCCGCTTTGCTTTTGGACAAGGACGGCACCCAAGCCTATATCACTGGCATCCGTGTGCATTTCCGTTTCGGCATTTTCGTCGAAATGAGCGAGCACGGGCGGTCTTTGCAGGCGTTTTTGCAGCTCGCAGAATGCTTTTTCTTGGTCGTTTTCCCAGCTGAAAGGCGTGCTATCTTTCGTCAAGCGCGTGAGTGGCTCTGCAATGCGTGCGAAGTTTGCGACGAAGCGCCGGTAGTATGCGCACAGCCCGAGAAATCTTCGCACGCCCTTCTTGTCTTTCGGCCTTGGGAAGTTCGCAAAGGCTGAAGTTTTTGCCGGGTCAGGTAGGACTCCCGCGGCGTTGACGACGTGGCCCAAGAACTTGAGTTCTCCGTATGCGAAACGGCACTTTTTAGGCTTCAGCGTCAACCCCGACGTAAGAATGGCCTCGAGTACAGACTCCAATCTTGCAAGGTGTTCGTCGAAAGTCCGGGCGAATACCACTACGTCGTCGAGGTATACGAGGCAGGTGTGCCACTTAAGGCCAGCTAGAACAGTGTCCATGACTCTTTGAAACGTCGCTGGTGCTGTGCACAGCCCAAACGGCATCACCTTGAACTCGTATAGGCCGTCTGGGGTTATAAATGCAGTCTTCTCTCGGTCTCTCTCGTCCACTTCAATTTGCCAGTAGCCGGTCTTCAGGTCCATCGATGAGAAGTACCTCGCGTGGCAGAGGTGGTCGAGGGCGTCGTCGATTCGGGGGAGGGGGTACACGTCCTTTTTCGTGATTTTGTTCAGTCGCCGGTAGTCAACACAAAACCTTAATGTGCCGTCTTTTTTCTTTACGAGTACGACGGGCGCAGCCCAGGGGCTTTTCGAGGGCTGTATAATGTCGTCGATGAGCATGTCGTCGACTTGAGTCCGGATGGCTTCCCGCTCGTGTGAAGAGACGCGGTACGGTGACTGTCGGGTGGGTCGGGCTCCATCTTCGGTTATTATTCGGTACTTCGCTAGAGGGGTATGACGTAGTTTTGCGCTCGACGAAAAACATTCGCTATGCGACGCAGCAAAGCCAATAACTTGTTCCGTTGTTCTTGCAGTAGCGCCGGATTCATGTCGAAAGGCTGCGGGAGCTTGAAGGTTTCTACGGGTGTGCGTTCAAAGTCGGCGACCGCGATCACGTCACTTGCTTCTTGCGCTTCTTCGAGGAATGCAATTACCGCGCCCTTGTTTAAATGCTGGTACTCCTCGGTGAAATTCGTAACCAAAATGTGGGATTGGTGTTCCTTGAAGCGCGCAATGCCTCTTGCGACCGACACACCACAGTTGAGAAGCACCCTTTGATCGGTGTCTACGATAGCGTCGACGTCAGGAGCAGCATCTTCACAGTAGACTGCGACCATCAAGCTTGCGCGGGGTGGCAGGGTGACATGATCATCGGCAATCCTTACAGCAGCACGTCGTTCTGGGTTCGGTTCCGCAGTCATGGAGTGATTGGGGGAAAAAGTTATTGACTTGGTCTGCAGGTCGATTATTGCACCGTTGTCCATCAAAAAGTCCATTCCAAGAATTACGTCGCGGGAGCAGTTAGTCAGAATGACGAACGCCGCAGGGTACGTTGTGCCGTCTATGGTGACGCGCGATGTGCACGTTCCACTTGGCGTCACAAGGTGGCCTCCTGCTGTGCGTATGTGCGGACCGTCCCATCTGGTTATAACTTTCTTCAGTTTAGACGCAAATGGTCCGCTCATTACCGAATAGTCAGCTCCCGTGTCTACGAGGGCGACTACGTCAAAGCCGTCGATGGACACCTTGACGTCAGATGCAGTCTTCCTCGAGTTCCGGGTTCGGCGGGGCGTCGTATCTCTGCTTGTACGTGTTGACGGTCGGGCACTGTGCGTCGTCGTTGTCATCGTCTTCTCAGCGGACGTGTCGGTCTGGTCGGGTGCGCGTGGCGGCGTATAGCTGTCGTCGTGTACGGGAGTCTCGTCAGGTCTGGGTCGGATCGTCGGGATGGGGGCATGTTGTGGGTCACTGTCTTCCGCGAGTCGTTGCGTCGTTGGAGGGTTTTCATTTTTCCGCGATCGTGCAACTTTACCTCCAGAAGTTGCTGCTTTTAGTTTCCCCCGCGTGGGCTGGGGGACCTTCCACGTGAGAACTCAGCATTGCTACGGCGGTTCGGCGACTGGTATGGGTAGGGTGACGGTGAACGGTTGAAGCGGGCTGGTCCTCGGTTGGTGTTGGAGAGGTATTCTTCGATCTCCGATGGGCGCTGGCCAGTTCGGGGGCGGGGTGCGTCGACGGAGAACCCTCGCAAACCGAGCCTCCTGTAGGGGCAGCGACGGTAGACGTGGTCGGCCTCTCCGCAGTGGTAGCACAGCGGACGATTGTCGGACGTTCGCCACACGTCGGTCTTCCTTGGGGCAGGGGGTTGCGCCGCAGGTGGTCGGGCCGGCGAGAGGGGACGACGGTACGGAGCCTCGTGACGATAGGGTGCAGGTGGGCGAGGGTGATGTACAGCAGCCGCGTAGGTCATGGCTTGCGGCTCGCGAGGTGCTACTGGCGTCGTTGAAGTTCCCAGCGCTTGCTGCACTTCTTCTCTAATGACGTCGGTAAGAGAACCGACTTGTGGTTGCAGCGGCGTCGGGAGCAGTTTCCGCAGCTCCTCCCTCACTATTTCGCGGATAGTGTCGCGTAGTGAGTCGGAGTTGACAGCGCTGGCACCAAGCGTCTCTGAAACCAGCGCATTGATTGGGCGGTCGTACTGCCTCGTTCGGATTTCGAGCGTCTTCTCCATCGCGGCGGCCTCAGACGCGAATTCGGACACGGTCTTGGGGGGTTGCGAACAAGGCACGCGAAGAGCTCTTGCTTCACACCTCGCATCAGAAACCGTAGTTTCTTTTCTTCCGTCATTCCTGGGTCCGCACGGCGGAAAAGTCGTTTCATTTCCTCGACGAAGATTACGACTCCTTCGTTCGGGTGTTGCGTTCGAGTTTCCAGTAAAATCGCAGCTCGTTCTTTTCTCACCACGGTCGTGAAGGTCTTAAGGAACTCGCTTTTGAATTGCGTCCAGTCGGTCAAGGCGCTCTCGTGGTTTTCAAACCAAGTTCGGGCTGCATCCTCCAAGTAAAAGAAAACATGCCGGAAGGTTTCTTCATCGTCCCACCTGTTGAAGATCCGCACGCGCTCCAGCTTCTCCAACCATTCCTCTGGATCTTCAGCGGGGGCTCCCCGGAACGATGGCGGTTCCCGGGGCTGCTGCAGCATGATTGGCGACGTTGTTTCTTGTACCATGGTGTTGGTTGCAGCGTTCCTTCTCTTGGGCCCTTCTGGCATCAAACCGAACTCGGGTGGTAAATCTTGCAGGCGGAGGCTGGCTCTTGTTGGACTGGCTTGGCGGCTTCCCGAGGTTGCAGTGGGCATGAAGGGTGCTACCCAGCACCTCCACCAGATGTCACGAAGCCAAGGACGACGCAGTTGTCTTGCAGGAGAAACAAGTTTATTGGAGCGAACTTGTGCTCCCCTAACAACTCAAAAGAATACAGAGGCGGCGAAGCAGCGGTCAACAAAGTGACTTGCGTCAGTGAGCGTCGCAGAATCGAATGCTCCGGCGTACGCACTGCAGGCTTTTTATCTTTTGGCGTGCGTGGTTCTCGAAACGTCGATTCACATCGAGAACATTGTAGATCCAAGAAGATTATTCTGGGCTGTTCACGTTAGATCGGAATGCTCTCCCTATCACGACAGATAACACATGCGGCACAGAAAGAAAGAATGGACCACGCGCTTCCCTTGGCGCAGAGATAACACAGACCGGCGCAGCCGGGCGGTAAAAGCAAAACACAAATAAACAAACTCAATGTATGGTTCGCGGCAATAGTATGGCTGGTGCATGACTATCCTCTCTTTTTAAATAAGTTTGCCGGCGTGTAAACAAGAAGATTTTTCAGATTCCCCTTTCGGTAGTAGCTGCCCAAACAGTAGGACCTGGCATCTATGAGGTTCATGTCCCATCTACGTATAGAAACTTGTCAATAGGCTAGTTAATCACTAGTTACTACTAGGAACTAGTTGCTATAGGCACTAGTTACCACTCTCTTGTCGTTGTTGGCATTACCTTGGTGTAGACCTTGTTATATACTCAATTACGGTGGCCGTTAGAAGGAATGTAATACGAACCAAGCTCAGGAAATGCTTTTCCGCTCACTCTTACAAGGCGAAAGCCTTACGTTCCTCATTTGGCAAAACGTTGTCGCAATTTAGAGTTTTTGCTTTGGTACAACTATAACACCGACCGCGTGTGTTTGTCACCAACAAACGCGAATGACTCCAAGGATCACGCGGGCTGCGCGTTGATCAAAAACTCTAAGAGTGGCGCTTACTTGAAAACCAGGTATTTTACGGCAGTCACAGGTGGATGCATGGAAGTATGCGAAGTACTTCAAATATAAAAAACGCGGCTGTATTCCTCGTTAAACTCTAAAGAAATAATAAACGTAAACCACGCGTTATCCGACGAGATGTGTACCCGGGTATCCACTGTAGCAGCAGGATACTCTCTCAATGTGCTATTTTCTCAGGTTCCCGCGACAGAATAAAAGTTGTTGTTCATCCTTCCTTTCTAGCACATCACCACTTAGGAGACTTGCAAAGAACTGGGACCTTTGATGAACTGATGTGCATGCGTGAAAAATCCCCGGATTATGAATTTCATACGTACAATTTGAAGCATTCGGCGGCCCGCGTGACGCCTGAAAGTGGTGGCGCATGTACAGAGAAATTTTACAGCAGCGGTGCAGACTCCGGAAGTTAGAAAAGTGTTGGCGTGTACGTATTTCTCTGCCGACGTAATTCATGCCGGATGATTAAAAAGCAATACCGAATATAATACGAAATCACAGCGTAGCAGAAAATACGCCGGTCAAACAAATTCACATGAAAAGACAAATTACACGAAAGCGAATAAAGAGACGCAAATGCTGTTTCAACAAAAAAACTGTATTCATTGCCATTTTGTACTGCTTCAAAGCATGTAACTGGAGGTAAACACCCTGCCAAATATTACGCACAGCACCTTCGATAGACATTTTAATTTATTTGTAAAAAGAATAAAGTCGCTTTTTTATATTCCGAGTTCTTGGCATACTTCTACGCATTCACCTGTGACTGCTGTAAGATAAGGTGTGTTTAAAAAACTTCGCGCCCCTCCACCCTGTGAATGTGGTTCAAAAGCAAAGCTTTAAACAGCACCCACAACGATTACCTATGTGACGTCACCAAAATTCACTCACGTGGCTCTACCGTTGCTGAATACAGATACAAGTGAAATACACTTAACCACACCCTTCATTACGTCAAAGAGACATTCCTTGCTCAGGTTAAATGAATGCACGATGCATGAACGGTGGTTGGTTGAGTTTTATTAGTGTAGCACATCACTGAAACTGTCTTTTTACAAAACTAAAGGGAGCTCAAACCCGCTGTTACACGATGTCACTTCCCTGTCTCTGCCACTACCTATGGAGGCAAAGAGATCGACGGCAGTAATGGAGGAGAAGAAGGAGAAGAAATACTTTTATTCAGATTCCTGAACGGCCCAGAGGGAGTCGCAGGGTAGTGGTTCCTTCACTGGAGACCATATGAGTCCGCGCCGCCTGTGCTCTGTCCACCAGCTGAAGCTGATAGGCAGAGAGGAACTGGACAGCGGCCTCTCCCATTGCTCTTGTTGTGTAGTTGACGAGAAGGGAGGAGGGTGCTCAGCGCTAACGTCACACACCCCAATCATGTGGCGGAGTGTTCCTACTTCTGAGCAAAATTTACATTCAGCGTCGTAGCGATTCGGGTTCATTAGTTGAGTACGCGTCGGGTGTGACTAGGAGCCGCATTGTATGAGCCGTAGGGTAGTTTGTTCTCAAGACGGGTGTCCTGGTGTTTTTAGTACGCGTTGTATGCGCTCCAGCGCGAGGCGTAAACGACTCTCGCGGTGTTTTATTACCGTGACTACATGAGACGAATGACGATTAGGAAGACGGCGACGACAGAGGACGCCAACAGCCCCAGCGCCTAAAGGGGCTTCTGCCATCAAAGTGCGTATTTACAATTGCAGATATGGGCAGCTTACGATCGTGAACACATGCGTGTAGATGCGTTCGTGCATTAGTTTGGCAACCTGAGCGCCTAAAAATTTTCCAGTAATATAGGTCGATAACTGTGATACGCTACCGCTCAGTGCGGCGGTTTAGCAGCAGCAACTGGCACCAGTTTGTGTTAATTGTGGAGCGCTCTCCATGAATAAGGGCGTCCCTTTCAGTGTTTCTCAATAGCGTGCCCAATGACGGGCCAACATGAAGAAGCAGAATTCCGAAACACTGGCATCTGTTCTTCAGCCACATTTTGGCGATATAAAAAATGAAAAATCCAAGGCAGTTCCTAACTTTTACTTCAATAAATAAATAAATTCATATGTATGTCTTCTTCGATATTAACTCTGATAATTGGCCAGGAGGAAAATACATTCAAGTGGCATGTTTTGCATTTTTCAGGCACCCTATAGAGGCGTACCTTGAACAACCGCAGTGCATCCAACCCATCAACCACGAAAAACGGGGTGAAAGACCTCGCTACAGAGACTGCAGTGTAAACGTTCGTTTAGATCTGACCACTAGAGTGTATAGTCCCTTTATGTATAAGCTAAAATTGGTCGTTCCCTCGCCCGACAAGAAATGGAATGAGACCTTTAGGTTTGATCTGACTGGTCGACAGAACGCTGAGAAGATAGAATATTATTTAGAAATTCTCAACAGTGACTTTACATACTATAAAAAGGTGAGAAACTATTATTTCTACCTGTATTGCCAATCCTGTACCTGTATTCTTCTTGGGTGCTCTGGATATGATGCATTGCAGCCCTGGCGGTTACAGGTCGCTCTCCCTAGCAACCTACTAACAGGATCATAAGCTACCCGTGGTCTGAGTTGAATTTGGAAGCGTCAACTGAATGGCATCATTTGTGTGTTTTCATCGTACATGCAGGATAAAAGCGGTATTTAATAACGCCTAGCTTAAGTGCCTGGTTTCGAGGACCATAAATGTCGTTGCCCGGGTTAATTGTGGATAAAAATCAGCGTGCGAAAATATGAATGGCGATGGTGTTGTTTAGTGGTTTCATGGGGTGGTCTGCACAGTAGCCTAGTTGTAATCCTGTGGAACATTCACCTCGCCTTCAACAACAAAAAAAGACCCAATGGGGTCAGTTTCTTTTCACTTGCTGGGATTGCGGGATGGCTTTCTCTGTTTTTCCCACCAAAGTAGTAATCTTGTTTTACTAGACAGTACGGGCTCGAAATGCTCATATTAGTTAAATTTCTGCATGATGGCTGCCAAAAACAGGATGACTGCCTCGCTGACAATAGACCGGGTACTTTTGCACTCCGTTGGTATATGTCATATGTTTTCCGGTTTCGTTAGGATAAGGTGCCGGTGCACAGTGAAGAAGAGGACACCGGAGGACGCAACTAGAACCTGCAGAAATTGAAATCTGCAAGCCGATGTTTAGATGCCAGTGACAAGCTGGGCTAGAGGGCATGGCCCTCTAGCCCATCGGAACACTCTAGCCCTGATAGCCCATCGCGTTTATTGCTTTGCGGTAGAAACTCGGCGTACAAGAGCTGCTGTTCCTGACAGCCGCCCGCCGCTGATACCGACGAATAGTTGGCTGCCCCTGGCCTGCAGCTGGTACCCGCTGGACGACAGTGTGCGGTTCTGTGTTCAGATGGAGGTGTAACTCGTGCTCACGCCTCCTGTTGCGCCATCAAGCCATTACCTATGTGCGTGGTCTCCGATGCCTAACAAATATCTTATGTCTGGACCCGACGTGGCGTAGAGCCGTTCATGAGCCATCCGCGCGGTGATGTCTCAGTACACCCCGCACGCGATGTGACGAGCACATCCGTGGCACTTCGGACAGAACTTCATCGGACGTTTTTTTTTCTCTCTATGGCAAACATTTTTCCGTTAGCATTTTGCAAGGTATAATTTTCCTACCTTTAGACTAGTTTCTTGCATGTTTCTCAATTTGGGGTGGCTGTTTTGCTCGCCAACCATGCATAAAGGAATCGTTACGCGTGCACATACTGTGATTCATCACTTTTAAGCTAATCATTCACTCATCAATTACAAAAAGTGCCGAGCCTGCCAGGATCACGCAACTACCATTCGCTAAAAATCGTCAGCTACTCCTGCCCCTATAGCGTAGGCTTAACGAGAATGCATCATGAAATTAAATGGGAATGGGAACTAAGTGCGGGCTCTCGGGTACAGATATTACGGCATCGGCGGAGAGCGAACGTGTTGGGCAACGCGCCGAACAAGCCTCCGAAACAGAAGCCAGCCACAAAGCGGGAAAAAAGGGAAGGTTTGAGGGGAACGAGTTAAAGATGCCGTAAAAAGGGAGAAAGAACTACTACTGGTTACGATCTTGCTGTACTACAGTGCTACCTACTACCCGCATGTCCCCGCTGTAGGGGAAGCTGTTGCTACTACGCTAGCGATCAACCAGCAGAATTTTGTTTCTCTTTTACGCGAGAACTGCGACGACTTGCACGTGCACGTGAACGGTTCAAACACTAGATACCGCACAGAAGTGGGTGCAAGAGAAATGTGTCCTTGCTGTAAGCATTTGCTTCAGTGAGGAGGCGCTTACCGTAATAGCCCAATAACTACAGACAATTCTCTATATTACAGAAAAATCAAAATGGCATTGCTTCAGCGTTTTCTACTTAAATCCCAGCGCTGCCAGGAAAAGTTGAGAAATGCGCGGGCTGAGGTTCACGAAGACTTGCTGGGTATTTTTATGAATGGATAGAGATGGCGAATCTGCAAAAAACGTTCGAGGCTCTGCCGCCCAGTGCATCATCAGCACCAGGCATGGGACAGCCAAAGAGTCGTCGGGAGCAGTGGCGGACACTTCTCACCGCGAAGCGATCGCAGGGCTGCGCACTCTAGCACAGCGCGTCACGGGCGTCACGTGATCAGCATCCCGATTTCAATTTTTCCACATTCCAACTGCGGGTTCCGCTGTCCTCTTCTGCTTTGCGCACTGGCACCTAATCACATCTCTCCGACAACCTCGGCACAATTTTTCCAGTACCTGCTAGTGGGTGAACGTGTTCATCGCATGAAACTCGCCCTAGATTTAAAAAGCAATACCATCGTTTTAGTATAACAAAACAACTTCCCTCGTAATTGCCTGTTTTGCTGCTGTGTAGATTTCAAAGCATTCCATGCCAGCACTCTTTCTAACCGAGTCGTTGTACGCGATTTTGTGCGATATTTTTAACCTTTCTAACATTTCTTAGCCCAAGAGTCTGCCTTGAATTCACTGCGCATGACAGGCTGTGAATTCCCCAGTCACGGCCCGGGGACCTAAAGAGAAGTTTCTTTCAATCTGTGTTGTCAAAATGGGGCTGACTATAACTCTGAAGCGTCAGGAATGGGTGTGCTAACTAAAAGTAAACTATAAAGTGACGAAGCACGCAGTCGCCCAGATAGCGGCGATGGCAAGGCATCGGGGTTCGGTTACCACTGTGGACGTGCGTTTTTCACTTTTTTAAAATATAAATTTCAAATGATTACTTCGCTAATCGTACAAGAAAGCCTAACTGCCGTTGTATACTGCCAGCCTTTTGTTCTGTATTTCCTCGGTGAAGGTCACACACACACACACGCACACACACACACGCACACACGCACGCACGCACGCAAACGCACACACAAAGGTCATCGTAGGGGGTGTCGCTGCGCCGTGGTGTGGAGAAGACGCAGCGCAGCTTGATTGGAAGCGTCTGCCAGATGTTGGAGTGCTTCAGAGACTGTTCGCGGACGTAGTTGAGCCAGAGGGCCACCTCGAACTTGAAGAGCCATCCTCTGAGGTTGTGTGGCTCGAACGCCGGTACTGGCGGATCCCCCCACGTCGCTATGTCGGTGTGCCGCTGGCCTGGTAACAGGCGCGGAACTCCCGGGTCACCACACGTATGGAGCGTAATCGGTTGGTGTGGTTGATGTGGCTTTCTACATTTATTTGGAGAGCATAGACCCGGCCAGAGGTGGAGCGGCGAAGACGAGCTACCGCTAGCTGCACGGTCTTGTTCGATCTCTCGCGTGATACTGCTGACTCTGGAAATGAACCGCTGATGATGATTGAGGCGCTCACGATGACGATGGCGATGGTTTCGCTGCAGGGCTCCCCCCTAGCGCGTTGCTCGTTGTGAGAAATAGAGGACGGATGGTGGGCGAAAAAAAAACTATGTACAGGTATGAACACCGGCGATTAGTAAGGTATGTCCGCGGTCAATGTCCTTATTGGCGGTGAGCGCGAACACAGGAGGCGATGCGAAGCGCGCCCCCGTGACGTCAGCTTAGGGATTCTCGCGTTTGTCGTCTGCTTCACTCAGGATCGCTCTCCCTGCTGTTTCTTCGCGCTCGGTCAACGTCTGATGCTTGTCCGCACCAGAATTGGCGTGTGGGTAACTTTTTATCATAATAATAGGCTTAAAATCGCATACACTAGCTCATGGTGTCAATTAAAGTATACTTTTGGATACCGCTACGGGAGAAACATTGCCGGCGCCACCCCATTCCTTGCGAAGCCGGTCCTGTGCGGAGCGCGAAGAGTCGGAGCTAGGCGTCAGCTTCTCGTGTAAGCATTCGAACAAAAGGAACAGTCAGCTTCTAATAACCGACAACAGCGAAAATGAAAGACCAAAACAAATTCTAGGCCTTCAGCAGTGTCGGCTTTGGCAGAAGGCATCACGATTCCCGGTAATCATATGTAAGGTAAAACAGTTTTTGCAACCTTGCCGAACGCTCGAACGCGTTTTTGTCACATCACTTTACGTTGTCGAGGCATGAGTTTGCCGACATGCACTATAGACTGCAAAATCTGTAGGTTGAGTTCCAAATAACCCAGTGTGTATATACGCGCGTGTTGATTCTATACCAGGCATCTAACCAGTATGGAGGTTTATTGAGTAAAACGAGTCACGTCTTTGTTAATTTTATAGTAACACATATATGTTTGTTAAGACCTGGAGGGATATTTCGGGACATTTTGCACAGCCGTATCTTCCCGATATTCGGATATGCGTTATAGGAAAACTGCACTCAAGAGGAGAAAGAGGAGGAAGGGGCCGAGGAGAAAACTTTGTTTAACAATTAAATCGATCTGGTTAGTGGGCCGGGTCCTCAGTCCAGGACAAGAGTAAAAGTAATTTTCTTCAAATCATAGAACACCATCTCGAGTAGAATAGGATTTGTTCTTCTCGCCTGGAAGGGATGAAAAGCAATAAAGAGCTACTTGGAATTCTTCTTCGGTTTCGAGTCTTGTAATATATGCAGGTATACTATTTATTACGTTAGTTAGCGAGTATATCATGCCGTCAACACAGTAATCGTCATCATTGTTCGAGTTGAGAGTCAGTTCATTATGATAACGATATAATTACGACAGAAATTCGGAGCACAAAAGCCGCCTTCGAGTACTGTGGACCACGTTGTTTAGGGCGCGATCGCGGTGGCGTAGCACAAACCGTCTCATTTTATTTGCATGTGAATAAACAAAGCACGCTGCGGATATGCACCTTGCAATTGCACGCAGCCGTAATGAAAGCCAATTTGTGAAGAAGGGAATGTATGCCATACAAAATGAAGGAAATATCCACACGACCTTTATGAGGCTCCCAAACATCCCGAAACCTCCTAATAAGAAGTTGGTGACGGCGCAGAAAAATTAATGCGTTGGGCAGAAAAAAAAAAGCAAGGAACATTAATCCGACACAAGACAACAACGAAAGAAACAGAAGAAAGCCACTTTATTTCCTGCTGTGCGATGAGCGTGTAGAGGCCCCTGCTTGGTACGTAGTAATAGACTGTTGAGCCTTCATAGGAGCATCTCAAAAATACTGCAGGGAAGCCTACGCATTTTGAATACTTATCGAGAAGCTCTGATCGCTGATCCTCGCGAATAAGCAAGAAAGGACGAGTTACACACGATCTTCTGACCGATACTCTGAAGAAAGTTGTTCTCTATCTCTTCGTGTGTTGCAAACTTGTGGGGGATACAGCTTCAAATTATTCAGATGCGTCAGAAGCTGGCAAAATAGCTGAGTCGCTAGAAATACGCTTTTTAACGCACTACAGCAACGAAGCGGGCGATTTCTAGCCCAGGCACTGTTGCCCCTCACAAGCGGAGTGTAGCAGACGACAGCGGCGCGAATCCCTAAGCCGACGTCAGAGCCAGGGGGCGCCACTCAAAGATCTCACCGCCAATCCTGTCCTAGTAGGTGCACGGAGGGCGTCCGGTGAGTGCACTTCCCTCGGGGGGCCTTGCCTTGCAGTGGCGCAGTGGTCGAAGGCGGAAACTAGCGTCGTGCAGTGCGGAAGCTGCTAGCAGTGCCCAGAGATGAGAGTGATGTCCCCAAAGTTGCATTGCACTGTCGGAGCCGCAAAACCTGCCAAGGGACCGGGAAGACACGGCGTACGAGTGTTGGGCGGCTCCACCATGTAGACAGCTTTGTCGTTGCGCGACGCACGACCACCTGTGCGGCGTAAGTGGCGCAGTCGCCGCCGTGTTTGTCTAAAGATGGGCTTCTGATGGTCCATTGACCGTCGTGGTGGCTTGAAGTGACGCTACTTATATTGGGCCATGGTAGGCGGGTAACGTAGCAGAGTGGTGAATGCCCTCCGAACTCGAACGAAAGGTTGTAGATCGGGACGAACGAACAGTCGCCTCCACAGAGCATGTGTCGTCCGGACTGCCGTAGAAGTGTTGGATTGATGTGGAGCGATGAGTCGGCCGCAAGGTGCACAAAGTTTGTGCATTCGCGTGTAGCTGCTCTGACTCGGACCGGAAGACACGGCGTCGTTTGGCGAAGGACCAGAAATGTCGTCGTAGGGGGTTTCGCTGCGCGTTATTTCTTCTGCAATTGCATTTATAGTTGCGCAGATATTATTGTTTGTACAGAGACTTGGCTGTCAGCTAAAATAAATAGTGAGATATGTGCATGCGAAAAATCATACAAAATTTGTCGTTGCGACCACGACGTACGTTCTATGGAAGGTGTATTGATTGGTGTCAGCAGTGCTCTGAAATCTGATGTGCTTAGTGTCTCTTCCAGCTTAGAACATGTCTATGTACGAATCTGTCTCCCCAGCCAAGATTTCATTCTCTGTGCCTGTTAAAGGTCGCCTACCACAGCGCCCTGGTTTTCTGTCGAACTACATGGTGTTTTAAACAATGTCATTATTACACACCCGAATTTGCCCTTATTTCTATTTGGAGACTTTAACCTACCCAACATAAAGTGGCAAAGCGACCTTGTAACTCTTACTCAAAATTTGTCTCAGTCTGTTGACTTCCCAAACGCATGTTTTGACTTCAATCTAAGCCAACTCGTTCACAAACCCGCACACACTACCACTACTTCTTCCAACACCTTAGACTTTCTCTTAACAAACACGCCAGACTTCTTTAATTCACTTAGTTACCTTCAAGAAATATGTGATCACTCAAAGTTACACTTTATTCTAATGGCACGTGTTCCTTCTAAAAAAGTTTAGAAATATCCGGGATTACACTAGAGCAGACATCAAGGTCAATAACAGAAGAAATGGAGCGATTCCTGAAGAGCGACTCGTAAACGATTCGTGAACTTTGAAGAACGGTCAATACAAGAAAACTAGTCTATTTTTGAAAATAAACTTTTATATTTAGTTCACCCTTACGTTCCACAAATAAATGTCCGCCCTAACCCCCCGTTCGCAATGGTTCAATGAATGCTGCCCTTCGACCCCTACACAACAAAAAAATCCATTGTTTCGCTCTGCCTAGGGAGTAGAAAGACCCGACTGCTGGCCCCAGTACCAAAACGCTAACGCCGAATACGTCCGCAAACCTTCTAATGCGAAAAACGCTTAGTATAACTTTATCGTTCCCTCTTATCTACAAAACAATCTACGAAAAGTTTCGTCTATTGTGAACGGTAACCTCTAGAAACGCGTGCAATTAACAAACTGTGGCGTACCTGTTCCAAATAATGAACGCTGCAAGCTTTTAAACGATGCATTTTGTTCAGTTTTTCCGCAAAGCTCCCCATCTTCTGTTACAATAGCCTCCAGCCATACTTTTCCACATGAACTATATTATTATTTATTGGGTACGAGTTACAAAACTGATCAGCAACTTCAAATATGTCTTCTTTAGTGGGTCCTGGCGGCATAAATTCTAAAATATTGAAATGCACAGAGTTGTTCTCATCAATAATTCTTTTAGAGATGTTTTATCAGCCTTTGCAGTCTTCATACCTACCTGGCGATTGGAAACAGGGCAAGGTGGTTTCCGTTCATAAATCAGGTAACACTAATTCGCTAGAGAACTACCGTCCCATTTTATTGACGAGCATTCAATGTAAAATGTTAGGGAAAATATTATATTCCCATTTATTAGTTTTCTCGAAGCAAATTCCTTTTTCAGCAACTGTCCGCATGACTTCAGGACGATGTTGAAATGCGAAACCCCGATTTTGTTCTTTACTAACGACCTGTTTGTTAGCGATGATCAAGGTTTCCACACTGACTGCATTTTTCTTGATTTTGCGGAAGCCTTTGACACTATTTCACGACTTGCTAATTCTGAAGCTTAGCAAACTCAACATTGACCCTTATGTTCTCTCTTGGATTAGAGGCTTTTTTTTAACCGAACCCACTACGTAACTGCTAATCTCTGTTCATCCCCTCCTATGCTGTAACGTCTGGCGCACCTCAAGGGTCACTGTTGGGGCAAGTGCTCTTTCTTATTTACAATACGATTCCCCTAACCTCATCACTTTTTCAACACTTAAACCCTTCGCTGATGATTGTGTATTGAATCTAAAAACTTCTACCCCAGTTGACATCTTCAAACTTAAACCGTTCCTAACAACCTATTCGATTTCTGCAATAAATAGGCCATACGGCGTAACGTAACGAAGTGAGAATGAATGAAAAATTCGCGTCGTGATAATACCGTTCGAACGTATACGCATAGTATTCATGGCGCTTCTTTATCACACGTGAATTTATACAAATACCTCGGTCTTCATATTACAAATATTCTGTCTGGGCAGGTGCATGTCGAATATATAAGTAACAATTTTAATCGAATGTTCGGATATTTAAGTCGTAATTTTTCATCTGCACATTCATCGCAGAGGCTAACTCTTTACAAAGCGCTAGTACGACAAAAATTAAAATGCACGTTTGAAATCTGGGATACTTCCAAACATACTCTCATCCTCGCCCTCGGTTCGATTCAAAACTGCGTAGCTCATTTCGAATTTTTTAACCACTATCGCCATTCTAGCGTAACTGCAATGACGACGTCGCTAAACTTGCCTGACCTGTCATTTTACCGTAAGTGTTCACGGCTTTCACTCCTTAAGGAAATATTTCATTACAACCCCATTTTAAAAAAACACCTTTTCACAAACCCCTTATAAATTTTCTCCCATTTGGGCCCTGGCTTAAAAGTTGGTGTGCCATCTAGTCGGACTAATCTTTATCGTGATTCTTTTGTTCCACGAAGACGCAGGGACTGGAACCACCTTCGCGCCGTAATCGCCTCCATCAGGGACGTAAATAACTTCAAGGTCATCACCGGAGGAGTCACTAGCTCGGAAGTAACGGGTTCGGACGTTGCTCGTTCGGCTCCTGCATTTTTGCAACGTTTCTGGAGATTTTTCGAAGGTTTTTCTCTGAACTTTCTGCATTTTTGGATTCGTGAAGTCAAGAGGAACATGCTGATACCCGACTTTTATGGGTGGGTGGACTTTTTTTACTTTTATGGCCGCTTTTCTAGCGACTGCGCCGTAACTGTGGAAACGCTAACCGCGGTCGTGTGGCGAGGCATCGCTCGCCTTCCCTTTCTCGCCGGGAGCTCTTTTCACGGACTTTGTGATGGAGTGCGAGGTAGAAGGGCAGCCCTTAACCTCCGAGAACTTTACTAAAGACTTCGGGTGGCAGCACGTTGCCTCCCGACGTTCTTCAGTGAGAAACGCGGCCATCAAGCAGATTGGCGGCAATGCGAGCGGACTTAAGCCTAACGTCGATTCGAACGCTATGGGCCGCGCCGACCGCGCCGACCTTAAAAGCAAGATCATTCGAGGGGCCAGGATGCCTCCGCTGCCCAAAGAAGAAGAGAAGACCGTCGTGCGGCCCCGGGGAGGCCTCTGTATCAGCAAAGGTTGGACCTACCGCCGTCGCCGACGCCACACGGCAAGCTGCCGGGCTCGCTCTGGCGACGCGGGACAACGACACGATGTGTCCCAACTTTAAACTAAATAATATGATGATAAGCACACCCAGCAGGGACAACGCTGCATGCAAGTCGGCATCGAGGGCATCTCCGTCGCGGGTCAACGCTTCGAGGGGAGCGCTTACGAGGCAGCACCCCACTCCAAATGCAAGGGCGTCATTCTAGGCGTTCCTGTCAGCGACGGACCCGCGGAGATCGAAAAAAAGCTGGTCAGTTCAAGAAACCCCGCGGTGCTCGGCGCCTAACGAATCAAGAAAACTGGCACCGTAGTGGTGCTGTTCGACGGGTACAGGATGCCTAATTTCGTCTCTTAGGCGGCACTATGATCAGGTGCACTTAATTTCGCAAGCAACTGGACGTGTGCTACAGCTGCGGCCTCTACACGTGGCGGAAGGCAACCGTTCCTCGCTTGGGCCGATTTGGTGCGTCCCAACCCCAGCGCCAATACTGGGGCCGCTCCAGGCGCTCGTAACAACCCGCTCCCAGAGCAAGCTAGGGAAGCGGAAGTCAGTCGCTTACGCAAAGAGAACGACGACCTTAAGAAAATGATCAACAGGCTAGTTATTGTAATGAAAGAAATCAGAAAACTCGTTTCGAATACGTCGGGTAACGGTGAGGCAGTCAGGGCCACCGAGACTCCAGTCCCGGCTCCGGTAGACGGTACTGCAACATCCTCGGAACGCAGGGCAGTGGTCGATGACACATGTGAGTCGGGAGTGTTGACCGCAGAACTTGGCGAGATTAAGCAAACGCGCACTGCGCTCGCAGACGGCCTCAAACAGGTCACCGCTAGCGTCAGCCTTCTTAGCGACAGCGTTCAGCAAATTCAGGTTGCGCTCGGGGATTCCAACAGCGGCCTCGGAGCTCTCGCAGATCGCATCGACACCATTGAGGCGCGAACGGCTTCACCTACCACTGTCGTACATCGTCTAACCGTTCCCACCATACTGAGGGAAGCTACGCTTAAGTATCCCACCAACGCGGGTACAGAATGGCCCGTTCTTAGCGCAACCTTAACTGCCCCGCTAGGCGGGGCAGTTCAGGTTCCACTAAGACTTAAAGAGCCGCGAAGCGCTACGCTCACTCGATTCACTACGCTCACTACGATTCACTCATTCGTCAAGCTCGACTTCAAACCGCGCTGTAAGGAACCAAATAGTCACTTTTCTTTGCTATTTTTCTCTTCTGTGCGATCATGTGACCCAACAGCTTATTAGGAATAGTATGGACAAAGGCCATGCATTGGGCTTTCTTTGTCATTGAGAGGCTTGTACTGCCCTCATGTGTTGCGGTTACGCCAAAGACATAATTTTTTGTTTATTGCCAAACATAAAAGCAAAATACTGCACGTTATTTGTATGCTCCATGATCGCTAACTTGGAAGCAGTTATAATTTGTTTCGGTAAGAAACATGCTTTAATCCCTTTAAACAGCGCGCATGCGAAACTGCGCCTGCTCCAAATTGCCGCACATTTCGCGGCGCCGTAAGCAGGGGCAATTGGTTGCCCTATTTTGCTTGTATTTTGCGACAAAAACAGCCGCCATTTTCAAGCTGGTACGTAGCATTACGTCACTTCTACGCAGGCTGAAGTTGCCAATGCATGACGTAATAGTTCCCGCCAACTGTTTAAATTACGTGACGCCTTCTCAGCCAATCACCGGGGGGGGGGGGGGGGGGTGTATTACAAGCAGTATTTTTGTTTAATAGCAAAGACAGGCTTACGTTGTCATGTCCGCTGCCTTTAGTCTGGTTTTTCATTGCCGGCAAGAATTATGCGTCTTTTGTAACGAGAAATGAGGCAAACTTTAGTACAGGTGTCTGTAAACGACATGAAACGTCAAAATGACGACAGCACTCACAACCGCTTTGTCAACCGGAAGCACGTGACCAAACTTGAAAGCCAATAAGAACGAATTTCCGGCAAATTGCCAGAATTGCCGGCAATTTGTGCAGTCCAGAATAGGGCCCCTAATACCGGAAATCTTAGCCAGTCAGTCCACATTCTAAATGGCCTTTACAGGGAAGGAGACGGAAGAAAGATAAAACATAACTGGCGGCCCTGATCATTTTCCAGGTTTTGTATAGCCTGTCGTTAATAAAAGTAGCCTGCACTGACGAAGGCATCAACTCAGAGACCAATATAGGGAAGGTCTGAAGATGCCTATTTTCATGACTTCCGCAAGGCAACTTGATTTTGTCATGGAACCTAAACATAGCTACAATAGGCAGAATCTGAGCGAGATGGATCATAATTGAATAGATACTCGTCAGCCTAAATTTAACTGCGCACACAAAGTTCTTGTTAACGCTTGTGCTTCATCTTTCAGCTTTGTCTCTTGACCTAAAGTTAGACTGACCACTATTTATTAAATAAATAATGCCTTTTACAAATAATACAGGCTCGTCTCGAAGCGAATAGTCACGTTTGATAAAAAAACTAGCACCGTTCATCATAATAAATGGAGTATGAATTTCAGTGCTAATCATTTGGACGGCGTAATAAATATGTCACCGATCCGCCTCCTTTCATTTAAAGCCCTTCCCCAACCGAAAAACTTAGAACCAAACTCACGTAAGGACAGGCGACAAGCCAGTATAATATTCTTTCGAAGGAAGTTTGAAAACGATGAAAACACAGTATGCGCCAAAGCCGGCACAACGACTGTCGAAGGCAACAATGTTATAGTGGACGTCCCTGGTCATTGCTGTGACGTCACAACCGTCCTGCACTCAGGAACGGGAAAGGCAAAATTCTGAACCTTCCTTGTGGCGATAAACATATCGATGCGGGTTAAATAATTAATATTTACTCTGAACATGCCATTAGTGTTCTAGATACAGGCAGGAAATCTAATCGCCTGTGTAAAATTCTCCAAGCCACAATGATAGAAGGTAAAACAACAATACAGCCAGGTACAAGATTCCCGAAAAGAAAGTAGCAGCTGCCTGAGATGTACACAAACTTACATATCATGCTCCGTATTAACCACGATGACTGCAGTCCATTCCATAAAGAAATGAGAACTTCTCCTTATTCTAAGCTTACAGGAACATCGTCTTTTCTCGTGCACACGGGAATCTCAGCGCCGGAGAATCTCGTACTCTGCGCAGAACACAATCCAACACATATATCCAGAAATCTAGAGTAGCGATAAGGTTTAGTTGAAAAAAAAAGGTCCTCAGCTCTTGCGCTATCATTAAAGTTGTTTTCTCTCGGTATCTGTTTCTGTCTACGACATTATCTTAGAACTCTCCGCCATTGTTGAAACACCCACTCTCTTCTGCTCAACATCGCGCTATCTGAGGATATGCTTAAGCACAAGACAACATTATATATTCCGGGTGCGTAGATATAAGACAGGGTTTCTCCTTCTCTACATTATAAAAACTAGAACTTTCTCTCAGGTCACGACGCTTGTGAATAAATACACTTACAGAGACACTAAAATGATTTGTAAACACTGCGGGATAACTAGCGCAAATTGTATTGCGGAGTCAATAGGTAATATTGCGACCACTGTGAGTGCGTTTACGCCATGTTACGTGGCAGCAAAATCAATTCGAAAATGCTGTCCTCCTCTCTGTATCCTCGCCCATTTTCTTTGCCGTTTTCGTGTGACGTCAGGAGAAAATGACTTGGTTTGACGGCGCTACTGCACGGCTCGCCGACCTGCCGACAGAGTCAGTCGGCACAGTGTTTAGTCCGCCGGCCACCGACGGGTCGTTGCAATTCGTTGGCTGAGTTGAAGCTCAGCCACGACACGTTAGTGAATTGAAGCATTGAAGCATATGCTTTTCTGTACTTTGTCAGTTTGTACACATTATCAAGCTCTAAGTCCAGGTCGCTCCACACAAGCGCTGCACAAGCGCACATGCGACGCTTCGCTGACTGGTACGCTAGTAGGAAAATCAAAGGCCACTTGAAGGTAGGAGAAGAGTCAGCTCAATCAGTAGAGGTACTAAAAAATAAACTCAACTGAAACTTTTACCGTACAGCGTAAGACTAAGGAGCAGGAAGCAGTTTGTTGAGCTAGGTAAACAAGCACAGCGGTCAGGAGCCCGACCACTCATCTGCGAACGCTTTCCCGTCAAACAACTGCAATTGCTAGACGTGAGATATTGTGTAAATCTGGTGACCCTTATTGCACAAGCGCTATAAAACAAACAGTCACTTAATCTGCTTGAAATGCTAAAACTAGATAAAAGTGTAAACTGGTTATACTTTCTATAACATATATTCCCAGCGCCGGCAGCGCTGGCCCGTGGCCGAGTGGTCTGAAGCACTTGGTATCTTATTTTGCAAGACGCAATTTCGAATAACCGAGAGTACGTTCTTTTTTCTAAGTTGGTTTTTTGTGATTAGATTTTTTTTTTGTTTTGGGGGGATGTTTTTTATACTGAGTTCAAAATTTTTCGGCTGTAACGTTCACTGCTCCACAAGCGAGCTGGCCGAACGCGCGAAGACTGACACTGACGCGCTAGCGAGTTCCTGGCGGGATGCTGCCATAAGCACCGACTGCTTGCGGGCAGTGGCCACAGGCCAGAATCAGAAGACTATTGGCCTGCTGTGAACACGCTATTTACAATACATGCATGAGTAAGTGAAGCTGCAAGTATGGGGAAAAGCGCGTGGCATTTCAGCGTCTGCGGAGACGTGGAGGGGGTTCATCCACTGCGTAGGTCTCGGCTAGTGATTGCTACTATTCCAAGCCGTCCTCGGAGGCTTATCTTAGGCAAGTAGAGCCGGCAACGTCGCAGAAGCGCGCTGTGACCATTATTAAGATAGCGAGAATGCCCATCGAACGATAACGTCGGATGTCAAGCATGTTTCTTTACAGAACCAAAACCGAAACTTGTTTGAAGGGTAACTTTGGACATTGTCGAATCAGGGTGCACATCCTCCCAACGTCGCAGCCTTTAGTTGGTGCGGCCGCAGCAGACCGCTCATGATAGTTTGTCTTCTTTGGGGCTTTATAAAACATTTACCCTCTTTTCAACCGCAGAAACGATGATAAATGTGCTAATTTGAGCCCGTCGGCGCAATGCGATCAAAAACGGGAGCGTGACAAATTCACTTCAGCGTCCCTTTAGGCATCGGCACTCTCATCTTCTTGTTCAAAGAGGCCTCTTGCCTCTTGTTGCCTACTCCGGGAACTATACCAAATTACAGGGATCAATAAAAGCACGTTTAAAAAAATTCCTACAACTACAACCAACTTTTTCTTTGAAGCGTGTAAAATGCCGTAATTACTTTATAGGAGCCGAAAGGTCACCACCGTTCGGAACACCACCGCCTGTTGAAAACAAAAGCGTCTTTGTAAAGCCGGAATGAATTGGTTCGCTGCTTTGATTGAGAAATGTTTTCGCAGTATTGCTTCTATGAACGTCTACAGGCATGCCGCAATGTCACAAAACCTTGAAAATATTTCGAAGATGCGCCACGTCCAACCGGAAACAATGAAGCTCACAGCCTTGAAAGAATAGTTCTCCCAGTGCTTTTAAAAACACCGAACCCCCCAATGCCCGCAAAAGTACGCCAAATATTTTTCTAATAGGAGAGAAAAGTAACATTCAGTTTCAAATTGTTTCAAGCCGCAAAATCTTGAATTACCTGGAACTATAAAGAAGTGGGCAATCTCGTGTACTTCAAGGTTTCGCGGACAGATACACAGGTGCATGCATGCAGGCGCGCGCGGACGCACTCACGTACGCACGCACGTACGAAAGATCGCCCACACAGTCAAAATCTCACAAAAGCTCCCAGCGCATTCACAGTTGCTTATGAATGAAGGAGAATGCCTAAGAGAATATTAACAAAAAGTAACTCTTAAATTGTCATTTGAGTTGTTAACAGGCAATATTACCGTTTTGGTATGACAAAATCAGAGATAGCTGCGGGAAGGAGACTACGTACGCGAAGCAAAATAACTGCGTATCTTTAGCTCTGTTTGTTTCGTTAGTGTTCTTTGACGCAAACGCTTTAGTTTTGGCTCTGAGGTAAAGTTAAAGAAACAAGGTGCATTGCACCGAAAGTTCATCCTTTACTTCAAGCGATATCCCAGGCGTAAGCAGAAAGAGGTGGCGTTATCAAACAAGTAGTAAAAGAGAAACTGCAGAGGTATTTTGCATTGTGCTTGAAACAAAAATTTTCTACCTACTACTGTACTTGACCCAGTTTTACCTATTCTCACAGTGAACTGCCATCTGCGGGAAATGTCAGCATCAGCTTGGTGGCAGCTCGTACAGAGTTGTTGTGAAGTTCATTTACTCGCTGTGGTGCCACACGTCACTCTCCACTGCAACGCTTTCTAAGCAAAAAGATTTCTGTTTCTATTTAATATTGCAGTTGCACTAGAATGAAAATACTTATCAAGCAATTTTTTTCTAGACGTGCGAGTTCACTTTGAATACGATATTTGATGGATGGTTTGCTTACCGCACCTTCAAGGATCCAAAGAGATCGAACAACAAAAAATTTTACAAGTACAAGACAGTGGGCGTTGGAACTCTTTTTAATATTACCCAAGGACTATATAGAATAAATGTCTCCCGACTGCTGTTTCGATTAAAAGGAAAGTACACGGAGACGTGGAAGTGTTGGTGAAGCCCCATAAAAAATGTCGATGCTTCCATGTAGTTGCATGTGCGCCGAAATAAATTGCAATAGCATAACGGCTCATCTCTTTGCAGCGCGTGGGCACAAATGCGTTCTCGCTATTCCTTAGATAACTAATTTTGTCCTAATTATGATCACGCACATTCATAACCAGCCGAACCGTTTCGGCGTAGTTGTACTTCAGAACAGTAAAACAAAGGTTAAGAAGTGCCGTTAAATTGAAATTCGGTAACTTGGCTTCTTGTCATCCTTCCAACCCCTCTGCATATCTTTCAGCACGAATGTCTATTGAAAATATCTTTGTAACTTATAAACCAAGGACGCGGTCAAAAAGGTTTATTGGGCCTGGTTACATGAACAGAAAACATCATATCCAGATAACGTGCCTGCGGCTCTTTGTCCATGTGTAGTTGAATAAACTAACCAGTGGAAGAACAGTTCACACAGAAGAGAAACAGTGCATGGCCAAATATGCACTATGGAATGCGTTTTTCGTCTGAGTGGAGCGTTCTTGCACTGGTTTCTTTACAAAATGAATACAATCCGAAACACAAAACATGTCGAGATTTTTGTATGATTTTTTAGCTTGTAAAATGTTTTTTTGTAGTCAAAATACGGCTCGGCTCAGACACAAATGCACATAATCGATTTTTTTTTGTCTCCCGCAAAAAGATGATAACACTCCACGCGGGTACTGAAAATTATCACTGTAGACTATACGCACCTGCACCTGAGACACACTCCGGCTAAAGCACACTAACGAGCAATACTACCCTTTTACATTTTATGAACCGTGTCTTGGGAACAGTGTGTCACCGATTGCGATAAAATTATAGTGAAACACCCTGAGTGCTTCATTATTGTTAGACTGATAATACCTAAAGATTCATACATAAACATTTCAGGATGCTTGAGCTGCTAAGTGTGCTTTTAAACAAGATGAGGGCTTGGTCGAGGTGCGGTGGACCTTGCACCAGTATTGAAAACCTGCATACCGGTGTTTCCCTCTCGCACACTATCCCAGGAGTTCTTTCAGTTTTAACCGTGTCAGTGGTACCCTTTACTCACCTTACCAGCAGTAATGGTAACCTGTCGCACATTTTATTGCCTGCAAATATCGGTTTGAGCCGCCGCCCTACCGTGTTAACGTATTGTGTCACCTACTAAGCCCTACACTGCTACCACAATTCATTTTATAACATGCAGAGTACGCGACGGGTTGCGTGAAAAAGCCGAAATGCGGGCGCATTGCGTTACTGAAGATGTCGGAGTGCAGCTCCATCACCATCAAAAACACTGCCCACAAGGAAGGGGCACTTTTTACCATCGCGACCTATATCGCCCACTCCACAGGTGTTCACGGCTGGTAATTATGAACTGCCTAAACTCAGAGTTGTTAAATCACCTTTACGGACGCCACAACAATCAGCACAATAGAGCAGACAGAAAATATTTAGTTCGGCGTTTATATCACGCAGTCGAACTGGGTAGTACAACGAATTTGAAAAATAGAAGAATGTAAGTAGTTTAACTCACACACAAACAGAAGCATATTCGGACATCAAAAAAACTACTCAATGCTCAAGCCACAAATGCAGCAGGCGTTAGAAAAGCACTTTTAGCAGCTATACCACGTGAATACAGAGACAAGGAACCAAAATGCTAAATAACAATATAGCTCTGTGCGTGAGATGGTTGGACGCGGATTACAAGGTGAAAGTTAAAAACCAAAAAATAAAATGAAAGCGGTGTTTCAACAGCAGAGCACGCTAGAAAAACGCTGGCTTGTGCATTGTTTGAAAGAGATATTTTTGCATACTACAGTAAAAGTTTTTTCAGAGCAGGTACTCCCGTCAGATCCGACAGATATCAGGAGCACGAGCAAGTTTCGGCCTCGCTTCTTACATTTTGTCTTAAACCATACAGAATAGAAAATTTGGCCATAAGTAAACATTCAGTGCCTTAAAACCACATACCTTCCCGAAATGCCCGCCTTGCATTGCTCCGACTGCCTCCGCGAGTGCAAATAAAGAACAAGGTGCGAAAGAATGCAGGTGTGAGGCAAGCCACTGCTGGGGGTTCCACCTTTCAGTAATGATAGACTTCAGATTTTGTCGCGGGTTTTGAGCGGCACTGCCTTCTCAGCAAGGAATACTTTAACAACAAACACTCTTGAGCCCAACGTAACTTTTTTATGTTTTGTGCAGTGTTGTTTTATGCAGAAACAATTGTTGCTTCCAAAGGCTGCAGGAGCCTCCACTTTTGAAACTGTTTGGTGTCATATGCTTCCTTACCAGAGCTATAAATTTTAGGACACGCTAGGTTACGACAAAGGCGCGTTCCATCAAGATAAAAGAAGCGGATGCTATCGTAGTTGTATTGCTTTGTTCGTCATGTATTGAGTACATAAGTAAATGCACGACAAGGGGACGTCATGTGGCTACAAACATCACAATGGGGAGCTCAGTGCCAAACAATGCCGTAAAAAAGTGGGACAAACCCAACGAGAATTTGTTGTCTCCAGCATGGCTCCTCAGCATTGATAACCGGCTGTTCAACAAAACTAAGTAAGAGCAGTGGTTAGGAGATTATTATAGTGGAACTACAATAATGTTAATGGCAAGTGGCGCTGCGCTGCAGTGAAGACTCGTTTGAGGCGCGGAACAGAGACCTTGTAAATAACAAACAACCGCAGCATCTCCACCGCTTTGAGCACACATTCTCATACAATTCAGCCAACTGCGAATAATATTTCCTCCAAATGCTCTCCTTACAACGCCTGCCCACCACCGCTTTCAGGGTGTTGTTGACCGTCTCCGGATTCACATGTTCGAGCCCACCTAACTCGGCCGAAACATAAGGGACTCATTCACTAAGCGGAGTTTAGTCCTTCTTTGTTTTCGTAAGACCGGAAACCAACCACTGGGCAGTTTTAATCTGCAATAAAAAAGTGTGATAACAACGTCCTACGCTGTAATTAGGCGAGCAGCAAAAAATATCACCGCGCTAGTTCTTCATCACCAGCCCTATTCCAAGCGTGCCTCTAGATCTTACAAGAAATGGTTGTGAACATCAGGGTAATGCAAACATTCATACCAGTGTGTCTTTAGCGAAGTAGCAAAATGGGAACGATGGCTTTTATTTTCAGATAAGCTTTCCGCAATCTTTGTAGCAATGAGTGGTATTAGTGCCAAGGTTAGACACTTCACCTTCATTAAGGACAAAACCACCGTGCATATCTTTTTATTACATGGAGAACTAAAGGACCAAGCACTAGAAAGCTAAAAAAGTGTTACGATTCACCAAACAAGCGTATCGCCCCCTAGTTACCAAAGATTTTTTGTTTATAAACATCACCTACATAGGACATTGTTAAAGGTTTCCTAATGTCGATGACGCTAACCCTGTCCTAAGAGTGGCAAATTACATTATTTTTATAGTTATTTGCTGGCATCGTTGTTTTTATATTTGTTGCTAAGGCGCAACGATCTCACCTGCTGTATCATCGTTAGACGTATTATTCGCGCTGACAAAGGACACGGATCATATATACAAGCTTATCAAGAAATAACCAACCTCTCTTGAACTTTGAAAATTTGCAACGCTAACCAGACATCGGGTTAGTGACAATACAACCGGGATGGCCTCGACCGAGCCTTCGTACAGCCTCGACCGGGACGGTCACTTATGAAGCGTTGGATATGTCACGGGAAGAAAAAAAGACAGCTGTTGCTACAACCTCCGTAGAAGGAGGAGAAGAAGAGCCAACTGTGCGGGCTCGCTCGTTACCGACATCGTGTGCATAGTATAAGCACATCGCTCGCACCTTCAATGGTTCACTTATTGTATCCCGCAGCCGCTTAACAATATTATGTCCTACACAACCATTCAGAGTTGTAGTAGCCACGTGCAACTTGCTATTCTTGAGCTCTCAATATCGGATGTGACGACATGTTTGGGCTTGAACTGTGCGTATCTCGCCGAGCCATTACGCATCTTATTTAACGTTGTGCGACAACCGTCGCGTCCGCACTGGTAAACAATCGGAAACGTTTGCAGTTCGAACAACGCTACTGTTATCAATTGTTATTGGTTTGTGCGGGGCACCATTACGCTAGGGACGGATTACAAATTACTCGCATCAGTACTAACAAGACGGCTACAACTTACTTTGCCGGAAGTGATAACATCGTGGCAGGCCGGCTCTTGGCACTTTTTATTGATCGAAGAGCTTTTGTCGAATTTTACGATTAAATTTACACTGGTGGCACAAACGTTTTGACCTGCACATTTTAAAAATTTTACCTGCAAAATAGCAAATTAGACGAAACGTATGCTACAAAAACTATAAATTAAAATTTATTACGAATGACATGCCTTAACAACTGCAGATGAAGGATAACATGTAATACCAGGCTCACGGTGCTATTATAGTGAGGCATTTGTGTTGCTTATTTTATTTTGTCACTTAGCCACAGAAGATGCAACTGTCTTGAAAGGAAAACAAGCTTATTTAAGCAAACTTGGGCTCCTTAAAAACTGGAAAAATACCCAGGCGGCAAGCAATAGTCAAGAAAGTTTCGTTAGCAGACAACGGTCGGTGAATCGAATACCGGGAAGTCTGCTCTGTGGGACTTTATCTTTCGGTACGGGTGTTCCTCGAACCGTCGACTTACATCGATATCCCAGTAAACAAAAGAATACTATTCGCCGCTAGTGAAATTGGGGCAAAACATTCTCCATGTGAAGTGAGACAATCCATGCGGCATAAGAAAGGTATAATGGAACATGCGCTTCACTCGTGACACAGATAGCACATACCTCAACCGCCGGGCGGTAAAAGCAACAACAATATTGCCACGCGGTGAAATGCGACCAACCAACGCACGGTCCGCGGCATTTCCTCCGCTCTAACGCTCCGATGCTAAAATAAAACGACAGTCCGAACAAACAAAAATTCTTCATCTTGCGTAGTACCGTTTTAGCCAAATGACTTGGTCGACATCGGGTCGCTTGCGTCATCGTGATGTTCCAAACTCGCGATCAGGGAGGACCTCATAGGTAAGTTGGTTAACATGTTTTCGATGTTGGTAGGGCCCGAAATACAATCGCAGAAGCTTCTGAATGAGTGCGCATCGTCGGTTAGAAGTCCAGACCCACACACTATCCCCTGGGCGATATTCGGCGCGCCGACGTCGAAGGTTGTAGCGTAGGCCATCCACCAGGTGATGGCTGGTTGCACGAACTCGAACGAGCTGGTGGGCCGCCACCTCGCGCTATGTAACCTTGAACTTCGGCGTTGCAGTCGTTGTGTTCTGCATGCAGAACCATGGCGTCACGCGTCGTAGTCGGCCGCGTTCTGTTGACGAGCTCAAACTTTTTAATCTGCGTAGTTTCCCAAATAGCCGTGTTGTACGCAAACGCGACATACGGAAGGACTTCGTCCAAACTTTTATGCTCAACATCGACGTACATAGAGCGCATATCCGCGACGGTCTTGCTCAGACGTTCCGTTAGTCCGTTCGTTTGGGGGTGGTACGCCGTCGTGCTTCGTTGATCCGTATTGCTGTAGCGTAAGATTCCTTGCATCAGCTCCACAGTAAAGGCCGTGCTGTGGTCCGGGGTGAGAACTTCAGGGGCTCCATGTCGCAGCACTACTTGACTTATGAAGAACTTCGAGACTTCTTGCGTAGTCCCCCTCGGAAGAGCGGCGGTCTCTCGTAGGCGTCGTGTAGTCTGTCGCTACTCCCATCCACTTGTTTTCGGATCTGGACGTAAAGAACAGGCCCAGATGGTACACTCCAATCTGTTGGAAGGCCCTAGATGGGACCGCTATCGGCTCTAGAAGTCCGGCGGGTTGCGTCGGCGGCGTCGTTCGCCGCTGCAAGTCACGTCAGCTCCGCACGTAGTTGATGACGTCGGATGGCGGACGGGGTCAGTAGTACTTCGCCTTTATTTTTGCAATAGTGCGAGGTGTGCCGAGATGTCCAAGAGACGGGTTGTCGTTGCACGCTTCCAAAATTTCCCGACGAAGGTCCGCGGAAGGACAAGAAGATAATTTGTTCTCGTTCCGGTGCTGATATTGTTCTTCATGAGCACGGAGTTTTCAGGCTTAATGCTGGTAAGTTCCGTTGGAATGCCCTAGGCACGGCGACGTTGGGTCCTTCGAGGTTGTTGATCATGCCACGTTAGTCGGAGGTGGCATGCTGCTGGGCAGCTAGGTTGCTCTACGTCACAACTCAGAAGAACGCGCTGTCTTCATTGGAGTATTGCGGTGGTGGGTTCATGGGGGTGTGGGACAGGCAGTCGGCATCGGAGTGTTTTCTGCCGCTTTTATAAACGATCGTAATGTCGAATGTTGCAGGAGCAAGCTCCACCTTCCAAGATGGCCAGAGAGGTCCTTCATATTGTCGAGCCAACACAGTGCATGGTGGTGGGTCACTACCTTGTTTGGTCTATACCATACACGTATTGGCAAAAATTTTGAAATGGCACATATGGTCGAGGCACTCTTCCGCAGAGCCCGAGTAGTTTCCGTCCTCCTTCGACAGACCACTGCGGGCAAAGATGATTACTTTTTCGCAACCGCTTTGTTTTTGACGAGGACGGCAGCCAAGCCTGTATCACTGGAGTCTGTGCGCAGATCCGTTTTGACGTTTTCGCCGATATAGTAGAGCACGGGCTGGTTTTGCAGTCATTGTTGCGTCTCGCAGAATGCTTTTACTTGGCCGTTTTGCCGGCTGTAAAGGGTGTTATCCTTCGTCAAGTGTGTGAGTGGCTCTGCAATGCTTGCGAAGATTGCGAGAAAGCGCTCTTAAATGCGCTCACTCCTATAAATCTTCGCACGCCCCTCCTGTCTTTATGGCTTGGGAAGTTTGCTACGGCCGAAGTTTCCGCCGTGTCAGTCAGAGTCTCGCCGCTTTGGCGACATGGCCTAAAAACTTGAGATCGTTGTGCGTGAAGCGGCAGTTCTAGGGCTTCCGCGTTAACCCAGCGCACGGAGAACAGGTTTCCAGTTCTCCGATGCTTTGGTGTCTTCGTTTCCTATGGTTCACAACACGTTTGGAGCTGACATCGCCCGTGTTCAAAAACCCAGCACCGTCCAGACGAGCGATGAAGCCTTAAATACGACGACGGACTGTTTGAAGCAATAGCGAATGGCACAGCGGGCCCTCCAGACAAAACAGGTTAAAGAAGCCAAGGGTTCACGCCAATCTACGGCTCCGGAGTTGGAGAGCTTGCAGCCTGTGCTTTAGCGCTTGACGACTTGCGAGGCGAAGTTCCGCGCCATCAATAACGAGGTGGAGCCTTTGCTATCTGTCAAATTACTGGAAGCTGAGATAGAGGCTGTGCTAAAGTACGAAGCTGAGGCGCCTAACGCGATATCAAGTTTCAACGCAGTCACAGGATACATAAGGGTACGACGGCGTCAGCAGCAGCATTTGCTACCTAGGTTGACGACTCATCACGAGACATGGTTTATTCTTTTGGTGGTTTAACAGCATTGAGGATTCCATAGTTTTAAATCACGCCATTTCTGGGTGACAGGAGCAAGTAACTGCCATTTTAAGAACAGGTTCAGGCAACTATCAACAGAAACCTGACTTTGAGCGTTAATAACATGTTTCAATACCTGCGGAATTAATATTCCAGATGAGCCCCACCACAATATTCATTGTAGAGGAAACCGAGACATGTTATAAGGATGACACGAGATGCTAGACTCCATATTCAGATATCCCTTCTGCATCGAACAGGAACATATATGCCTTCTCAGTGTTCGCCCCGAGTCTGCTACGCCAAACGCTGTACAGTTGGGCTCGCCGGTGGCACACCATCCATCGCAGCCGATGTCATAAACATTATAAATTCAGCGACTTGCTTAACCCTATAAGAGTAATGGCATAGGTATTACGGTTCTGTTTCAGGGCAGGTGAGCGTTCCAAGGGCCCACCCACTATAGAACGCTCCAGTCAGCGGAACGGTTTTTAATAAAACCAGAGCACCAGCCACACTTCAAATAAGAACTCGCTGATTTAATAACATCGAGAGGATTTAGTGTAAGTAGATACAGAGACACACAAGAAAAAGTCTGAAGAAAGGAAGTCCTCTTCTCAGGCAGCACACGCATGTACCCCCGGCGTCAAAATAAGCCGGGGCACGCAAGCGCGTGACAAAATGCATTGCCGCGACATCTGACGTTTCACTTCTGAGGTCGAGACATTGATGTACGCGTGCGCGTCCAACCACGCTCGCTAGCCTGTATTTTACTTCGCTTCAAACGGTAGCGCTGATCACATTCAGAGCTTAGCGCCAGGGGTCACATTCGTTGCTCAACATGTCTTGCTCGTACACGCATCAGCGGCCGAGGGTGAGAGTGGAGATGCGTTGCTCGGCTTGCGCTGCTATGATAGATAACTAACCTTGCCCGTCTCGCGGTGACAATATTGTGTCCCACATATGCTCTCTCACTACGGTATTTCTAACAGCGACGCTGCTCTTGTGCTGGGCTTGACTACAGCCTGTCCATGTATCGTTTTACGCTCCCACCGGAGTTCCCAGCAAAGCATTTGTGTTTACAGGTAAAGCCGACTTTATGAAGATCGGTGGAAGCTTGGTCTTTGTAAGCTGGCCTTCCGACAATGCCTGTTTCGCAGCCAAGAATAGAAATCAACGGAGAGAGGATGAATAAAGAAAACGGCTTTACTTATATGTTATTAAATGTCTCCAAAAAACCAGTTCTATCAAACTATGCTGATAGGACGATTGTAGCACTATGCCGAGTTTTGTTTACTTGTCGTAATTAGGTAGTGGAGTTTTAAACGTTGGAGAATTAGTTTGTTGTCATTATAACGCAATCTACGGAGAGAGATTGCAATGTATTCGTCAAAACGGTCATAACTGCGTCTCCGCGCTGTTTCAGTAGATATTAGTCACAATCGGTGAAGCGAGTTTTAATATTTTTTTTAAAACATGCAATTGGTTGTTAACGTAGAATGAGGACACAAACAGAATACGAACTGAAGCGCGAAATAATCTATTTTATGAAGGTGTGTTGAGACTTCACCTTGCACATGTTCTGAAATAATTAAAAAGGGGAAACGGGGAAAGAGTTCAGCGTGGTCCTGGGTTTGACAAAAAATTTACAAAAAATTTAGTGCCCTTTCACTCTGTGAAGAAGGAGCACCATCAAAGCTGCGGTGCCGAGCCTCAACGTGAGCTTTCACTGGGTCCAAGGGTGCACGTTGCAAAACACGTTTATTTGTAATTTGCGATTTAACATAGTTCCTGGTTAATGGACTTAATGAACTGTCGATTAAGTAGTTTTCTTCCGGTGGACAAACATGGGGCTGTCCGTTTCTCTTCCGTAGAATCCTATATGTACTGACAGCGGACGAGAATTGCACAATATTTACAATGTCAATGTGAACCATGCAATTTTGAAAAAATATAAATCCCGGCTTTGTGCTAGATTCGTCTTAGCGGCTAATTGTCATATATTTTTTTCGGTAGAGTTTCAATGAAACAAGTTTAAGAGCTACTTCATGTGATGGTATTCCCTCCGAAAATTGACTTGAGTAACTGTTCAGCACTCGATGTGGAAAGGCCATCTTACAAAGATCAAGCTTACAACGATCCCCTAATATCTGCTTCACCTCCTAACACAAATGAATTGCCGGGAAGACCTTTTAAGGAACAGCCCTTAGGCGCCCTTCTCTGTGCTCACCCGCGTCGTGGTCGTCGTGACCGAGCGAACGATGGGAAGACCGACGAGTGAAGGAAAGCAAGGGAGGAGAATGTCACAAAATTGGGAGGGGAGTAGGTTCGCCGTGGTGGCGTGAGCCAGCGCTCTCCGCAAGTGTGCGGTGGGGGAGTATGCTATGCCCGCACGAGGCGCTCGACGCTTGGAGAAAACGTGATGGGGGTGTTCACGCGACAATGATGTGCGTTCGCATAATGCTATGTTCAGACTAAATACGTAACAACCGTATCGTGCGCTATGGACGTAAAAAAACGGCGTTTTACTCGGTTCGGTCGCCTAGGATGTCAATTGACGTCATTACTTAAAGATATTACGACAATTGCGACAATACTCTGAACCCGGCCTAAGAGTCAGTGCTTGTCTACATCTTGTCTACATTCTTTTCGCCATTGTTCTATTACCGGAGACGATCTTCTGGATCCTCGCCAGAGACAGCTTTCCTGTAAAAAAGAATACATTATTTAAAACTAAAATAGCAGCCCTGTTTTTATGTATCCTTTTCAGAGCAGCGCAGAGCGAGCAATGCATCTTCACCCTCGCCCTCGGCCGCTGAAGCGTGTGCGAGCAAGAGGGGTTGCCCAAAGAAAGCGGCCTCTGGCGCGAAGCGCTGAATGTGACAAGCGTTGCCGTTTGAAGCGAATGAAAAGACAGGCTACCGAGCGTGGTTGGACGCACACGCGCACATCGGTGTCTCGACACCAGACGTGCAGCGCCAGATGTCGCGGCGGTGCATTTTGCCACGTGCTCGCGTGCCCCCGCTTATTTTGAAGCCGGGTGTACGGCTAAGCATAAGCTGTCCATCTCTGGCCAGGTAATTTCTGCACGGCCATTCCCCTATCAGAGTGTGACGCCCATAATATAAAGTGGCCGTGTGCTGAAAGTTCCCTGGCGCAAGCTGAACAGCTGTTCACCTTTGACCATCGCCAAGGAGCCTACAACCGCTCTTCGGCCGTTAGACTTCGTCGCAGTGCTGCCGTTCCTTTGTTGGCTGACGGCAGTTCAAGCTTTAACAACCCACGGCCGTTCAACTTTCACAGACGATGGCTATTCATCCTAGCCAGAGGGCCAGCTGTGAAACCATAGCTTCTCAGCCATGGTTGAACTTTGCCCGTGCAACTTACTCGTCCAACTATTATTCCTGGTACTTCTCTGCTAAAATGTATCCCGAGGTCAGTGGCTTCCTGAGACCGCTAACATTTATGAGCCCGTGGTATATCGCTCTGAATATCCATTAAAAGCACAACGTCGTCTGCTTATAACATCGCGGGAAAGAAGACATGCCCGAAGTAGAGCGCCTGTTCGAAAGGAAAGGAAAGGAAAGATTTCCTTTCGAACACGTGTTCTACTTTGGGCATACCCTAATTGGTCGTCTGTTTAGATTGTTCCGAGTGCGTGAAGAAATAGTAACGTTGTGGTTTGATACCAGACAATATACATATATTTTCTGTTGTTGCTGTGAGCGTAAATGCAGCTAATCGAAAGTGACTGCCAAACTTTCATCTGGGACAGGTTAATATGATAGGTTGTTTATAAGGCCCTGTTGTGGTGTGCACCAGAATATGTTCTAAATTTATACTTCTCCGTTAGGTAACCCTCGATGCTTCCGGGAAGGTCTTTTTAAGTCGCTCATTGCAGGCTAAAAAGGGGTAGTATTTCCGTAGGATAGTGTATACTTTAGGGAGGGCGTTTGAGAATTTAAATATTAGGGCAAGTGGCCTTGTGCCTTTGTTTTGTCGCGGTGTTTGATCCCCACGTCCCTTTTTACGTTAGAGGCACGTTGGTACTACTGATCGAGCGAGCTTTTTGTCTGGTTCCTGTTTATATGGTTTGACTTGAGTTCGTCTTGATGTTTTACGTAGTCATTGTGATCACAGCATACCTTCTAAGTCTGGTGGCTTGTCCTAGAAAGATCCCTTGTTTGCAGTGACTCCGGTGGTGGCTTCTATAATCTGGATACTGCTCTCTGTCCGTTCGTTGTTTAAAAAAACTACCGTTGTTTAGAGTGACGGTAGTATAGAGGAAGTTTACTTTTTCAGAAGGCTGCCATTAGATGATTTGTCGGATGCAAAAAATTGGTAGAAGTTATAAACGTTTTTAGAGTCGCACGTCCGTGTTCCCAAATCATGATGATGTTATCGATGTAACCCTGGCAAAACTGAGGTTTATGTGGAAAGGAGTTTAACATTGTGGCTTCAAGTTGCCACACGAAAATATTGGCATAGGTCGGATCGAAAGGAGAAACCATGCTGGTTCAAAAAACTTGGAGCACGTAGAACTGGTCAAATTCAAAATAATTGGTAGTTGAAATTTGTTTTAACAAAGTTATGTAAACTTCTGGGACATGGTGGTGCGGGTTATTTTATCAAGCTTTTGCAAAAGCTTGGATTTCTTTGACGAGGGTGCTTTGTCTACAGAAGGCAGCAACGTGAAACGTAACTGGGAGGGTGTTACTTGGGAGGCGCCCACACGTATTTTCTCTTCAGTTATGTGAAGAAAATCGGGGGTGTTCTCAACGAATGAAAAAGGGGTGGATGTGGGATAGGTAATGATTCAAAAAGACACATAATGCACCGGTTAGGGTGTTAGTATTCGAACGTATTGGTCTACCAGGCATGTAAGCTGTAATGGGTCTTTGTGTACTTTTGTGAGAAGGTAAAACTACCCTGCCTGCTTATTAGTCGGTTTGGTGAAGTTTACTTCAGCGATAATTTTACTTCTCCAGATCGTGAATCTGCGAGGCTTTGAAGGATTGTTCGGCTGTAGTTCTGACTCCGACCGTTATCTACGGGTTGGTAGTGGCAAGGGTTGTTAAGCTGCCTATAGGCGTCATCTTTGTATTTTCCCATTCGTAGAGAACCGACGCTTCAACCTTTGTCGGCTAGCTTTGTGACTATGTTGATTCAGGCTGATAGGCTATTCAGGGTAACTTCTGGCGACGGAACTAGGTTGTCGGGCTTGTTTGATTGCTTGGTTGTTGTCAATATTTTTCTTGATACTGATTTGAAGTAGAGATTTAATTCTGGAGATTGATCTGTCTGGAGTCCGAGTTCTAGGGGGGTGGAGCCTGTGGTCATAATATCAGGTTGGTCCTGCTTTCCGAAAAAACTGTCTTAGTCTCAATCTTCCCAAAAATTCAGCTAGATTTTGTGTAACTCGCGTTTATTCACGCGGTTATTTGCGGGAGAGAAAGTTAGAACTGGTTCTAGGATACTTTTTCTTCTGCCGTAATTTTTTTTAATTGTCTACAACTTTGCTGGAGCAGGTATCGATGCAGCTCAGTTCTTGAATTTCCTCATTGGTTGGACGAGAAGTTTATACTACAGCAATTTCTGTGTCAAAGGGGACGTTACATGACCTAATACTCCAACGTACTAACTATCGAGAAGCTCCTATTATGCAGTGAAAGCTGTATTTCTAGAGGGAACATGGTCACGTTGAAACGTAACCGCTTGTTTACTGCAAAGTTCATTTTCCTCGTGATTTATAAGAAGAAATAACATCTACTTCCTCCTCTTCAGTTAACGAAATTGATACAATGAGGTCATTTAGGAGGCTCAGGTGGCTGGTACAATGGTCCCTAAAAATTTGTAAGAGGGAAAGCGAAGCAATATTAAGATTACCTTGACACGTGGCAGCTTCTTCAGGATGAGCACACCAAGGGAACAACTAACTTTTCGGCGGACGCCTTTGGGGATCTTTTTGCTTTGAAGGTACGAGGAATATGTTTTCAGATGCAATCTATAGTTGCTTCGTTCGGCTGTGAGTTTTCGAGCTTTTCGGAAAGATCCGGATTTAAGGGTGGGAGTATCCGTCCTACTAGGTGGTAGCCACCTACGTTTTTTTAGGCAGACCTCCGCAGTGACGCTTTTGGGCTTGGAGTGCAGTGTTTATGGAGGCTGCTATGGGAGAGCTCCACACGGATGCCTGTTTAAGTGCCATGGTGTATTTGTGTTTGTCTGTTTGGCACTTTAAGCGTTTGGGTGAATTTTCTCGGAGAATAAGAGTAAGAGAGTTTTTTGGAGAGAATAAACAGGACCAACGTGACATTCATGAGCACGCCCTCTACCCACCTTGCGCATGAACTCCAGATGTATACTAATCTTCATAGTTATATCTGTACTTAAAATCAGTATCAGAGAAATATTGAAAACAACGAAGCAATCAAATGATTGGAAGAACCTAACTCCGTCGTAAGAAGTAACTCGGAATAGCCTATCAGCAAGTACCAATATAATCATAAAGCCAGCCGCAAAAGTGGTAGCGTAGTTGTTTTACCAATTTGAAAATACTAAGGTGAAGCTTATATGAGCTTAACAACTCTTGGCACTATCATCCCTTAGATAGCAATACGTGCCAGGCTTACCGCCTAATAATCCTTCAAAGCCTCAAAGATCGGTGGTCGATGGAATAATCGCGATCACAGTTCTAAACTTCATGAAACCGACAAATCGGGAGGCAGGATGGTTTTACCTTCTGCAAAAAGTGGCCGTAGAATCATTGTTTACTGCTGCCATTTCTGGTAGACCCATAGGCTCGACTAACTACTCCCCAACCGAAGCAATGTTACTGTTTCTGAGTCATTTCCTATCCGATATTCAACTTCTTGTTCCTTCATTTGTCGGGACGCATGATGCAGAGACATGGCAACCAGTCCGCGCACTCTGCGGCTAGTGAGAGCCTTCTCGTAACCCCTCTGCTGATGACCAATCCCCTGCTGCTGTCTCAACCACCTCCTTTCGCCTGCAGCTGGAACACGCTCGTGACGCGCGCCGATGCCGCCTAGCAACAAACACTAAGCTTGTCTACCTACACGGCGTCCCTTCCCTACCAGGCCCAGCAGTAATTTTTAATAATAAGACTCTTGCGAACGCTGCTGTCACTCCTCACATAATATACAAATGGATTCACCCTGGGACGTCACTACCCCTACGTTGTCCGCAATGTTCAGCGACTTCTATTGCGTACCTAAAACATTTATTCTGGCACTGCACTGCATTCTCAGACCACCGATATATTATCGAAAATGCACTCCCAAATGGTTCTTCACCAGCTAATCCCCCATACCATGACCCCAATTCCTTGCCGCGCTAGGCACTTTTTCCCTTGAGAGCGGTCTGGCTCGAGTAGTGTGAGCCGGGGCCTACAACCCATTTGGTCCCTCAAAGTGGACAATTAGCTCCTCAATGGGCAATTATATCCTTTGCGGCGCTTGAAGATTCAAGGCGTGTTACTCCTCCCTCACTGCTATTCCCATTTTCCCCCTCTGGCCAACCGGCGGTTCCTTCCCAATAAAGCACTTTACCACTACTACTCACGACACCCCGGAAGTGCTATGCATAATAGAGGGGATACACAAGTGTCGGCGCTACACACTGTCCGAGTTACTTTGGACGCTGCCTCCTCGTACATATACATTCGTCTCATCAAATACATCCAAGCAATTTCTACAGCATTATCAGAGAACCCGCACCAACAAGTGCCAGAAGTGTACATAACATTGTTAGAACAAGTTTTAGCTGTCAAATGTTTGCATTTGACTTCTCTAATGTCGAGAAAGCCTTTCCAACCAGCATGGCTACTCCTTTCGCGCCGACCTATGCCAATATTATACTTGACGTCGCCCTGTTAACCTCTTTTCCGCATGAACCTCACGTTTACCTAAGGTACATGGATGGCATCTTGATCATTTGGGAACACGGATGCCGGACTCTAGAAACGTTTATAACTCCGCTCAATTTTTCGCATCCCACCATTAAATTCAAGTGGCAGCATTCTGAAAATAACGGGAGCTTCCCCGATGCTACCTTATGCTACCTTTATTTTAGACAGCGGTGCACTAAAAACAAACTTTTTAGAAAACAAAGTACAGGCAGCAGTATCTAGGCTGTAAAAGCCATCGATCGAGACCAGCATAGCACAAACAAGGGTTCATTGTAGGACAAGCCACCAGAATTAGAACACTATGCAGTGATGACAGTGACAACGTAAAGCATCTAGACGACTTTAAGTCCAAACTTGTAAACAGGTACCACCCCAAATCCTAGCTCAACTAGGCGTACCAAATTGCATTTGAGGTGATTTGAGGAGAGATATCTTTTATTTCATTTCGTCGTTTGTACATCGCAGCGCTGATGATAAAAGCTGCATAGCAGCAGCTTAACCAGCCGATCAGCCCAATTCAAATGGGTTGAGAGTTGGGGGAGTTGGTAATGATGCATCTAAAAAAAACTGCGTGCAAAATAACGGGGACAAGAGCACATTAAGACACCACAAGCGAGTTGTCTTGCGCTTATGCTGTCTTCGCGTGTTCTTGCCCCGTTAATTTGCGCGCAGTTTTTTTCCCTAATTCAAATTCCCAGTAGCAGACGGCAATATAAATGCTTTACAACTTCTGCACCAATCAACACAAAGCACACCAATGTATCAGAATTTCATTGCGCTAACAAATATATGCAAAGGAGAAAACATACAAGCATGCTAACAAATAAATAGGAGACGATATTGCATTTTAAAATGTGACAGCGTTGCACGAAAAACATGTTTTTTACTGAAAAGAAAACAACGAGGCACATGCTGAAACTGACTTCTGAATACACAAAATGCGGATACTGACAGTCTACACAGCTTCCCTGGTGAACTAAAGGGATAATAGAAGTATGTACACATAAAAAACTACATACAAGAGAAACAAGCCCTATCAGAAAAATGGCTCAACCAATCAGGGCTTTACACTCAGTCATACATAATACATGACAACGTTAGACATAGGCAAAAAATAATGTTACTTATTTAAGACCCGAAGAAGTTAAAGTAGCAAAGAAGAGAAAAATAAACCAAGGAACTATGTTGCAAGGCTTCATTGATAGGAGCTAGCTTGACGATAACTCGATGGGCGAAGTAAAAAAAAAGAAACATTACCAGAATCACGCTATCAATCGGCACACTTTCTTTTTCAAAGTACGCATCATATCTATGTTTATTGCTTACAGTTTGTTCAGTAAGCGTGGTAAAGTATTAGGTAAGGTTTACAGACCATATGAAGTACGGAAGGTGGGAACGTGCCATCGCTCAGTGAGTCTGCAAGTGTACACTGGCAGGTTCGGGCAAAGGCCGGCCAGCTGAGATAACTTTTTGCGGTAATAAAACATTATCAAAGTTGAAAATTTTTGTAAGGCAGTATTTCTGGAATGAATGAAAAGTGAGGGCTGGGATTCTAAATGAAACGTAAGGATTTTTTTGCAATACATGAAATCTATTTTTATTAGCAAGTGTAGTAGTTCCCCAAAGATGGTGATGGTAATTTAAATAAGATTAAAACACAGAGTTATGATGCAATAACTTGACTTTATTTGGAATTAGGTGACGATGTTTGCTAAGAATTCTTTCAATGCGAGACCTTTTATTCATTACAGAATAAACGTGGTCATCCCATGAAAGGTGACCACTTAAGTGCACTCCTAATACCTTCAACTGTTCGACAATTTCAATTGAGTATGAAGCGTGCCTAACAGACTGCGGAAGAGTGATTTGTTTATTTCGGGGTCGGAACAGCATTGGTTTAGACTTTTTTGCCTTAATTTTAATTCGGTTAGTAATTTAACAGCATTAAATACACTGCAAAACAGCATTGATTTATCTTTTGATCAGGTCTGAAGAGTCGAACGAAAAAAGTGTTGTCATATCAACAGCGCACAAAATACACTTCTCTTGTTGACATAAGTTGAAATATCATTAAGATATAGAATAAGCAACAAAGATCCTAAAATTCTATAGAATGATGATTCTTTCTTACCTTTTTTTTGAGGAGGGCAGTGTGGTAGTCCTGGTCACAAAGAGCACGGTATGTGAGTTTGTGTGCCTCTTACATAGTGAGTCGTTCCCTTCCAGACCATTGGATGCGGCGTTCAAGTGACGTGCACTTTCAGCTTGATGAATGGGGGCATGGTACCGAAGCGCTTAGGTGTTCTGCCCCAGAAAACGCTGTCTTCTGAGTTTTTAATGATGTTACACTTCCACCTGACACATCCGCTTTTCGAATTGCCAAGAGCATGGCTCCAACTTCCACTTTGTTCCTGTATTTTGGTGGGTCATGCAGTCACAAAGATTGCCAGAGTAGTCAAGTACGACAATTGGTGCCGCGTGCTGTCGTACATCCCGGAGTACCAAAATCTTGATGTGGGCGAGTTGGTACAATGTGCTAAAACGCACATTATACCTTTTGTCGTGTGTTACGTGCTTCTTCTTTGTCCCTGCTTTCACGCCGAGTAATTTGCAGATGCAAAGCATCTCTTAGTCGACCGTCTGTCGTCCGGCGTCCTGTCCACACCTGTCCTCCTCTCCACAACAGCTGTGATAACGCCGCTCTCTCTCCCCTCGTCCTGTCCACAACACCTGTGCGCTAGCGCGTGCTGCTCCTTCTCTCCCCTCTGCACACCAGCTGTCCAATCACGCGCATGCGCGCTGCTTCTCCCCTCCACTCCCTCTGCTCTGCAAATAAACCCGTCCTCGCTCCGCTCAGTTGCTTCTTCGGTACTGCGCCCTCCGATGACTGCAAATGGGCGCCAACGATTCCGTCAGCGAACTGGCTGGCACACCTTCAACTAGCGCCAGCCAGCACACTGTCAGCGCCAGCCAGCACACTGTCAGAACCACGGGCACCTCCGAAGACAAGGATGCACAGAGAAGATCTCGCGACGCCGAACGTAAACGCCAGCGTCGAACACCGGATACCTCGCATCGAGAACGAGAAGCCGCGAAACGTTCCCTACTACTCGAAAATTAAAGAAGACATTTAATACGGTACTACACGCGTCTTTACTCTAACAACTAATTAACACGTTACTACTACACGGCTTTCCATCCCTTCAGGGTTCCCACGTGGGAAGATGGTGTAATTTTTTAGTACATCCCGGATTCTCATGAGATTATAACTTTCCCCGAATAAGCTTGATCATCCAAAGTCGCCTCTTCTTGTGTAGGATTTGATCCATATTTTGGTTGAGGAGAGTTTCTTGCGGGATCGCTGGATCTATTCCATTGCTATAATGGCCTGCAATAATTTCTTTTCAAAGGCGCGGGTGTGCAAGGGGTCTTTTCTTTTGTGATTGCGGGTTCCTGTTTCGGGGTGCCTTATTCCTTTTGATGGCGGTATAATGGCCCGTCTTAATTTTCTTTTTACATCGGCTTTCTTGGGCTAGGAGAGTAATTTATTTGATTTATTGACATGTGTTACGAAGACATAAGTTGAGGACATATTAATCACCATTATAACCAACATCATATTTATGATACTGCAGTGTGAAGGCCTCTCCCATTGACCTTCACCCGTTACGGTCCTGTGCTTTTTTAAGTAAATAATACGAATACTTTATATTAAAATTTATTATAATAAATTATAAAAAATATTTAATAATTTTCTAGTAAATGATGTGTTCTAATAGCTTGCAAGAAATACAGGTTAGAGGTATTGAACGATATTTGTTTGGGCATGACTTTTGGCCGGATTTGAATATGGGTTTACCAAAAGCGAATTTCTAGACTTCCGGTACACACGGCGTGCCGTGTCATTGCTGGAAAATCAGTGACAATAGGTGCGCTGATGTGTGGCAGGTAGATTTTATTAATTTAGCACTAATGACGTAAGGCCCCCGGGTAGTCTTCAAGGAAGTCGTTGTATAGCTCATGCAACAGCATTTTCAGTTATTGTGATTCGAGAAAATTGGTCATGAATGTTAGGTTGTGTCACTGTCAGTGAGTCAAGTGGAAGCTCTTCCGTGAATACTGACGCAAAATGCTTGTTGAAGCATTCCACGCTTTCCTCTAGCGAAAGAGCTTCGCCTTGATCACTCAGTAGAGTTGACTCAGAAGGGTCGGCTGTAGTGTTCACAACGCGCCAGAATTTTCGGGGGTTAGTTTGAAAAGGTTAGGTAAAGTGCTGTTAAAATATTCATTCTTTTCCGCTAGCATTGAGGCGTCAGTTTGTTGTGGCAGATTTTTAATATTAAGGCAATCTTCAGGAGCTTTATTTCGAGAAGCCTTTTTAAATTGTCATTTCTTCCTATTCAAGCATCTTTTCACATATTGTGTGAAGCACGGGTCGTGTATGTTAGTGCTGACTGTTTCTTTCGGGGCGCAGCATTCTTCTATTTTTTTAGTGTTTCGCGGAATTGAAGCCAAGTTTCGTTTGGAGTGCGATGTTTAAAACCTGACTCAAATATGGGTGTAAAGTCATCTAGCATACAGTTCATTTTGTCGATGTCGGATCATAAGTAGTTCAATAACTGCTCAGTTACCTTTATTTTTCGCCACGTGGTAGAGATATTCAACTGTGGACAACCCTACGGTCGCTAATTTCCTCAGGCATGTGAGTAAAACCTTGCTCAGAATTGTTAGTGAAAAGTAAATCGAAAATGTTATCGCCACGTGTAGGTTCTGTTACTAACTGGGTTATGAGATGGACGTGTGTCAATTGTAGAAAACGCCTGCTTTCATGGCGGTGGGAGCTGTTACTGCTGACAGAAGAAGAAGACCAATGTATCTGAATATTCAAAGTGCAAACGCCACGAGGACGAAGAAAGAAGACGCGACAATACGCAATTGTCTCGCCTTCTTTCTTCGTCCTCGTGTCGTTTGCGCTTTGAATTTTTAAGTATGATAAACCAACTCGCCCAAACCTTCACCTTGTTAAGAACAATGTATGCCAGGGTAGTTGAAGTCACCCACCAGACAAAGAACAGAATTTGTATAATAATGTTTATACACATACCCAAGTGTATCATTGAGCAAGTCGACAAACTCTGCTCCGCTATCGGGGGGTAGGTATCACGCAACGATAATTGGAGTGATGTATGCTAATTACGCAGTAACCCAAATTAGTTCGATGGACGTGTCGTAGGCGATAACTGACGGTTGTTATTCTTGTTTAACCGCTGCAATTACTCCTCCCCCCTTTAGATACCGATCTGTTTTTGCAGAAAACTGCAAACGGTGCAAGAAAGTTACGTTCAGAGTTGAAGATGTCGTCCGAGAGCCACATTTTCGTACCGACCGAAAGTTCGCCTGAACATATGTGCAATTCAGAATTTAGGTTGCCTAGCTTTTTTTAAATGGTCCTGAACTTCATTAGGAGCAACGTTACTTGGGATTTGGCGGTGGAGTTAAAATTAGAAGAGTCAGTTTATCAATTCATTGATTGATTGTACGGTTTAACGAACCGACGCAACGCCGGCCATGAGGCGCGCCGTAGTGGAGGGCGCCGGAATAATTTTCACTACCAGGGGATCTTTAACGTGCTCCGAAATCTCGCACACAAGGGCGTTTTCGCTATTCGCCTCCATCAGAAAAGCAGCCGCCGCGGCCGGGAATAGAACTCGCGACGTCGTGCTCTGCCGCGCAACGCCTTAGCCACTGAGCCACCGCGCCGAGTGAGACAGTTTGTCAATAGGCGGGAGGTTGGTGTGATGAGGCTACATGAGAGGAACTATGTTGTGTTCCATTGCATGGGGACTGAGCTCCTCTCTGGTAGTTACCTCGACAACGTTATCGGTGACAGAATTGTATCCAAAAACGCGGTCCGAAATGGACAAACTCTTGAAGCGAAGCGAATAACGCTCGCTTCTTTTGCGGTGAAGTTTTGCGAACTCCATCAGCCGTTTACGGGCCACATGTAGCTTCGGCGAAAAATCATTGTTCATTCAAACCTTGGGAAATTTTAAGTTCTATAGCTTCTGGGCATTGCGCAAAACCTCCGTTTTGTACATAAAGTTAAGTAATTTGATGATAAATTGTCAATAGAAATACGGGCGCCCCTTACCAATGCGATGGGCGCGTTCCATGTCACCAACGTGTACCTCAAGATGCGTGGAAAAAAACCTTTAACATTTTTTTCTGTTTCCTCGTAGTCTTCTTTGTCGGTCTCGGGAAGGCCTTTGACGATGAGGATGTTCCTTCTCCTGCTGTTATTCATGTCATCTACTACATCAACATGTTCTTCAGTTACTTTTGCTATGCTTCATTTTACTTCGCGAACTGAACGACCTACATCTTCGCACTTTGACTCAATTTGCGACATTTCATTCAGACCTTTCTGAATTTCAGAATTTTGGTATTCGTGCTTGCAAAGTCTTGTTTTATTTCGGTCAGTGTAGCTGTAGTTTTTTTCAGAAAAAGCTTTCATCAAAGCTAGAACGTCATGGATCTTAGGACCAGGGTTTGCTTGCTCGTCGCCTGCTCAGAGTAGGAGCAGCGAAAGGCTTGTGCTTCCCAACCATGGTCTCAGGCTCACGGAGGGTGGCAGGTTTGAAGCTAGCCCTAGGCTAGTGTGTGTTTTCACAGAAAGACACAAATGACCCGGTCCGTGCGAGATTTGTAGACACGTCTGTACCCATAACACTGCTCAAGATACAAAACACAACTAGAGATAGTGGAGATCAGCGCAAAGATTACGACGGCTCTCTCTCTTTCTCGTTCTTTCTCTCCCTCTCTTTTTCTATCCCTCACAAAGTTTTCCATCTCTTTGTTCTACCATGCCTGACAAACTCATACGCATACTTTTATTCGATGCTGACGATTCGAAAACAAAATCAACTGTGTTTGCTGATTCGGTGATGTCCGCCAAGAGATTACCCATTATCTTCTACGTTGGCCCATACCTACCTGTCTTAGAAGTCAGGACCACGGGGTAAACGTATCGGAAACTTGGTAGCAGGAGGTCATCTCCGTGTTACACGATAGAGAAACTCGTCTAGCACGCAGCCATGATGTGCACCTCTCAACAATGAGGGCTCCGAGTTCCGATTATGCGACGCATTACAGGCCACGAAATTAGTAAGGCTCTGTTTCCTATGTACATTTGCGCGTTCCTCATGAGTTTCCTGGCGCCACCGTGCTATAGAACAAGACGGGGATGTGGCTGTACGGGTAAAGTAAATCATCCTTATTACCCTGCACATCCTCTTCCTAAAACTCGAGAGAATAGGCTGTGGCCAACATTTGTCCTATTCATCTCTGATAAATAGGCTACCGTAGGTACGGTTTCTTATGCAGGAAAATTTATTCTTGGGAGCGATGCAAAAGACTCAAATATCCAAAGAACGTGGGCTCGGGCTTTGGGTTGCCGTTGCATTACACTGTAGGCCCTTCCAGCGTGCTGGTTTTGATATGTCTTGTCCGGTCCTTGTACTGTGCTTGGAATAAGAAGTCCGTCATAACGTGATCATGGTCAATTTCACTCGGTATATATAGACCCCGCACTGCAGTCTGCTAACAAACCAAAAGTTGAATCTATTCTCCTACAGAATGTGCTCTTATAACATGTGACACACTGTGAAGTTCTTTGTGACAAAGTCGTCTTCAATGCTGTTATAGAAAACGTACTGAAGACATATCGACACGCCGATCGCACGACCTCGGCCTACCGCCTGCAAACCAAGCGCCTAACTAAACATTTTACCCAGAACCTTGCGAACGTGCTTGCGAAGTACTTGAACTGTGGCCATTTTAACTGCGACAACTGTAAGGTCCACTCCCGGGGTCAGTGGCCAGGCTCCCTGTCGTTTCGCGTGGAAGGACATATCCCCGCCGATCGGTCTCGCCGCACAGCACTCCCGACGCTACGCCGAGGTCGTCGTCAAGTCGCTGCGCCGCATACGGGAGGCGGATTGCCTGGATGCAGAGAATGCCACAAGAATCATCCCCTTTACGAAGGCATACGGCCCCACTACCCGTCTGACCGCGTGGCGGCGGCGGCTTTTCCGCGAGGTCCTATTGTTGCGCGCTACCGTCGGAATGGCCAGCATTCGGTAGCCGCCGCTTTTCACGCCTTCCCTTCGGAGGCATGTGTACTCGCCGCCACGCTCTTGCTCGCCCGCGCGCCGGATTTTGCCCCGAAGGTTTTGGCGCCATATTGAATATTCCATAGATAGCTGAGTTACAGCTGTGTACGTGAATACCGGCCCTCCCTTATGCGTGTACGGAAGCTACAGGAGCGTTCCCGAGAGATAGGGAGTAATGCCGAGGTGTTATAAGGCCGAACTTGGCGGTTAGAAAGAGTTCTTGTCGGAGCTCTCAGCTAGGCAGTTCCCGGTGAGGCAAGGTGCCTCGACCGCTGAAGCTTGGTTTGGATTTCTGAGCGGACTAAGCGAGAGAGAGACTGGATGATCGCGTCGGACATTTAGAGTACAGCTGTGTACCCGGCAATTAGACGGGTCCTGCGGCAGGAACAGAGTCGCCGCAGTCGTTTTCGAGCGGTTTGTGTACGCTCCGAGCATAGGAGTGTTAGACGGAGTTGGAAAGCTTGAGTGACTTGTTTGCACTTAGAACTAGCGTTTAACTGCAGTTTGAGGTTTTCCCCATTTTACTTTTAATGTACCCTATTACTCTAATGTAAATAGCTGTATATAAATTCTTCGTTTCCCTCATCAAATCCAAACGCCCCGAGTTCGTCAATTCGACCGCCTTCTCAGAGAACTTCAACACCATCGCCGTACGATCCTCCTGCTAAATCAACCGGAGCCCGGGCAATGGGGTTCCTGATCGGCACCGGACTTTGGGGAAACGACCCTCATTCAATGTTTACTACACCCCTCTGCAGTTCGCGGCCTACTCTTAAAATACCGCCACACAGATCACCGCACAATTCTTCCGTTCTCTTTTTGGCCATAGCCTGGCATTTCTTATTGCACAATCTGGCAGGTGTTGCCTGGGTAAGTGCTTTGGGTATCATCACACCAGAGCCACTTAACTGCAGTAGCTTACCTACAGGAACATCTTTCATATCTGGCAGATACCCAGGAAGCACAGGACTGTTCGCCCTAACTCAAGCCGGTGATTTTCTGTCCAGCCTTTTTCCGGCAGCCATGTTCGGCCCATGTCCAAATGTGGGCCTTTTGGCCCTATACGGCCGTACTCCCGTGGCTGTACAACGGCCAGTGGCCGTCGGCCACACGACCGGCTTACGTTCATACGACCAGATTCCTTCTGTAGGGCTCCGGCCATTCCAAAGCCACCCGTGTGCGGCCGAAGTACTGCCACCGGAGGACAGCCGAGATGCGGTCGTCGGACTCCAGCCGGACTAAAGCTGCCTGAAATATGGTCGTGCTATGGGCATTGGAGTTCAGCCACAGTACGTTAACTGTACTGAGGCCGGTCACTGCATCCTGCGCAAGCAGATTACTCAGTCGCGCTGTGCAGCAGCACAAACCCAGCAGTTTGGGTCCACTGCACCCACATCCAAAGCCCGCGCGCAACGACCAGCCGTCCAGCCTTCAGCACAGCCTTGCTTAATTAGCAGCGTCAGGTGTCACCAAAATTCATTTATTAAACAGTGCTCACAAATTGTCGTTCCTTTAATTGTTGTGCCGCTTTTTCTATCGAATACAGAAAATATTCAGTTCTTTGTAGAGCTGGAATAGAAGTATTGTCCAGGTCCTGATTTCTTCTGTCGGGCGGCTTACCTGTAATAAACAGAGAATGAGGGGGGGGGGGCCGTGGCGGAAGTGTGTTGCATTGCAGAAAGGTGAAAGTGCCGCTTGTAGCCAATTACATTTAGTACAATCTTCCTGAGCACTTTCATGCTCGGACTCGGGCGTGGCTCTCTCCCTGAAAATGCGTGAATTGCACATGTCGTGCGCACACATTTACTTCACCAATATCATCAACTCAAGGTTCTGCAATTGCCTCTTGGACAACAGAAGTATTTCCGTCGCGGAAAGGCGTTTTACTTGATTTGTCATGCGCTGAGGGCGCACAGTTAAAATCCACCAGAAAACAATAAACCGTTCAGTTTGTAACCAAGAACAGACCTTCTGAAAAAACACTTTTCGTTCTTCGACTCTGGTTGGTGCGTAGATGGCTATTATATGCCAATCGATTGACAAGTAGTTAATGTCGCAAACAATGAATCGACCTTTAGAACAACTTACACTGTTCGGTATTACTGCCCCAAGACTGTTTTTAATTAAAAGCATGCATCCAGCGGATAAGCCTACCACATGGCTAATACAAACATTATAATGTGCAGCAAACAATTTCATCATTTTCTGAGTCTGGTCTACCCCTTCAATCTTGGTTTCCTGTATCGCCACTATGTCAAGTTCATTCTCAGAGATTAGCCGGTTAGCTTAAACTTGTCTTCTCTCAGAAAGCCCACGATCATTTAGGGCAGCGATTCGTACAAGATTTTCAAAATGTATCATTTTATGTTTGTTTGTTTTGGTCAAGACTCAGCCCACGATGAAATTGAAAACCTTGCGTTGAAACGAGATAATATTATCACAAAAGGAGAGAAAGAGCTTCTTCCCTATAGACATTACAATCACGTACTACAAGCAACAGGGACAAGCTCAGTCCAGTCCGTTGCAACATGAGTTTTTGGAGATGTATAACAAAAGGCAGTTCTCTAAAACGATTTTATCAAAGCACACGTCGTGAAGGAAGACAAATACCTCTGAACAACGATCGCACTTTCCCGGGGTCTTCACCGCTGCCTCCCCTCGGTCGTATGGCGTGGAACTCAATTTCTGTTTAGAGCACGGACGCCGCGCCACACGTCCTTTCGCAACCACTTTTCCGTCACCCGGTCCTTCGTCACTCAGCTGCGGTTTGTGTTCTTTTCGCGTTCGCTTTGTTTCCGTTCCATCCTCCACGTCGGCTTCGGCAGTTGCACTGACGGGGTTCTCGACGTTGTTGTCGCCTGGTGCTTCACTTGGTGGGGCTTGAGCGCCCGCGTTTGCGGGCTTGGCATCCGGACCTGTGTCATCATTCTGGCGAGTCTCCTCACACGGAAACAACTTCACATCATCCATGAGAGGTGCTGACTTATTAGGTTCCTTGTCGCGCCGCTCCGGCGTTTCGCGAGGCTTAAGTGCATCTCTGGCGGCCAGTTCCTCAGCTTCCTCAGCGTCTATGACGGGCTTAGACAAATCGTCGCCTCCCACAGGTGCGGTGACAGCAGCATATGTCCGCGTGCACTGTGTCGCGTTGTGTCCGAACCGGTGGCAGAGAGTGCACCGCGGCACCTTGCAGTCGCGACGCATATGCCCCAAACTAGCGTCACTAAATAAGCTACGCTTAAGAGTACCGCCACTTCGTGCACCCGGAAGCGTATGGGGGCCATTTTGTTTCTTGCTTGCAGTGTTGCCATCTCTCCCAACGAAACCGCCGCCGGATGTGACGGGCAGAGTGTGGCGGGCTGCTCTAGCGTCCACACAGCAGGGACAGAGAGAGAGGAGAGCCGCCCAAAAACAAAATGGCTGCGCCCATGTGTAAACAAATATCACGTGGTACCGACCGACCAATGAAAATTCTGGCGGCACATAACAATGAGAGAAAAGAGTGCCGATACTCTAAAAGCCTTTAATTAGTGACGCTACCCCGAACCTTGGCAGCGAAGGCACTGCGGGGGCCTGCCAGGCACGGCAACGAGTGCCAGCTCACTTGCCACACGGATTTTCTGCGGCAAGTCCTCGGCCCTCAGTCCCGCTTTGAGCGTGAGGGTCACGGGTGAAGTTGAGCCCTTCTCCTGGACGCCTTGAACAATCTAACGCGCTCTCGAAACGTCGCTAAACCTTCCGCAGGGAGCCAGCGCGACACGATCGTCTTCCTCCGTCACATTATGCAGCAAACATGCATTTTCAACCTCAAGTCTTGGTTGGCGGGGTATATTACGATGAGGCGACGCCCTTTCACTCGCACATCACTTGCGTTTAAAATTCGTTTCATACCGTGTTCGGATTTGAAGGTCACCGCCCAAACGTGACTCATTTAGAACGCTCCCAGGGCAAGCACCTCTTGGAGCAATTCCAGCCGAGCCAGCGTCTCGCAGAAATCTTCGACGCGGTAAGGGTGGGAACACGTGTCGCCGTGCAGACAAACAGTGTTTAAAACGATACAACCTGTTGAAAGTGCTGCCAGCAATACTTGATATTCCCGGTCATCGGCAAAAATCCTGTTTCCGCGGCAGAAAACACTTCATTGACAGCTCCCGAGGAGCCCTGCATCCTGCCTTCGTTTACGGTGGTGGCCGGAAGCAGAAGACACTGCGTTACAAACTGAGACGGGAGCGTGTGCTACGAACGCGCCTTATGTCCTTCACTCATACAACGAAGGCACGCGAAGTAAAACGCCAACGGAAACGACGAACTGAAACTTTTGAGGAGGATGTTGAATTTCCTGCGGGAAAGATGTGGCGGGCAGCGCCACGCCCCTTGCAGCTCAACCAGAGAAGAGAACGAAGAGGGCAGGTAGCGGGGTAGGAGAGTGAGCATGCAATAAAGAAAGACGAGAACCAGGAGGAGTTGATCAGATGACGCCGGTGTCGGTCTCTTCGCTGCTTCTACATTTCTCTACATTTCTCTACCTTTCTCTGTCTATACATGGGGGTTCACACTATGTTCCCATTCGTGCGCCGATAAATGAAACAACATAACGGCAACACAATTGAACCTACACGGAACCATGATGCTTCGCATCCTCCTCATGGTTCCCCACGGGAAGATGGTGTAATTTTTTTTCGTTATTTTTCAGTGCTAGATAGGGCGTTCTATACGAAAGTCTACTCGTTAATAATGCTTGCACAATTTCAATGGCAACCCATTGTTTGAGGGAATGTCGGAATTTCTGATAAGAAGTATAAGATGTAGAACGTGATGAATTCTCGTTTAGGTTAAGGATCGTTTTTATGCCCGCGCTGTCTTGCTGTAGCGTAAGTCTTAGTAGAAGGAAGGTTTTGACCTGCGGGATAGGAGCGTCGTTGATTTGAAGTTCTATATCGGGAATCGACGCCGAGATTCGCTCTTTGGTTCGTTTTTTAAGGAGCAGTAATTCGGATTTATCCGGAGAGCAGTGCATGCCACGTCGGCGGACGTTCTGTCCGGTGCTTTGAATTGCTTCTTGGAAGCCGCCTTGCTTCGTGCTGGCAGAGTCCGTGCGTGTGCATATTGCAATATCATCGGCGTAGATACGGTTTCTAATGCCTGGGATACTATTCAATTGTGCTGGAAGGTCTTCTATTTTCAAAATGAATAGTAGGAGTGATATGACTGATCCCTGAGGTATTCTTTTCGGTGGTGTCGGGAGTTTGTCTGTACTCAGATTGGCGATGCCAATTGTCGCTGCGCGGTCTGTGGAGAAATTTCGCACAAAGTTGTATGTCCGCTCGCCGCAGTGGGTTGACTCTCGTTCTTGTAATATAGCATGGGTTGTGACATTGTCGAAGGCCCCTTGACATTGTCGTAGGCTGTCCTTCTGGGAAATAAGCAACGACTTCCAACTTTAAAAAAGGTGTTGATGATGCCGAGAAGCACGAGCTTCTTGTTGACTGTGTAGAAGAGGCCATAGGCAATATTTCATGTTGTGTACAGGGCACTGTTGACCTGTATATGTTCTTGCGTATTGAGAGTGATAGGGCAAAATTTACGGTATAACTGACAACAGGCGGTTTAGTGATTTTGGGGCTTCTTTATTTTTGCTTTCAGGCCGCCTTTACATTTACTTATTCTTCTTATGATTTTCATGTATCTAAGGTGTTTTTACCTCTTTACACGTATGTTCTTTCTAAAATTCTCCTTGGGCCATGAATTTTTTTTCCTTGGTCCAGGAATATTTCGTTTGTTATAATTTTTATTGTAGCCCTCGCTGATTTCAACATAAATCGGCCCTGTATTTAAAACTTGGAAGTAGTAAATACAAATATTTTAACATCCTTCGCGTTGTACGAAATGTTTTTTGCTAGAAGTGCGTCCACCGTGTTATCTGTTAATTGGCACAATCACTTTTGTAGACGACTTTCGCGGCTAACAGTCTGATGTCGTCGGCATTAGCTAAATAAGCCCACTCCTGAAATACCCTCCAGGTTTTGAGATTTTTCCTATTGCTGAGCTATAATAAGGGAAAATAACAATCCTTGTGGTGTCGCCTTGTTATCTACGATATCTATGGACGCTGTCCGGTTCTTTACTAAAGCTACGAGGTAGTAGTAGACGCATTAATCCCAGTGGTTTTTGTTTAACACCTCAAAAATGGCGGTTTGCGCAACTTGGTCAACGGCGTGTTTCTAGTCGATGGGTTGAGTGGCATGGTTCCCACATTTTTTACCTGCTTGTGCCTTGAAAAAGAGGAAGGCGCGCCATGTTGAGAGACCATTGCCAAAACGTAGCATGGTATCCGGCGTCATGTCGGTGTCGCTCAAGTAGTGAACCAGTATCTGAGTGAATTCTCGATTAAAGAAATTTCTTATCACAAACGCGAGAGAACAATTTCACCAGGATTTACGTCCTACGAAAGCAAGCATGTGTGAGGCACGTACCGTTTCCTCTCGCTTTCTTGAGCGATGAATAATTTATTCTGTTCACCATCACAGGTGGTTCATTTTATGTCCACTCTGGTCGTGTAGGATTGCGTTTCCAGTGGAGAGAAGGTGCACACCGTAAAATTCTCGTCAACACAAAAAATCAAACTCAAGAGCCGCTCATTATATATTTATTCATAGAGGCATTCACTCCAAGCGATGCCTGCATGCGAAATATAAACGAAGGTATTTGTCCCACTGTGTCCGCTACATCAGAAAGCGCTTTTCTAAAAATGACATCGCAAAGGCACGAAGAAACAAGAGGCGAAGGGGTTTCGTGCTTAGGCTTATTGCCTGCGGTCCTACTTGCTCCCCATCTTGTCAGCGAAGACTTGTATTCTCCAAATAACAAAACACTGCAACAAAGAAGACATTGAGAACGAGTGACTAAAGATGTAATTTGAAGAAAAAAAGAAACTGCGCATCAAATAAAAAGCCAGTGCAAAGAGGACAGGACGGGCGCAGACTGAAAACAACCTTTTTTTTAAAAAAGGAACACATACATATAACTATACCAGATATTGCACATGCGGACAAATCAGGTGCTTTTTTTTTCTTCTCTTTTCTTTTTTCTTTTATCAATGCACCATCCGGTTAAAAAATTCTAAATCATTCCCGCACAACGTAAGAGAAGGCTCGCTCACGTAAATTTCATAGTTTTTAAGAAAAATAAACGTTTCATTAGCTCGTGCGTAACTCACGCACGGCTTCTGCTCAGCAGTTTCGTTTGATTAAGCAGGGTCTGACATGGCTTCTCTTTACAGGCGATGCAATGGTGTAACAGATGCGACCCCGTTTTGTTTAGCACTGATAGCTGTTCTTCTTCAAACGGTCATTACGCGTAACGGTGAGTTTTGTAACGGGAAGTTAATTTTATATCTGTTTACTTCAGCCCATTCTCTGAGTTATCCTATAAAATGGCGAGAGGTCCTCTGCATGCGATTCCGGGTATTTTCAGCATTAGGGGAGCTCCTTTTGTAGTAGCCGAGTTCCACGACATCCACTGGTCGCAATGTCTCCGTGTCAAAGGGCCGAAAGGAAATAATAGTGAACCGAATCACCGGAGAAGCAATACACATGTGTTGACTGAGGAAACCGGGATATATGGAGCGAGGACAGGACTATTTTTTGCTGCAAAGCCTTGTTCATCACAACACAGTGGGTATTTGCTCGGTTGTGCGTATACCACAATTTGCTATGCTTCACAAATGCTAGAGTGCTTGTCGCTCATCCTGCTACTTGACGTAGCAATAGAGGCTTTTCTGGGATTCGTCACCTATCCTCCCGTAATCTAATACGAACCTAATTTAACCTGCACCCAATGTTTAATTAGGCTCAAACAATTGTACCTAGTAACACCTAACATAAATAAGCTTTTTATATATATTTTGCTTCCATCAAAACAGCCTGAAGCTGTAGAACGATTTCAAAGGCTGCAATTCAAAAAGTGGTGCTCGGATGCAAAATACCTGCACGTACTTTTACTGATCTATCCTCTCCAAGTGCTTCCCATGTAAAGGTTGCATTGATTTATAGTTTACTCCAGGCGTGTTATCGTTCACTGGTGATACCCTAAGGCATATAAAAAGGGCGCCAGAGCAGAAGGTAAAAAAAATGGAAGCTTGCATTCACGCGCTAGACTTGGCTGTTGCACTTGAGCACAGCGGGACGCATAGTCCAGATTCAGTATCGCTGTTTATTTCAATAGTTGCGCTACTAGCAATAGTCGCCATATGCACCGAATAGGTTTTCGCCTCCTTCGCGGCGAGTCGTGGATGCAAAGTGATCCTGAGCATTGTAGACTCCCACCATCCCTTCATCATCGACTCAAGGCAGCGGTGGCTGGATCTCCAAGTCATTTTGGGGGGCATTGGTGCACTTATAGCCGTGCCTCCAATTATCCATAATGGCTTCTAGATAATGCAGCGGGCGTGGTGACCTCTCCCAGGCAGGGTGTCTTTTAATTTTCAGCGTGGACACTAGTAGTAGTAGTAGTAGAAACTTTTATTTTGCCCGTGATGGGATTAAAAAGGAAAGGGACGAAAGGGACTCGTCTTCCTCCCCTCTTCCTCAGTTGTCAGCCAGAAGCCCTTGGACTCTGGCGGTGGCCTCGGCCATCCGGACGACCCGAAGTTGCACTTCCGGATCGGGGCTGAGCAAAGCGGTCTCCCTTTGCTCCATGTTCGTTACAGTAAGCGAGCCGCTTCTAGCCTTTGCTGCAGCATTTTGATTCTGTCTTGCGGGGCACGACCATAGCATGTGGTAGAGGTCCGCCCGACCCGCGCATATTTTACAATCTCCTGAGTATATTTCGGGATAGTAGCTACTGAGCGCAACCAGGTTTCGAAACGTGTTCGTTTGTAACTGCCTCCACCATACCGAGTCCCGTTTAGTGAGGCTACGGTGCGCGGCGGGATACATCCCTCTTGCCAATCTGTAATGATCTATGATGTCTCTGTACGACACCATGCCATCCCTTTTTTTTTTGCGCGGGGCGATTGACGACAGCGCTGGTGTTTTTTTTTTTTTTTTTTTGCGTGTGTGCGAAGGCAAGTGCGCGAGCCGGCGACTCGCCGGCGCCGCGAGGAACGCTTTTACGAGCGCTCGCGATTTCTCCCTCCTCAGGGCTCCTTCCAGGCTTTTTTGCCAAAGCCAATGCGCGTGCGGAGGACGATGGGTGGTTCCCACAAGGCACGCGCTGACGATCACCAGGCATTGTCTTGGTATTGTTTCCTGCCACGGCGAATTTACGGCTCGTACCACAGCTTCGGCGTTAAACGAAGGCGCATAGGGAAAATTCAACTGGGCGCCAACGAGTTTACCACATTCGGAACGTTGCAAAAATAGCCGTAGCGGCGACCAATACGGCTATTTTGTAGAGCTGATGAACGAGCAGCGAATTAGATAATGCTCGGATACCCATTAACAAACTACTTGAGCCAGCGTGTTTGTATTTTTGATGATGTCTCGCAAATGATATTGTAGGTCATCTCGAAGCACAAATAATCCGGTTATTTCTCAACAATTTTCATCGCCAGCACAAAAAAGTCAGTTCTTTCTAAAGAACCTGAACTGATGAAGCTAAATCACCGATTCACATAAATTCACCGGATCCTGAGCAATTAAATAGGCGTCAATATGTCTTATATTTATATAGCGTATCTCCTATATTGGTGTTCCTTCTAAAAGCATAAATGATTTTTTTGCTGGTCGTTGCAATGTGATGTCGGCCATAATGTGTACTTTTATGCTTACGCGCAAGTCCAAGCGACACCCGTTAGCCTAATTATTGACCACATCATGAGAGTCACGGCTGTTCACAGCTAGTCTTGGAATTCAAACACCTTCAGGGTGAGTAAAGTATCAAATTGAAGGTCTCAATGAATGAATTCATGTGGGACAAATAAAAGCTTTCTTTCGGGTTAGAGTAATGACAGATGCATATTGAGTCACATACTGGAATAAAATTAAGAGGCACAGCCAGGGCGCGTAGGTATCATATTGAATGTCTCGATGAGGGTATTTACATTAAAAAAAATATCTTCCAGGCTTTAATCATGACACCGTCATGGTGAGTAATAAATTGGGTTAAAAGTTTCATTTTTGTACCGCTAGAGCATGTGCGATATCATATTGAAGGTGCCGATAGGGTAATCTTGTGGGATAAACTAAATAATGTTTCTTGTCACAAACATGACATAGACATGGTGAGCCATAAATTGTGTTTAAATTCATAGTGATTCTCCGTGTTTCGTATAAAGTGAAGCGCTTTTATTAAAGGAAATAACGTTTGCTAAATAAGAAATATATCCTTGTATATAACGTGATATATTTACGGTGAGTAATAGATTCTTTAAAATTTCTATTGATGTAAATAGAGCATGTGGCATATCAAATTGAAGGTCTCGTTGAGGGTAACCACGTGGGCAAAAAAAATGTTTTCTGGTCATATTCATGACATAGTCACGGTTAGTCATATATTGGGTTCCAATTCATAGTGATGCCGCTTAGCCATGTCGAGATAAAATTACGGGTTTGGATAGGGAACACACATTAGAAAAATAAGAAATGCACCCTGGTAGTAATCATAACATGGTCGTGGTGAGTCATAGATTTGTTGAAGATTCATTGTGATGCCGCTAAAGCGTGTACGGTACTGAATTGAAGGTATAGATTCGGGGAGTCACGTGGGACAAATAAAAAATTGCCTCCTTGTAATATTTGAGACACATCCATGGTTACGCACACATTGGGTTAAAGTTCGGTTATCTGCCGCTAGATCATGTGGGATATCAAATAGAAGGTGTTGATTGGGGTAACCACGTGGCACAAATGAAAAATATTTCTAGTCATCAACATGACATAGTCATTGTGGGGCATAAATTGTATGCAAATTTATAGTGATCCTCCTTAAACGCGTGAGGAAAATAACAATTGACAAATCAGAAATGTATCCAGTTCATAATCATAACCTTGTCGTGGTAAGTAATACATTGGTTAAAATTCGTAGTGATGCCTCTAGAGCACCCGGCATATCAGATTGAAAGTGTGGATATAAAAATAAAAAGGCTTGGATCGATGGATTGTAGGGTTTAGCGCGCCGACGCAGCGCAGGCGATCAGGCGCGCCGTAGTGGAGGGTTCCAGATTAATTTTGACCACCTGGGGATCTTTAACGTGCGCCGAAATTTCGTACACATGGGGGTTCTGCTTTTCGCCTCCATCAGAAAACACAGCGCCTTAACCAGTGAGCTAAAAAAGGCTTCCCGGTCATAATTATCGTAGAAGCATGACGAGTCACACGTTGGGATGAAATTCACAGTGATGCCGCTTAGGTGTGTGGTGCATAAAAGTAAGGATTTCGTTTAGGGAAACAACTACGGACAAATAAAGAACGTATCCTGGTAGGAATCATAACATAGTCATGGTGACTGAAAAATTAAAATGATGCCGCTGGGGCGTATGGGGTGTTAAATTTGAAGTCTCGATGAGGGGAATCAGGCTGGACAAATAAAAATGTTTGCGCGTTATCCTCAAAGTAGTAGCCAACGTATGACGCCCCGTACTGACGTCACAGGCTACGTCATGGGCTCGGTACTTATATTGGCATGCGAGCCGCTTGCTTATCGCATTAAACCTTCGCCACCAACTGAGTCCAGCGTCGCCTTGCTCGCCGGCTAAAACAGATGGCGACGAGATATGGAACAGGCTCAACCGAACGGCGGGGGCGGATCCCGTGAGCAACGACAGCTGGAAGGCGAAAGGCAAGGTATGCGAAGATGTGGGAATTTGACGCCTTCACAAAAGAAGGAGACGAAGATTTCGCTTCGTACGTAGAACGGTTTGGGCACTATTGCAAAGTAGCCGGCGTACAAGACGAAGAACTTAAAAAGTCAGTTTTCATTTCTGCCATAGGAAAGAAAGCGTACAAGACGCTCAAGGACCTTCTTCTACCGGCAAAGCCTGAAGAGAAGACGTTCGAGGACTTGGTGAAAGTGCTGAGTGACCACTACGAGCCTTCACGTCAAGTCATTGCGGAGCTCTTCAAATTCAACAGGAGGTACCAAGGAGAAGGGGAGTCGGTCGCGGCATTTGCAGTCATGCTGAAACACATGGAAGCCATGTGCAACTACGGTACGTTTCTCGACGACGCTTTACGGGACCGGTTCGTCGCTGGGTTACGGAATTCCACCATTCAGACGGGTTTACTGAAGAGGAAGGAGTTGACGTTCGAATTGTCCTGAGTTTTTGCTAAAGCGTTGAACTGGCGGAGCGGGAGTCGAGGGGATTCCGCCCAACTGCGAGTACGGATGCCGACGGCCACGCTCGGCTCGCTGGCAAACCGGAGTTTGCCAGCGAGCTGAGAAACAGTTCAAAGCAAAGCTGCTATCGATGCCGTGAAGACCATGACGCCCGTTGCTGCCGTTATTGGAAATTCAAAAGCCATCTTTGCAAGCGCATGGGGCATTTGGCGCGCATGTGCAGATGCAAGCAGCCTACGACTGGCACCGCCCATTACGTGAACGACGGAGCGATCGGAGGCACAGAACTGCTCATGCACGGTGTGTATTTGGTGGGCACGGAAAAACAACCGTATGAAGTTGAAGTGCAGATAGCAGGCAAGCTTGTGAAGATGCAAGTAGATACGGGGGCAGGCGTATCACTCGTTCCGGAATGCGTTTACCGGCAGCTAAAGCAGCCGCCTCAGCATGCGAAATGCGATATTAAGCTCAAGACTTACGGCGGAGCAACGCTAAAAGTCAAAGGCCAAGCAGAAGTGTTGGTCGACTAAAAGGGCAGCGGAAAGGTCTGCCAATCATCGTGGTACAAGGAGACAAGCCAGCACTCCTAGGCCACGACTGGATTGCGAACCTCGGAATGGACCTAAACAGCATTCACAAGGTGCACGCACAACCGTCTGTCGACAGCATCCTGGGAAAGTATGCCAGCGTTTTTTCACCTGGTCTAGGGTTAATAAAGGGTTACCAAGCAAAGCTGGTTCTTAAAGAAGGAAGCATGCCAGTCTTTTGCAAGGCGCGGTCTGTGCCGTATGCCATTCGTGAACCTGTCGAGCATGAGCTAGGAAACGCAAAGGCATGGCGTAGTGGTGCCCGTAACCCGCAGCGACTGGGCCACGCCGCTGGTAGCTGTTCACAAGCCAGACAGAACAGTGCGATTGTGTGGAGACTATAAATTGACGGTGAATCCATACGTGAAGACAGACCATTACCCACTGCCCGCGGTGGAAGATTTCTTCACGACACTGGCTGGGGGCAAGGTTTCCACCGTTCTGGACTTTTCGACTGCATATCAGCAAATCGAGGTACACCCTGACTCGCGACCTTTGCTGACTATAAACTCTCACATGGGGTTGTTCCAATATGTTCGGATGCCGTACGGAATCTCAAGTGCACCTGCAGTTTTCCAGGCAATCATGGACGAGCTGCTGAAAGGACTACCGGGAGTGGTATGCTACATCAACGACGTCGTCATCACGGGAGCATCGCATACCGAATGCCTGGCCCGGGTGGAAGCAGTCCTGCAGGTTTTCATGGAACACACCGTCAAAGTGAAAAAGGAAAAACGCAAGTTTTTCTTGAATTCTGTCAAATATCTTGGGCATATCATTGACGAAAATGGTGTTCACCCGTGCGTCGAAAAGGTTGAGGCCATAAGGAAAGCACCCAGAGCTAAGAACATCAGTGAGCCTAAAGCTTACCTGGGAATGATACCTTTTTATTCCAAGGTCACGCGAAACCTGTCTTCGAGGTTAAAGCCTTTGTATGAACTGCTTCAGAAGGAAAAGAAGTGGGTCTGGTCCGCAAAAGAAGAAAAAGCCTTCGCGGAGAGCAAGAGCCTCCTTACGCAAGACAGCGTATTAGCATTCTATGGCCCAAAGAAGCCTCTTGGATTAGTCTGCGACGCCTCTCCTAACGGGGTTGGCGCAGTGTTGTTTCATGTCGTGAACGGGCAGGAAAGGCCGATTTACGCGTCACGCACTCTGAGCATGGCTGAAAGTGGCTACGCACACATAGAAAAGGAAGCTTTGGCTGTGGTTTTCGCAATCAAATGGTTTCACAAGTATTTTTATGGCCATGAGTTCACCATTTATTCCGATCACCTTCCTCTGGAGGAACTGCTTGGGCAAACAAAGTCAATTCAGCAAATGGCAGCAGCACGCATGCAGCGCTGGATGGCTGGATGCTAGTACTAGCTGCATATCGCTATAAATGGGTGTACAGAAAGGGAGCCCAAGACGCAAAGGCGGACGCGTTATCGCGATTACCGCTTCCGTACGACGCCGGCGAAAGCGACTACGTTCACTTCTCTTCAGCAGTAGAAGTCGTACCACTATCTCCGGAAAAGATACGCGACGAAACCCAAAAAGCCGCAGTGTTGTCGAAAGTGCTAAAGTATGTTTTAAAATGGATGGCCATCGTACGTGTCAGAAGACAACATAGCCCCATTCGTTTCGCGCAAAGGCGAACTGTCGGTAGACTGGTTGCATAACATGGGGAACTCGGGTTGTTATACCTGAAGCTTTACAATCCGAAGTCTTATCGCTTTTTCATGAAGGGCATCCAGGTATCACTTGCATGAAAATGCTATCACGAAGCCATGTGCGGTGGCCGAACTTGTGTGACCGCATTGAAGAAACGGTAAAAGGTTGTTCGACTTCCCAACTAACTCTGAACTCTTCGCCGCACGTGCCGATGTTATCGTGGGGTTGGCCAACCAGCAGGTGGCAGAGAGTTCTCCTGGATTTTGCCTACTACAAGAACAATTGGTTTTTAGTGCTTGTCGATGCGCACTCCAAATGGGTGGATGTTCTGCACATGAAGTCCACTACAGCACGGGCGACAGTTGAAAAACTACGCACTGTTTGTGCTGATTTTGGGCTTCCAGAGAGAATTGTGACTGACAAGGGTTCCCAATTTGTGTCTGCTGACTTTACAAATTTTCTCAAATCAAATGCAGTGCAGCACACCAGGACAACCCCTTACCACCCAGCTTCAAATGGCACTGCAGAGAGGCTTGTCCACACTGTCAAGCGGAGCTTCATCACACAGCTACGGGACGAGCAGAACACGGGAGTGACACGGACGATGCAACATCGGGTAGACCAGTTCCTGTTCACCTACCGAAACACACAGTGTTCGACGACCGGGAAGACGCCAAACGAACTGTTTCTCTCATGGAGGCCACGCACAAGGCTGAGCATCTTGCATCCGGAGCTAGCGAAACGTGCCCAAGCAAATATAGCTCGAACACAGAGCCAGGAAACCCATACCTCATGGAGGGAGTTCGAGGTGGGCGACACCGTTCACGTGCGAGGAAACCGACCGAGGGATCCACGTTGGTTGGAAGGAACAGATGTGCGACGAGTTTATTTATTTATTTATTAGTAATACCCTCAGGGCCAATGGCATTATAGAGGGGAGTGGGTACATTCATAAGAAGAACAAAAAAAAGCAGCGAGAGAAATACATATCAAACAAACATCTTAAACAAAATTAGGCAAAAAAAAGAAACGCAGCAAGCAAGCATAACTGTACACAACAAGCAAGAATTACACAATGTTGACTATGGCATTTTTGAAAAGCGTGTGATTTACAATGGTTGCTGTAGGAGAGGGAAGGCGATTCCATTCTAATGACGTACGAGGAATAAACGACTGAGAAAAAGCGGTCGTTCGGGTTGATGCAATACCGACTTTGTGAGCATGATCAAGGCGAGAAGATACGTACAATGGAGTCAAAATGAGTTCTTCATGCAGATGTTGGTGATGCAATGCTTTATGGAACAACGAAAGTCGGGACATTTTACGTCGAACTGCTAGGGATTGAAGGTTAAGGATAGATTTCATTGTTGTTAGCCAAGGAACATACATAGTTCGAATCGAAGACCACGATCGCTTTCTGCATGCAGACGATATTGTTCCTAACACATGCCTTGCTCCTATTCCCAGAAGCCTGTGGATTCCTGAGCAACCCCGCATGGCGCAGCCGGTCTCCATTCCGTCACAACGCGACAGCGACACCGCATCGCCGCCGGACGGGACTGCACCAGAGTATAAGGGCTTCCACCAGCTGACTGAGCCAGCGCGACGGAACTGCCATCACAGCAGGCGCCTGACGCCAGCTCCCAAGAAACCGTCGCGCCTCCTGAATTACGACGAAGCTCAAGAATTCGGAAGCCTCCTCAAAGTTTTGGCTATGCTGCTAAATAAAGGGGGAAGGGATGTAGTAGCCAACGTATGACGCGCCGTACTGACGTCACAGGCTACGTCATAGGCTCTGTACTTATATTGGCATGCCAGGGGTGAGACAGCTGCGCATATTGCGCCTTTCTGATACAATTCCATTTTCTCGCAGCAAGCTGCTCCAAAAGCGCGAAAATGGAGAAAATTGCGCCAAACTGCTCCAGAAGAGGCTCAACGGCATGGATTTTGATGCTCATGTCAGTTTCGGTGGGGACGAAACTCCCGCATCCCGGTCACCGCTTTTATCGTCGGGCAATCGCAAACACAGAAATGGCACAAATAGAAAGACTGAAACGAAGCAAGCGATAGCTTCTAAAACTCGATTCGCTTTCCGTCCGGGTTCGCTGAAACGGCCTTCTCGATTAGGCATCGCTGTGGCAACAAATGTGGTCGCCGCCTGATCTGGCTGCTACCAACGCGCTCAGTGCGTATCGCCGATATTTTCCCTGGTTTATATTACTGATTTTACGCTATCACCTGGGTTCCAGTCTATTCATTCTATCTGTTGTGGCTCTGAACAGTGACGTTAATGCGGGGATGTAGTTTGAGGTTGGTGCCAGATTACGGGAAGTTGGGCGGCTCGAAAGAAAGTTCATTAAAATGTGGGGCCTACGACTTCGGCGTGGTTTTTCCTTGAGTACGAAACGCGGTGCGCGCGTCTATAATCGGGTTCGTGAAGTGAATTTTTTTGGCTGGTTGTGCTGTTGTAAAATGCTGAGGTGTTGCTTTGCTTCGAAGCGCGATTGCGAGCCTCGGGGATGGAACGGTCCACATGAAAGTCGCGGGCTTTGCTGCGGCTCCTCGACCTGTTCAGGCAGCGCCGAATAGCTGCAGGACTACACGGTTGATTGATTTGATTGATTGTAGGGTTTTAACGCGCTGACGCAACGCAGGCGATGAGGCGCGCCGTAGTGAAGGGCTCCGGATTAATTTTGACCACCTGGGAATCTTTAACGTGCGCCGAAATCTCGTACTCACGGGCGTTTTTGGTTTTCGCCTCCATCAGAAAAGCGGCCGCCGCGGCCGGGAAACGAACCCGGGAACTCCGGCTCAGCAGCGCAACGCCTTAGCCACTGAGCCGCCGCGGCGGGTAGGACTACACGGTTGCCATAGCACGCGACCCAAACACTTGATGTATGCAAAGTGAAATTTTATGCCAAAATCTAGGTGGCTAAACAATAACGCTACTCAAATGACCGTAGGGTTAACCTGTACCCCAGGGACTGAAAAGGTAGGCTGGTTGGGCTATGCGACCGTTAGCTCGAAGCTGTTCAACTGTTGCCGTGACTACAGTCGTTTGTACAACGCAGCCTGGGATTACAAAAATAGTTCAATTCAATTCAATTCAATTCAATTTCTATTTCTATTACAAAAATAATAACTTTAGCATTACAACAGCAAAAAAAGCCACAATTGCGGAGCCCTTAAATTTGATAAGAGTTTTAGCAGTCCGTCTGTTCCGTCGTGTACGTAGTTACCGTGCTCTCCGGGACTCGTCTGGGCACTTGGGCATTCGTAGCCGTAGGGGGATTATTTCTGCGGACCTGCCTTCGCCTTGTCTGCGCCTCCTCGCCCTTCCGCGCACGCTGGCGCATACCGGTCTGGTGAACCCGGTAACAAAGTAACCAACAGAACAGACGGACTGCTGAAACTCTGTAATGTGAACGGCAGTTTTGTTGTCAGTGTTGCGTGCAGGCGCAACACAATATCACCATTTAGGAAAAAGGTAGTGCAGTTAGTACTTTCTGATACTCTTAAAAACTCTTTCAGGTAAGGCTGTTTGAGTGTTCTGTGTATTCAAAACTGATTGAAATGTGCACTTGACCCTGCAAGTTGCTGAAATAATGATTTTTTAAGCTCACAAGACAATGTAATAAATGTCCCTAACTGCTCCAAATCAAGATTATTCTGCTCCAAAATCGAAATTTTGCTGCTCCGAAAACTGCTCCCAAATTTGTTTGGGCTGTCTCACCCCTGGCATGCGAGCCGCTTGCTTATCGCATTAAACCTTCGCCACCAACTGAGTCCAGCGTCGCCTTGCTCGCCGGCTACAACACTCAAGAGATACTAGTGGTGGGTCATAAAGGCGGGTAAAATTCAGAAAGGCGCCACTAGGTTGTCTGGGGTATCAAATTAAAGGCCATGATAAGGAAAAACATCTGGGGCAACGAAAAAGGGTATCCCGCTGATTAGTACTAGTTAATAGTAGTTAAAATTCTTCAATGCACCACAGAAGTTTATTTGGTAGCACAAAAGGAATTGTGCTGTCGATGGAAAGGGGATGAGGGCGCAAATTTCACCAAGGCAATGGCCGCATTGTTAAATCGTCATAACGAGTCACATTTAAGTAAAAATTGATTTGATTGATCGATTGATTGATTGATTGATTGATTGATTGATTGATTGATTGATTGATTGATTGATTGATTGATTGATTGCCCTGTCGGAAAACCCCGCGTTTTCCAGCATCAGAAGAGCGATGGAATACGCCGACGTATTCTACGCCGGGTTGCAGCGATGCCGTAGAGGTAGAACACCCGCCTCGCGTGCAGAAGGACCGTGGTTCAAATCCCGGTGCCGGACAATTTCCACCGGATTAAAAAAAAAATCCGCGTGTTGATGAAATTGGAGAATGTGGCTTGGGGTGCGGCCTGACCCCGGCGACCATTGCCGGTAATGCACTCCCTCACCAGAGCAGGATTGGCCACCCTGGTGTAGTAACGGCCACAACCTCCCATGAATACGCCAATTAACCCTCGTCCCTCAGTCCCCAGCGGCTGCGAAGCAACTGACCACGGCGGCGGTCAGACCTATGACGCAGCAGAGGGTGCTAAGAATCCCTGGATCCGGACAGGCGGCCAATGGAATCTGAACCTGGCAACGTTTAACGCGCGAACCTTATCTAGCGAAGCAAGTCTCGAGGTGTTGTTCGAGGAATTAGAGGGCATTAACTGGGATGTAATAGGGCTTAGCGATGTTAGGAGGGCAGGCGAAGCCTTTACGGTGCTGAAAAATGGACACGGCCTATGTTACCGTGGTCTAGAGGACAGAAGAGAACTGGGAGTGGGATTTCTAGTCAATAAAAGCATAGCTGGCAACATAGACGAATACTATAGCATTAACGAAAGGGCAGCAGGTCTTGTAATTAGGCTAAATAAGAGGTACAAGCTCAAGGTGGTGCAGGGCTACGCGCCCACATCCAGCCACGACTAACAAGTAGTGGAACGCTTCTATGAAGATGTGGAATCGGCAATGGGTAAAGTAAAAACACAGCATACCGTCGTTATGGGGGACTTCAATGCTAAAGTAGGCAAGAATCAGGCTGGAGACAAGGCAGTTGGGAACTATGGTCTGGGCTGTAGAAATTGTAGGGGGGACCTACTAGTTGAGTTTGCAGAACGGAATAACCTACGCCTAATGAATACCTTCTTGTGTAAACGGGAGTGTCGGAGGTGGACCTGGAGGAGCCCGAATGGGGAGCACAAAAATGAAATAGACCTCATATTATGCGATAACCCTGGCGTCGTGCAGGATGTGGAAGTGCTCGGAAGGGTAAGGTGTAGTGACCACCGTATGGTAAGGTCTCGAATTAGGCTAGATTTGAGGAGGGACCGCAACAAGCTAGTACGAAAGAAGCCGATAAACGAACTAACAGTAAGACGAAAAGTAGAAGGATTCAGGATCGCGCTGCAGAACCGATATTCCGCCCTCAACGAGGAAGCCGAGCTTACGACACAGGAAGCCAGCGAAAACCTTACACGCATTATCACGCAGTGTGCAGTAGAAGTCGGGGGCACTATGGCTAGACAGGATACCGGTAAACTTTCACAGGAGACGAAAGATCTAATCAGGAAATGGCAAACCATGAGAATCTCTACCACAGCTGACAGAATAGAACTAGCCGAGCTCTCGAAGTTATTCAATAAGCGTAAGAGAGCTGACATACGGAAGTATAATATGGAGAGGATCGAATACGCTGTAAAGAGTGGAGGTAGCCTGAAAGCAGTGAAGAGACGTCTTGGCGTGGCGAAAAATAAGATGTATTCACTTAAGGATAAGCAAGGCAATGTCATCATAAATAGGGATAAAATAGTCACAGTGGCCGAGGAGTTCTATGGGGATCTGTACAGTAGCCGGGACGATAGTGCCGAACGAGACAGTAGTTGAGAGGAGATAGACATCCCACCAGTAACGACCGAAGAAGTAAAGAAGGCTTTGAAAGAAATGAAAGGGGGCAAAGCACCTGGTGAGGATCAAATAACAGCAGACCTCTTGAAAGATGGCGGAGAAATTGTACTTGAAAAACTGGCAAACCTGTATACGCAATGCCTAATGACCGCGATGGTACCGGAATCTTGGAAGAACGCGAACATCATCCTAATCCATAAGAAAGGCGACATGAAGGACTTGAAAAATTACAGGCCGATCAGCTTACTGTCAGTCGTCTACAAGGTATTTACCAAGGTAATCGCTAACCGAATCTCTGCAACCTTAGATTTCAGTCAGCCTAAAGAACAAGCAGGGTTCCGTAAAGGTTATTCAACAATGGACCATATTCACACGATCAATCAGGTGATAGAGAAGTGCGCTGAGTATACTGAACTACTATATATAGCCTTCATAGACTATGAGAAAGCATTTGACTCGGTCGAAACCCTAGCCGTCATTCAGGCATTACGGAACCAGGGGGTAGATGAGCATTATGTAAGAATACTAGACGATATCTACAATGAGTCTACAGCTACCATCATCCTCCATAGGGAGAGCAGTAAAATACCTATAAGGAAGGGTGTCAGACAAGGAGACACAATCTCTCCAATGGTATTCAGAGCATGCTTACAAGAAGTATTCAGAACGTTGTATTGGGAACAGGTGGGAGTAAGGGTTACTGGAGAATACCTCAGTAACCTCAGATTTGCTGATGACGTTGCCTTGCTAAGTAACTCGGGGGACGAATTGCAAAGCATGCTTTCCGCTCTGGGCGAACAGAGTAGAACCGTGGGCCTCAAAATTAATATGCAGAAAACTAAAGTAATGATCAATAACCTCGGGACAGCACAGCAGTTTGAGATAGGTGGCGAGGCAGTGGAAGCGGTAAGCGAATATATCTACTTAGGCCAAGTTGTGACCCCAGATCCCAACCATGAGGCAGAGATAATTAGAAGGATCAGAATGGGGCGGGGTGCATATGGCAGACATTCTCACATAATGAATAGCAGACTACCAATGTCGCTGAAGAAGAAAGTGTATGACAGCTGCATCTTACCGGTACTCACCTACGGGGCAGAAACTTGGAGGCTCACTAAGAGGGTTCAACTTAAATTGAGAACGAGTCAGCGGGCAATGGAGCGGAAAATGATAGGTGTAACATTAAGGGACAAGAAGAGAGCGGAGTGGGTCAGGGAGCAAACTGGTGTTAAAGACATATTAGTAGAAATTAAGAAAAAGAAATGGACGTGGGCAGGGCATGTAATGCGAAGGCAAGATAACCGCTGGTCATTAAGGGTAACAGAGTGGATCCCTAGAGAAGGCAAGCGTTGCAGGGGGCGGCAGGAAGTTAGATGGGAAGATGAGATCAAGAAGTTTGCGGGGATAAATTGGTCACAGTTGGCACAGGACCGAGATAATTGGAGAATAATGGGAGAGCCTTTTGCCCTGCAGTGGGCGTAGATAGGCTGGTGATGATGATGATGACGGATTAGGCCGGAAAGAACGCAATACACTAGAAAAACGCCGAGCCGGACGACAGTAACGCGGGGACCGCATTTTCCAGCGTTAGGGGAGCGATGGAATACGCCGGAAAAAACGGAAAGCACTGGAAAACGGCGCGCTGGAAGACATCAACGCGGGGAGGTTGCTGGAACGCATCGAATAATACGGGGACGTTGCCTTTGGAGACTGGGACTCAGATAGGGCGAACGGGTCAGTACGTTCTCACGGGGCCGCTGCTTGGCTGGACACAGCAATGCCTCGCGCCGGTTACGTTGTCGACTGGTTGTAATCCAGCGCCGCGATCGATGCAGGTGCTCCGAAAATTGGCGTTTGCGGCCCGTGCGGTGCCACAAAATCCCGCTTTTTAACCTGTGCTTCGCGGAAACAATGCTCCGTACGAGCGACGAAAATGTCGTTCAATTGCATTGCAAGCGTCTGTCATAATGAACTTTTGTTGTATTGCTGCCATTAGCATTCCGGTCGCGTTTGAAAAAACCTTCGCTACAAATTTGCAGTTAACAACGCCACTTATCGCAGATCAAGGTAATGTTGGAACATCTAAGCGTAGCCCGCTAACCAAACTAATGGATAAATAAAGCCCTTCACAAATTCCTTGGGTTGTTTGAGTGAGTTGCAATTGCATATATTGCACCGTGGACAACCTTTGATGAAAGAATCAGGCAATAAGGATAGCCCGTTGGCAAAACGGACGCATAAAGGGCAAGCAAGATTTGTTTTTTGAGGACGTAGTGTAATTATTTCAGTTCACATTGTGACACGTATTTCTGAGTGTCTTTGAGAGCCGCATTGTCTCCATCTGCGTGCTGTTGTATTATTTTTTTAGCGAGAAAAATGTTTATTTTAACGCAAACCATGTGTCCAATCAAGCTTAAATAGTGAAAACAAGATTTTAAAACCAGCTAACCAGTTGCCGCTACCCATTAATAAGATGTGTTAAAAAAGACGAAATGTAGAAAGAAAGAAAACGCCCGCTTTCGCTCCAGCAGGGCCGCTCGGAAGAAAGTCCGGGAATGCACCGTCACTGACGAAAACCTGTCGCGCGACAGCACTCGCGGGGCGGGGGAGCCCACAATACGGAGAATCGAGAGGTGTGCGGAGGGGTCGCGGCACCGAACAAGCTCTCGTGATCGGCCGGGGACAATATTCCTACACCGTGGCCGGGGAGCACTTGGTTCCTCCCTGCTTTTCGCCTTTCGGTCAAAATTAGTAGGTGGCTGTGTGGCTGAGTGGCCCGTCCACATTTCACATCGGCGCTGTGCCTAGTTGAAGTTACGCGTAACTTTTTTGTAAAAACGTGCATCTTATGTCTCCGGGGAGTGTCAGCAGCAACTTGTGAAGCTACGAAAGCTGTGGTAGAAGCAAGAACAGTGGTCCGGATTCCAATCATCTCGAAGTGACGACTCCTGTAGCGACGACACACCTTGATGCTTGGGATTATTGGCACTTTGATGCGAGTGGATACGATGACTTTCGGAGGCAGCGTGATTTGGAATACATGCGATGTGCTTCGACGATCGACTGAAATTGCAAAGACCCCTACATGACTTGGGCAGGTATCGTGCGTGAGTACTCTTCGTGATAGTGCTGCACCACGTAGATGTGCGCTTTTCGTCACAGGATACGCTTCCAGGCCTTGCTGTACGAATGCAGTGTCAACAAATCAAGGTTCACCAAGGCAAGAAATCCAGCTAAGGATCGTCTTTCTCTTTTAATTCTCACGTTTTGTGTTAAAATAAAAGAGGTTCAAGAAATATGTGTTTACTTGTGTTTTAATGGCCATAAAAAATATAAGGAACGAATTTTCGAACGGTTACTGTCCATGCTCGTTTAATATTTTTTTTTTATCCGGGGAATAAATTTGCTTTTATGAACAGATTGAGCGCTACTGACGGAACGCGATGATGCAACAATGCATTCAGTAGGGCGAAATCAGCTGAAAAGTGCCGAAATGAGTCCAGCTAAATTTTGTAGCGCTACTTAGGTTTCCCCGAAGGAAGGAATTCTGTATTTCTTGTTAACAGCCATGCGGGTTTGTAATTACAAGGCTATTATTGAAAGAAGGCCTAGCGCGAGCACCGGCCACGCTATACGCTGGAGACGGCGTGGTCTCCGGCGTGTTCCTGCGTCACGTGCCAGAGTGCGCCGGATCCACGCGTTTCCGCGTCCGGCGTGTTCCAGCGCCCAGGGTCCGGCGCGCTCCAGCGCTTCCGCGTCCGGCGTATTTCAGCGGTAGGTAGTCCCATAATCAGGCATTCGCTGGAAGCGGAGCTCCAGCGCCGCTGGGTTTTCCGATAGGGTGATTGATTGATTGATTGATTGATTGATTGATTGATTGATTGATTGATTGATTGATTGATTGATTGATTGATTGATTGATTGATTGATTGATTGATTGATTGATTGATTGATTGATTGATTGATTGATTGATTGATTGATTGATTGATCGATCGATCGATCGATCGATCGATCGATTGTAGGGTTTAACGCGCCGACGTAACGCAGGCGATGGGGCGCGCTGTAGTGGAGGGCTCGAGAATAATTTTTACCACCTGGGGATCTTAGCCTGCCCCGTAATCTCGTACACACGGACCTTTTTGCTTTCCGCCTCCATCAGAAAAGTGGCCGCCACGGCTGGAAATCTAACCCGCGTTCGCGTGCTGAGCAGCGGAACGCCTTAAGCACTGAGCCACCGCGGCGGGTATAAGTAAAACTTTAGATTTGTGTTGTAAGCTGATGGGGGCTGTAAAATTAATGATTTTCATATGGGAGTCAGGTGTAGCTACATCAAACACGTGCTAATACATAATGGCGAGTTCAGCTTTGAAGGACGCCAATATTCTGAAACCCTCATCTGGTGCTTCGCAGAGAACAAGCATTCTTCCAACTTTTGACCACGCCCTCTTGAAATCGTGGCTTGGTCGACAACCTGCCGATCGCAGTGTGAAAAAGCGCTGCACCAGAACGAACTCTGGGGAACAGCCACAGCGGCAAGATGGAGATGGACATCGCGAAAACGTTTCTAAAATGTCGGGAAGGGTCAGTATCCGTATCCACCCACTGCTTCATCTACCGCTCTTGTATAACTTCTATACTTTGTTGGTTGTTATGCAATCAGTTATCAGAGTCACCTGCCACATCTATTAACGTTTTCTGAACGAACGTAGAAGTTCGCAATTCCGCATCCTTCTGTGTTTTTGTATTCTGTGTCAGTTCCCTTTTCCCTCAATTCCACACGATGAGCAACGAAATAGTTTAGCAATGCGCGTGCTAACGTAATATGCACTGCCCCCTTAATGTAAGGTGCGCCTGGCTGTAATATGTACGGCCCCTGCATTACTCACACAGCATCCTATGAAGGCGGACATTGTGTCGTTGCTTTGAAGATGGAGACGTAAGATTGATCTGATGTCTTTTAGTACTTTCCACCAGAACTACGTAAAATATAAACGGCTCGGTGTATCGAATATTCACAAGCTGCGGCATACATTCACAGCGTTGAAAGGAATGAATGCGCGCAGCCTTGCACACTGTAGGCGGTTTTCTGTTACTTGGCCATTTTTCCTCCGGGTATTTATCGAAACACGAATTTCTGAAATGGGTAGATATATTTAACAAGCCCAGTGTTGTTTTTGGACTGTTGTACTACGATTGTACTCTGCAATAATGTGGCGATATCACCCGAATCAGAGGTAACCCACTGCCGCATCCGAACGTGGTACGGATAAAAATATCCAATTAATTACAATGTTCATGCTAAAGCATTTTTTTTGCAAATACCACACAGCACCAACTTTTCCATATCCTGTATCTCCACAAGATTGCCTAATGGGCAAAAGGAATACACTGAATAATTATTATAGTGTAACTGTGAAACATTAGTGACACAAAAAAAACTAAGCAAAAAATATTGAGAGAAAAGCAAGCCTCACGTACTCTTAAATACCGTAAAATACCAAAAACGTATTCCAGTTTGGCTGATCATCGGCAAGTCTTGCACGAAAAAAATCCAGAAGAAAAGAAGCGGTGTATGAGTGTCATTGTATTAGTCGGCTATTGTCCAAAATTATATGCATTTTGTGCCCCATCAGGCCGATGTGTTAATGAATACTAATTATTGCACACATACATGTAGGCAGGCCTGAAAAATATATTAAACGTAAGTTTTGCATGCATTAACATACAACATAGTTATGGTTATATTTCTTGTAAGGTGTATAGGGGAAGAGAAGGAATTCCCTGAAAACGTCTCTTCAAGAGTTTTTGGTGCTGCCCAGAACCGTCCAGTACGTTACTTTCCACCTACTGCCGGCTAAGAGTGTGTGTCATCGGAATATGTTACGACGTCCACTGCAGAAACAGTTTTCGGATTGTTTACCTACGGAAATGATCGGGATGCTTTTGTTACTTTTTTTTCTATAGAGGGCCGATTGGGCGGTGTGGCGCCGCCTAAATATATTTGCATATACCCCTAAAGACAACCTGACCCGTTTACCACGCAGTGCACGGTAGGTTGCGACCAGGCAGAGCGGTGTTCTGTGGCGCGTGCCTTGTCTGGCGCGCAGCGGAAACGCGCCGCTGATGCTGAAGCTGCCTGTGACGATGATTATAAAGTGCCCTTGCGGTTGAAAAAGACGTGGCTGCTATAATTCTGATGTAACATCGCTGGTTATCATATCTAACTCTGACCAATACTTCTTGGTTAGCCTATAGCATTTCGAACAGCGGCGGCCCTCCACTCCCATAAAGTTGGGCGCATAAAAACAGCAAAATTTTGGCTCAAAAATAGCGTTCAATCGTAAACGTAATGCTTATGCGTCCGATTACACCGTTTTTTTTTGCCCTGACCCACTTTGGTAGATACGCTTGGTTTACCAGTGTAACTGATATAGTGTATTTTAAAAAACGTCAATGTGCAGAATATATAGGCTTGAAATTGCTTTAGATACTCAGTGGACATTTGCAATGCCAACAATTGGTTCCTTAACAACTGGTGCATGAGATCTCGTGCTGAGTCCAAAGAGAAGGGTGTGATCACAGCCGGGGTGCATAATTGCGTTTCTACTGGCGGCGAAAAGTAAAAGCATCCATGCGTCGAGATATCACCGCACGTTAAAGATACCAATACAGTCAAAATTATTTATTTCCTTCCACTACGGAACGCCTGATTGGCCAGTGGCAGCTCCGGCCCAACAAAACCGCAAATCTCAATTTGATATACCTATTCGACACACCCAGCTGTTTGGACATTGACACACAAGCGGTGTTTTGCAAACGTGCGTAATTCCGGGAGGCAACATCTACATCATGCATGGGTTTCGAGCTTGCTATGCACTCCGCTTCATTGTGTACATGATGAGTGGTGCGCGCTTCTCAACAGCTACCTCAAACAGGATATGAGGCCTAATGCTTGGAGGTAGGCATTTGTAGTAAACAAATGAGCCCACCACATTGGTGACGAAAAAAAAGAAAGTAAAAATGTGAAGAAGCGTCACAACTTCTGTTGTGTGGGACATACGTACTTATCTTTGGGCGAAACTATTTACCTGTACTCCTCAAGGGTTCGGTCGCAACCGTTGGTGTCAACTGAAACCTCCAGTGAACAAATAAAAGCAGAGTCTGACTCGCCAGGGATCGAACCGGGAACAAAAAGACAAATTGAGCGAGAACCTGTTGTCTTATCCATTGAGCTACGAGCCTCTCAGGAGGCAAAGGGGGGGATGGCGGGGAGACTGACGTTGTACTCACCAAGCACATCTGCGCGTTCACCCCTTGCGTTCATGCTGAATACCACATGATAGCTTTACGAGACTTCTCGCGTCGCTGTGCGCTCCGCCTACGGCAAGAGTAGAGCCATGTGCGGGCCTCGACATTGCGGTAGGAGTTAGGAAAAATTAAGGGAAGCTCACACCAACGTATGGCATCTCATTTCTCCGTCTGTGCTGCTGATCTCGTTGCCTCTGTTAATGGCGGCAGCAAAAGAAAGAGGTCGTTTAACGCAGGGTTTGAGCTTCCTTTTATTTTTTAAAAGAGAGATTCCCGTCCAATGCTTCACCAATACAAGCAAGCTAATACTGTTCATGGATCGTGCATTGATTTAACCTTGGCAAAGAATACGTCTTTGAAGTAATAAAGGGTGCGGTTAAATGAATTTCACTTGTCTCTGGTTTCAATCTTTGTAGAGCCAGGTGTGTGAATGCAAGTGATATCGAATGTGTAATCGTACTGGGTGTTGTTTACAGGTTCGATTTTCAGCGACCTTCTCTGAGCGGATTTGTTTCTTTTCCACACGTTTTCTTTATTCCAGAGCTGATGCATATCTGTCCAAGTGGGTACGTTTGAGTGACTTTTACGAAACGCAGAAGAGAAGCATTTGGATGACGCCCATCAGTCCAGAATATATTTTACAACATTAGTGGCAACCACTGCACTGTAAACGCAAACTAGCCGGAAATGGAGTTTTAATCAAGTAATGTGCCCTGAAAAGTACTTATAGCAAAAAATGTACTCCCTAGGCATGGTCTAAACAAGTGGACGAACCTCCATGGTAGTACCGTTGCCCATCCGTGTAGCAAAAGGGAGGATTTAGAACGACATAACACCATTTGTGAGATGGCGTTCGGTCCCTTGTAAACAACCACGTCCACAATAAACTTCCCATCTGGGGTAATCATCTCAAGCGGGTGGTCGCCATGTTAGTCTTGTGTTGTTTCCGTGTGTCAGCACTTCAACCATGGACTAATGCTAATTAGAACGAGAAAGCAGGACGTGACAGTTGCATGCAGCTACAAAACCGATACCGTACGTATACCCGTATAGATGCTTCAGCCAGCGCGATCACAAGCAGACAGCGCGGCCGTGTTGTTTCAATCTGTTTATTTTGGCCGTAGGTGTTGTCAAACTCTGCTGCTAACAAACAGACAGTTCTCGCCGTTGCAAACAATTGCAATGTTCATCTGCTTCGCTTGCTTGCGCATATATAGACAATTTAAGTTCTTGTGCCAGCGCGCCAACGCACCCGACTGCAGCGACTCAACTTGCCCTGGCGGCACGACTTGCTGCCAGGATGTAAACAGCCTCCGTGCTATCAATGCAGCGCGGCCGGTGACTTGGTGCGGCCGGAGCTTCAAGCGCCTCGCCTTGGGCCATCATTTTTTCTTATTTGAGAAGGACTAGTAGTGCCATTTGGTGGAAAGATTTTTATGTGCCCCTGTCACACGACGAACGGCCGCTAACAACATTTGGATACGGCGACAGCTGTGGACAGCTCGCTGGTAAGTGCTCTTTCATCAGTCGATGCGTTTGTCAAACGTTTGGATAGGGTTAACTGCGAAGTACCCGTGCCGCACACAGCACGTACACGCACGGGCAAAGAAAAAAGCGCACACTCGTTTTATTGTACTTGTTTGTGGCTTTTGGGGTATGCATTCGCGTTCTTTTGTAGGCCTTGTTTGTAACAGGGCATTCGATATGAAATCGTTTGTCGCGCGCGGCGTCGTTTCAAAGCAACGTGACGGTTACTCAGGTAGCCGAATCGCCTCCGACAGCGGTGCATCGTCGGGCCCGGTCGGTGAATATTGTGGGACTCTGTCTCTCATATGCATCGAACTGCTCGTGTTCTTTTTAGTTAACTGCTCTACTTTGTAATATCTATTTGTTAACGCTCCTGATGGCTTGCCTGTCCAAATATAAGTCTTTGTGTTGTTTTCGTTCAAGGCTCTGACTCATTCTTAGCGCTCTGGTCGGCGAAAGCCGCAGATCAGACGGCCACCCCCTTCGAAAACTGTGCCCTGTAGATTCGGTGGGGTTGTTTGCTCGCTTGAGTCGACTCTTCACATCTAATAGCGTACCCTTTAAGGAAACGGTGACATGCGTAAAAGATGCTATGAGCCTATCGAACGATTAAATGCATATAGTGTGGACCACGACGGCGACGTGGTTCGAAACCGAAATGTTTTTATTCCCTTTCGGATGATAATGAGGGGTCTGTATACAATCGGGGCCCGTCAGTCGCCAGCTAAGGCCACGTAATTAAAAACACAAATTCATGCCCTTATGGAAGAGAACAGAGTTTGCCGTAGCATGACACAAGTCTGCCGGGTATAAAAAAGGATATCATTTTTTTGCAAGAACAATGCACACACTCTTCTTTTGTTGGTAATAAATTTGTCATAATCAATAGTAAGACCATACACAAAAATTACTCGATTCATCTGACACCCGATTTTGACACGGGGCTTGCAGCTCCAAAAAGTGCACTGTGGTTTTACGGGACGGAAACTTCTACAATCACGGTAAATTAACTAAGGCAGGTGTGTGTGGCATGCAGCGTGGGTAAGTTTGCGAGAATAGCGTTTCCATTTCAGCTGTTTTTTTTTTGTTGCCATGCAATCACAAGTAATTTGGTGCCATGAACGAGGTTTACGTTAGCTAACAAGGCTGTAGTAACGGTTGCGGCTACAAATGACCTTATGCACCAATCACGCTTGTCAGCTCGGTGACACAGAATATTAAGGTGTCAGAATACGGATGACTGAGTCGCCTAGTTTATTACTACTGTAAAAAAAAAGTGTTTTCTGACCCAGTGAAGGACTTTCCTGTATGACTAGCTGTGTTATGACAAATGACCATACTTGATGAGACAAGCCGTAACAAATTAGCTTTGGATGTAACACCAGGAGGGAAATAGGTGGAGGTATCTGCAAGTATAACTGAAACAGTGGGTGCCTGTCCGGCATGAATTCATTATTTGCTGACACGATTTTCTTCTGCAGATCCTGATACATGATCGAGTTGAATGACTTCATAGATCTTAAGGCAGGATAGGCTGTGTTGTGCAAGGCAAGGCTGCATTCGGAAACCAAGTTGGCCCCTCCAGCAGAAGTGAGTATTGCCACGGCTTGCAACAGCCGTTCAGCTCGCAAAAGCTCCACTTTTTCTATGAAAGTGAGCCACCATAGTAGGGGAGAGGCAGTGTAAGGGTTTGCATCTTTAACTGTGTGCCCACTCACTTGAATAGATGCAAGCTGAATAGATGCAAGCTGAATAGATGCAAGATGCTAGAATAGAAACAGCAGTTAACAAAATCATGCAATACTAAAGTGTTTTTCAGTCAAAAACAAAAACTAATCTATCAACCTACAGAGACTTGCATTTTATCTTCACTGTCATTTAAAGTTGTGCTCGAGTATATTGTGCGGAAGTAATATCTTTTTTATTGCTGCAAAAGCCACGACGGTTAATGTACTGGCACTTGGTTTTATGAAGCCTTTGCATTCCTAATTTAGGTACTGGAATTCGCAGGGAACCTGGCCTTGCAATTTTATTACTGTACCGAATTATTAAGTTCATTTAACCATAGTGTCTGTTTTGAATTTTACGTTTGGGGCATTTTTTTCTTTTTTGCTTTTTCAGGCAGATGTTCCCCTGACTCCCTGCCTGCATTCCGTGAACGGGGAAGTTAGCCTCCACATCGATGGCCAGCGTGTCTTGACTGCATCATCTTTACTGGGAGGACTGTGTAGTCTGTTTGCATCGTTCTGGATTTTCAACATTCAATATCCCAAGAAGGCACACGGAGCTTAACGTTTGTGGAACGTGGCTTTTTGGACCTTGCCTGCGCCAAACCACGTGTGAAGGATTTAGAACTAATTAACTTTTATCGCATCAATATCGCTCACTAATATTTGTTTTCAATCCTGTAATCATTGGATAGTAGTCAAAAAGAATTCCGTGTTATATTTCTGACTTTTTCTTTTTTCTTTTTTTTACTGAAAAGGGGATATTTGATGGGCCGTTCTGTATGCTCATAATACAGCTATCTTTCAGTGAAGCAATAATATTAACAAACTAATTTAACTTGAAACAATTATCTAAATAATATTGGCAACTGGTGCGAAATGAATCAACTAAAAATTATCCGAAACAGGCGATTTTAATGGCTTTTTGTTCTCACTCTAAAGAAGCTGTCGCGATACCACCCATTCTGTTCTATATCATTGCAATTAACCCGTCAGACTCGGTCACTTTTCTTGGCGCATTTGTGTCTTTATCAAAACGCACTGGTATTTTCCTCAGCATATTTTTCGTTCTTTATATTACTCATTTATCCATAGCCATCTCACTGCAGTCTGTCTCCTACATGATTTATCTCTTGTGCCTTTACCACGTACAAAATGCTTGTTACCTTTCAATATCAAATCGTTGCACAGCTCTCGCTTATTTCACGACAAATTGAAAAATTGTTTTGTTGTTGTAAACCACTGCAAACATTTTTTCTTCACTTTGTGTACGTAGTACTGATGTGTACTGATAAGTTCTGATAAATACTGACGGGTTCTCGATCCTCTAGTATTATATAATGATTTCATTTACCATGCGGTTGTGTTTGTGCCTATCTGTTTTTCAAGTATTTCCAGTTCTTGTATTATTATTGTTTCTACAATTTGTTCAACTAGCAGACAGCTCTCGCTCATTTTGCCACCTACTGAATTTTTGTTGTTGTTGTAAACCACTGCAGCCATTTTTTTCACTGTGTACTCAGCGCTGATGCGTACTGGTAAGTTCTGATAAGTACTGACGCGTTCTCGATCCTCTAGTATTCTATAATGATTTCACTTACCATGCGGTTGTGTTTGTGCCTATCTTTGTTTTTCGCGTATTTCCAGTTCTTGTAGTAATATTGTTTCTACGTTTTGTTCAACTAGCATCGTATTGCTGTCTTCAATTCCTAACTGGCGTGTTATTTAGCAATGTACCATTTGTGATTTCTAATATGAGGTCGCCATAAGTATTTATTTCGGAACATCCTTGTGTACACCATGTACCATGTAAACTTGTCTGCGATAGTTCGTTTGAAATAAACCTGAAATCGAGAAAAACCGTGTGAAATCAGTACTCCCGCAGGGAACTAGAAATTCTCCCTTGTGGCCTTGAAAACCTCCTTTCGGAAGGCCTACAAAACTCCCAGCTTTCGTAAAACTCCATTCAAAAGAAGTAAATGCTTCCCTTGAACCTCCTAAAAACGCCCCTAAACTAACATAAGTACTTCCAAAGGGAGCCATAATAGGCTCCTATTCAACCACCTAAAAATTCCATAAACATCACTTAAAAACGCCCTTCAGGAAGTAAAGAATACTCCATTTTGACCTCCTTAAATTCTCCCGAACATTTCTTAACACTCCCTAAATACCTCCTTTCTATAACCTAAAAACTCCCTGTTTTCAGGAGGTAAACAAAACCTCCCTGTTCCATGTAGTAAAAAAACTCCTACAAGGAGGACCACTAGAGGACAGGCGAAAAAGAACCTCTATGGAGTATATGGGAGGAAAAAAAGTTTAGAGTGTGCACCAGCACGGGGAACACAGAGCCGAATTCCAACGTAATGCATGATCAAGGTAGCCAATGACTAGGCTTAAACGACCCCTTATGAACTGCAAAATATATCAGCCCAATAGTTTCTAAGCTGTTGCATGGCAACACACATTTGTTGATGGAGGTTGAGAGCTGCTATGTACCGAACCAACCACGGTTTCAAGATGGCGTGCCAACAATTCACGAGCCCAAATATACCTATGGGGGGCTGGATAAGACTTTTGTTTAACTGGCGAAGTGAATTTCGAATATTGCATCCGATTCACATTTTTTCACCGAGACGTATATTTCGATACCCCACATGGCCTAACGCCATCACTTTGAATTTTAGCCCAAATATTGTTTATTCATGGTGGATACCAAGAGATGAGTCAAGAGGGAGCGAAAGGTCGTTAACCCGATGGAGGGATGAAATGAACTCCAGGGTTAAGCTGTGAACTCGAGGCGCACAGGACGGGGGCGGTTGGAGGTCAATAGGACAGGCCTTCTTCCTGCAGTGGACTTGAGCAGGACGATGGCATGACTAGCCACGACTATACCACGATGATAAGCAGGATGCAGTTCTTCAAATATTACAGGATATTTCGTTCATCTATACCTTTAATGTGACACTCCACACGTCCTAGTAGCATTAATACAAATTTTAACCCAATCTATGACTCACCATGAGTCTGTGATGATTATAACCAGGACATAATATTTATATGGCCCACGTGATCCGCCTAATTTAAACCTTCACTTTATACCACACATGCGTTAGCGGCATGACCTTGCATCGTAATATAGTCTATGAGTCTCCTAATTATATCCACGAAGCATTTTCTGTCATACGTTATTCACCTGATTAATATCTCTAACTTGAAAATAAGTCGCCGTAGCGGCATGAATCTGAAATTTACCTTCATCTATGACTCGCCATGAATGTACCACAATCCCAATTCTCTACCACGAGTATCTCTCTATATGTTAGACCCGATTTCCGTCATCGATACTATCAATTTGATATCCAGCTCACTCTAGTGACATTCATTTGAATGGTCACTCAACCACTGCCTAACCATGACTATCTCGGGATACATTCAAACCCCCTCGTAACTAACTCGAAAGTGGCGCGAAATATGGTCCTTACATACGGAGTTCGTTCTATATATAGCATAGCATCGCCCTCTGAAACGCGCGCAAATTCTCGAACCTGTCGACCAACCCCTTCGGTTTAAGCTTTTCGCTTCATGAAGGAACGCCCGCTGCTTGCTTATGAACGAACGAAACTTTGTTTGTGTCGAACCTGCCGCTACCGGCACAATGCTGCCGACGAAATTCTTTCCGGCATCTTCAAAATCTCCACTCACCGTAATGGCTTCGTTAGCTATCAGCCGCGCCATGCTGAGCTTGCCAGGAGCTGCATCGATTCGGCCGAAGAATAGCGAAGCTTTAAAGTTTTAATGTCATCAGAATTTCTTATCAGCAACTGTGAAAACAAATGTCGGCCAACAGCGATGTTTAGATGGCAGCCAAGCAAGCCCCGGCGCTTCTTGTAGCCCGCGGTGCCGCGTTCGCGTCAACTCCGGCGGCGTGTTCATCGACAGGACCATAGTAACGTTTAAGTGGCAGTGGATACGGAGTGGCGCATAATTTTCATTTCTAGCACCTTGCATACGCTTAAGATTCTAAATTGTTCACATTTATTTACCTTTACAAGGGCTGCAATTCACGGCTGCTAATTACAACAATAAAAGCAAGTTTATCATCTGAAAAAAAAAAAACAGCACGACAAAATCCGCCTATTTTTCAAATTGAATGCATGACATGAGGTGGAATGCGCGCAAAAATTTGAATTTGATATGCGGATCTTAAACGATGTGCTTTCGCTGGTTGACCGATAGGCTTTGTTGGTTAACCACCAGTTTAGCGGCAGTCTTCACGCTTCAACCTTATTTTTTTCCTCAATGCCATTCTGCCTCTAAATGCCTGGCAACTTGGTGATCTCGGTCGTGGTGTCCGATATCTGCGGCCGGTGCTCACCGATCTGTGATATCTTCCTCGCGACTAACCTGAATCGGTGAACTTTAAGGTTTAAGGATGCTTTAAGGACCGTCATGAGTTTTTAACTACCTACCCGCCATATTTTACTCTCCACCATGTCGGAATTGCTCGTTGTAAAACTACGAGGATTTGAAAACAACGTTCAGTATATGCGGACACAGTTTCACTGGGTGGCATACGAAGGTCTTAAGTGCACCGAAATACGGTCGTTACAACCGATATATTGTTATATCCTGGTTTTTTATAAGTGGGGTTGACTATGTTACCATAAGACATTTATGTCACACGGGATGTAAGTCACCACCACCTTCAATTTAATGCCCAACACTCCCCAGTGGCAACGTTTGAATTTTAACTCAGTCTATGAAACTCCATGGCTATGTCATGGCAATAATCACCGGGATCTTTAATACGATACCTTACACGTCCTAGCGGCAATAATTTGTATTTTAACCCAATCTGTTAGTCACCATGAGTATCTCAAGATGCGGTCAATTTTCGGTTTAAACGGGCGCCGCCCGGAACACCGCCCGGAACACCAGTTGACACCTCATAAGAAACAGAGAGTATGGCCGTTAGCGTCACCGCTTTCTTGCTGACTCCAAACATATCATTAACCGGTAACAGAAGCAGGGGAGCAACCAAGAAGCAACAGCCGTCACGTCCTTTCCTACCGCCCTCCCCCACTTTCTGATATGATTTATAAGGAGTAAAAAAAAAATGCCGTTTTTATGGCCTCACCAGTTGATTATCCGTCACGCGCCAAGCCTATAAAACGCCGTGGAGAAAGCGCCAATCGTCATGAAAACTCTACAATAAACTTTTGAAGACCGGGCACGCCCACTGCCGGTTATACGGATCGAGAATGCTGGCGAACCCGCACGTAACCCAAATTTTGAGCCCAAACCGACGCATAAAAACTTAAAAGCCAACCACCACAGCTGCCTCCTAGCGGGCCTCCTAGCTGGCGAAACTTGCGAAACAATCCCTCCAGTGAAGCAACGCAGGTAACAAACGTGTAACTAACGTAACTGAAGTGTCGAATTCTGCTACCGCCTGCGGTAACAGAATATTTGCGCAGGACAAATAGGAGATTGAATTTATTTTGCACACTTGTGTTCAGGACAGTCGGTTTTGAACCCGGTGTTTTTTCACGCCGATATAGGTGCGCGTTCTTATTACGTCGAAGAGTTTCGTAATACTTTGACGCGTCTGCAGCTTGAACTCCCGGTTGAGCGTTCAGTGCTTCAGGGTTGCCTCTTGTCTCCGTTGCTTTTCTTTGTCTATAGTACAGCATTTTGTTTGAGCATTATAAGGAGTCAAAGCATGAATGGCTGTAGACTAGAGTCCTGCGAGGTGCGTATTTTGGCGAGTGCTGACGACATTGCTGTTTTTTGTGTCGGTAGGAGCAGCAAAAGTGTTGCTCCAAACATGTTAAAGTATTTCTCTAAGTACAGTGTCAGTGTAAACTGGCAAAAATGTGTTTGTTTTTTCGCATGGACACTGGTAGAGTACACGAAGTGCGTTGGACTGCATCAGCCAGCACACAATGCCAGCGGAGTACTTGGGAGTGCCGTGAGAACTTATGGCGACAGTGATGCTTATTGGCGCAGGCTGCCTCTTGAAGTGGGCCAAATGGTAGAAAAATAGAAAATAGAAAATAGAAAATAGAAAAACAGAAAAATGTTTTGCGGGGCTTCAGTGAGTAACTTATTTTTAATGAGTGAATTATGGTACGTGCTTGAAGTACCGCATTCTTTGTGTACTAATGTACACGCTCTGTACTGCATATTTGCAGTGTTTATTTGGGAATCTACGTGGGAGAGAACGAGCCGCACGAGCTCGTTGAGGCGCATGCGTCTCGAGGGTCTTTCTTTATCCCAACTGTTCTTGCGACAAGCGGTTATTCGCTTTTTGTTTCTTCGAGACGTAAAGATCATTTTCTATCTGCTGTGTGTCGAATGAAGTTGTCCAGGGCCGTGGTCCAGGGCACTTCGATGTTATTTTAGTTAAGTGCTACAGGCTACCAAGTTTTTGCATGCCATCTTCACGCTCGAGCCTAGCGTGACGCGGAAAACTTTGTATCATGACCGTGCTGATTGTGTATTGCCTGTTCCGTTGCACAGATCAGTCTATAGTGCAGTGCCAGGACCAGAAGTTATGAAAAGAGTTAAAATAATGGCAGTTCTCCCAAGTGTGAGCACTTTTTTTAAAAGTTGACGTAGCCGTGCAACCCTGCAAAGCTTGGCAAAAAGTGAAGGCTTTGTACCTCCAAAGGCAGTTGACTGCCACCCGTGTAAATACCAGAGACGGTTGAACACGCGTTCCTATAGTGTTGGGATAAGGTTTCTTCTGGGAAGTACTTCAAAATACTTTAAAAAAAGTTATTTCTGGATAGACATGGCATGCGGTTCATAGCCATAATGAGCAATGATGGGGTGCAATATGACATCGTTATGATTCTGGACTTGCACGGCATCAGGAAATTACGTATGGCTATACGCCATCAGGACGTTGATGCCAAACGTTTTAAGGAATATTTTTCCCGACTCCGAGATATTGATTACTAAAGTGTGGAAGGCTCAGCCAGGACCTCCAAAATGGCTGTCAGTTATGGAGACTAAAGAACCTCCCGCCATTTTTTATTCGCTTTCTGCTACCAAGGTTTTGGCTTACAGATTTATTGTTGTTTTGTTTGATTGTGTAGAGATGGGTCAAATTATGGCAATAAAGAAAAAAAGGGCTGGATTAGTTGCTATGGCGTTGGGCTGTTGGGCCCAACGACGCGGGTTCAATTCTAGGAAGCCATGGTTTCTTTTTTGATGGAGGCGAAAAGCGAAAACGCGCGGCCGTTCGGGATTTCAGCGCACGGTAAAGATCCCACGGTTGTCAATATTTATCTGGAGTGCTGCGCTAAGGAGCGCCTCATTGTCTGCGAAGCTCCGGCAAGTTAAACCCCACAATCAATCAATCAATCAATCAATCAATCAATCAATCAATCAATCAATCAATCAATCAATCAATCAATCAATCAATCAATCAATCAGTCAGTCAGTCAGTCAATCAATCAATCAATCAATCAATCAATCAATCAATCAATCAATCAATCAATCAATCAATCAATCAATCAATTTATCACTCAATCAACTGACAACCTATCAACGCACACGCCTAATATTTGGGGCTGCAGCCCTAGTACACTCGTATCTCACTGAAAAGGCAAAATGAACTGCTTGAAAAAAATCACATCGCCCAAGCGGAACATACAAATTACGAACTCTATAACAACTACTATCATTAGTATACCTCAGCCAAGTTGGACGGGCTCAACTCACTAACAAATTATTTAGGGTTCCCCTCCCACTCAAGCTTAAGCATGTACACTGCTAATAACTCTTGTACGCTCCCCCCAACTCAAACTCACTGCGAGCGCAAACCTCAGAGTTTATTCGGGTTGAGAACTCAATTTCGGCCCGGAACCCAAAATGGACTGATAACTCCCTCGGGCTCAAACCCCAAACTGGACTCGAAACTCACACGGGTTCGGAAATGAAAATGGACTCACTACACACCGGGACTCAGAACCGAAAATGGTCTTATAACTCACTTTTGCTCAATACTCAAAATGGCCTCAACGTCACTCAGGCTCAAACGTACTGTAACTCATTCGGGCTGGCACTCACTCGGGCTCCAACTCACAATGACACACTACCAGACGCTCACGCAATGTAAGCGTTAACTTAGCCCAAATGAGTCTGAGTGAGTAAACCTATGAGTTTGTCTGGCACCATTCGTTCTGAAGGAGTGTTGAAAAAGTTTTCACATCGCCTTGTTTTTGAAGCTCGTTTTTTTGCCACATTACTATTTTACTGGACGAATACGAGCCACCAGATCACGTGTATGCGGATGGTGTTTGGAAACTCCCGCAGTTAGGTTGTGGCTCTTTTTAGACAAATACATTTTTCGCGCATTATTTCAGTGAGTATACTTTAGTTTGTACCTCTCCAAGATGGCCCAATGGGCGTTTACTCGTTGGTGAGTAAGCAGATACAGGAAGCGAAATTCTGTCAAAAGTTTGGGCAACGCAGCTTCGCTGTTCTCTACAGTACACAAGACTAAGTGGACACAGACAATGATGTCTAAGGCACTTTTCGTGGTGTTGCTGGGGTTGTGTACACTCGGCAGAAGCTAAAGCGGCTTGCGCCGTAATGATTTCAGCGGTGAGCACCACACATAGCGTTGAGTTCGGTGTCCCCTCTATACAGGAGCGCAACGGGTGTTTTCTGTCGCACAGATTTAACAAACGTGTAAAAAATAAGGTTAGAGAGTTCCTCCGTTCCGAGGAACATTTTGTGTTACCAAAAACCATTGCTTCAAATATTTAGTACACCTGCCTGAGAGGTTTACAAAAAAAAAAAGCCCTGCAGGCTGTGCAAAGCGCCTAACTTGGAAGCTCAACAAACTTACTGTCGATGCTGCGACAACTGTCGGTGTAGTGCAGCGATTAACGGTATTAGCCAAACAAACAATAAGGTCAGGAGTGAAAATCCAAGCAGTGAACTGTTAAGAATATCGTTTTTCGCACGGTTCTTTAACTATGCTGACGACGATCGTCGCTTCTCCAAAGAATTTTTTGAGACTAAGCTTTTTAGGTTTCCTGACCCCACTCAAACCCTACGACGGTGATAGTAAGTAAGACCATGAAGCTTTGTGCTTCCAGGTGTATAGTAGTAGGACATGTTTTGTAACCCTGTGGACGACAAAGTTTTGCATCATCAAAGTCAGAAATGCGTGTCCAAGCAAACAGTATATTTTTCACTTCAGGAATTTACACCGTGCTGGCACGAATGCCTCTTCGAAATCCTGGGTCCGCAACCAGGATCACGAAAGTAACTTAATCCCTGCCAGATCTTAAGGAAATAAAGATGTCCGGCAGATTTCTTCAGTGGCTGTCTTCTCGCTTCTAGATGAACATGTACCTCTAGAGCTGACGGAAGCTTATTTATTTTGGTCAATTTTTCAGAACTAAGCTCTAGAACTTATTCACCTCTATTCCCGTCTTAAAAGAGGACTTCTGGATAGAAAAAAAGACACTTAAATTATCACTTTTCGACCTCGTAGAAATTGACGTCAAAAGTGGCACAACAGAAGGAAGAAACAACAAAAAATTGGTTATCAGTGAGTTAACCACACGTTAGCAGTCAAGTCACATAAATAAAACAGGACTAGAAGCCATAGTGCTATCGCGGGTCATTATTCTTCGGGATAGCTTCGATCGCACTTCAGAAACTGTGACGTAAAGGAGGCCTCAACAAAAATGTTTTGGACGGTGGCAGTTACGAATCTAAGTTTTCAGATATATAATGGACTTGTGTAAATTTCGCAGTAATTTGGTATTGGTTTGTCATTGCAAAGCAGTTTTTTTGTCAGTTGATGAAACTTGCGTTTCGTCTCCATGGCCCATTCAAAGAGGCCAAGCACTTTACGTGGTTTAGTAACTTGTGGTAGCTGACTGTTTGAGGGCTGCTTGGCAGCTTCCGATACGTTTGATTACCTACCATCGCTTCCCCAAAAAGGACCCCAAGTGGCTGACCTGTGGGTGAAGCTAAACTTCTACCAAAGCTGCGACAGAGATCAAGTAGACACCTTATGGAGTCTCCCTTAGACTACAAAAAACATGGTGGCACTATGCGTCGCAAGAAAGCTTGGTTAAATATTTTTGAACTTGGTACGCACCAGAGGGTTTTAAAATTGTTACATGCCTTTAAAACTGCTGATTTCATGTACCATGTAGACGCCAAATTAAACACATGCAGTAGGCAACACATGACAGGACTAAGATACATATAGGTGAACGATATACCCAGCAAGCGACTCTTCGCAGAATTATGCTCTTGTATTTTGTTTTTTTTTCTTATACCCGCCCCATTATATTGCCCATCACGGGCTGGTAACACACAAAAACAAATGATAAAAGATAAAAATAGGACTTCTTATGAACTACCCTTTTCTGGAGGGCGTTCAAAGCGCTCGAACCATATGAAAAAAATTTGGTTCATTTTTACCGTTTACAAAGTTTGTTATTGAAACATGAAGGACCACGTTATCGTACGCAGGCAAATGCATCGACTACATCCGGAATTTAGTTTTATAAAGCCTCATACCTGAACGCCGAGCAAAGAATATAATTTGACAAAAAAGCATCCATTCTTTTGAAATCGTTACGCGTATTCAAATGGGATTATTAATTAGGGCATGTTGCTGTATTGCTTACATTAGCGACTGCAGCCACGGTGGCTCTTGTTAGCAGAATTCTTCGTCCTTCCTGCAATAGTCATAAAAGGAAAAAAAGGTTTAAGAGTATTCCGATTTTCCGAATAAAGGCATCTAGGTACCATGCGAGTGAAATGTTAATGTATCTATTTTGAGAAACTGTACCGGAACCTAATTCTGCTTATTTCTTTTATTGTTCATTGAAAACCCATGTCAGGGGTGTCTTTTAGCGTCCACTTGTTCGAAGTCCGCTTCAGAAAAGAAGGGATACGTTGACTTTTGAATTGAACAATTGTTTTTATTAAGGTTTTTTCATCCAGTGCTGTACACAATCCCGCACAGCTTCAAATGTCTGTTGTTGTACGCCTAAAACAAAATGCAAGCTTGTCTTTCGATGTTTCAAGCATTGCTGGTAAACTGCACTGCACTATGTCCCCCTAACTCCGACACAATTATATTCACGCATAAAGGGAACTCCTGCTAAGACGAACTCGTTTAAGACAAATTCTCACTTATCCCAAACAACGCGGGAACGTTTGTTAGGTTTTGCATAGACCCACTGCAGAAAACGTCCGCTTAAGACGAACAGCCTTGCGCGTGCTCTTTGGTTAAGAACTACCTTCGCGCTGACCGCTGCTTGTGATTGTGGGTAGCGACCATAGCAGTCTTGCAGTGGTGCGGCGGGCATTTGCGTCACCAGAAAGAAAGAAAAGTAAAAGGAATGCAAGGCGCGAAGCCAATTCGGCGGAGTCATTGGCAAAGAAAAGAAAAAAAAGAGCGAGGGCGAGTTTCGTGGCCGGTCTGCTCGGGAGGATACGGTAGCAAAACTAGGGTGATAAAAATAGTGAAAAAGCAGGACGATGGAGGCTTCCCGTTCGCGAACCGAGCGGCTGTCCTGACCAATGCGGTTTCTCAGCGGCAGAATGTGAGTTAGCGTCGGTTCGATTGCCGAATCCCGCCGTGTCACCACCGAGTAAACTAGTAGACTCTCTCTCTCTCTGCTGGGTTGTCATAGGAGATAGCGGGTGTACGCGCTACGTCACCGCAACCAGGCAAGAACATTTGAAGACCGACTTCTACAATGTTGCGCAATCAAATACCTTATTTTTATGCCTTTTTCTTTGTTGTAAATCTACTTCGTTTATTGACTTGAAGCAAGATATCTGCACGCACCCCGGCGTCTTGACAATTCTTTTTTTGGGAGGGCTTATGATAAGAGGAACTTTTATAAAACGAACAAACCGCCATGGACCCTTCGAGTTCATCTTACCGGGGGTTCACTGTATATACGAGACATTTTATACACACGAAACATTTTACGCGTTGTGTTGAGCAAGTCACGAGGTAATAATACATCCGTACTGCGCAAATATTTCCAAGCTGAAGTCGCGATGAAAAAACTTTCATAGTTCTGTTCAGAACAGGAAAGATCACAGCAGTCAACGCAGCAACACCGGGGTCAAAAACGCCCAGGATTGAAGAAGAACGCACAATCAGGCCGAAGTGATGCAGTTTCAGCGTCTTCAGTTCGGAATAAAAAAAAGCCTCTTACTACCTCACCTCGCTCCAGGCACATACAACATAGCCACAGGAAAAGTGACGGACCTAGAATAGAATCTGCTGGCCGTAGGCACTTGCCGAGATTGGGAGCTTGCAGTGAATGAATGCGGGCTCGCCCTTCCATTACGACCGTGCTGTATCGCGAGCGCTGTTCTGGCATTGCATGCAGGCAAGAACTTTGTCAAGAACAACTCAACGGCTCGTTTATAGCTAAGATTGCTAATGGTTGGAAAAATGGCGTGGCGATTTTTGCAATTAGGTTGCTATTACTACGGCCCAAGGCACAGCCGAAAGGAGCGATGCCCTTCGGCATTGCTACCAGAAGTTCTATAGCGGGTAGAGCTCTGTTATGGCCCTTGTTAGGAGGGCAGTACATTTTCGGGTCATTTTAGCAATATTTTCGTGTATTTTAAACGCAACTTTCTATGCTCACTTAAGGCATTCCATGTCGTTCCATTTGACACTGCCGGAAAGCCAACGTTACAAAATTGGTCTTACAAAACGATTATCATGATAAGCAAGCGCTTCTTCACCGCCTCAAGAAAAAAAAGCGCTTTCAATCGTCGTAATGGCAGCTTCGTCACTCACCTTATTAAACCGAAGTCTATCGGAACGCTCAAATACGACATGGTTGAAGCCGGTTTCTCTTCGTGTTTTAACCATTCTCTCTTACGAAAAGCGTTTTCATGTTTTTAGAACTCTTCCGTTGCAGGTGACAAACACTTATTATAGCTCGCCACTCCCTATTATTGTAAATATTACCTTATGCAACAAGACTAGTGTGGTTCCAGATAACAGCTCCCAGTCGGAAAACAAGTGTATGCTAAATTTGAATGTATTTGCTAGAAAATACGGATGAATGGCCATTTTAATAAAACTATTAAGCCGTACTGATCAACAAAACTCGAACGTTATCCGCTGTTTACAATTCAAGACATTCTGCCCGATGCAGCTGATTCCAAAACTACACAGTGACAACGTATAGAAATTTTATTTGGTTCGTACAAATAGCTTGTTAGGTCAGCTGTTTTATGCAACAATTAAGGATTATTCTACAGGGAAATTTTCGCACCTTTGTGATCACAACAATCCTCGTGTATTGGCTTCCTAGCATTTTGATGACAGACTTTTGCAGGCAACGTTCGCAGTTTGGGACTCCATATCTACGTGTATTTGGCCTTGTAATCAGTCCATAAATCTCAGAAGATGAACTTAATATACGGTTGTTATTTACTTCGTTTTCTCAGTTTTTAATACATGTCCTATAAGAGCGGACAGAATGTATTGACAAATAGTGTTCTTTTAAATGCAGCCCACTTAACGGAGAACGATAAAGGAGATACGTTACACATAAGTTGTACGAGCTCCCGTTATTAAACGCATTACACAGCACACAAAATGCCGGCCTTTGAGACAGCTCAAAGGAACAATCGGGAGAAAACCTAAACGAAAATTGACGTGTAATAAGCCAGCCATTTCCGAGCGGCTGGAGCTGCGAACATTTTTCACATTTTAACCGAGGCGTCTCGTTCCCAATAGGCACAAGGGAGCGCCTAATTGATGGAAATTTGGGTGGCATTCGGTGGTACCTACCACACTTACATCCATGGGCCTGTTTTCCACAGTGACGAAAGGGAGCTGTCGCAGACCCTGCACAAAAAAAGAGCAGACTATAATGGGATGATGCCACATTTGTTATAGCTGACAATGTTTTATTCACAGATACCCTGTTTCTGGTATGTAGGATTTTCACTAACTGTTTGTAGGGGTGTTTCATTCAAACTAAGTCGCTCCTTTGATCTTATTACTGCTACCTGTAGTAAGGTAAAAATGGCAGTTAAGAATACACCTCGCAAATGTTTGACAAATACCGTAATGAAGGCGCGGACCCGTTAATAAATTCTGGTATTTTCGTCACCAAACAGAAGGACAGGGTATGCGAATCGTTATAGGGCAAACTCAAGGCGTAAAGCTTGGCCAAATTCGTCGTAAACAAGGCCTCCACGTGCGTGCCGATACGACCACACTGGGCAACAAACATTATCTAAGCAATACAGCGTGTTAGTATAGACAGAGAGTGTACTCAAAGGTAGAAAGCTGTAATGCCGGCGAGAAACGCCTGCATAACACACCTGCAGGCGGGTGCTTCATGCTACAAAAGAATTGCATAAAGCGTAGGCGTTCCGCGAACTCGCAGCCAGCGTGTCGCAGCCAGCCTCACTTATATGTTTTACGCACCACTTTTTAAACTCAGTAGTTGTTACTGCGAAGCAGTATGGGAACAACATCCTGCAGTTCTTCATTACGGTGAATACGCTTACTCGGCGCCGCTGAGGAGCTCCTCCCCGCCAACGCTGGCCCCTCATTCACAACTGTTGTTCCTACTGCCACCACCGATTCATTTTGCACAAGTTCCGCAATGGGCGCACGACGGTAGTAGCGCCGTTATAAGATGATTATGAAGAATCAACAGCAGCGGAAGTGGTCTTAAAAACGACACAAAGAACATGTAGCAGCCACCGCTGCCACCTCAAGTTCTACTTCGCCGAGTAGCTGTGAGTCCCTCCAGGTTGAAAAGGAACTTGCCCTGTTGGAACAATAGGGTGAGCCTGTTTTATTCATCAGCTTGAAAGGCTTTCCAAACGACATTTTTGCCGCTGTATTTTCCAAATTGAAGCATGCGCCCATCACCGGTTGCGTATTTAAGCGTTCACGGGCTAGGGGTGCATGGAGGACGGCGTGCACGCATAGGTGTGTTTCATGCCGCTACCGATGGGATGCCCGTTGTACTGGCAAAACATTTGAATGTGGAAGTTTATGACTGATTCAGCCGTGTAAGTTGTACTCTTTAATAGAGTGGTTTGGGTCTGGGTTGGTGTATTACAGGCAGGAGGATGCCTACGAGCGAGAAGGAAAACGTACATTCACTTCTTTATCCGCTGTAATAAAGCTGCAGTGTTTGTAGATTTTAGATTGCTATGGGACAGACGCATGTCCTTCGCTTGAAGGAAGAATTGCGGGAATAGAAGAAGCGTCGGCCAGAAAAGGAGCTCTAATGCGCGCGAAAACAACCGGTTCAAAGGTCCATCTAGTCGAGGTTGAAGTTCCAGCTAAAACAGCCGCAGCGAATCTCTCCTGAATGAACAGAAACTTACTTCCTTACAGCGTCGGCGTGCCGCAATATTAATTTTACAGCCTATTTGGCTTTCCTCGTGACATTTCCCCGGTGACCACCACTTCTACGCATGCGCACATAACGGTGTGCCGCTTTATGCGTGCTCCTGTTGGGAACAGAAAGAGGTAGAGGAGGCGTGACGCGGAACTATATATGTTTCGTGCCCTTATTGCTGACATCTTCATTGTGTTTGGCGAGATGTTTATACGGAGACGTCAAACGGCTTAATGTGACCTTTTCGGTGTCTCGTCAGTGGTAGAGCGGATTTGGTGTGTTGAGCAAGCAGTAATACACCTACGACACGGGAAAAAAGCAGACAACTAAATGTTTGTCCGTTAAAATAAAGCTCGGGTGCTTCCATCTTTCATTCAGCTAATTGGATAAGAATTATGCTCAATGAAAAATTACGAACATCGTTTCTTCGCGCTCTCCTTGGATTCCGTCAAGCTTCGCAGTTGGTCATAATTCTTCGCACAGTATAAGGGCACTAATTTCTTACAGTTTTCATGAAGACAAAATGCCAGCTGTTTATTTAAAAAGATATGCTTTTTTACTGGGGACCCAGCATTTTCAAGCCGAAAACGATGCCTTATTCACTGAAGAGTTAATAAATTCACGTGAAATCTTAATTCTCCCGCGAAATCGTAGGTTTTGTGTCTTCTGCCGGGACCTTATATCGACAGGTCTTGAAGCAAATGGTAGTGCGCTGTTTACTCTGCATATTACTGCAGAACAACTGTATTACCTTTATTCCTGGTATATAGCACCACCATACTGCGCATATTCGCTGTAAGCATTTGCTTTGTTTGTGACCGTATTTTAACCTGGCTCGTTTCTGTTACGGTAGGTAGTAATCGTTTCCTGAAACATGGGGTATGCTCGACAAACCGCACCACGTAAGACAATATCGCTTACGTCAATCGGCCTGTGTCAGTTGAGACAACCCCAAAGCGCCAGACTGCTATGCAGCTGTAACAATCATAGTGCTCTCAGTGCCAAAAATAGTACGCACATGTAATTTTATGTTTGCGTGTACATTTGTAACTTCTATTGTTTATCCCACCACTGTTACTGCGATAAAACGAATGTGTATTACATTTAAGCAAAAATAGCTGGTTCTGCGAGCCTATAAGAACCAAATAAATTTCGCTCCATTTTGCTTGCCTCAGCTGATCACACAGCTGGGCATATAATGTCATAGGTTCGAGTGAAGGAAACTGCCTAGAGCTTCGCATGGTCATTGCTTTTTTTCCTCATTAGTTAGCCTATTTGAACGAAGTATACGTCAAAAGTAACGTCAGTCTGATTCCAACGAGGCAATCTGTCACATTAATAAAAATTGTGTTGTCTGCGTGGTCCCGTGAAGGTGTTTTATAAAGGTTTATCCATAAAATGGAGAAATAGATTATTTAGACTGAAAATACACATTAAATTACAAACAAAACCTGTGAAGCCGACTGAGAAGGAACGGCCGCAAGGGGTGCGGCTTTGGCGAGGAGCTCCCCAGCAGCCGTTCTCATGGAAAATGGGACCCGCAAAAATCCCCGGACAACATGTCTTTCTCTGCTGCTAGTACACCATACCATAGCGTGAGCTAGCGTTTACCGTGCGCAAAATGTTGCGCTTACGAATTACAAACCTTTTTATCAGCAGAGCTGTTTAGGTCGATACAAATTGGTCCGGTGTACAATGAAAACCCAGATGTCCAAGGAAAAAAATGCGGCTACCCCCTGTAATCGAACTCAGGACCTTCACATCAAGCACCGGCAACCTAACCTATGGCGCACATCTAAAGTCCAAAGGGTAGGTGATAGCTGCGGTGGGGAATAATAACACTTGCAGCGAGTTTGATTGGAGAAAAAAGTCAAACCCTGCCGTAACCGGCATGTAGTATGTAAAAAGATCCCGGCCAATCCCCCAAGTGGGCATGCGCCATAAACGGCGAGGAGGCCGCCTGATTCTTGCTGCGGCAGGAAACTAAACATCCCCCTCGCGAGGGGCACGATCAAATGCAGAGCATTTACGGGGGCGCACGACGTTAAGTAGTTTGCGTTACGTTAATGTTGTTGCACTTGTTGGTGTTGGTTGTTGTATTGTAATCAAATGAGGAGACGTAATTACGTGGTCACGTGACATCGTTTATTAGCAGGTGGGTATGACATCATTTATTAGCAGGTGGGTATGATGATTGTGGCGCAGTGGGAAGAGCACTATGTACCTCGCGTTCCGCCCCCAGGTAGTGAATGCGTTGTATCAGCAGCTTCTTGACGTAGTTTGAATGAGTCAAGGATATAAGGCGCGTTCGTAGCCCTCCATTCTGTGTCGGCTTTGTGGCGCAGTGGGTAGACCACCATGTACCTTGCGTTCTGCCTGCAGGGTCGTGGGATCGAAACCAGGCGCCGGTAAGTATTATTTTTTTCTATAGTGTAGGGGGAGGGATGCGGACTACGATGGACAACTAGAACGGCTGACATCGTGAGTTAAAGAAATGCTCTGCATTTAAAAACGCTCCGGTTTCTCTGCTGTTTCTCCAGCCTTGCATCACCATCTGTACTGCTAGATTACGTTCCGTAGTAGCGACGATGTGTCAATTCTTTCGGTCGCTGTCGTCGTTCAAGAAACACCATTACTCGTTCGAGTGCAAAGGAAAACAGCAGGGTTTCTTTATGTAGCAGCACAGAAGGTTCAGCGTTCTCTCTCACATGCTTTCAACGAACCAACTGTCCCCCGCTCCCCGCCGCCGCGGTCCATTATTTGAGGGAGAGGGGGCTACGTTCCCCTGTGAAACACGAACCATATATAGCGCGCACGGGCTTCGCCGACGATCCCAGTTGACAGCCCCGTGGCGGCGCCGGCTTTGCTTCGTCCATTCTCCCGTTTCTCCGGGGTTTGTTTCTTCTTCGCGTTCTCAGACTGAATCCGTCGCAACACCTTCACCAACTTTTCACTGATTGCGTTTCAATCAATTGTGCGCTCATAGAGGTTGCACTGGTGTCATCACACCCTAGACCAGAAATACGTAACTATAATTTGGCAAGCCAACGTAATTAAGAGTAGGCGGCGGTATCTATTACAGAGGTTGTGCTCGGCACGGCATTGGAACAGCATTGCAGTCAAGTGGAGTTAATTATTGCTGTTAAGTAAACACTTTATTGGTTAGGGCAGTACTTGTCGAGCTAGATAAATATTTCATCATCGTCATTATCATCATCAGCCTGGTTCTATCTACTGCAGCAAGAACACCTCCCCCAAAGTTTCCCCCCCCCCGCCTATCGAATGTTAGCCAAGTCTAGGCCTTCCCCCCAAATTTTTGTAGCTCATCCCTCCATCGAGTTCTTCACCGACCCCTATTGCGTTTGCGGTCCATTGGCAGCCAATCTGTGAAATTGATGGTCCACCTGTTGTCCGTCATAGGCATTATGTGACTGGCCATGCCCAAGTGAACTGACACGGGCTAGTTTACTTCGTTTACCCATTTACTTCGCTTAATTTAAACTTGAGTGTCTTCCACCGTCGTGTGTTCCCTAATCTATGCGGCTGTTTTCCTACCCCTCAGTGTAAGTCCCAGCTTCCACCGTTCCATGAACCCTTGGGCAGATCAAAGTTTCCTGTCAAGGCGTTCGGTGAGACCCCGAGTTTCTGCCGCGTAAGTTTTTATGCAAGAACGTAAGAACGTATTCAGTGAGGACTCGCGGCGTGGGGATTCGCGGCGTAATCCCCTGAACGTATTCAGGGGATTCGCGGCCACAAGTGGCAGCTGTGTAACCGCTGTGTTCTGCCTTTCTAGCAAGAAGAGCCTTGCCTCGTGCCTACTGCTCCTTGCCGCCTGGCCGCTGATTACCGACGGAAGACATCGACAATCACCCCATCCAGCCAAGCCGCATGGCGTCACTTCTGACGTCACGCGCCACCAGGACACTATAAAACCCCCGGCGACGCATCAACCCTTCGGGATTCGCGGCCACAAGTGGCAGCTGTGTAACCGCTGTGTTCTGCCTTTCTAGGTAGGAATTTTTCCACTCAATTCTTGTACTGAAAGCTTCTGTGGCCGCTTATCCCCCTCTTTTGTTCCTATGGGTGTCGACGTCTGCACCTATCGGGTGCGCATCGGCAGGTTTTTTGCCTGTCGTTCGCTACAGTGCCTCTCTCAGAGCCGTTTCGCCGCTGGAATGAATTTAATCAGCGTTCTCGGTCCGAGGCCCTCGACACTACTGCTGGCCGCGTGCTTGGCATTGCTCCTGCTTTGTGCAGGTGACGTTGAATCCAACCCAGGGCCTAAGATCGAGGACGTTCTAACTTTGTTAAAGAACTGCCATGAAGAAACTACGACTAATTTGAACGCAATCAAACAGCAAATCAGCACCATTGAGGTCCGTTTGACTGATATCGAAAAAACTGTGAACAATGTATCGGAATTCCAAAAAACTTTTGACGTAGTGGCTGATTCCGTGCAGGAAGTTAAGGCGAACGTTTGTAAAACAAATGAAGGTCTTGCGGATGTCGTTGATGACATGAACAACCGTATGAGGCGTAAAAACCTTATCATTAAAGGCCTACCGGAAGAAGAAAATGAAGGATACGCAGAATCTGAACGTATTGTCAAAGAGTTTTTTTCAACCCTCCTTGAAATCGAAGCTGGAGACATTGAGAGAGCCCATAGACTTGGGAAACCCCGGCCTGACTTTCACCGTCCCATTATTGTTAAATTTCTTAACTTTAAATCAAAACTGGAAGCCCTAAGTAACGCCTCAAAGTTGAAAAATCTTGAAGAGCCCAAAGTCTGGCTAGAAGAAGATTTTTCACCCAAAGTACAGCTAGCCCGAAAAAAGCTGCGCGATTTCGCGAAATCGAACAGAAAAAGCACCGAGAAATACACCGTGCGCTTTAACAAACTGCACATGCACAACTCCACTTTTTGTTATGATGCTGCAAATGACTGCGTTGTCAAGGTGGCCTCAACGAAAGCGCCCTCCCCACAATGAACTTCTAAAGGGTCCCTTCACAAATCGAAGTCAAGCAAACCGTTATCCTTGCTCGTAGCAAATTTTCGTAGCATCTATAACAAAATTGACGCCCTAAATGCTATTTTGTTCACGTGTTCGGCTGATATATTTGTAGGCACCGAAACATGGCTATCTGAAGATGTTCCAAACACTGACTTGACACTTCCCTCGTCATTTATGCTCTTTCGCAAAGATAGAGCGGGCTGCCGAGGGTGAGGAGTTATAATCGGTGTGAAATCTAGTTATCACCCATCACGTATTTCCATTTCCTCCCCTCTTGAAATCGTTTGGGTTTCTTGCTATTTTGAACACGTTCATTGCGTCATTGGTGCCTGCTACCGGCCACCTGATAGCCGGCAGGATTTCGTAGAAATTCTTAACGATTCGATCGATACCATTTTCCTCAAGTTCCCGAGTTGTCTATTAATTCTTGCCGGTGACTTTAATTATCCTGACATTGACTGGGCCTCCCAAACCGTTCATGCTCAACGTAATCGCCATGAACAACTACGCTTTCTGCGCTTACTTCATTATCATAATCTCAAACAACTCGTACATGAACCGACGCGTGGCGACCACATCCTAGATCTTGTCCTCACAAATAACCCACAGCTTGCTAAAACAAACGTACTGGACGAAATCAGTGACCATAACGCCGTACATTGCTCGTTGCTGTTACCACGTGCCGACAAATCTAAAGTTAAGAAACGTATCCTTAACTGCAACCGAACCATCACTGAAAAACTAAACGGTTTGTTGCAGAGCTTCTCTGAAGACTTTGAACTCAACTTTGCAAATCGTTCAGTGCAGCATAACTGGTGTTTGTTCCGCGATAAACTAAAGGAAGTAGAAGAATTGTGTGTACCTAAACTATCAATAAGCGAAAGAGTAAATGACCCTTGGTTTACTCGAGAAATAAAAAGAAGCTTAAACAAAAAGAAAAGAGCATACCAGAAAGCGACTAAAACGAGCGACCCCGACGACTGGCTTAAATACAAGAGTACATCCAGCGCGTGCGCGGATGCAATTCGCAAGGCCAAAAATGATTTCTATAATTGCACGCTCCCAAACCTTTTAAAAACGGACCCTAAAAAATTTTGGAATGTCATTAATCCAAAGAACAAAAACTCTGCCCAACCCCTCACAAGTGAAGATGGCAAGACCTTGCCTGTTGCAGAATGTGCTGAAAAACTGAACACCTACTTCTCTCAAGTTTTCACTGTTGAGCGACCACTAGATAGCTCTCTCGATTTACCGTCAGTAACCATTCCACACCCGTCCTCCGCTATCGTAATCACTACGCACGGCGTAGCCTGCGCAATAGATCGTTTGGCACTCAAGACTAGCCCCGGACCAGATGGAATTAGCGCGAAACTTCTAAAATTAACAAGTTCCTTTTCGTCATATTTTCTTTCTTTGATTTTTCAACAATCACTTGATTCAGGATTCATACCAGAAGATTGGAAATCAGCGCATGTGACCCCAATTTTCAAATCGGGTGACAATACAATTCCCAATAACTACAGGCCAATTTCACTAACATCAATCTGTTGTAAATTACTCGAACACATATTATTCACGCATATAATGAACCACCTTAACCTGAACAAACTGCTCTTAAATAACCAACATGGGTTTCGTAAAGATCTATCCTGCCAAACACAACTTTTCGAATTGGTAACCGACCTTCATTCCGCTCTAAACCTGTCCCGTCCTGTTGATGCAATTTTCATTGACTTCTCGAAAGCCTTTGATCGCGTGCCACATAAACGTCTGTTACTAAAAATTTGCCACCTCCAACTTGACCAAAACACAACACGATGGATAGAAGAATTTTTAACCAATCGTTTCCAGACAGTCAAATTAAACAATCATATTTCTAACCAAACACGTGTTTCATCTGGGGTCCCTCAGGGGTCTGTGTTAGGTACTCTTTTATTCCTGATTTACATCAATGACATAGCATGCAGCCTAAAATCAGCAATTCGCCTGTTTGCGGATGATTGTGTAGTATATAGAGAAATATCTAATCCAGCCGATACAATTATCTTGCAATCTGATCTGATTAAGCTAGAGGAATGGTGTAGCCGCTGGCAAATGGAAATCAATGTAGAAAAAACCAAACACATAATGTTTAGTCCTACCCCCGAGGCAGTTCTTGCTAACTACAAAATAAATGATACTCCAATAGATTTAGTTCAATCGTTTAAATATTTAGGTGTGTTCTTCACGGCGAATTTAAAGTGGACGCGCCACATAGAATACATAACTACTAAAGCCCTAAAAAAACTTGGCCTTCTCAAGAGGCGCCTACATTTAGCCACCAAGGAAACCAGGTTTCATGCGTATAATTGCCTTATCCGGCCCTCACTAGAATACGGTTCAATCATATGGCATCCTCAGGGCGCAAACTTAACTAACCTCTTGGAATCCGTCCAGAACAAGGCAACCCGGTTCATCACGTCCTCGTACTCACGTTACCAAAGCGTATCTTCTTTAAAGGATTCACTTAATCTTCCTTCGCTTGCCACGCGCCGAAAGTTGGCTCGACTATCTTTTTTTCATTCGCTGTACCACAGTAGCACGCCGTTTTCCCAGCTTCATATCATTCCACGGCCCTTATCTCCGCCCGGGTAGACCACATTTTCAAAGTTAAACCAATTTTTGCTAAAACAGAAAGATATAAAAACTCTCCTTTAGTCCTTGCAATCGCAGAATGGAACTCGTTACCTGCTCACATCGCAGAACTGTCATATGCATCATCGTTTCAACATGCACTCAAAACCTTTCTTGAAGTTCTTTGATGTCGCATAAATCTTTCTTGTGTTTTTCTTTTTTTTTCTCTGTATCTTTTTTGCCCCCAGTAAAGTGTACTGTTTGCGCTCTTTTGTTTTTGCTTACTCTTTTAAGTGTATTTCGCGTGAAGCCCTTTTTTTCATTCAATGTAATGTATTTTTGTTTGGCGTTGTTTCTGGATTGTGCTTTGCAATAGTCATGTACACCATCTCTGCCTTCATTTATGTTCTGCTGGAAAAATGTACTGTACTTTTGATCATAACCCCACTGTATCCCCCCCTATGTAATGCCCTTTCGGGCCTTTAGGGTATGTAAATAAATAAATAAATAAATAAATACAGCATTTGTGAGGGGCAGAGGAAGCTTACTAATCAGGAAATCGGAATTCTTATTGAAAGCAGGCCACCAATTGCTTATTCTGCGGGTAATTTCTGTTTCGTTGTTAGGATCAGCAGCTATAACTTCCCAAGATATACGTATTCATCTATTGTTTCCGATACTACTGTACCTGCACTTTATTAATGTCTTTTGGCGTGCTGATTTGGCATGACCTTGAATACTCCCGTGTTTATTTTTAAGCATGCAGCCTTACTTTCTGAGCATAATTGTCAACGCATGCGCTGAAAATCCAGGCAGCTTTAACGGAAGAGGACAATTTTGTCTGCAAACGCCATGTAGATGAGATATAACCCATTCATTCGCACCCAGGTTTTGCTCCACTTAAGCTTTCTTAACCCACCATCTAGACAGGCTGAAAGTAATTGCGGTGATATCGTGTCCCCTTCCCGAACACCATTTTGTATACAAAATTTACAAGTTCTGTGATTGAGCTATATAGCTCCCGCGGATCCGTCGGGATGCATGGGAACTATACAGATAACTTAATTTAATTAACAAAAAATGACTGGCCGCTACTACACTACACTGGAACATTGTGCCATAGGTTTTCTTCAAATAACACCTTTGTACTTTTTTTCCAAACTTGGTGCATGATAGCTAGACACCCTGTATAGCAACTCAGTTAAATACTTAACACTCCTCCAGGTGCAAACCCCTTTATGTTACTAGGCTTTCGTTTGCGAGTGAGCGAAAAAACCCACAGGAGCCTCAAAGCGGGAATACATAATGAGCGGTTTTAAATGCAGAGCATTTCAGTAACTCACGATGTCACCCGCGTTGATGTCCGTAGTCCGCACCGCACTTCTCCCTACTATATAAAAAAATACTATCCGGCGCCCGGTTTCGATCCCTCGACCGTGCGGGCGGAACACAATGTACATGGTGCTCTACCCACTGCGCCACAAAGGCTACACAGAAAGGGACGCTACAAACGCTCCTTATATCGTTGACTCATTCAAATTACTGCAGACGGGCGCTCTCTCGTCAGCAGTTGCTACAAGTGCAGCAACATTAACTTAACGCAAACTACTTAACGTCGTGCGCCCCCGGAAATGCTCTGCATTTGATCGTGCCCCTCGCGAGGGGGATGTTTCACTGTGTCTTCTCTCGGTCACGGGACCCGTGGCGCCATCTGGCGGAGGCGCGGCACAACTCGTAGCACTTTCTTTGAAAAAGCACCTCGAAAGCTCGGCAAATATGAAATAGGGATGACGCGCTTTCGAGGCAATCCGCCGACGCGGCTGATTTGTGTACAGACTCGGCGGCGAGCGTCCCGGGATTCTGGTGCCGACCGAACCTCATTGTTTTATTTGAACTACGGCTGTCGTAGTTTGCAATGTAAAATCTTGGAGGATATTGACATCAAAAGGGAGATAGATAGCGGGCGGAGGAAGCGGAAATACTGTGTGAGTTAGGAAAACGCGTTTAATTTGCCTTTTGCATAGTGAACCTAGATCAGTCACATTTATTGAATCATCGTTTCTCGCACACGATATTGCCTGAGTAGGAAAAACGACCTTTTTTTTTAATCTTCGCAGACTAGCCCCCCCCCCCCCCCCCCCCCCCCGCGGTGTAAGAGCACACAAACGAAAATTTTGTGAAGCTGGCAGTTTAATTTCACACAGTTATGACAATAGAGATCATTTGTCCAAAAAACTGAAAAGAGAAATCGCCAAAATTATAAACCGAAAAAAATGTGTGATAAAGAAAATTCTCCCTAATGCTAAATTTAGGACTTACGCGACTGCAGTCTTCTCGGTGACGGCGGATACCTGCTGCGTGTCCGGACATGGCCGCGTCAGCAGCAAACGCACGACGGCACGCGCTATGATGACGTTGTATCAAAACGCATCGGCATCGCAGAACATGCTTTACGCGGCCTCGCATACCACCGTCCCCCTCACACTTTCGCAATTCTTTCCTCTTCCGCTTTTCTGCTCACTCTCTTTCGAATATTGTTGACGTTGTCTTCGTTCTCGCAGTTTTTAGGCGCCGGAACGGGGCTTTAAAAGCTGCGCTCTAAGGAATGACTCTAAATACACTAGCCAACTCCGGCTTTCCAAGTTGCACACCACCTTAACAGGACGACGACAGGAAAATTTCCTTGTCGCACTTACACCTGCTTCGAAATCTAGAAAGTGGAATATTCTAACGTGTAAGGTCTTTTGCTGGTGTCCTTGAGCGCTGAAACACGTCTAGCCGATGCAGAAAGTGGTGGTACATCCGACGCCTAAGGTTTCTTATCCCAAGACAAGCTTCAGGTCTCTCCGACCCCGCAGTCACCCACCACACAGACTGTCGACTTTCTGGGGTCTGTTATGCATATTCGAGCCACGTGAGCCAGTTCAGCTGAAATAGGGTAGCGCTGGTGTTGTTTTCCAGCGAAACTATATTAGTTAGGTCTCCCCACTTCGATGTTATCACCTCTACACTTCCAAGGCTCCACATGTCTTTGAAGCGCAAGCCACTTCACAGCGCTAGGCATTTTATAACACGCACTTTAATACGCAGTAACGAAGAGAAACAAAAAGCCACACGTCAGACCAATTTCGTTCAAAAGCGTAATGCCGAAGCCGATTGCGAAGAAATTCGCGTCCAGTGGCAGGACTAAGAAGTTAATGTGGAATGACGGCGGAATCGGAGTGTCTAAGGCATCTTTGTCGACAGGATACTTTAGCGTTGAGAATCTCGTAAAAAAATGTTAAGGTGTCCTTGTACTGTCCTCAAACTTTGGGAGAGTTAAAATGACCCTATTGCTGTGGTCTTTGCTTGTGATTTCAATGTCGATGTGTAGGGATTGAAACTAGCGCAGTTCACGCGCTGTGTGTTTCAGACCTAAGAAAAATGCCTCGGCTAGTTGTTTATTAGCATTCAAAACCAAACCTAGCACATATTTACGGATAAAAGAGCATAGGGACGGACGGGACTGGCGTTGCTTCAAGTGATTTTACATTAGGGTGAGTTCTCCAAATACTCACCTAGAGCCGAGACGCGCAGCCCGTTTCGTAACATCTAAAGTTACAAAATCTGCCATTGTTGATGTAAATAATCCCATAATCCCCCCCCCTTCCCCCGCCAGAGTTGCAAGTGCCACGGACTTATTGGTGTTACAAGAGGGAAAGCAAAACCACAAAAATAGACAGTTTTAATTTCATGTACAGTCGAAAGCTTTATGTCAGTAAACTCGAGAGCATGCGACGCTCAGTACGTGAAGACTGGACTATCGATGTGCTGGTGAACTGTCGTACTTCTTACATTTGGCGGATACAGTCCCTGGCAATGGTTGATTGCGCTTTTGTGGTCTGCGCTAGCGACGTCAGATATCAAGAAACGCTTCATGAGAATACAGGTGCAGATTAGCGGCTATTTATCAAGCCCAAATCCCAGCGAACACTTTGAAACGTCTGCTTTGGTCAGCCCGGCTGGGTGATTAGAAATGCGTTATCCTCAAATACTCATATTTCCAGATATCGTGATGTAACTAATGCACTAATAAAGAGTTTTCAGGTAGTGCGGCCGCTAAACGCCGAAATGGCAAGAGCACGCCAGCCTCCCGCTAGAGCACTCTGCATGTATTGCGCGGCACGCCCTCGAGTGTTTACAGTCATAAAGCTTTTGACGTAATGTACAAGCTCCACGTGCGCATAAACGTCCCGGCTGTGCTGTGCGCATGCTGATAACGCAAAGGAATTAAGTGAGTCTCACGTACTTACGCGAAATTCGAATTTCTACGTTGCGGTGTTCCCGTTGCTTGCGTAAGTACAGGTGACAAACATGGTGGTTCCCAGCCCTCATGCTTCACGCCCAAAGCAGCTTCGTCGATTATCATTCGGTGCAATATTGTGTACTAAGCTGTTTATTTCACCTTAAATTTTCCCTTTCTTACCTTCACCCACAGTTTAAATCGGAAACAGTGTTTATTCATCCGGTAGAAGAGCGATTTTTCAGCTGTTAAGCCTGAAGAAGTAGCGTTTGTCGCCGTCGAGTGGGTACAAAGGTATCTGTGTTAATTAGTAGATGACCCTGACAAGAACGCGCGGTTTAGGGCGAAAAGCGCGTGGGTACAACGCCCATAGGCGCGGAGTGCGTTGCGTACATGTCGGAAAAGGGTTTCAAACTGCGTGCGCGTGGGCTACGTATACTTCTAACTCTTGCGCACTTGAACTCCGTACTCATGTGAAGCTAATGCGGTGTAGTAGCATTTATTTTTAGGTCCAAATGCCTATAATGTATATACAAAAAATATTCAAACGAAACGAAATCCTCCTACATAGCGTATGCAGAGAAAAACCAACAAATGTGGCTCAAATATTGTAACATTCCCATTAATTGGCAAATAAAACCCATAATGAGTTCCAGTGGGGTAGAATTCCTACGCGTCGGTGAACAATCACCAACACCTCAGCACCTTTTTGGTTTGGATGTTCAAACTTGTTCAAATATGTTTTCCGTACACTAGCACTTACCTTGTAGGTAATATTTCGGATGGCTTCAAGATGCTGCAAATAGAGGACGACATCAATATGAAACAAAAATCAAACGTATTTTGACGTTATTTTGCTGTTTAAAATTATGATTCCCGGCTGATATTGAGGTACACACAGCTTTATTATATATCGCCAGCTGAGTATTATTTTCGTGAAAAACGCCCCTTCTGTGCAATTTCGAAGCCGATTCGAACCCACCAGGTGGGCTTACATATTGTTTTTCTTACAACACAGCTGCTTGAAATTTATACCAGCCAAAATGTTACAGAATGTTATTCATCCTCATCATCATCATCATCAGCAGCAGCAGCAGCAGCAGCAGCAGCGGCAGCAGCAGCCTATTTAAGCCCACGGCAGGCTAAAGGCCCCTCCTGTGGTTCAATTATCCCGGGCCTGTGCTACTTGCGAACAATTTACCCCTGCAAACTTTTACATTTCATCTGCCCATCTTACTTTCCGATGACCCCTGCCACGCTTGCCTTCTCTAGCGAATCACTCTGTAGCCCTTAATGGTCAAAGGTTATCTTGACTTCCGAATACATGCCCTGACCACATTTATTTCCCCTTAATTTCTGCTAATTTGCTCTTACCACGCGCTTGTTTTCTGACCCACCACGGTCTCTTCTTGTACCTCAATGTTATACCTATTTACTTCCTTTCCATTGCGAGGTGGCTCTTCCTCAGTGTATGTTGAACCCTTTTAGTGAGCCTCGAAGTTTCTGCTCCGTAGATCAGTACTGGAAAGATGAAGCTGTCATACACTTTCTTCTTCAGAGACAATGGTGGGCTCCCTTTCATTATCTGAGAATGCCTGGCGAATGTACTCGCCCCTTTTTTATCCACGTCATTATCTCTTCTTTAGGTTTGGATTCGAGGTCACTACTTGGTCTAAGTAGATATGTTCACTCACCACTTCCGCCGCCTCGCCACCTATCTCAAATCGATGTGCTCTTCCGGGGTTATTAAGCATTAATTTCATTTTGTGCATAATACTTTTCAGGCCCATGATTCTAGTCTGCTTGTCCAGTGCGGTAATCATGCTTTGCAATTCGTCCCCCGAGTTACTTACTAACAAAACGTCATTAGGAAATCTCAGGTTGCTGAGGTATCCTCTGTTACCTCTTAGCCCACCTGTTCCCCATCGAATGTTCTGAATGTCTCATGTAAACATGCTAGGAATAACATTGGTGAGATTGTGCCTCCTTGCCTGACGCCCTTTCTTACAAATAATTGACTGCTCCCCTTATGTGGAACTATGGAGCATCCCGCTGTGGACCCATTGTGGATATCATCTAGTATTCTCACGCAATGCTCGTCTACACCGTGATTCCGGAATGTCTGTATGACTGCTGACGTTTCGACAGAGTCAAATTCTTTCTCATAGTCGATGAACACTATGTATTGGGAATGAATATACTCCGCGTAGTTCTCTATCACCTTATTGATCGCGTGAATACGGTCCATTGTTAAGTAGCCTTTACGAAACCCTGCTGTTTCAATAGGTTGAATGAAGGGTAAAGTGGCAGAAATTCTGTTAGCGATTACCTTGGTAAGTACCTTGTAGACTACTGACCGTAGGCTGATCGGCCTGTAATTCTTCAAGTCCTTCATGTCACCTTTCGTATGGATTAGGAGGATGTTCTCGTTCTACCAAGATTCCAGTACACTCGTAGTCCTTAGGCATTGCGTATGCAGGTTGGCCAGTTTTTCAAGTACAATTTGCCCGGCATCCCACAAGAGGTTTGCTGTTACCTTATCCCTACCAGGTGCTTTCCCCCCTTGCTTTGTTTTCGATGCCTTCTCTAATTCCTGTGCCGTTCGTGGTGGGATCTCCATTTCATCTGAACTACTTCCTCGAAAGGTATTATCCTGGATATCGCGGCTACCGTACAAATCTCTTTAGAACCCTTCGGCTACTATAACTATTTTATCCCCATTTGTGATCACATAACTTTGCTTGCCTTTGAGCACATGCGTGTGATTTTTGCATATTCCAAGAAATATTCAAGCCTAGGCATAGAAATATGCCTAGAAATGGTGAAAAGTATTAAAGCATCGTGCCCCATGGTTCTTCGTTCAGTGAAGCCTAGGTTTGCCGCTTGTGAGCCTACTTTACTCAAATAATACTGTCAAATAAGGTGGCTAATATAACTAAGGGGAAATTGCTCTTGCAAAAACTTGTCAGCATGGGCCCTCTGTTTTTGCGGAAACCACGTATGAGTAAGCACGTACGTTCTGGTGGATATAAAGTCTGCAGTAGTCTATATGGCGCTTGGCTGCATCCTTGTGCTCCATATTTGACTCGTAATGTCAAATTTAAGAGGCGTGTGAGGTAACCCTTCCGAGTGCAGTATTTTCAATCATCGTGCAATCCGACATATGATATAAATCTGCGTGAAATTGTTTACTTTGCAAAATTAACGAAGCATTACTTAACCTCAAGGTGACACACTCTTTAAGATGAGCCTATTGACAACTCTATTGTGGGCTCAAATAGGTATGATAATGCCGTATATTTACGCCATGGCAATTTGAATGAACATATGAGTTCAAGTTACCAGGAGGACAACCAAATACGTACACCAGAACATCAAATTATTCTGCCCACTGATAGAAATCAACTGAAACACCACATTCCGCGTTGCCACGGAGAAAGCAGTTTTCACTGACAGTGCAGTGCTTTGTACATTTTGTAGGTCTTTCGAACAGTACGTGACGATGGTTCCGCTGTGTTTACATTCGCCAATGCCGTATCCCCCCAAAATTCCTCCAATCTACGTTGTCAAGGTGGTTGGAAAGCAAAGGTTGAAACGACACCGACAACAATTGGCCATGCTTCGTCACTTGAATTTGTGGCGTGCAGGAACCAGAAAACCAGGCGTCCGGCTATCAACGGTGCCTACAAACGAGTGCCGCGTGAGCCGCCCTCGTGGAGCGAGTTCCCCCTGCCTGCGGTCGTAGCGCGCCTCCTTCTCTTTACTCAGCATACCCCCACGGTCCCAAGTTGATGAGGGGCTTGCTTCAAAAAAGCACAGCCGCTGCAGTAGACGACTTATTTCCCGTCCCGATGACAGGCGCGGGGAACACGAGCACACAAGTCCGTCACGTCCGGGAAATAGCTGAAGAATGCGCCCAAGTTTCCAGAAGGTCGGAGGCGATTTGCGCTGTACAAGCACTACATCACCCACTTGGAGCCTGAAGGGAAGCTCCGCTGTTGCCTAGTGAGCCGATCGCAGCAACTGGAGGCACTGTCGCCGCCATCGACGCCAAAGACGCTTCGTTACGATTTGGCGGTGTCGCGCTCGTCTGCACAGCTTGCTGACCGTGGACAGTGGTTCTGGAAGGCCGAGTTCCTGAGGCAGGCACCTGCTGCTTTTGCCTAGACAGAAGTGCGCTGCGGTCAGTGTGCATGTCTCAGCCGCGTCTGCCAAGAGATACTTAAGGGGCCGGTCGCAAAGCGTCGTCGGCAGCTCTCCAGCAGTCAGACAACTGCGGCCGAGGATTCGTCGTAGTGTCTTCTTGGTGAGCCGGAGTAAATATTCCCACCAACCACCCCACCACGGAGCTCTTTCAACGTTAAATGTCTTGGAAATGTTGGGGGCATCTGCAAAAAAACCAAGGACGGGGTATTCCGGAGGCAAATGGAGGGAACTTACGCAGTAGTAGAAGGATAAGGCATTATCCGAGTAAATTGTCGGTGGTATGCCGCGTCTAGTCATATTCCGACAGAAGGCAGACCAGAAGCTGGATGACGTCATCGTAAATATAAGCTCAAGGTCGTCGGCTTGTGTTCCACCACAGGAAAAAACGGCGACGTAGGGCTTTCTTTGCGTGGGATTCTTGGGGCGACAGAACAGCAGTCCAGAGAAGTCTACACCGACAACGTCTAACGGACTGGATTCAGTGATACGATCTCGGCGTAGAGCAAGTGGAGCTGTTTCTGGTGTGAGTTGGGTCGACGGCAAAGCAAGCATCTGTGCAGCACTCTCTTCACCACTTTGATAATCCAAATGACCCTTGATAATCGAAAATCGGTCTCTACGTTCAGTGAGATTGCTTTCAACACCCGCTTGCAACTGCCGCTGGTTGGTTGCGATGACGAGTAGCCGGGAAGAGTCGTGACGGCCCAGCAGGGTGACGAGGTGACGGGTGTCGACTGAGGATCCTTAGTGCTCTAGGCTTCCGCCGATCCGCCAGATTCCATCATCGTCCAAGAACGGCCTTAGTAAAATGGGGTGAGTAGCAGTTCCGGCACCCTCACCACGTGACCACGATCGTATAACACGGGAAAAGCTTCGCTATATACGAAGCGGAGCCCGTAGCGTTCCGCTTCGAGAACTTCATCGCCCGTCAGCCGTCCTCTTGCTGAATGCGTTAACGTTTTCGTATTTTTGACGAAGCGATAAATCGAGGCATTCACACGAAAAATCCTTGAATACTGACTGCACGTGCAACGGCTCAGCTGGCGTTGTTACTGGCGCGCATGAAGCCGTCTAGGGAAATGGCGTTTCATCGTCATCCGCAACTTCTCTATCCGTTGGCCTATACTGACAGTGCTATGCGAGCCAAAGTCGGCCATGGCACCACATTTCTGTGGCTGTGACAGCATATGCGGGAATGCCATGAGTGATCAAATCGGCTGGTTTATTCTTGCTGCGAAAATGTGGCCATGTCCTTTGGCCTTTTGTCGGACGCTGTATCTCGTCAACGTGATTTCTCACAAATGGCGTCCATCGAATTGGTTCTCCCGCAACCCAATGCAGAGCGATTTTTGAATCGGTCTAGATGAAATAAAGGCCGGACTCCTGATAAACACGCTACCGGCTTCAGGAAATCATATAGGCGGCAGCTATCAAAGAGGGGAGGAGTTGAAGGCGTGGGAGAGAGGTCGTTTCGATCGGTGGAATTCGGCCTTTGCTGTAGAGCAGGTTTTCTTCCCATCTTCCGGTCTCCCATGGTGACTACCGGATGTAGACTGCAGTCCTATAAACCGCCGGGCTTGTTTGAGCGAACACGTGAAGCTCTCGAGTTCTGAGGTGCCTGACCTTCATCGTAGAGGCATGCATGGCAAGCAAATACGTTAGGCCGCTGAGCTCGCTGCACCAGCTGTTCCACGCATTGAGTTGTGCTGTCGGCAGTGGGGAATTCCACGGATGCTACCGTTTCCATAATTCATGGTAGATGAAGTCTGCTTGAAAGGTAACAGGGGCCAGAAATACTAGACGGTCCTAGAGCTGGGCACAAAACCGGAGCATTGTCCTCCTTGTCGCAGGCTTTGTGGACACAAAGATGGCGAAATCGCCCTCACTCAGCACGACGTTGTCGTCTTAGCGGTCCCACTGCATACCGAGCCCTTTCATGTGAAAAGGATCCCCTCCTTCTGTTTCCAAGGTCACGTTGTCTTCAAGCAACTGGTCTCGCAGGGATGAAAGGTTGGAACAGTCCCGTCCTGGGTCTTCATTGAGAAGGGGCACTTGATCCCGGTGGTTTACTTTGCGATCGTGAAGTTAGAATGGGTGGGCGGCGGGGCCGTTGAACATGAAGGTTGCCGCAGTGCCCTGATTTCCGATGGCTTCCAGGTGGCGTACGAACGATCGATCAACGTCTGTGGTAGCGTCTTCGGGGAGCGATTGGCCGAAAGTTGAAAAGAGCGCACTCGAATGGCGGTCGAAGGTGTTGGGTCATCGAACTGAGCACGTTGAACAGTCCACCCCAGAACTGACACCACAGCCATCAGAGTGGGGAAATTCTACAATCGTATAATGTTGCAACTTTCCAATAGGCGTCTTACCCGATCACCACGCTAACCTGATACTCCTGAGACGTGGGCGAAGGTCGGGTATCAAGAGCAACTTTACGCTAGCCGCCATTGCATGAACGATTTCTTTACTGACGGGCGGATTTTCGACGGTGCAGATGTTGGGGACTTCCGGGGCCTCGATTGTGTGTTCTGGCCAGCGTGTTCATTTTTATGCGTCAAGGACACCCTGTTGCAATAAACAGGCGCGCTCGTGCGAGTATTTCCGAAAGTAGCAATGTTGAGACGTTCGAACCCATCGGCGAGACAAGCGAGTGGACGGGACATATTGCGTCGGATGAAAGTCCGCTGACTGGCAGAATCCGACAAACAGCGAACGAGCAGCTGGCGGGTTGTGCAGATAGACACCAAGCACAGCCTGTCTGCAGATGTACTAGACTGGGTCCTGCACCACTGGTCAAAGCGGACGTCACTGCGTTGGCTCTGTCGAGTGTCACCTCTCGCTGTGACTGTGATCTAATCATCTGATGTTATGCTGCAACCTTCCCGCGGAGCATTGGGTGTCGCACAGCGTCGTGAGGTGCCCACGGGAACGAAGGCAGCATACCAGCCTATTCGCTGACCAGCACTGCTTTGCAAAGTGGTTGCCCTTGCCGCAACTGAAGCAGGACTTGCTTGCCTGCAGGCGCTTCCGCTTCTGCTCGAGCGACATTGTTGCTCTACAGTAGGCGATGACATGGTCCCGAGCGTTGCAAAGATAACACTTGCAACGCCCAGCAGATGGACGTTTGGAGGCGAGAGTCATCACCGTTGGAGGATCGATGCGCGAAGGCGATCACTGCTCTCCCCGCTGGCCGCGGCGCGTGGACGGAATCGAACGATCGGACGCGCTCTCCTCTAGAATTTCTACCTGGACGCGGAGGAAGTCTAGGATCATTTTAATGTCCTTCGACCTGGCGGAAGGGGATGCCGAGACCTTAGAAGTGTCCTGCTGCGGCTCCTTTAGCCCTTGCGTGTTACAGGAGGCCCAGGTCGTGTGGCAAGGTCCATAGCAGAACGCGGTGGAGCACCACGGAATACTGGTCGGGGGAGATCCCCAGGCCCTCCAACGTGTTTATGCGAAAACTGACTGTGTCATAAAGGACCCGCAAGTTGTCGGCGTCGGCCGAACTCTGCACCGGCTAAACGGGGAGAAATTTGAACAGGTTGTCGTCCACGAGAAAATCCTTCTGCCCAAATCGCTTGGTGATGACCTTGATGACAATGTTGTAGCTGTCGTCGGCCAGCCTTATACCATTGATCGCGTTCTTGGCGGGACCGGTCAAGTACGAGAGAAGGTACTTGAACTTATCGATGCATGGCAAGGTTGCGTTCGAGGAGATGCTGCAATCGTATTGGTTCCAGAACCCTGGCCAGTCTCGTCGGTCGCCCGAGGAGGTTGGTATTTAGAACTTTGGGAGTGTGGTAAAGTCGGTACACTACATTGACAAAAGGATGCCCGGTTGAGGCTGCGAAGGCACGCTCCCGCAAGGGCCACTATACTCGGCTGTAGCAGCGCTGTCTGAATTGGCCGGGCTAGTGACAGAGTGCGCGGGAGTGCGAAGGGCGCAGATGCACTCGTCGTAATCAATCGCGTCCAAAACGTCGGTGTGAAATTCCTCCTCTGTGATACTCGCCTAAATGTGGCTGTCCAGCCCGTGCAAAGCTCGCTGTTTGTAAAGAATGGTGTCTAGATGTGCCGCAAGTCCAGAGTTTGTGCTGCCGGGTTCTGCAGCAGCGAGTCGCGTGCCGTCGTCTTCTTCTGACGGTGGTGCGGATAACTCCCCTAAGGCGACGAAGCGATTCCATTGCGCGATTTGGCGAGATCAGGCAGATGCCGTTTTCGCTAACAGAATGTCGCGAAAGTGACGAAGGAAAGAGCCAATCAGCTGGTCGCCCCACTCCTGGGAGAGAACACAGGCTACTGCCACGAGTGCGAGGAACGACCTATGCCCTTTCCACCGTGCCCGTGCGAGCCGCCTCTTTATTATCATAAATAGAATTCACACACGTAGATTTGCAAAGAGTGAAACCAAGGATTTTGCAAGCTGTTACCTGGAATTTGCTGGGGCGGCGTTCCGAACGCACCAGCAGCGTTGGCACAGATGGGCTAGAGTGGCGGACGCCGCCAGCGTAGCCCGGCCACGAGTCCAAAGAAAGAAAACTGAGAAGCGTCTTTGGAAGGGCGAGACAGCGGAACCTAGCCGTACTGATGTGCTAGCTGGGGGCTACGCCACCACCCGACACAAGCGCAGACACCGAAGCAATTCGGGATGTGGCTTAGTGATTCCCATTTATACCGATATGGAATAGTTAGTTTGGTAAGTTTAAGAATTGCGAGAAAGATTATAGAACTTTTAAAATCGCTATTTATTAGAACCAGTTCTTTTGTAAAACCTGCTAAAACACAACCGAATTGGTATTCGCCAATTTGGGAAACGTGATCCCATTCGTGGCAAGCAGTTCGTTTCACTGGCGTCCTCCAGCTTGCAGATGTCTGTATGTAGTCTCTATATTTGCTTTTCACGCCGTTAAACCAATCGTTAATGTATCTTTGCACAACGACCATAAAATTCCGTCGTATCAGGGTTGCCGAGGAGGTGCTGTCGAACAAGTTATTCAAGCCGTGCGCAGGAAGTGCGCAAGAGGCGAAGCTGCTCAAAAAAGCCCAAAACAACCGTCTCTTAAGCCGACGACAAGTCCGACCGATTGGTCCCACCGACGCGGCCGCCGAGTTGAGCAGCTCCGGCGCGCGGGGAATGCTGTGGATATGGGGCCGCGCCATCAATAGTGTGCTCCGTTAGTGAAACCCTCTTCCCACCCCCCTCCAGCCACCGTCTTCGCAGCGTTGGGCGTTTGTTGTCCCACAAGCCACTAAAGAAGCGTTGGCTAGTATATCTAGACAGCTTCGCTTTAAAAAGCGATTCAAACCGATTGCCAGAAAAAAGAGGGTGCCGGCTAACTGTTAGATTTGGTGCTTCTTGCCGTAGTTTTTGTTTCTTCGTGCTATTTCTGCGGGCGTTTCAAATAGCACACATTCAGAATTTTTTAAATCCTCCATACTACGAAGTTCTGTAGTTTATTTTACTTCGTTTGTCATGTTTACACTTGAAACAAAAATTAGGTAGCGCTACCAAGCTTACCATATTAGCCGACATTGCCTGCCTTCGATCTTTTGCCTGAAAGAGCAGGCAACAAAAATATGCGATAAGCATTTAGGAATCAAATCGAATCAAATTAATCAAAGGTTTATTTGTTTCAACACAAGGTTTGGGTTACATGAGGCAAAAAGCAGTTTCGTACTGCTTGAGGGTGCCTGACGACCCTTAAAGGACAGCATGTTCACAATAAAAAGTACTGCATAAAATGGCCTACTCCCAACCTAAAGTACTTGCGATAAAAAAGTAGCGTATAAATCTTATGCTCATTTATAAAAAGCTGCACTCAACCAGAAAAAACCATGTCTAGAAATTATTTGTGCACAACGAGTTGTTTAAAAATCATTCCACCAGTTCTTTCCGAAGAACACTTTCAATATAAACACCTTTTTTTCACACGTATTAAGCAGAACATGTTATGAGTATGTGAGTGAATGCCGTACATAGTGCGTCGGCGTGGTACAAGCCAGTTGTCATTGCATCTAGTGCGTACATCCATAACATTTTTTGGATAACCCAGATACTGAGTGCAAAAACGATATAAAGCTCTGGTTTTCGAACAAAAAAGAATAAAGCAGACGAAACTCGTTTGTTCGCGGAAGGGGTATTATGTTATAGCTTGTAAACAGCGGCTTTGTCGTGTGTTCAAACGGGATATTGGCAAAACTACGCAGTTCTTTCTTTTCCAAAAGGTGAATTGTGTTTATATTTTTATCTGTAGTCATGCACCAAACAAGTGTGCAGTAACTGACATGCGAAGCAAATAGAGCATGATAAATTGGCAGCTTGGCTTTTGTTGGGAAAAAATGACGACATCTAGCTAGCACTCACGACGCAGACGATAAAGATTTTGCTACAGGCTGCACATGGTATGTCCATGTCATATTGTCACGAAGACAAGGACGATGCAGTGGTGTTGAATGGGAAACACGTTTATTGAAGCGAACTTGTGCTCCCCTAACAACTCAAAAGAATACAGAGGCGGCGAAGCAGCGGTCAACAAAGTGACTTGCACAGGCGAGTGTCGTCGAATCGAATGCCCCGGCGTCCGCACTGCAGGCTTTTTATCTTTTGGCGCGCGTGGTTCTCGAAACGTCGATTCGCATCGAGAACATAGTAGATCCAAGAAGATTATTCTGGGCTGTTCACGTTAGATCGGAATGCTCTCCCTATCACAACAGATAACACATGCGGCACAGAAAGAAAGAATGGAACACGCGCTTCCCTTGGCGCAGAGATAACACAGACCGGCGCAGCCGGGCGGTAAAAGCAAAACACAAATAAACAAACCCAATGTATGGTTCTCGGCATTACCCCCCCCCCCCTCTAAGAGTGCATCGACCCGATGCTAACATAAGCGACAGTCCGAACAAATGACAATAAAAGTTCGTCATCGTCCGTAGAAAGGTTTCAAGCGAACCACGTGGACGACTTCAGGCCGCGTGCGTCGTCGTGATGTGCCGGAGTCACCATCGGGGATCACTTCGTAGGTAAGTTGGCCAACACGTCGTAGAATCTGGTAGGGTCCGAAATACCTTCGCAGGAGCTTCTCACTGAGTCCGCGTCGTCGGATGGGAGTCCAAACCCACACACGATCCCCTGGTTGGTACTCGGCGTCTCGGCGTCGGAGGTTGTAGCGGCCCGCATCCACCAGCTGCTGGTCCGTTATACGAACTCGAGCGAGCTGGCGGGCCTCCTCCGCACGTTGAAGATATCCGTGGACGTCGGCGTTGAGGTCGTCGTCTTCTACGTGCGGAAGCATGGCGTCGAGCATCGTAGTCGTCGGCCTTCTACCGTAGACAAGCTCGAACGGCGTCAGCTGTGTCGTCTCCTGGATAGCCGTGTTGTACGCAAACGTGACATACGGGAGCACTTCGTCCCAAGTCTTATGTTCAACGTCAACGTACATTGACAGCATATCTGCGATTGTCTTGTTCAGACGTTCTGTTAGTCCGTTCGTTTGGGGGTGGTACGCCGTCGTTCTTCGGTGATCCGTGTTGCTGTAGCGTAATACTCCTTGCATCAGCTCCGCAGTAAATACCGTTCCGCGGTCTGTGATTAGGACTTCCGGGGCTCCATGTCGCAGCACAACCGGGCTTATAAAGAACTTCGCCACTTCTTGTGCAGTCCCCCTCGGAAGAGCGGCGGTCTCTGCGTAGCGCGTCATGTAGTCTGTCGCTACGACAATCCACTTGTTCTGTGATCGTGACGTAGGGAACGGGCCTAAAAGGTCCATTCCAATCTGTTGAAATGGTCTCGATGGGACGGCGATCGGTTGCAGAAGTCCGGCGGGTCTTGTCGGCGGCGTTTTTCGTCGCTGGCAGTCACGGAAGCTCCGGACGTAGTGGGTGACGTCAGAGGTAAGGCCGGGCCAGTAGTACCTCACCTTGATTTTTCCGATAGTGCGGGCTGTGCCCAGATGTCCGGAAGACGGGTCGTCGTGGCACGCTTCCAAAATTTCGTCACGAAGGTCCGCGGGGATGACGAGAAGGTAATTCGCTCTTGTTCCGGGGCTGAAATTCTTCTTCACAAGGACGGAGTTTCTCAGGCTGAATGCTGGTAAACTGCGTTTGAAGGTCCTAGGAACGGCAACGTTGCATCCCTCGAGGTACTCGATTATGACGCGTAAGTCGGGGTCGACACGCTGCTGGGCGGCTAGGTCGCTCTCCGTCACGATCCCGAAGAACGCGCTGTCTTCTTCAGAGTCTTGTGGTGGTGGGTCGACGGGGGCGCGGGACAGGCAGTCGGCGTCGGAGTGTTTCCTGCCGGATTTATAAACGACTGTAACGTCGAACTCCTGCAGGCGCAAGCTCCACCGCCCAAGACGGCCAGAGGGGTCCTTCAAATTGGCGAGCCAACACAGCGCATGGTGGTCTGTTACAACCTTGAATGGCCTTCCATACACGTATGGGCGAAATTTTGAAATCGCCCATATAATAGCCAGGCACTCTTTCTCAGAGGAAGAATAGTTTTTCTCCTCCTTCGACAGACCACGGCTAGCATAGGCGATTACCCTTTCGCAGCCGCTTTGCTTTTGGACAAGGACGGCACCCAAGCCTATATCACTGGTGTCCGTATGCATTTCAGTTTCGGCATTTCCGTCGAAATGAGCGAGCACGGGCGGGCTTTGCAGGCGTTTTTGCAGCTCGCAGAATGCTTTTTCTTGGTCGTTTTCCCAGCTGAAAGGGGTGCTATCTTTCGTCAAGCGCGTGAGTGGCTCTGCAATGCGTGCGAAGTTTGCGACGAAGCGCCGGTAGTATGCGCACAGCCCGAGAAATCTCCGCACGCCCTTCTTGTCTTTTGGCCTTGGGAAGTTCGCAATGGCTGAAGTTTTTGCCGGGTCAGGTAGGACTCCCGCGGCGTTGACGACGTGGCCCAAGAACTTGAGTTCCCCGTATGCGAAACGGCACTTTTCAGGCTTCAGCGTCAACCCCGACGTACGAATGGCCTCGAGTACAGACTCCAACCTTGCAAGGTGTTCGTCGAAAGTCCGGGCGAATACCACTACGTCGTCGAGGTATACGAGGCAGGTGTGCCACTTAAGGCCAGCTAGCACAGTGTCCATGACTCTTTGAAACGTCGCTGGTGCTGTGCACAGCCCAAACGGCATCACCTTGAACTCGTATAGGCCGTCTGGGGTTATAAATGCAGTCTTCTCTCGGTCTCTCTCGTCCACTTCAATTTGCCAGTAGCCGGTATTCAGGTCTATCGATGAGAAGTACTTCGCGTGGCAGAGGTGGTCCAGGGCGTCGTCGATTCGGGGGAGGGGGTACACGTCCTTTTTCGTGATTTTGTTCAGTCGCCGGTAGTCAACGCAAAACCTTAATGTGCCGTCTTTTTTCTTTACGAGTACGACGGGCGCAGCCCAGGGGCTTTTCGATGGCTGTATAATGTCATCGCTCAGCATGTCGTCGACTTGAGTCCGGATGGCTTCCCGTTCGTGTGAAGAGACGCGGTACGGTGACTGTCGGGTAGGTCGGGCTCCATCTTCGGTTATTATTCGGTGCTTCGCTAGAGGGGTCTGACGTAGTTTTGCGCTCGACGAAAAACATTCGCTATAGCGACGCAGCAAAGCCAATAATTTTTTTCGTTGTTCTTGCGGTAGCGCCGGATTCACGTCGAATGGCTGCGGGAGCTTGAATGTTTCTACGGGTGTGCGTTCAAAGTCGGCGACTGCGATCACATCACTTGCTTCTTGCGTTTCTTCGAGGAACGCAATTGCAGCTCCCTTGTTTAAATGCTGGTACTCTTCGGTGAAATTAGTGACCAAAACGTGAGATTGGCGTTGCTTAAAATGCGCAATGCCTCTTGCGACGGAGACACCGCGGTCGAGAAGCAACCTTCGATCACTCTCTACGATAGCGTCGATGTCAGAAGCAGCATCCTCACAGTAGACGGCGATCATCAAGCTTGCGCGGGGTGGCAGGGTGATGTGATCGTCGGCGATCCTGACAGCAGCACGGTGATCGGGGTTCGGCTGCGGCGTCGTGGAGTGATTGGAGGAAAATGTTATCGACTTGGTCTGCAGATCAATTATTGCGCCGTTGTCCGTCAAAAAGTCCATTCCGAGAATCACGTCGCGGGAGCAGTTAGGCAGAACGACGAACGCCGCAGGGTACGTTGTGCCGTCTATGGTGACGCGCGATGTGCACATTCCACTTGGCGTCACGAGGTGGCCTCCTGCTGTGCGTATGTGCGGACCGTCCCATCGGGTCATAACTTTCTTCAGTTTAGACGCAAATGGTCCGCTGATTACCGAATAGTCAGCTCCCGTGTCTACGAGGGCGACTACGTCAAAGCCGTCGATGGACACCTTGACGTCAGATGCAGTCGTCCTCGAGTTGCGGGTTCGTCGGGGCGTCGTATCTCTGCTTGTACGTGTTGATGGTCGGGCACTGTGCATCGTCGTTGTCGTCGTCTTCTCAACGGACGTCTTGGTCAGGTCGGGTACGCGTCGCGCCGTGTAGCTGTCGTCGTGTTCAGGAGTCTCGTTAGGGCTAGGTCGGGTCGTCGGGATGAGGGCATGTCGTGAATGATGGTCTTCAGCGAGTCGCTGCGTCGTTGGAGGGTTTTCATTTTTCCGCCGTTGTGCAACTTTACCTCCCGAAGTTGCTGCTTTTAGTTTCCCCCGCGTGGGCTGGGGGACCTTCCACGTGAGAAGTCAGCAGCGCTGAGGCGGTTTGGTGACTGAGACGGGTAGGGCGACGGTGAACGGTTGAAGCGGGCTGGTCCTCGGTTGGTGTTGGAGAGGTATTCTTCGATCTCAGCAGGGCGCTGGCCGTATCGGGGGCGTGGGGCGTCGACGGAGAACCCTCGCAAACCGAGCCTCTTGTAGGGACAGCGACGGTAGATGTGGTCGGCCTCTCCGCAGTGGTAGCACAGCGGGCGATTATCGGGCGTTCGCCACACGTCGGTCTTCCTTGGCGTCTGGTATTGGTCTACAGGGCGTCGGGCGGGCGGCGTTGGACGGCGGTATGGCTCAGCCTCTTGACGACGGGTTGGAGCAGGGCGGGGTTGACGAACAGCCGAGGAGTAGGTCATGGCTTGTGGTTCGCGGGGTGCTTCCGACGGCGTAGAAGTTCCCAGTGCGTTTTGGACTTCTTCTCGGATTACGTCGGTCAGGGAAGCCACTTGAGGTTGCGGCGTCGTTGGAAAAAGCTTCCGAAGCTCCTCCCTGACCACTGCTCGGATGGTCTCTCGCAATGTATCGGAGCTTCCATTTGCAGCACCGATGGTCTCCGAGAACAGCGCGTTGACAGGGCGGTCGTACTGCCTGGTTCGAATTTCTAGCGTCTTCTCCATCGCGGCCGCCTCAGACGCGAATTCGGCCACTGTCTTCGGAGGGTTACGGACTAGACAAGCAAAAAGCTCTTGCTTCACTCCTCGCATTAGAAACCTGAGCTTCTTTTCCTCGGTCATTTCAGGGTCCGCACGACGAAAAAGTCGCTTCATCTCCTCAACGAAAATCACGACTCCTTCGTTGGGGTGCTGCGTTCGAGTTTCAAGCAAAAGCGCAGCTCGCTCTTTTCTTACCGCGGTAGTGAAGGTCTTAAGGAACTCCCTCTTGAATTGAGTCCAGTCGGTCAAAGAGCTCTCATGGTTCTCGAACCAAGTTCGAGCAGCATCTTCTAAGTAAAAGAAGACATGCCGGAACGTTTCTTCATCGTCCCACCTGTTGAAGATGCGGACGCGCTCCAACTTCTCCAACCATTCTTCGGGGTCTTCAGCGGGGGCTCCCCGGAACGATGGCGGTTCTCGGGGCTGCTGCAGGATGATTGGCGACGTTGTTTCTTGCACCATGGTGTTGGTTGCAGCGTTCCTTCTCTTGGGCCCTTCTGGCAGAAGACCGAACTCGGGCGGTAAATCTTGCAGGCGGGGGCTGGCTCTTGTTGGACTGGCTTGGCGGCTTTTCGAGGTTGTAGTGGGCATGAAGGGTGCGTACCCAGTACCTCCACCAGATGTCACGAAGACAAGGACGATGCAGTGGTGTTGAATGAGAAACACGTTTATTGGAGCGAACTTGTGCTCCCCTAACAACTCAAAAGAATACAGAGGCGGCGAAGCAGCGGTCAACAAAGTGACTTGCACAGGCGAGTGTCGTCGAATCGAATGCCCCGGCGTCCGCACTGCAGGCTTTTTATCTTTTGGCGCGCGTGGTTCTCGAAACGTCGATTCGCATCGAGAACATAGTAGATCCAAGAAGATTATTCTGGGCTGTTCACGTTAGATCGGAATGCTCTCCCTATCACAACAGATAACACATGCGGCACAGAAAGAAAGAATGGAACACGCGCTTCCCTTGGCGCAGAGATAACACAGACCGGCGCAGCCGGGCGGTAAAAGCAAAACACAAATTAACAAACCCAATGTATGGTTCGCGGCAATATCATTGCAAAAATTTACCACAAGAATTATGTGTTTGCTGAAAATTACTATAGGGGCAGATGCAAGTGTCAGCTGCTTATTTAACACTGCCTGTTTGTTCTTGGCCCTCAACATTATAGCTTTTGTTTTCTGCGTATTTATTTTTAAACCATCTGAGTTAGACCATCTGGATAGTTCTGAAAGACATTTTTCTGCCAAAGTTGCTACATCACTTGCATCTGGCTGTGCATAGAGTATAAAGTCAACACTTAAGTCAAGTTTGACAATGTTGTTGACGTAATCATTAAAACTAAAGGGACCCAAAACACTGCCATGTGGTACATCTAAACATATTTTGCTCTGCGATGAAACAAAATTTTCAGTTGCGACACACTGCATCCAATTACAAAAATATGAGTGAAACCGAGCATGTGCAACACCGCGAACACAATACGCTTCCAACTTATGAAGCAATATGTTATGATTTAGGTAGTCAAAAGGTTTTTGTAGTTTGTGAATATACCAAGCGTGATCTCGGATTGCATTTGATATTTTTTATGATCAGTATTTTTGATTTTTAAAAGGGCCGTCTGAGTGGACTTTCCCTGGCGGAATCCGTGTTGGCGTTCTGCGAGTATAGAGTGTTTACTAAACATTATTGATACGGAATAAAATTACTTTCTCTAACCTCTCGGAAAACACTGAAGGATGGAAATTAGCCGGTAGTTATTTGTTTCATTTTTGTCCCTCCTTTAAAATTATAGGAACCTTCGCTTATTTAATAGCATCTGGAAAACACCCGGACTCCAGAACAAGGTTAAATATATGTGCGAGGCAACTAGCAATGAGATCAATGACATTTTTAACAGGTTTAATTTGGATAGTATCTATGTCCGTGGAAGAAATATTTTTCAGACTATTGAATGTCTGGCACATTTCTGCTTCCTCTGTAGGTCGAAGAAATGTAGACTAATCACATCTATAGCTAAGCGGAACCTGGCAGGGTTTATCGAAAGGTTTCACCTTGTTCACAAAAATGGTGGTAAATCTTTCGGCTGGCGAAAGACCAGAAATATTTTTGTTGCCTATGCGAAGTTCCAAACCACTAGTGCACGCTTCTTTCTTTAACGTTTGGTTATATATTTTCCGGATTTTATCAGGGCGCTGTCTGTATGCATGGGAGAAAATGTATGCCAAATCCGATGCCTTTGCTTTTTTTAACTCAGCGTTAAGGTTATTTCTGAATTTCTTAATAGCCGCTAGCACAGTTGGATATTTTGAACGCAGGAAGTTTTAAAGCAAAGCGTTTTACCTTTACCCCCCAAGGCTTCTTTCGCGACCGTTGGTGTCACCAGAAAACTCCAGCGAACAAATAAGGGAATTTACTGGCAACGCCGGGAATCGAACCTGGAACTAATAGACAAACAAATCGAGCGCCCGTTGTCTTACCGATTTAGCTACGAGCCCACACGAAGACTGGGAAGACAGGTGGTGTACTCACCAAGCACATCTACAGGTTTACCCCTCCGTTCTCGCTGAATGCCACGTGAAAGCGTCACGCGACTACTCACGCCCGTCTAGCGGCCCTGTGCGCACCTTGCTCATGTGGTAAGACTTACAAAAATAAAGTAAGCTCACACCAATGCATGGCATCTGACTTCTAGTATGCCAAGGTGCTAAAGCCTGTGGCCTCCAGTGTTCACGTAAACAATCACAGCTCCCTGTCGTCCGCCCTCACGCCAAACCGAGGAATACATTCAAATACTTCTTCATGGCTAGGCCATCACTCCAAGCCCCAGCATCAAGATCCCGGGCCTATATATCGAGGCTAACACCAAGAGTGAGGTCTCCTTGCAGCGCCTCAAAAACAGCATTAATCAAATCGTACACATGATCAGGCGAGTTGTCACCAAGAAGCGAGGCCTAACGGAATTCGGTACCTTTCGATTATTTGAAGCTTTTGTCCTCTCGAGAGTTACTAACGTCAACCCCCCGTCTTCTTCTCGACAAGGAAGACATACATATGCTTTATATAATGATTAGAAAGGCGGTCGAGCAGGCCACTGGTCTTCTCATGAGCGCGTCCACACAGAGGCTGCTTAGCACGGGGCTCCTCAACACGGTGGAAGAGCTGATAGAAGACCACCTTTCTAACCAGAAAGTCCCACTCAGAACTGCGATGGATAACTGCATGCTTCACCAGATTGGCTGGGCAGCACAGAATGTCACTCCGCTTGACGTACTCTTAGACTCTTTGCGACTAAAACTAAAGATGCTCCCTTTGCTTAGAAATATGAGCCCCTCACATGACTAGGGTCACCGAAAAGCATGGGCGCAAGCGCTAAACACCACCCTCGGTGGGGATCATGCAGTTATCTACACAGACGCCTCCAAACATCGAAGGCAGCAATACGCCATCATCGTGGCTACCTCCAGAACCAACCTCCTTGCGTGTACCTCGCTTATCACCCAAAAAATGGCGGTAGCAGAAGAGGCAGCCATCACCTTGGCTCTCGCTCAACCAGGGGTTCGGAGGGTAGTCATCGATTCCCAGCAAGCCTACTGGAATTGCCAGTAGGGTTGGGTGTTTTGACCTGCACTGCACGTGCTAAAAAGTAACTCCCCAAACGGTTTCATTCAGCTCATCTGGACACCCCCTCACGCTTCAATGGAGGGCAACAAATACGCCCACCCAACAAGCCTGCGCTTTTACCTCCCGTGCTATGGAGCTTGACGAGGACAGTCACCCGCTTGTCACGTTCAGGGAGATAACCCCGCATTATCGCCTTCTGATACAGGCCGTACCGTCGCCTTACCCTGACGTTTCCAGAAAACAACAAACTACCCTACGGCTCATACAATCCGGGCTCCTTCCCACAGCCTACGCGTCTTCACTTAATGTATCTGAATCACTACGACGCTGAATGTAAATTTTGCTCAGAAGTAGGAACACTCCGCCCCGTAATCGGGGTGTGCGACTTTAGCCCTGAGCACCCCCCTCTCATTCCGTCAACTACCCAACAAGAGCAATGGGAGATGCTGCTGTCCAGGCCCTCTCTACCTACCCTGCTTCAGAGGGTGGCCAGAACACAGGCCACGCGGACTGCATATGGGCCCCACAGAAAAAGGAATTACTCCCCAGGGCTGCACTCTGGGCCGTCCAGAAATCTGAACAGAAGTATTTCTTCCTCCTCCTTCGTCTCTGCCGCAAATCTCGTCGCCTCCGCCCGCGGCGCAGAGACGGAGAAGACAGATCGTCTAACACCGGGTTGGAGCTAACTTTAATTTTATAAAAAAAGTTTCCACTCTTGTGCTACACCAATTCAACTCAACCAAACACCGTTCATGCTTCATGCATTGATTTAACCTTAACAAGAATATCTCTTTGAAGTAATAAATGGTGTGGTTAGTGCATTTCACTTCTCTCTGGTTTTGCTATTTGTAGAGCGATGTGAGTGAATTTAAGTGACGTCGCATGGGTAATGTTATGGGTGCCGTTTACAGCTTTGCTTTCCAACCACATTCACGGGGTGGATTGGCGCGATTTTTTTTAAACCGCTTGCTTTTTTTCGGAATATTTTTATATGCTCTTGTGCCACCCACGGCTTTGGAATATTTTTACTAGTTTTTGCTTGTTTACAAGAAAATTTGGCATTCTATTGATGAAGAAAGTTCAGGAGAAATTCATTATAAGCATCAGTGGGTTTATTCTTGGCATAGACTGAAGAGCGAAATGAATCCGTGTCTGCACATGTTAGTCGCCTGCAAATTGAGCCGGTTTGTTGGGTTCCTTTGTATGATGTAGATGACACATAAGTGACAAAGACTGCGCAATGGTCACTGATATCGTACCACATCGTTCCAGCTGTTTTCACGAAAGTGTCCCTGCCAATGATGAATAAATCTAGAATGAAGTGGCTTTCTCACGTTACGTGAGTTGGTGTGTCGGTGACATTGCACAAGCCGGCGGCATCAATTACATTACTTAATTGAAGATAATGACCAGTATTATGTGCCATAATAATGTTCAAGTCGCCCAAAAGTAAAATGCGATAGCCGTGAAACAAAGCATGGTTCAATAGTTTCTCTACAAAGTCTAGGCATGCGCTAATGTTGCCAGATGGTAGACAATAGATAACAAAAAATATATAACTGTCACTAAGAACAGATAGGCATTCGTAATCTGCAGTGGTCTGCGTGAACTCGGGCAGCAGTTCAGAGGACATGCGTCGTTTAAATTGCATTTCGACTCCCCCTCCGCGTACCCCAGTGCGATTTAAAAGCAGTGATTATAATCATTGAGGGACAGAATGTCGCTGTCTCTGTGGTACCAAGTTTCGGAGAACATGATTACTTCGAACTTAAATTTGAATTCGCAAAGAAGTATTTGTATTTGGTCGTGCTTTGTAGAGAGGGGGGGGGCGATTTATGTTAATAGCAGATCAGGGTTTTCTCTTGCGTTCGGGCGCTATGACATCTGACGGTACACAGTATTCCTGATACGGCATCCTACTGGTCAAGAGAATCTAAAACTTTCACGCCAAATTTGTTCCACCTAAACGATCTTCGGCAGGTAATGTCAGGATTCGATGCGAACGAGATTGGCTGATTCCAGTTTCTGTGCAAAAATGTTTCCATTTCGTGTCCACACAGACCGCCATTTGAACTCGCGTTTTCTTGCCGTTTCCAGGGAGCGGAGGCGTTTCAGGGTTGGGCATAAGTGGTCACTAGATAGATTAGATCTTCACTTTGAATTCCACCCTAGCTATTTTTGATGCGCCTTTTTCGTGCCATCTCAAAAGAGCGTCCCTTTTTTGCCTGTTTTTGAACTGCCCGAAAATAGTACTTTTGCGAACTTATTTTGCCAACGATGCGTTTGACAGGAATTGTATTACGGCATGGTTTTTAAATTTGACGTTTGTGTATAGTCGGTTTCTGCTTTGCAGTATCACCTGTGGGAAACTGGGTGACTGAAACGCTTGGGCATAAGTTTACTAGGCAGTATTTGCTAAACTGAGGGAGTTATTACGACTACATAACATTATGAAATAGGGTACCAAAATATGTCGCGGTTTAAAAGACAACACCGGCGCCCGGAGTCGTTTGTTACGCTGTTGCTGTTTTCAAAGCACTGCTGAGCCAGTACGAAGTATTTGTAATAGTAGTAAATAACGCCTGAATTCATTGAAAAAAAATCGGCTGTCTTGGCAATTGAGACGCAAGAACTGAGGACACAGCGGAGCTGCTGGTCTTCGGAAGTTTGGCTTGGATTTCCGTGGGCCTCCTTGCTTATTCGGTAGATCGGACGCTGATGCTGCCTAGCGCATGCCGTCACATTCAGCTAAAAGAACACCTGCGTATCAGAGCACACATCACTAGGCGCAGCCAATCCCCGATACACGTAACTCCACCCTAACAATGCTCCACTTGAACAAAGCAAAAGCCTAAAGCAAACGCCCGCGCTACAGACCCAAAGGAAATGCTGAGCGTCCCGAATGCGATGAGAGCACAGAATAACGGAGCCGATTTATAGCGTGTGGTACCGAGGTTGTATTCCGGCCAGGGTAATCTTTTTTTTTTCAGGCAGTCAATGCTGCCCTGAAGCAGCAGAGCGGAGTCACGGAGCTTCGACTCGGTGGAGTGAACACAATGTCCAATGAATACACACCACAAAAAGGTGACCCCATTTTAACCCTCAGTGCTGGCAACGTTGACACGTAATGACAATACACCCTGGCCCATACTGAGATTCCAGGTCTGGACCAAGGCGCACTTCATCATAATATATTTCGCCAAGTTTATCTTCAGAAAAGACATTTCTGTCCGTCTCCTCAGGGGGTTGTCTACCCAACGGTACCCCGGGTACAACGTTGATTCCTACCTCGCATTGGAGTATTACTTTACACCGACAAACAAATTGGCTCCAATTAACGCTGTGAAGGTGGTTGGAAAGCGGAACTTAAAACGACACCCAGAGCAATTGCCCATGCGACGTCACTTGAATTCACACACGCGGCTCTACAAAGAGTGAAACCTGAGATTCTGCCAGCCGTTACCGGGAATTCGCGGGGTGGGGTCCCGAACGGCGCACCAGTGCCGGCCACGGCTGGGCTAGAGCGGCGGACGCACCCGCTGTATAGTCCGACCGTAAGTCGGCAGAAAGAAAACGGAGAGTAGCATCTTTCGAAGAGTGAGACAGAGAAACCTAGCCATCCTGATGTGCTAGCTCAGGGCTACACCACCGCGTAACACAATTGCAGACACCGAATAATACGGCACGTGAGCTTAGTGATTCCCATTCCTATCGATTTAAAAAAGTTAGTTTAGTAAGTTGGAGAATTGCGAGATGGCTGAGGGATCTTTTTTATTCGCTATTCATTCGAATCACGTGCTACTACCGCTTTTCGTAAAACCTCCTAAAACAGAAACGATTTGGTATTTAAAAAACGGAGTCCGATTTGTGGCAAGCAGTGCGCAAAGGTAGCGTTTCTCTAGCGGCCAGGTGACTGTATGTGGTTTGTACATTTTGTTTTCCCGCCCTGCAAACTATTAATTAACTTAGGTTTGCAGTAGGACCATTAAATTCCGTCTGGTTCACGTTACCGTGGAGTTGCTATCGAACAAGTTGATAAAGCCGTGCGAAGGAAGGGCGCAATGGACGCGAAGTTGCGCCAAAACAGGCGCTAAACATCCGTCGCTAAAGCAGACGACAGAGCCGTGCCACCGACGCTACCGCCGGAGAGCAGGCACTCCCACGCGCGGACCGCTGGGTGAATTCGCCGAGCCATCTGGAGTGTGCGGCGTGAGTGAACGCCTCCACCCTACCCTTCCGCCTCCTCCACCTCCCCCCCCCCCCTCCCCCTCCCGCTTTCGCCGCTTTCACCGTTTTGGGAGTCTGTTGTCCCGCACGCCACGAAAGAACCGTTGCCTGCTGTATGTATTCACCTAATCGCACAGCAGTGAATGGCCAATATCCTAATAACATGCTAGACAATCAGGTTACCCAAATTACGCACACTGGAATAGCTAATTTTCATTGAATAGAAACCAGAATAACCTGTGACGATTGTTTGTTTTCTAGCCTAGACATTCACTTGAGTGGTTATGAGTTTCCCTTGGATTTTATACTCCCTACCCCCGCGCGAAATTGTACGTGAGTCGAAGTCGCGCCGAAATCGGCGCTTCTCAGCGGTATTCCGTTCTGCAGGTGATACGGGCTCAAAGGCACGCGGAACTAAACGTTTTGGAGAAAAAAGCTTTATTTCTCTGCTCTCGGCAACTTGCGGGGCTAATATCAGAGCTCCACAGACCGCTGAAGCGCCAAAGATTTCCCAGAACTGTCACGGAGGACCCTGTCTTTCTGTAGAGGCCAGCCGCCATCCAAAGGAAAGTCATCGGCCAGCTGCTTCACCAGCTAGACACCACCATCCTTACCCAGCGGCTGTAGCCCGGACTGACGTGCTACTGACTTAGGTGCCCCGTCTGACTGATTTTCTTGCCTTCTTAACCGTATCGTTTAGAGCGAAAGCTCTATTACACTTGGTGACAACTTTCTGCTGAAGTGAAGTCAAGGCTACGGAGCCGAACCACACCATTTCGCTGCGCAGCTGAAGTAGTTCAAGAAAAACAATATGCTGGGTGTAAAGTAAGCAATTATCAATCATATAATCCTTTCTTTCTGGGCCTAAGCTGATAATTACAAAACATAATAAGGAGAATATGTCAAACAAACAACATTACTTTTTCAGATTGTCCTTTTTCTTGGTTGCGCTGTTCGCTACTGGCATGACCAGGCTCTTTTCGAAAAAAAACATGGCCTCCTCGTCAATGGCAGATTCGTTTTCCTCTGGCATTCGACACCAAATTCGCAGCATTACATTTCCACACATCTTGGGAACGAAAAGGTGTACAAATAAACGAAACGCGTAGTGTGCGCCGTGCATGCCCATGTTAGAGTGAAGCAGCCAAGAATGTTCGTCGTTTCGACTTTCGGTCAGCTAGAAAGTTAGCCCGCGTAAGCGAGTGTACTGTCCCACGACTGAAGGCGACGGTCCTGAGTTACTATCTTGAAGTCCTCGAAGCACAAAGGCTTTGTTTGGTAATTGGAATACCACCTGCGCTTACATGAAAGAGAAGGGTGCAACGGTACCAAAGCTTCGCAGTTGGCACGCTTGGACGGAATGTACATTACAACGTCATTTCCTACAAGGCGGTATCGTCCACGGAATATTTTGTTGTTTTGGTCCTAGTTCTGTTGTCACAGCGTAGGCTTGTGATTAGAAACAAAAGGAGCGTAGAGAAGGAGACGCCGATATGCCGCCAGGCTCTGTGATTGTCGTTCAAAGCACTCAACACCGGTGCTCTGGCGAAGAAATGAATTGTTGAAAATGCTGTCTGTCACTCTGAAGTTGAAACCGCAAGCAGTGTATCGGGAACTATGTTGGCCTAGTGAAGCAAAGCAGTTAGGTCCCTCCTGGTAGCTTTTCCCCCATTGCAACAGAAAGTTTTCTATCAATATACGCTGCAGCTTTACGGTTATGTATTTTGCGCAATGACCTTCAGCCGCAGGCGTGCAATCTGCGCCTTTCTTCCTTATCGCTCCAATTGCTTCGAGCTTCGCCGCAGCAGAACCTCAATAGGCGATAGGGAAAACGCTTCGTCGTCTGCGTGTGATCGTACACCGGTGGCTGGACCATCCGTGTGTGCAGTTCAGTGTAAACTAACCACGTGATAAGGCAAGGAGTGTAAGGACTGGTATACGAAAATAATTGGTTGACTTCTAGAGGAACGAATAGTGAGAGGGACGGACGATGGGCACGCACGAAGGTGCGAAAGAAAGTCTCGCCATAGTTGGCACACCGACTCGGCTGTCTGGGCATGCCGTAGCGCGCACGCAGAAAGATGCATACAGACATGCAATAGGTACACGTAGACGGAACGCTGGAAATCTCAAGCAAAGCCAGCATTCACGAAATAGTGTAGGGGTAGGTTTTTTTCCGCTCGTGATTAGTAGGTTCAAAAGGGTGAAATCTGACGCATTTTTATGCATTATATTCTGTATCTTTTAACAGGTCAGCTCTTTACGCTTTTAGCTACGCCAAAGACCGTTACCAGAAAACCCAGCCCAGCCGAGCGCACGTTATCGTGGGTATCGTGAGGAACTGCCGGCGTTTTCCAGGCTTGTGCGTACGCGCATTCTTGGACGACTGCGGCAAATACAAAGAAAAATACCAAGCGCACATGAGCGTGTGCTTCGTGAGGAGCGCACGGCGACATCTAGCTGAACCTTCTAGATCACTGCCCAGAGTTTTTGGCGTGCTGTTTTCTGCTTATCTCTTCCGCTTCTTCTCCTGATCTGTGTTCTGTTCACTGGCATGCTGCTGTCCCTGCGAGTTTACGTGCGTTAGCCCCTGATTTGGGGAGAACAAACTCGGAGTTTTCGCTACAGATACCGACTTCGCGAAGCCGCTTGCTGCGGGTTCTAGCGCGTGCTCGCGGTCTACCTTCGGAGAGATGGGACAGCCTGTGGACAAAGTGATCCGGCTCTGCCAGGGATGGCGCACGTTGAGCGGCAAGTTCCGAAATCCATGTTAGGTGTAACAGCGGGGTCTCTAATGAAGGTATATGGGCAGCAGCTCTGCTGTTGTCCGGCCTTGCACCACCAGTAAAAGCTGCGCGAAGTTTTCTTACTCTGCTCTATGTTTTCATGCCCTCTCTACTTCTCCTCCCACCGCTTAACTGCATGCAGGTGAGCTTCATGCTGAGCCCCAGTGCACTCCCTTTATTCGGTCCCTGAAAACACTACTACTACTGTGTAAGACATTCCCGTAGCATTCTAAAAGTAGGCTAATGAGAAGGCACGTTGTTAGTGCCTGTGTTGCGTTATTTGTCTGACATTGTTTCTTGTTAGGTTCTTGCTAAGCGGATGGGCGTGAGGGGAGAAGTCGCGTTTGTTCAATCTCTTCGCTGTCGCCTCCTTTCTGCACAGTGAGACCTTTACAAAAGTGCGGCCTACAAAAGACCAACACCAACATTGTAGAATAGAGATGTAGCGCGTTTTCTGCTTCCCATACGTACAGAAAACAGTGCTTAATTTGAGCCATTTGATTATTTAACCATAATCGCTGGTACCTTTATCTTCTGAACCTAAAAAAAAAGCGAAACCTTTCGCTTACTCACGCTGCCTGTTCGTTTGGGCTTGCTCGTAAGCTGTACCGCTGTTAAGAAGGAACATGCTTGCATACGATGGGCCCACTAGAGCGCGCTGTCTTAGCATGCGCTTAGCCTCAACCTTAGCCCCAACCACAGAAAAGGCGCCGCTCGCGCACTCTAGTTATTATTTCCGTGCCGTCACTGCAAGCATCTGTTATGGTTAACGGAAGTGGAGCACGTAGACACGACAGCCCTGAAGGTGAAGAACCCAGCCAGGGGAGGCAAAATAGAATAAACGAAAGAGGATAGACGCAAATTGGTGTGGCATCAAAGGTTTCTTAAGGATTGTCAAGTTTAGCAATTAGCTTTGTCGCTGAAAGTACATCAGCAAACGAGTTATTCGGGCAATTCTTTTATTATTGTAATTTTGACAAAGCAATCTCTATGTGCGAGATGTCCGGGTTTGTCTAAAACAGACTTGATTTTTACCTTTCATTCAGTACCACAAAGAATATGACTTGACTCCTTTAATTGTCCACAACTATTTTATCGCTTATGGCAAGAAAACAATGTTTTTTTTTGTTTTCACTAGTTTCACGAGAAACCACTTCATAATTCCTTGGTAATTCTGTAAACGAACGTAGCAATCTCTATGTGCGAGATGTCCAGGTTTGTCTAAAACAGACTTGATTTTTACCTTTCATTCAGTACCACAAAGAATATGACTTGACTCCTTTAATTGCCCACAACTATTATATCGCTTATGGCAAGAAAACAATGTTTTTTTTTTGTTTTCACTAGTTTCACGAGAAACCACTTCATAATTCCTTGGTAATTCTGTAAACGAACGTAATACCAAAAATCTTAATCTTGTAATCTTGAATCTTAAACGTAATCTTAAACGTAATCTTGCCATTTAATCAACAATCATATAGATACATTTAAAACTTTCCTGATACTGTGTATCACACAATAAACCTTCGTTGTAGAAGGAAATAGAAAAAAATAGCATTTCTCAAGGTGCTATTCAAGAAATCACTGAACAGTTAACGCTGTCGCTGCGCCCGGTATTTGGGGTGAAAGATCGATCCATGCGTAATCGCACTCACCACTGCTACGTCAAGTAACGATATTGTTATGCCGGTAAAAACCTTTATTTTGGCTCCGATTATGAAGTTCTCAATTTGGGTCTTCTGTTTCTGAAAGAAAAATACCGTGAATGAGTACAAACGAAAGACCTCACAAAACCCATGTTACAACCACCTAGGGCATTGTATGCCCTTAGCAATTTCTTCTTAGGGAGTACTAGTGTGCTGTATATTTATTCATTTTGAACAACCATTGTGTTCTTATGCTAACTTGCCATGGTTTGCAAGTTTCTCCCCGTGTTAACCTGTTCCGAATAACTATGTTTTTACGGATACTACAACTTTCAACATAGCTTTGGCTACCGCAGATGCTGGTAAGTTGGACGACACAATTATTTCATGGAAGTTCCGTCTGTGAATTGTCTAACCATTAACCGTCTTTGTCAAAGGTTTCTAGGCCAAGCCAAAAACACTCAGGCCACAAAAATTAAGTGTACATGCTTACGTCCCGCGCATGGCTGAAACATTTTATGCCGGAAAAGTAGAGAACACACCTTTGCTTCTTGCTGTCATAAACTATTTTTGTTACATTAGTTTTGAAAAAAAAAATGTTTAAAAAATGTAGGCCTAATTCCTATCAGAATACCACGCCTTGTTTACATGTGCTCGTGTGCCGTGTTCGCGTCGACAGAAGTTCCAGATTACGATACAAAGTGGCCCCGCCGCGGTTTTCACAGCTGTCACTTTCCCCGCCGCGGGCTCGGGTATCTCGCACCGGTTCATCCAAAATGGAGGATATGGAGCAGGAGTTGCAGCGATCTAGTTTGTTGCAGTCTTCGCGGAGCAGGTGGAAGCTGGTGGGCTGTCACGTGCGGTTGAATAAATAGTGGGCATTAGCCGTAACACGGTCGGGGAGAAAGAGCAGGAATGCGTTTATTATCAGAGGAGGCATGAATGCCCTGTCGGGGAAGGAGAGATCTATCTTCTGAACGCTAACATGTTTATATCCGGCGGTAGGGCCAATGACGAGACTCGTAGCCTGGTTCCCCACCACGGTACCAGACCGGCCAGTTGTGTGAAGTACGCCATACAGCTGATTTCTGTACAAGGTATGTAGGTTCATCGCTCATGGCCTGGCACAAAGGCGGCTGTAAGGGCTTTAGCACAGGAGGCACATATTAGGTTACGGTGTGTGCCGGCATACGGAGCACCTCAGTGAAGGAGAGTTTATGAAGTGCAGGACCAGGTCTGGGCCTAATATGCGTGTCAGTTTCTACCGCAAGGTGCATTTCAGTTCGTGGCACTCCATGATTCTTCGCCGTACTTCGTTATTGATAACTAGAGACCGGAACTTTAGAAAAAAATGCCTATTTTTTCCTTCAGTCCGTATCAATCCTATTTAACATATAAGAGCGAACTAAGGGAAAGGGAGCATTTTAAGAAATAGTTGATTGTGCCTATAGTGCCTATTTTGACTCTATGGGATTTTGGAGCCTAAAATGCCTTTTTTGTGTTATATATGTCTTTTTTTTTCGATTTTTTTAGTCAATTTTCTGCAGAGACAGTTCTCGCTTCAGCAGCCCGCAACGGAGTGTTTGCTTCACGCCGTTTGCGAGAAAAATACGCGAGTCCTGCCAAACACGCAAAAAGCCCAAACCGTGCCCAAGCCGCCACCGCCAGGAACTTGCCACCGCGGCCGAGCCCCCAGAAACCCTTGCGCAGCGACACCGGAGCCAAGCTCACTGACGACACCCCGTTCCGCGCGAACTCCTGGTCAACGTCCTTCTCACGTGCTGTGTCCACGGGCCATTACGAAAAACTTCTGCTCACGTGCCCCATATTTAGCTAACAGAATAAAAAGACCGCAAACAAAAAATGAACGCCACACAGCCACGTACATGCCGCTCAAGCTCAAAGACGCCTGCTGGGGGAAAGCACGTGCAAATCTTAGACATCAAAGTTTTAAGGTGATGCCACGAACAAAGTCTACTGTCAGCCGCCGATAATGATTGCACCGCCGGCTGCCAAGATACAGTACGCGTACCACGAAGAAGGAATGACAAAAGGAGCTTAGGAAAGGGGATCTCAGCACTTTACAAGTAATCTAGTCGTGACACCCATCATCTGCCGCGGGCAAGCAATCTTTAAGGGCATTTGGAAACCTGGTATTAGGAGAATTAGTTCCGAAGAATCTTGCGGGCTGTATAATATTGATAATTGGTGTATAGTGAATAGTGACTCAATGGTGTTATTCCGGCAGCTTCACTACTCATCCGCTTCTGCAGAACAGAATAGCTCAGTAATTTGCACAGAGTTATTGCACTTCCCTGTATTATCTATGAGATTAATCGGTGTTGTGAAGAGCTTTGGAGGTCATTCTGCGCCGTCAATGAATAATAAGTTGCAGTAAAGATATTTCTTAGACGCACAGTTATGTCTTCAAGGGGCAGTTTCTGATTGTTTTTCTTCCACCAAAGATCGTCAACTTGGCTGAGGGACGGAAACTACACCAAAAACATTCTGGTTTATATCAATAGCTTTGGAACGGGGAAAAGCGTCGCATCCCAAAGTAGTTGGCCCACGCTACAGTTCAACGTGACATGGCAAATTCGTGTGCTTATCTCGAACTCTTAACAGAACGCATTTTAGCAGCGGAGAGAGTTGGGGCCACTCTAATAATGTTAAGTTTGAGAGGTTCAGGACAGATATGCCACCATCCCCGAAGGATTGGTTGATTAAATCTGCATGACATAAAATTTCTTGGTTCCACGTTCCGAACTTGCGATTTTTCTGATCAGCCAAAATAGCGATATTGCAGATGGAATTAGATCATGGAGCGTCCTGAAGTACAAGAACGGTCCCCGAACTTCAATGTACGCTGAGCGTTGTTTTTTCATACACAATTATTGACTGAAAGGGTGTACAACTTCAATCAGCAAACTATTGAGATTGGCGTGGTTGTCCATGGTTTTCAATCTTTTTTTTGGTGTTGAATCACCGTAAATTTCACGTAAATTGTCAAGTACGAACTCTTGTGCTGCTTACTTACCGGAAGAAAATAAAAGTACTTTCCCGCTGGACATTATTTGTCCGCAGTTCACAGCCCGCCAACCATTTGTACTAAAATATGCTTCTGAAGCAATTAGGAAGTGAGCCAATATATGCCTAATGAAGAGTATTTGGTGCATATATATGCCTAAACGGCGCTTCTAAATGCCTAATAAAGGCGACTAAAACCTGGATTTTTGGTGCATACAGTTCCGGTCTGTACTGATAGTATACTAGTTTACGGCGGTGATTCTTGACCGACAGTCACCTGCCTGAAGCCTGTGGAGCTCTTCGCGGAAATCTCTGCGTACAATTTCCCTGAATAGTCTCTCATCATATAGAGCCGACGCGCAAAGATAAAGGCTTGCATGGCATCCGTACCGCATGGCACGCTGCAGCGATGAGTATTGTATTGATGGTGCTTCCCTCAGAATATTATATTCCGTCATTCGGGACTCCGAATGAGTTACCGAAAGCTGTTCTTTTACTCCCCTCATAAGATGACGTGCCTATTTTGCCTTCATACACGTTTCTGCAAGCCTGACCAATGCTAGATGTCTTCTACAAGCATGCTGACGGACTCAGTAGTATTGTGAGTCCTTGAGAGCTGAGCTTGTTAGGCTTTCTCTTTGCAGCTGCAAATACCGCAAGGCTTAAGCAATTTCCGCAGAACGTCTTGGCACCTTTTAAGAGAAGGCTCTAGATTGTCAAACCCCGTCTTTGATTCGTGAATTATCCAGTGCGGAACTAATCTTCTGAGGCAACGTTTATTTTTCCTCTCGTTAGAAATGACCACGCGATAGAAGTGGTCTAACCATTCGTTTACATCCTCGAAGGTATCACCGTCAGATATCCCAGGTGTGCGCTGCGTGTGGAGGACAAGGGGGGTGGAAGGCTGGGAGGAAACGGCTGGTTTGGCTTGCCGTCTTATTTTCTTTGTACGCAGTTGTGTTATGGATGGGCCAAAATCACGATGTAGGGCTTTAAGACGGCGACTCAACTTGGGTACAGGCGAGTAGTAAACCGGTCGTAGCTTGGTTTCGGTGAAATTGCATTTGTTATGCTGAGCACATACACCACCAAGCGTTACAATTACAGTTATAGATATTCCGGTCTTGAAGCACTTCCGTGCTCGTGCAGGAGCAGAAGTCGGCACACCTAAAGATGGCGTCTCGCCGACACGTTCTTCAACATACTCTGCCTCTAGCGTCGTTTCTATCCGCATTTGTGGCACATACATGGAGTGGCAATTTCCAGTGCTACAGTATCAAATTCGGGGCATTATATATTGCCCCAACGTATTTCACAGCAGCCTAGTGAAAAGCTGTGCTCTATAACGAAGGAGAGGTTCAGCAACAAACTGAAGGTCGACTTTCTCCACGGAAAAAACAAATTGTGTGGACGATATCTGTGCACAAAGCTAGCCCATAATTGATTGTTCGCGGTAAAAAAGATCCGAAACCTAATGCGTATAGATAAGCTGTCTGGTAGGCGATGAAGCCCAATGTTGTATAGTTGGCAATTGCGTGCACAGGTAGAAACATCTTCTAATGCGTGGTATCGAGGTCGGCCGTTCAGGTAATCATCCCTGGAGCGGAGCTAAGATGCGTGAATATGGGCGGTCTTTATTTTTCGGGCTAACTGCGCCACAGATTCGGGGCTGGTAATGGTGTCCACCTGGTGCTCTTAGAAGTGTATTCTTTAATGTTTTGTTGAGAGAAATGTTCAGAGGACGCGTAGAAGAATAATACATGTACCAAAGCCACGTGCGAATTGATGATTTTTCATTCAAACGTGTTTTTGCTGTTGACGTAAGTAGTGCCTGTGGTTTAATAAACTATTTTAGATGCAGTGGCATGGCTTGGTTTCTCGTAACCAGTCATGTCAAACCGAGCTGACGCGTTCACATTGAGGAAATGCTTTCTTTCTATAGTAGCCTATGCAACGCCTTTGAGTTACAAACGTTAACCTTAGATCTTTCTAGGTCCTCTACATTTAAAAACAATGCAAAATCCTGCCAGCAAGAACTACTGTGAAGCACTTCATGAGCAACCTATTGAAGTGTCACAAAAAGACCTGTTTAAGAACCAGCCCAGCAAAACCAATTTTTAAAGGCGACCATTATTAGTAATGTACAGAGCTTTCAAGCAGATCACTGAAACAGGTAAACAAAGACTGTGAAAGCCGCAAATTCGGAGGCTCATTATCGGCTTTATGCATTCCTGGGAAAAAACAGTAAGGAGAGAACATCCTTTCCTATAGGCAATCATGTTGTCACCTGCTCTACGCCGAGAAAACAGCTGTTCTGTAAGTTTATTCTTTCAACGGCAGCGATTCTTGGGGGTACCGTGTTTTCAACCTGGTTCCAATTAAACAGTAGTTATAGCTGAAGGTTTATACTGAAATAAAAGTACCGAAGGGGACAATGCGCTAATTAGTCGCTGTTGAACAAGCAATCCGGGGGCCTTAGACCGAAATGTTTTTGTTTGGGATTCGCTCTCAAGGGATGAGCTATTTTAGCACTTGGCGGTAAGGTGTCAATTCAAACACAGAATTTTTTTGTACGAACGGTCACTTTCTAGGAGGCCATTCTTGATTGCCTTTGCCAAAAGCGTCCACTAATCGTTCGGTAGCCTGGCCACCGTAAATTAATTGCAAATGTATAGCACACCCAGTTTTATACTTGGCGTTGAGAACTGGTCCCATATGAAGGAAATCGAAACTTGACTTGTAGATCAAAGATAGGTGACGAGAGGAATAACAATGAAGGTGTTCCGGAAGAGCATTAAAAATTGAGGACCTCTGCGATAGCGTGGCTAAGATGCGGCCATGAAACTGTAAGCCAGCGGAATGCCGGGCGGTTTTGCTGAAAGTAGGGCACTTTCGAAATTCCAGGGGTACTGAGGTTCGCTATGCATATGCATTTATTCCCCCATGCGACCTTATAACGCCCCCTGTGCCCTCCATCTAGAGGGGTAGCATAATGGCACATAATTGTCTCATTGTTTATGTAACTAATAGGGGCTTTTAATGGCACCCAGATAATTCCTTTTAATCATTAAATATTGTCGCCAACTCTACCAAACGCGTCTGTGGTACCCCGACACGACGTAATTGGCTTAGACGTGTAAAGCAAGGCTGGTTTAAGTGCCACCGACAAACTGAGTTCAATCATTTCGTTCTGCACTTGCACTAAGATGAAGGCTTCCACAGGACTATAATAAAATGGCTTAAGTATATTACAAGTACTTTAGCTTAACAGAAAAGACCGAACACTGTGGTTGTAGTGGCAAGCGCCTAAACTTTGAACAGTAGCAATAGGAACCAGAAAGGCTTCCAGACACCATTACGCGCAACTCCCGAAGCACCAAGTTGCGATTCTTCCTGTCTTGTTTTTCTGGTGCTTGTTTCCACTGTTCATATTTTAATCGCTTTCCATTCTACTATGCAGTACCAAGTAGACGCTACTGATACCGTGTTTAGAAAAGACAGGCTAAGAAAGTATCTTTTTTGTTCGAAAAAAAAATTAATATTTTGCCGTTCAATCTTGAGAAACCTAAATAAATTGGTGACCGTTTGCAGTAACGACTAAGAAGAGAGGCAAACACATACTTACTCTTGCAACTCCCCAAACGAGGATGATCGCGAATGCAGCCGAACAACTGTAGTAGACAATGTTCAAGAACAGGAGAATTTCAAGCTTCTTGGCTGCAAAGATGCCAAGCAAAAACACCAAATACGGACGTATCAAACTTACGGAAAAAATTCGGGCCTCACACGTATGCGAGATATGAGAAAAAGAAAATATATCGCAGTGTAAAGTTGTCGATCTAAAAGCGACAACTGCCTGGGAATAAAATATCTATAGTAATGCTGATAAGTGGTTACCAAAGTAAAAAGAAACACACAATGAGAATCTAAGGATCCTAAAGGGAGGCAAAAACAATTACAATTCGAACAGTGAAGTTGTTTTTACAGGATATCTTTGCATATAGAAGTATGAGAACTGGATCAAAGCAATATTGCATAAGTTATCATCACCTAACGACAGTAACCACAAACTTGTGGTCGTGTTATTCCCGGGCCGGCATTCCCGCAACTGCAGGAGAATTGTTGGATAACGTGAATTCGATATAGGTATGGCGTTTAGTGAATGCTTAGACAGAAATAGAGTGATATTGGAAGCAGAATTTCTCCAAAGCTTGTAGAGTGTATAAATATGTATATTTTCTGTCCCGACACTCCGCAATGAAAGCATTCGCCAACTGCCATTATAGAAGTTTTATCGGTAACAAGTTATGATACCAGTCCCCATAAGCAGTTTTCAGGATTCCGAATCCGAAAGCGGTAATCTCCAATTGGAGGTTCGGACACCTTGCTTACGCTCCGCCTCCTTGAAGGAGTTAAGCCCTTTCCGCTTAACACTCCTTCTACGCATTCTTTATTTTTAACCTTCCAAATGGTCTCGACTCGTCTCCTGGGCGTTCCATTGCTGCCCGTTGCTGTGGGCAGTTATTGGGACAGTTAACTTTACGACGGTGGATTTCGCTGCCGGTCTGTTCCGCACTCGGATGTATTCCTCCACTGCCTTACTTCACCTGGAAGGTACGGGCACCGAGAGGCGCCTTTACTCACAACTGACAGAAAGCACATATTAGTGAACGCTTCGCTGTGAGGCACGTCATGTTTCTAATAGACGCAGATCCTCGGGATGTCCGTTTGTTGCTATTTGGACGGGGATACAAGTATGCCCAAATCTTGCCGTGTACTGCGCTGCTCCAATGTTATCTAATGAGATGTTTTGCTTGATAAATGATGATAGTCACTGTAAGAATACGAGCTTATTTCTGATATGTTGATGTGCTGTCAGCTATAAAGTCCTCCAGATTTAGTTTGATAAAAGCTTATTTCATTGGTTGCCAGTGCTCAATGATGGCTGTTTTGGGTAAATAAATAGATGTACTAGCGACATCCCTGACAACTTGTACACCACGCTACTCGCAAGTGTGTCTAAATTCTTGCAATAATACGTTTTAGGGGATAAATGAATGAATAAATTTATTGTAAAAGTGGAAAGAAAAGACCACCAGCACGCGTAGTTTGTCTCGTGTAAGGGTAGACACCGGAACGCCTGCTGGTATGGGGGTGTAAGGAGTGGGGAATACAGATATGCAGGAAAGGGAGAATGCCGACAAGAGGAGGATACATATATACATGACCAAAAAGGACATATATGTACAATATATACAAGAATGAAGGCTAGTAACACTAAGAAAAGAAAAGAAAAAGTACACACACGAAGATTTGTGGTCCTGCAATACCTTGAAATACATGTCTCTCATGTATGCCGTGGTAACTCAAGCTGTCTACATCTTCTCGCCTCAAAGATAAGCAAGCTTAACTCTTACACTTTTCAATATGCAGTTCACTCGGTGGAACGCGACTGGCGGTACCCCCCACCGGTGTATGTGTCTATTGTTTATGTGCGGCTCCATTTAGCTGTGTGAACGTATGGCTCGGCGCTCGCATTTGCCAGCCACGGCCGAATTGCTTACCACGATGTATGCAAAAACAGAGTGAAGTGTACATATACTACAGCCTCTTTCTATTGGCGGTGAGGTGTTTCAGTGGCGCAGCTTTTTCCCTCGCGTCACTTTATGTACTCGCGTTGCTTTTTCTGCTATGCTCTGCTTCTGATAGGGAGCAGCGCCCGTGCAAATATTCGCCCTTTTCGATGCTTTAGCGCATTAAAAAGCGTATTTCCGCTAACTCAGTCATTTTGCCGCGTTCTCATACCTGTGAATAATTTTACGCTGTATCCCGCACAAATTCCAACTCATGAGGAGAGAGAGATCGACTTCAAGAGCGTCGGTCGGATGATCGTGTGTATCTCGTCCTTTGTAGCTTATTTGCGAATTCAGTGCTGATAGCTCCTTGATAAGTATTCAAAATGCGTAGTCTTCTCTAACGTATTTTTGAGATGCCCTGATGAGGTCTTAACTGTCATTATTGCTACGCACCCAGCATCGGGTCACACACATCGCACAACAGGAAATTCTATTTCTTTCGTTGTTGTTGACCTGTGTCATGTGATTATGTTTTTCTGTGCCTAACGCTTTATTTTTCTGCACTGTCACAATCGTCTTATTAGGAGGTTTCGGAGGGTAATAAATTTCCTGTGGATATTTTCATCAAGCTCCATGACAGTGTTCTCCACAAATTGGCTTTCGTTATGCCTGCATGCAAGAAGATGCATATCCGGAGCGTGCATTGCTTATTCACATACAAATACAATAAGAAGGTTTTTGCTATGCCACCTTGAAACGGTGCCGACAACGTTGTCCAGAGGACTCCAAGGCGGCTTTTGTGCCCCTAATTTCTATTGTAACTATCCTATCATAATGAACTAATTCTCAATGCGAACGGTTATCACATGATTCTGGTATTGAAGGCTTCATGTACTCGCTTATATAGTATTACAAGAATTAGTATATAGTATACAAGATTTATAGTATAACAAGACTCGAAACAGATGAATATGTCCAAGCAGCAATTGGTTGTTTTTTAACCCCTTGAGACGTAAAGAAGCGATCCTGGACTACGCGGGATGACGGTCCATGAATCGAAGAAAATTATTCCCTTGTGTGCTTGTATGTGTACGTGTGTTTGTGTACTTTCTTTATGTAGCTGTAGTAAATATATTTCTCTCTGTGTTTCTATTTTGTCTTCGTTCTTGACTGAGGAAGATTTCTGAGGAACTTTCATCTTGTTGTGAAGAAATGAGGAACTGAGAAAAATGTTGTGAGGAACTGAGGAACTTTCATCTTGTTGAGAAGAAATGTACTCCTAATCAAGGCTTGGTACGTATTTCTTGATGTTGTCATCTCTGTATTGCGCCCTTATAGGGTTTTTATATTGTCTGTACTATATTAAAAAAATGCGCCTGTTTAGTGTGATCTCGTACCTTCTCCCAGTCACCGGCGAATAACCAGTATCGGTTTGCTGTGTAAAGGCTTGCCATTGTTAACTACAGTAACGACCTATACCACGCAACGAATTTGTTCTTTTCGAGTACCTAATAGCGGCTTTTATAAATGATGTAGGCATACTTCCAACCTTATGGATCTCCGAAAATATTCTGTGAATACACACCTGCGAAACTTTCAGGACAATACTTGCATGCACAGATGTCAACGACGTACGCGCACATACTTCAAGAAAATACTGTGGGAAAACTTTATATTAACGCCTCTGTAGGGCAAGATATGCAGAAAAACTATACATTTTTCGAGTCTAACGACGTTTGCCAAACAGTTCAGCTATATTGTACGGCCTGAATCATGGTATCACGCAATGAATTCTTTGCGTTTTGCATTGCGCAGTGCAACAACGCAGATACACATTTAACGGTTCCATTGAATGGCAGGAACGCTGCTATAATTCACTGAATTAGCTTTGTGGAAAGAAATGATGGGTCACTACAATACATTGTAGATTGTCTTACCTACCGAACTTATTCATGGTTTGGAACGCAGGTGCAGTCACACAGCAGCGTGTACACACAAAAATATATCATATTCATATGTGTTCTGAGGTGTGTCCTGCGGATTACGTTCCCTGAATGTTTACGTGATATAAGGGCGTAGATATTGTTTGCAAAGAGACAAGCCGCAGACGGGCCTCCTGATCATTTCTTTATTGTATGAACTCCTGATGATTATAGGGGGCCACGAGGGAGGCAGAGCTAGTCCTTTCCGAACATCCTCCCCATTGCAACAATAAATAAGCATAGTACGCAGTCATTAAACTGTGTATACGACGGAGAGTTTATTTTAAATTCATGTGAGCCAAAAGAGTTCGGCACCTTCCGGCTTCCATCTGCATCGATGGTAAACCCATGAACCGTGCTACTGCGCCTTCTTGATGCAGTCTGTTGAGGAAGCTTATTGAGCTCTTTTTTCCTGTCTCGGTGTCAGGCATTAGACAGGATAAAACAAAGATAATCTCTATTTTCTTCATAAGATGCTGGAAGGTCGTCGGGTCTAAAAGCTGCTGAAGAAAGCTTGAGAGTAGCCCGAAAAACCTCACTTCGCAGGTACCAAGACAAAAAAAAACAGGACTCATAACGAAAGAAAATGAAAGAGTACATTCTCGGTACACAATAAGCTGAGTTAGAAACGTTATACAAGAATTATTTTCAAAATTCACAATTGGCACAAATGACCACAGAGCAGTTCTATACACTGCAAGGGCATGAAAAAACAGCAATAGCACAGAAATACAAAATACCAGCAATGATCGTAACAGTGATGTAAACTACACGTTAACGACGAATTGCCGCAACTTTTGGCGGGAGATGTGAACTGTACGTGTGTGTTCATTTAGAATGGTAGGAATGTTCATGTACCGAGCCCGATATTTATAATTAGTGCGGAATCGCTGCGCTACCCATTGTTCTGTGCTGCGCGTGGATGAGTCAATATTCCTTGCTGTCAAAAATGAGAGTGATTGCAAAACGCCTTTTAGAGCGTTTGATGCAGAAACTAATGAACTTCAAATATGAAACGTGTTTATTTATTTATTTATGTATTTATTTATTTATATATCTGTTTATTTATTTAATTATTGTTTATTTATTTATTTATATTTATTTATTGTTTGTTTGTTTGCTTGCTTGTTTATTTATTTATTTATTTATTTATTTGGTTATAATGTTCACGCTCTAGTTAGGGTGGGTACAGGGAGGGAACAAACACTGCAGTAACACACGCTCATGAACAAAACACTGAAAATACTGCATGGGAACAAAACAAGGGAAAGAGAATACGGCAAGGGAACAAAACGGTGAACCAAAATACTCTAATGGCGCACAGTCATGAACAGATCTGGGATGACGCACTACTCCTAAAAACATATCTATAGCTAATTGAAAGTTTTGTACACCCGAGCAGTCCACACCATCGTTTGATAGTTTTTTTCATATTTCAATGACATCCGGAAAAAAAATACCGACACACGTCAGTCGGCGTATTAACAGTCCGAACCACTCTGGTGTGATTTTTGCGTGAACCATCTTTTGGAGGCACTTTAACATAGTGTTCCTTATCTAGTTTTAGTGCTCCATTCAATATCCGGAAAAGAAATTTCAGCCGTTGCTTTGTTCTTCTGCTTTCCAGAAGTTCCAACCCGCACTGCTGTAGCATAGCTGTAACTGAGCCTGTGCGGCAATACCTAGAACATATAAAACGTGCTGTGATTCGCTGTATTTTTTCTACCTTCTTTTTAAACCCTTTTGGGGCGGCCTCCATACAACATTTGCATATTCTAAAACGGGTTAAAGTGCTTTAGTTTGATAATGTTATTTTTTGGGAAAGCATTTTGTGTTCACGCAAAAAACCGATTATTGGCGATGTGTCGGACCATTTCTCTTTGCAACCACAGAATTTTTATTTCATTTTTCTTACTTGTCCCAGCCCACACACGGCTACAATAGCTAACTTGCGATGCGACTAATGCGTTATTTATTTGCAGTTTGACCTGCGCAGGAAGAAAATTCCTTGGTTGTATATCGAAATATTTGCTGTATCTATTTTAGGTTATTTTTGTTAGTGGCACCGGATATGCGTAAGACATACTGGAATCAGGTTCGTTTTGATAGCATACGATGCGTGTTGTAGTCCTTAGGGCTAATTCAGCTCTGTACCTTGGCTCACGGCGTACTGAACGCCGTTTCGCTGAAAACTGCCGGGGGCCTGGAAAGTCTTCCCTTGCGCAACCTTTAGGTTGCGATGCCGGTTTTTTCCGAGTGAGGGTGAGTTGCGATCCACATTAGCTTTTCAGCTCCTCTGTCTTCCTAATTTCCTCTTGGAAACTGCTACGTTTCTCGCTTGCACTGCTGGACCATTGCGTGAACAGTGGAGCACAAAGTAGGTCGCGTCGCTACAAACATCACTTCTCGTCTTCGACCGGCGAATCGTTCCAAAATATCTTGGGCTCTCTGCTCTTGTAGTTTTCTTCGTTGGTCACTTCAGGTAATCTAACACTTGAGATTCTCTTGGGTATTACGTATGACGCCAGGTTGTCTAGGTCGAGTCATTGAATATTTCTGTTGGTTGGGCTAGTCCAACTGCGGTAGGAATGATCGCCTTTTCAGAGTTCAGCTGATACTTTATTTTGAGTTGTAACCTCATCTTATTCAGTCTCTTCAGGATTAGATACGGGATGGCCGGATTCCAGTAGCGGTACACGTGGAATATTCACGGTGGTTATTGCAAGTTGGGGCTTGCATTTACTGCTGCACAACTGTGACTTGTGTATCAAGTATCGCTATTCACCCGGTATTCTCCCATACCTTGCCGGTAAGCCTCTGCACAATCAATTACGTTTTGTCGGACTTCCTGCGGTTGGACTATTCTAAACTCAACCTTCGCCTGTGCGATTAAAAGTAAAGGTTTGAACTCGAGTACATCTTCTATATCCGCCTCTAATTTACCAATATCCGTGGTGTGTTCATTTTCTCCGGGTAATTCTTTTTAGTGTGTCACAATATTAAATCAAATCACGAGACTTTTAGGCCTCCGTAATTGATGGTGTTTCGATTGGGAGGAGGTCTTCGCCGTTGTATATAATGGGCATCATACCTTGTCGAATTATGCGGCGCCTTTCGAGCAGGACCTCTATGTCTGGTCCAGCGGCGCAAACTTTGTAGGTGCTCGAGACCGGGCTCAGAGGGCAGAAGTTGGCGTCATCTTTGCGTTAGTATCGTCACCGCATGGGATCATAGTATACTGTACCGAGCACGTATCTCCTAAGGCTCGCCTTGTTCTATCTTCTGGTTCTTAGGCTCCTCCGTTGTTCCTAGAACTGGCCTATTCAATTTCCCGCTTCATTCTTTCTCGGGAGAGCTCAGAAGGCCACCAAATTGAAATAAAATCCGCTCACTGTGGCTCACATCTGGTGGTCCCTTGTCCAATGTTTCACTGCACCAAAAATATGTTGAAAACGGGACGAGCCGCCGCGACCCATTTCGATGCTCCCTTCGATCATATGAACTCAAGACTATAATTCTGGGGAACGAGACAGGCTGAGCTACTTATTTTGCAACAGCGATAAGCGCAATGCAACCCATAACCAACCGTCGAAAAATAGATTTATTTTTTAGAAAAATAGAAAAACATAATAAATAAACATAAACATAAGAGCGTTGTTACTCCATAACCGCTCGTAAAAAGGAACAAAAAACAACGATCAAAAAGCTCGGTCAGAAAAAAAGTGGGTAACATTCTTGAGACACCAAGAGTCGCAGCATTTTGAAAATTCTGTTTTTAAGCGCAATCGTTTTGCGCATGAACACGTACAAATGGTACAAGTGAAGGTAGTCCTTTGTTTGCTGGTCAACAATAAACGCAAAAAAAAGGTTACAAACAAAAATCATTGATCACTTACCAGAATAAAACAGACCAGAGTAGTACACCGCGGTCATACTATCGTAAATCTGGAATCATAAAATGATGGTACAATTTCTTAGAACCACATTGCATAAGAGACGAGAAGTGCGAGCATGCAATTACGCCTGCAGAAAGCGTCATCACCGCTCCCGACTGGCATTCACACTGTAAGAAACACAGTGGTTACACCTCGCGCACACGGTTTGTGCTTACACTGCTCAAAGGGGGAGCTGGAGAGATACATACGAGAGAGATGTTGCAGCACACACAGACTCATAAGCACCACTATTCCGTACGAAATTTTACCTGCGATATGAATACTTACTTATATACGCCAGGATATGGCATTTTATCCTAAAAATTTTCTCCATTGCTGGGACAATAATTGCATCTAGGTATTCATATGCAGTCAAAGATCGCTAACTAGCCGATGTAGTCAGGCCTCCGGTCATGCAGCGCTGCACTTACAAAAACGATATTAGCGCTCGCTTTCAGCGCAACCTTTTACATCGGTCTTCATTATAGAATTGAGAATAAACGCCTCTAAAAAATCCTGTTTTTTGTTCTACTCACGCTCTCTTTAAAATGCCCGTAATTCAATGTTCTTTTGCCCCGTGCGCGCTGTTTCATCGTACCGTATGTTCCCCGGTGATTCAGCTTTGACACCGACGACGGCGACATCCACTGCGCTAAATGTCCCAATGGGGGCCTAAGAGTTGTGCTTTAATGAAGCAAGGGTATATTAATCTTTACTTTTTGCAAATATAATAAACAAAGAAAACGACGACAGATGAATGTATTCACACACACGATAAAACACACATCTGCTTTCTTTATCCAAATCTCAATGATTTAACAGACCCTGAAGGACATAGTCTGCATTGCAGTTCCAGATCTGCGAACGCAAAAATGACTTGCCACAAATTCTGTTGTCCTCTAACGAACTGCCTGCCATAAGTAACAAAACTTCTTAACAGTACCCATAAGTGCTGTTGCCATGGTTACATTGCGGAGAAGGTTATTTGCGACAAGGTGTCTTTGCACAAGAGTCAAAACAAACACCACAGATTTAAGCACTGATCGGAGGCCCAGTGCTGTCGCGTAGTGTTTCCCGAATACCAATCATTTATCGAGCTCTCTGTAATATCTAACGAACCAGTAAAAACTATCGCCGTTGCTGTAATTGTGGGTCCTTGATTTCGCGGACAAACAAAAGAAGCCCTCCTTCCAAGGCCTTAGGTCCCATAGGGACGTTTTCAGCTCATAATGGGTTACGGCAGAATTTTTTAGATGCGGAAATATTTTGTTTTATATCACCAGGAATGAACCATTGTTGTGATGCCATTGATTCAATGCAGTAAATTACCTAGGTTTCATCGGCAGTAAAAAGCGGATGCTTCCAGAAATCCGGTATTAGCTCTGTACTGGCGTCCTTTGGGCCTAAAAATACGCAGTGGGAACTCATACGTTTGCTTCACAACCTAATGAACCAGCTCTAATATCAGATGCAAAGAAGTCGACTTCTGCTCATGCTAGGAAATTCGGACGAAGCAGCCATTGCGCAAGTTTGTTTGATCGCAATACGCATTCGTTGTTTTTTATTTTAATCAAAAAAAAGCTATAACCCTTGCCGCATTTCTGGCCCAGCAAAGTGCCAAAAACGAATATATGGTATCTTGTTGCTAAATATGAAACATATGGTTTCATTGGGTTTTTTTAAAAAAGAGGCCAGTTTCGTCATGTATTGAAGAAAAGGTTTTCCTTCAGATTGCTTTCAGCCTTCTTAGGAAAATCCGTGAGGCGCAAAATGGTTCACTTTATTACATCGTGAGTGTTGCCCTTGTGATAAGTTTCCGCGCGGCACGCACGGAGCCTCACGCAAAAATCGCTAATGCGGCCCGGGCCCTTTCTTCAGTATTTCTGACAGCTCCTACGTATCCGGCTTATTTGCCTCAGTTCATAGACTTTCTCACAGAGAAGCTAATAGCCTCTCGTTTGTAGGTAAGTTTCGTATCGTCGTAAGGAAAAAGCGCGGCGGCCACATTTCTGATGAAAGCGAAAAGCAAAAACGCCCGCGTGTACGAGATTTTGGCGCACGTTAAAGATCCCCAGGTGGTCGAAATTAATCCGGAGCCCTCCACTACGGCGCGTCTCATCGCCTGGGTTGTGTCGGCCCGTTTTAAACCCTACAATCAATCAAAAAGCGCGGCCTGCAGCTCAGCATATATCGCCCAAGACGCCAAGTGCATGCGTCACGCGTGGCAGGACCCAGTATTTACCGCCAGAGAAGCAGAGCGAAATGTTGCGGTGCAAGTAGGCGTACCGCAAAGAGATCTGTATTTGTTTGAAAAAAGAAAACGAGCATTTAAAAAAGATGGCTTAAATCCACCCTTTGAAGGTGGTTCGAAAGCAAAGCTGTAAGCGACACCCAGAACAATTGCCCATGCGACGTCACTTGAATTCACACACGTGGCTCAACAAAGAGTGAAACCAGACATTCTGCCCGCCGTTACCTAGAATTCGCAGGGGCGGCTTCCAGAATGCTAGAGCGTCTGCAATGACCGGGGTTGAGCGGTGGACGACGCCGCCGCTGTAGCCCGGCCTTCAGTTGGAAGTGACAGGCAACTGAGAGAAGCGCCTTTCGAATGGTGAGACAGCGGAACCTAGCCATTCTGACGGGCTAGCTTGGGGCTACACCATCATGCGCCATAAGCGCATACACGGAAACAATTTGTTATGTAAACTTAGTGAGTCGCATTTATACGGATTTAAACTAGTTAGTTTATGAGTATCAAAATTGCGAGAAAGCTGAGGGAAGTTTTATAATCGCTATTAATCAGGAGCAGTTGTTCCTTTCCCCTTTTGTAAGTCTTGTTAAAACACAACCGAATTGGTTTTCACCAATCTAGAAAACGGAGTCTCATTCATGGCAAGCAGTCCGCGCAAAGCGGTGTTTCTCTAGCGGCTAGATGTCTGTATTTGGTCTCTATATTCTGTTTTCCCACTCTGCAAACCAAACCTTAACGTATCATTACCTTACGACCACTATTTTCCGTCGGGTCCGGGTTAACCAGCAGGTGCTGTCAAAAAAAAAACTCCCAAGCATTTCCCCGAGGGTGAACATGGTTAAGTGCGAATGCACGGGGTGATGCTATGAGGGGGAGTAAAGTTAAAATCCGTTGGCATTCGCCCGTGAGCGCGCGCCAGCCGACCCACGGAGGTCTGGCAGTTTATCGCTGCATATATAGGGGGGTACGCCGCGCCGAGCGCGCCGAGCCAGGTGTGCTGAGAGAGGAGGCGAGCGCAAGGGGAGAGGGACAGCGGCGCACGGCAGCTGCAGCCGAGCGAGGGGGAGAGGAGAGAGTGTGACGTCACGGTGGAGAGAGAGGCGCGCGGCAGCTGCTGGGGAGAGGAGGCGCGCTGTGACGTCATACCATGACGTCACGGAGCGAGGAGCGGTGCGGGGAGCGGCGCGCACCCGCGCAGCCACGGCGAGGAGGCGGAGCGAGCGCGGTCACGTGGTGAAGTGACGTCACCACGCCGTTGCTACCGACGCTCCTCTCCGCTCCACGCCGTTGCTAGGGAGAGGAGGACTGCGGACGCCGCCGCCGCCGCCGCCGCCGCCGCCGGCGGTGGAAGGTTTGGGGTCGCTTATAAAGTGCATTCGCACTTAAAAGGTAATCAAGCCGTGCGAAGGAAGAGCGCAATGGACACGAAGCTGCGCCAAAACAGGCCGAACACCATCTCTAAAGCAGATTAGAAATTCGTCCCTCCAACGCGCCCGCCGGTGCGAACAGGCAGCTCCGCGCAGGGAACGCTGGGTTATAGGGTCCTATCGCCGTGCCGTCTAAACCATGCTCCGAGAATGAAAACCGCCTTGCCCTCCCCATCCGCTTTCACAGTTGCTTGTCTCTCACGCCACGAAGGAATCATTGGCTGATAGTGGTAGAAATCCTTGTTTGAAAAGCACGATTGGTGGCAAGGCGCTTGTGAGTTAAAGGCCTCCGCACGCCTCCGTCCTCCCCCCCCCGCCCTCATGTGTCCCTGGTGAAGGTTAGGTTTGCCGCTGCTTTCAAAAATGGGTTTGGCGTCAACCGAGTACGAGCGCATGCGTCCGGCTTTGCTGCCAAGGAAGCCAAGCGCAAGCGGCAAGCCCTCCAAGACAACTAGGAACATTTCAGACCCACCCACATTACCATGTATAATGGCCTGCAAAAACTACACTCGACATCAACTTTCGCAGGTCGGGATGGCGGCCATGTTTTATTCAGTTCCATGGCGTTTCTAGGATAATTCAGAAGATATACCGCAGATGCTCTTTCCTCAGAGACCATACACATAGACCTTGCTCACAAAGCGTCCTCGTAACTGTTGGAACTTTTGCTAATTGGTACGTGATAGTAGAAATGGAAAATTCAGCCAAGATACACTGCCGAAGCGGCTCAAAGCAAATAAAGGCGAACACAATTGCTATAAGTCGGATTTTCCTAGTGATATCTGAGTGTACCAAGCATACTTAACGTTATGGCAGCATTATTTGACGGTATTTTTCTTACATTGTTTCTTACAAGAATACCTCAAAGATGGCTCCGTGTGCCCAAGCAGAATACTGCCAGACAACCGATGCTGAAGTTTCTCCAGACGACGCGAAATGTTTCGCTAATTCTGCCTTTCTTTTAAGCTATGAAGACAGCATAATTAGTCTCTTCTTACCTAATTTCTTTGCCTTAATGACATTTTTGAAATCACTTTTTTTGTGAAAAAACGCGCGCAGGCTGCATTTCCAGCATTGTGTACTATTCTACCAGTGCGCGCATCGGAGCCACGACGCGAGGTGGAGTGATACCATTTGTTTATTCTCGGCCGCGGAGTGCTGGCGTAGCTTCAGCTGCGTTGCAATTTGTTCCTGTTGCAAGAACCCGTGCTTGGCGCTTGCTTCACTCCTCACTACGATATATGCACTCCGCCCATCGCGGCGCCCGCGTTACCATGCCTCGTCCCATTAAGGCTTAGACCAAGAACAAGCGTCGCAGTTCATAAAATAAAATAGTGCATGCATTCGTCTTTCCTGGCTGCGTTTCAACTGTCGCGCTCTGCTTTTATTTTGATTCCCTTGGGCGGGGTGCCCGTCATCAACGCCAACCGGAAACGATTAGCGAGAGCACCTCTGAAAGTAGGAAAAGCCACAGTGACAACGCAAGTGTTGGAAAGTGACTCTAGCAAGTAGACTAGTCAATTAAAAAGATACTATGGTGGACAAAGGGACAGAGTACGCGATTTAAGCAAGTGCCGGGCAACGAAGAGAAGGTTATTGTTCTCGTGTCATGGCCCCTACTAGCGAGGGAGTATAGTGAGTTGGCAAAGCCAGTGGTGCACCCTACGCAAGCGACTGCGGGCATCGGGACCCCACTACACTTGCCCGCATATTTCTGGAAACGTTGAGCCAGTTGCCGAACATTGCGCGTGGGTGCACCTGTCCCCCAGGCGGACTGCCCCTGCGCCGCGTCCGCGCGCTACTAACGCATTGTGGTTCCAGTACCCGCCCGCCAGCGTAGCGTACGCGACCCGATATACTAAAACTCTAATGTTTCCGCGTGCAGGGAAGTATACGCATGTAGCACATATGTTTGTTAGCGAGGGGAAAGCCCCATTGGAAGTGTCCGTCTGGTAGGGGCACTATAATGCGGACTTAGCAAAACGTTGGGAAGGCGCGTGAGGCGCCGGGTGATATCTGTTCAAAGAATTTCCGTTTCTTTGTGGAAGCCTCAGTTCGCACTGCAGGCTGATGATGTTCGTACAACATCGCTTAGTTCGCACAACAGACCGATGCCGTACTATTACATGTACTACCGATGTGCGCAGCGACGGTATTAATCCGTAGCTGTTTGTAAGATAAGTTTTCATCCTTCACAACCGAACAGTGCATGAAATGGGTGCTTTGAATTTAGGACGCCTCGGTGGTGGTTAAAGGGCGCTTTGGACACTGCCTCATGTACAGAGAGGATATACGATTTTTTCCGCACGAAACGTGGCGGCGTCTTGTTTCGTTTAGAATGCACTGCTCGTCACTTGATAATAAAAAAAATAATGAAGTAAGAGTTCCACAAGAAGGTACCTGATCGTAAAAACAGTTTATAGAAGCAATAAGAGGGCTGCGCTCACGAGAATCATTTCGGCCGCTTTTTTAGGATCGGCATTGCCTTCAAAGGAAAGAAGATTGTGTACGAGAGAAGTAAAGAAGCTTGAACAGGTAAATCGGGGGTTTTGTGAAGAAACGACAAGCCAGCATCAGGCCTTGTTCAAGCCGTAAAAATAAAATAAAAGCTCGACAGCGAAAGTAGAAAGTTGTTATAGTATCATTAGGAATGCTTTATGTCTAGAGCTCGGTAATGCTCTCAGGATCGGTCGAACGCGTACGCGCTGCTTGAAATAAAATTTAGCGTCTCTGGCCTGTTTTCGTGTTATATTTTTGGGTTACATAATCGGGTGGTATGTGATGATGTGAACGCTAACTCATCTCCTGGCACAGCGTGCTTGGAGCGCCCCCAAGATTTTAACGTTTTATGATTATAATAGTTTTAGAGCCGCTACGACTGCACAGGCGCTGATCCTCGTGGACAAGTACTTATTATAAATGCACTATTCTAGGTTCTTGTTAATACGGTCCGTGGGAAAAAGGGGGCGTGCCTTACCAAGCACACGATTCCGAGCATCTTGATTTGAAACGCTGTTTCGCATATACACATCGTGCATTCTTGGGTGTGGAAATTCACGTTCTGGAAAGAAACAACATTGTAGTTACGGCATGTGCAGCTGGAAAAGTGCTGGTTTCTTTATGCCTGCTCACAACACTGGTGCGGAATCAGATCTGAGAACATGCTGCGGCGTTGCTTTGGGAACGACGCCAAATAAGTTACGTCTTCACTTGCAGAGAAAAGCGTGCGCGATGACGCGAGCTTACAAACGCCCAATGAAAAGTCCCTCTTGCACCGCTATATCTCTGCCATGAACGATTTGTCCCGAACCCATTTTTTCATTTTTTTTTGCGGTGCGCAGCAGGCGTCGGTGGTGACGCTTACCCTAGATTCCAACTAACAAATCACATGTGGGGCGGGTCGTGACGTGACGCGGAGGGCAACGCTTTCTCGTCTCTACCCGAGCAGCCCGACATAGGCCGCTAACAAAAGTCCTCCCCTAGCGATGCTGTGGAAGGGGCGTGAATGAGCTGTAACTGTCATGGCAACGCCGCCGCTATCATTAAACAGGAGACTTTATAATTGTGATTGTAACAACGTGAGGAGGCACACCCCTTGAGATGGGGCTGGGGTGATGACATCGACCCCTCGGTTCTCCCTCCTGCGCCCACCCCGCCGTCCGCTAGGCCACGGCCACTCGATGCAAACCTTATTTTCATTGAACTGTCATGGCTAGGACATCAGAGACCAGCTCGCCGCCAGCGCAGCCATGCTTGCTTGCGCCTTTCAGATGGTAGACACGGCAGCCGAAATCGCACTTCAACGCACTGCACATATTATGTAAATTCTTCTGAGCGTGAGCGCGACCTGAAGCGATACACGCTTATGTACAATACAAAGTAGCAAGAGTTGAGATCACTCACAGTACACAAAGCTCTAGAGTTCTTTTACGACACCGGCCCTGTTGCTCAGGTCGACGTGACAGCATACGAGCAAATATCTCCTGTTTTGCAAAAACGAAGCCATAAGAAGTCATGCTGTGATTTGTCCCAGCGTATGGAAAGTCACTTTTTCGCAAACCTCACAACACTTACGCGAGATTCTTACTGCAACACTACGACGCGCGTGTGAGCACTGCCGTGACACTTGCACCCGCCCTTTCTGCGCGTGGGCGCCTGTAGTGACGTGGGTAAGAGGAAGAGAGATAAAAAAAACGGCCAGGAGGGGATATGCGTTTTGCCCGCCCAGTGCTGGTGCTGCTAGGACCGGTTAAAGAGAGACGAAACAACGAAACAGTAAACTTGCCCCGCGCCAGCACCCAAGCGGCGATCCAAAGGCTCCAATTTTCAGGACAGCAAGTGTTCGCGGACTACTGCAAACATAAGCCTCACCGATTTAATGATGCGGTTCGTAGATACTGTACGAATGTTTCGTTGCCTTTACGTTAGGTCCCACTATGAATTAACAGTGTGAATGCCAAAATGAATTGCAGGTACATATCGCCACGGAGAGAGCAAAGAGCATGCTTAGCCATCGAAGTTTTGGTAACACCAGCATGGGCGGTCCCATGCACGTTGTCTTCTTGTCCTTCGCGGGCGGCAAGGTCGCTGCATCTAGTAATTAAATCGTCATCAACTGCTTTTGAGGGGAAGGATGAAGCATGTGACGTTTCCTTGAGTACGAGGCAAACGCATTCCGAGAAGACGGGATGGAGGAGCCGCCTGGACGCGGGAAATACTCGCGTGCCCCCGAGGCACATCGAGAGAGACAGCGAAAACTCTAAGGTTCCGCGGCGCTCTCCGCAACCGCAAACGAGGTTTATTTCTTGCGCGAAGTAGTAAACCATTTCCTTTTTCTGCGAGATGTACGAAATCATTTTTTGCGCTCAGTGTGTCATGTTCGTTGTGGTGCAGCACCGCCCGGACTGGTTGTTTCCTCTTGTGTTTATGGTGACGGAATTCATGGTTACCAACGTAAAGTTGTAGATGCCACATGGTTTCTTTGTGCCCGCTTCTCCATGGAGTATGTATCTCATGTGCGAGGAATAAATGTATAAGGATCTCGTGGATACGGCCTTACCGTTACCACTGTACAGGTCCTTATACCATGTGGGGCCGGGACAAGGGGTTCTTTGGCGTGTGAAAAGAAAGCCTACTTGTGGCTATGTGAAATAGATTTTCTTTAAACTGCTTGTGGGTGTACTACCAGTAAAAACGTGGATGCATGAGAAAGCTTTATTTGTTCTTTCGAGCCCTGATCGCTTCCCATGCAAAAATTACGCCCACCTCCCCACGCGGGAACCCTGGTGTGATGCGACGCGGAGGGGGGTTCAAGCGCATGCGGAGAGCAACCGTCGACCGAAAGGCCACCGGAGAGCGGCACACCGGTTATATGCGCAGCGCGCCCAAAGGAGAAGAGACCGCGGAAGAAAGAGTACTGCACATGCGCCGGCGCCAGTGTGTCTGCCGGGGCTATGACGCAACACAATCCAATACAATCCACTTTAATTTAATCCAATGCAAATCTAATCCAATCCAATTCAAGCCTAGCCAAGCCAAGCCAAACAATTCGAATCCAATCCAATGCCCCTCGCGAGAGAGGGGCATCGGAGAGGAGAGGGGGTGAGCGGCGGGGAGCGCGGCTCGCGCGGCGAGGAGATTGTAGGAGGGGCGGACGACAACAACGCCTACGACGCTGCATGGACAAGGTGAGTAAATGAGATGCAGTCACATCTAAAAAGCCAGACACAATCCCACACGTGTTCTTAGATTGTTCGGACGGGGTCTCCCTATTGGTCGTATTACAGAATACTTTAAAAAAATTTCCTGTGGACGCTAATGGAATTAGGTTTTTAGCTATAGAAAATGAAGGGGGTGTTCCATACAACTTCTTAATGTTACTGGTCATACACGGTTCTATATGGAAGGCTCCCATGGCCTGTCCGTACAATGATGTATATGCGAGGTCAAGGAGGAAATATTTTTTGAAGATGTCCCTTACATAGCCGATGTGTTGAGAGCCGAGCCTAGTCCACCCGCATGGGTGACTGTGCTGGAGAGTGTGGCAAGGAGACTGCCTTTTGAAATGTGTCATCCAAGCAAGGAATGTCCTAATGCCTTTCGACGTGGTGTAATTTTGTTGATGTTGTGCATGTATGGATTGACCCAAACCAGGCAATAAAACAAAGCACGGTATTCGGCCTCCGAAAAGCGGCACTCGTTTCTAAGCGGCACAACTGCACACGCTTATTTTCTTAAGTCAGGACATTCGTTTACGCAATACACTAAATTCTTTTTTCCGAAAGACCGGAATGTTCTCCGTATTTCTTAGCATTGCATCAACTCCTACAAATAAAAAATGTTGCCTTTTACAACTTCTAAAACAAACTGTCGTGTGCGGAGAGACCCACGAGTTGGGCCATGCGCTTTGGGAGGGTATTTTAGGTTGCACGAAATAGTGCGTTGGAACCCCGGAACATTACGCGCAAAGAAACGGACGTAGAATTTCGGATCTTGTAAAGGGTGTAGCGAAAGCTGTCATCCAAAATTATTCTCCGCAATAATTTTTGTTTTTATTGTTTTCCTTGTGTGTGAAGATTCAGTACCGCGGCCGCTATGTCCGAGCTAAAACGCCATAGTCACGAATACACCACACGGGCAAATACGGCAGACTGGAGATGCAAAGCTCTGCTAATTTTTCAGGAGCAAAGCCCGTTTTCTAGCCTTCGCCAGAGCGTGACGGCCGGCTAGTTGGTTCATACTGATGGCAAAAAACAGCGCAAAGACATGGCGCGGATGATCATAAATAGACAAACACGAGCGCTTTCTTGTCAGCGCCCGTGTTTGTCTCTTTCTCGTCTTCCGTGCTGTTTCTTTAAAAGCGTGCGTGTTTGTCCCTTATTCGTCTTTCGTACTGTTTGCTTGCGCTGTTTTTTGCCACTACCCTTCGGATTGTGTTATTTTGTAGGAGGTAAATATCGTAAGAGAGTGGGCAAATTTATTTTATATGTCCAAATGAAAGAACGGGTCAGATAATGTAAAGTTGGAAATTTTAATCATCTCGGGTTACAGAACAATTATACTGAAAACATGCGCCCTATCTGTAACTTCTTCGTGCGCACTGTAAAATACTTGAGAGTGACAAGCTCCGAAGAGTTTACGTACCCAGTTCGACTCCTGCTGCTCGCTTCTCCACTTCTGGAGGAGCACTTCCTGGCCACCTGATTTTGCCACCAATCGAACCGGTGCGATGGAAGGGTTCTTCTGATACAACTTTCACCCAGATATACTCAAAGGGCGAGCCACCCTGTCTATTCCAATATCAACCACACCCAACGGTGAGCTAACCCTAACGCCACAGTGACGAACAGCATCGGCTTCTCCTGGCCGCGCAGCTGCCCGCAGCTGAAGGCAAGAAGAGGCTTTGCGGGGGTAATCTCCACCATGGATTGCGGTGACAAAGAACGTGCAGCGCTCGCAGCACGCATCCAGCATCCTACCGTGCCGGCCAACAATTAAATACAAGTAACCAGCAAGCGATCGCAATACAGTGCCTCCGAACAACTGAAGACGAACCAGAAAGGAGCCGCTTTGCAAGCGCCAGGACTTCCTACTCTGCGTATACCGGCCCACTCCTTCGTCGCGGTAATACGACCGACCGGCAACGTGTCCCACATAGACTGGACCATATCTCAAACCACCAACATCCTTGTCACCACCACTAGCTTCCGTCGCGCAGACTCCATACGCCAGGTAACTATTATCAATCACGACAGGACAAACCTAGTAGTAATGGGATCCAAGAACGTCGATCTTATCGACCGCATATCCCGAATTCCAGCCTTGACCATTCTTTGCACCACATACCAAGTTCGTGCCTACATGAAGAGTACCCCAGACGGACACCTCGCGAGGCATTATCAATGGCTTCTCGGATGAAATTGACCTCCCTCCTATCCAAGAACTCGCCCTCAATGAACCCTACCAGGTCCACGCCCACTTTATTGGCCAGACGAAAACCGTTCCAGGTATATTTTACGGCTATCGCGTCCCATACTACGTCAAACTCGCATGCGAGCTGGTGAGGTGCCATCTGTATCGCCGTATGACGCGAGTCTGTACCAACTGTGAAGGTACTGGACACCGAAGAGATGCGTGGCCTACCCCCCCTCCCCCCCCACAGACCATCTGTGCTCACTGTATAAGTGTGAAACCCTCCGCTACTGACCAGTGTCTCCCGAAATGCAATATACGCGAAAGTCCGCATTCCAACAATGATTGTCCACAACTATTATCCCCCCCCATACGACCCCGGACACGCACTTTTGATCAGCCTTCCCCGTAAAACTCGCCCACCTCGACTCTGCCACTCGACAACTTCCCGAGTCTGGCCAAGGCCAACCTGCCAGCGGCCCACCACCTGGTGAGCTGGTCAGCTATTCTTGCCGCCTCTTCCACTGCTCCACCTTTTCCCCACATGATGCCCCCTCCCCTCCATCAACCCCCCTACCACATAAAACACAACTGACACTTCAATATGTATACACACAAGTACATGGATCTCCTGCAGCGGCACAACCGCCTCGCTGAAGAAGATGCTGCCCTCGAAACACACCTCGTGACCGAAATTGACCTCAAGTTAACGGTCGCGGCGACTACACTTACCAACATCATACAGCATGCAATAGACCCTATATGTGCCACATTAGCCGTACCCATCGAAGAACTAGAATCCATTGAGGCGGTGCCTGATCCGCACCAACAACCCAATTTCTTTCCTGCCACACCGATTATGAAGAAAGCCACTCTTATTTCCATCCGCATACCCAACCCAACAAAGAGTTTTAATGACACTAGGACAACACCTAAACGTCAATAATGCCACAAGCCACCGACCCGCCGTGGTGTCTCAGTGGCTAAGGCGTTGTGCCGCTGAGCACGATGGCGTGAATTCGATTCATGGCCGCGGAGGCCGCTTTTCTGATGAAAGCGAAAAGCAAAAACGACCATGTGCATGAGATTTCAGGGCACGTTAAAGAACCCCAGGTAGTCAAAATCATTCTTGAGCCCACCGCTACAGCGCGCCTCATCGCCTGCGTTGCGTCGACGCGTTCAACTCTACAATCAATCAATCAATCAATCAATCAATCAATCAATCAATCAATCAATCAATCAATCAATCAATCAATCAATCAATCAATCAATCAATCAATCAATCAATCAATCAATCAATCAATCAATCAATCAATCAATCAATCAATCAATCAACACAACCCACCTTCCCGCTGCACATCTTTCAACGGAACTGGCGATCTTCCTCGCATCTGATCCTGCAAGCAGGCACGGTCGCCCTTCAAGAAAAGATTGTCCCACGACGTAAACTTATTGGCTACCAGACTTTCATAACTGGCCCCTTCCACCGGACGGCTACTTTTGCATAAGCGCATCTCCCGGTGTTTACTCATAACCTTACATCAAATACCCGCAACACGTTTGTAGAAATGCAGCCCACAACAGGAAATTAAACTTCAATCTTCATTCTGAACGTGTATAGCCCATCTACCCACCATCTCAAAGATGTCAACACCGTTATTCCAAAAGCTCTTACATAGCAAGAGACTCCCCCTGCGTAGTACTTGGAGACTGCAACGCACCACATATGTGATGGGGTACCACCAAAACTCTAAGAAATGCACGGGCCCACAAAAAGCCATCCAGTGTCACAGATTTGTCTCCAAAACGACCTTACTCAACCCACCCGCATCGGAAATAGCGTAACGCGTGACGCTATTTCGGACGTAATCCTTACAAAAAAAGTGCCTGCTAATACAGTGGACTTCGGAATCTAATCGCTTAGGAAGTGATCATGTCATTACCTCCATCAAACTTGCTTGCCCAAGTAAACCAATACGAAAAGGGCAAGTTCGAGTCACCGACTGGCATAAGTCTGTGATGAAACAAGCACCTCATCCTTCCCCGCAAGCCAATCGCGGAGCATAGATTCAGGCACTCGAGCCATGACTGCGGAAGCACACGACCCCAACATCATTGACGACGGAACACCCGGTAGCAGACCCGCATCTCCATCATATTTAGGAAACCAGACGGGGTGTTCCTCGGAGGTGGCGTAAACACACGCACAATTTATGCCTACGGCGACGTATTGCTGTCCTAAACAAACAAGCGGAAAACTGCTCCAAAACCTTACAGAAAGACAACTGGGCTTTTTGCAACCAGGTTCAAGGTACGCTAAGCACAAACAAAACATGAGACACACTGCGCTCTCTTATCGACAAATAACAGACACGCACCGTTAATTTTAACTGAATTTACCGACTGATAGAAATCTAAGACTTATCACGTGGGGACCTCCTACAATCGGTTCGATGGAAGATCTTTGGCCACCATCCCAATACCTAATACCAGCTGATTGAAAGCGGTATGCTGGAAACGACAATACAGAGGGTTACCAGAGGTTCACCATCGAAGAACTCCATCAGGTGCTACAAATGTTAAAACGCAACAGCCCCCCAGGGCACCATCGAATAACCGACGGGCTACACCGCAATCTAGACGACCAAAACATACGTGCCCTGCTTGACCTTTTCAATCAACATTGGGAAGCCGGAACTGTGCCTGAACACTGTAAAAGATCGAATATCATCCTCATATCGAAACCCCACAAACCCCTAAAACTTAACAATCCCCGAACAATCTCTCTTATGACAGTTAAACCCAGAAGATATCGAGCGCTTGTGTGTGGGTTGCTTTTGGCTACAGCCCAGCGTCTGATCCGCACGTTTGTCAAGCCAAGTATACAAACTTAGCGAGATTCGCCATGATTGAGCACAAAAAACTCCAGAGTTCACCGTTATCGTGGAAACACTTGCTCCGAACTAAAAAGACACGCCATAGTAAACGGCCTTTGCAAGTTGATATCCATAAATTATCACTTCCAAAAAATGAATGAAGCTCACCCTTATAGCAAAAATCATGCACTATAGGTCGTTTCGGAACCGAAGAAAAAAAACGGCTGTGATTGTGCACGTAAACCAACGTGATGGTTTGGAATGTTGCGTACAGCCTGGCTACCTTCAAGTCTTATGTGTTAGTTGCCGTTTCTAATTACTTTTTTGTATTTCTTGTGAAGTTACTTCACCATGGTAAGTAGCAAACGTCATGATAGCATTCAGCTTAACATCACAGGAAGACTGGAAACGCCCACACTGAAAGTGGCACAATAAGTGTTTGGCTGCACATTTGTATTTAGTTAAGCTGGGGGTGTAACTTATAGTAATAGTAATACCATTAGTTTATTTCATCTGCTCCTGAAACATACAAATCATCATCGGGTCAGCCCAAGCCATCCAGGGATAATCGGGCCGTACCCGACCAGCCTTGCATGAGCTCCACGCACTACATACACCACACTGCATTCTGGAGTAATGTTCCTACACCCTACTTGAAATGCCCAAATAGTTTTCAAACACCCAATGCCCCACGTCACTCTTGCATTCGGGGTTGGGGCAATTTGCTGTGTCACTCATAGCAAAGTAACGGTAATTCAGAAGAGGACATGACTCGGGGACGCAACAAAAAAAAGAAGAGAAGGAAAAAATTACAGCCGTTCCACTCAATGTGAAAGCTGTGGGAAGTGCAGAGCAGTAATTCGCCATATTGTACTGTACCACCGTTATCCGCTTAGTGCTACCACCCCATGTTAATCAAACTTGCCACCTTTGCAGTTGTCGCGCGCTCCTGCCTGGGTCTGTGCCAGCGGGAGTTCTGTTCTCTTTGTGCTTTTCTCCTCCCGCACGTGCCGGCGTTGCACTGCCACATTTTGCGTTTGCTATCGGAAAAACTAACCCAGCGGGCGTCCTTAACTAAAGGAACGCGGGCGCTGCCGGTTAATAACGTATGTTTTTTCTGAAATGTACCTATAGTTTTCTTTGCGCTAAACAACTGGAAGATGTATGACAAGCGCCAGCGTTTCACAAGTTTCGAACGCTTATGAGTGATGCCTATATAAACCGCTTGGCTTTGGAAGCCTCTGGGGTACTTCGCGAACAGCAGCATTACCCAGGGACGCCGCATTGGCGCTCTATATACTTGGGTGGAGCGAGCGAGATTGGACGACAAGGCGAGCGCCTAAAGTGTTCTGCACTTAAAAGGAAGGATCATCTGACGCCATGTGATTTGTATCATTGAGGTTCAGTTTAATGTTAAATACAGGTAATCATTCCTTCTCATTGTGTTGCACGCATTTCTTTATCAACTGATGGTGCCTGGAAAACTGGGAACGGAGAAATCGAGCCTGCCAAGCCAAAGCATCAGCGAGCAAGCTGAGTAAACGTGGGGGCAGGGTGTATAAGGTGAATAATCCTTCGGTATAACCAACACTTTGAGGGTTTTGGCATAGCACGCAAAAGTTTGAAAGAAAAAGTTCCGTCACCTGCAACGCACATGGCGTATCATTGAAGCTAAGGCTGTTATGGGAATGCCGATTTGGAGGTGATGCCGCCGCACTTGGAGCCGCTGCATCTCAACAATGAAGAGTGGAGTAAGGTAAATGCAGAGCTTCACGGCTAAAAGCAAAAGCAGATTTTGATGCAGAGTTTTCAAGGTAATGAAATACGAGGACGCCTCAGAAGGCGTGCTAAGGCAGCTGTAGGCAAAGGAGGCCAGACTACGGAGTTGGCAACGCCTGAAGATGTCGACAGCTCAAACGACTTCTTCGGTGGGTCCTAATTGTTATGGGTGTCATCGCAATAAAAACTCGGTGAATAGTCCCGTATCATAGCTACAAACGTTCAGCGGCAACTTGTGCCAGTGACTCAGATTTGGACGCAATTTAAGGCCGCCGTGCAAAACCATTGACTAACCAAGACAAAGAGCTTTAATACCTTCGGTCTCATCTGGGTGGCTCGATGGCTGATTCTGAAGCCGGACATCAAGAGATGGTGAAATTCACAGAAGACGCATTAGAAATTCTTTCTAGACGCTTCGCGGGCACAAGTACGAGGCGGTGGGCGAAGGTTTTGAGCCGTTTCGGGCTCGTAAAGTATATCATCTTCTGAGACCAAAGTAACAGCCAGTTGGCAAAAATAAAACAAGCGTATGGAATGGCGAAGGCACAGCAAATCAACCTCGCGAAAACTTAGTCAGGCTCATCGTCACACGCAGGAAAAATTCTCATAAAGAGAGGTACCCGGAGTGATACGCCACAGTGACAAAGCCACATTCAAATCTGGAGATCTTGATAAATTACCAGAGCCAAGGTACGCCATCTTTACATGTTGAGTCCACAGGCTTCCGGCCTAAAAGCCCATCCACCCCCACAAAAAAGGCGAGCCATAATTTCAGCGGTGCAGTTTCTCGACGGAGAAATTGAGCGCCCATGGCGCAAAGCTAAAAGCAACGAGCTACAAACAAGCAACATTCGGCGCTATCGTGTCAAAAATGAGAGTGCAGTTCAGAGCCTGAAGAATTTCATTCTCAAGCTTCTGAAGTCAAAGTGCAAGTACGCTGTGCACGTTTTATCATCAAACGGAAGGATCATAGCACGCTGGTTGCTTTATATCATTTACGTTCACGTTATAGTAAAATACAGTCATTGATTACTTCTCGTGGTGTTGGACTCGCTTCTTGACCAAAGGTATTAACTACTGTTCGCGAAAACAAAGGGCAACTTGACAATTCCCTATGACAACAACCTACTCCCCAAAGCTTAGTATGGTAGAATCAGTCTTCATAGCACAATTTTGTGCTTTCCTGAAACTGAGGAAGCATAATCACCGCACACATCCCCGAACTATGTTACCAAATGCAAACTGCTTCTTCAAATGCAAAAGGCCGATTGTTTAACTAGATTCCTTGTTGTAAATGAGAAAATGTTGTGTGATAATGTACCACTCTTACAGCTTTACAAGGTGACACTAGTTATTCAAAGGAGGAAGTTTGCAACAAAAGTGAAATAGGAAGAATGTTCTTACGACTGGGATAGGCTTCTCGCCGTTTTCGCTCTTCTTCTTCACTGAGCGTTCGCGATTGACCCTCTGAGGGTTTAGCTGTTTGCCGTGATCGTACCAGGCGTAGCAGGAACAATCACGCTGGAACATAGCGCAACAATAGTATACGATGTAAGGATACGCCGAAAGAAACCAAGCTAAAATTACTCTGAATTTCCGTAAATACATTCATGGTAATTATGGGTATTTTCGCGAAGCTGTTTGCCTGAAATTGGTGGTTACTTCCCTTAAACCTCGAAGTATGAATGCGAGCCAAAGCTCGTCCCCTTCTCCACACTCGCAGTGGTAGATTGGCCAATGGTTGTGCGGCTTTTCCGTGAGTCGCGGCAAAGGCTATCCTTTGACGCGCACCGATATGCGCTTTCCATGTTAGTACGAGCCGTGCCTTCTGTTATGCGGGGGGGCGCCTACAGTTTCGCTACCGGCTCGCTACATACCGGCCAAAGCTGAAACGCAACACATTGATAACTAGAATTTGACAAGTTCTTGAGAGCATTCACGTCATTCGTGGCGGTGTTACACGAGAGGGATAGAGCTGGGCTCGGAAGAAGACATTGTCAAGCTTTTCGTTTGGCTTTGCGTTGTCTTATATCTAGCCATGGGTGAACACGCCGTTGCGGCGCTGTAATCCCGATCCTTAACTCGCAAACTACGCAATTTGACCCGATGAGACGTAAACGTCATCATGCAGGACCTGGGGTGGGGGTGGGAGGTGCAACTAATTTATACCGCAAAAGTGGAGTGATCAAATCTTCGCAATAGCCGAGGGTTAGGCAACGCTTCATGCTCGATGGTTGAGTGGCAATTTCGGGTTACAGCTGTTTTTTTCACTTATCGCTAATATAGAACCTGAGACTGTTATGCAACCAGTCAATGCCGCTTGGGAGCTTTAGGAATGTTTTCGCTGCAGCTCAACAATGGGACTCTTTGTCTGTCGGAACCCATGTTCGGCCTGACTGATCCCAGGAATGGGTATTAGTACCAACAAGTTTGTTGCGCACGTAAGCGGGTCCACCTTTCGGGCACGACCGCTTGATGGAAAGGATCTCCGGCATGCTGATTGCGCCTTTCCGCTAGTGACGGCGTTTGTTTCTTTTTCCGCCACTGCTTCGGCCGTGGCGCTGATCGTGGCTGAAAGAACAACGGCGGCTGCAGGCTGCAGAATATGCTTCCTCGCAGGCGAACGGCCCTAGTTAATCATATCGTAATAACGTCTCAGCATAATCAGCATTTCCACCATTGCCATAACAACGCACTTATTTTCTTCTTAGCGGGAATTTGCCGCACACGGCGAATTCACAACGTCCCTAACATAACTGGTCATTTCTTTTAGTTTTTCCAACGAAATATGCATGTGATTTTTGGTGCGTCATGATGTTATGTTTGCAACAACTCTGACCAACCCAATTTACTTCATGTTTTACGTATGTGCAGAGTGCGGCCCCAAAAAAGTTGTATGCTGTGGCGTAACGCCAACAATTTACAAGGCGTTTTACAACAATGACTGCGTTTTTCCTCTTGATTTAATCGTGTTCTTGGGGGTTTCGCTAATGAGCCCTGGATTATTCCTTTGTAATGTCTCCGGCTGACTACAAAAAATTAAGACGCAAGAAATTCGATAAGAGCTAACTTTCTATAAAATGACACCAGGTAAAAATTAGGCAACATTCAAAAAGAGCCGCCATGCTTTAAAAAAAAAGTTAGAACAATTCTTCTTCAGAGTCCTTCCGAAAGGCTCGCAAGAAACTGTTTGTGGTGAGGCGCATTTGTTTTATATGGGGAAGGAGTAATTTGTAAACTGTGAAATGAAAGTTAGCCTATAGCACAGCTATAAAGGTCTTTCTAAGAAGGTTCACAAATTGTGTCTCACAAGCAGAGAACTTTGCGAGAGAGGGAAAGGAGGAAGACAAGAAAAATTTAATAAATATACCTTTTTGACAAGCGGGGTCGCAAGGAGGTTTTTCTGACATCTTCAGGGTGCTTACCACAGTGCTGTTGACATCACCAAGCCGGTTGACAAACAGTGACGTCAATAGCTTTCTTAGAAATACCTCACATGATTTATGGCTGGGGTGTGGGTTCCTTCTATTGGTACACCACCTCAGCTGGTAGTCTTCAATTTTTCAAGAGAGTGAGTCACAAATAAACACTTCAAATTTTCATAGGTGTTTTATAGCGGAATAATATAGAGCTTTCTCCACAAATGTGAGTATAGTTTGCCCAGCCGGACTTGTAGGGGACGTGACTATAGCTAAACACGCCTTTGTAATGGGCACAGAATCTGACACACCTCGCCATTAAATACCCGTATCCTGCATTTTGTGAACGTCGTCGGCAGTTGTTGCTATAAAAGTATGTTGGTTAACCTAATAATATTGTTTCTAGTCAGCATCACCCGCCACGCAAATATTCTGAAGTATAAAACTGGTGCATCGCCCGCATCTATGCATGCGTTCGACGAAAAGCGAAGTAGTCACGAGAGCGAGAGCGTGGGACGTATTATTAAAGGTAAAGCGACGACTCAGCCTTCCTCTCGAAAGAAGGTCCATCCCACCAGCAAGATTGCCGAAAGCACTGCGAGCCTAGAATAACTTCCATGTTTCTACAAACCCGTAGCACCTTCTCTCCTTTCAAGACTGTTGCTCTGAGGCGAACATGCTCGTTTTCGCTATTAAATACCGGAAGCAGCTGAAGGCACACTCTTGTATATCGTGGTTAAAAAGTCTGGTTAACAAGTAGCTTATTAGCAAAATTTATAAACAATTTTTTATACTTAACAACTTCAGTATTTCGTTTTTTCTGGGTGTGTAACAGTGTATGTGAGCAAGCTAAATACAGTAACCTCCCGTTGACAAACTCGAAGGGGCCGCAAAAATTGGTTCGTATTAACAGAAATTTATACAAAGCGCACGTATTTTGCATTGTGCACTTCATAAACGAGGAAAAGAGTTGTAGGTCTTAACCATGAAATTCGTCTTAACCGAGTATGTCATAACGAGCCTGTTTGTGGAAATGTTATACTTTTGCGACTTCATTATGAAGCTAGGTATACAACAGCGACCGTTGACTTTGTTGTCATTACGATGCTTTCGTTGGCATTTTCGGTGGGTGAACAAGCCGTGTTTTTTGTCGTTGATGTTTTCACAAGGGAAGAAGTCAACCTGGAACAACGCAAGCCTCTCCTCGTCTCTTCACAAAAACCACACGTCCCAATTTTCCTGCCTTGCTATTTTGCGAAGGTCGTGCCAGTTCGCTACTATGCTTTTCTCTAAATGCAGTTCTTCACCCATAACCTTTATTATTGTCACAGACTTCGGACATATTCCCGAGAAACGTACACGGGGCATAACGGCATATCCATGTGGCCACTCTCTCCCCATCGGGGTATGTGCTCCAGTGGAAAGACGCTGGGCGATGTCCAAGGGAATGAAGAGGAGGTAGACGAAGACCGAGCTCCCGCTGGGTTGGCGCCATCAACCCGTCTTTCGCCCGGTGACTACGGTGTCCTTTGTAAATACACCTCCTTCCTGACTACCTATCTCCGCGGTGTAACATTGACATCTTTGGTAGAGGTGCTGTACTTCCGGTTTCCTGTACCTCTCGCCAGCGCGGCTTCTTAACAACGCGGAACTTCGGAGTGGGTGCATCGCTCGCTGCCCCGCGATGCCTACCAATGAGCCCGGATCCCCTTCAGCATTCATCGTTGTGTCCCACACTCGGGACCCCGGCGACCTCACTGGGATGGACGACATTGATGTTGAAGATTGGCTCCGTAGGTTCGAACGTGTGAGTCAACATATGGGACGACACCCTTAAGCTCGCCAACGCTGCTTTGTGCCTCAAGAAAACGGCTAAGGCATGGTTTGACACTAATGAAGCACGACTAACCAGTTGGGATGTTTTCAAAGAAGAGCTTCGAAAGGTGTTCCGGAAGCCCTTTGGTCGCTTGCTTGCGGCAAAGCAAGAGCTCTCAACACATGCTCAAACATCTACTGAAACTTACGTCGCCTACATCCACGACGTTCTGGCCCTATGCTCCAAAGTTGACCCAGGAAAGTCAGAAATGGACAAGGTTGGTCATATCCTTAAGGGCATCGCCGACGACGCCTTTCACCTGCTCATTTGTAAGGACTGCGCCACCGTTGATTCCATCATCAAAGAGTGCCGGCGATTTGAGCAGGCCAAGGGACGCCGTATAGCTCACCAGTTTGCCCGGCTCCCGCACACTGCTGCGATATCTTCCTGTGATGAAGTCCATCTACCCGCTTCTGCTCCACGCAGGCCGGACCCTGTCGCCCCGTCTGCGGATATCACCAGAATCGTGCGCAGCGAAATCGAAGCTATGGTCCCGACCCCCACACTGCCATATGCAGATGATCACTGCCAACTCCCTACGATCCCTACAATCCAGGCCGTCGTTCGCAATGAAATGGCAAGCATGGGCATCCATCAAGTCTGCAGTATCGGGCATCCCCATCCTCCTTTTACCCAACAGTTTTCGCCGACCACGCACATGGGCCCCCAAGCGCCTTTTGGTAACCACAGCCGCAATCCAGCTGAATGGCGAATGCCTGACGACAGACCAATATGCTTCAACTGCTCCCGTATTGGCCACATCGCTCGTTACTGTAGGAGCCGCTGGACTCCACTCCCGCCGAATGTGTCACCTCCTTACGGCTCTCGGCCTTTCTCCTACGGCTACACTCCCGATGCGCAGCGCCGTACTTCCCCAACCTCGGATACCCAACACTTGAATGCAGACCCTGTGCACACCCGGTTCAACCGCTCACGCTCGCCCCAACGCCTCCAGTCCCGATGACCGCATCCTCGCCGCTCGTCTCCGATTTCCGAACGTGCCGCCCGATACTCTCCGGAAAACTAGGCAGTGCAGCTCCCACAGGTGATGCTGCATTTCCGCCCTGGCCCAAAATACCTCTACCTCCTAGTTCTGGAAAGCACAACTTATTAGCCCTTCATGTCGATGATGTACCGGTAACTGCTTTAGTCGATAGAGGTGCGCAGTTGTTTGTCATGAGCTCGTCCCTTCGCTGCTGCCTACGGAAAGTCCTCACGCCTGCCCCGTCCCGTGTTTTGAGAGTTGCCGATGGTGGGATGACCACCGTAGCCGGAATGTGTACTGCGCGTGTTGGACTGGCCGGCCACCAAATTCCTGTTATGTTTGCTGTCCTGGACACGTGTCCTCATGACGTTATTATCGGCCTGGACTATCTCGCGGACCATGCAGCCTTAATCGATTGTGCCTCAGGTGTTCTTCGCCTCGAGCTACGGAGCCCCCTTGCTACTGATGTCGAACCTCAGTCCCGGCTTCGTTCCACTGAGCACATTCGCCTGGGCCCAAAGGCAGTGACCTACCTTCCGCTGACTTCGTCTCTGCCCGTGCCGGATGGTGATTACATCGTTTCTCCGGTTACAGCCGTGTTGCTCGACCGCCATGTGGCTCTCCCATTTTCGGTCGTAACAGTTGCCCAGAATGGGATCTCACTGCCGTTACTAAATTTCGGACTTTCGACACAAGTCCTTCCTCAAGGAATAGCGCTTGCCCAGCTTTCACCATTGGATAACTGCGAGATTTCTGCCATGGCCCTTCACTCAGCCCAAGTTGACAAAGAACACCACCACAACCTCGCAAAATCAGAGGAGTTTGTAAAAATGATTTCCCCGGACCTTCCAGTGCACCATGCTCACGAGCTTCGCTGCCTTCTTGCCAGCCATAGTGATATCTTTGACTTCGACGGCCGGCCCTTAGGTCAGACGTCCGTTGTGACGCATCACATAAACACCGGGGATGCAACTCCGATACGTCGACGCCCATATTGCGTGTCTCAGACCGAGCGAGGTGTCATTCAGCGGGAAGTTGACGAAATGCTCAGAAGGAATGTTATTGAACCCTCCTCTAGCCCATGGGCATCACCGGTTGTTTTGGTGAAGAAGAAGGACGGCTCATGGCGCTTCTGTGTTGATTACAGGCACATGAACAAAATTACCAAGAAAGATGTATACCCGCTACCTCGAATTGATGACGCCCTCGACTGCCTACATGGTGCCTCCTACTTTTCTTATGCGCCATATAGGCTTGCACAGCCGTCAAGCTTGAGCCCCTATGCAGCTGAAGCCTCATAGGCCGAGTTTATAATAATGCCAAAACTCGATTAAACGAAACTCGATCTTAATATTTTTGGCGATAATATAATGAACTAATTCGGTTTCCCCCGCACTTGCCCGTGCGGCTCAATGATTTTAGAACTCGAATGAACAAAATAGGATCAGTGCCATTTCCAATTTAACAAATTATTTTGGGAAGCAGACAAACCTCTAACGCAAGTAACAAGATCAAACCCGCCCATTTCTTGGGAACAGCTTTTTCGGCAGCATTGTGAGCTAACACGAATGTGTGAGCGGCTGAGCGCAGACGCAGACCACGACACTACGATGGTTTTGGAACGATGAAGAAATCGTACATGTAATTTCGGGCGCACAGGTGGTGTGAGAGGAAGCCGACATCATTGAAACTGCTGAAGCTCGTATTTGCAGTCCAGGCCAAGCGATAGACGGTATTTAGTTGGTCACGCGCTTTGCTGAGGCTCAAGAAGGAACAGACGACGTTTTCAACGTGCGTGCATTTGTCCGCTCAATGTTAAGGAAGCGCACGCAGGTGAAAACTCCGGGCTTTCTTGCCAGAAAATACAATCGTTTGCCCAGAAAGCCTAGCGTTTTATTTTTGTATTTTCACTGCGGACCTTTAGCGCATTGCTAAATTATTGTCTGGCGAGCGCTGCGGCCTCCGAAATTACGATGTCATAGTAGCTGCCTCGATGCACCACCCTTTAGAGATCGAATTTATGGCATCAACAGCTTGTAAAATGACAATCTGGATTTTCTGTAGTTCTCGATTTAACAAAATATTCCACGGTCCCCGGTGTCTTCGTTAGGTCGAATTTTAACGGTACTCCAGTTCTAAAATTGCGTTCTAGGATGCTTCGAATAAATGAAGCAAGAAATTTCAGCAGCCATACAGTTTCATTTCAGACTATAACCCAAATAGAATTTTTAAACCAATTTAGCATTGGAACGGGCTGTACAGGATTTTTCACAAACACATTGTCGCTATGAGATGCCACTGCATCGGCGGCGTCATCCCTCCCATCTTCAAAATATTAAGGACTGCATTACATGAGATGAAATTTTGATAGATTGCAGAGTCATCTTTTGGGTCAGTTGCAATAGTAGTGGTTTTTATATGCAAGATATAGGACGCTATTTCGACCCATTTTTATCGGGCAGGATCGGTGTTATTCCGAAGACATTCCAAAGCGGGAACCGGGAGAGCCCATTGCCGGTGCCTGGTTGGGCAGAGCGACCTCCTTTTCATCTAGCAGCCATGTCTCGGGCATATATCCCGACATACCCCAGGTTATACACCCCAAGGCCTTTTAAACTTGAAAATTCTCGTCTTTATCTGGCTTTTATCTGGTCTTATTCTGGCTTTATATTTGTGTGTTCTTTATGTGGCCCCTGTACTTTCCTTGTCTCGAATTTTCTTTTGCTCGCTCATCTGGTCGCGTTCCTCTCCGTCTTCTCACACGATCTCTGAGCTTTCTCAGATTAACATACTTTGAGTACATTCGCACTCTTCCCCTGCTATTTTCTCTGCCTTCTCCCGTACTTTCGCCTTTTTGAAACATCCTCAAACGCTTCGAACTCCCTTTGTGACGCTGTTTCAGTTATGTTTTTTGCTGTTACGTTTTAGAACGTTTTCTGTTTGTTTTCTTCTATGCTACATAACGCGGTGTGACCTATTCTGTTTGTCTTATCCCTGTTGTGCTCCCTCCCTCTATCACGCCTCGCTTAATTATGTCGTGTCTGTGGTTGTCAATTAGTTGCTTAGAAGGCTGCTAACTCCGTTTTTTTTTCACGTTTTAGTTAGATCTGTTTAGTCAGCTGCTTCTTCGCGTGGTAAAAATACTTTTCTGTGCCCCCAACTCCTTCCCGTTTTTCTGCTCTTTATTGTTCTGCTATCTCACGCCCTGCAACTTTGTTACCGTCCCTCTGATGAACGGTTTCAGGAACGGCGAAACCCCAGTTCGCGGTTTTCCTGCGGTTTTTCCGAAAATTGTTAACAGTGTTCACCCAAAGCTTTTTTTTCGCAATTTCTTCGCCCTCTCTGGGCTAAAGATGGGATGTACGATCCTGTAACGTTTTAAAATTGCAGCAAGCAAGCAGTAGTTGAAAAGCATTTGTTGGCTTGGGCAGGCACACCCAAGAACTAGATATTACTACATTCAACGCAGAAGCGGTGTTTGGCGAAAGCAGCTTGTGTGTATTACTACATGAACTCTCTGAAATTAAATTGAATGACTTAGGTTTGAATCAAATTAAGAAAATGAGGGACGAGGTTATGAGGTCAAGAAATTCAGAGCTTGATTTTTGATAAGGCAATACAAATTTTACAGAATTAGTGAGAGCGTGGCAGTGGTTGTCATGAAGGTATGATGGTGATCATTCGATTTTTACGGCGTGTCATGAAGCACAAATACACTCGCCAAGGGTAATTAAAGTTTAAGAGGTGATCTCTGGTTATAAAGAAGCTGTAGACGCGTGCTATCAGGATATCAGGCTGGCATTTAAAAATTAGAAACTGAAAGATCTATCAGCTTGAGGGATTTCAAAGCGAAAATTTGGGTGAAACAATGCGGAGAACTTGCAGTTTCAACCCTCTGACTGGAAGCTACAAACAACCAAAACTACTGTGGTCTCTATTGCAGAAACGAATAACCTTATCTTTGCGAACACATTTCTCCGTAAAGGACACAAGAGGAAATGGACGGCTTGAGCTTTAATGTCTTCTCTGTCACCATTTCCTTATCATTGTAAATGATTGACGTTCTGTTGCTTTTTACGAAAGTAGCTCTAATGATTGATTCGCACTAATGAGTTCAACCGACAAGCTAGTGGTCCTTGTTACTTCTTAAAAGGGTAAATACACAATCGCAATTCGCTTCTGCTACGTGAACTACATTAGGTCGCAATACGGGCCCGAACCTGGCACATGTAGCGCTGCTGGCACTATTCAACAGTGTCACCCGCGGTAGAAAATCGCAGAGATGGGCGGTACATGACCTGGCGTGCGCGTTTCCGGGTAGCTGAAAAGTGCAACCGCTGGCTACCGTCATGATTGTAGTCATATGACATGCTCTTCTTATTTTGTTGTCAGAAATTAGGTCCCTCAAACGGCCGTTTAATGTAGCCTAAATAACTAATAATATTTATTCATACATTGGAGTTAAAAGTTGAAGTTATGCGACTAGGGCTTCCGATGCATCTCATTAAAGGTGTCGATGAGGGTAACCACGTGGGACAAATTAAAAATTGCTTATTGGTTATAGTCATCATATAACCGCCGCGGCGGCTCAGTGGCTAAGGTGTTCTGCTGTTGAGCACGAGGTCGCGGGTTCGATTCCCGGCAGCGGCGGCCGCTTTACTGATACAGGCGCAAAGCAAAAATACCCGTGTGTACGAGATTTCGGCTGACGTTAAGGATCCCCATGTGGTCAAAATTAATCCGGAGCCTTCCACTACCGCGCGCCTCATCGCCTGCGTTGCGTCGGCGCGTTAAACCGTGCAATCAATCAATCAATCAATCAATTAAGTCCTCACATATTCACGTGGGCCATAGATTTGGTTAACATTAAAAATGATGCCACGAGGGCTCGTGAGGTATACAATTAAATGTTTCAAACTCAGGGTGACTGAGGATCTCAAAGGGTGACTGAGACAGATTTGCTCGCTCAAAAAGAAATATTTCTCAACTGCTTTGAAAATGAGGACTTGTGTATTCGTGTCTTCGTAGATTTCTCGAAAGCTTTTGATCACCTCAGCCACAACATGCTTTCAGAGAAAGTAGAACTATATGGAATTTGTTGGCATCCCACTTCTAATCAAAATATATTTTTGGTATCTTGAACAGTGCGTAAAAGTGGATAAATTTATATCTTTATTTCAGTCAATCACCACTGTGGTCCTACGATCTAGCATTTAGGGCCATTTAGGGATAAAGTAATATTTTAGAGTCATTGTTATCTATTTTGTACATAAACGACATCTATGAATATAGATAAACCCATTTACAACGCGTACGCAGATGGAAAATTATATATTTACTAGTAGCATTCTACAGAGCTTAATTCTACTTGTGAACAGTACACGACCACGCCTGAAAGCGTGGAGTGAAGTGAACTCCCTTCTTATTAGTACTAACAACACAAATGTAATTCTCTGTCACACGCGAGAGCTTCCTATTTCTCTTGACTCGTTTATAGTTGGGTAACACTGGTACTGCGCTTGCGGATTGTGTAAATATTTTTCTCTGTACTTTTATAAGAATATGTCATGGGATGTTCACGTAACTTCTATTGTAAGCAATATGGGTAAATGGGCCGGTGCTCTTGCCAACATGCCTTTCTTTCTTCCGTACAGTGCAAATCAAAATACTAATTTTACAATGCACTGTTCTTGCCTCAACTGAATTATGTTTTTTTGGTGTGGGGATCTACCGCAAATCCAAGCCGAATAAACTGTATAGGTTTCAGAAAAAAAACAATTAGGTACATTGCCAACGTTCAATATGTGTGCCTACAGATAAACTGTTTACACGTTTTAAAATAGTACCAGTCTACAAATTTGGCCCTTCGTCACAAACAAGCTGTATATATTAGAAATGAATGTTTTTTAGTCTATTTCATCTGAAAAGAAATATTTCTTTTTATGAAACTCTGCACCAAGATTACGGGCACACTCCTTTCTATAGAACAAATTTTTGTGGGAAAATGCTTCGTTATACTCTCCCACATGGGCTTAATAAACTGCTAGGGAACAAAATTCGTAGAACGCAGTAGTATTCACGCGATTCGGTAAGCCCTGTTGTAGGTTGTAATTGTTTATTTTCTTATTCTTCTTTTCTCTTTTTCTCCTCATTTTTTTGAAGTGAAATTTGGAAAGTGAAAGCTGTATGCTGTCTGCGTTGACCTTTATCATTATTATTATTGATTGTATTTTTATTCTATTTTTGTCCTGTTCAGAGCTATGAGGTGTCCTTTATACAATGCCAATTCATGTAGTGCACTTCTAAATATGTCGAAGATTCAATAAAGGCTTTGGTTGTTTAATAAAACTCCTTGCATTTTTTTCCTGAAGTGTTTCCTTTTTCATGTTTGTGTCTTGAATACTGAATGCGACATAAGAAATTTTGTGTTTAGGATCTCGATGTCTGCCATGTGAAAGGGAGTCTCGGTTTTCCTCAAGTGACATCAACCCACTTTTTTCCCGGGCCTACCCTTATGTATGTGATAAAAAGAAATAAACTAAAACTGAAACAATACCCACATATTTCGACGTGGCACATATCGGTACCATGGATTCTTCTATACATTTTAAAGTGTCAAGTTTAGGTTGTGTTGAATAAGATGTTGTTTCCGGAGAAACATCCCAATCCCACCGCAGTATGTCAACAGATGTTACTGTTTGTCATATCATCATGGTGTAACTGCCTAAATATGTTTCCCTCATTGGCTGTGCACTCTGAATTGGTGGCTCGAAGCTCGAAGCTGTCAAATATGTACTGTGCTGAAAGATGCATACTCTTTTGGTGCCATGACTTCATTCAACCAATCAATCAAATGAAAAAAAAATTATTTTATGATATTGTACAAACACATTGCAGTAATACACAAAGAGGTCCCAAAGTGAAGTTACTGATCAGGGGACCCTTTATTAGTAAACCTTGTCGCGTGCTATAAACACGCAGATGCTGAGCCGGGGTCCTTGAAGGAGGCGATAGGGTCACTACAAGTAGCCGAAGCCTCTTTAGTGGGATAGCTCGAGCACAGGGTTCCAAGTGCGAGTGCCGGAGCTCTGAATGACAATGATGAGAGAGGACGCGCCTCACAGTCCTCTCTTGGCGCCGATAAAACACGTGACATTTACCCCCCCCCTTCCAAAGGAAGCATCGTCCCGATGAGAGAGAAAGCAAACATCTTTATTGAGTCCGGCAGCTGGGACGCAGCCTAGTCATCGTGTCGGGCTGCCACTCGTCGTCGGCTCCCTACTCATGCATTGCATCCAGTAGAGGCAGCAGTTTTGGGGCGCTGGCGTTCAAGGGCCCCCAACACCTGCTGGACGGCTGAAATTTGTATTTCGCAGTCATTATCTCAGGTCGCACTTGCGAGGAGCGGCGGGAGCGTTTTGGCTGTATTGGATTCACTTGGGTGTAGTCTACAGTCTCAGTCCCACAGAATGTGAGCTGCAGTGACTCTGTCCTTCTTACACAACACACACACGTCGCTTGGGAACACTTCTGGACAAATGTGTTTGGCTATCACCGGAGTCATTAGCGCCTTAGTTTGTAGCTGTCTGTACACGACCGCTTCTCGTCTCGTCAGACGAGGGTGCGGTGGTGGGAAGGTCCGGCGGCTAGCTCGATACCACCCAAGGATGTCCGTATAGGGGGTGAGTGGCGACGCTTCATCGAGCTCTTGCTCTGGAAGTTGGCGGCTCGAGCTTGCGCCGCGTCCGGTGAGCGCGTGCGCTGCTCGCTCCGCGTCCTGGTTGCGGTTGCTGTCCGTGCCCAACCGGCCGGCGTGCGCCTGGAACCACCTAATAGTCACCGTCATTTCTTTGCGAGGTAGGGCCCCGCACACCCTGACTGCACTGTCTGAGACACGATTTGTGGCGTAGTTCAAGATCGCTGTCCGCGAGTCGCTGATCACAGTGGTACACTTCGGACTTGTGAGTGCCAGTGCGATCGCCATTTCCTCGGCGTGATGCACACTGTTGGCTTTGATGCTGCGTGCGTTGTATAGTTCGCCGGTATTGGCGGCTATAACAGCTGACGCATACGTGTTCGGCTGATTTGGGTACGCTCCCAAGTCGTTGGCGTGCGATGCCGTGAGTGCCTTCGCTCTTGCGAGCCTTCTCTCTTGGTTGTGTTCGGGGTGCATGTGGCGGGGGGGTCGGCGGTACGTGGAGTCTGCGGAGCAGGTCCTGTGGGAGTGATACATGGTCCTTGTCGTCTTGAAGCGCTTGATTTTGGTAGCCGAGCCGTTGCAGTATGTAGCGTCCCGTTCTTGTTAGCGATAATCTTGCAAGCTGCGCTGTATGCTGGGCTTCTGCTATTTCATCTAAAGTGTTATGTATGCCTAGCTCAAGGAGCTTGTCCGTGCTAGTTAGTGGATATAGCCCCAGTGCTGCCTTGTACATCTTGCGGATGATTGCGTCGAGCCTCCCGCGCTCAGCTGATCTCCAATTGTGGAAGGCCGCGATGTATGCAATATGGCTGATCGCGAAGGAATGGACAAGGCGGAGGAGGCTTGCTTCGCTCAGGTCTGTGTATCGGGTGGACCCCCTTCGGATGAGTCTGGTGGCTGCCGATCACTTTGTTTCCAGTTTGCTGATAGTGGAGCCGTTCCTTCTGTTCACGTCCAGATGAAGCCCGAGGAAACGCAGGTTCTTGACATGTGGAATTGCAGTTTCGTCTCTTGTTGGAAGGGTGATGCTTGTGGTCGTACATGTACTGGCGCATTTCTCTCGTGGTAGTAGGATGAGGAGTTCAGATTTTGAGGGAGAGCAGGTTAGACCGATACCTCTAAGCCGATTTTCCATCACGTAAATTGCCTGTTGTAAGGTGGTTTCTATGTGGCCATCGCTGTCCCCCGTCACCCACAGGGTGATGCCGTCGGCGGATATTGTGTGCCTGACGTCGGCGAGTCCAGCAAGCCTGTTTGCAACGTCAATCATTGCCAGGTTGAACAGCGTGGGTGAGATTACCGACCCCTGCGATGTTCCGTCGCTGTCCAACGACTTTGTGGGGAGCTGGATATCCCCCGCATGAATTGTTGTTGTTCGGTTCGACAGGAAGTTTTTAACGTAGCAGAGGGTCCGTTGTCTCACATTAAGGTGAGATATTTGTTCCAGGATTGCCGAATGGCGGATGCGATTGAACGCACTTTGGAGGTCCAGACCTAGGACTGCTCTGTTGTCGAGGGTGTTGGTCGATTGGTCTATGACTTCGTGTTTAAGTAGCAGCATTGCATCTTGTGTGCTCAGTTTCGCTCGGAAACCCAGAATTGTGTTTGTACACTCCTTCATTCTCTAGGTATAATTGACATCGGTTAAGCAGCACATGCTCAAGAACTTTGCCTATGCACGATGTGAGTGAGATGGGACGCAGATTGTCGATGTTAGGAGTCTTTCCGGGTTTAGGAATAAGGACTGCGTTCTCTTCCTTCTATTTTTTGGGCAATCGGCCACTGCTCCAACATTAGTTGTAGAAACGTGTTAGTGCGGAGATGGCATTATTGCTTAGGTTGCGGAGAGCCTTGTTCATGACCTTGTCGGGTCGGGCTGCTGAATTGCTGTTGATCGTTTGCAATACTTCCCTTACTTCCCATTCCTCGATGTCTCTGTCGAGAAGGTCGTTGCTTGCTCACGTATAGTCTGGGAGAGGTTCGGGGGGAGCAGCAGGCAAGTATTTGTCGTTTAGACGTCGGCAGACCTCGGCTTCGCCAAGTTCTTTCTGATCTCGCTGTATGATGCGGGCAAGTACGTAGTGTTGCGTTCTTTTGCTCTTGGTATCATCTAACAGATGGCGTAACAAGTGCCAAGTTCGACTTTTATGCAGCTGTCCGGCAGCTTCATTGCACACTGCGTGCCATTGTTGGCGACAGAGGACTGCGCAGTGTTTCTCAATCTCGCGGTTGAGTATCGCGACCTTCCTACGAAGCTTTCTGTTGTGCCGCTGTTTCTTCTATCTATTGTGTAACGATTTCTTTGCTTCCAGCAGGTGAGCAAGTCGGCTGTCGGCTTGAGGGAGGGAGTCGTAGAGGTCGACGTCTGTGGTGGCTCTTCGAACCGCTTCTTTTAAAGTTTGCATCCATTCTTCGATATCGTCCATTGGGTCGGGGAGTTCTCCAGTGCTTTACGATAGGCTGTCCAGTCCCATATGCTTTGTTTTTTGGGAGCGTGCCCCTGGTCCTTAGGGGCACTGTGATCTCTATGATGCAATGCTGGCTGCCCAGCGTTTCGCCGTTATTGCGCCACCGTATCCTTGCGTTGCTGCGTGTCGCCTTACAGAAAGTAAGGTCCGGCTTCATGTCCCGTTGTACGGATGAGCCCATTCGGGTGTACTTTGCAGGATAGTTGATCAGCGGTTAGCCGGCGTCCATGGTGTCCTCGAGCAGGTTGCGTCCCTTGGCACTTGTCTTGGTATAGCCCCAGTCGGTGTGAGGCGCATTGAAGTCGCCGCATAGCACCGCGGTGTGGTCTCGGGCTAGCTGGCTCGTTTTGTGCATTAGGGTTCTGAACTTTTGCTGGTAGTGCTTGGGGTTGCTGTATATGTTGACTACGAAAGTGTTCTCTTTCTTCTTCTTCGCGGTGACAAGTTCCACTACACAATGTTCGATGGCGCTGTTATGTAGAAGTGTATGTTCGATGTAGGTGATACCCTTCTTCACCAGGGTGCATACTCCCTGACCGGCGCCTTTACCGATGGCTCGTGCACTGGGTTGGCTGGCGTGGGAGCGATACCCCGGAAAAGTCGGAGGGATCTCACTATGCGTTTCTTGGAGTAGGATAACATCTGGTAATCGTGGGAGCTGTTTGATGTATTGTAGGGCTGCTCGTCTGCGCTGGAAAGCATTTGCGTTCCATTGCCAGACAACTAGTTCTCGGTTAGGGGCTAATGCTACTCTGGCCATGTTGGGCCTTGGTTGGGTTGCGGGTGGTGCGTTCCTCAGCCGAGTTTAGCGATGGCTGCTTGCATCTGTACGAGTGTTTCTTGTATCGCCTGAATGCTGTGTTGCATGGCTTGATACGTCTGTTCGAGCGTCGTGAGGCGTGTGATGATATTTGCAGTGGTAGCTTTGAGTGCTGCTAGACGCTTGTTTGTTGATTCCGCATGTTGGTTGAATCGTTCTTCATGCCTGTTGAAACGTTCTTCGAGGCGGCGAAAGGCTGCTTTCAGCTTCCCCTCCATGGGTGTGTCAGAGGTTCTTCTCTTGACTTGGGGTTCGGGTTCACCTGTTTCCGAATCCTCGTCGACCATTTTCTTCAGCAGGTGCATCTTAGGTGGGTGTCGGTGGTTGTTGCTGGAGGGCGATCAGTTGGTGCAGCTTCCTGTCCAGCTTCCTTCGGAACAAGACGCCAGCAATGCGGGTGTCTAGTTCCGCGACCTGGCGTTTTAGTCGGTCATTCTCTGCTCGAAGGGCGATCATTTCTGGATTCGGTGAGGTTTTCGCCTTGTTGGCTTGGGTGCTTGCGGCTTGGGAGCTGGCGGCTTGATAACGTCGGCCCACGCCACTCGCTCTTTCGAGCGCGCCGCTTGACCTTTCCGACTACCGCTGCGACTGGCGCTGTGGCGGTGGCTGGCCGAGCGGCGGCGACTGATGCTGCGATAACGTGAGCGGCTCCATTGGCCCGCAGCTGGCGCTTGCACCTGCGCTCGCGCCTGCTCTTGTGGCTGCAGCGGCGGAAAGTCCACTAGGTTTGATGGCGGCTGCTTCTGTTCCACGCGATTTCGTTCCACGCGGCGACGCGTTACAATGTAAGGAACCTTGTAGCGGTTCTTGCATCCCGCAACCCCGGTGGGGTGTGGGCCGTTGCACAGTTTATATCGTGGTGAACATTCTTTTTCATGGTCTGGGTCAGGGTTTGGTGCATTGCATGCGTAGAATACTTTGACGTCCGGGAAAGGGCACACATCTGTGCGGTGACCAAGTTTGCCGCACTGCCGGCACACTTCATAATGTTGGCGTTACAGACTGCATTTGACTAGGATAGAGCCGTATTTGGTGTAGTTTGGAACTTTGGTTCCCTCAAATACTACTATGATAGTGGTCGACTTTCCGATGCGGTGAGCTTCCAATTCCAGTGGGTTGGCTTCATTGATGATGTTTGCTTGTAGTTCTTCGTGAGAGTCCGTAACAGGAATACCTCTAATAATCCCCTTGGTTGTTCTGTTTGGGGCTGAATGGTACGCGCTTACTTCGTGCTCCCGTCCCCCGATGCAAGGGAAACGTGTTCCGACGTATCGTTCAGCCCTTGCTTCATTGGGGTGCTAATTACAATGATATTTTGGGCAACGTTGGTGCACATAGTGTCCTCTTTTGACTCTAGTGGTGATATTGTTGCCGCCGCAAAAACGGCCGACATGATAGTTGATGCCTCGGTGCGGGCAATGTTTAGGGCCCCTCGTGGGCGCATAACGATTCTGTAGCCTCCTTTCGGAAGCACGTGGGCCGTGCGAGCTGCTTTGGTGATTCGGGCCGTCACACTTTTCGCATATGTGGCGCGATGTGTAGTGGGCGCTCTGAGGATGGTTGTTGGCTTACCGTTTGGTGCGGGGTTATTTTGTTGCCTGAGTCGTTTACCGGCGACTTGCCAGCCATCGTGTGCGTCCGTCGGCGGGGGCTCGGCTCTCTGAACGGTGATGATGGTGCGGCCTATGCTTTGGTTGATTTGTTGATAATGATCTTGGGATCCCTCGATGCTCGTGGGGATAGTTGCGATGTCCATGTTCGCTGGCTCCGCAGAGGCAGCCATCCTTTCAGAAGGCGGCCGAGCGGCGGTCGCCGGCGAGCCGGGAATTCGATAGCGTTTCTCTGTGGCGGTGGGCGGCTGCGGAGCGAGCACGTGCACGTGGCGTTTGGTCACAGCGGGCCCCAGTGCACGCGAAAGTGGCTGCTATGCTCGCTCGTGAGTTCCATACTTTTATGACAGGCCTCGCTTCAGAATTCCAAGTCGTCGTCCAATTCTTTGTGGTTCACTCACCCACTTGAGTGTAGGCTTGTTAGATGCCGCTTGTAGAAAGGAATCACGCGGTGCCAACTAATCCACCGGATCGCAGATTTGACCGAAGATTGGCGAGCGTAAAACGGGAGCCCATGCACCGCACGTCAAGACGACTCGGCCACCTGGTGGCCAATCGCATCGTCCCGATGCTTGTGTGGACATACCGACAACCGGCGAGGGTGTGTTATATCCTTGAAAAATCACGTTTCATGCGCACTACGTGCACTACATCCGGGCGCAAGCGACGCCGTCTCGTTGAAGTGCAGTCTTCGGGAACCACGGTGTAAGTGACGTCGCTAAGTTGTCGAAGGACACGGTAGGGACCGAAGTAACGCTTTAGAAGTTTCTCCGACAGCCCTCGACGTCTTATTGGGGTCCACACCCATACACGGTCGCCAGGTTCGAAAGCCGCGTGCCTGTGGCGGGCGTTGTACTCGAGAGAATCCTGCACCTGCTGTTTTGTAATTGGGTGGTACGCTAGCTGCCGCGGTTCTTCGCCTTTCTGGATGAAACTCTGGACGTCCTCGTCGCCGTCGCCATCATCGTGAGGCAGCATTGCATCAAGCATGGTTTCTGCCTCACGTCCATGGACAAGTGCAAACGGTGTCATGCGCGTTGTTTCTTGCCGGGCGGTATTATAAGCAAATGTCACATAAGGAAGAATTTCGTCCCAGCATTTCTGTTCCACATCCACGTACATGTTCAGCATGTCAGCAAGGGTTTTGTTCAACCGCTCGGTCATGCCGTTAGTTTGCGGGTGGTAAGCGGTTGATTGCCGGTGGGAGGCACCTATGAGGTTCATTATGGTGCGTACAAGGTCGGCATTAAACGCAGCTCCCCAGTCTGTAATAAGAGTCGACGGGGCGCCGTGGCGCAGAACGATGTTTTCAATGAAAAACTGGGCCACGGAGAGTGCTGTGCAGCGCTGAAGCGCTTTCGTTTCTGCGTACCGCGTTAAATAGTCGGTGGCGACAATTATCCACTTGTTACCTGCGTGAGAGGTTGGAAAGGGTCCCAAGAAATTCATGCCTATCTGCTCAAATGATCTTTTCCGTACTTGAACCGGCTGTAGTAATCCAGCTGGTCAGCCCTGCGGAGTCTTGCGTCGTTGGCATGCACGATACGTCCGTATGTACCGCTTCACGGTGGCGGCAAGGTTCGGCCAGTAATAATTCTGTTTTATCCTGGACGTCGTCCGAGCGTAACCCAGGTGGCCGGCCTCTGGGTCGTCGTGGCACGGCCGTAGTATTTCAGTTTGAAGACACGCGAGGACAACTAGGAGGTAGTCCCTTCCGCAAGGAGCAAAGTTTTGCTTTTAAAGAATGTTGTTGCGCAGAAGAACTTCAACCCGCGTGCGAAGGGCCTCTGAACGTTGCTATTCCGGCCTTGTAAAAAGTCTAAAAGGGGCCGAAACTCCTCGTCCTCCATCTGTTGTTGAGATAAGATGGTAGCGTCCAGCGCTCCGAGGAAGGCCGTGTCGTCATCATCATCTTCATTGTCGGCGTGCTCGACTGGCGCTCGTGAAAGGCAGACAGCATCAGAGTGTTGCTTTCCCGATTTATAAATCACCGTTATGTTGAACTCCTGAAGTAGGAGGCACCAGCGAGCTAAACGTCCCGTGGGGTTCTTTAAATTGGCCATCCAACACGGAGTGGTGGTCGCTTACAACTTGGAGAGGGCAGCGTAGAGGTAGGGGCGAAACTTCATGACCGCCCATACAATGGCCAGACATTCTTTTTCTGTTGCCGAATAGTTGGTCTCCGCCCGAGAAAGGTTTCGGCTTGCATACGCGACGACTCTGTCCGCACCGTCTTGCGACTGTACAAGTACAGCTCCAAGACCGACGTTACTAGCGTCTGTATGGACCTTGGTCGCAGCTTCGTCGTCAAAGTGGGCGAGTACCGGCGGCATTTGTAAGCGAAACCTGAGTTATTCGAAGGCAGCCTGGTGCTCCCCAGTCCAATGGAAGGTGACATCATTACCGGTGAGGGAGGTTAACCAGGCCGCGATGTTTGAGAAGTTTTCTATACACCTCCGGTAATAGAAACAAAGGCCTAGAAATCGTCGAAAAGCCTTTTTGTCCGCAGGGGTTGGGAATTTGGTCACCGCTGCTATCTTCTCAGGATCGGGTTTGACACCGGCGTGGCTGACAACATGGCCCAAGGAAAGTAGCTCCTGGTATCCAAAATGACATTTTTCTGCTTTCAGCGTGGGACCGGCTGATCAAATGGCGTGAAGAATGGAAGATAGCCGTCACAAATGTTCCTCAAATGTGGGTGCAAACACGATGGCATCGTCGAGATAAACCAAGCACGTCTGCCACTTCAAGTCAGATAAAACAGTGTCCATCATCCTTTGAAATGTCGCAGGTGTGGAACACAGCCCAAAAGGGAGAACCCTAAACGCATAAAGAACATCTAGTGTTATGAAGGCGGTCTTCTCGCGGTCGCGCTCATCAACGGCGATTTGGCAATACCCACTTTTTAAATCCGTCGATTAAAAGTAACGGGCATGACGAAGCCGGTCGAGGGAGTCGTCGCTCCGCGGCAGCGGGTACTCGTCCTTTTTAGGGGCGAAGCTCCTTAAGGCGGGGGTCTGTCTATCCTCGACGTATGTATGTAGCCACCTCTAGTTTAGTTCTTGGATTGTTTACTAGATGGCGTGGCTACCTCTAGTTTAGTTCTTGGATTGTTTACTAGATGGCGGTACTTGTATATGATGAAAAGGTGCGCTTCGATTGTTTACTAGATGGCTTGGCTACCTCTAGTTTATTTCTTGGATTGTTTACTAGATGGCGGGGAGCGTTGTAATAAAATCCGTTCGCTGTTGGCGCGCGCTCGGAGTCGCCCGATGGATAAGGCTGCAGATTTGCGAGCCCACGAGGCAGAAGCGCTCTGTGAAGCTGCGCGACGCCGCCGCCAAGATCCTGCCGTACGAGAGCGGGAGGCCGAAGCGTGTCGTCTGGCTGCGCGACGACGCCGCCAAGATCCCATCGTTCGAGAACGAGAGGCCCAAGCTTCACGGCAACGGCGTGAGGACCCTGCCGTACGCGAAGCGGCGCGGCTGCGGCGCGAAGAGGATGTTCAAAACGTCAGAGAACGGGAAGCGGCGAGAAAGCGCGCGTATCGGCAGGCAGACCCCGATGCAATGAGAGCTCGTGAGGCGTCTGCAAAACGCATCAGGCGAGCTGAGCCCCAAAGTGCCGACGCGCGGTTTAAGCGAGACTTTCTAGACCTTACGTTCGGACACAGATGTAGTGGGCGAACTTTCACTGAAGAGTCACGGTTTTACCGATGATTTCCCCTCAGGAGCTTCGCCCACTCATCATCATTCACCCCGTGGATATGCTCCGAATTTTTTTGACTTGGTTCAGCTTCCTGTAATCTACGCAGAATCGCAATGTCCCGTCCTTCTTTCTTACCAAAACTACGGGGGACGCCCACGGACTCCGAGATGGCTCTATAACGCCGTCTCGCAACATTTGTTCTACTTGGCCTCGGATGGCGTCGCGCTCCTTGGAAGATACAGGACACGGGCTTTGGCGAATAGGTATCACACCGTCGGCAGTAATGATGCGATGCTTCGTCAGTGGTGTTTGACGCACAGCAGACGATGATGAAAAATAGCTTTAAAAGCTCATTAGCAACTCACGAAGGGCTCGCTGCTCCGCGTGAGGTAAGCTCAAATTGATGTCATGTGTTTCATCGGCGCCAAGAGGCGACTGTGAGGACGAAGTGGTTGAGTGCGCGTGCTTCGCTTGATTTATTGTAATGAAAACATAACTCTTCTTGGCCAATCCCCCTAAGTGGGTATGCGCCATTTTTCGGGCCACCACCACCACCACCATTGTCCTTCAGAGCTCCGGCGCTCGCGCTTGAAACCCTGTGCTCGAGCTATCCCACTAAAGATGCTCCGGCTGCTTGTAGTGACCCGGTCGTCTCGTTCAAGGACCCCGGCTCAGCATCTGCGTGTTTATAGCACGCGACACTGGTGGAGGTTGCAGGGTACGACTACCTCATGCAAAGGACCCCTTCGGCCAGCCCGGAACGGCCTAGCCCTGTCCACACACCTGTCCATCGGGCTAGCCGTCGCAAACGCGGACTGTCTCCAGAGTACGGTCGCCTTGCCTTCACAGCATCTAGACGTCAGGCTCCGGAACCTCAAGTAATGGCGGAAGCATTTAATCCCCAGGTAACTCTCTAACAGCCACGTACTCCGGCCATCTTTCACGGTGAGTTGTTTGAGGACGTCCAGGACTGGCTGGTGCAGTTTGAACGGGTCGCATTGTTCAACCAGTGGGACGCTCTTCAAAAGCTGCGTGAGGTCTATTACGCTCTCGAACATGGTGCAAGGACGTGGTTCGAGAAACGCGAGGCGAGGTTGTGTACGTGGGGAGAATTCCGGCAGGAGCTTCTGGACAGTTTAGCCACCACAGATTGTCGGGACCTTGCACAGCGGCTATTTGAGTCGCGGATCCAGAAACCCAATGAAACCGTGACTATGTTTACGGAGCACATGGCGCGGTTGTTCAAGAGGGCTGACCCTGAAATGTCGGAGCCGAGGAAGCTGCGCTACCTGATGCACGGCGTTAAAGAACAGCTCTTCGCAGGTCTCGTACGAAACCCTCCTCGCACGGTGAAAGACTTCGTCAGAGAGGCAACAGCCATTGAGCGAGGCCTGCAAGAGAGATGCCGGTAGTTCAACCGCGTGAACGGCACTTCGTTCGGTACTGCTGGCGCCCTAACAAGTATGGCCAATGACACAACCCTTCGAGACATCATCCGCTCAATTGTACCAGAAGAGCTGCAATTGAGTGGGATTGGCAGGCTGGAACCTGCGCCTGCCTCGGTTGCTGATGTGGTTCACCAAGAGATGGACAGGCGCTTTCGATCGCGGAGCAGCAGGTACAGCCGTCACAGGCGAGTTATGTAACAGCTCTCCGTCGTCAGCTGCCCATTGCACACACGCCACTGGCGCCCGTGGCGCCTCGAACTGACCCCCGACTCCAGAGAGCAGATTCAGCCACGTTCTCCCGGTCCCAACAACAGAGTTCGTATGGAACGCAGGTGCGCCAAACGGACGTTTGGCGCGATGACAACAACCAGCCACTGTGCTATCATTGTGGCGAAGCAGTCCACGTTTACCGCCGTTGCCCGTACCGTGAAATTGGGCTTCGTGGCTTTTCACCCGCCGCCTCACGACCTCGCTCTGGCCAAAGACCAGTGGAAATCGAAGCTTACCTTGCTGCCAGACAAAGTCCCGCGCCGATCCTCGGACATTCACAGTCACCGTCTAGCGGCTTGTCACCTGACCGTCGAGACCCCCGAGGACCGCCGCGTGGAAGATCCCCTAGCCCTGGGCGGGGAAACTAACCGCCGCAACCTCAGGAGGCAAGGTTGCTGCCGGCAGGCCTTTGCAAGACCTTCGAAAACCAACTACGCCTCCGACCGAAGACACGACCTCGCCGATACCACAAACGATGACGTCGTCGACTGAACACGCAGCGTCCCCAGTAGAACACGCGACCTTGGCGACAGCACCCATTATACCGGTGACGGGAGTCATGACGTCGCCGTCTGACCGCACGGCGAGCAGAATAAGTATCGGTGAAATTGGCAGCGTGGACATTTTAATCTCCATAGACGGGCACCAATTAAATGCTTTAGTCGACACTGGTGCGGACTACTCCGTAATCAGCCAAACACTCGCTGATCGCCCAAGAAAAGTAAAGACACCGTAATTTGTGCTCCAGATTAGATCGGCTGGTGGTCACCTGATGACGCCTGTGGCAAATGTACCGCCAGGATTGGTATCGGCGACTCCAAGTTCGTTGCAAGTTTTGTCGTCCTCCCCGAGTGCTGCAATGATTTAATTCTGGGAGTGGACTTGTTAAGTGAGCACAACGGTGTCATCGACGTTGGGGAACGCTCCATTAAGTTCGCCGAGAGCAATCACCGGCCAGAACATGGAGTACGCCTTGCGCCGTTGCGTGTTCTCGACGATGATGTGAACGTGCCGCCGCGGTCCTGCAGGATAGTTTCTGTGATGTGTGATGTTCGCTGTACCGTCGATGGTATCACCGAGCGTAAGGACGCCCTATTGCTGAATCACGACATCGCAGTTGATCGAGGCGTGCTGCACCTCACCGAGGGCTGTGCGGAATTATTGCTGACCAATTTTGGCAAGGACCTCCGCCCCGTCCGTCCCTAAGGGTGCCACCGTTGCTTACTTCGAGGAAATCGCGGGCAACGACGACTGTTTTGTGTTAGAAGGCGCTGAACCTGGCGAAGGCGCTCCCGATCCTATCCTTGACAATATAAGACAAGTGATTAAAATCAGTTGTGGTGGTGGTGGTGGTAAAAACGTGACTTATCAAGAGCTGTTAAGAAACAGGCAGCGACTAGGAGCACCGGCACACTACTGTCCCCTAGTCCATGGCCAGGAGCCCGTGGGCTGTAGCGGTGAGTTCGGCCAGCAGAATCACACACACTTGAACTTGTTGGTCGGGGCCAAGCAGAGTAGCCTCCCATTGTTCTACCGTGAAGTGGCAAGGACAGAGTAGGGTGAAGGGGGGGGGGGGTTTCTGGGGCACGCGCCCACTATGTGGTGGAGGGAAGCACAAGGCGCGCCGCACCACGTACACACGTGTGGCAGTATCATGTGGGGAATGGATGTGGCACAATGCGGGATGCGGGAAGGTGTTAGTCGGCAGTCAATGCCACTAAACAGACTGCCTGCATATTATAGTGGGAGCGGGACCGGGGAAGAGTATCCGACTAAGCGGTAATGCTGCGTTATTTCCCGATACGTATCCAGGCGATCCCTCCCTCCCGCTCGAGGTGGAGAGGCAGCATACGAGGCATCCCGGCAGCAGAAATCTCGGGCTACCTCGTTAGCAAGCTCCTTACCCGGAAGGGACGAATGGGCCGGAGTCCATATCAGGCGTGGACAATGTGCACCCGGATTGTGTGCAGCCTGCAGTATAAGTGCGGTTATGAGGGATTGGGGGATACACGACCCGTCGCAAAGTTGCGAAGACCCGTCCGCGAGGCGAAGATTATTGCGGTGGCCAGGGTAGCTGTAAGGGCCAGGCAATGGCGACTTCTTGGCCAACTTCAGAGTGAGGCGTGGATACCGAACACGAAGCTACTGAGTCCCCTCGGGAATTGACCACTACGGCTACGTAGGCTGCACGTTCGGGTTATTCTGTTGTGTCGACGTACAGGGTAGCGGGGTGTGAAGAGTGGGCTTTGTGTACGCCCTGGACCAGGCAAAGTGGCATTCTTGATGTTCATATTCCATCGAATGGGGGCTACACTGTAGCGGGATCGCAGAGTCGCTGAAACTGAACCTATATCTGTGCTGTGTAGGAAAAGAGATGCCCAGGTTTGTTAGGATGGAGTGACCCATCGGTGTAGAGGCCAGACGGTGGAGTTGACAAACACGCTGGACTTCAACCAACTCTTCGAGGGTATTGTATGTCCCAGTGTTCAAGCGCTTGTCAGTAGAGGTACAACGAGGGAGACCTATGACCAGCTTGACCGCCTAGCGGATGGTGCATTGGAGGCGTCCAATTTTAGGCTGGGTAAACTTCAGAAAGGGGGTGGCATATGTGCTGCGACTGGTTATAAATGCTTGCACCAAGCGAAGAAGGTTGGCTTTTTGAGACCATGGTTGCGATCGCCTATGCGGGCAATTAGTCTGCCAATATGGTCGGTGTTGTTTTTGAGGCTGCGGATAATTTGAGTGTTAGCCCCATTTTCTTGAATTCGGAGTCTAAAATGCGAATTGAGGGGACTTGCGGAATGGGGTTGCCTTGTAGCATAGCCTGATTATCAGGGGCAAAGGAACTCCGATGGCGACGCTCTGTCGAGTGGTAGAAGAAGAGCTCAGACTTCTACGGTGAGAAACTGAGCCACTGTTCACGGGTGTAAGTGGCGATGAGGTTGGCAGCTTGCTGAAGGCGGTCTTGAATTTTGCCATCGCTGCCCCAAGCTGTCCAAACGGTGATGTCATCCTCGTAGATGCTGTGGTGCACGCCCGGGAGGCATTCAAAGAGGGGAGGGAGCGAACCATGGCCACGTTGAATAGAAAAGAGAAAAGGACTGACCTCTAAAGTGTGCCTTTACTGCCCAACGGCGTGGGGTCTGATTCAAGGCCTTGGACCGAGAGGGATACTGCGCGACCAGTGAGAAAGTTGGCGATGTACTGGTAGGAGCGCGGTCCCACATGAAGTTGGTTAAGCACGGTCAGTACACTTTGATGAGTGACATTATCAAATGCCTTAGTCAAATCGATGCCCATGATGACTTTTGTGTCTTGTGGGAATATAAGGGGGTTATCCAAAATTTGATGCTGAAGCTGAAGCATAACGTCTTGGGCACGCAGTTTAGGACGAAAGTCCAGCATGGTCTAAAGGAACAGACCCTGATCATCCATATAGGCTTGGCGACAGGCCAGGATGACGTGTTCATGTAACTTGCCCAGACAAGAGGTTAGGGAAACGGGTTTGAGATTGGTTAGAACCATTTCCATCCCTGGTTTGGGTATAAGAGATATCTTCGCTATTTTCCAGGAGGCGGGAAGAAGGCCCGACGTCCAAAATATGTTCTTGTAGTCAGTGAGCGCCTGTTATTCGGCTCCAGTGAGGTTCGGAAGAATCCTGTTGCTGATGCCGTCAGGACCCGGGGCTGATCGAACGTTGACACGTGTAAGGGAAGCTTTTACCTCGGCAACCATGATGGGGTGCTCTAAGGTATTTTTGGGGCCGCCGGTGTAATCGGGGAGAGAAATGGAGGCAACGCACGTAATATAGAGCTTCTGAAGCTGTGGAAGACGCTTTTGCGCAGTAGCGACGTCTTGTGGAGGAGGGTGATCATCTCATTTATGGTGTGCTCTCTTTCTTCACCGAATTTAGCAAGCCACGGACAATATTCAGGTCCGCGGAACTTTCATGTTGCCCTCCATGCGGTCGCAAAGGGCATTCTAAGGCTGGTTGGTCAAGGTTGTTGCATGCCTGCTAATGTCCTTGTTCAGCTTAGCCAGGCGGCGATAGAGAGGTAGGTTGTGCTTCTGCCTCTGGAGTCGGCGCAGAAAGCCCTCCTCGGCTTTCCATAAGTGGAGGAGACGAAGAATAAACAGCACCATAGCGAGCTTTTTCAGGGACAGTTTTGGTTGCACCTTCACGTTGTTAGAGGAGTTTGGTAGTCCAAGGATCCAAAACTTCTAAGGTGTAAACCAGTCAACCAGCTTGGGGCAAGGGGTGCTCAGCTGTTTAGGTGCGTCCAGAACGAGGGTTCTGGACGCACCTAATTATGACCAGTGTTGCGCCAGACTGAGTTAGCGATGTTATGTGTGATAGATTAGGAGTGGTGTCTTTCTGGGCGCTGTTGCCTTGTCGAGTGGGGTGTGCTGAGTCCTAGAGGAGGCGCACCCGATGCGAGAGGATCGTAGAGGACACTCCAGAGCCTTTGCGTGACACATGCGGGTACCCTCATTCAGGGTGCGGGGCGTTTGATTCGCCGACAATAAGCACCGGCTGGCCCTGGGCGTGGGCCAGGCCTTTTGCGGGAGTAACGTGAAATTCTGCTACTACTTCACGGCATTATAAATATGCAGTATGTAGAGGCATTGCTGCTTTGTCTTCTTGGGGGCAGTTAAGATTTTGACACAAACATATTCCGGTCCCAAAGCGATCAGGTTTTCTTGGCATGCCGGGATGTTACGTCGCATCAGGGTAGTCACACCTCTCGATGCTGGGGCATCTGTTTCTGTGATTTGGTAGTGAACAGTTCGATAGCCAGTACATTTTCAGGGACCTCTGTCTCTTGCACGGAAATCACGTCAGGCGTTGGGAGGGATCGGTGGTACACATGATTTTAGATGCTGTTAGAGACTCCCTCGCTTCGACCGAAAACCGCGACAATTCCACTGCCACACCCTAAACGGGCAAGGAGGCCGAGGGGGTAGCCGGGGAGGTTGAGACTGCAGAAGAATCGCCATTATTAACGGAAACTGAGGCGACTGGAATGCGAGTGTATGGAATGTGAAGCGTAGGGCCTGGGGCTCCAGTTTTGGTGCGGAGATGTGTGTCTTTTGGAAGGACATTGGCTAACGCTAACTGCGTGTTCAGGGTGGCAATCATATTTTGGGTGGTGGCAACGGATATTTTAATGTTTATGAATGGACTAGTAAGCGCCGTAAGCTCCTTACAACGTGCAATGTTGGCAGTATCGAATTTTTCCTCAAGAGCCTGAAGATCGGAAACCGTTGAGTAGGTTTCAGTGGTGGTGTCACCAGATCGACGTTTAGGGGAGGGGGTAGCGGAGGGTATGCTGAGATGCGCTTATTACACAGGGAGCAGTGAGTTGAGTGGAGCATTGGGAGGGTGGAGGAGTACGGATAGCCTGTTGCAAAACGTAGATGAATAACTTGGGAGTCTTGGTAGGGAGCCAGTACTTTCACGGTTGTGGTGCGGGTCGTCCTTGCGATTGCGGCTTCGGCTGCGGGCCCTCCGTTGCTGTCGCTGTCGGAGAACGAAGGGTGTGCTGTGCTGGCCGACTGCATCTCCCATTGGATGATCTAGGCCACAGAGTGCGCACTTGATGATGCACTGATGTTCTTCCCTGGGGTTGGTCAGGCCGCAGGCAGCGCAGTGAGCTCTCTAAGCATATGTAAACACATCGGCTCGATGGACCAGCTTGCCACAGGCCGAGCATACAGGCCGTGCGTAAAATTTACAAACAAATGCACCAAACAGGGAGACATACATTCAAAGAATATTACTTCACACAGTATCACAAACCAGTGTTTAATTCATTGTTCACGTTGTGAGCACACTGAGAAAACACGAAGAAAATGACCGAAAGAAAGACACAAAACGTAGAAAGAAAAGAGAGAAAACAAAAAGGGAAAAAAGAGCGTTTGACGCAAATAATAAATACTTTAAAGCGCAGAAATACCGATGAGAAAACGCATAACTATACAGCTTACCAATACTCATTACTTTATCAACAAAAAAAACAAAAACAAAATTTTAAGCAGAATAAATATCACAGCATTCACTTAACGCAACATCAGTACGAAATCAGCAAAGGTGTGCACAGTAAACAGAAAATAATTGATTTCGGGATAAAAAATACCAGGCAATTTTTAGTAGTTATTTCAGCAATATAAACGAAGTAGACGCTAAAAGTAGGAAATGATAAGGTTAATTTGATTGATACCGGTAGCTCATTTAATAATTTATTTGCACTGTATTCAACAGTTAATTTTCCATAGCTGGTGCGTATTTTGGGGAGCAAGAAGTTGTGTTGAAGCGCAAAACCTGGTTAACTGGGGTTCTAAAGGGACGTCCTGCCTAGAAGTTATATAAAGCTGGAATTATTTACAACATGATGGGCCAAAATTCCGAGATTGTACTTTAAAAGACAGAGTAACGGCAGGATATTAGACTGTGTGTAATGGGGGGTAACATGAGCATTTCCGAGATTGCACTTTAAAAGATGAGTTTGTACTTTAAAAGACCATAATTCCAAGATTTCACTTTAAAATACTGAATAACGGCAGGAAATTAACTGTCTGTAAAGGGGGGTAACATGAGCATCATAGGGGCTGTGTGTAATGACACGAATAGCTTGATTTTGAACGTGTTGAATGAGCCGAGATGAGAACTATAGGTAAGTCCCAAAGATGATATCCAGTAGTTTATATGACTATAGATAAAAGAATAGTACATTGTAATTATGTAAAAGTGCTAAAGTATGAACGTGCTTTTAGGAGTAATATGATGCCATACTCAGTCTTTTTAGCTAATAAATAATTGTGAATATCGAATTTAAGAAAATTATCCTGTTTATAACCAAAGAAAATGCAAGGGCTACTGGATAAAATGGAGTCACAAAAATTGTAAATCGGTAGCATAGTACTTGTTTCCCTCAGCTTTGAGCTAAACATCATTAACATTATTGCGAAGTGGTTATCATTACACGACTCTACTATTTGCTTCAGGTCATAATATAATTGTTCAGTTATCAAGTTGAGTTGCTTGATCGCGGAAAAGAAATCTGTACCATCGGCGTATAAAAGGCAGTAAGTTGTTGTACTAAAGCGAGTTGGAAGGTCGCTAATCTATAGCGAAAATAAAAAAAGTCCAAGAATTGAACCTTGCAGGACACTGAAGTTAATTGTTTTTCTAGTAGAATTTACTCGCGATATATTTACCGTTTGCTCGCGATCCCTTAAGTAAATTTCAATTGGCTTTAATGCTGCGCCTACAATTTCATATTAACTAGGTTTACTGAATAAGATATCGTGATTAATACAGTCAAATGTTTTAGTGAAATTATAAATACCCGCTGCAGAGCACGAGGTCGCTGGTTCAATTCCTGGCCACGGCAGCCGCTTTTCTGATGGAGACGAAAGGCAAAAACGCCCGTGTGTACGAGATTTCGGCGAGTGTTAAAAATGCCCAGGTGGTCAAAACTAATCCGGAGCCCTTCACTACGGCGCGCCTCATCGCCTGCGTTGCGTCGGCCCGTTAAACCGTACAATAAAAAAAAATCACTAAATACCGAGCCCACATATTCCCCTTCGTCAATTTGTTTTTTAATTTTATGTGATAGAGTGATTAAAGCAAGGTTAGTAGAATAACCACGAGGAAAACCCAATTTTCTTGGAGTGAGAAAATGAAAGTTTAGAAAATTAGAAAATTTATACACAGCCATATTTCATTTAGTTTTTCTACCACCTTACTGAAAAAGGGCATATTTGAAATTGGACGGTAGTTGGTTAATTTTAGCTTCACTGGTTAATTATTTTAGTTAATATATTTTAGCTCCAAAGGAATATCTTCCGTTTTAAAGACTAAGTTGACAATAAAATACATTATTTTTACATAATGTATAAAGTAAGATATTTGTTTGTAATGTAATGTGTTTTCTTTAATGCAGCTTGCATGAATGTTTGGTCACTGGGACGGGCATTTTTCAGATTAAGACGAGTTCCCCGCACTTCACCAGCGTTTGTCGGAAAAAGAAAAAAAAATGACTGTGACAGGCGGCGCTGGTTATTTGGGGGCTGCGTGGCAATAACAGAGGGCGGCCGAGAGAAATACGAACTAAAAGAATTAGCTGTGTGGACTGGGCCACAGAATCACAAATATACAGAATCTACATGCTACCGGACTGATTGGAATAAGAGATTTTATTGCGTCTGGTACTATCTTATTAGTCTGTGCCAAAGTTTGTAGGGTTTCTCCATAGTGACAATAAATTATTCTGTGGGATCAGCATAGACACCCTCATAAAAAAAACTGCCGGACTCTCAGCGATTCGTTACCATGGCCAGTTTTATTCATGACAACTATTGCGCCTCCTTCATCTGCTGGCTTAATGATGATTTCAGGATGTGTCGCTAACAACTTGAGCGCGTTGCTTTCATCCACCGCAAGGTCCTTACCATATGGAGACCGCGTTTTGTAGGCGTCAAGAATGTCCCGCGTGAGTGCCGATATATACATGTCTAGATGCTAGTCATTGTGTGTCCCGGAGCTCAGTGCTTATCAGAGGGTAAATGGTCGTGCGTTTCCTTAAGGCTGGGGCGACCATAAAAATGCTCTTGCAGTGTAAATTCTAGCAAAAGTTGTCCAGGTCCTAAAAAGAGAAAATTCGCTAAAACCACCCGTGGCCGGGCAAAAATTTAGGCTACGAGATAACAGACTCGATTCAGCAGGAGAGAGGATAGCGAAAGACAAATTTACAATGCAAGAATTTTGAGGACTAGCTGATTGCAGTATTGGCTCTCATTCTTCGCTGACTCCAACGTCTAACCGCTATTTAGCCCCAGCAGGCTGCAAAATTCTATTGCGGTAAAAGTTCATGAATTTGACTGAACCGATTTCATTACTTGTTTAAGGTCGCATTTCTGTACTTAAGCTATTACTAGTGAGGTCTGTTCGGATGACATCCTTATCGGTTTTTCAGTGTTCCGGAACGTGTTTTGGAAGACTCATAGTGATCAATAAGAATTCATGCGACTTGAAGTGAAGCAATTTTTAAAAAAACTATCCCATCGAACAATGTGACGCGCGGACTTTTCCGACGTAGCTGCTTTTGACAAATTTTTACGCTCTTAGGAGCGTTAGATTCTTCGACGTAACTTTTTTGGTAGGAGGCATGCATCAGGGAACGAATGCGTTTGTCGGCTATTTTTCTTAAATTGAGAAATGTTTTAGCGACTAGCCCGCAAACGTCACCGCTTGATGCCGGCCTGGGTTGCCGCTTTTGTGATGAATGTTTCGTGATGACGGTGTGCTTTGGGTCACACAATAAACCGGACCAAGGGAGCGGGGCGCAAAAACTATCGGCATGACGCCTTCAGGCCCAGCGCCTGCTGTCAATATAGCTAATGGCACATGCGTGTTCCAGCCCAGTCACTTCATGTCAGTTTTCTCGATTTCGGCCGTAGCGCTTCGTTTCTCTTGAATGTGGCGCCCGGTGGCGCTGTGCGCGGGGCTCCGTGCGAGCGGCGCGATTTTTCACGACCGGACTACAGGAGCAGCGAGCGCGCGCACGCGCCCGCCGCTCCCCCAGCCCGGCCGTGGATTTTGGTGGGCGACCGACAGTTTTCTGTACAGCCAATAAGATGGCAATAAAAAGAGCAACCGACAACATATCGCAAAAATAAGCGCCTCCGTTGCGCACGTAAGCGCATGCCACACGCTATCGGCCACGGGTAACGCGCCGCCGGGTGCCACATTCAAGAGAAACAAAGCGCTGCGGGCGAGAAAGAGAAAACTGACGTTCATTGACTGGACTTGGAGTTCCTGTATATCTCGTAGCGCAAGCACAGAACAGGGGCGCAAGAGCTGCGCGTCTGATTGCCACATGCCAAGGGTTCCAGTTTGACAGGAAAGACCGCTTTCAGTTCTGTGCACAAGACCCCGCATTCATCAGTTCTGCTCAACTGACCAGCGGTGGTTGTGGAAGCGGTGGCAGCGGCGACCGCTCAGCTGATAAGCAGCCGACTATCGTGCGCCGGTGTTTGTCTGCGGCAATCCTCGTCACTCCTCCTCGCCGCTGCATCTGACGCGGCGGCCCGGCAGCAGCTTCTACATATGTGACGGCTGGATTTCGCGCACGACCTAGAACTCAAGATGGCGGATGGACGCGCAACTCCGCTTCCCTAAGGGAGCTGTATACAGGAACTCTAACTGGACTGGACCACGCTTGTGCCTCAGCTATCTTCACAGCAGGTGCTCGGCCGGAAAGGGTCACGATGATATTTATTGCGAGGCGCTCCCTTGTTCACGTTTATTTTGTGACCGACAGTACTTGCGAAAGTGGAATCTGGGGGCATCAGCTGGACGTGGCGGAGGGAGCGCTGGAAACAGGTATTCTTGGGAGCGTCACACGTGTGTGAACGCTTGAACCACAGGCCGACCAAGGTAAATGTAACTTGTAGCGAAGCTTCTGTAGAAGCCCATACGTTCAGCATCGCCTCAGTTATCCAGAAACTCCTTTGCGAGGCCGCGACGACGACGATGCCCCGCGCAGTCTTTCACTGCACTATCACCCCTTTTCACGTACTTTCAAACTGATTTTTAGCAATAGTCCCGCTCTGGCCGGCGGTGACAAGTTTTAGCTGCTGCGGTGTATATATACACCGTGGGCTGCTTGTCGACCCTGCAGGTAGATGCTTGCCGCGGTCACGCGTGTAGGCGGTGTTGTGCCCGCAGAGACGGTCCGTGTTTTTAAGCGTTATTCATGCCTTGTAAACGATGCGCTATATCTACAAACTCAGCATAGCTCGTGTAACTAATGGCGACGATCTACATTCATACGTGCCACTGGTGCAGGACGACTACGACATGCCGCTGGTGCATACGCCATGCCGCCAGTGCAGGAACGGCGCCCGCAACCGCGTTTCCCCCAAAGCCGGGAACGCTGATTGGCTGCAGCATTTAACGGGGCCCACCAATTGCGCAGCCGTACTGTTCAGAGCTTCGTGTGTCGCAGTGTGCCTCACAAGCACTCAGTCGCACGTCAGAGCACGGCAGTGTAGCGGCAAGGAAGCGGTAGGTGAGCAATCAACGAAAGAAATGATCTTTGCTGCGTGTTTGTGCGGCCCCTGCTTTAGGCAGAGGTGTAATATTTGGTATACATTGCCGTGAAGAGGTACTCTAGCGATTGCGCTATTGACATGGTGACCTTCAGAAGCCTATTTAGGGCCCTTTAAGTATAGGTCAAGGGTATATATTACTTGCTCGATTTCAGTGCTTCAGTTCTAAGAGGAGAAATAACGCATTCTCAAGTTATAATCAAGACATTTCAATTTTATTGCAGGATAAACATAAAACAACTTTACACACTGTTCATAATCAGCACGTATACAAGTGAGCACAAACTGTTCGTGGGCACTACGTGCATTATGATTTTCTACACGCGCCGAAAAATTGAATTTACCCGTAACACGTAGCATTAGGAGCAATGAAAGCCTCACGTGTAGAACTACTTCGAAACAAGAAAAAACCGGGCACTGCATTTTGTCGCAGAAAACCAGGCCACAGGAACGGCGATTCATGAAAGTGCAGCGAGCACACCGCTCTGAACCGCAGCTGTCCCTGCGTGTTATCAAGAACACATGGGTTTCTACAGAACTTCACCCAAAATGGAGTGTTCCCTGGATGGAGTGTTTAGGCTAGTGTCGCAACAGATAAGTAAAAAAATGGATCAATGCAAAAGAAAGCTACGGAAGTAGGTAAAAACATATAGCCGGAACGATCTGGCTGCAGGACAGCACGGAGCAGCACAACACAGTACTGCAATGTAAATATTGCATGTGCATACAGGCGCGGAAAGCAACAATCCATACTTGTGTTGTAATGCCAAAGAGAAGTAACTGAGATGGACAAATAAAGCGAATCGTTTGCAACCAAGTGGCGCACAATATTTGCGCTAGTTAAATACGCTGAGAAGTCCTAGAGTAATTGACATCACTTGCTCTGAGCCAACCTGACGTAAAATCAAAAGATAATTGGGACATAACAAAGCTTTGGACCCATATTTTTCGAAGCACCACCATGTCTCCTCACAACAACCTCCCGTGCACGCATTATCAGTACTATAGATTCGCGTTACCGGTGGAAATGAGAGAAAATGATGCACTGAAACGCCAGGCGTACAGGAGGTGCTGTGGCAACCTTGTACATCACATCGTTTCCGTAGGTACCGAAGAAAGCGCTCTATACACCGTTGGCAGCATTGTGCCGTAGGACACCGTGCTACTAAACATGTTCACCTACAATACAACGGACCTCGCAACTCTACGCGCAGCAAAAAGTAAGTCCACACCAACTTAACAAGAAAAAACGGCTGCAAAGGCGAACCACAAAATCTCGTAAGGGGCGTTTCCTAGCAAACGAACATTAGGCGCGCCTTTACGAACTCCACAAGGACCATATCACAGAGCAATGACAGGTGCCGTTCTTTAGAGGATGCACATAAAAGTTTTTTTTTTTATTTATTTGTCTTGTACCCACAGTGCCTTTCAGGCATTACAGCGACCAACATTTTCATAAGTTCTTTGCACACTGTAGCTAAATATATGTGATTCAGAAATAAACGTAGTTCATAAAATATCAATATTGATATAATGTTAGGTAAAACTTGGTGTTTTGTTATTAGTGTTTGTTCCCTTCTCACGTAGCCGTACTTCAATTGTCACAGCCATAACAACCACCCCCCCCCCACATTTTTCCCTCCATGACTCCCCATGTTGATTTCGCTGGTAATGGGTTCTCGACCGCTTTTCAACCGAAGTTTCGCTGCCATTATTTACCTTGGCCATACGATTGCTCTGCCGGGCTGCCAGTCGGATGCGTAGGTGAAGACAGGGTGGCCGCAGATGAGTCTGAGTTGCTGGCGCGTGTCGAATAATGGGTCCCAGGGCCGCCTGGTGCAGATTGTGGGTGTGAACTCAAGCATTCCAGTGGGTGGATTATCGTTCGTTGGGGATGACTCGGTAGACAACGCCGTTTCTGCAGCATGACCAGTGTTGGGTTAGGCGGTGCGTGGGCAACCTGGCAGGCATTACATGAAATGGGGCGTTTCATGGGATAGGTTTCCTGATCATCATCATTTAATAAATCCTCAAGGGCCCTTTGCGGGGTATTACATAACGGGGGAGCAAGTACAAAAATCCCACAGCAGGTGATGGTCAATGGTGCAAGGCGTAGAAGTGAGGCAGATTCATAATGAAATGACAGCAACAATGCAAATATAATACAAATATACATAAAGGAACCTTAGTAATAAAAGAAAGGTTAATATGAACCATTGATTGGCGACAAGAACCAACCAATCCTACACATGTCCCCACCTGCGGTCACGTGACCCAACCCTCTCTCTCACGCACTCATAGTATGTTTCCCCGCGCACGTTATTGCAACCCACAAGCAAAAGAACGGAAAGTTGGGCTAGTTGGTATGTGTTCATCGTGGTGGAATACAGAAGCGCTCAAAAAAAACAAGGACGAAGGAAGAAGTGGACAACACGGCGCTTACTCGCAACTACTCGTTTATTGAAAAACATACAAATATATACCATCCAGAGTACACGTGGTCGGATTCCCTCCCCCATTATTCACTCCCCCAATCTTGTTCTGATAGAGTGTCCACAAGTTTTCATAATCAATTAGATAGACTAAACAAGGCTGGTTTTCAAGAGTCGGTCGTGCGGAAGGTTGTTCTGAAGTAATTAAAGTGTGTGAAGTCTAATTGGGCGGCCAAGGAAAAGGACAGCGAAAAACAGCCCACAAAACAGGCAGTCATTCCCTACGTGCATAAGTTGGCGCATGGGTTAAAGAATGTTGCCAATAGGTTTGATGTTAGAGTGGTTTTCTCGGCTCCGAATAAACTGAAAGGTGTGTGTAGCAAAGTAGATAGGTTATTAACAAATAGTAAAAAATGCACAAGAAAACGAAATTGCGGAGTAGAGCACAACCCCCCCCCCCTTTGTTCGTTGTGCAACGTGTGTTGTTTATTGCCTACCGTTGAATTGTGGCCATATCTACGTGGGCCAGACTGGGCGATGCTTGAATATACGCCTGCAAGAGCATCGAAGTTCTGTTAAGTCGAAGGATGGCTCTAACTTGGCGAAACACTGTTCTGCGTGTGGATGTACACCGATTTTTTGCGAGGCTTCAGTTTTATCAAAATTTTGGCACAAAACCACGAGAGAAGTTATTGAATCATTCCACATTAAAAGGTGTGGGAAACGCTGTGTCAGCGCCCCCTCCCTCAATTTGACCGACAAGGAATACTCATATCTGTGTCACACGTTGCGGAACTAATGCTTTGGTCTATCTAAGGTTGTGGCGCTGTTTTCAGGGTTTGCGTACTTTACGTTTGGCGTGTGTTGTATCTTATATTTTTTTCTGCCGCATGTGCCTCGACCGCTGTTATGTCTTGTAATGGTGTGTATAATGGGGGAGGGAATCCGACCACGTGTACTCTGGATGGTATATATTTGTATGTTTTTCAATAAACGAGTAGTTGCGAGTAAGCGCCGTGTTGTCCACTTCCTCCTTCGTCCTTGTTTTTTTGAGCGCTTCTGTATTCCACCACGATGAACGACAAGCAAATACAAGACATCTGCCACCTCAAGCCACTGGCTGCGCGGAGTGGTCAAACCATTATGCCAAGCGGGCAGCACATACACAAAGCCAAAGACGAACGCTTAGCGCAGTCTTTGCTCGGCTAACATCTTAGTGTCCTCGCCTTGCCGCTCCGAATTTGTCCTCACCAGACTGAGGAACACCGCTGTCTGCCGCCAGACTCGTGGGAAGAGCTGCTCCAAACCGAGGCGAGCATTGTCGAGGTGAATGACCCATAAACGTACAGCACCTACGCCGGCTTCGCAAATCCTCAAATTCTACGCCGCGCGCCTTTGCGAGACCAAGAGACAGCATACCCTCTCTTCCCGTCAGCTCGTCAGCCTTTCATGACGAACGACCGCATACCAACGGAACAGAGGTACTCGAGAACGTCGGAACGTCGGACGGGGTATAAGAACACTACGCCCTCGTCAAGCCAGCAAGCAAGTCCCACTCCTGCCATCCGCCGACAACAATGTCTTCAGCCGGAATTTGGACTACTTCCGAATAAAGTGAAGAAAGACGTCGTGACCACCACCGCGATCAACGCAGGCACCATGACCATCGCTCCCAGTCCTGCCCTCGTTCTTCAGCAACCCAGGGAGCCCCTATGATTTTGTAGCAGCATCAACGCAGCGAAGACGACAAAGCACCACTCTGGGGCTCACTGCGCGAGCCTCGTGCATCGAGCAGTCGGTGCTCCCGGGAGCTCTGAGCGTTCGGCCAGGCATAGCTGCCGCTTGCCCGTCAGCTGCTGACGTGCTCCTAATATATGTGTTCTGTGGCTCGGCATTTGTGTTCTGTGGCTCTGCATATGAGAGCCATGGATCATCCTCCGCCGCTCAGGGGGACGTGGCTGTACTTTCTCTGAAGCTTCCCCAGTACTGGCCTGCGGACCCACAGCCCTGGCTGGCCCAGGTAAACAGCCAATTCGCCGTTGCTCGCATCACGTCGCAGAGCCAGAAATTCAATCACCTCGTGTCTGTGCTGCCTTCTGAGATTGTAACCGAGCTTCGCGAAATGATTGTTTCACCGCCGGCTGCCGCCCCGTTTGACACCCTGACGAGTGAACTCATCCAGCGGAGGACAATGTCGGAACAGCGATGGTTGCAGCTTCTACAATGTGAAGAACTCGGTGATCGCAAACCCTCGCAGCTAATGCGTTGCCTTCAACAGGTCTTTGGAGAAAAGGAAGCCACGTTCAACCTAGCGTTGTTTCGAGAACTTTTTCTTCAACGCCTGCCCACCTCCGTCCTCATGGGGCTGGCCACCGCGAGAGGTATATCCATTCTCAGCTGGCCCAACTTGCCGACTCCGTCATGGATGTTTCCACTCCTGTCGAACATCTGGTGTTCTCCTGATCACTCCCAGATCGTTCCGGGACCACTAAAGCAGCACCCACAACGCCGTCCGCACCTGCGCTGCAGAGCCTGCGTAAGGAATTCCGTGTGGAGATCTCCAAGCTATCAGATCAGATCGCCGCTCTCTCAGCTCAGCGCGAACACTCTCCCTCACATGGCCGCTCCTTCTCGGGCCGCCGTTCACCGTCGCCTTCAAGGCAAGGCGTATACTGGTGTCAATGCAACTTTGGAAAAGCAGCGCGGAAGTGCACAACCCCCTGCATTTTTTAGGGAAACTCTCCGGCACACCACTAAAGGTGGTGAGTGGTGTCGGTTGCAAAGTAAGCCGCTTGTTTTTTGTGACGGCCAAAACCACCGGACTGGGTTTCCTTGTCGACACAGGTGCTGAGGTCAGTTAATTACCGTCCTCAGCCATGTTTCACAAGTGGAGGCAAACCACAAGCAGCTTACAAGCCGCCAACAAGACTGCCATTGCAACCTACGGTGAACAATCGCTGTCACTCCAAATTGACCTCCGGAGAACATTTCGATGAATTTTTCTTATCGCTGAGGAGGCCTACCCCATTCTTGGCGCAGGCTTCTTGCGTCACTACACCTTGTTAGTTGACATGCACGCAAGCGCCTCATTGATGCTACAACGCACCAATCTGTGCTTGGTATGGCATCGAAGGAACCGCTCTTGGCGGTCGCAAGCACCTCGTCGAAGTCGGTCTATGACAAGCTTCTTGAGGAATTCCCGTCCCTTTGCGACGTGCCAACTTCCTCCAACTAGTCCGACATGACGTCACTCATCACATTGCCACTACGGGCCCTCCCATTCACGCTTACCGCCTGATTGCTACAAGATCGCACGTGACGAGTTCGAACACATGCTTGAGCTCGGAATAGTTCGACCGTCGTTGAGCCCTTACGCATCTTCGCTGCACATGGTTCCAAAGCCGTCACCTGGAGACTGGCGTTCCTGCGGAGACTACCGATTGCTCAACAACGCTACTGTTCCTTATCGTTACCCGCTTCCGCACATTGCAGACTTCTCAGCACCACTGCATGGGGCGACGATTTTCTCTAAGATCGACCTTGTTAAGTCCTACCACCAGATTCTAATGGAGCCGGCAGATATTCCGAAGACGGCAATCATCACGCCGTTCAGACTTTTTGAGTACGTGCGCATGCCTGTGGGCCTTCGCAACGCTGCAGAAACTTTCCAACGGTTCATTGACGCCGTGAACCGAGGGTTCCCTTTCTGCTTCGCCTACATCGATGACTTGCTTGTGTTCAGTAGCGACGCGGACAGCACATCCAGCACCTTCGCCAACTCTTCAATTGCCTTGCCGAATACGGCCTTATTGACAATAGAGCCAAGTGCGAGTTCGGTGCTCACGAGCTGGACTTCCTCGGCCACCCTGTAGACAAGAATGGCATTCGCCCCTTGCCTTCAAAAGTACAGGCCATAGAAGACTTTCTGCAGCCATCTTGCATACGCAAATTCCGCGAGTTCTTTGGCCTCCTAAATTTTTATCGCCGTTTCATCCCGAACTGCGCCGCTTTCCTCCCCCACTGACAGACATGCTCATGGGAAACAAACCAAAACCATCTCCACTCACTTGGTCTCCAGAAGCACTAACCGCTTTCAAGAATGTCAACACCAAGCTGTCCCAGGCAACCCTTCTCGTTCATCCGAGGCCGGGAGTTCCGCTTTGCCTAATGACCGATGCATCTGACGCAGCAGTCGGAGCGGTCATGCAACAGTTTGTGGACAATGCCTGGCAACCCCTTGCTTTCTGTTCCCGCAAGTTGTCACCCGTGGAGTCATGCTACAGCACTTCCGGAAGAGAACTCCTTGCAATGTACATGGCAGTACGTCACTTCAGGCACTTCTTAGAGGGTTTAGAGTTCCATATCCAGACAGACCACAAACCTCTGACCTTCGCCATCCGGTCGAACTCCACCAAAGTTTCACCCTGTGAAACCCGCCACCTGTCTTGTCGAGGAATTCACAATGAACATACGGCACGTGCAAGAGCAGGACAACGCAGCCGCGGATGAACTCTCATGTGTCGCCGCAATGTCTAGTTCCAACAACTCGGCTGACATGAGACTTCACCGCACTCGAATTAGCGCAACAAGATGACGCCGAAATAATAGCCCTTCGAAAAAAACCCGGCGCCCTGCACCTGTCTGAAGTACCCATCCCATCGTGTGCTGTCCCGGTGCTTTGCGATGTTTCCACGCACACCCCGCGTCCACTCGTCCGGCGAAAACCGACACATTCTTTTCGATGCCTTCCACAGACTATCGCACCCTGGAATATGAGCCAAGCAACATCTGCTGACGCAGCGTTTTGTTTGGCAGGGCATCAAAAAGGACGTACGCGAGTGGACGCGCTGCTGTCTCGTATGCCAGCAGTCAAGGGTTAACTTGCGTGGATCGGTTCACGCATTGGCCCGAGGCGTTCACTCTTCCCGACATCCGTAGTGAAACCATCGCCAACGCCTTCGTTGACGGCTGGGTTTCCCGCTAATGGTGTTCCATCAACTATCACCACCGACCGAGGTCGCCAGTTCAAGTCGGCACTTTTCAAGAACCTTCTGCCCCTTCTTAGCACTTCCCGCATTCCGACCACAGCGTACCACCCCATTGCCAACGGGCTTGTTGAGCGTTTTCACCGCTCCCTGAAGACTGCACTCAGGGAATAGCCGGACGCTACCCATTGGTCTACCTCCCTTCCGTTGGTTCTGCTGAGTCTTCGGACTACTTTGAAGCAGGATCTACACTGCACGCCCACAGAGATGGTCGTTGGTGCGTCGCGCCTCCTGCAGGGAGAGTTTTTCACTGATTCCGAATCATCACCGTGCCCTGATCTCATCGACTACGAGACCAAACTACGCGGATGCCCATGTTCCTAGAGAGCTGACAACGTAACCCTACGTTTTTGTCCGCCGTGACGCCGTGCGCAAACCACTTCAGCGCCCATATGATGGACCCTACCGCGTCATCCACCATGCTGATAAGCATTTCACCGTGAATTTTGATGGCAGACACGACACTACTTCTGTTGATCACCTCAAACCAGCGTTCATTGAAGAGCCGCTCTCTACAAAACAAAACGAATCCACAATACTAAGTGCGGATCACCCTGCCCAGCCTCCCCAGTCGCAACAGACAACAAAACCCGCACGACGACCTCCAAAAGTATCCTTCCGGATTACCCCACGGCTCCGCCACTAGAGGGGGGGGTCTCCTAAAGCAGCATCAACGCAGCGAAGATGACGAAGCACCACTCTGGGATTCACTGCGCGAGCCTCGTGGCGCGAGCAGTCAGTGCTCCAGGGAACTCTGAGCGTTCGACCAGGCATAGCTGCCGCTGGCAAGTCAGCTGCTGACGTGTTCCTAATATATGTGTTCGGTTGCTCGGCGTTTTTATTTCCTCGTCTTGCCACAATCTCATGGGTCACCTTCGGAGGACCCCGAAGACTGGTTGGAGCAAGTCGAACGGGTCAGGCTGTTCAATCGATTTGACGACGCGGAGACACTAAGGCAAGTGTACATCTTCCTTGAGGACTCAGCACGGATCTGGTTCGAAAATTATGAGTGCTCCCTAGAGTGTAAGAATGTTTTCCGAACGCAATTTTTAACGACATTCACCACGGTTGTGCGAGATGAGTGGGCCGAAGTATTGCTGCAGACGCGGGCACAACACCCTAAGGAAAGTCTTGCTGTGTTCGTCGAAGAGATGAAGAGGCTCTTCAGGCGTGCTGACCCTTGCATTGCGGAAGAAAAGAAGTTACGCTTCTGAATGCGCGGTATGTAGGAGGAAGTGTTTGCTGGACTTGTCCGCAACCCGCCCAAAACCGTCGCCAAATTTGTGACCGAAGCCAGCACAATTGACAAGGCTTTTGAAATGCGTGCTAAGCAGTATAACCGCAACTTTGTTGGCGCGGCCAATGAGAACTACGTCGACAGCATGTAGATTCAGTTCGACCACTCTTGACATGTCGTAGACGCTCGAGTCACGGCCGGGGTGTTCGAAGGAAGGTTCCCTTCACCCCCAGTAGTCCGAGTGGCGCTGGCTACCACCCCCAAGCACCCCAATACCCAAAAAAGTGGAGGGGAAAATGCCTCTCCGGTAGCGTAGTGGTTATCGCACCAGACCGGTATTCTGGAGGTCGTAGGTTCGGATCCCACCTGGCGGGCATTTTTTCTCCACTTTCTTTCTTTCTTTCCAAATTCTTTATCTGTTTCAATGTCCTACTACATCCTCCCCTTTGCTTTCCGAGGATTTTCTGACTGCAAACTCTATTTCTGTCTTATTTTTAACGAGCCCCTCATTTCACATTTTCATTCGCTACATGCATAGCGAGGGCCTCTGTTCTGGCAGACTTGGTGCCATAGGAAGCTTAAGAGGGTTCAACGCTGGTCGACTACTCTTGACATGTCGTAGACGCTCGAGTAACGGCCAGGGGGTTCAAAAGAAGGTCTTGTTCACCCCGAGTAATCCGAGTGGTGCTGGCTACCACCCCCAAGCACAGGAAACAAAAATACATGAAAATAAATACCTCAAAAAGTGGAGGGGAAAATCGCCCCGCCGGTAGCGTAGTGGTTATCGCACCAGACCGGTATTCTGGAGGTCGTAGGTTCGGATCCCACCTGGCGGGCATTTTTTCTCCACTTTCTTTCTTTCTTTCCAAATTATTTATCGGTTTCAATGTCCTACCACATCCTCCCCTTTGCTTTCCGGGGGTTTCCTGACTGCAAACCCTATTTCTGTTTTATTTTCAACAAGCCCCTCATTTCCCATTCTGGTTCACTACATGCATAGCGAGGGCCTGTCTGCTGGCAGTCTTGGTGCCACAGGAAGCTTAAGAGGGTTTAACGCTGGTCGGCCACTCTTGACATGTCGTAGACGCTCCAGTCATGGCGAGGGGGTTCAAAAGAGGGTCCTTCACCCCGAGACGTCCCAGTGGCGCTGGCTACCATCCCCAAGCACAGGAAACAAAAATACTTCAAATAAATACCCCAGAAAGTCGAGAGGAAAATCGCCCCGCCGCTAGCATAGTGGTTACCTCACCACACCGGTATTCTGGAGGTCTTGGGTTCGGATCCCACCTGGCGGGTATTTTTTCTACACTTTCTTTTTTTCCAGATTCTTTATCTGTTTCAATGTCCTACCACATCCTCCCCTTTGCTTTCCGAGGATTTCCTGACTGCAAAATCTATTTCTGTCTTATTTTCAACGAGCCCCTCATTTCCCATTCTGATTCGCTACATGCATAGCGAGGGCCTCTGTTCTGGCAGTCTTAGTGCCATAGGAAGCTTAAGAGGGTTTAACGCTGGTCGACCACTCTTGACATGTCGTAGACGCTCGAGTCAAGGCACGGGGGTTCAAAAGAAGCTCCCCTTCACCCCGAGTAGTCCGAGTGGCGCTGGGTACCACCGCCAAGCACAGGAAACAAAAATACCCTAAAATAAATACCCCAAAAAGTGGAGCCGAAAATCGCCCCACCAGTAGCGTAGTGGTTATCGCACCAGACCGGTATTCTTGATGTCGTGGGTTCGGATCCCACATGGCGCGCATTTTTTATCCACTTTCTTTCTCTCCAAATTATTTTTCTGTTTGAATGTCCTACCACATGCTCCCCTTTGCTTTCTGAGGATTTCCTGACTGCAAACTCTATTTCTGTCTTATATATATATCATCACAACAAATCCCTCAACATTAATACCCGAGGAAGTGGAGGGGAAAAACAGCCCCGCCGGTAGCTTAGTGATCATCGCACCAGACGCATATTCTGGAGGTCGCGTCTTCGCATCTCGCCCGGCGGGCATTTTTTCTCCACTTTCTTTCTTCCAGAAATTCTATATCCGTTTCAATAAACTTCCGCATCCTCCCCTTTCTTTCTTTGGCATTCTTAACTGCCAATCCTTATTTCTGTAATATTTTCAACGAGCCCCTCATTTTCCGTTCAGATTCGCTACATGCATAGCGAGGGTCTCTGATCTGACATTCTTGGTGCCGAGGTAGCTTAAGAGGGCTCAACGCTGATCGACCACTATCGAAATGTCATAGGCGCTCAAGTAACGTTCTGGGGGTAAAAAAGAAGGTCCAATTCACCCCGAGTAGTCGGAGTGGCACTGGCTACCAGCCTTAGACAAAGGCAACAAATCCCTTAACATTATTACCCGAGAAAGTGCAGGGGAAAAACAGCCCCGCCGGTAGCCTGTGATTATCGCACCAAACGCATATTCTGGAGGTCGCGGGTTCGCATCTCGACCGGCGGGCATTTTTTCTCCACTTTCTTTCTTTATTCTAGAAATTCTATATGCGTTTCACTGAACTGCCGCATCCGCCCCTTTTTTTCTTTGATATTCTTAACTGTCCATTCTTATTACTGTATTATTTTCAACGAGCCCCTCATTTTCCGTTTTAATTCGCTACATGCATAGCGAGGGTCTCTGTTCTGACAGTCTTGGTGCCTTGGTAGCTTAAGAGGGCTTAGCGCTGGTCGACCACTCTCGAAATGTCATAGACGCTCACGTCACGGTCCGGGGGTAAGAAAGAAGGTCCAATTCACCCTGAGTAGTCGGATTGGCGCTGGCTACCAGCCTTAAACGAAAACAGAAATCCCTTAACATAAATACCCGAGAAAGTGGAGGGCCAAAACAGCTCCGCCCGAAGCGTAGTTGCCATCGCAACAGACGCGTGTTCTGAAGGTCGTTGGCTCGGAGACCAACCAGCGGGCATTTTTTTCTCTACTTTCTGTCTCTGTTCCAAAATTTCTATATCTGTTTCAATGACCTACCGCATCCTCCCCTTTGCTTTCTCTGGCATTCTTGATTGCCAATACTTATTTCTGTGTTATATATATATATATATATATATATATATATATATATATATATATATATATATATATATATATATATATATATATATATATATATATATATATATATATATATATATATATATATATATATATATATATTTATTTATATATATATAGTGACACCACATCGTCGTAGAGCAACTCCGTTCCCAGTGATTCCCCCGCTCCTGTGGAACTAAATCACGAGACCGAAAACGACGCATCCGCTGAACTGCATTCATTACGCAATGACTCGGCCACTTGGCCTCCATTGAAAGTCTCCTCTTTGCAAAGTATTTCTGGCGCTCATGCTGCAAACTCTTAAAGCGTAAATGGCTCAACGTCTCATCAACGACCGAGCAACCAACGTTCTACTACACTGCCCGCAACGAGTCCAACTTCGAAAGATAAACTCCAACCAATTCCTGTTCCAGTCAACCCAACCTCCACGTGCAACAATCCAGCAACCAACCATTCACCTTCCGCACAGCCTCATGCGGAGCTACAATCGACGACGAACGATTCCCCTTCCCGTCCACCGTGCCTGCAAAAGCAACCTACCAGCTCAGGCGAAACTACTAGTACTCCAGCTTCTTCTGCACCGACTGGTCTAGGCCCCTCGCTACAACTTCCGAACACACAATTCCCGTGGACAGAAAGCATCGAGGACACAGTGACTACGAACTGCACATACCGTTAAAATCTTCTCTAATTATTCTGTATCTAGAGTATTCATGAGGATACGAAAAATTGTAGAAAAGCACCTGCGGTGCCCAATGCATATTTCTACGCTAAAGACCTATTTAAAGGCCGGTGTTGTGCCCAAGCGCCTCCGAATTGTTGTAAAGCCTGCCATGAGGGACGTCGCCAGGATTGTTTTCCGACGGGGGGGGGGGGGGGCTAATTGTTCGAAGCAAGCTCTTTCCATGGCAAAAAAGAGAAAAACAATTGCCCAGAAATATAGAAGGCGCCTAATTATTAGAAGAGAACGACAACAAAAGGGAATGCAGCGAAAGAGGCGAGTTAATTCGAGATGGAAAGCAAACTTTTGACACTGCAATAAAGCTAGTGCGTGTGCACTTTCCATCCAAATAATCTTCACCAAGAAGAGCCGTACAGAGGCAGTGACAAAAAGAGGAGTGACAGAAAAAAAAGGGGCGGGGGACTGCAACGGAATCTGGCGGAGAAGTCAATGCAAAAGAAAAAAAACGAAAACGTAGCTTGGCCAAAAAGAGCGGTTCCCGCTGCAATTTTCAAACGTCGTGGTTTCTCCATAAACACAGCGATAACTTCCTCGACACTGACTTGCATCCGATGAATGGACGTAAGGGCCAGGTCATTAAGCGGCTCTTTAGCCGTCCGGTTCCTCAAATATGTTTTCACTTTTTTCAGTGTCGAGAAGCTGCGTTCTGCAGCAGCTGTAGTCACTCGGAGCGTTGCCAATATCTTGAGGAGTGTGTGAACGTTCGGGAAGAGGCCTTTGTCGCATTCAGCTAAAGCGTTCGTCGCAAAGCGGGGAAGTTCTTCCGCTTGCATGGCTTGCCATTTAGTTTTCCAGATTTCCCATTCACGTTTCAGTGTAAGGATATGCGTTGTTGACATATCTCTGAAGTAAAAATCGAAGGCCGGCTACACAGATTCAAATTTCCCCTTAGAGGCGTGCTTTGGGAATACAAATTGCACACTTTGCAGTGTTTTCCGGTGGTTTGCAAAGAGCTGTTTGAGGGAAGCTTTCAGGTCATCTATGTATGGAATGGACGTGGCTCGCCTGTAGCATATTCCGCAGAACTACAAGAGTAGTTTGCCCGGTATCGTACTTCATTCCGAACTCCGCCGCTCTATCTTGACATAGCGAAAATATTTTGTGGAATTCTGCCTCCGCGTTAGTGTCCATCTCTTCGAGTTTAGTCAGCACCAGGTCAACCTGCTCCAAGGCGACGCTCATGTCAGTAGATGGGCTCCCAGATACCCGGAAAAGTGGTGTGTGAGGCCTAGGAATGCCTCACTAACAGCGAGGCATAAAAGAAAGTTGAGTGAACAGATTCGCCGATGGAGGCAATGAGTGGTGGACGCTGTTTCTTTATCAGGGGAGGTGTCCATGAACTCTTCAAGTCAGTGAACTATCTCAGAAAGTGTTTCTCCAACCAGTGCGACTGAATCATGACGTTCCACAAACCTTGTTTCAAAATATCGGCGCAGCCGGCGGAAAGACTTTGTAGACGCTTCCAGATGTTTTTTCAGGACCGCTGTCCTTTTGGGTGATAGTCGAAAGAAAATGCATACCTCATTAATTGTTCGAAAGGCCCGTCGAATGTCTTGGACAGGTGAGGCGTCGCTCAAACAAAGGTTCAGGGAGTGCGACGAGCAATGCGTGTACACTGCCGTTGGGAAGTTGTTCCGGATGAGCGCCTGCACGCCGTTGAATGCCCCCCTCATCGCTGCTGCTCCATCGTATTCTTGCCTTCTCATCATGTCCAAGTGCAGTCCAAGATTCAGCAGCTTCCTTTTCAGTATGTCAGCCAGGCTAGAGGCACTGACGTCGCCAACAGGTACGAAGCAGAGGAAATCTTCCCGAATGATTTAAGTAGTAGGATCGACGTAGCGTACGCACAAAGAGAATTGCTCGGTTTGTGATACATTCGTTGTTTCATCTGCCAGCACCAAAAAAATCCGGCCTCGTTTACCTGTCTTACAATTTTATCTTGTGTACGCTTGCCAATTATCGAAATAATTTTGTTTTGAATGTACGGGCTGGAGTAAAGAGCATTGCTGCTGCTGTGTGAATGTGATTGGTCAAAATGATCTCTCCGCCATTCGCTCTATAACGTAGGAGCGCCCTGAAGTTGCCGTCGTTCTGTAAGGGTTCCTCAAGAGAAAGACGCCCCGAATCCTTGTCACCTCTCAGGGCGAGGTCTTGACGGCCGCGCAGTAACACTCTCTCGACAATCGCGCGCAACTTTGCCTTGTTGTCTTCGAGCTCGCCCTTTGCATGCTGATTAAGCTGTACGTGGACACTGCTTGATTTTCCTCTGGCGACTGTGAGAAAGCATTCGGCGTCAACCATTGCTGTCTTGTGGTATTTAGTCCGTGCATGATTCTCGAATGTCTCAAGGGCATCCTTCCACTTCGTAAACAGAACTGTCACGAGGTTCTTACATGTCTGGTGAGAGCCTTTACCCGCACCGCTCTTACGACAAAAAAGTACGCAGGTTTTGCAGAAAGCTCCCTTCCGCACATGAGAAAATGAAAGCCACTCATATCGCTGCAGCCAGTGAGACTGAAACGTGCGCCTTTTCCCGTTTTTGGCGACGGAGATTTCAAACTTGAAGCTCGGGGTTGGCACCCATACGTTATAGTATATCCGATCTCGGATGTCATCGGGCATGTCAGTGTTATTGACAAACATTCCGATATCATTGTGACAAAGAGGGCTGACAGTTTCCACACCGTCCTCGCAGTCATCCGTTCTCTCGGCCTCTAAATCTGCAGTTACTGTGATGTTTTCGGAGGTAGAGAAACCTTCTGATAAAGGAAGGCTTCCTTCCTAGATGCACGATAGAAATAAAAAATAACCATACATAAGTTTTCTGACAGTAGTTTTTACTTCATGTTTCAATCATTTATTGTCGTAGGAGTTATACCTAGTTCCGCTTTTACAAGCACCCTAAATAAAAATGACTCCGAGTACCCGCACATTCAATACATTTCATTTTTTCCGCGCCATATGTGCCTGTGTATAGTGCTCTATGATTTAGACTAGATGCAGACGAGTCTTGTTAATTCAAACACGATTATATAGAATTGACGTTGTAGTCCTGTGGAAGTCATCTGTATTCTAATGGGCGAAAACGCAGTCTTATCATTATCATGGCATTGAACCCTTTTCATTCCCTAGCGGTTCGCTATTGGAACTGAACTTACTCTTATCTAATGCGCACCTTTTCTGTAATTTGTACGAGTCCAAAAATTGCCTGCAGTTTGAAACCGAATATTGAACCGAACCACGTTCACGGCTTTTGTAACAGCCTCCCATGATCTCATCGAAGGGTTCAAATGGAGTGTCATCGACACATCGTCATTACGAAAAAGCGACAGAGGTTATTTTTGCGAGTACGCGAACATTCATTTATTGTTCCAATGAACTGTAAACGCTGGTGCGCCGCTTTCATTATGAAAACTGTCGTGTACGAAAAGACCTTTAGCATGTTCAATACAGCTGCGTCGCGTGATTTTGCGTGCCCGATGTCGTGGTGACTGTGAGTAGCGCAAAGCAGATATCCGTGCCTCGAACACAAACGCCCTAGCGGACTTTTGCCATCCGTGGAGATGGAACTGTAAAGGTAAAAGTCCTTGAATTAACACGCGAACTGTATTATACAATAAATTTAACTGCCAGGAGAAAAACTGCTCAATCAAAGAGGGGCGAACTGTACATTTGCTTTATCACCACAAATTTCGAATCGACACCAGCGCATACATCACCCCGTTTATTCGTCGGCAGACACGCTCGCACCACCCGAAAAAAGTCAGCGATTACGCATGCAAAACTAAATCTTACCAAAATTCATTTTTCCCCCGAACAGCACGTGAATGGAACCTGTTGCCTGCACATGTTGTACAATGCCCGGATGTTTTATCTTTTATGCGTGAGCTCCCAAACCCACCGAAATGTTGATTTGTGCTTGAATGATGTGCTATTGTTTTCTTTCTTTGTTGTGCTGTTTCCTTTCGTTGTACCGCCCACTCCTGCTTAAAGCCTTGCCCTAAGGCTAGCAGTACCCCAATAAATAAAAAAATAAATAAACATGTCTCGCCATCTTTGTCTTCTTTTTAAATCGTCAACATAGGAGCATAGTACAGTATTATTTTTAAAATCTGCTACCAATACCTTCAAGTGCATTTTTATATTGGAACTTCGGCCGTCTGGGTCAGAATAGAATGCATGTTTTACGAATGGCGTAAAGGGGCCATCGTTTGCGGTCATGGAGACATCATTCCTGAAGCCCGATTAGAAAGTGGCATGGTTGTAGTAATAAGAAAACAAAAAAAGCGTCATACAGTCATTCCCGTAGCAAGTATACAAGATATTTAAAGCGATGACTGCACTCGCGCTATATAAGGAAAATTGCACTCCTCGACAGATGCATTGTGTTTAAATAGTCATCTCAGAAATAGACATTTATGGCAAAACCTGTATCATAGTATTGTTCAGAAGCTCACAAGCTGGGAATTACTAAGTTGCCGCTTCGCTAAAGCAGGCGTAACAAGCAAAGACAATAAGAAACACAGGACCCACCTTTGTAACTTTAGCGAAGAAGCTTGTCAATTACATCGTTTGTCCGGGTCGCTTCCTGGCCATTGAAGTTGAACCCTGGCTGGCACCTTCTTTCCCCATGGCTGCGTTCTGTTGCGCCAGATCGTCCCGACACAAATTTGCTTGGTCGGAAGGAGCGCCGAACAGAGGTGCTGAATCGGTTGAATCATGCCTTGCTGTGCCAGCCCGCGGCGAACATGCCCCTATATACATACTTGGGAAGGAGCGCCAAAGAGTCGCCCTCCCTTCTCCCTCTTCGGCGGACCCCAGCAATTCCGTTCGTCGAATTCAAACTGCGGACAGTGGAGAGTCCTACTTGGAGAGATATGAACTGCTCGCGCCTACTCGCGGCTAAAATGAATCTCCGGGGTCGACTACGCTTGCCAGCGGCGCGTCAATAAACAGAGTCACCCAGCTGAGAACTAATCCCGCACTTTGCTTTCTTTGGCATGTTGTGCATCCACTAAATATGCAATCAGTCGCGAAGTCACCGCCGTACTTAGGTGGCAACACGCACAAAGTAAGAGGAGACGACGCCACCCGTGTACACTTACTGGAGAGCCGCATATCCGTTCATTCCTGTTTACTCCTTCCGCCACGCGGGCGCTTGCCCGACGACACAGGCAGCGGAGGAAAGTTGGTGGGGTTCGCAGAGGTGCCAGCGGGGTCGAATGGGTTAATGGGCCGTCAAGACGTCGCTTTTCATACAGAAGTCCCCTTTTCCTAGCTTTCAAAGGTAGCTTCCGCCGTCAGTTCGCGGCAAAACTCTGCGTCTGCGGCAAAGCAAAGCCGTACGCGAGCGTGTTCCCACGCCGCGCAGCTATCAGTCAAACAAAGCACTTGAATACTCCCCAAGTTGCCACCACCTCACGGCGGCGATCCATGCTGCGGTGGCTAATCCGCTTGTCGGCGACTTCGAGCACCCATACCATCGGCGGGCCAAATGCGGCCCTAACGACCGTAGGTGATGACAAAAGCCTTTGGCGGCATCTCCCTTTCGTCGGCGTGCGGCGTGCTGGCGGTTTCCCTCATTGGCGGCATGTGGCCGACGGCTGAGAAGCTGTTGTTCAACGAGTCCCAGAGCGTGGGAATGGAGGAGATGTTTTTCCGGGACTTCGATATTGGTTGTCCCGGGGATGTCGACCTTCGGCAGAAAGCGCCACCGGAGGCGACAGACGTTCAGCTACGAGAGGGGGAAAGATGCCCTCTCAGTGTGTGTGCGCGCTCGTGCGTGCATTTTGACCTTTTCGGAATTTTTCCTGATTGGTGCTTCCTGACCACAGCGTGGAGACAGGGAGCACAGGGATGGACCAAGCAAAGTCTATTAATCTCGTGCCTCCAGGAACGCAATGCCTGTTCACTCAGACCATGAACATGTAATTACTAGTATAAAGCTTTCTTTCTCGATAGACTTGGTCCTGATGACTGCCTTGGCACGACACCAACCTCGTCCACTTCGACCACGATACCCTGCAGTCGCAACAACATGCTCTTGCTCTTAATTCCGCATTATTTTAAGTCTGTGGAAAGTTATGCGGCCTTACAAAATAAAGTCCTATTTAGCTGTGGGATAACAGCCGGAATAAGCGTAGCTTTTCAGTAATACTATGGTTGATTATTTCTTTTAAGTGCGAATGCACTTCTTAAGCGACCCTGAATCACGCGTCCACCGCCGTCCGTCCATCCGCACCCCATACCCACTTAGGGCGATTGGCCAAGAAGAGTTCCTAATTTCTTTAGCACATACCCACTTAGGGCGATTGGCCAAGAAGAATTCTTTCGCATCACCCGTGCATTCCCACTTCCCCATCGACGACTGCTGCTTCGCCAGGAGCGGAAGTCGGGGCGAGTACTGCGGCATCTACCTCGTCGGTCACGTCTACGCGAACCTCGTGTCGCACGCCTTGTCAACCTCACCGGTCAGGGACGAGTCGCCGTACAGTGCCGTCTACACCGACGCGTACTCGGGCGACGGAATCGTGGTCGTCACCCTCTACCTCGCGCCAAACATCTCGCGCGACGACGTCGTCGAACACGTGGACGCGGCGATGGAGAGTGTGGCCAGGCGCGTAAAGCCCTCGGACCCGGTCGTGGTTGTTGGGGACTTTAACGTGGACGCGCGAAAGGGCGGCGAGTGGTTGATGGAATACATGCTCGCCAACCACTCCATGACGTGCCTACCGCTAGAGGCTCCCACCACCATCAACGGCAGCTACATCGACCTGGCCTTTGCGAGGAACTGTCTGATACGCGCGGTCTTGCAACACCTCTTGACCGTACATTTCAGTGACCACAAGGCGGTCATAATGACCGTCAACTACAACGACAACACCAACAAGTGCTGAATAAAGAATACTGTCGTTTCACTTTACTTGCGTGTGTGTGTGATCTCCTCGAACATACAGTTTAATTCACCAAGATTTCCAGAGAACGACTAACGGGGTGTGTGAATTCCCACTTGATCACGCGGGGGTGTTAAATGCAACTAACGGGTGATTGCCAACACAGTTCAACATAACTCCCCCTCATAGCATCACCCGTCCATTCGCACTTCCCCATGCTCCCCTTTGGGGAAATGCGGGTGAATTTTTTATCTATGACGATTTATTATCATTATTATCTTTATATGAAAAATCAGCGAAAGTAACATTATTTTTTTCCGTTTTCCTGCGCATGCGAAACAGCTGCGTAACTGCGCGCAATTCCTTGGGGAAAGGAACCTGTCGCATTCTAACGTTTTTCGAAGAACTTGTAAGATTCTCTGGCGTTAAAGGCCGACTGGACAACTTTTTTTTGGGGGGGGGGGGGGCGCCCGGGCCCCCCTGGGCCCCCCCTGCCTACGTGCCTTCATGCCATCCCAAATATGTTGCCTTCTGACATTGCCGCATGGAATAAGATACTTTTAAATGCGCCTTTTGGTTTGATTCGCAGTGCAATTCGCCACCACGAATCTGTCCTAAAATCGCTTTGTAATCAAGAACGCAAACTGATCTCCCACCATAAACTCAACTCTCACGAGTCGGAACAACTAGCGGAATACCAAAAAAAAGGTCGATTGAAATAGGTGTGAATAAACACAAGAAGCTTTTGAGAGATAAAGTTATTGCACCTCAAGTACCCCTTGAGATGCCTGCCGCCATTTTGCCTCCGACCTCAAATAATACTAAAATAATACCCCATCGACGGATGACCTACTGTCATTTAGTAATGCAGTAAACTTGTCTAGTCATAAACTATCCAACGACGAAATCTCACTCTTGTCTCGAAGACTCAATTTTTGTCCAGCGTCAGGTAGTTACGGCGAATTTGACCTCATGAAGGACTTGGATAATTTTGCCAGAAACCTGAGATTGCGGGAATATTTTGCTGGCAAATATCTTTCTGATTCTAATACTGCTATTCTTCCATCTTCTAAACACTGGACACCCCTACACAAAGAGATAAATGCCTGGATCTATATATGACCGCCGTTGAACAGGATGTTTTAGAAATTTATCGTAAACAAGTCCACTTTCAAAGAAATCTTTCAGCAAAAGAAATGTCGGCAATGCCGGACCTTAAATCTCGTGATCATATTATTGTCAAGCCAGCCGATAAAGGTGGCGCAATTGTACTACTGAACAAAGTTGATTATGACCGTGAAGCGTCGAGACACCTTGGTAATAGCTCGTTTTACAACCAAGTTGATGAGGATCCCACTGCGAATTTTAAATCCGTTATTACGAGTAAACTAACAGACCTGGTTGAAAAGCATAAAATTTCGCCTTCTGCCCTTCAACCACTCATCCCACTGAGCCCTGTCGCGGGTTGTTTTTACCTTCTTCCAAAAATCCATAAGGCAGGAAACCACGGTCGGCCGATCGTTTCTGGCATCGGTACGGTTACAGAACTAATCTCCCAATTTGTGGATACAGTGATTAACCAGATTCCTCTTTCTTATGCATCTTATATCAAAGATACTAACCACTCTTTATCCGATATTGTCGGTCTTCCTATCCCCCCTGATTCACTACTGGCTACTTTAGATGTAACCAGTAGATGTGGCATCCCTTTACACCAATATACCGCATGCAGACGGTATACGGGCAACATTCCATGCCTACAATAAGTCGATCTGCGAAAAAGTAATTGGGAGTTCCACTTTGGTCACCCTTTTATAATTGGTACTAGAATTTAACAACTTTGAATCCAAAGGCATCCATTACCTTCAAATTAACGGGACCTCTATGGGCACACCCATCGGCCCTAATTATGCGAATATTTTCATGGGTGTACTTGAAAACAAATTTCTGGCCAGCCGTTCGTTGAAATCATTCTACTACAGGCGGTTCATTGACGACATCTTCATGATTTGGCATCATAGGGAAGCTCAGCAGTTATCTTTTATTGACCAGTTTAATAACGCTCATCCATCCATTTCTTTTAGCCATACCTACTCGGACGAAACGATCAATTTTCTGGATGTAACTCTGACTTTGTGTGATGGCCAACTGACTACAAAAGTTTATAGGAAGCCTACTGACAAACAACAGTACCTGCATTTCAATAGTTATCATGTAAAGCACGGCAAGACCAGCATACCCTATAGTCAGGCGCTTCGATTTAAAAGAATATGTTCCGAACAGGCTGATTTTAATTCAAATTGCGCCCTACTTCGTAGTGCATTAATTAAGCAGAAGTACCCACCCGAGATTATCGACGACGCCATTAAGCGCACTGATAGCCATGACCGCAAAGCTCTTTTACGCCGCAAGACAAGACAGCCGGTTTATTCCCATACAAACCTGATTCTCACATTTTCCGCGCCGGCACAAAATGTAAATTACGTTCTAAAAAAGCACCATACCATACTGTCACAGAGTGAGCGATTAAAATCAATAATCTCAGAACCACCACGCGTAACGTACAAAAGATCGCAAAATTTACGTGACCGGCTTACATCATCCAAACACAAACGTAAAGTGCCTACTGGCTGCCGCCCTTGCAACAAGCCACGTTGCAAGGTGTGCAATCATATGACAACATCCATAAGCGCAAGCCGCACAGCATCTAACTTCAGAGTAAAGAGAAATGGGAACTACACTTGCGAAACGAGCAACGTGGTTGATTTGCTTGAATGCGATATCTGTAAAATGCAGTATGTTGGCGAGACCAGAACCCCCTTCCGGCATTGGTTCAACAACCACAAGGCTCATATCTCTACACTACCTCACCTACCGATATCAAAGCATGCGAATGTCGTGGGCCACTCATTTGACCATATCAAAGCAACGATACTTGAGTCTGGCTTCCGTACGCATCATGAAAGGGAAGTCCGCGAATCCTTTCTTATATTTAAATTCGATACAAAAACACGTGGTTTAAATGAAAGTGCAGGAAAACTTAGTTGCTTGCATCAGTGAGCGTAATCAATATTGGTATCCAATTCTTTCTCCCCCTAAATTTTGTGCGCGTGTGTGATCGACATTGCTCATTTAGTATACTGCACGTGCCGCACTTAATATTATGTTATATTTATAAGAATAGATTGTCGCATGGGGCTTCGGTATATTGCATTCGAATTGTTTACTTTGTCATCCCCTCACGTGTCCTTGCAACGATCACCTTTATATAATCTGCGACTACAGCCACTGCTGTTATTCTGACGAACGCCGATGCATCGGCCGAAACGTTAAACCTTTCCCTGTTTTCGACCTGTGTCTTTCTTTTTTGCTACGACTTGCCGGGGTCGTAAAAATATTTGACTGATTTATATATATATATATATATATATATATATATATATATATATATATATATATATATATATATATATATGTATATATGTATATATATATATATATATATATATATATATATATATATATATATATATATATATATATATATATATATATATATATATATATATATATATATATATATATATATATATATATATATATATATATTTATATATATATATATATATATATATATATATATATATATACAGTGAAAGAGAAGACTGAAGGGTAACGAACTACATTGTATTAACGTTTCGGCTTCGGAGAAGCCTTCGTCAGAATCTGGCGAAGGCTTCTCCGAAGCCGAAACGTTAATACATTTTCGTTCGTTCCCCTTTAGTCTTCTCTTTCACTGCATATTTTTTACCGGCCCCATCGTACTTCATATATATATATATATATATATATATATATATATATTTATAGAACAGAGACGTACGGGACGAGGGATTCCGTAAGGACACATATCAAAGTTGCAGTCAATATTGCCAGTGCTGTTTGGCGATTTAACAGTGTTTTATAGTGCAACGGTGCATTTTTTCTCGACTTGAATTTTCAATTATTTATGCCTGCATAAAAAAAAGGCAATCATGCTTCATTCGGCACTATAAAACACTGTTAAATCGCCAAACAGCACTGGCAATATTGACTGCAACTTTGATATGTGTCCTTACGGAATCCCTCGTCCCGTACGTCTCTGTTCTACAAAATGCATTACGAGGGTTCTGGCTTCAGCAGTCTGAAATGCCTTTGGCTATCCCCGACTTCCGACCACGTCTTACGTGCGGCCGCTGGGAAAAGAAGTTCTACGTCTTCCCACGGTAGTCGAGGGGCGGTGCTAGTTTACCGGGCTCTGAGTAGTCGTAAATACAAAACCCCGCGGTATAGTCGATAGGGGAGTCGCCGCGGAACTAGCTCAATGGTAGAGCACCGCACGCGTTATGCGGAGGTTGTGGGTTCGATTCCCGCTTCCGAAAAAACGGCGCATTTTTTCTCGACTTGAATTTTCAATTATTTATGCCTGCATAAAAAAAAGGCAATCATGCTTCATTCGGCACTATAAAACACTGTTAAATCGCCAAACAGCACTGGCAATATTGACTGCAACTTTGATATGTGTCCTTACGGAATCCCTCGTCCCGTACGTCTCTGTTCTACAAAATGCATTACGAGGGTTCTGGCTTCAGCAGTCTGAAATGCCTTTGGCTATCCCCGACTTCCGACCACGTCTTACGTGCGGCCGCTGGGAAAAGACGTTCTACGTCTTCCCACGGTAGTCGAGGGGCGGTGCTAGTTTACTGGGCTCTGAGTAGTCGTAAATACAAAACCCCGCGGTATAGTCGAGAGGGGAGTCGCCGCGGAACTAGCTCAATGGTAGAGCACCGCACGCGTTATGCGGAGGTTGTGGGTTCGATTCCCGCTTCCGGAAAAAACGGCGCATTTTTTCTCGACTTGAATTTTCAATTATTTATGCCTGCATACAAAAAAAAAGGCAACCATGCTTCATTCAGGCACTATAAAACACTGTTAAATCGCCAAACAGCACTGGCAATATTGACTGCAACTTTGATATATATATTTATATATGTATAATAATTTGGAGAAGGTTGCCGCCTCAGACCTTTGCCAACGTTTCGACAAGTGGACTTGTTTTTTTCAAGGCGCCAGGGGTCATCTCTGGCACACTGATTTATAGATACAGATTGAGTTGGAGAGAAAGGGGGCAGGTTGTTAAAAGCGGGGCCGGAAGGAGGACAGCAGAGTGGGTCCACGGTCGGTTAAAAGGAGCGAAATAGTGAGAGAGAAAGGAAGGTGTGGTTCTTGTGACAGGACCCCGCAGTAGACAAAGAGGGAAGACAACGCGAGAGTCGGAGAAAACAGGGGGGAACGGCTTAAGCTGGGCTGCGGTGGGGCCGGGCGACCTCAAAGGAGGCTTGCGGGAAGATGGGGGACGAGAGGGGCGTCTTAGGGGTGCATTTTACAAGGTTACGGAACTGTGCAAAATAAAGAAAACTCGTAAACAGCAACAGCCCGTATAGTTTGAAGAAGTCGGACTGCGGAGGTCAGTGTTCACAGAAGAATAGAAGGGGTATGCGCGGGTGCAACGCACGCGGAGCTTTGTATTACATTCAAGGACTTCTTTTCTGTTTTCTTTCTTTTTTTTCTTTTTTTCCTTTTTGCGTGTGTGTGTAAAGCAGGTAGTAAGACGAAATGCCGAAGGTCGAAGAAGGCGCGTGTGCGTGGTAGGTCGAAATCGGCTTGGAGAAACACAGAAGAAAAAAAAAAGGGGGAGGGGGGGTCAGAAAAGCACAGAAATTGTATTCAAGTATCAGGATTGGGGAAGGGCAGGCAGAAATATTGCGAATGGAGATGCCCACTTTTTGTAAGAGCATTAATTTTTTGTTCGATTCAGATACCCTAAGGTTTCTAAGCTGCCTTTAGAAGCATTGATTCCAGCCGGCTCCAGGCAGTTGAATTTATGGATTAAGTGCGATTCTCTGTATTTCCGGTCCCTCGGAGGCAAAGTTTGACTGCAGAATATAGAGCTTGAGATAATCGAAACTGTGGTTCGGCTGGTTGAAGTGTTGCGCGACTACTATAGAGGCACTGTTACGATTGTCGGCCCGATGTCCATTCAAGCGTAAGTTCAAGATTGACTCGTTTCTGCAATGTACTGCTTTTGACAGAATGAGCATTCTAGCATATACACAATGTTAAAAGAATTGCAAGTGAAGCTTGACTTATTCTTGTGGACGTATTGGCTGGCAGTGCTATTGACAATGCAATCCGTCTGCAGATGTTTGAGGGTCTTGCATCTAGGGCGGAGGCAAGGGCTGATGACTGGTTCCTTGGAAGCGCTAATTTGGCGTGCACTAAAATATCTTTCAGGTTCTTGTTTCGTCTGTAGATAACTCTTGGGTTTTCCGGAAACGTCTTTTGAAGCCTGTCATTACAGGCTAGAATGGGGTATATTTCCGCAGTATGTTGTGTATGTTAGGGACCGCGTTTGAGAATTTGGTTATTAAGGCTGGTGGTCGAGCGCTTTCGTTTCGACGTGGTTGCTTGAGCAATTCGTCCCTTTCTAGCTTGGACGCTCTCTCGTGAGCCATATCCAGCGAGCTGACCGGGTGATTCCTGCTTGTCAGGGTGGACTTTAGTTCATTAAGGTGTTTTATATAGTCTGTGTTATCACTGCATACAATTCTTAGTCTGGTAGCCTGTCCTACAAAGATACCTTGTTTGCCGTGTCGTGGGTGATGACTAGCGTAGTCTACGTACTGTTGCCTGTCCGTTGGTTTCCTATAAAATGTGGTTTTATGTTTACCATTGTCAAGAACAACAGTGGTGTCTAGGAAGTTCACTTGTTTATCCGAGTACTTGCATGCGAACCTAATGGTCGGATGCGAAGAATTAAGATGCGAAATGAAATTTCTAGGGCTGTGCGGCCGTACTCCCAAATTATGAAGATGTCATCTATGTATCGAAGATAAATCTTCGGTTTCAGGGGGAAAGAGTTTAAGAGGGAAGCTTCAAGTTGTCGCATAAAAATGTTGGCGTAGGTGGGTGCGAAAGGAGTGCCCATGTTGGTTCCAAAAACTTGCAAGTGGTAAGATGAGCCGAACTCGAAATAGTTGAGAGATAGAAGTAATTTTAGTAAGGTAATGTAGACTTCCAACGCGTGTTGGTGCCGGTTTTCTGTTAAGGCCTTACATGTAGCTTATATTCCTTCGGTGATGGGAATGTTCGTATAGAGGACGTAGACATCGAGCCTGACCAGAAAGGCGTCATTGGGTAGTTGCCCACCATCGTTTATTGCTTTTATTATGCGGAGGAAGTGTGGGGTGTCCTTAACAAATGAAGGAAGAGAAGTCGGAATGTCTGCCAAATGGTGATTCAGAAACACAGACAACGTTTTTGTGGGGGTGTTGTTGTTAGAAACTATGGGCGTTCCCATAATTTCAGCTGAGAACAACGCTTCTGTGGGGATTTATGGATTTTGGTGAGGAGGTAGAAACGTCCTGCTCGCTTGTTCGTCGGTCTTATGAAATTTAGTTCTTTTGTGGTGATTAATTCTCCAGCCAGCGGATCTGTGAGAGTGCGAAGGATCGTTTGACTGTATTCGTTGGTAGGATCATGGCCTAAAGGATGATAGTGACCATTCTTGTTAGGCTGCCTATAGGCCGCATCTTTATATTTTTCCATTCGTAAGATGACACCGCTACCTCCTTTGTCTGCAGGTTTAATGATTATCTCCGTTCTGGCTGCTAGTTTATTTAGAGTGACTTCTTCAGACGGGGTCAAGTTCTTGCGTTTATTTGATTTCTTGTTTGAGATTAATATTTCTTTTGATACTGAATTTATATACAAATCGAGTTCTGGAGATTCCTCAGTATCTGGCGTCCAAGTGCTTGGTGCACAGAGTGCGTGGTCATTGATTTCACTATTGTCTTGCTTATGGCAAAAGAATTCTTTCAGCCTCATTCTGCGGGAAAATGCGGTGAGATCATTATGTAACTCGCTATCTTCTCCAAAGTATATTTCTATCTGGTGACCATCTTCAAAGCCCTCTCGTTCCCTGGATTTCATCTACGAAGATGACGGGACAAGGTAAGCAACCTCTGCTCTCTATGGCACACGAAGCCGTAATTGAAGACAGCCACTACAAATACATTCAAGATCACTTTCCGTCCAGACAACATGCACCATACGTTAGATACCAAAGCGGCGCCACCACGCAGGACATTAACAAGCTCATAGATTCCGCCCCACGCAACATAACGCACTTTATACTTCATTTCGGACCCAATGATCTAAAATACAACAGCGCTGAAAACACTTTCGAAGCCATCATATCTCTCGTACGAGATGTTCAGACCAAATGACCCAACGTGGATATAACCCTGACAAGAGTGCTTCCCAGAATTGAAAACAATCACCAGCCAATCACACCTCAGGTACACAGACTCATACCTCTCACTCATACTCACTCATACTCTCAGACTCATACAGACTCACTACGAGCGAACAGTTAAGCTCAACGACGCCCTCCTTGACACCCAACAGAACGTGGACATCATCTATCACACAGAAATCTAACATTACCCCCCGGGACATCTGGCCAAAGACGGTTTACGCCCTAACTTCCGAGGTGTTTCGATAATGGCAAATAACATCGAGTACAGGCTGAGCAAGTCGTTTGAGGTGACTGTCTCAAGGTGACTGCCTTGACTGCCAAAAGTTATTTCTGTCTTTTTTTCAACGAGCCGCTCATTTCCTATTCTGATTCGCTACATGCATAGCGAGGGCCTCTGTTCTGGCAGTCTTGGTGCCATAGGAAGATTAAGAGGGTTTAACGCTGGTCCACCACTCTCGACATGTTGTAGACACTCGAGTCACGGCCCGGGGGTTAAAAACAGGGTCCCCTTCACTTCGAGAAGGTGGAGTGGCGCTGGCTATTACCCCCAAGCACAGGAAAAAAATACATCGACATAAATATCCCTGAAATTGGAGGGGAAAAATAGCCCCGCCGGTAGCGTAGTGGTTATCGCACCAGACCGGTATTCTGGAGGTCGTGGGTTCGGACCCCACCTGGCGGGCATTTTTTTTCCAGTGTCTTTCGAAATTTGTGATCTGTTTCAATGACCTCCGATATCCTCCCCTTCGATTTCCGAGGTATATGACGCTTGTTGTTGTTGTAGTTGTACAGTTGTAGTAAATCTAAATACCCCAGAAAGTGAAGGAGAACACAGTCGCCCAGACAGCCGATTTGTAAGGCATTCGAGATCTAATCGAAAGGCGTGGGTTCGGTCCCCACTTTGGGCGCGTGTTTTTCTTTCTTTCTTTCTCACCTAATAATAATAAAAGAATAATGTAACATCACGTACGGTAAAAATAGTCTAACCATTCTCCTATGCCTTCTTTGGCGTTGTAGACTGCTGGCATGTCTGTATCTCCTAACGAGCCCTTCATTTTTAAACCCTATAACCGTGCGATATATATATATATATATATATATATATATTGCTACGAGATGGATTTATTTACAGTGAGGTTGGACGGTGTAGGACGAGCGTAGATGGTAGAGCGGTCCGTGAATGATTGGGCCAAGCCGGAGTGTCACCTCGTTCTCTTCTTTCTCCAACTCCCGGTGCTGAGGCTGGCATGTTTGCAACCCCTCGGCGTGTAATATTGGCGTAACATTTCCCCTTTCCGAGACGAAGCCCTCTGGGAAAGTCAACTTATACTGCGTTCCTGGCAACGTTTTAGGCGGGCAACATGCAGCACCTGTGTCTTTTTGGATTGTCGCCCACTTGAAGTTAAGCGTGAAATAACATACGCAACATCGCTGACACGCTCCATCACAACAAACGGGCCGACGTAATGGGACAGAAGCTTCTCGGATAGCCCACGCTTTCGCAATGGCGTCCATAGGCACACAAAGTCACCCGGCGCGTACGTAACATCACGTACGTGACTGTCAAATCGCCTCTTGGACCGCTCTTGGGACGCGAGAGTACGTAGTCGAGCAAGTCGTCGGGCATCTTCAGCTAGGGAGAGCGTCCTCGCCGACGTGGGTTCGTCATGCAGAGAGAAAGGAAGCATGGTGTCCAGGCAGCTACTAGGTTGACGGGCGTAAAGGATGAAAAACGGGCTGTAACCGGTGGTTTCATGCTTTGCCGTGTTATATGCGTATGTTATAAATGGCAACAGCTCGTCCCAGTTTTTGTGGTCCGAAGCAACGTACATCGATAGCATGGATGTCAGTGTTCGGTTGGTTCGTTCCGTCAGACCGTTAGTCTGAGGGTGGTATGGCGAGGAATGGCGAAATTGCACGGCACATAGGCGAAGAAGCTCTTCAAACACCGTCGCCGTGAATTGGCGCCCACGGTCACTGATTATGACTTTTGGGGGTCCATGGCGTAGCAATACGTGCCGGAGCAAGAAGAGCGAGATTTCTGTCGCAGTTGCAGAGGGCAGAGATGCCGTCTCAGCATAGCACGATAAGTAATGCACGATAAGTAATCCAGCGGTTTCAATGCGATGAGCGCGGGAAAGGTCCCAACAAGTCTATGCCAACTTTTGCAAAATGACGATATGCCGGGTCCACAGGCTGAAGTCGGCCTGCCGGGACAGTGGTGGGATGTTTGTAACGTTGACATTGGTTGCAAGAAGCCACAAAGCGCTCAGTAGTTTTGCGCATGTTGGGACAACAAAAGCGTTGTTGGGTGCGTTGAAGAGAGCGCGCCAGCCCCATGTGGCCGGAAATTACGTCATCGTGCACAATTTTCAGAACAACGTTGCGAAGGATTTGCGGTACCACAAGAGGAATGCGAGAACCTTCGGCGGAATAGTTCTTCTTGAAAACCAAGCCGTTGTGGAGGTAGAAACGGCTAGCAGGGTTCGACTCGGCTGAGGCGAAAAGGTGGTCTAAACTCTTGTCCTTGCGTTGTTCCCGTTTAAACACAGCTATATCGGGGAACGCCGTCGACACCGAGGCGAGGCACTCATCAACGTTGTCAGCATCTGAGTCCGTTGATTGTAATGGCAGCCCGGAAAGGCAGTCAGCATCGGCATGCTTGCGGCCACTCTTGTACGACACCGTGAAATCATATTCCTGTAGTCAGAGAGCCCAGCGCGCAGTCGCCCACACGGATCTCTAAGATTGATGAGCCAGCAGAGGGAATGGTGGTCTGTGACGACTGGGAAGGTATGCCCCGAGAGGTAAGAGCGAAATCGTTGTGTAGCAAAAACGACCGGGAGGAACTCTTGTTCTGTGACTGTGCAGTTCCGCTCAGGCTTACTGAGAGTGCGGCTCGCATAAGCAATAACATGCTCCCCCTCACTGTGTCGTTGAACAAGGACTGCCCCCAGTCCAATACCACTGGTATCGGTGTGCACTTCCGTTGGTGCTGCGGGATCAAAGTGACGAAGCACCAGCTCCGACGTCTAGAGATGCTTCAGGTGGCAGAAAGCGATGTCACAGTCAGAGCTCCATTTGAATGGGACGTTCTCCTGGAGAAGGCATGTGAGAGGGGAGGCTACGTCGGCAAATCCGGGAAGAAAACGGCGAAAGTAGGAGCATAGTCCTAAAAAGCTGCGGCGGTCCTTAAGAGAGCAAGGTTCTTTAAAGCGGCTGACGGCTAAAATTTTTTGCGGATCTGGTCGGACGCCCTCTTTATCGACAACGAGACCGAGTATAAGTGTTCGCCTTTCGCCAAATCGGCATTTCTTCGTGTTTAGGATGGGACCAGCCTTGTCCAAACAGTCCAAAGGAGTGGCCAATCGAGCATTGTGCTCTTGAAAAGTGCGACCGAAAATCACGATATCATCAAGGGAGCACATGCACACCTCCCATTTAAGTCCACGAAGGACAGTGTCCATAAAGCGCTCAAACGTGGCAGGGGCGTTACAGAGGCCAAACGGCATTACATTAAATTCGAAAAGTCCATCGGACGTGTCAAAGGCGGTCTTTTCTTTATCGTCGGGGTGCACAGGAATTTCCCAGTAGCCTGATCATAAGGGTATTGTGGAGAAGTATGAAGCCGAATGAAGACAGTGTATTGCGTCGTCTATCCGGGGCAGTGGATATACGCCCTTCTTGGTGATTTCGTTAAGGCGCCGGTCGACGCAAAATCGACATGACCCATCTTTCTTTTTGACCAAAATCACCGGCGCCGCCCAAGGACTTGAGGACTCCCTAATCACGCCCTTCTGCAAAATCTCGTGGATTTGTTCGTTAATGACTCGTCACTCTGAAGGAGAGACGCGATAAGGCTTGTGCCGTTTGGGCCGGGCTGTTCCGATGGTAATTAAATTGTGGGTCCGCGTGTTTGGTACAGACGAGCGTTGATGTTGGCGGGTGAAATCAAATACACTTGAGTACCGTGTAAGCACTTGTACCAATGCGCGACATTTTTCTGGGCCAAGGGATCCATTTACCATACTCTCCAACTTGGCAGTGTCCACTGGACAATTATTAGAAGGAGAATCCGAGGTTTCTGTCAAAACCGCCACTGTAGAAGACGCAAATTCGGAGAATTTGGCAAGCTTCAGGCCACGGAGAAGATCGGCGGGCTCAGCAGAGTAGTTAACTGTCCAGAATGCGGTGCATCCTTGAACAACTGAAACAACTGACCGTGGCACCAGAATGTCTTTTTTGGCACAATTCAGAGGAACTGGTTCGACCAATGCTTCAAAGCCGTCTACGTCAACTCCGGGGCAAAGAACAGAAACAAATGCGGCTGACCTCGCTGGTATGATTGTGTCAGCCAATACGCAGAAGGCACGGTTATCGCAAGAAGAGTCTTCCACAAGGGCAGGTAGCGCGGTCCGGTACACGTAAATTTCTCCGTTGCGACTGTCAACGGTGGCCCCGCACAGCTTAAATAAATCCAGACCCAAAATGATATCGTGCGTAGATCGCGGAAGCACTGCAAAATCCGCTCTGAACGTGTGGCCACCAAACGAAACATTTACTGAGCAAACCCCAAGAGGGCACAGGGACTCACCACCAACACCCCGAAAAGTCACCATTCGGTCCCATGTAAACATCACTTTACGACCAAGGCGGGCTTTGAAAGCTAGGCTCATGAGAGACGCTGTTGCTCCGGTATCAATCAAAGCCATTGTTCTGGTGTCATCCTCCAATACTTCAACTGTGTTCTTTAGCATAGATACAGGCGAAGGTAGTTCCAGTTGAGACTGTCCGGTAAGAGGCATACTACGCGATGATTGTACTGCGGCCTCACCTCCATTGGCCGCGCCGTCTAGTTTTCCGGCTGTGGCGACCGACGTCGGAAAGGTGAGGGTGAACGCCGCTGTCGTGTGCTGGGAGGTGTTATACTTCGGTCAGATGCAGGCGAATCACGACGAGGCGGTGGCTGTGCCATGGGGCGCAGATACTGTGGCAGGGACGTGTCGTAGCGGCCATTACGGGTGTTGGGGCGGTTCCACATAGGCGGTTGCTCGTACCGTGGTGCTCGACGGCGACGGCGGCAGAAGCGGGAAATGTGTCGCTCCATACCACAATTGTAACAGGTAGGGCCACACTCACGGCGGTCAGGGAAGTGTTCCTCGTACGCGTCGTAAGAACGAGGTTCAAAGGTTGGACGCCGACGACGCTGGTCATACGTTGTACGTTGGGAACGCTGAGACAACCGTTCAACGTCGCGACTGGTGCGTGCTGACTCATAGACATCAGGGCGCTGCGGACTGTGAGAGCGAGTCATAAAGCTCGCATCGTGGAATGCAACACTCGACGGAGAAGGTTTGTTGGCCTGGACGTCCTGTAGCACGTAATGGTCCCCGATGCGTACGCTGTCGGTATAGTGCCGGGGCTCTTGTTGTCGTAGCTGTTCCTCGCGGGCAATGCATCTTATCATTTCAGCAAAGTCTGCAGGATGTTGCAGGTCAACGCTTGCCACAGTCGTAACATTAGCCAAACGACCGATCTTAGGTGTAATGCGACGATTCTTCAACGCCTCGAAGGTGCGACAATGCTGGACCACGTCGGACGCCGATTCCAACTTTTCACGTCCTATTAAAAAATTGTAGACATCTTGAGCGATCCCTTTTAATGAGTGACCCACTTTATCATCTTCAGACATTTGGGGGTCGACGAGTCTTCAGAGCCTTAACACCTCTTCAGTGTAGGTGGCGCACGTCTCGCCTGGGACTTGGGCGCGATGGAGCAACGTCTGTTCAGCCAGCTTCTTCTTTCCGACGGAGTCGCCAAAGCGGGATGACATTTCTTCGACGAAACGGTCCCAGGTTGTGAGCTTGCTTTCATTGTTCTCAAACCAGGGCAGGGTTGTCTCATCTAGCGAGAACACGACGTTCGAGAGTTGTGCAGCGGCATCCCAGCGGTTGTACCGGCTCACCCGTCGATAATGCGTCAGCCAGTCCTCAACGTCTTCATCGGCGTTCCCAGTGAACATTCGGGGTTCTCGCGGGGGATGCCAGCCAGACGTGGAGGCCGGCACAGTGTTCCCACCTTGAGGAATCGTAGGAGACAGCGGTGGGAGACCCGCGATACATCGGCTACGGCGGAAATCCTGGAGGTTCGGCGTGGCGTACCCAGCTCCTCCACCAAACTGTTACGAGATGGATTTATTTACAGTGAGGTTGGACAGTGTAGGACGAGCGTAGATGGTAGAGCGGTCCGTGAATGATTGGGCCAAGCCGGAGTGCCAGCTCGTTCTCTTCTTTCTCCAACTCCCAGTGCTGAGGCTGGCATGTTTGCAACCCCTGGCGTGTAATATTGGCGTAACAATATATATATATATATATATATATATATATATATATATATATATATATATATATATATATATATATATATATGAGAGAAGAAAAACTTCGAACAAGGTAAAAGCACGCCCTGAGGAAAGCAAGTTCTCTTTGCTGAAACGTAGGCCACAATCGTGCTTTTACTTTGTTCGAAGTTTTTCTTCTCTTGTGTTCTCTACCATCTTCAAAGTTCTACTACTCCCTGGATTTATTATATATATATATACACATATTTGTATATATATATATATATATATAAATATATATATACATATATATAAATATATATATATATATATATATATATATATATATATATATATATATATATATATATATATATATATATATATATATATATATATATATATATATATATACATATATTTATCTATATATATGGTGGCTCCCAGGGGTCTCAGGACTTAAATAGAACCTGCTAATTCCAAACTCTTCCCGACCAACCAGACAAATTGGGAACAAGTACTTGATAAAGCATCTTTGGAATTAACTGAAATATTTCTCAATCACTACGAATTTGCGGCCCAGTCTCTCTGAAAGAGGAAGTACCCTGTCAGGAACTGAGCAACCAAGAACCTTTCAAGCAACCATGAATTGAAGGAGGCATCTGCCATATACCGAACAACAGTCACCATGTTTTACCGAGGTAAGATTTCTACCACCGGCCACACGTGTAAGAATCTAACAAGCTCCGGCAATAGCAAGTACCGGCACTCTGGCAATACAACCAATAATATAATCGCGACTGTAGTGAATGCTTCGATTACTGCACCCCCACCAGCTAAACTAAACACCAGTACAAATAATTTTCCCTCTTCTGCCGTCACAAAAAAAAAATCCTACGGGGAATGTTATGAGCGTTTCAAGTATACTCCTCTCCCCAGTTCTGATAAACGCGATGTCAACGGGCCTAACTTCTGCCCGGCTACTGGTGGTTTTGATGACTTTCAGCTTTTTAAAGATTTATATGATTTCGCGAGAAATATTAGGCTAAGAGCATACTTTTACGATCACCCGGTGGCACCAGAAGCCCGCAGCACCTTACCTAGCTATAAGCACTCGACTCCTTCCCCCACACATAGCCTGATAGCTGCCTCGATATGTGCCGCAAAGCGGACCAATGTTATGCGTGAAACGCGTACCAAACGCAAGTTTCTTTCCACCATAACATGACTACCAACGAAAACAAAGTCGTAGAGGAACTCACAAGCTGTCCCGACAAAGAAGTGAAATGAAGTGAAGTGAAGTTTATTTCCTTTTCATAGAAAAGAGGGGGCCAAGGCAAAAGGCGGTTAAACCGGAGGAGGCCTCGGTACGCTAAGCCTGTAAGTAGTACAGATGCAAAACGCAAAACTCAAAACGCAAAACGCAAAATGCAAAACGCAAAAACACTTAATACATAGAATGGCCAGCAATCAAAATACAAAAGTAATATATAAAGTAACACTTACTAGAATAGAAAACATGTGCACAATCATGGGCAAATACAAATTGATACTTGTAGGAGTTCAATTTCGTACATACGGATGAAATAAATTAAATCATTCGACTTAAGTACTTGTGTGAAAAAGATAGAAAAATAGATATATACACTTACATCCATGTACACACATACATGCACATACGCATATATATCAAAGACGGTAAGCTGCATTTTTACATTAGAATTTCACCTTGAATAAGATACTGTTTGGTCTTTTTTTTAAACATGTTTACAGATAGAAAAAAACTCATCAGGAAAGGGGAATTTGTTTAGCGCATTGGGTACTTGACAACTCAGTTTTTGTTCACCGTAATTTGTTCGCGTTCGCGGAACTCTGGGTTTTACTACTCGCAGATTGTAACCTATGTTGCTATTAGGAACAGAGTACAAGCGATTCTGGTGAATGTATTGAAGAAGCCGCCGATAATACACTTGGTCGGCTTTTGATATGGAGGGTTTTACAAACAATGGTTGCGTGCGTAAGTTTCATGGTGCACCTTATAATCCCTCAATAGCCCGCAAGGCTCTTTTTTGCAGGACAAGTAATTTTTGGTTATTGGAAGACGTGGTCGTACCCCAAACAAGATTACAATAAGAAAGTCTTGAAAAAAACAGGGCATTATACCTGGACACTTTTAACCAAACAGGCAGTAGATTAGAAAGTCTATAAAATAGGCCAACAATTTTCCTTAGTTCAGAAGTAAGTTTGGAAATACGAACAGACCACGAAAGATTTTCATTAAACCACACACCAAAAAAATTTTGGGAAGAAACTTGAGTGATTGTTATACTGTCATAATGAATATGTATACAATTAGTTTCCACGGTGTTGATGGGCTTGAAAATAATATATTTCGTTTCGCTTATATTTAAACTAGGCTCATTCTTGTGCAACATATCACGAAGGTTGATTAAATAAGCATTGACCATATTTTGAAGCGCCGTAATGAACAGGAAGAAAAGAAAAGATTAGTGTCATCAGCGAACATCACCACATCGTTAGAGTTATGTATGCCGGCTAGGTCATTGATATATGTAATAAATAATAACGGCCCTAGTACTGATTCCTGTGGGACACCATGCTTAACCACCTGTGTATCAGAGGATATGTTATTTGTTCGAACATTTTTATTAAACGCGCGGATAAGGGAGGCGCAATTGTTATCCTTGACAAAACCGACCATGTTAACGAGGTCGCTAAGCAACTGACGGTATAGACGTGCTAAAAAGCGCTACACAATGATCCCTCTCAAGACTATACGCAAATCGTCAAAGATAAACTTTCTGAGCTTGTTAAAAATAAAACAATCAATGAAACCATGTCTCGTTCCTTGATCCGTTTAAGCCCAGTAGCCGGTAAATTCTACCCTCGCTCTAAGATTCACAAAGTGAACAATCCAGGGCGACCCATTGCTTCTGGCATCAGCACTCTAACCGAAAACCTCCTGCTGTATGTGAATAATTTCATTTGCGACATTCCGAGCAGCTTTCCCTCCTTCATAAGGGATACCAATAATTTTCTCTTGGACATCTCAAAAATTGAAATTCCTGATAACTGCCTCCTAGCCACCCTCGATGTTGCATCACTGTACGCTAACATCCCCCATGAAGATAGCATCACCGCTGCATCACTTGCGGATGGGCCATCTTCGTTCGACAAACCTATCGATTCTTTTACTCTCAAAACTTTCCTTCGGCTGTTCCCTGAACGTAACAATGTTGAGTTTGACGTGGTGCATTACGTGCAGGTCATCGGAACGTCAATAGAAACTCGAATCGGATCCAACTACACCAATATATTTATACCTCACGTCGAATCAAACTTTCTTGGCATTCAAAATTTAAACCACTGTTCTATAGAAACTACATCGACGACATATTCATGATCTGGCAGCATGGTGGTGCAGGCATTTATCCTAGCCCATCCTTGTATTCCATGGCTCATTCCTACTCTGAACCCAGTGCAAACATTCTGGATATTATTGTTACTATTTCCCAGGGTCGGCTTCAAACTAAACTGCACAGAAAACCGACAGACACGTGGCAGTAATTGCCATTCCAAAGTAGTCATGTCAGACACGGCAAGAAAGCAATACGTGCAGTCAAGCCCAACGTTTTAGGCGAATTTGCACAAACCCAGCCGACTTTGACTCGAACTGTCGAGAACTTAAGACCGCCCTCTTGAATAAGAAATACCCAGAGCAAGTTATCGACGACGCTTTTGTGCAAGTCAACCAATTAGAGTGTAATATAATCTGTAAAAAAAACGCCCAAATGTTGACCCACAAACGAACTTGTTTTTAAACCACTCTGCCTCCGCTCCAAGAGTTTCAACTGTATGAAGAAAACATCACAATATCCTACTTCAAAGTGAACGCTTAAATAGGGATCCGAACCATCGCGCGTTGTCTGCCGCCGTTATAAGAATTCACGCGACCTGCTTGCTAACCCTCATATCAGCCTTCCAAAACTACTGGTTACATGCCCTGTAAGAAACCTTGATGTAAAGTATCCCCACTCTTGCCCACTGCACAGACTGCAACCAGCACGGCTTCAGAATATTACGTAAATATAAAAGGTAACTTTAACAGTCACTCCGCTAATGTCAGATACCTTCTAGAGCCCACTGTTTGTAGGCAACAATATATCGGCCAAACTGAAACCCCCATTCGAATAAGGATTTATAATCACCGCTCTCATGCAAAAAGTTTTCCCTATTCGACCCTTGCAAAACATATGAATGGTCCCGGTCATGTATTTCAACAGCTTAAAGCAACAATTTGGGAATCCGCTTTTTAAACCCGACCATGACCGCGCCGTTCGCGAATCCTATTGATATGTCTGGGTCAGCGACGCTTGGTATTACCAAAAGATACGGCCAACTAACGTGCTTCCCTCGATTAAAATTATAATTTTAATTTTACCTCATAATGTTTATCGCGTTGCTAATCATTCCCAGCCTTGTGTTTCCCAACTGAATTCACGGAAACTCTCTTCAAACACAGCAAACTTATTAGCCTAATGCGGCTCGACGATGCGATTTGTACTTGGTAATGAGGTCGTGTTCTCCACAACGCTTCGCCCTTTGTGATCTATGAACCCTACCTATTTCCTGTTCGGTGGCCAGTTCGATGTGCAATGCTCTTTTGTGTACCGTATCTATTATTTCCATCCACGGTGGGCACACACAATGTAGACTCTTCTTTTGTGCCTGTAGGGATCCGTTCAAACCCATCTCCCCACCCACTGAATACGTTATTGTATACGTTTCCTTTCTTTTTGAAACCGCGATTGTCAACGCCTCCGCAGTGTCTGAACTTGCAACCCGCACCAGGGGCATTGCGACGTCGTCGTACAGTTTTGAGAGCTGCCGTGTTATTTCAACCTTTCCTCTCTCTCTCTCTCTCTCTCTGTTTCTCTCTGTCCTTTTTGTAGTGGTTTTTCTACCACGAGCATAGCCCACCTGTATGCATACTGTCTGTTTCGGAAACATCTTCTTCTCCTTCTCACAGATTTTCGCATACCTATATACGAAATGCGTTCCAAATATTTGTGGTAGCAAAATGATGTAACTGTACTCTGGTGAAGGAATTGCTGCTACGTGAGTAACCCTATTTTGTTATTGTTTTTGCTGTGTATTCGACTGTGTACACGTAATATTTCTGCGCGCTTTGTGAGTTTCCTGCTTTTGTCTCTCTCTGTCTCTCTCTCTCTCTGTCTCTCTCTCTCTCTATATATATATATATATATATATATATATATATATATATACATATATATCTATATGAGGTGGCAGGACAAAGGACATGAACTACGAGATGGGCGAACAATGTAATCTCACTATTTACAAGACGTCAGCCATGAGACCGAACCGGCGCTGGCTGCGCGCCTGCCCTACTTCTTGCTTGTTCTCATCCTCGTCGTCGCCTTGTAACATTACCCCGCCGTCGAGGAAGACCGTCCGATCGGGGCTTTAGTAGATGAGCGAGTGTAGTGAGTACGAACGATGAAATTATAGTACACAGTGAATACGTCCTTGCCACCACGGTGAGGATGAAGAGCTTGGTGAACCCTGGCCCCAGCACACCCATGCCCGCCGAAGTCATGAAGCAATGTCCAAAGCCCTTGAGAAGATGCACCGGCGAACGGGACAGGGGGATGGCATCGTCGTTTTGTCTGGTCGCGGCTTCTCACGTCTCGGCTGATTTCGGCTCGCCATAGGCTGGGGCACGGGCTGGGGAACAGATGCCGTGATGGCTCACCGAGGCTGGGGCATGCCGACGCGTTCCAAGAGCCTGGATAAGATCGCTTCAGGAGTAAAGACGGCGAGATGCTGTAGGCCAGGATGAAGGTGATTACCCCGCACCTCCACCAAAACTATAAGAGGGTTTTCAGGCTTTATTCTTCATAAGCACCAGCAGCAGCAGTAGCACCGAAGCACCAAGTCGCGCTGTCCAGCAAGTCGAGACGGAGAGCCAACGAGACGAGGCTTCTTCTTCGTCCCAGCGATGGCGATGCGACATCCACGAGTTGGTGAATCTTCCCTGTGTGGCTTCTGTGTCACTTACCCAGTCATTGCAAATGACCAGTGCTGTCTACGCTCCTACATTATTTAAAGGAGTATGGTGTTGGCGACGGTCTTCCTTACAATATATATATATAATGGGAAATGAGGGGCTCGTTGAAAATAAGGCAGAAATAAGAGTTGGCAGTCAAGAAAACCTCGGAAAGCAAAGGGGAGGATGTGGTCGGTCATTGAAACAGATAAAGAATTTGGAAAGAAAGAAAGTGGAGAAAAAATTCTTTCTTGGCTGCGAACTCTTATTTCTGTCGTATGTTCAACGAGCCCCTCATTTCCAATTCTGATTCGCTACAGCGAGGGCCTCTGTTATGGCAGTCTTGGTGCCATACGAAGCTTAAGAGTGTTCAATTTTGGTCGACCACTCTTGACATATCGTACACACTCGAGTCACGGCCCGGGAGTTGAAAAGAAAGTCCCCTTCACCCCGACTAGTCCGACTGGCGCTGGCTACCACCCCCAAGCATAGGAAACACAAATATCTATACATAAATACCCCTGAAAGAGGAGGGGAAAATTGCCCCGCTGTTAGCGTAGTGGTTATCGCACCAGACCGGTAGTCTGGAGGTCGTGGAATCGGATCCCACCTGGCGGGTATTTTTTCTCCTCTTTCGTTCTTTCTTTCCAAATTCCTTATCTCTTTTGATGACCTACTACATCCTCCCCTTTGCTTTCTGATATTTTCTTGACTGCCAACTCTTATTTCTATATATATATATATATATATATATATATATATATATATATACGCGAGCGGCACAAGCATGTACGGCTAAGCATGAGCTGTCCATCTCTGGCCGGGTAATTTCTGCTCGGCCGTTGCTCCATCATAGTGCAAAGCCCGTACTCAAAAGTGGGCCTTGGCCGTGTGCTGAAAGTTCCGTGGTGTAAGCTGCACAGCTGCTCACCTTTGAACAAAGCATCGCCAAGGGGCCTACAACCGCCCTTCGGCCGCCAGACGTTGCCGTCGTTTTGAAGTTCTTTTATTGGCTGGCGGCCGTTCAACCTTTAACAACCCACGGCCGTTCAACTTTTACAGACGGCGGCTATTCATCCTTGCTTGGGGGCCAGCTGTAGAACCAGAGCCGCTCAGACATGGTTGAACTTTAGCCATTCAACATACTCGTCTGGCCGTTCCACTGCAGGAGGCATATTAATTGTGGGGCTGCAGCTAGAATCCATCCCTAGAATTGGTATAGTAGAGCTGTTTCTATAGCAGAGTGAAGAATTTATTAACTCGTAACAGCAATCATTCGTGCTTTTAAGGAAACAATTAAATTGGGCAACTGAGAGAGACTCCTGATCACAAAATATGGTGCAGATTTTTTTTTCAATTGCTGGTCCTACAGTGATGCTGCTTCCATTTGATGCAACCACTATTGTGGTCATAGACATAGTTCCAAATCGGCGCCACAACGCAGGACATTAGGAAGCTCATAGATTCCGCCCCCCGCAACATCATGCACTTTATACTTCATTTCGGAACTATTGATCTAAAATACAACACCGCTGAAAAGTCTTTCGAAGCCATCAAATCTCTCGTACGAGATGTTCAGGCGAAACGACCCAACGTGGAGATAACCCTGACAACAGTGCTTCCCAGCATTGAAAACAATCACCAGCCACTCACACCTCAGGTACACAGACTCATTACTCACTACGACCGAACAGTTAAGCTCAACGACGCCCTCCTTGACCTATAACTCACCCAACAAAACGTGGACATCATCTACCACACAGAAATCCATCGTGACCCCCAGGGACATCTAACCAAATACGGTTGACACCCTATTTTTCGAGGCATTTCCATAATGGCAAATAACATCAAGTACAGGCTGAGCAAGTCGTTTGAGGTGACGCTCTCTACTACCGGCACCACCGGCCCGTCAGTGACCAGCACCGAGCAGCAGACCAAACCTGACTTTCTCAACAGTAGCGAACCACCCTGTCCCCCCAAGAACCCCACATGCGACGCGAGCACACAAACGGTAGATGCAGCCACAACACCAGCTGAACAGCACGAAGGAGAACAACATCCCGACCAACCAAGGACATAACGCTCAATGTTCACACAGACACTAACATGCACTAAAACGCCAACAAGCACTCAAACAGGCATCCACGTTGACACCACCCCTAACAGCCCCCCTAAACAACTGACTCCGAAAAAAAAGAACCATTCCGTAGGTCTACTCGGAACAAACGAAAATGACTTGCACCAAGCTGACCCGACGCCTTGCCCCTCGAATCCCGCTCTTTCCTTAGGGTTAGAAATCTCGCCGGCAAACAAACACGCTCCAGATTTCACCTCAACACCTATTCCTCCTACCTCAAAACCAGAAAAATCCCCAAAGGCCTCCGTGTTAAAGCTATTGGTTCCCTTGGAGTTCTCGCACCTCTACTAGAACATAAATGGCAGGACACTTTGAAGCATGCATCGCTTTCCCTTCTAGAAATTCTCAGAGAGCACTGTGAAAAAGAACTTTGTGTTTTAAATGAGCAGATTGAAATCATTCCACTCACTGAGAAAGAGAAAATTGATCTTGATGCCTTTAGAGATTGTAAGGAACGCGAGCTGTGCAGGAAACAAAGAAATAAATTTGAACGTGACCAGCTCCTTTTGCCTGACACACATGACACCAATCAACCTCCTGTCCTCACTAAGCCTGAAGACGTGGCACTAAATCATCTGACGCCCCCGCAGACACATAACAATCTGCTACGGTGGAATTTTTCTCTCCCGCTAATAATCAAAATCTAGAATCTAGCTCCCACAGTAGGAGTAACAGCAACCTGACGCCTGTTCCCGAACAGAATGTTGTATCCAGCTCCCCTGTCACGTGTAACAGCAACGTTATAGATATTTCAGAAACATTATAGGGAACCGAAAAAATTATCCCAGAACGAGGCTTCACTTTCTGCCCTACCAACAACCACGTGAATGAATACGAGTTACAGAAGGTGCTCACCGAATTTTCACGCAGAACGAGGTTGAAGGAATTCTTTTTCCGGTAAGCAAGACAATAGTGAAATCAATGACCGCGCACTGTGCACCAAACACTTGGACGGCAGATGCCGAGGAATCTCCAGAACTCGATTTGTATATAAAATCAGTATCAAAAGAAATATTAAGCTCTACCAAGAAATCAAATAAACGCAAGAACTTGACCCCCTCAGAAGAAGTCACTCTAAACAACCAAGCACGCAGAACGAACAAAATCATTAAACCTGCAGACAAAGGAGGTAGCGTTGTCACCTTACCAATGGAAAAATATAAAGATGAGGCCTATAGGCAGCTTAACAACCATCGTCACCAACAGCCTTTACACCATGATCCTACCACGAATACAGTCAATGGATCCTTTGCGCTCTCAGAGATCTCCTCGCCCGAGAATTAATCCCCACAACAGAACTGAATTCATGAGACCGACGAACAAGCGAGCAGGAGGTTTCTACCTTTTCCTCAATATCCATAAAGTCCCCACAGAAGCATTGTTCTCAGCTGACATTCCGGGAAGGCCCGTTCTTTCTAACAACAACACCCGCACGGAAACATTGTCTGTGTTTCTGAATCACCATTTGGCAGACATTCCGACATCTCTTCCTTCATTTCTTAAGGACACCCCACTCTTTTTCCCCATAATAGACGTAATAAACGATGGTGGGCAAATACCCAATGACGCCCTTCTGGTCACGCTCGACGTCTCCGCCCTCTATACGAACATTCCCATCACCGAAGGACTAGAAGCTACATCAAAGTCCTTAGCAAAAAACCGGCACCAACATGCGTTGGAAGTATACATTACCTTACCAAAATTACTTCTAACTCTCAACTATATCGAGTTCGACTCATCTTACTCCTTGCAAGTCTTTGAACCAGCATGGGCACTCCTTTCGCACCCACCTACGCCAAAATTTTTATGGGACATCTTGAAGCTTCCCTCTTAAACTCCTTCCCCCTCATGCCGAATGTTTATTTTCGATACATAAATTAAATCTTCATAATTTGGGAGCACGGCCACACAGCCCTAGAAAGTTTCATTTCGCATCTTAATTCTTCGCATCAGACCATTGTGTTCTCATGCCAGTACGCGGATAAGCAAGTGAACTTCCTACACACCACTGCTGTTCTTGACAATGGTAAACTAAAAGCACACTTTATAGGAAACCAACGGACAGGCAACTGTACTTAGACTAAACTAGTCATCACCCACTACACTGCAAAAAAGGTGTCTTTGTTGGAATGGCTACCAGACTAAGAATTGTATGCAGTGATAACACAGACTATATAAAACACCTTAATGAACTGAAGTCCACCCTGGCAAGCAGGAATCACGCGGTCAGCTTGCTGGATATGGCTTACGAAAGAGCATCCAAGCTAGAAAGGGACGAATTGCTCAAGCAACAACGTCGAAACGAAAGTGGCTGAACAGCCTTAATAACCAAATTCTCAAACGCGCTCCCTAACATAAACAACATCCTGCGGAAATACTACCCCATTCTAGCCAGTAATGACCGACCTAAAAGACGTTTCCTGAAGCCCTAAGAGTTACCTAGAGAAGAAACAAGAACCTTAAAGACATTTTAGTGCATGCCAAAATGAGCGCTTCCCAGGAACCAGTCATCAGCCCTTGCCTCCGCCCTAGATGCAAGAAATGCAAACATCTGCAGACGGATTGCATTGTCAATAGCACTGCCAGCCAATACGTTCACAAGATTATTCCAAGCTTCACTTGCAATTCTTCTAACATTGTGTATATGCTAGAAGGCTCATTCGGTCAAAAGCAGTACATTGGAGAAACGAGTCAACCTATGAACGTACGCTTGAATGGACAACGGGCCGACACTCATAACAGTGCCTCCATAGCAGTCGCGCAACACTTCAACCAGCCGAACCCAAATTTTGATGATCTCAAGCTCTATACTCTGCAGCCAAACTTTAAGTCTCCAAGGTACCGAAAATAAAGAAATCGTACTTAATTCATTATTCAACTAGCTGGAGCCGGCTGGAATCAATACTTCGAAATGCAGATAAGAAACCTTACGGTATCTGAATCGAACCCAAATATAATGCTCTTACAAAAAGTGGGCTTCTTCATTCGCAATATTCCTGCCGGCCCATCCCCAATGCCGATACTTGAATACAATTTCTGTGCTTTCTGCCGCCCCCTTTTTTTTTCGTCTGTGTTGCTCCAAGCCGATTTCGACATACCATGCGGACGCGCCTCCCTCGACCTTCCACATTTCGTCCTACTACCTGTTTTATACTTACACGCACAAAGGAAAAACAGAAAAAAAGAAAGAAAACAGAAAAGAAGTCATTGATTGTACCGAAAAGCTCCGCGTGAGTTGCACCCGCGCATACCCCTTCTATTCTTCTTTGAACCCTGACCTCCGCAGTCGGAATTTGTCAAACTATATGGGCTGTTGCTGTTTACGAGTTTTCTCTCTGGCACACAGTTAAGTAACCTTGTAATTGCACCCCCAAGACGCCCCTCTCGTCCCTGATCTTCCCGGAAGCCTCCTTTGAGGTCGCCCGGCACCACCGCAGCCCAGCTTAATTAAGCCGTTCCCCCCTGTTTTCTCCGACTCTCGCGTAGTCCTCCCTCTTTGTCTACTGCGGGGTCCTGTCACAAGAGCCACACCTCCCTTTCTCTCTCACTATTTCGCCCCTTTCAACCGACCGTTGACCCACTCTGCTGTCCTCCTTCTGGCCCCGCTTTTAACAACCTCCCCCCTTTCTCTCAAACTCAATCTGTATCTATAAAACAGAGTGCCAGAGATGAACCCTGACGCCTTAAAAAAGACAAGTCCACATGTCGAAACGTTGGCAAAGGTCTGAGGCCGCGTCCTTCTCCAAAGTATTATTTCTAACTGGTGACCATCTTCAAAGCCCTCTCGTTCCGTGCATATATATATATAAATATATATATATATATATATATATATATATATATATATATATATATATATATATATATATATATATATATATATATATATATATATATATATATATATATATATATATATATATATATATATATTTATATATATATATATATATATATATATATATATACCTATATATTTATATATATATATATATATATATACATAGGGAGTAGTAGAACTTTGAAGATGGTAGAGAACACAAGAGAAGAAAAACTTCGAACAAGGTAAAAGCACGATTGTGGCCTACGTTTCAGCAAAGAGAACTTGCTTTCCTCAGGGCAATCTCTCGCCTGGCAGGCAGGGTTTATATAGGGGTAGGACCCCAGGTGACAGGAGAGGGAAAGATGGAAGGGAAATTGAGCAAGCTGATTGGTTTCGGAGTGTGTCGGGGGAGAGATTGAGGGGCCAAGAAGGTTGTCTAGTTTAAGCCGCGAAGTAGGTCACACGGAAGTCAGCTGATGGCTGATGTTCGTGGAATTTTTGGACAGAAAGGATGAGAGGGTGCTTATTGACCCGCCGCGGGGTATAGGGAAAGGATCTCAGAACCGCCGAGGCGGTTCTGAGATCCTTTCCCTATACCTTTGTGCCTTTTAATGCATTTTATTCCTTTGTGCCTCGTAATGCATGTAGCAGAACAGAGAGATACGGGACGAGGGACTCGGTAAAGATACATATCAAGGTTGCAGTCGTCGTTGCCAGTGCTATTCGGCTTTTTTTTCGAAATATTTAATAGGGCCGAATGACGTGTGCTTGTCACGTTTCTTTTGATTCATTGATAAATAAGCGAAAATATAAGTCGAGAAAAAATCCGCCGTTTTCCGGGAGCGGGACTCGAACCCACATCTCCGCATAACCGGTGCGGTGCGTTAGCCATTACGCTATCCCCACAGCGGCTTCTCCCTCGACTTTAAAGCGGGGGTTTATATTTACAAGAGCTCTGAGGCCGGTAAACTAGCGCCGCCCCTCGACTACCGCGGGAGACGTAGAACGTCTTCTTTCCCAGCGGCCGCCACGTAGAACGTGGTCGGAGGTCGGGGTTAGCAATTGGCATATCCGAACTGCTGGAGCCAGTGCCTCGTAATGCATGTAGCAGAACAGAGAGATACGGGACGAGGGACTCGGTAAAGATACATATCAAGGTTGCAGTCGTCGTTGCCAGTGCTATTCGGCTTTTTTTTTTCGAAATATTTAATAGGGCCGAATGACGTGTGCTTGTCACGTTTCTTTTGATTCATTGATAAATAAGCGAAAATATAAGTCGAGAAAAAATCCGCCGTTTTCCGGGAGCGGGACTCGAACCCACATCTCCGCATAACCGGTGCGGTGCGTTAGCCATTACGCTATCCCCACAGCGGCTTCTCCCTCGACTTTAAAGCGGGGGTTTATATTTACAAGAGCTCTGAGGCCGGTCAACTAGCGCCGCCCCTCGACTACCGCGGGAGACGTAGAACGTCTTCTTTCCAAGCGGCCGCCACGTAGAACGTGGTCGGAGGTCGAGGTTAGCAATTGGCATATCCGAACTGCTGGAGCCAGTGCCTCGTAATGCATGTAGCAGAACAGAGAGATACGGGACGAGGGACTCGGTAAAGATACATATCAAGGTTGCAGTCGTCGTTGCCAGTGCTATTCGGCTTTTTTTTCGAAATATTTAATAGGGCCGAATGACGTGTGCTTGTCACGTTTCTTTTGATTCATTGATAAATAAGCGAAAATATAAGTCGAGAAAAAATCCGCCGTTTTCGGGAGCGGGACTCGAACCCACATCTCCGCATAACCGGTGCGGTGCGTTAGCCATTACGCTATCCCCACAGCGGCTTCTCCCTCGACTTTAAAGCGGGGGTTTATATTTACAAGAGCTCTGAGGCCGGTCAACTAGCGCCGCCCCTCGACTACCGCGGGAGACGTAGAACGTCTTCTTTCCCAGCGGCCGCCACGTAGAACGTGGTCGGAGGTCGGGGTTAGCAATTGGCATATCCGAACTGCTGGAGCCAGTGCCTCGTAATGCATGTAGCAGAACAGAGAGATACGGGACGAGGGACTCGGTAAAGATACATATCAAGGTTGCAGTCGTCGTTGCCAGTGCTCTTCGGCTTTTTTTTCGAAATATTTAATAGGGCCGAATGACGTGTGCTTGTCACGTTTCTTTTGATTCATTGATAAATAAGCGAAAATATAAGTCGAGAAAAAATCCGCCGTTTTCCGGGAGCGGGACTCGAACCCACATCTCCGCATAACCGGTGCGGTGCGTTAGCCATTACGCTATCCCCACAGCGGCTTCTCCCTCGACTTTAAAGCGGGGTTTATATTTACAAGAGCTCTGAGGCCGGTCAACTAGCGCCGCCCCTCGACTACCGCGGGAGACGTAGAACGTCTTCTTTCCCAGCGGCCGCCACGTAGAACGTGGTCGGAGGTCGGGGTTAGCAATTGGCATATCCGAACTGCTGGAGCCAGTGCCTCGTAATGCATGTAGCAGAACAGAGAGATACGGGACGAGGGACTCGGTAAAGATACATATCAAGGTTGCAGTCGTCGTTGCCAGTGCTATTCGGCTTTTTTTTCGAAATATTTAATAGGGCCGAATGACGTGTGCTTGTCACGTTTCTTTTGATTCATTGATAAATAAGCGAAAATATAAGTCGAGAAAAAATCCGCCGTTTTCCGGGAGCGGGACTCGAACCCACATCTCCGCATAACCGGTGCGGTGCGTTAGCCATTACGCTATCCCCACAGCGGCTTCTCCCTCGACTTTAAAGCGGGGGTTTATATTTACAAGAGCTCTGAGGCCGGTCAACTAGCGCCGCCCCTCGACTACCGCGGGAGACGTAGAACGTCTTCTTTCCCAGCGGCCGCCACGTAGAACGTGGTCGGAGGTCGGGGTTAGCAATTGGCATATCCGAACTGCTGGAGCCAGTGCCTCGTAATGCATGTAGCAGAACAGAGAGATACGGGACGAGGGACTCGGTAAAGATACATATCAAGGTTGCAGTCGTCGTTGCCAGTGCTATTCGGCTTTTTTTTTCGAAATATTTATTAGGGCCGAATGACGTGTGCTTGTCACGTTTCTTTTGATTCATTGATAAATAAGCGAAAATATAAGTCGAGAAAAAATCCGCCGTTTTCCGGGAGCGGGACTCGAACCCACATCTCCGCATAACCGGTGCGGTGCGTTAGCCATTACGCTATCCCCACAGCGGCTTCTCCCTCGACTTTAAAGCGGGGGTTTATATTTACAAGAGCTCTGAGGCCGGTCAACTAGCGCCGCCCCTCGACTACCGCGGGAGACGTAGAACGTCTTCTTTCCCAGCGGCCGCCACGTAGAACGTGGTCGGAGGTCGGGGTTAGCAATTGGCATATCCGAACTGCTGGAGCCAGTGCCTCGTAATGCATGTAGCAGAACAGAGAGATACGGGACGAGGGACTCGGTAAAGATACATATCAAGGTTGCAGTCGTCGTTGCCAGTGCTATTCGGCTTTTTTTTCGAAATATTTAATAGGGCCGAATGACGTGTGCTTGTCACGTTTCTTTTGATTCATTGGTAAATAAGCGAAAATATAAGTCGAGAAAAAATCCGCCGTTTTCCGGGAGCGGGACTCGAACCCACATCTCCGCATAACCGGTGCGGTGCGTTAGCCATTACGCTATCCCCACAGCGGCTTCTCCCTCGACTTTAAAGCGGGGGTTTATATTTACAAGAGCTCTGAGGCCGGTCAACTAGCGCCGCCCCTCGACTACCGCGGGAGACGTAGAACGTCTTCTTTCCCAGCGGCCGCCACGTAGAACGTGGTCGGAGGTCGGGGTTAGCAATTGGCATATCCGAACTGCTGGAGCCAGTGCCTCGTAATGCATGTAGCAGAACAGAGAGATACGGGACGAGGGACTCGGTAAAGATACATATCAAGGTTGCAGTCGTCGTTGCCAGTGCTATTCGGCTTTTTTTTCGAAATATTTAATAGGGCCGAATGACGTGTGCTTGTCACGTTTCTTTTGATTCATTGATAAATAAGCGAAAATATAAGTCGAGAAAAAATCCGCCGTTTTCCGGGAGCGGGACTCGAACCCACATCTCCGCATAACCGGTGCGGTGCGTTAGCCATTACGCTATCCCCACAGCGGCTTCTCCCTCGACTTTAAAGCGGGGGTTTATATTTACAAGAGCTCTGAGGCCGGTCAACTAGCGCCGCCCCTCGACTACCGCGGGAGACGTAGAACGTCTTATTTCCCAGCGGCCGCCACGTAGAACGTGGTCGGAGGTCGGGGTTAGCAATTGGCATATCCGAACTGCTGGAGCCAGTGCCTCGTAATGCATGTAGCAGAACAGAGAGATACGGGACGAGGGACTCGGTAAAGATACATATCAAGGTTGCAGTCGTCGTTGCCAGTGCTATTCGGCTTTTTTTTCGAAATATTTAATAGGGCCGAATGACGTGTGCTTGTCACGTTTCTTTTGATTCATTGATAAATAAGCGAAAATATAAGTCGAGAAAAAATCCGCCGTTTTCTGGGAGCGGGACTCGAACCCACATCTCCGCATAACCGGTGCGGTGCGTTAGCCATTACGCTATCCCCACAGCGGCTTCTCCCTCGACTTTAAAGCGGGGGTTTATATTTACAAGAGCTCTGAGGCCGGTCAACTAACGCCGCCCCTCGACTACCACGGGAGACGTAGAACGTCTTCTTTCCCAGCGGCCGCCACGTAGAACGTGGTCGGAGGTCGGGGTTAGCAATTGGCATATCCGAACTGCTGGAGCCAGTGCCTCGTAATGCATGTAGCAGAACAGAGAGATACGGGACGAGGGACTCGGTAAAGATACATATCAAGGTTGCAGTCGTCGTTGCCAGTGCTATTCGGCTTTTTTTTCGAAATATTTAATAGGGCCGAATGACGTGTGCTTGTCACGTTTCTTTTGATTCATTGATAAATAAGCGAAAATATAAGTCGAGAAAAAATCCGCCGTTTTCCGGGAGCGGGACTCGAACCCACATCTCCGCATAACCGGTGCGGTGCGTTAGCCATTACGCTATCCCCACAGCGGCTTCTCCCTCGACTTTAAAGCGGGGGTTTATATTTACAAGAGCTCTGAGGCCGGTCAACTAGCGCCGCCCCTCGACTACCGCGGGAGACGTAGAACGTCTTCTTTCCCAGCGGCCGCCACGTAGAACGTGGTCGGAGGTCGGGGTTAGCAATTGGCATATCCGAACTGCTGGAGCCAGTGCCTCGTAATGCATGTAGCAGAACAGAGAGATACGGGACGAGGGACTCGGTAAAGATACATATCAAGGTTGCAGTCGTCGTTGCCAGTGCTATTCGGCTTTTTTTTCGAAATATTTAATAGGGCCGAATGACGTGTGCTTGTCACGTTTCTTTTGATTCATTGATAAATAAGCGAAAATATAAGTCGAGAAAAAATCCGCCGTTTTCCGGGAGCGGGACTCGAACCCACATCTCCGCATAACCGGTGCGGTGCGTTAGCCATTACGCTATCCCCACAGCGGCTTCTCCCTCGACTTTAAAGCGGGGGTTTATATTTACAAGAGCTCTGAGGCCGGTCAACTAGCGCTGCCCCTCGACTACCGCGGGAGACGTAGAACGTCTTCTTTCCCAGCGGCCGCCACGTAGAACGTGGTCGGAGGTCGGGGTTAGCAATTGGCATATCCGAACTGCTGGAGCCAGTGCCTCGTAATGCATGTAGCAGAACAGAGAGATACGGGACGAGGGACTCGGTAAAGATACATATCAAGGTTGCAGTCGTCGTTGCCAGTGCTATTCGGCTTTTTTTCGAAATATTTAATAGGGCCGAATGACGTGTGCTTGTCACGTTTCTTTTGATTCATTGATAAATAAGCGAAAATATAAGTCGAGAAAAAATCCGCCGTTTTCCGGGAGCGGGACTCGAACCCACATCTCCGCATAACCGGTGCGGTGCGTTAGCCATTACGCTATCCCCACAGCGGCTTCTCCCTCGACTTCAAAGCGGGGGTTTATATTTACAAGAGCTCTGAGGCCGGTCAACTAGCGCCGCCCCTCGACTACCGCGGGAGACGTAGAACGTCTTCTTTCCCAGCGGCCGCCACGTAGAACGTGGTCGGAGGTCGGGGTTAGCAATTGGCATATCCGAACTGCTGGAGCCAGTGCCTCGTAATGCATGTAGCAGAACAGAGAGATATGGGACGAGGGACTCGGTAAAGATACATATCAAGGTTGCAGTCGTCGTTGCCAGTGCTATTCGGCTTTTTTTCGAAATATTTAATAGGGCCGAATGACGTGTGCTTGTCACGTTTCTTTTGATTCATTGATAAATAAGCGAAAATATAAGTCGAGAAAAAATCCGCCGTTTTCCGGGAGCGGGACTCGAACCCACATCTCCGCATAACCGGTGCGGTGCGTTAGCCATTACGCTATCCCCACAGCGGCTTCTCCCTCGACTTTAAAGTGGGGGTTTATATTTACAAGAGCTGTGAGGCCGGTCAACTAGCGCCGCCCCTCGACTACCGCGGTAGACGTAGAACGTCTTCTTTCCCAGCGGCCGCCACGTAGAACGTGGTCGGAGGTCGGGGTTAGCAATTGGCATATCCGAACTGCTGGAGCCAGTGCCTCGTAATGCATGTAGCAGAACAGAGAGATACTGGACGAGGGACTCGGTAAAGATACATATCAAGGTTGCAGTCGTCGTTGCCAGTGCTATTCGGCTTTTTTTTCGAAATATTTAATAGGGCCGAATGACGTGTGCTTGTCACGTTTCTTTTGATTCATTGATAACTAAGCGAAAATATAAGTCGAGAAAAAATCCGCCGTTTTCCGGGAGCGGGACTCGAACCCACATCTCCGCATAACCGGTGCGGTGCGTTAGCCATTACGCTATCCCCACAGCGGCTTCTCCCTCGACTTTAAAGCGGGGGTTTATATTTACAAGAGCTCTGAGGCCGGTCAACTAGCGCCGCCCCTCGACTACCGCGGGAGACGTAGAACGTCTTATTTCCCAGCGGCCGCCACGTAGAACGTGGTCGGAGGTCGGGGTTAGCAATTGGCATATCCGAACTGCTGGAGCCAGTGCCTCGTAATGCATGTAGCAGAACAGAGAGATACGGGATGAGGGACTCGGTAAAGATACATATCAAGGTTGCAGTCGTCGTTGCCAGTGCTATTCGGCTTTTTTTTCGAAATATTTAATAGGGCCGAATGACGTGTGCTTGTCACGTTTCTTTTGATTCATTGATAAATAAGCGAAAATATAAGTCGAGAAAAAATCCGCCGTTTTCCGGGAGCGGGACTCGAACCCACATCTCCGCATAACCGGTGCGGTGCGTTAGCCATTACGCTATCCCCACAGCGGCTTCTCCCTCGACTTTAAAGCGGGGGTTTATATTTACAAGAGCTCTGAGGCCGGTCAACTAGCGCCGCCCCTCGACTACCACGGGAGACGTAGAACGTCTTCTTTCCCAGCGGCCGCCACGTAGAACGTGGTCGGAGGTCGGGGTTAGCAATTGGCATATCCGAACTGCTGGAGCCAGTGCCTCGTAATGCATGTAGCAGAACAGAGAGATACGGGACGAGGGACTCGGTAAAGATACATATCAAGGTTGCAGTCGTCGTTGCCAGTGCTATTCGGCTTTTTTTTCGAAATATTTAATAGGGCCGAATGACGTGTGCTTGTCACGTTTCTTTTGATTCATTGATAAATAAGCGAAAATATAAGTCGAGAAAAAATCCGCCGTTTTCCGGGAGCGGGACTCGAACCCACATCTCCGCATAACCGGTGCGGTGCGTTAGCCATTACGCTATCCCCACAGCGGCTTCTCCCTCGACTTTAAAGCGGGGGTTTATATTTACAAGAGCTCTGAGGCCGGTCAACTAGCGCCGCCCCTCGACTACCGCGGGAGACGTAGAACGTCTTCTTTCCCAGCGGCCGCCACGTAGAACGTGGTCGGAGGTCGGGGTTAGCAATTGGCATATCCGAACTGCTGGAGCCAGTGCCTCGTAATGCATGTAGCAGAACAGAGAGATACGGGACGAGGGACTCGGTAAAGATACATATCAAGGTTGCAGTCGTCGTTGCCAGTGCTATTCGGCTTTTTTTTCGAAATATTTAATAGGGCCGAATGACGTGTGCTTGTCACGTTTCTTTTGATTCATTGATAAATAAGCGAAAATATAAGTCGAGAAAAAATCCGCCGTTTTCCGGGAGCGGGACTCGAACCCACATCTCCGCATAACCGGTGCGGTGCGTTAGCCATTACGCTATCCCCACAGCGGCTTCTCCCTCGACTTCAAAGCGGGGGTTTATATTTACAAGAGCTCTGAGGCCGGTCAACTAGCGCCGCCCCTCGACTACCGCGGGAGACGTAGAACGTCTTCTTTCCCAGCGGCCGCCACGTAGAACGTGGTCGGAGGTCGGGGTTAGCAATTGGCATATCCGAACTTCTGGAGCCAGTGCCTCGTAATGCATGTAGCAGAACAGAGAGATATGGGACGAGGGACTCGGTAAAGATACATATCAAGGTTGCAGTCGTCGTTGCCAGTGCTATTCGGCTTTTTTTCGAAATATTTAATAGGGCCGAATGACGTGTGCTTGTCACGTTTCTTTTGATTCATTGATAAATAAGCGAAAATATAAGTCGAGAAAAAATCCGCCGTTTTCCGGGAGCGGGACTCGAACCCACATCTCCGCATAACCGGTGCGGTGCGTTAGCCATTACGCTATCCCCACAGCGGCTTCTCCCTCGACTTTAAAGTGGGGGTTTATATTTACAAGAGCTGTGAGGCCGGTCAACTAGCGCCGCCCCTCGACTACCGCGGTAGACGTAGAACGTCTTCTTTCCCAGCGGCCGCCACGTAGAACGTGGTCGGAGGTCGGGGTTAGCAATTGGCATATCCGAACTGCTGGAGCCAGTGCCTCGTAATGCATGTAGCAGAACAGAGAGATACTGGACGAGGGACTCGGTAAAGATACATATCAAGGTTGCAGTCGTCGTTGCCAGTGCTATTCGGCTTTTTTTTCGAAATATTTAATAGGGCCGAATGACGTGTGCTTGTCACGTTTCTTTTGATTCATTGATAACTAAGCGAAAATATAAGTCGAGAAAAAATCCGCCGTTTTCCGGGAGCGGGACTCGAACCCACATCTCCGCATAACCGGTGCGGTGCGTTAGCCATTACGCTATCCCCACAGCGGCTTCTCCCTCGACTTTAAAGCGGGGGTTTATATTTACAAGAGCTCTGAGGCCGGTCAACTAGCGCCGCCCCTCGACTACCGCGGGAGACGTAGAACGTCTTATTTCCCAGCGGCCGCCACGTAGAACGTGGTCGGAGGTCGGGGTTAGCAATTGGCATATCCGAACTGCTGGAGCCAGTGCCTCGTAATGCATGTAGCAGAACAGAGAGATACGGGATGAGGGACTCGGTAAAGATACATATCAAGGTTGCAGTCGTCGTTGCCAGTGCTATTCGGCTTTTTTTTCGAAATATTTAATAGGGCCGAATGACGTGTGCTTGTCACGTTTCTTTTGATTCATTGATAAATAAGCGAAAATATAAGTCGAGAAAAAATCCGCCGTTTTCCGGGAGCGGGACTCGAACCCACATCTCCGCATAACCGGTGCGGTGCGTTAGCCATTACGCTATCCCCACAGCGGCTTCTCCCTCGACTTTAAAGCGGGGGTTTATATTTACAAGAGCTCTGAGGCCGGTCAACTAGCGCCGCCCCTCGACTACCACGGGAGACGTAGAACGTCTTCTTTCCCAGCGGCCGCCACGTAGAACGTGGCCGGAGGTCGGGGTTAGCAATTGGCATATCCGAACTGCTGGAGCCAGTGCCTCGTAATGCATGTAGCAGAACAGAGAGATACGGGACGAGGGACTCGGTAAAGATACATATCAAGGTTGCAGTCGTCGTTGCCAGTGCTATTCGGCTTTTTTTTCGAAATATTTAATAGGGCCGAATGACGTGTGCTTGTCACGTTTCTTTTGATTCATTGATAAATAAGCGAAAATATAAGTCGAGAAAAAATCCGCCGTTTTCCGGGAGCGGGACTCGAACCCACATCTCCGCATAACCGGTGCGGTGCGTTAGCCATTACGCTATCCCCACAGCGGCTTCTCCCTCGACTTTAAAGCGGGGGTTTATATTTACAAGAGCTCTGAGGCCGGTCAACTAGCGCCGCCCCTCGACTACCGCGGGAGACGTAGAACGTCTTCTTTCCCAGCGGCCGCCACGTAGAACGTGGTCGGAGGTCGGGGTTAGCAATTGGCATATCCGAACTGCTGGAGCCAGTGCCTCGTAATGCATGTAGCAGAACAGAGAGATACGGGACGAGGGACTCGGTAAAGATACATATCAAGGTTGCAGTCGTCGTTGCCAGTGCTATTCGGCTTTTTTTTCGAAATATTAATAGGGCCGAATGACGTGTGCTTGTCACGTTTCTTTTGATTCATTGATAAATAAGCGAAAATATAAGTCGAGAAAAAATCCGCCGTTTTCCGGGAGCGGGACTCGAACCCACATCTCCGCATAACCAGTGCGGTGCGTTAGCCATTACGCTATCCCCACAGCGGCTTCTCCCTCGACTTTAAAGCGGGGGTTTATATTTACAAGACCTCTGAGGCCGGTCAACTAGCGCTGCCCCTCGACTACCGCGGGAGACGTAGAACGTCTTCTTTCCCAGCGGCCGCCACGTAGAACGTGGTCGGAGGTCGGGGTTAGCAATTGGCATATCCCAACTGCTGGAGCCAGTGCCTCGTAATGCATGTAGCAGAACAGAGAGATACGGGACGAGGGACTCGGTAAAGATACATATCAAGGTTGCAGTCGTCGTTGCCAGTGCTATTCGGCTTTTTTTCGAAATATTTAATAGGGCCGAATGACGTGTGCTTGTCACGTTTCTTTTGATTCATTGATAAATAAGCGAAAATATAAGTCGAGAAAAAATCCGCCGTTTTCCGGGAGCGGGACTCGAACCCACATCTCCGCATAACCGGTGCGGTGCGTTAGCCATTACGCTATCCCCACAGCGGCTTCTCCCTCGACTTTAAAGCGGGGGTTTATATTTACAAGAGCTCTGAGGCCGGTCAACTAGCGCCGCCCCTCGACTACCGCGGGAGACGTAGAACGTCTTCTTTCCCAGCGGCCGCCACGTAGAACGTGGTCGGAGGTCGGGGTTAGCAATTGGCATATCCGAACTGCTGGAGCCAGTGCCTCGTAATGCATGTAGCAGAACAGAGAGATACGGGACGAGGGACTCGGTAAAGATACATATCAAGGTTGCAGTCGTCGTTGCCAGTGCTATTCGGCTTTTTTTCGAAATATTTAATAGGGCCGAATGACGTGTGCTTGTCACGTTTCTTTTGATTCATTGATAAATAAGCGAAAATATAAGTCGAGAAAAAATCCGCCGTTTTCCGGGAGCGGGACTCGAACCCACATCTCCGCATAACCGGTGCGGTGCGTTAGCCATTACGCTATCCCCACAGCGGCTTCTCCCTCGACTTTAAAGTGGGGGTTTATATTTACAAGAGCTGTGAGGCCGGTCACCTAGCGCCGCCCCTCGACTACCGCGGGAGACGTAGAACGTCTTCTTTCCCAGCGGCCGCCACGTAGAACGTGGTCGGAGGTCGGGGTTAGCAATTGGCATATCCGAACTGCTGGAGCCAGTGCCTCGTAATGCATGTAGCAGAACAGAGAGATACGGGACGAGGGACTCGGTAAAGATACATATCAAGGTTGCAGTCGTCGTTGCCAGTGCTATTCGGCTTTTTTTTCGAAATATTTAATAGGGCCGAATGACGTGTGCTTGTCACGTTTCTTTTGATTCATTGATAAATAAGCGAAAATATAAGTCGAGAAAAAATCCGCCGTTTTCCGGGAGCGGGACTCGAACCCACATCTCCGCATAACCGGTGCGGTGCGTTAGCCATTACGCTATCCCCACAGTGGCTTCTCCCTCGACTTTAAAGCGGGGGTTTATATTTACAAGAGCTCTGAGGCCGGTCAACTAGCGCCGCCCCTCGACTACCGCGGGAGACGTAGAACGTCTTCTTTCCCAGCGGCCGCCACGTAGAACGGATAGCGTAATGGCTAACGCACCGCACCGGTTATGCGGAGATGTGGGTTCGAGTCCCGCTCCCAGAAAACGGCGGATTTTTTCTCGACTTATATTTTCGCTTATTTATCAATGAATCAAAAGAAACGTGACAAGCACACGTCATTCGGCCCTATTAAATATTTCGAAAAAAAAGCCGAATAGCACTGGCAACGACGACTGCAACCTTGATATGTATCTTTACCGAGTCCCTCGTCCCGTATCTCTCTGTTCTGCTACATGCATTACGAGGCACTGGCTCCAGCAGTTCGGATATGCCAATTGCTAACCCTACCTCCGACCACGTTCTACGTGGCGGCCGCTGGGAAAGAAGACGTTCTACGTCTCCCGCGGTAGTCGAGGGGCGGCGCTAGTTGACCGGCCTCACAGCTCTTGTAAATATAAACCCCCGCTTTAAAGTCGAGGGAAAAGCCGCTGTGGGGATAGCGTAATGGCTAACGCACCGCACCGGTTATGCGGAGATGTGGGTTCGAGTCCCGCTCCCGGAAAACGGCGGATTTTTTCTCGACTTATATTTTCGCTTATTTATCAATGAATCAAAAGAAACGTGACAAGCACACGTCATTCGGCCCTATTAAATATTTCGAAAAAAAAGCCGAATAGCACTGGCAACGACGACTGCAACCTTGATATGTATCTTTACCGAGTCCCTCGTCCCGTATCTCTCTGTTCTGCTACATGCATTACGAGGCACTGGCTCCAGCAGTTCGGATATGCCAATTGCTAACCCCGACCTCCGACCACGTTCTACGTGGCGGCCGCTGGGAAAGAAGACGTTCTACGTCTCCCGCGGTAGTCGAGGGGCGGCGCTAGTTGACCGGCCTCACAGCTCTTGTAAATATAAACCCCCGCTTTAAAGTCGAGGGAGAAGCCGCTGTGGGGATAGCGTAATGGCTAACGCACCGCACCGGTTATGCGGAGATGTGGGTTCGAGTCCCGCTCCCAGAAAACGGCGGATTTTTTCTCGACTTATATTTTCGCTTATTTATCAATGAATCAAAAGAAACGTGACAAGCACACGTCATTCGGCCCTATTAAATATTTCGAAAAAAAAGCCGAATAGCACTGGCAACGACGACTGCAACCTTGATATGTATCTTTACCGAGTCCCTCGTCCCGTATCTCTCTGTTCTGCTACATGCATTACGAGGCACTGGCTCCAGCAGTTCGGATATGCCAATTGCTAACCCCGACCTCCGACCACGTTCTACGTGGCGGCCGCTGGGAAAGAAGACGTTCTACGTCTCCCGCGGTAGTCGAGGGGCGGCGCTAGTTGACCGGCCTCAGAGCTCTTGTAAATATAAACCCCCGCTTTAAAGTCGAGGGAGAAGCCGCTGTGGGGATAGCGTAATGGCTAACGCACCGCACCGGTTATGCGGAGATGTGGGTTCGAGTCCCGCTCCCGGAAAACGGCGGATTTTTTCTCGACTTATATTTTCGCTTATTTATCAATGAATCAAAAGAAACGTGACAAGCACACGTCATTCGGCCCTATTAAATATTTCGAAAAAAAAGCCGAATAGCACTGGCAACGACGACTGCAACCTTGATATGTATCTTTACCGAGTCCCTCGTCCCGTATCTCTCTGTTCTGCTACATGCATTACGAGGCACTGGCTCCAGCAGTTCGGATATGCCAATTGCTAACCCCGACCTCCGACCACGTTCTACGTGGCGGCCGCTGGGAAAGAAGACGTTCTACGTCTCCCGCGGTAGTCGAGGGGCGGCGCTAGTTGACCGGCCTCACAGCTCTTGTAAATATAAACCCCCGCTTTAAAGTCGAGGGAGAAGCCGCTGTGGGGATAGCGTAATGGCTAACGCACCGCACCGGTTATGCGGAGATGTGGGTTCGAGTCCCGCTCCCAGAAAACGGCGGATTTTTTCTCGACTTATATTTTCGCTTATTTATCAATGAATCAAAAGAAACGTGACAAGCACACGTCATTCGGCCCTATTAAATATTTCGAAAAAAAAGCCGAATAGCACTGGCAACGACGACTGCAACCTTGATATGTATCTTTACCGAGTCCCTCGTCCCGTATCTCTCTGTTCTGCTACATGCATTACGAGGCACTGGCTCCAGCAGTTCGGATATGCCAATTGCTAACCCCGACCTCCGACCACGTTCTACGTGGCGGCCGCTGGGAAAGAAGACGTTCTACGTCTCCCGCGGTAGTCGAGGGGCGGCGCTAGTTGACCGGCCTCAGAGCTCTTGTAAATATAAACCCCCGCTTTAAAGTCGAGGGAGAAGCCGCTGTGGGGATAGCGTAATGGCTAACGCACCGCACCGGTTATGCGGAGATGTGGGTTCGAGTCCCGCTCCCGGAAAACGGCGGATTTTTTCTCGACTTATATTTTCGCTTATTTATCAATGAATCAAAAGAAACGTGACAAGCACACGTCATTCGGCCCTATTAAATATTTCGAAAAAAAAGCCGAATAGCACTGGCAACGATGACTGCAACCTTGATATGTATCTTTACCGAGTCCCTCGTCCCGTATCTCTCTGTTCTGCTACATGCATTACGAGGCACTGGCTCCAGCAGTTCGGATATGCCAATTGCTAACCCTACCTCCGACCACGTTCTACGTGGCGGCCGCTGGGAAAGAAGACGTTCTACGTCTCCCGCGGTAGTCGAGGGGCGGCGCTAGTTGACCGGCCTCACAGCTCTTGTAAATATAAACCCCCGCTTTAAAGTCGAGGGAAAAGCCGCTGTGGGGATAGCGTAATGGCTAACGCACCGCACCGGTTATGCGGAGATGTGGGTTCGAGTCCCGCTCCCGGAAAACGGCGGATTTTTTCTCGACTTATATTTTCGCTTATTTATCAATGAATCAAAAGAAACGTGACAAGCACACGTCATTCGGCCCTATTAAATATTTCGAAAAAAAAGCCGAATAGCACTGGCAACGACGACTGCAACCTTGATATGTATCTTTACCGAGTCCCTCGTCCCGTATCTCTCTGTTCTGCTACATGCATTACGAGGCACTGGCTCCAGCAGTTCGGATATGCCAATTGCTAACCCCGACCTCCGACCACGTTCTACGTGGCGGCCGCTGGGAAAGAAGACGTTCTACGTCTCCCGCGGTAGTCGAGGGGCGGCGCTAGTTGACCGGCCTCACAGCTCTTGTAAATATAAACCCCCGCTTTAAAGTCGAGGGAGAAGCCGCTGTGGGGATAGCGTAATGGCTAACGCACCGCACCGGTTATGCGGAGATGTGGGTTCGAGTCCCGCTCCCAGAAAACGGCGGATTTTTTCTCGACTTATATTTTCGCTTATTTATCAATGAATCAAAAGAAACGTGACAAGCACACGTCATTCGGCCCTATTAAATATTTCGAAAAAAAGCCGAATAGCACTGGCAACGACGACTGCAACCTTGATATGTATCTTTACCGAGTCCCTCGTCCCGTATCTCTCTGTTCTGCTACATGCATTACGAGGCACTGGCTCCAGCAGTTCGGATATGCCAATTGCTAACCCCGACCTCCGACCACGTTCTACGTGGCGGCCGCTGGGAAAGAAGACGTTCTACGTCTCCCGCGGTAGTCGAGGGGCGGCGCTAGTTGACCGGCCTCAGAGCTCTTGTAAATATAAACCCCCGCTTTAAAGTCGAGGGAGAAGCCGCTGTGGGGATAGCGTAATGGCTAACGCACCGCACCGGTTATGCGGAGATGTGGGTTCGAGTCCCGCTCCCGGAAAACGGCGGATTTTTTCTCGACTTATGTTTTCGCTTATTTATCAATGAATCAAAAGAAACGTGACAAGCACACGTCATTCGGCCCTATTAAATATTTCGAAAAAAAAGCCGAATAGCACTGGCAACGATGACTGCAACCTTGATATGTATCTTTACCGAGTCCCTCGTCCCGTATCTCTCTGTTCTGCTACATGCATTACGAGGCACTGGCTCCAGCAGTTCGGATATGCCAATTGCTAACCCGGACCTCCGACCACGTTCTACGTGGCGGCCGCTGGGAAAGAAGACGTTCTACGTCTCCCGCGGTAGTCGAGGGGCGGCGCTAGTTGACCGGCCTCAGAGCTCTTGTAAATATAAACCCCCGCTTTAAAGTCGAGGGAGAAGCCGCTGTGGGGATAGCGTAATGGCTAACGCACCGCACCGGTTATGCGGAGATGTGGGTTCGAGTCCCGCTCCCGGAGAACGGCGGATTTTTTCTCGACTTATATTTTCGCTTATTTATCAATGAATCAAAAGAAACGTGACAAGCACACGTCATTCGGCCCTATTAAATATTTCGAAAAAAAAAGCCGAATAGCACTGGCAACGACGACTGCAACCTTGATATGTATCTTTACCGAGTCCCTCGTCCCGTATCTCTCTGTTCTGCTACATGCAATACGAGGCACTGGCTCCAGCAGTTCGGATATGCCAATTGCTAACCCCGACCTCCGACCACGTTCTACGTGGCGGCCGCTGGGAAAGAAGACGTTCTACGTCTCCCGCGGTAGTCGAGGGGCGGCGCTAGTTGACCGGCCTCAGAGCTCTTGTAAATATAAACCCCCGCTTTAAAGTCGAGGGAGAAGCCGCTGTGGGGATAGCGTAATGGCTAACGCACCGCACCGGTTATGCGGAGATGTGGGTTCGAGTCCCGCTCCCAGAAAACGGCGGATTTTTTCTCGACTTATATTTTCGCTTATTTATCAATGAATCAAAAGAAACGTGACAAGCACACGTCATTCGGCCCTATTAAATATTTCGAAAAAAAAAGCCGAATAGCACTGGCAACGACGACTGCAACCTTGATATGTATCTTTACCGAGTCCCTCGTCCCGTATCTCTCTGTTCTGCTACATGCAATACGAGGCACTGGCTCCAGCAGTTCGGATATGCCAATTGCTAACCCCGACCTCCGACCACGTTCTACGTGGCGGCCGCTGGGAAAGAAGACGTTCTACGTCTCCCGCGGTAGTCGAGGGGCGGCGCTAGTTGACCGGCCTCAGAGCTCTTGTAAATATAAACCCCCGCTTTAAAGTCGAGGGAGAAGCCGCTGTGGGGATAGCGTAATGGCTAACGCACCGCACCGGTTATGCGGAGATGTGGGCTCGAGTCCCGCTCCCGGAAAACGGCGGATTTTTTCTCGACTTATATTTTCGCTTATTTATCAATGAATCAAAAGAAACGTGACAAGCACACGTCATTCGGCCCTATTAAATATTTCGAAAAAAAAGCCGAATAGCACTGGCAACGACGACTGCAACCTTGATATGTATCTTTACCGAGTCCCTCGTCCCGTATCTCTCTGTTCTGCTACATGCATTACGAGGCACTGGCTCCAGCAGTTCGGATATGCCAATTGCTAACCCCGACCTCCGACCACGTTCTACGTGGCGGCCGCTGGGAAAGAAGACGTTCTACGTCTCCCGCGGTAGTCGAGGGGCGGCGCTAGTTGACCGGCCTCAGAGCTCTTGTAAATATAAACCCCCGCTTTAAAGTCGAGGGAGAAGCCGCTGTGGGGATAGCGTAATGGCTAACGCACCGCACCGGTTATGCGGAGATGTGGGTTCGAGTCCCGCTCCCGGAAAACGGCGGATTTTTTCTCGACTTATATTTTCGCTTATTTATCAATGAATCAAAAGAAACGTGACAAGCACACGTCATTCGGCCCTATTAAATATTTCGAAAAAAAAGCCGAATAGCACTGGCAACGACGACTGCAACCTTGATATGTATCTTTACCGAGTCCCTCGTCCCGTATCTCTCTGTTCTCCTACATGCATTACGAGGCACTGGCTCCAGCAGTTCGGATATGCCAATTGCTAACCCCGACCTCCGACCACGTTCTACGTGGCGGCCGCTGGGAAAGAAGACGTTCTACGTCTCCCGCGGTAGTCGAGGGGCGGCGCTAGTTGACCGGCCTCAGAGCTCTTGTAAATATAAACCCCCGCTTTAAAGTCGAGATAGAAGCCGCTGTGGGGATAGCGTAATGGCTAACGCACCGCACCGGTTATGCGGAGATGTGGGTTCGAGTCCCGCTCCCGGAAAACGGCGGATTTTTTCTCGACTTATATTTTCGCTTATTTATCAATGAATCAAAAGAAACGTGACAAGCACACGTCATTCGGCCCTATTAAATATTTCGAAAAAAAAGCCGAATAGCACTGGCAACGACGACTGCAACCTTGATATGTATCTTTACCGAGTCCCTCGTCCCGTATCTCTCTGTTCTGCTACATGCATTACGAGGCACTGGCTCCAGCAGTTCGGATATGCCAATTGCTAACCCCGACCTCCGACCACGTTCTACGTGGCGGCCGCTGGGAAAGAAGACGTTCTACGTCTCCCGCGGTAGTCGAGGGGCGGCGCTAGTTGACCGGCCTCAGAGCTCTTGTAAATATAAACCCCCGCTTTAAAGTCGAGGGAGAAGCCGCTGTGGGGATAGCGTAATGGCTAACGCACCGCACCGGTTATGCGGAGATGTGGGTTCGAGTCCCGCTCCCGGAAAACGGCGGATTTTTTCTCGACTTATATTTTCGCTTATTTATCAATGAATCAAAAGAAACGTGACAAGCACACGTCATTCGGCCCTATTAAATATTTCGAAAAAAAAGCCGAATAGCACTGGCAACGACGACTGCAACCTTGATATGTATCTTTACCGAGTCCCTCGTCCCGTATCTCTCTGTTCTGCTACATGCATTACGAGGCACTGGCTCCAGCAGTTCGGATATGCCAATTGCTAACCCCGACCTCCGACCACGTTCTACGTGGCGGCCGCTGGGAAAGAAGACGTTCTACGTCTCCCGCGGTAGTCGAGGGGCGGCGCTAGTTGACCGGCCTCAGAGCTCTTGTAAATATAAACCCCCGCTTTAAAGTCGAGGGAGAAGCCGCTGTGGGGATAGCGTAATGGCTAACGCACCGCACCGGTTATGCGGAAATGTGGGTTCGAGTCCCCCTCCCGGAAAACGGCGGATTTTTTCTCGACTTATATTTTCGCTTATTTATCAATGAATCAAAAGAAACGTGACAAGCACACGTCATTCGGCCCTATTAAATATTTCGAAAAAAAAGCCGAATAGCACTGGCAACGATGACTGCAACCTTGATATGTATCTTTACCGAGTCCCTCGTCCCGTATCTCTCTGTTCTGCTACATGCATTACGAGGCACTGGCTCCAGCAGTTCGGATATGCCAATTGCTAACCCGGACCTCCGACCACGTTCTACGTGGCGGCCGCTGGGAAAGAAGACGTTCTACGTCTCCCGCGGTAGTCGAGGGGCGGCGCTAGTTGACCGGCCTCAGAGCTCTTCTAAATATAAACCCCCGCTTTAAAGTCGAGGGAGAAGCCGCTGTGGGGATAGCGTAATGGCTAACGCACCGCACCGGTTATGCGGAGATGTGGGTTCGAGTCCCGCTCCCTGAAAACGGCGGATTTTTTCTCGACTTATATTTTCGCTTATTTATCAATGAATCAAAAGAAACGTGACAAGCACACGTCATTCGGCCCTATTAAATATTTCGAAAAAAAAAGCCGAATAGCACTGGCAACGACGACTGCAACCTTGATATGTATCTTTACCGAGTCCCTCGTCCCGTATCTCTCTGTTCTGCTACATGCATTACGAGGCACTGGCTCCAGCAGTTCGGATATGCCAATTGCTAACCCCGACCTCCGACCACGTTCTACGTGGCGGCCGCTGTGAAAGAAGACGTTCTACGTCTCCCGCGGTAGTCGAGGGGCGGCGCTAGTTGACCGGCCTCAGAGCTCTTGTAAATATAAACCCCCGCTTTAAAGTCGAGGGAGAAGCCGCTGTGGGGATAGCGTAATGGCTAACGCACCGCACCGGTTATGCGGAGATGTGGGTTCGAGTCCCGCTCCCGGAAAACGGCGGATTTTTTCTCAACTTATATTTTCGCTTATTTATCAATGAATCAAGAGAAACGTGACAAGCACACGTCATTCGGCCCTATTAAATATTTCGAAAAAAAAGCCGAATAGCACTGGCAACGACGACTGCAACCTTGATATGTATCTTTACCGAGTCCCTCGTCCCGTATCTCTCTGTTCTGCTACATGCATTACGAGGCACTGGCTCCAGCAGTTCGGATATGCCAATTGCTAACCCCGACCTCCGACCACGTTCTACGTGGCGGCCGCTGGGAAAGAAGACGTTCTACGTCTCCCGCGGTAGTCGAGGGGCGGCGCTAGTTGACCGGCCTCAGAGCTCTTGTAAATATAAACCCCCGCTTTAAAGTCGAGGGAGAAGCCGCTGTGGGGATAGCGTAATGGCTAACGCACCGCACCGGTTATGCGGAGATGTGGGTTCGAGTCCCGCTCCCGGAAAACGGCGGATTTTTTCTCGACTTATATTTTCGCTTATTTATCAATGAATCAAAAGAAACGTGACAAGCACACGTCATTCGGCCCTATTAAATATTTCGAAAAAAAAAGCCGAATAGCACTGGCAACGACGACTGCAACCTTGATATGTATCTTTACCGAGTCCCTCGTCCCGTATCTCTCTGTTCTGCTACATGCATTACGAGGCACTGGCTCCAGCAGTTCGGATATGCCAATTGCTAACCCCGACCTCCGACCACGTTCTACGTGGCGGCGGCTGGGAAAGAAGACGTTCTACGTCTCCCGCGGTAGTCGAGGGGCGGCGCTAGTTGACCGGCCTCAGAGCTCTTGTAAATATAAACCCCCGCTTTAAAGTCGAGGGAGAAGCCGCTGTGGGGATAGCGTAATGGCTAACGCACCGCACCGGTTATGCGGAGATGTGGGTTCGAGTCCCGCTCCCGGAAAACGGCGGATTTTTTCTCGACTTATATTTTCGCTTATTTATCAATGAATCAAAAGAAACGTGACAAGCACACGTCATTCGGCCCTATTAAATATTTCGAAAAAAAAAGCCGAATAGCACTGGCAACGACGACTGCAACCTTGATATGTATCTTTACCGAGTCCTTCGTCCCGTATCTCTCTGTTCTGCTACATGCATTACGAGGCACTGGCTCCAGCAGTTCGGATATGCCAATTGCTAACCCCGACCTCCGACCACGTTCTACGTGGCGGCCGCTGGGAAAGAAGACGTTCTACGTCTCCCGCGGTAGTCGAGGGGCGGCGCTAGTTGACCGGCCTCAGAGCTCTTGTAAATATAAACCCCCGCTTTAAAGTCGAGGGAGAAGCCGCTGTGGGGATAGCGTAATGGCTAACGCACCGCACCGGTTATGCGGAGATGTGGGCTCGAGTCCCGCTCCCGGAAAACGGCGGATTTTTTCTCGACTTATATTTTCGCCTATTTATCAATGAATCAAAAGAAACGTGACAAGCACACGTCATTCGGCCCTATTAAATATTTCGAAAAAAAAGCCGAATAGCACTGGCAACGACGACTGCAACCTTGATATGTATCTTTACCGTGTCCCTCGTCCCGTATCTCTCTGTTCTGCTACATGCATTACGAGGCACTGGCTCCAGCAGTTCGGATATGCCAATTGCTAACCCCGACCTCCGACCACGTTCTACGTGGCGGCCGCTGGGAAAGAAGACGTTCTACGTCTCCCGCGGTAGTCGAGGGGCGGCGCTAGTTGACCGGCCTCACAGCTCTTGTAAATATAAACCCCTGCTTTAAAGTCGAGGGAGAAGCCGCTGTGGGGATAGCGTAATGGCTAACGCACCGCACCGGTTATGCGGAGATGTGGGTTCGAGTCCCGCTCCCAGAAAACGGCGGATTTTTTCTCGACTTATATTTTCGCTTATTTATCAATGAATCAAAAGAAACGTGACAAGCACACGTCATTCGGCCCTATTAAATATTTCGAAAAAAAAGCCGAATAGCACTGGCAACGACGACTGCAACCTTGATATGTATCTTTACCAAGTCCCTCGTCCCGTATCTCTCTGTTCTCCTACATGCATTACGAGGCACTGGCTCCAGCAGTTCGGATATGCCAATTGCTAACCCCGACCTCCGACCACGTTCTACGTGGCGGCCGCTGGGAAAGAAGACGTTCTACGTCTCCCGCGGTAGTCGAGGGGCGGCGCTAGTTGACCGGCCTCAGAGCTCTTGTAAATATAAACCCCCGCTTTAAAGTCGAGGGAGAAGCCGCTGTGGGGATAGCGTAATGGCTAACGCACCGCACCGGTTATGCGGAGATGTGGGTTCGAGTCCCGCTCCCGGAAAACGGCGGATTTTTTCTCGACTTATATTTTCGCTTATTTATCAATGAATCAAAAGAAACGTGACAAGCACACGTCATTCGGCCCTATTAAATATTTCGAAAAAAAAGCCGAATAGCACTGGCAACGACGACTGCAACCTTGATATGTATCTTTACCGAGTCCCTCGTCCCGTATCACTCTGTTCTGCTACATGCATTACGAGGCACTGGCTCCAGCAGTTCGGATATGCCAATTGCTAACCCCGACCTCCGACCACGTTCTACGTGGCGGCCGCTGGGAAAGAAGACGTTCTACGTCTCCCGCGGTAGTCGAGGGGCGGCGCTAGTTGACCGGCCTCAGAGCTCTTGTAAATATAAACCCCCGCTTTAAAGTCGAGGGAGAAGCCGCTGTGGGGATAGCGTAATGGCTAACGCACCGCACCGGTTATGCGGAGATGTGGGTTCGAGTCCCGCTCCCGGAAAACGGCGGATTTTTTCTCGACTTATATTTTCGCTTATTTATCAATGAATCAAGAGAAACGTGACAAGCACACGTCATTCGGCCCTATTAAATATTTCGAAAAAAAAGCCGAATAGCACTGGCAACGACGACTGCAACCTTGATATGTATCTTTACCGAGTCCCTCGTCCCGTATCTCTCTGTTCTGCTACATGCATTACGAGGCACTGGCTCCAGCAGTTCGGATATGCCAATTGCTAACCCCGACCTCCGACCACGTTCTACGTGGCGGCCGCTGGGAAAGAAGACGTTCTACGTCTCCCGCGGTAGTCGAGGGGCGGCGCTAGTTGACCGGCCTCAGAGCTCTTGTAAATATAAACCCCCGCTTTAAAGTCGAGGGAGAAGCCGCTGTGGGGATAGCGTAATGGCTAACGCACCGCACCGGTTATGCGGAGATGTGGGTTCGAGTCCCGCTCCCGGAAAACGGCGGATTTTTTCTCGACTTATATTTTCGCTTATTTATCAATGAATCAAAAGAAACGTGACAAGCACACGTCATTCGGCCCTATTAAATATTTCGAAAAAAAAAGCCGAATAGCACTGGCAACGACGACTGCAACCTTGATATGTATCTTTACCGAGTCCCTCGTCCCGTATCTCTCTGTTCTGCTACATGCATTACGAGGCACTGGCTCCAGCAGTTCGGATATGCCAATTGCTAACCCCGACCTCCGACCACGTTCTACGTGGCGGCGGCTGGGAAAGAAGACGTTCTACGTCTCCCGCGGTAGTCGAGGGGCGGCGCTAGTTGACCGGCCTCAGAGCTCTTGTAAATATAAACCCCCGCTTTAAAGTCGAGGGAGAAGCCGCTGTGGGGATAGCGTAATGGCTAACGCACCGCACCGGTTATGCGGAGATGTGGGTTCGAGTCCCGCTCCCGGAAAACGGCGGATTTTTTCTCGACTTATATTTTCGCTTATTTATCAATGAATCAAAAGAAACGTGACAAGCACACGTCATTCGGCCCTATTAAATATTTCGAAAAAAAAAAGCCGAATAGCACTGGCAACGACGACTGCAACCTTGATATGTATCTTTACCGAGTCCTTCGTCCCGTATCTCTCTGTTCTGCTACATGCATTACGAGGCACTGGCTCCAGCAGTTCGGATATGCCAATTGCTAACCCCGACCTCCGACCACGTTCTACGTGGCGGCCGCTGGGAAAGAAGACGTTCTACGTCTCCCGCGGTAGTCGAGGGGCGGCGCTAGTTGACCGGCCTCAGAGCTCTTGTAAATATAAACCCCCGCTTTAAAGTCGAGGGAGAAGCCGCTGTGGGGATAGCGTAATGGCTAACGCACCGCACCGGTTATGCGGAGATGTGGGCTCGAGTCCCGCTCCCGGAAAACGGCGGATTTTTTCTCGACTTATATTTTCGCCTATTTATCAATGAATCAAAAGAAACGTGACAAGCACACGTCATTCGGCCCTATTAAATATTTCGAAAAAAAAGCCGAATAGCACTGGCAACGACGACTGCAACCTTGATATGTATCTTTACCGTGTCCCTCGTCCCGTATCTCTCTGTTCTGCTACATGCATTACGAGGCACTGGCTCCAGCAGTTCGGATATGCCAATTGCTAACCCCGACCTCCGACCACGTTCTACGTGGCGGCCGCTGGGAAAGAAGACGTTCTACGTCTCCCGCGGTAGTCGAGGGGCGGCGCTAGTTGACCGGCCTCACAGCTCTTGTAAATATAAACCCCTGCTTTAAAGTCGAGGGAGAAGCCGCTGTGGGGATAGCGTAATGGCTAACGCACCGCACCGGTTATGCGGAGATGTGGGTTCGAGTCCCGCTCCCAGAAAACGGCGGATTTTTTCTCGACTTATATTTTCGCTTATTTATCAATGAATCAAAAGAAACGTGACAAGCACACGTCATTCGGCCCTATTAAATATTTCGAAAAAAAAGCCGAATAGCACTGGCAACGACGACTGCAACCTTGATATGTATCTTTACCAAGTCCCTCGTCCCGTATCTCTCTGTTCTCCTACATGCATTACGAGGCACTGGCTCCAGCAGTTCGGATATGCCAATTGCTAACCCCGACCTCCGACCACGTTCTACGTGGCGGCCGCTGGGAAAGAAGACGTTCTACGTCTCCCGCGGTAGTCGAGGGGCGGCGCTAGTTGACCGGCCTCAGAGCTCTTGTAAATATAAACCCCCGCTTTAAAGTCGAGGGAGAAGCCGCTGTGGGGATAGCGTAATGGCTAACGCACCGCACCGGTTATGCGGAGATGTGGGTTCGAGTCCCGCTCCCGGAAAACGGCGGATTTTTTCTCGACTTATATTTTCGCTTATTTATCAATGAATCAAAAGAAACGTGACAAGCACACGTCATTCGGCCCTATTAAATATTTCGAAAAAAAAGCCGAATAGCACTGGCAACGACGACTGCAACCTTGATATGTATCTTTACCGAGTCCCTCGTCCCGTATCACTCTGTTCTGCTACATGCATTACGAGGCACTGGCTCCAGCAGTTCGGATATGCCAATTGCTAACCCCGACCTCCGACCACGTTCTACGTGGCGGCCGCTGGGAAAGAAGACGTTCTACGTCTCCCGCGGTAGTCGAGGGGCGGCGCTAGTTGACCGGCCTCAGAGCTCTTGTAAATATAAACCCCCGCTTTAAAGTCGAGGGAGAAGCCGCTGTGGGGATAGCGTAATGGCTAACGCACCGCACCGGTTATGCGGAAATGTGGGTTCGAGTCCCCCTCCCGGAAAACGGCGGATTTTTTCTCGACTTATATTTTCGCTTATTTATCAATGAATCAAAAGAAACGTGACAAGCACACGTCATTCGGCCCTATTAAATATTTCGAAAAAAAAAGCCGAATAGCACTGGCAACGACGACTGCAACCTTGATATGTATCTTTACCGAGTCCCTCGTCCCGTATCTCTCTGTTCTGCTACATGCATTACGAGGCACTGGCTCCAGCAGTTCGGATATGCCAATTGCTAACCCCGACCTCCGACCACGTTCTACGTGGCGGCCGCTGTGAAAGAAGACGTTCTACGTCTCCCGCGGTAGTCGAGGGGCGGCGCTAGTTGACCGGCCTCAGAGCTCTTGTAAATATAAACCCCCGCTTTAAAGTCGAGGGAGAAGCCGCTGTGGGGATAGCGTAATGGCTAACGCACCGCACCGGTTATGCAGAGATGTGGGTTCGAGTCCCGCTCCCGGAAAACGGCGGATTTTTTCTCGACTTATATTTTCGCTTATTTATCAATGAATCAAAAGAAACGTGACAAGCACACGTCATTCGGCCCTATTAAATATTTCGAAAAAAAAGCCGAATAGCACTGGCAACGACGACTGCAACCTTGATATGTATCTTTACCGAGTCCCTCGTCCCGTATCTCTCTGTTCTGCTACATGCATTACGAGGCACTGGCTCCAGCAGTTCGGATATGCCAATTGCTAACCCGGACCTCCGACCACGTTCTACGTGGCGGCCGCTGGGAAAGAAGACGTTCTACGTCTCCCGCGGTAGTCGAGGGGCGGCGCTAGTTGACCGGCCTCAGAGTTCTTGTAAATATAAACCCCCGCTTTAAAGTCGAGGGAGAAGCCGCTGTGGTTATAGCGTAATGGCTAACGCACCGCACCGGTTATGCGGAGATGTGGGTTCGAGTCCCGCTCCCTGAAAACGGCGGATTTTTTCTCGACTTATATTTTCGCTTATTTATCAATGAATCAAAAGAAACGTGACAAGCACACGTCATTCGGCCCTATTAAATATTTCGAAAAAAAAAGCCGAATAGCACTGGCAACGACGACTGCAACCTTGATATGTATCTTTACCGAGTCCCTCGTCCCGTATCTCTCTGTTCTGCTACATGCATTACGAGGCACTGGCTCCAGCAGTTCGGATATGCCAATTGCTAACCCCGACCTCCGACCACGTTCTACGTGGCGGCCGCTGGGAAAGAAGACGTTCTACGTCTCCCGCGGTAGTCGAGGGGCGGCGCTAGTTGACCGGCCTCAGAGCTCTTGTAAATATAAACCCCCGCTTTAAAGTCGAGGGAGAAGCCGCTGTGGGGATAGTGTAATGGCTAACGCACCGCACCGGTTATGCGGAGATGTGGGTTCGAGTCCCGCTCCCGGAAAACGGCGGATTTTTTCTCGACCTATATTTTCGCTTATTTATCAATGAATCAAAAGAAACGTGACAAGCACACGTCATTCGGCCCTATTAAATATTTCGAAAAAAAAGCCGAATAGCACTGGCAACGACGACTGCAACCTTGATATGTATCTTTACCGAGTCCCTCGTCCCGTATCTCTCTGTTCTGCTACATGCATTACGAGGCACTGGCTCCAGCAGTTCGGATATTCCAATTGCTAACCCCGACCTCCGACCACGTTCTACGTGGCGGCCGCTGGGAAAGAAGACGTTCTACGTCTCCCGCGGTAGTCGAGGGGCGGCGCTAGTTGACCGGCCTCAGAGCTCTTGTAAATATAAACCCCCGCTTTAAAGTCGAGGGAGAAGCCGCTGTGGGGATAGCGTAATGGCTAACGCACCGCACCGGTTATGCGGAGATGTGGGTTCGAGTCCCGCTCCCGGAAAACGGCGGATTTTTTCTCGACTTATATTTTCGCTTATTTATCAATGAATCAAAAGAAACGTGACAAGCACACGTCATTCGGCCCTATTAAATATTTCGAAAAAAAAGCCGAATAGCACTGGCAACGACGACTGCAACCTTGATATGTATCTTTACCGAGTCCCTCGTCCCGTATCTCTCTGTTCTGCTACATGCATTACGAGGCACTGGCTCCAGCAGTTCGGATATGCCAATTGCTAACCCGGACCTCCGACCACGTTCTACGTGGCGGCCGCTGGGAAAGAAGACGTTCTACGTCTCCCGCGGTAGTCGAGGGGCGGCGCTAGTTGACCGGCCTCAGAGTTCTTGTAAATATAAACCCCCGCTTTAAAGTCGAGGGAGAAGCCGCTGTGGTTATAGCGTAATGGCTAACGCACCGCACCGGTTATGCGGAGATGTGGGTTCGAGTCCCGCTCCCTGAAAACGGCGGATTTTTTCTCGACTTATATTTTCGCTTATTTATCAATGAATCAAAAGAAACGTGACAAGCACACGTCATTCGGCCCTATTAAATATTTCGAAAAAAAAAGCCGAATAGCACTGGCAACGACGACTGCAACCTTGATATGTATCTTTACCGAGTCCCTCGTCCCGTATCTCTCTGTTCTGCTACATGCATTACGAGGCACTGGCTCCAGCAGTTCGGATATGCCAATTGCTAACCCCGACCTCCGACCACGTTCTACGTGGCGGCCGCTGGGAAAGAAGACGTTCTACGTCTCCCGCGGTAGTCGAGGGGCGGCGCTAGTTGACCGGCCTCAGAGCTCTTGTAAATATAAACCCCCGCTTTAAAGTCGAGGGAGAAGCCGCTGTGGGGATAGCGTAATGGCTAACGCACCGCACCGGTTATGCGGAGATGTGGGTTCGAGTCCCGCTCCCGGAAAACGGCGGATTTTTTCTCGACTTATATTTTCGCTTATTTATCAATAAATCAAAAGAAACGTGACAAGCACACGTCATTCGGCCCTATTAAATATTTCGAAAAAAAAGCCGAATAGCACTGGCAACGACAACTGCAACCTTGATATGTATCTTTACCGATTCCCTCGTCCCGTATCTCTCTGTTCTGCTACATGCATTACGAGGCACTGGCTCCAGCAGTTCGGATATTCCAATTGCTAACCCCGACCTCCGACCACGTTCTACGTGGCGGCCGCTGGGAAAGAAGACGTTCTACGTCTCCCGCGGTAGTCGAGGGGCGGCGCTAGTTGACCGGCCTCAGAGCTCTTGTAAATATAAACCCCCGCTTTAAAGTCGAGGGAGAAGCCGCTGTGGGGATAGCGTAATGGCTAACGCACCGCACCGGTTATGCGGAGATGTGGGTTCGAGTCCCGCTCCCGGAAAACGGCGGATTTTTTCTCGACTTATATTTTCGCTTATTTATCAATGAATCAAAAGAAACGTGACAAGCACACGTCATTCGGCCCTATTAAATATTTCGAAAAAAAAGCCGAATAGCACTGGCAACGATGACTGCAACCTTGATATGTATCTTTACCGAGTCCCTCGTCCCGTATCTCTCTGTTCTGCTACATGCATTACGAGGCACTGGCTCCAGCAGTTCGGATATGCCAATTGCTAACCCCGACCTCCGACCACGTTCTACGTGGCGGCCGCTGGGAAAGAAGACGTTCTACGTCTCCCGCGGTAGTCGAGGGGCGGCGCTAGTTGACCGGCCTCAAAGCTCTTGTAAATATAAACCCCCGCTTTAAAGTCGAGGGAGAAGCCGCTGTGGGGATAGCGTAATGGCTAACGCACCGCACCGGTTATGCGGAGATGTGGGTTCGAGTCCCGCTCCCGGAAAACGGCGGATTTTTTCTCGACTTATATTTTCGCTTATTTATCAATGAATCAAAAGAAACGTGACAAGCACACGTCATTCGGCCCTATTAAATATTTCGAAAAAAAAGCCGAATAGCACTGGCAACGACGACTGCAACCTTGATATGTATCTTTACCGAGTCCCTCGTCCCGTATCTCTCTGTTCTGCTACCTGCATTACGAGGCACTGGCTCCAGCAGTTCGGATATGCCAATTGCTAACCCCGACCTCCGACCACGTTCTACGTGGCGGCCGCTGGGAAAGAAGACGTTCTACGTCTCCCGCGGTAGTCGAGGGGCGGCGCTAGTTGACCGGCCTCAGAGCTCTTGTAAATATAAACCCCCGCTTTAAAGTCGAGGGAGAAGCCGCTGTGGGGATAGTGTAATGGCTAACGCACCGCACCGGTTATGCGGAGATGTGGGCTCGAGTCCCGCTCCCGGAAAACGGCGGATTTTTTCTCGACTTATATTTTCGCTTATTTATCAATGAATCAAAAGAAACGTGACAAGCACACGTCATTCGGCCCTAAGAAATATTTCGAAAAAAAAGCCGAATAGCACTGGCAACGACGACTGCAACCTTGATATGTATCTTTACCGAGTCCCTCGTCCCGTATCTCTCTGTTCTGCTACATGCATTACGAGGCACTGGCTCCAGCAGTTCGGATATGCCAATTGCTAACCCCGACCTCCGACCACGTTCTACGTGGCGGCCGCTGGGAAAGAAGACGTTCTACGTCTCCCGCGGTAGTCGAGGGGCGGCGCTAGTTGACCGGCCTCAGAGCTCTTGTAAATATAAACCCCCGCTTTAAAGTCGAGGGAGAAGCCGCTGTGGGGATAGCGTAATGGCTAACGCACCGCACCGGTTATGCGGAGATGTGGGTTCGAGTCCCGCTCCCGGAAAACGGCGGATTTTTTCTCGACTTATATTTTCGCTTATTTATCAATGAATCAAAAGAAACGTGACAAGCACACGTCATTCGGCCCTATTAAATATTTCGAAAAAAAAGCCGAATAGCACTGGCAACGACGACTGCAACCTTGATATGTATCTTTACCGAGTCCCTCGTCCCGTATCTCTCTGTTCTGCTACATGCATTACGAGGCACTGGCTCCAGCAGTTCGGATATGCCAATTGCTAACCCCGACCTCCGACCACGTTCTACGTGGCGGCCGCTGGGAAAGAAGACGTTCTACGTCTCCCGCGGTAGTCGAGGGGCGGCGCTAGTTGACCGGCCTCAGAGCTCTTGTAAATATAAACCCCCGCTTTAAAGTCGAGGGAGAAGCCGCTGTGGGGATAGCATAATGGCTAACGCACCGCACCGGTTATGCGGAGATGTGGGTTCGAGTCCCGCTCCCGGAAAACGGCGGATTTTTTCTCGACTTATATTTTCGCTTATTTATCAATGAATCAAAAGAAACGTGACAAGCACACGTCATTCGGCCCTATTAAATATTTCGAAAAAAAAGCCGAATAGCACTGGCAACGACTACTGCAACCTTGATATGTATCTTTACCGAGTCCCTCGTCCCGTATCTCTCTGTTCTGCTACATGCATTACGAGGCACTGGCTCCAGCAGTTCGGATATGCCAATTGCTAACCCCGACCTCCGACCACGTTTTACGTGGCGGCCGCTGGGAAAGAAGACGTTCTACGTCTCCCGCGGTAGTCGAGGGGCGGCGCTAGTTGACCGGCCTCAGAGCTCTTGTAAATATAAATCCCCGCTTTAAAGTCGAGGGAGAAGCCACTGTGGGGATAGCGTAATGGCTAACGCACCGCACCGGTTATGCGGAGATGTGGGTTCGAGTCCCGCTCCCGGAAAACGGCGGATTTTTTCTCGACTTATATTTTCGCTTATTTATCAATGAATCAAAAGAAACGTGACAAGCACATGTCATTCGGCCCTATTAAATATTTCGAAAAAAAAGCCGAATAGCACTGGCAACGACGACTGCAACCTTGATATGTATCTTTACCGAGTCCCTCGTCCCGTATCTCTCTGTTCTGCTACATGCATTACGAGGCACTGGCTCCAGCAGTTCGGATATGCCAATTGCTAACCCCGACCTCCGACCACGTTCTACGTGGCGGCCGCTGGGAAAGAAGACGTTCTACGTCTCCCGCGGTAGTCGAGGGGCGGCGCTAGTTGACCGGCCTCAGAGCTCTTGTAAATATAAACCCCCGCTTTAAAGTCGAGGGAGAAGCCGCTGTGGGGATAGCGTAATGGCTAACGCACCGCACCGGTTATGCGGAGATGTGGGTTCGAGTCCCGCTACCGGAAAACGGCGGATTTTTTCTCGACTTATATTTTCGCTTATTTATCAATGAATCAAAAGAAACGTGACAAGCACACGTCATTCGGCCCTATTAAATATTTCGAAAAAAAAAGCCGAATAGCACTGGCAACGACGACTGCAACCTTGATATGTATCTTTACCGAGTCCCTCGTCCCGTATCTCTCTGTTCTGCTACATGCATTACGAGGCACTGGCTCCAGCAGTTCGGATATGCCAATTGCTAACCCCGACCTCCGACCACGTTCTACGTGGCGGCCGCTGGGAAAGAAGACGTTCTACGTCTCCCGCGGTAGTCGAGGGGCGGCGCTAGTTGACCGGCCTCAGAGCTCTTGTAAATATAAACCCCCGCTTTAAAGTCGAGGGAGAAGCCGCTGTGGGGATAGCGTAATGGCTAACGCACCGCACCGGTTATGCGGAGATGTGGGTTCGAGTCCCGCTCCCGGAAAACGGCGGATTTTTTCTCGACTTATATTTTCGCTTATTTATCAATGAATCAAAAGAAACGTGACAAGCACACGTCATTCGGCCCTATTAAATATTTCGAAAAAAAAGCCGAATAGCACTGGCAACGACGACTGCAACCTTGATATGTATCTTTACCGAGTCCCTCGTCCCGTATCTCTCTGTTCTGCTACATGCATTACGAGGCACTGGCTCCAGCAGTTCGGATATGCCAATTGCTAACCCCGACCTCCGACCACGTTCTACGTGGCGGCCGCTGGGAAAGAAGACGTTCTACGTCTCCCGCGGTAGTCGAGGGGCGGCGCTAGTTGACCGGCCTCAGAGCTCTTGTAAATATAAACCCCCGCTTTAAAGTCGAGGGAGAAGCCGCTGTGGGGATAGCGTAATGGCTAACGCACCGCACCGGTTATGCGGAGATGTGGGTTCGAGTCCCGCTCCCGGAAAACGGCGGATTTTTTCTCGACTTATATTTTCGCTTATTTATCAATGAATCAAAAGAAACGTGACAAGCACACGTCATTCGGCCCTATTAAATATTTCGAAAAAAAAAGCCGAATAGCACTGGCAACGACGACTGAAACCTTGATATGTATATATATATATATATAAATTTTACATATCTATATATATATATATAAATCTAGAGAAAGATAAACTCACAAAGCGCGCAGAACTAGTGTAAGTAACGAGTCGGATACACAGCAAGAACAATAACAAACAATGCTTACTTACGTATCGGCAACGGGACTTGCCTTCATCAGAGTAAAGTTGCATGATTTTGCTAGTTACATGATTTTGCTGTGCAAAATCATGTAACTTTACTCTGATGAAGCCAAGGCCCGTTGCCGCTAGGTAAGTAAACATTGTTTGTTAATGTTCTTGCTGTGTATCCGACTCTTTACTTACACTATATATATATATATATACATATATATGTATATAAACATAAATTTAAATATATGTATTTATATATATATATATAGATATATATATATATATATATATATATATATATATATATATATATATATATATATATATATATATATATATATATAGATATCTGGAGGTCGTGGGTTTGAATCCCACCTGGCGGGCATTTCTTCTGCACTTTCTTTATTTACAAGTTCTTTTTCTGTTTTATTGACCTACCATGTCCTCCCCTTTGCTTTACAAGGTTTTCTCGACTGCCAAACTTCATTTCTGTCTTATTTTCAACAGGCCCTCATTTCCTATGTTGTTTTGCTTCATGCATACCGAGGGCCTTTGTTCTGGCAGTCTTAGTGCCATAGAATCTTAAGAGGGTTCAATGGTGGTCAACCACTTTCGACATGTCGTAGACACTCGAGTCACGGCCTGGCGGTTAAAAAGAAGGTCCGCCTCACGCCGAGAAGTCGGAGTGGCGCTGGCTATTACCCCCAAGCAAAGGAAAAAATTACATTGACATAAATACCCCTGAAATTGGAGGGGAAAAATAGCCCCGCCGGTAGCGTAGTGGTTATCGCAGCAGACCGGTATTCTGGAGGTCGTGGGTTCGGATCCCATCTGGCGATCATTTTTTCTCCACTTTCTTTTGAAATTCCTCATCTGTTTCAATGACCTACCATATCTCCCCTTCACGTTCCGAGGTTTTCGTGACGGCAAAACTTTCCGTCTATCTTATTTTCAACGAGCCCCACATTTTCTATTCTGATTCGCTAATATATATATATATATATATATATATATATATATATATATATATATATATATATATATAAGACAGAAAGACAGAAATACGAGCTGGCCGTCAAGAAAACCGCGGAAAGCAAAAGGGAGGACGTGGTAGGTCTTTGAAAGAGATAAAGAATTTGGAAAGAAGGAAAGAAAGTGGAGAAAAAATGCCCGCCAGGTGGGATCTGAACCCACCACCTCCAGAAAACCGGTCTGGTGCGATAACCACAAATCTACCGGCGGGGCGATTTTCACCTCCACTTTCTGGGGTATTTATGTTAAGCTATTTTCCTTTCTTGTTCTTGGAGGTGGTAGCCAGCGCCACTCGGACTACTCGGGGTGAAGGGGACCTTCTTTGTAACCCCCGGGCCGCGACTCGAGCGTCTACGACATGTCAACAGTGGCCGATCCCCCTGAAGCTTCCTATGGCAGCTTCCCAAACTTCCTTCCTTATTCTTCATATATATATATATATATATATATATATATATATATACATATATATATATATATATATATATAAGGTTAGTAGAGACAGAGACAAACGAGAAAGACTTAGAAAATAAAAATAAGTTTATTGACGTTTCAGGGAGAGGACTCTCTGAAACGTCAGAGAAAGGGAGTCCTCTCCCTGAAACGTCAGTAAACGTCAGTTCTCGTTTGTCTGAACTGAAACGTCAGTTCTCGTTTGTCTCTGTCTCTACTAACCTTATATTTTTTTCGCGCTCTGTGTTAGTTTTTATCTTTTCAGTCTATATATATATATATATATATATATATATATGTATATATATGTATATATATATATATATATTTATATCTATATATATATATATATGTATGTATATATATATATATATATATATATATATATATTTATATATATATATATATCTATGTTTATATGTATATATATATATATATATATATATATATATATAATTGTGGAAGAACGTCCAGGGAGGCAAGCGAGGAGGCCTTCGTCAATGAAATGCACATATATTTACATTATGTACAGGGAACCGTCTAAAAAGCGTCCATCTTGTAGCCGAGCCTGGTCGTCTTCGTCTTCTTCCTTTGCGTCTTTTGCGCGCGGTACGTGCATTGTCTTCATCGTCATTGAAAGTTCCAACATATATATATATATATATATATATATATATATATATATATATATATATATATATATATATATATATATATATATATATATAGGGTTTAGAAATAAGGGGCTCGTTAGGAAATACAGAAAGAAATGCCGGCAGTCTACAACGCCAAAGAAGACATAGGGGAATGGTTGGACTATTTGTTACCGTTTTTCTTTCTTTCTTTATCACGTAATTAATAAAAAATAATAATAACGTAACGTAACTAACGGTAACAAATAGTCCAACCATTCCCCTATGTCTTCTTTGGCGTTGTAGACTGCCACCATTTCATATATATATATATATATATATATATATAAATATATATATATGTGTGTGTGTGTGTGTGTGTGTGTATGGCGGCTCCCAGGGGTCTCAGGACCTAAATCACACATGCTACTACCAAACTCTTCCCGACCAACCAGACGAATCGGGAACAGGTGCTCGATAAAGCTTCTTTGGAATTCACTGACATATTTCTCAACAACTACGAAATTACGGCCCAGCCTCTCTGAAAGAAAGAGAAAGTACTCTGTCAGGAACTGAGCAAACAAGAACCTTTTAAGCAATCATGAATCCAAGGAGGTCTCCGCCATACACCTAACAACAGTCAGCATGTTTTACCGAGGTAAGATTTTTACCGCCGGCCACACCTGGAAGAATCTAACAAGCTCCGCAATAGTATTACCGGCACTCTGGCAATACAACCAAAACTGTAATTACGACTTTAATGAATGCTTCGACTACTGCACCCCCACGAGGTCAATTAAACACCAGTACAAATACTTTTCCGTCTTCTTACGTCACAAAAACAATCTTGCCGGCAATGTTATGAGCGTTTCAAGTATATTCCTCTCCCCAGTTCTGATAAACGCCATGTCAAAGGGCCTAACTTCTGCCCGGCTACTGGTGGTTTTGATGAGTTTCAGCTTTTTAAAGATTTATATGATTTTGCCAGAAATATTAGGCTAAGAGCATACTTTTACGATCACCCGGTGGCACAAGAAGCCCGCAGCACCCTACCTAGCTATAAGTACTCGACCCCTTCCCCCACACATAGCCTGATAGCTTAATAAAACTTGTTGCTGGGCTAGTTGGTTCACGATCATAACAGCTGGCATTAGCGCTTTAAAGAACAGGACACACGTGAGAGAAAACGAAACAGCACTGGCGCTACTTCAACTAATTTATTCACAAGCTACATCTTCGCATTTATACAATGACATCCTTGATCATACTTTTTTCTGTCTTCTATTTATACAAATATATATAAATATTAATATATATATATATATATATATATATATATATATATATACATAGAAATAAGGGTTGGCAGTCAAGAAAACCTCGGAAAGTAAAGGGGAGGTTGTGGTAGGTCATTGAAACACATGAAAAATTTGGAAAGAAAGAAAGAAAGCGAAGAAAAAATGCCCGCCAGGTGGTATCCGAACCCACGACCTCCAGAATACCGGTCTGGTGCGATACCAACTACGCTACCGGCGGGGCGATTTTCCTCCCCGCTTTCTGGGGTATTTATGTCAATGGAACTTTTGTTCCTGTGCTTGGGGGCGGTAGCCCCCAAGCACAGGAATTTTTTATCTGTTTCAATGACCTACCACAACCTCCGCTTTTCTTTCCGAGGTTTTCTTGACTGCCAACCCTTATTTCTGTGTTATTTCTACGAGCCCCTCATTTCCTATTCTGATTCGCTGCAGGCATTGCGAGGACCTCTGTTCTGGCAGTCTTGGTGCCATAGAGAGCTTAAGAGGGTTCAACGCTGGTTGACCACTCTCGACAGGTCGTAGACACTGGTGTCACGGCGCGGGGAATAAAAAGAAGGTCCCCTTCACCCGGAGAAGTCAGAGTGGCGCTGGCTACCACCCCCAAGCACAGGAACAAAAATTACATTGACATAAATACCCCAGAAAGCGGGGAGGAAAATCGCCCCGCCGGTAGCGTAGTGGTTATCGAACCAGACCGGTATTCTGGAGGTCGTGTGTTCGGATCCCACCTGGCGGGCATTTTTTCTTCGCTTTCTATCTTTCTTTCCAAATTTTTTATCTGTTTCAAACACCTACCACAACCCCCTCTTTGCTTTCCGAGGTTTTCTTGACTGCCAACCCTTATTCATGTGTTATTTCTACGAGCCCCTCATTTCCTATTCTGATTCGCTATATATATATATATATATTTATATATATATATATATATATATATATATATATATATATATATATATATATATATATATATATATATATATATATATAGATATATATATATATATACATGTCAAGGTTGCAGTCGTCATTGCCACTGCTATTCGGCTTTTTTCGAAATATTTAATAGGGCCGAATGACGTGTGCTTGTCACGTTTTCTTTGATTCATTGATAAATAAGCGAAAATATAAGTCGAGGAAAAATCCGCCGTTTTCCGGGAGCGGGACTCGAACCCACATCTCCGCATAACCAGTGCGGTGCGTTCGCCATTACGCTATCCCCACAGCGGCTTCTCTCTCGACTTTAAAGCGGGGGTTTATATTTACAAGAGCTCGGAGGCCGGTCAATTAGCGCCGCCCCTCGACTACCGCGGGAGACGTAGAATGTCTTCTTTCCCAGCGGCCGCCACGTAGAACGTGGTCGGAGGTCGGGGTTAGCAATTGGCATATCCGAACTGCTGGAGCCAGTGCCTCGTAATGCATGTAGCAGAACAGAGAGATACGGGACGAGGGACTCGGTAAAGATACATATCAAGGTTGCAGTCGTCATTGCCAGTGCTATTCGGCTTTTTTCGAAATATTTAATAGGGCCGAATGACGTGTGCTTGTCACGTTTTCTTTGATTCATTGATAAATAAGCGAAAATATAAGTCGACAAAAAATCCGCCGTTTTCCGGGAGGGGGACTCGAACCCACATCTCCGCATAACCGGTGCTGTGCGTTCGCTATTACGCTATCCCCACAGCGGCTTCTCTCTCGACTTTAAAGCGGGGGTTTATATTTACAAGAGCTCTGAGGCCGGTCAACTAGCGCCGCCCCTCGACTACCGCGGGAGACGTAGAACGTCTTCTTTCCCAGCGGCTATTTTTCCCCTCCAATTTCAGGGGTAATAATGTCAATGTAATTTTTTCCTGTGCTTGGGGGTAATAGCCAGCGCCACTCCGACTTCTCGGGGGGAAGGGGACCTTCTTTTTAACTCCCGGGCCGTGACTCGAGTGTCTACGACATGTCGAGAGTGGTCGACCACCGTTGAACCCTCTTAAGCTTCCTATGGCACCAAGACTGCTAGGCCTTTTGTGAAATGCTGCACCGGCGTTGTGTACAAGATTCCGCTGGCATGCGGGAAGGCCTTTATCGGCCAGAGGTGCCAGTGTGTTAATGATCGAGCACGTGAACATGAATTGGCAATTAAGAATGGAGGGACAGCGAACTTGCCGGCGCATTACTCTAAATGTAAGGATTGTGTCGAACGGTTAAGTGAGATTGAGATTTTGGGCAGAAGCCACGATGCAAATGCGCGTGAAATTTTGGAGGCTTTTTATATCAAGAAGTTTGGTTAATGATTGTGTCAGTGGTACTTCCGTTTCCCTTTTTTCCTCTGAGTTGGAATTTTTATCCTGTATGATTTAGTGTTCACGGCTGCGGTTCGCTACGTATTTGTTGCGATTATTGGTTGGCGTTGTCCTTTTAATGTTTCACGCTGCGCAGGTTCGAGTCTGTCTTTGTATAAATGCGAAGATGTAGCTTCTGAATAAATCAGTTGAAGTAGCGCCAGTCCTGTCCGTTTTCTCTTACGTGTGTCCTGTTCTTTAAAGCGCTAATCCCAGTTGGTATGAGCCTGATAGCTGCCTCGACATGTGCATCAAAGCTGACCAATGTTATGTGCGAAAAGCATACCAAACGCAACTTTCTTTCCACCATAACATGACTACCAACCAAAAGAAGTCGTAGAAAAACTCGCAAGCTGTCCCGACATACTTATTTACTAACCGATAAGAGTGGCGCCATTGTTATCATTGAAAAAACCGACTATGTTGACGAGGTCGCTAAGCAACTAACGGTATCGACGTTCTACAAAACACTACCCAATAATCCCTTTCAAGACTATAAGCAAATCGTCAAAGATAAACTTTCTGAGCTTGTTAACATAAAACAATCAGTGAAACCATGGCTCGTTCGTTGATACCTTTAAGCCCACTAGCCGGTAAATTCTACCTTTGCTCTAAGATTCACAAGGTGAACAACCCAGGGCGCCCCATTGCTTCTGTCATCAGCACTGTAACGGAACACTTCTCGCGCTATGTGGATAATCTTATTTGCGACACTCCGACCAGCTTGCCCTCCTTCATAAAGGATACCAATGATATTCTCTTGGACATCTCAAAAATTGAAATTCCTGATAACTGCCTCCTAGTTACCTTCGATGTTGCATCACTGTACACTAACATCCCCCATTGAGATAGTATCACCGCTGCATACCTTGCGTATAAGCCATCTTCGTTCGCAAAAACGTATGGATTCTTCTAGTCTCAAAATTTTCTTAGGCTTTTTCCTCAATGTAACAATTTTGAGTTTGGCGCGGTGCATTACGTGCAAGTCAGTGGAACATCAACGGGAACTCGAATCGGACCCAACTACAACATTATCTTTATACCTCACGTCGAATCAAACTTTCTTGGCACTCAAAATTTAAAGCCACTCTAGTACAGAAAGTACATCGACGACATATTCATGATCTGGCAGCAAGGTGACGAAGGCATTTACCCTAGCCCATCCTTGTATTCTATCGCTGATTCCTACTCGGAACACAGTGCAAACTTTCTGGATATTGCCGTTACTACTTCCCACGGTCGGCTTCAAACTAAACTGTATAGAAAACCGACCGACACGCGGCAGTATTTGCACTTCCAAAGTAGCCATGTCGGACACTGCAAGAAAGCAATACCGTATAGTAAACCCCACCATTTTAGGCAAATTCGCACAAAGCCAACTTTGACTCGAACTGTCGAGAACTCAAGGCCGCCCTGTTAAATAAGAAATGCCCGGAACAAGTTATCGACGGTGGTATTGTGGAAGGCAACCACTTAAACTGTAACGAAATCTGTAAGAAAAAAATGCCCAAACGTTGACCGGCAAACAATCTTATTTTTAACCCACTAAGCCTGCGCTCCAAGAGTTTCAACTGTATGAAGAAAACATCACAATATCCTACTTCAGAGTAAGAGGGTTCAGCAGTGCCGGCGTCCCGTAGACAATACATGGACACTTTCAGAAGCCATAGCACGCCTAATATTTGGCCTAACCCTGTGGGGTTCGTATCAACTTTTTCCGCTTTCAAAAACAGGGGGAATGTTGCGGACAGATTTTTAAACTCGGGTCTCGTTTTTTTACAAACGAGTAAGAAATATGAGAGAACATGGGTTTTCGGGGTGGCTGTGTTTCTGCGCGCCGTATTGAAAAAAATCGGCCAATATCGGCATTCTGTTCGCAACAATCCCTCCCTTTGGCTCTCCCCGCTCGGGGCACCTTGAATAATCTTGGTGACGGTACTGGCGATACCGCGGACCCCGAGCCCCCAAACATAAGCTGGATCCAACCGTGGCGATGTGTTTATAGGTGGAGGGTTAGAAACCACGAACGGTGGCCGTCGGAGCCCAGGTCAAGCTCCGGCGGATGGGCTCCCTGTCTGTTCACCAGGCAGGGAGCTCCGGGACCTCTTTGACTACCAGGGTAAGGTCAAAGAAGAAAGTACCCCCGTCTCCCTGCTTTCCAATGAATCATATGGCATTTTCCAACCCCCCCCCCCAAACGTGATCGGCCCCCGAAAAGAGGCCGCACCGAAGCTTCATTCCCACCCTTGCCAACAATTGCATCCCAAAAGCCAGATAACTATCCGCGCTTCTTGATTGTTGAATCTCTTGACAGGTCAAATCTTATCTCCTCCCAGTCAGTGTTCCTTATCACCAAATTCCTTGAAGGCATCCTTGGCAAGTCTTTCCAAGCCAAGAAACTGAGAACCGGCGAAGTTCTGGTCGAGGTGAACACTCGCCAGCAAGCCACAAGCCTCCTTACCCAGAATCGCATGGCAGATCTGGAAATCAGAGTCACACCCCACCGTAGCCTCAATACCTCTCAGGGTGTGATTTCTGAGCCAGATCTGATAAATGAGACTGAAGCCGATCTGCTCGAAGGTCTAAAAGGCGAGGGCGTGACGACAGTGAGGCGCATCACTATGCGGCGAGATGATAAGCATATCATGACAAAGGATATAATCTTGACATTTGACCGTTCCACACTCCCTGAATCCATCAAAGCGGGTTTCATTCATTGTTCTGTCCGGTCTTACATCCCGAACCCGCGGCGCTGTTTCAAGTGCCAACGGTTCGGGCATGGCACCACCTCCTGTCGTGGAAAAACAACGTGTGCAAAATGTTCATCTCAAGATCATGATACAGACAACTGCCAGGCTCAACAATTAATGTGCAGCAACTGTCATGGACCTCATGCTGCGTACTCCCGCACGTGTGAAAGGTTGCAGATGGAAAAGAAAATAATCAACCTTAAAATCACTGAAAACATCAGCTTCCCAGAGGCGCGGAAGAGGTTCGCCTCTTTCCCTCTGGGGAGGTACGCCGACGCAGCTCGCCGGGGGGCGGAGCGGCGTCTGGTTTCCACTGGGACCCAGTTCAGCGAGTCTGACCTGGTCCCTCCGCCGACCCCCTCTGGGTTGCCTCTGGCAGCCCAACCCGCCACCACGCCGCTTGCTGAGGCAGCAGCGGTTGTGGTGGCAACCTCTTCCGTCGGGACCGGTGCCGCTCCCACCTCTGTCTCCCCATCCTCCAGTGCGTTGGAGGGTACCGAGGTGATGGACACCACGGGCCCCGCACCGGTTCCCACCGCCACCGCACCGCCCGTGCCACCTCTGGCGCCCCGGACGGCCTCGGTGGTGGCGGCTCAAACGAAGGGCTCCCGAGGGGGGGCCAAGTCCGGGGGGCCCGGTCCGTCGGGCACCCCTCGGACACCCGACGACGATATGGATGCCGGGCCGTTCCTGCCTGCAACGCAGCGCAAGGAACGCGTCCCGACGCCAAAGCCTCCCGACAAGCCAAAAAAGGCGAGAGTCACAGCCCCGAAAGACGACACATAAACAAACACACACACTCCAGTAGCTCTCACACTAAATAATGGGAAGAGAAAACATAATTCAATGGAACTGTAGAGGCCTTCTTAAAATTCTTGACGATGTATACGAAATACTGAATGCTAATCAGCCGAGTGTAATGTGTGTTCAGGAAACACATTTGAATTCCAAGCACACAAATTTCTTGAATAGTTGCATGGTCTTTAGAAAGGACAGGGATGGCTGCACACACTCTTCTGGCGGTGTGGCCATAATTGCCTGGAAATCCTTAGCCTGCCACCCTGTCACTCTGAACACTGTCCTCGAGGCTGTAGCAATCCGTACGATAATATTTAATAGGTTGATAACGGTATGCTCCATTTACATTCCTCCTGATTTTGCACTTCTGAGCTCTGATGTCGAGGCACTGGTCGACCAGCTGCCCGAACCATACATCCTAACAGGCGACCTTAATGCGCACAACTCTCTTTGGGGCTCCTCCAGAATGGATGCCGGAGGTCACCTGATAGAGAAGTTTCTTACATCCTCCGGAGCATGCCTTTTCAACAATAAACAGCCTACATACCATAACATAGGACACAACACATACTCATATCTTGACTTGGCTGTTGGCTCTGCAGTTATCTTTCCACTTCTCGAGTGGGGTGTGGGCACTGACCCATATGGCAGTGACCACTTCCCCACCTCACTAACATACATAGGTAAAGGCCCATGCAGTCCATCTTCCCATAAATGGTTCAATGAAGCACGAGCTAACTGAAATACATTTACAGAGACATCCAAACTACAACACACATCCATAGGACACCTACACGCTGAAGAATCTACCCAACTCCTCACGGCGCACATCCTCGACGCCGCCGAAAAGTCCATTCCCCACGCCTCTGGTGCCCCGTGCAACCAGCGGAGGCCGTGGTGGAATGAGGACTGTAGGCGGGCGCGAGAGGCCCAGAACAAGGCGTGGGGTATCCTTCGTCAGTACCCCACGTCGGGAAACCTCCTCTTGTTCAAACGGGCCAAGGCGTTAGGAAAACGTGTGCGCCGTCAAAACGAGAGAGTTGGCGCACCTTCCTTACATCCATTAAATGCACACTACACAAACACTTTCCTGAAAGGTAAAAATGCTTGTGAAAAGAAGTTCCTACATGACAATAACAGGTCAAAATCTGGTTACAATTCTGAATTTACACTCTATGAGTTGAGGGCTGCACTGAGCACGTGTAAACCTTCAGCACCCGGCGCAGATAAGATTACATACACCATGATACAACACCTACACCCGGACACTCTTGAAATACTCCTACACCTATACAACAACATATGGCTTTCGGGGCACTTCCCAAAATCTTGGAGGGAGGCTATTGTAGTGGCGTTCCTGAAGGAGGGTAAGGACCCTTCTTCTCCCGCCAGTTATCGACCCATCGCCCTTACAAGCTGCCTGGGCAAGCTTCTCGAGAAGATGATCAACAGGAGACTTGTGTACTTCTTAGAGTTCAATGGTCTTCTCGAGAGCTGCCAGGCCGGCTTCAGGGTGGGGCGATCCACAAACGACCAACTCGTCAACCTTGAGTCGTATATCCAGGATGCGTTCGTCCATAAACAGTTTTGTGCTATGGTGTTTTTTGATCTCGAGAAAGCCTACGATACCGCTTGGCGATACGGGATACTTTGCGACCTAAAATCCTTGGGTGTTTCGGGAAATATGTTTAATACACTTCGCAGCTACCTGGCGGAGCGAACCTTTCGTGTGAGAGTTTGCACTGCCCTTTCAAATGTTTTCCTGTAGGAAAACGGCTTGCCTCAAGGCGGCGTTTTGAGCTGCACATTGTTCATTGTCAAGATGAACTCACTTCGAAAGGCGTTGCCACGAACCATTTTCTGTACAATATATGTAGATGATGTGCAAATATCTTTTAAATCATGCAATATGTCACTCGGCGAACGCCAAGTCCAGCTTGGTGTCAACAAACTAGCAGGCTGGGCAGATCAGAACGGTTTTTAGCTGAACCCAGTCAAGAGCACGTGTGTTGTGTTTTCCAAAAGGCGTGGGATCAGGCCAGATCCAGACATCAAACTGAATGGTGTCTCGATTCCTGTCAAAAAAGAACACAAGTTCCTCGGTATAATTCTTGATGAAAAACTTTCCTTTATCCCTCATATGAAACAACTAAAACAAAAATGTCTTAAAACAATGAATATCCTTAAGGTTCCCTCCCACCAATCCTATGGTTCCGATAAAGAACTCCTTCTGCGCTTGTATACTGCTTTGGTTGGGTCTCGTTTGGACTATGGCAGTGTAGTGTATGGGTCGGCGAGCAAAACGGCGTTACGAATGCTTGACCCAGTGCTACACTTGGGGCTTCGTCTCGCCTCGGGTGCTTTTCGCACTAGCCCTGTGGAAAGTCTGTATGTCGAGTGGGATAAGTGGAGCCTTGGGAACCAACAAACTTATATGGACTTGCTTCATGCTTTTAAAATTTCATCACTCAATAATCATCCTCTTTATCCTGTTTTTAACGACACATCCATATCTGTGCTTTTTTTAAATCGCCCATCTGTTCCTCTGCCCTTTTCATTTAGAGTGAGAGAGCGAGCCTCGGATCTGAGCGCTTCGTTTTTAGATGTGTACAGGTCATCCTTTGCTAACAGTTTACCGCCTTGGCAAGTTCGCCCTGTGTCGTGCGACCTGTCTTTTATGAGGCTTGACAAAAATCGTGTACCACGAGCTGGAATACTGCAGCACTTTCTGTTTTTGCAGTTTAAATACACATGTGCAGAATTTTATAGTGACGCTTCTAAAACCTCCACTATGGTGTCGTGGGCTGCTCATGGTCCAAATTTCAATGCAGCCAGAACCATGAGCGTGCACACAACAATTTTTTCAGCAGAAGCGTATGGAATTTTACTGATTGTACGACACATTCTTGAAACTCAAATTCCCAATTCCATCATCTATACAGATTCTTTGAGTGTTGTTCGCGCACTGTCATCGCACAAGCCCCCCAAAAACCACATAGTTAATCTTGTATTCAACACTATCATGTCCGTGTATGCACAAAAGCATGAGCTGGTCCTCTGCTGGGTCCCAGGGCACGCAGGGATCGCTGGGAATGAGTTGGCAGACGAGAGGGCCACTGCTGCTGCACTAAGGAACACTGTAGACATTACAACGATACCCTACACAAACCTCAAGCCACACATAAGACAACACCTGCGCAGAACATGGCAAACACACTGAGACGAACAGACAGACAACAAACTACATGTAATAAAGCCACACTTGGGACGGTACACATCTGACTCACACAACAGACACACGGAAGTCGCCTTGGGTAGGCTACGGATAGGGCACACACATGCAACTCACTCGTATCTGCTTACGGGATCTTCTAGGCCCCAGTGCAGCAGGTGCGGAGAGGCCCTATCCGCAGTACACATACTAATAACATGCAAGGCACTTCACACAACACGACAAAAACACTTCATAGAACTCTACAGACAACATATTCCCCTATATCCGTCGTTTTTTCTAGGTGATGATGCCATTGTTTCCGTGAAACGTGTGTTTGAGTTTTTGTCAGAAGTCAAGTTTTTAAACCTCATTTCCTATCATGCATAATGAAATCTGGCCCTATACATCAGTCATGCTCATTGTCGTTTTGGGATTTTACTTTTGTTTTTGCGGAGTTTACTTAGTGTTTAATGTTTCACCCCTCATATATGACTATTGTTTTGGCGCTCTTTGCCCCAGTTGGCCTTGCGCCATAAACATCCAACCATCATCATCATCCCTTTGGCTCTTCTGATTGCATACACGCCGGTATACTTCTTCTGAGGCGAATAGTTTAAGCGCTAGGCTTTCTGAAAGTTCCGCAGCTCCAGAACGCTCGCAATCAAATTTCCCACTCTTGGTGGTGGCTCCGTCTTTCGTAATCAGGAGGGAACATTATTAGGCTCTACCACTCAACACACTGCGGTATTGGTATGTTACTGCACGGATAGCCGGACTTTTGGGCGTATGCGGCATGCGCGCGAAAGAGCGAAGAAAAGTTTGCCGTCACTCTTGCGAGTGGCACCACCGCTTTGATTGCGACTATGCATTGCAGCGTAATCTCTTGCGAGCCGGGTTCCACGCTTATCAGCGCGCGGGGAAGAGCACGGTTAGACCGATGGCGTTGGTCGAAGCGGTGAATATTTTGCTTTTTCACCGAACGACGGCTTGATTCCGCAGTAATGCTGTTTAGTTTTTTTAATATTGAACTCTGAGCCAAGACGAAGCGCTTGCTCGAAGTGACGCGACCTCAAATCTTGCCGGTAAAGCTGTTTCTTGTGTCCGTGGCATACTGGCGGTGTCACGGTGCAAAAATGCAGGAATACTATTCTTCTTGTACAATGGGGGAAGAGGGCAAGGGGGTGGTTTCGCACTTGAGCGGCTAAAAAAAACTTTAGTGGCGCTTCCTGAACGGAAAACGCCACCTGACTTCTTTTTCTGTTTGCTCCTTAAAACTTTTTGCCTCCTCTTTCTGCTCCTCCTTCTTCTCTCTCTCTCTCTCCACCCACCTTCGCGTAGCATAAGAATATACATTTACGAGCACCCGTTTTTCAGATTACACAGACAGCTTTTTCTTTATCTTCAACTTCGGCATTCCCGCGAACGGGGACTTGGCTCATGCAGCCACTTGCATCTGCGTACGCGTGCGTTATCGGAGTAATGCGTAAACCCGCTGACTCGTGCGCTAATATGAAGCAGGAGTACCACATTGTTGTATTGTTCAATTAGCGTAGCAATCTTCATAAATGTCAGGGCGCCTTTATAGAAATTGTAAAATGCAACGTTTTAAGAGCGAATGCTCTTTATAAGCGACCCCAAACCATCCACCGCCGGCGGCGGCGGCGGCGTCGGCGTCGGCGGCGTTGGCGTCCGCAGTGCTCCTCTACATTTAAAAAAGAAACAGCATCCGGCGCCAGGTTTCGATCCGAGGACTTTGCGGCCGCAGCGCGACGCGCTACCGACTAAGCCACGGAAGCCACGCTGATATCAGAGTGAGTAACGCGCCTTATATCTTTAACGCATTCAAACTACGTCGTCAGCGGCGTGCGTTGGCGACTCAGCGGCGTTATAGCGGCTTGATAACTGCGTGGTGTACACGTGATACTACAAACCCGATGGAAGAGATGGAAGAGAAGGCGGTGGGCTGCGGGGGCCGAGCGCAAGCGCCGCAAGCGGGCCGACAACCGTGCATTCGCACTTTCACATTCTCCCCCTCGGGGAAATGCGGGGGAATTTTTTTTATTACTTCACTCCTTGTTTATATCCATTCAAGGCTGAAATTGCTTAAAGTTGCTGACGGAGGTAACTGTGTGAGCGCACAGAATGTTCACCTTACCTGAAATTAAGTATATTAAATCAAAAGTATCACTCTCCTTGTGCTGCAATTAATGGAAATTCTTCAGGCTGACCAATGGGTTACTTTTACTGTCGGTATGAAGGTTAATTTTTCTGCAGTTTAAAGGTGCCCTTCCAAAATTGCTTCCAAAATCCTCCTTCACAACGTTCGATTTTCAGTCCCCAAGCCAACGAAATGCACGGTGTGCTGTAAGATGCACTGATACAGCCTAGAGGTAAGAAAGCCACGCTCGGAAGTTTAGCTTAGTCTTTGAAAGAACGAAATTTGGTTTTTCTGTTTTTTCTTCGTTTCTTTCTTTCTTCTTATTTTCCATCCCTGCTAGCGCGGTCTTTGTTTATTATTTTTTGTTACGTTTAGGGTTCATCGCTCATTTTGAACCCTTTAAAGCATGGATAAACGATTGGTCGTCAATGACCTTTCACAGGTGTTTGCCTTCTTTTATTATTGTTTAACTTTTTTTGTGCCAGTCCACGCACATACATCTTTTATTTATTTTCGCAGACTGTTCAGTTCGTGTACAAATGAAACACGAATGTTACAATGTGTTTTGTAGTATCTGCGCATAATACGTATTTTGTAAGCGAAAGTGCCACTTGTATGTAATTGTAGCTTGTATCAACGTGTTGCAGCGCAGCACAAGAGAAGGGACAAAAACGCAGAAGACACACAGCGCACTGGGTGTCTTATCCTTATGTACCCGCTCGCCAAAACCACTACTCTGCTGTAACTGGTATGCATTCATGTGTCTAGTACGTTGACTGCAACAGCACTTGCCTTGTTTATGCGCCACTTTTGACGTCAAACCGATCAACGGCTTTATGATTTTAACCCCCCCCCACCCATCCAACATCCAGAATTGGTGTTGGTGATGCTGAAGTAAAGATTTGAGTGATTTCTATTTGTTAAAATGCTCTTTGGCGGGTACTTGGTTCATTTTTTTTTCATTTATATTCTATTGGAGCATGCTCGGCGCAGTTTCGTTACCGAAGACCAATCTAGACCAACCACCGGCAGGCCACAACGGTGACTTGCTTGATCTTGTCCCCTCCATCATGCTGACGCCATGGCTTGTAATAACTCCGCGAGGTTCTGTCGTTTTACAGCTACATAAATGATACCATCGTAGTCTTAACACTTTTATCAGAAAAATCCTTAAATTGTAATTTGGATGAAACTGGTTGGAGCTCTTGCATATTATATTACCCTCTTTCCCTTTTTTTCAATCTATTTCTGGTCCCACACATGGATGTGTAATTTACGCTGCATGTTAACCTAGGGATTTGGGAAGCCAGTCATGTCCTGCTCAGAGATATGATTTTGCCTTCACGTAAAATAACTGGACTTATTTGTTTCTTTTCGAGATATCACACATTGATTCTTATTTTGCGTATGCCCCTATGCACAGCTCTTTGATGTTTTTTTTATCGCTTACTCTCCGCATTTCATCCGCGCTTGGGGCGGCGAGATTCAGTGCCCGTAATCATTCAGATTTTTTAGCCCATTTCACTAACTCCGAACACAGTAAATACATTTGTAAATACACTTGTACCACACACGTGAATCTGACAACATCCAGTTAACAGGGAGAGCCTGTACCAGATAATGCTACGATGACGCATCCAGATTCCGACGGCACGCTTCACAATTATCGCCCACACGCTCTCACAATTATCACTCTCACAGACACGCACACACACAGACACACACACGCACGCGCACACGCACACGCACAGAAACGCGCACCCACGCACATACGCGCACACGCATGCACGCACGCACGCGAACGCACAGAACAGCGCGCGCGCGCACGCACGCACGCACGCACGCACGCACGCACGCACGCACGCACGCACACACACACACACACACACGCACGCGCACACGCACACGCACAGAGACGCGCACCCACGCACATACGCGCACACGCATCCACGCACGCACGCGAACGCACAGAAGCGGGCGCTCTCGCACGCAAGCACACACATGCACACGCACACACACACTCACACGCGCACGCACACGCCCACACACACACACTCACGTGCGCGCGCACGCACGCACGCACGCACATACACATACATACATGCACACACGTGCACGTATGCATGCACCCGCGCACATACACAGACGCACCCAAACAAACGCAGGCACGGACATGCACACACGTACACATACATTCTCTCACCCGCAAGCACATGAACACGAAGGCACACGTAGGTGCAAGCCAGAGCTCTTTGATGTTACTTGATGTTCTCTGAGTTACTTTGATACAAAGTAACTCGGTGTGCAAGCATGCCAGCAAAATTTGACGCCAAAGTAGCATCGCGATTTCATGCATTTAATTATCTTGCATTGTATTTTCTGCAGATTCTTCACACCTATCGTTTAGAATTGCGAAATAAGTTTTCCGCGTCCATATAACTCACAAATAACCGTTGCTGTCCGGAATAAATCAGAGTGCTACTCGAAGATTCTTGATAAATTCGATAGCAAATTCCGTGCCTTGCATGTACCTTAAAATACTTCATAGAAAGATACGCAGAACGCCCTTTCCACGTCGGGGAACTATACGAATACAGTGTGGCTAAAGCGAACGACCCGTGTGTACAGGAATAGCGACGTCTCTTGCTCAGTGGAACACCGCCGTGATTTCAGGGTTGCGGGAAGCAAACAAAATTGCCCCCACCTCCCCGAAGGAAATCGTGAGGAAGTGCGAATGCATTTCTTGCGCCGAGAGTACACGGCGTAGTAATTCTGCCATCGCCTTGAGAGGCGCAGTACCGGCGAGGGGGAGCTATCAGGCGAGGGGAGAGGCGCTCGCCGAGGGTGAGTGCAAACCTAACGGGGGGAGAGGCGCGCCAGCTGCAGAGCATGTGACGTCACGGCGCGAGGAGAGGGGGAGCAGACGCAAAGGCGCCAGCGCGCGGTCACGTGGGAGTGTGACGTCACGGCGCGAGGAGCGGTGCGGGAGCCGGCGCGGGAGGCGGAGTGCGCGCTGGTCACGTGGGGTGTGACGTCGCTGCGCCGTTGCTACAGACGCTCCTCTCCGCTCCTCGCGCCGTTGCTAGGGGAGAGGAGGAGGAGCAATGCGGACGGCGGAAGGTTCGGGGTCGCTTATAAAGTGCATCGCACTTAAAACACAACTATCCAGGCTACAGTCATCACACAACGGCAACTCAAAATTTAGCAATTTACCGGCCGCCGTGGCTCAGTGGCTAAGGCGTTGCGCTGCTGAGCACGTGGTCGCGGGTTCGATTCCGGGCCGCGGCGGCCACGGCGGCCGCTTTTCTGATGGAGGCAAAAAGCAAAAACGCCCGTGTGTACGAGATTTCGGCGCAGGTTAAAGATCCCCAGGCGATCAAAATTTATCCGAAGCCCTCCACTGTGGTGCGCCTCATCGCCTGCATTGCGTCGGCGCGATAAAACCCTACAATCAATCAAAATTTAGCAATTTAAAAAGCGAAAAGCGAGCACTCGGAAATGTTCCCATAGCAACCCTGCAGTACCCGTGCACAACCGGACAGCCTAAACAAATATGTCCACATACCCGTCACTGCGTGGCTGCGAGAAAAGCGCAGCGAATATGCGGGTGCTATTCCGGCCGCTATTCAGATGGCGGCGAGAAGGAACAACGTCCCCGTGTCGAGATTTCGCAGAACGATCTGCAGGTGGTTGTAATTCATCCGAAGCCCCCCACTATCGTGCGCTTATATCCCAGATGTGGCTGCAGCGTGTTACAGTCCCAAATTTTCAATTTTTTCAAAGCGCACCGAGCGCAGTCCAGGCCGAGTTGACCTCATGCCCGTACATGGTACACCACGTTCGGCAGTCGCCTTGTCATCACAGCGTCAGCAGGCGCATATGCGTTATCTCGCCGCTGCCTCAGCTGGCTGCGACGCACGTCTGTCTCAGCCACGTCAACGCTGCGACTATTGATAACGCTGGGTAATTAGTCTTGGACAATGCGTGAGACTGCCCAGTTCGCGTTATCTGTTACAGTAAACTGTCTATTTTTTTCTTTAAACATTGTGAACGGAACGTTGAAAGGTAGTTTCAGGAAGTGACAGAAATGTTGCGTTCGTTGCAGGCATTCAAATAATCTGCATGGGTCTTTCCATGGTTCGAAAGAAAGCAAGAGCGCATCAGACAGGACGGAAAGAGAAGTATAAAAAACACTTGCGCAAGTGTTTGTCAAGTTCTCTTCGTGTTCCGCCTGATGCGCTGGTTTCATTCAAACTTATGTATTGATCAGCAAAAGTTTTCACTCTTGTTTTTGGTGTTAGTTTCTGGTAATTACTGGGTCAGTGCTGGAGGTTGATTTTTACCAATTGCTTTAAATGTTTTTCGGACGTGTCGATTTCGAATAGTGCACAATTGAGTATTCATTGTTCTTTACGTTGTCTGTACATATTACCATTCAAGCTTCTCTTCCAAAAAGTCCAAAAATATTCATGAATGATCATACATACGTGCAAAATCTTCTGTGTTAGCTGACTTTTTTCGTTTTCTGGAATGTTTGGTTTATTTAGGAAGACGCGGCTACGTTCACGGCCGCCAAAACATGCAACCACGCACTATTTTATTTATTTATTTGAAGCGCTCACCAACAGTGGTTTGCCTTCTCGGGTGAGGCACGGGGTAAATGAGGAATATAGGGCATACAGAGGCAACACATAAGCAAGGGTATTAAATCAAAAATGGGGAAAAGAAATGTGTGGGTATACGGGGTGTTTAATCGAGACTAATTATTTAAAAAAAATTGCAATTTGGAAGTAAAGCTGTTTTTCTTGCGCTAAGTGATCAGAAGCCGTGGCAGGTGCCAAGTGCTATTTATGGAAATAAGTAACTTGACTTGATTAATCACCGTTTCAATTATCCTAAGTTAGATGCTTGATTGTAATGATTAACTAGTAGAGGATCATGAGTCCATCTCGTATCGATTATCGCTTTTCCGAAATTGTAACTGCGTGCAGAGGTACAGCGCTTAGAACCTAAGCTCACCAGATGTGGGTAAAGGGTTCCGGGTGGAAGCTCAGCGCCGCGAAGCTGCGCCCTCAGGCTCATGTCACTCGGAGCTGTACATGCCACACGCACGCCGGGCTTTATCTTTGGCCCGAACAGAAGCAAGGGGCACCTGAACAGCCGAAAAGCATCTGATAGCCGGATTTATAGGTTACAAAGTTCCCAATCAGGGAGTTATTACGTCTAAACAATCTTCGGTCGGCCCATGTAGCCACCGAAACAAAAATGACAAAAAAAGCGCTCCGACATTGGGAATGAGCGTTTCGGGTTACTGTGTTACTGGGGGGGGGGGATATACCACTGAAAGTGAAGTAAGGAAGGGCATGTTTTGGCCCAAACGGATAACCGTTGGACCACCGCGGTAACGGAATGACTACGCTGAAATGAGAATAGAAAGAGCAGAATACCGCTAGCGCTATGAAAGAATGAAATAAAGAAATTAAGCGTAAATGAGTTATTCGGACATAGCAATATCAAAGCAGTTGGACTTCCACGGGCAACGCCCTTGATAGGCTCATCATTCCTTCATTCATTCATTGATTCATACATATCTGCATACATACATACATATCTGCATACATACATACATACACACATACATACATGCATACATACATACGTACGTACATACATACATACATACATACATACATACATACATACATACATACATACATACATACATGCATACATGCATACATGCATACATGCATACATGCATACATACATACATACATATATGCATGCATACACAGATGCATACATACATACATACATACATACATACATACATACATACATACATACATACATACATACCTGCGTATGCACATACGTACAGTCTGTCAAAATTTTGTGGGCCACGGCGACCGTTGCCGGAGCAGGAGCGCGGCCGAGTAGGGGCGCTGCGCTTGCCGCTGTCGGCTGGTTGCGTGGCTAAAGAGAGCGAGGGGAACTTTTGCTCTTGCTTTTGTAGTGTGTCCGGCGCGACCAGAGCGGCGCAAAGGGCCTGCGCTAAAGCGAGGTGCGCCTGCTCTGAGAAACCGGCCTCGCTGAACTTATCGCGCTACGAAAGGAAGCAAGAAAGTTCCCCTCACTCTCTTTAGCCGCGTAACCAGCCGGCAGTAGCAAGCGCAGCGCCCCCGCTCGGCTGCGCGCCTGCTCCGGCCACGGTCGCCGTGGCCGACAAAATTTTGACAAAGACTGTACGTACACTACTCAATTTACGCAGTGTGGACATATTATGAAAAATTGAAAAGAAACGTGCGATAATTTAAGTAAACCGGCATTAAATTTCGTTAGTCCCATTTAGCTCAATGTATAACATATGACTTTAGCGTTACGGTAACGGTTACGTAAGCTGTGACCTACGCATTGCACTTTTTACATGCGCTTTCGTAGTTCCGTAATATTTGTGGTCACAATAATTTGTTATATTTCTTTACAAACATAAACAATTCAACAAAACGCCTCAAATAAGTGCGCTGCGTAGGATTTAAAGCCGTCTAAATAGAATATCTTGTTACAGAAAACACATTTCGTGTAAAGAACAAAAAGAACGACCTAAGAGAGAAATCACCATTGCGACGTAGAGGAAGAACCGGTCATAAAGAGCGTTCTAAGCAAAGCCATGGCTGGTTCCCATCCGCAACACCCCGTTTCCCGTTTCCCTTCTCATGCTAAAAACACCGGGCAGCTAGGCAAATTGAATTGTCCAAGAACTCGCAAGGCGTAGCAGCAATGACCACAATTACTACCGTTCAAACCACTATGCGCGTAGCTTAGAATGGGCTTAACCGCTTGCATAATAGTGTAATCGGGAAAATGATAGTTCTTCTTGTTTGGTGAATTTTATGACGAAATGTTTTCTCGTCGACACTACGTACAATCGTGTACTTTTAATTCAAATCCCATGTCGCATTGTACGAAATTTTCAAAAGCAATACAGCGGTAATAAATTCACACTGAGCTGTTTCACTATTCGAGAAATGTTATAAATGATGTCATATCGACTGCGGAAAATATTAAGGAAGAAATTTGATCAGAGTACAGATATGTGTGCATGTTAAAAGCGAAGCGGGTGACAACTCTAGGCACCCTTCTTCACCTAGAAGGGCTGATAAAGCTGTAGTTATGACCGGCACAGCGCCACACAGCGTGATTTGCTCGCCCGCAAGAAATGTGTTTTCAGTTTCTGCTGTGACATTGGTGTGATTTTCTTCATTCGTACCACTCGCAATTGTCGCTGCAGTAATTTAACACGCATAAGTGGGATAGAATTTTCTTTGAAGAAGTCACGTTTCCTGGCTTCCACAGAAGTGCAGCGAACCAAGCTTCTATCCCGCAAACGGCAGGATTGACAACGAATGCTGAGGAAAGCCTGCAGCCCAGTAGGTCCACGCGCACCCCTTGTCACTTTCGTGGCTCGCTGCAATGCTCTTCTGTCGGTCGGAGCAATGTAACCGCCGCCGTCTATGCTGGCGCGAAAGTGAATTGTGTATACGCGCTGTCGTATTTGTGTTCTTACCTGTGCGCGTAGATAGATACGAAAGGCTTAGAAAACCTCTAAATACATTTTCTGTCGCCTTCTTAGATGCAGTGGCCTTATCTGGGGGTCGCAGTAAATGAATGTATCTTTTCATTCGCACTACGAGAAGCACCCTTCTCGCCCTCTTTGCAAGTCGCCGACTTCGTGTTCTACAAAAAAAAACAACAGCATGCAAAAACGCAAAAAGAAACATCTGGGCCAAGTCATGCCGGTATTCATTCCGTACTGATATCTGACATTGTTGGCCAAGATCTTCGGTCGTATCACGGAACGCTCGTGTCATCGCACGACCGATGCATGCCGTCATCGGAGCTATATTTCCTTTCCTGCGGCGGAATAAAGCGTGCTTCGGTGTCCTGGTTGTTTTTACACTGCTAGATTGCAACTACCTGACGCAACGTTTGGGGAGCGGTACGTGATGCCATCTATGAAGCGAAAAAGTTCGAATCTGAGTTGGCGCCGAACTGCTGAACCCTCTTAAAAAGCATATTACCGAACCACCGCGCGTTGTCTGCCGCCGTTATAAGAATTTAGGAGACCTTACTAACCCTCGTGTCAGCCTTCCCAAAACTACCGGTTACATGACCTATAAGAAACTTTGATGCAAAGTATCCCCACACTACACCACTACACAGCCTGCAACCAGCCCGCCCTCAGAATATTACGTAAAAGTAAAAGGTAACTTTAACAGTCACTGTGCTAACGTCATATAACTTCTAGAGCCCCCATATACATACATATATATATATATAAATATATATATATAAATATATATATATATATATATTTATACATATACATACATATATATATATATAAATATATATATATATATATATATATATATATATATATATATATATATATATATATATATATATATATATATATATATATATATATATATATATAATCGTGAAGTGGAGTCCTTAGTTGCTGCAGGAATACGCACAAAGTAGAAGTACGCTCTTCGGAGACTTTATTTCCAACGTTTCGACCTGAGACAGGTCTTCCTCAGGAGGAAGACCTGTCTCAGGTCGAAACGTTGGAAATAAAGTCTCCGAAGAGCGTACTTCTACTTTGTGTATATATATATATATATATATATATATATATATATATATATATATATATATATATATATATATATATATAGCGAATCAGAAAATGGGAAATGAGGGGCTCCGTGACATAAGACAGAAAATAAGGGTTGGCAGTCAAGAAAACCTCGGAAAGCAAAGGGGAGGTTGTGGTGGGTCATAGAAAGAGATGAAGAATTTTTTGAGTCGAAAAGAAAGTGGTGAAAAAATGCCCGCCGGGTGGGATCCGAACCCACGACCTCCAGAATACCGGTCTGGTGCGATAACCACTACGCTATATATATATATATATATATATATATAAATTACATACACATTTATATTTATATATATAGTATAAATAGAGAGTCTGTAACACAGCAAGAACAATGACAAAGAACGTCTAGTTACGAAGCGGCAACGCGACTTGCCTTTATCAGAGTACAGTTACATGCTTTTGCGGTTAACGTTCTTTGTTATTGCTCTTGCTGTGTATCCGACTCTTTACTTACATTATTTCTGCGCGCTGTGTGATTTTTTCCTACAATATATATATATATATATATATATATAGTCTGGAAACATAAAAACACGCACACAGCGCAAAAATAATGGTAAGTAGAGACAGACACACGAGAAAGACATTAACATTAAAAATAAAAGTGTCGTGACGTTTCAGGAAGAAGAGTTTGTTTCTTCATAATACCAAATGTTTACTCAGTACTGGAGAACTCTGATGCAAGGAAGTCCTCTTCCTGAAACGTCAGTAAACCTTATTTAACTTATATATATATATATATATATATATATATATATATATATATATATACATATATATTCTGGAGGTCGTGGGTTCGGATCCAACCTGGCGGCCATTTTTTCTCTCTTTCTTATTTTCCAAATTCTTTATCTTGACCAACTACATCCTCCCCTTTGCATCCGAGGTTTTCTTGACTGGCAATTTTTATTTTATGTCTTATTCCAACGAGCCCCTCATTTTCTATTCTGATTCGCTACATGCATAGCGAGGGCCTCTGTTCTGGCAGTCTTGGTGCCATAGGGAGCTTAAGAGGATTCAACGCTGGTCGACCACTCTCGAGATGTCGTAGACGCTCGAGTCAAGGCCCGGAGGTTAAAAAGAACGTCCCCTTCACCCCGAGTAGTCCGAGTGGCGCTGGCTACCACCCCCAAGCGCAGGAAACAAAAATACCTGAACATAAATACCCCAGAAAGTGGAGGCTAACGTAGCCCCGCCGGTAGCGTAGTGGTTATCGCTCCAGACCGATATTCTGGAGGTCGTGCGTTCGGATCCCACCTGGCGGGCATATTTTCTCCACTTTCTTATTTTCCAAATTCTTTCTCTTGACACCTGCATCCTTCCCTTTGCTTTCCGTGGTTTTCTTGACTGCCCATTCTTATTTTCTTTCTTAATTCAACGAGCCCCTCATTTCCTATTCTAATTCTTCGCTATATATATATATATATATATATATATATATATATATATATATATATATATATTTATATATATATTATGACAGAAATAAGTGTTGGCATTTAAGAAAACCTCGGAAACCAAGGGGGAGGATGTGGTAGGCCATTGAAAAAGGTGAAGAATTTGAACTTGGAAAGAAAGAAAGTGGAGAAAAATGAGAAAAAAAGTGCCCGCCAGGTGGGATCCGAACCTACGGCCTCTAGAATACCGGTCTGGTGCGATAACCACTACGCTATCGGAGGCAATTTTCCCCACTACTTTCTGGGGTATTTATCTTAAGGTTTTTTTTTCTCTGTTTGGGGGTGGTAGTCAGCACCACTCGGACTACTCTGGGTGAAGGGGACTACCACCCCCAAGCACAGGAAACGAAAATACCCTAACATAAATACCCCAGAAAGTAAAGGGGAAAATCGCCCCGCCGGTAGCGCAGTGGTTATCGCACCAGACCGGTATTCTGGATGTCGTGGGTTTGAATCCCACCTGGCCGCGTTTTTTCTCCATTTTCTTTCGTTCTTTACAAATGTGTTATCTGTTTCAATGACCTACCACATCCTCCCCCTGCTTTCCGAGGTTTTTTTGACTGTCAACTCTTCTGTCCTATTTTCAACGACCCCCTCAATATATATATATATATATATATATATATATATATAAATCTAGAAAAAGATAAACTCACAAAGCGCGCAGAAATAGTATAAGTAGAGAGTCGGATACACAGCAAGAACAATAACAAACAATGTTTACTTACGTAGCGGCAACGGGACTTGCCTTCATCAGAGTAAAGTTACATGATTTTGCTGTTGCAAACATTTTGAACACATTTGTTATATAGGTTTGCATAAAACTGTGAGAAAGAGCGGAAAATGTTTCGGAAATGGGGAGTGTGCATACAGTCAGGCTACGCCTATGTTACAACATCAACAAACAAACAAGAAAAATAAAAAACAAAAAAGGGGGGGGAGCGAGAGAGCGAAAAAGGGGTCGTGTTAACAATGCAGCGTTCAAGGTTGCACCATGACGGGTCAACGTATGCCGCGCGGGCTGCAAGTTCAGACAATGGGGGAAAACTGGACAACTGCGGTTTGAAAAGAAAGGGAAGAGTATACACTGAGGTATTCAGTGACTGCTGAGACTGGTTCGGGGGGAAGCGAAGATGGGTGTGCCCCCCGCTGGTCAAGAGAGCAGATAGGGGGCACAAAAGAGCATTTCACAAAAGCTAGCAATTTAACACGAAATAGGTAGGGTCACAAAAGGTTAAACATGAGTAGATCACAAAGAGATCACAAACATGAATAGATCACAAACATTTTGAACACATTTCTTTTATAGGTTTGCATAAAACTGTGAGAAAGAGCGGAAAATGTCTCGGAAATGGGGAGTGTACATACAGTCAGGCTACGCCTATGTTACAACATCAACAAACAAACAAGAAAAATAAAAAGGGGGGGAGCGACAGAGAGAAAAAGGGGTTGTGTTAACAATGCAGCGTTCAAGGTTGCACCATGACGGGTCAACGTATGCCGCGCGGGCTGCAAGTTCAGACAATGGGGGAAACTGGACAACCACGGTTTGAAAAGAAAGGGAAGAGTATACACTGAGGTATTCAGTGAATGCTGACACTGGTTCGGGGGGAAGCGAAGATGGGTGTGCCACCCGCGGGTCAAGAGAATAGATAGGGGGCACAAAAGAGCATTTCACAGAAGCTAGCAATTTAACAGGAAATAGGTAGGGTCACCAAAGGTTAAACATGAATAGATCACAAAGAGTTAAACATTCTTAAGTGATGGTGGGAACGAGGCCTCCCTCCCCAGGACAAATGGCATTGTTGAGCCGCATTAGGCTAATAAAGCTGCTGTATTAGGAGAGTTTCTGCGAATTCTGATGGCAAACTCGAGGGTAGGAATAATGAACATAGTTATAAAAATTATGAAGCCGCTAATTTTATTCGAGGGATAAGCACGTTAGTTTTCCGTAACTTTCATTAATTCCAAGCGTGGCTGACCCAAACTTATAAATGAGATAAGATTCCCGAACCTCGCGGTCGTGGTGCGTTTTGAAGGCGGATTCTAAAATCGTTGCTTTAAGATGTTCAAATGCATGCCCGGGACTGTTCACATGTCTTGACAGGGGCAAATAAGGGCAGCTTTTTGCATGAGAGCGGTGATTATTGAACCGTATTCGGAAGGGCGTTTCAGTTTGGCCGATATATTGTTGCCTACAAACAGTGCACTCTAGAAGATATACGACATTAGCGGAGTCACAGTTAAAGTTACCTTTTATATTTACGTAGTAGTCTGAAGCCGTGCTGGTGGCGCGCTGTGTAGTGGTCATGTGGGGGCATACTTTACATCGGGGTTTATTGCAGGGCATGCAGCCAGTAGTTGCCGGTCGGTTGATACGTGAGTTAGTAAGAAAGTCACCTAAATTCTTATTACGCCGGTAGACAACGCGTGGTGGTTCGGGGAATATGCTTTTTAAGCGGTCACTTTGCATTAGGATATTATGATGTTTTTTGAGCACGGTTGACACTCTTGGAGCGGAGGATGAGTGGGTTAAAACTAAGTTAGTTTTCGGGTTCCCGTTGGGGGCTTTTTTCTTACAGATTTCGTTACGGTCTAATTGGTTGGCTCGCACAATAGCGTCGTCGATAACTTTTTCCGGGTATTTTTTATTCAGGAGGGCGGTCTTGACTTCTCGACAGTTTGAGTCAAAGTCGGCTTGGTTTGAGCAAATTCTCCTAAATCGGTGGGCTTGGCTGTAAGGTATTGCTGTCTTGCAGTGTCTGACATGGCTGCTTCGGATGTGCAAATACTGCGGCGTGTCTGTCGGTTTTCTATACAGTTTAGTTTGAAGCCGACCTTGGAAGGTAGTAACGGTGACGTCCAGAAAGTTTACACTGTGTTCCGAATAGGAATGAGCAAGGGAAATACTAGGATGGGCTAGGTTAAATGCCTCAATGAAGGTGAGGAGCTCCGCCTCACCGTGTTGCCAGATCATGAATATGTCATCAATGTACCTTTTATAGTACATTGGCTTTAAATTTTGGGTGTCAAGAAAGTTTGATTCGAGGTGAGCCATAAAGATATTAGCGTAGTTAGGTCCGATTCGAGTTCCCATTGACGTTCCGCTGACTTGCACGTAATGAACTCCGTCGAACTCAAAATTGTTAAGTTCAAGAATAAGCCTAAGGAATGTTTGGAGAGCAGAAGAATCGATAGGTTTGTAGCACGATGACTGCTCATACGCAAGGGATACAGCGGCGATGCCATCTTCATGGGGGATGTTAGTATACAGTGACGCAACATCAAGGGTGACTAGAAGGCAGTTATCAGGAATTTCAATTTTTGAGATGTCTGAGAGAAAGTCATTGGTATCCTTAATGAAGGAGGAAAAGCTGGGCGGAATGTCGCAAATGAGATTATCCACATAGCGCGAGAGATTTTCGGTAACAGTGCCAATGCCAGAAACAATGGGGCGCCCTGGGTTGTTCACCTTGTGAATCTTTGGGAGAAGATAGAATTTACCGGCTACTGGGCTTAAGGGGATCAGTGAACGAGCCGTTGTTTCATTTATTGTTTTATTTTTAACAAGCTCAGCAAGTTTATCTTTGACAATTTGCTTATAATCTTGAGTGGGATCATTAGGTAGTGTTTTATAGAACGTCGATGATCCCACTCCATGATCCCAACTCGATGATCCCATTATAGAACGTCGATGATCCCAACGGGAACCCGAAAACTAACTTAGTTTTAACCCACTCATCCTCCGCTCCAAGAATGTCAACCGTGCTCAAAAAACATCATAATATCCTAATGCAAAGTGACCGCTTAAAAAGCATATTCCCCGAACCACCACGCGTTGTCTACCGGCGTACTAAGAATTTAGGTGACTTTCTTACTAACTCACGTATCAACCGACCGGCAACTACTGGCTGCATGCCCTGCAATAAACCCCGATGTAAAGTATGCCGACACATGACCACTACACAGCGCGCCATCAGCACGGCTTCAGACTACTACGTAAATATAAAAGGTAACTTTAACTGTGACTCCGCTAATGTCGTATATCTTCTAGAGTGCACTGTTTGTAGGCAACAATATATCGGCCAAACTGAAACGCCCTTCCGAATACGGTTCAATAATCACCGCTCTCATGCAAAAAGCTGCCCTTATTTGCCCCTGTCAAGACATGTGAACAGTCCCGGGCATGCATTTGAACATCTTAAAGCAACGATTTTATAATCCGCCTTCAAAACGCACCACGACCGCGAGGTTCGGGAATCTTATCTCATTTATAAGTTTGGGTCAGCCACGCTTGGAATTAATGAAAGTTACGGAAAACTAACGTGCTTATCCCTCGATTAAAATTAGCGGCTTCATAATTTTTATAACTATGTTCATTATTCCTACCCTCGAGTTTGCCATCAGAATTCGCAGAAACTCTCCTAATACAGCAGCTTTATTAGCCTAATGCGGCTCAACAATGCCATTTGTCCTGGGGAGGGAGGCCTCGTTCCCACCATCACTTAAGAATGTTTACCTCTTTGGGATCTATTCATGTTTAACCTTTGGTGACCCTACCTATTTCCTGTTAAATTGCTAGCTTCTGTGAAATGCTCTTTTTGTGCCCCCTATCTATTCTCTTGACCCGCGGGTGGCACACCCATCTTCGCTTCCCCCCGAACCAGTGTCAGCATTCACTGAATACCTCAGGGTATACTCTTCCCTTTCTTTTCAAACCGCGGTTTGTCCAGTTTCCCCCACTGTCTGAACTTGCAGCCCGCGCGGCATACGTTGACCCGTCATGGTGCAACCTTGAACGCTGCATTGTTAACACAACCCCTTTTTCTCTCTGTCGCTCCCCCCCACCCCCTTTATTTTTCTTGTTTGTTTGTTGATGTTGTAACATAGGCGTAGCCTGACTGTATGCACACTCCCCATTTCCGAGACATTTTCCGCTCTTTCTCACAGTTTTACGCAAACCTATATAAGAAATGTGTTCAAAATGTTTGTGATCTATTCATGTTCGTGATCTCTTTGTGATCTACTCATGTTTAACCTTTTGTGACCCTACCTATTTCCTGTTAAATTGCTAGCTTCTGTGAAATGCTCTTTTGTGCCCTCTATCTGCTCTCTTGACCAGCGGGGGGCACACCCATCTTTGCTTCCCCCCGAACCAGTCTCAGCAGTCACTGAATACCTCAGTGTATACTCTTCCCTTTCTTTTCAAACCGCAGTTGTCCAGTTTTCCCCCATTGTCTGAACTTGCAGCCCGCGCGGCATACGTTGACCCGTCATGGTGCAACCTTGAACGCTGCATTGTTAACACGACCCCTTTTTCGCTCTTTCGCTCCCCCCCCCCTTTTTTTATTTTTTATTTTTCTTGTTTGTTTGTTGATGTTGTAACATAGGCGTAGCCTGACTGTATGCACACTCCCCATTTCCGAAACATTTTCCGCTCCTTCTCACAGTTTTATGCAAACCTATATAACAAATGTGTTCAAAATGTTTGCGACAGCAAAATCATGTAACTTTACTCTGATGAAGGCAAGTCCCGTTGCCGCTACGTAAGTAAACATTGTTTGTTATTGTTCTTGCTGTGTATCCGACTCTCTACGTATACTATATATATATATATATATATATATATATATATATATATATATATATATATATATATATAGAGAGAGAGAGAGAGAGAGAGAGAGATGGGTTTATTTGCGAAGGCAAGGAGGCAGCAGGACGCTCAGAGAAGGCAGTCCGAAGCAAGCGGGGCAGACGGCTAGCTTTCACGCGCTCTTCTCGCGGTCCAGGCTGATGATGATCCCTGTCCGGTTCACTGGTTCTTCATCTTTCTTAAAGCTATATTACGATGGCCAATCTCCTTGAAAGGGTAGGAGATAATTGTATCTCTTCCGCACTACAATCATCCCCCCGCGGCGAAGGGAGCCACCCTGTCGACTTAGGGGAACGCTACGACAACAGGATCGTAATAACGCTTGAGGCGTTGCACGTGGACTGTCTCGCGGCCTCGGCGACGAAGGTCTGAGGACGGGGTTAGTGGCTCCATGACGTAATTAACAGGTGACGCGCGTTTGACAGCGCGGTATGGTCCGTGGTACTTGCATAGCAGCTTGCTGGATAGACCGGGAGTAGAAGTCGGTATCCAAAGCAATACCAGGGGGGAGAAAAAGTCGCTTCTGGGCGGTCACCATCTCGACGATGTTTTTGGTGTGACTGGTCTTCAGAAGTTAAATCGCGGGCAATCTGGCGGCATTCTTCGGCGTGGCTGCAGAGTCGAGAAATGGTCGTGTGCTCAGAAACATCAGGTCGATAGGGGAGAATTGTGTCGAGAGTGCAGGATGGTTCACGACTGTAAAGAAGGAAAAAAAAGTGGAGAATCCCGCGGTAGACTACATCGCGGTGTTATAGGCATACTTCACAAAGGGAAGAATCGTGTCCGAGTTGGAGTGGTCGGAAGAGATGTACTTCGCGAGCATATCGCCAAGAGTGCGGTTAAACCTGTCCGTCATCCCATTTGTCTGCGGGTGGTAGGCAGTAGTGGTGCTGTTAGTCACGTTGCATTTTTCCAGGATAGCTGCTATCACTTCCGACAAGAAGACACGCCCTCTATCACTTAGACGTTCACGTGGTTCTCCGTGACGGAGGATGAAATGCTGTAGAAGGAAAGTAGCAACTTCGCTCGCCATGGCAGCGGGAAGCGCAGTGGTCTCAGCGTAGCACATTAGGTGGTCGATAGCAACCACGGCCCAACGGTTTCCGGTAGAAGTAGCTGGCAGCGGCCCGTATAAGTCAATACCGAACCGATCGAAAGGTCGCGCTGGGCAGGGTAAAGGCTGCAATGGACCGGTTTGTTGCTGAGGCGGAGACTTCCGACGCTGGCAGTCTTCGCATGCCCGAACAAACTTCATCACGAAGGTGTACATGCCTCTCCAAAAATAGCGCTGTCGCAGTCGTTCGTACGTCTTCAGCACGCCTGCATGGGCACAATGCACATCCGCATGGAAGCTTTCACAAATGGCACTCCGCAAGTGACGAGGGAACACGAGCAACCAGTTGCGTCCTTCTGGGCGATAATTGCGGCGATAGAGCAGTCCATCACAGCTGGCGAAGTGCGCAGCCTGACGTCGCAGCGCTCGGGGAGTGGTACAGAGCGTAGGATTAGAATGGAGGTCGCAGAGGAGGATATCCAGGGATCCTTCCGCTGTTGCCCCGCCATGTCCTCAAAAGGTTGGAATGTCGGGGTAGAGTCAATGGCCATGAGCTCTGCCGTATCCGTGCCCAGAGATGAACGTCAGAGTGCGTCCGCATCATTGTGTTTTCGACCAGTCCAATATATCACGCGGATGTCATATTCTTGGAGGCGGAGAGCCCAGCGGGCAAGGCGACCAGAGGGATCCTTTCGTGACGTCAGCCAGCAAAGGGCGTGATGGTCTGTCACGACATCGAAGGCACGGCTGTAAAGGTAGGGGCGGAATTTGGCAATAGCCCACACGATGGTCAAACACTCTTTGTCCGTGATGGAGTAATTGGATTCGGCTTTTGTAAGCGTACGGCTTGCATAGGCAACAACGTACTCGTCAAATCCTGTTTTCCTTTGGGCAGGTACAGCTCCCAACCCGACGCCACTGGCGTCAGTATGGATCTCGGTGGGCGCACGAGGATCGAAGTGACGCAGTATAGGGGGTAAGGTGAGAAACCGACGTAACGTCGAAAAGGCTGCCTCGCATGCAGGAGACGAGGTGGACAAGTCATGGCTTCCGCCGAGGAGCTTGGTCAGAGGTGCAATAACCGATGCAACATTTGGAACGAATCGCCGGAAATAAGAGCAAAGGCCAACTGAACTGCGCAGGGCTTTTAGATTGGTCGGTTTCGGGAAGTCGGCCACAGCTTGTAGCTGAGCAGGGTTAGAGGAACACCGTCCTTTGAAACCAAATGACCTAGAATTGTAAGTTTTCGGGCAGCGAAATTGCACTTCTTTAAGTTTAGCTGTAGACCAGCATCCGTTAGGCAATGCAAAACTTGCTCTAGACGAGTAAGATGGGTGTCGAAATCGGGGGGAAATATAACGATATTGTCCAAGTAACATAAACAAGTTTTCCACTTGAGGCCACGCAAAATGTCGTTCATCATGCGCTCAAAAGTGGCGGGCGCAATACACAACCCGAACGGCATTACGTTAAATTCGTATAATCCGTCGGGGGTCACAAAGGCGGTTTTTTTCACGGTCATCGTCTGCCATCGGCACCTGCCAATAACCGGAGCGTAGGTCCAGCGATGAAAAGAACTCAGCTCCTTGCAGATAGTCTAAGGCATCGTCAATCCGGGGCAGAGGGTAAACGTCTTTCCGAGTGATCTTGTTAACTCGGCGGTAATCCACACAAAATCGGATAGATCCATCCTTCTTCATAACAAGCGCGACTGGAGAAGCCCAAGGGCTATTAGATGGTTGAATGACGCCACACTGGAGCATCTCATCAACGTGGGTTTCGATGACGGAACGTTATTTGGCCGAAACGCGATACGGTCGCTGGCGCAAACGACGATGAGAGCCAGTGTCGATTCCATGAGAGACGGTGGATGTGCGACCCAAAAAAGTCTTCTGACAGTCAAAGGAGGATTGAAAACGCTGAAGAAGGGTCAGAAGCTGGTCGCGCTGAACAGGATCGAAGAAGAAGGAAGAAAACTTTATTAAGAAAGGATGGCCCGAAGCCGCAGGGGAAGGGGGAGGGCAGGAAGGACGCTAGTAATGTCCAGCCATCGACGCCGCACAGACAAAGCTCCAGAGTGCTGCCAAGGTGCCCTTGACACGCCAAGAGGGCCGAATCCACTCTTCGTAAGAGTGAACCCACGCCGGGCGGTGTTGGGCGCGAAGCACGGCAAGGCCCGGGCGAGACCAGTACGGGGGATCCCTGGCCATGGGGGGCATCCCGGTAATGAAAGCGCCCACAGGCTGGCGAGCGAGGCATCTTCGTCGTACCGCCGTCAGCCCGGGGAGACCATAGCCAGCGGAGCCCGCTTCGATCCTGACGAGGAGCGCCAGCGTCGCCGACATGCCCGGCGCCTTCACCTCCAGTCATCAGTACCCCAGAACCCGCATCCTCTGCCTCCTGGATTATCTCGCGGTGCCCAGGTTTTTCTCAACCGGGCCCGTTCTGGCTTCGCCATAACCGCTGACATCGTCGCACGGTGGCGAGGACGGCACACTCACTTTGACCCTTCGGGCAATGAATCCCAACACGGCAACACCATACCGCAGGCAGGTTCTCCGACGTCAACAATGGCGGGAAACTCCCATTCTGTAGACCTCGCAGGACCTCCACAGACCGGATCAGCTCCCAGTTCCTCCCCTTCTCTCTTGGACCCCAATCTGCTCTGCTACGCATGCCATGGCACAACAAAGCCTGACCTTCCGCACCTCGTCTGAACAGGATCGAGACTGTCGTCTACGGCGGGGACGAAGGCAGCAGTGTCAAAAGGTAGAGGTCGGCCCATTGAATTGATTGACAGAGGAGCTGACATATCCGGGAAGTCGACGAGGTGGCTATCAACAGCTTCCACACGCCCAAGGGACTCACCACGAAGCACAGTTAATGGGGAAGGAGATGCATTGCACACAGCCATAGTGCCTGCCCCATTCTCGATAGTAAGAACTGCATAGGGGAGAGAGGTACCTTTGCGGTGGGAAAAAATATTAGAGTGCGTGAGCACGACTGTTGCCTCGGAAATTGTGTTACAGGTCACTGGTATCAGAACAGCAGAAGCTGGCGGAATTGTGCAATCGTCGGCGGCGCATAGCTTAGAAGAAAGTGGAATACTATCCTTTTCGGCGTCAAACAGAGGAAGTAAAGCAAGCTCGGCACGGGCGCAGTCAATAATGGCGCTATGACGTGACAAGAAGCCCCACCGTAAGATTATGCGATGGGAACAAGAGGGCAGGACGAGGAACTCGATGATGTAGAGCTCATTTTGTACTAAAATCCGGGCGGTACAAACGGCGAGGGGCTCGACGTGGTGCGCTGTGGCAGTACGGAGATGAAAACCGGAAATTGGCGTCCTCACTTTTCTTAATTGGCGGCAAATCGCTTCGTCCATAACTGATACAGCATCTCCTGTGTCAAGTAAGGTGCAAGTGGGGATTCCTTCCAAGTCTACTTCAATCGTGTTCGCAGGGGACAGACAAGGGCTTCAGTATTTCGACGGTACCGCAGTTCTTGCCTCCGGAACTGCGGCGATTAGTTTTCCTCCGGTGCAGTCGAACGACGCCGCATCGGCCGGATGGAACGGCGTCGAGGAGAGACGGACCGGCGGGCACCAGAAGAGAGTTCGTCACGAGAAGGCGGCGAATAAGGCGGCTCAGCATGGGCGTCGTTGTAAGGGCGGTAAGAAACATACGCGTTATCAGCGTAGGCTGGCCGTCGGTAAGCGTCTCCTGGCGGTGGAATCCCACGGCGGCAATAACGTGCGACGTGGCCAGGAATTCGACAAGAGAAACATGTTGGCCGGTTATCAGGCGTTCGCCAGGGGTTGGTGTGGAGCGGCGACGGGCGAACCTGAGTAAGATGTGGCGGCGGCTGTGGGCGGCGTCGAGGCACATAAGCGTGAGCCGGGGTCCGTGCCGCAACTTCAGCGTAGCTAAGTGGCGCCGGAACAGGCAAGAGCTCGGGAGCAGCTGAAATGGCGTCAGCGACTTGCTCCCGAATTATTTGTTGGAGTTGCGACGACTGGCAGGATCTTCTGTCGGCGACGACTGCTGCGGTAAACAAGGCAAGAGAGAGATCTGCCGGGCGACCTCCTCACGAATCAGCTCTTTGATGCGCCGCAGCAGGGACGGGTTTCCGTCAACTTCCAGCGCACAGAGTGGGTCGTCACGCTGCGACAGTCGGCGATGAGTCAAGGTGCACTGCCTGCGCAACTCGTCGTAACTTTGGCACAGGCTGACGACTTCGCTTACGTGTTGGTGATTTTTCACAAGCAGCATCTGGAACGCGTCCCCGTCGATGCCTTTAAGGTTGTGCTTAACGGTGTCTTGCTCAGGCATCGATGGATTCGTGCGTCGGCAGATATCTACCACATCCTCAATGTAACAGATAAAGGTCTCACCGGCCTGTTGAGCCCACTCTCTTAAGCGCTGCTCCGCGAGAAGCTTGCGCACAGCTGGGCGGCCGAATACACGAGTAATGTTCGTCGTAAATGCGGTCCACGTTGACCTATCAGCTGGATGGTTCAGAAACCATTGTTCAGCCACGCCCCTCAAAGAGAAACCCGCGTTACTGAGCTTCGTGACCTCGTCCCACCGATTGTAAGCGCTTACTCGCTCAAAAGAAGAAAGCCAGTCCTCGACGTCCTGATCGTCTGCGCCACTGAACTGCGGCGGGTCACGCTGGCGGATCGCGCCGGAGCAGATGACAGCCGGCGGGGAAGGTGGCGCGGTGTGTTGGGCATCACCAGGCATGGTTGACTCAGTGGGAGATGGCAGGGTACGACTGCGGAGCTCCAGTCTCGAGGGTAGGCGGGATGAGCTGAGGCGGAGAACCCGCACACTCCACCAAACTGTAACATGGGATTATTTGCGAAAGCAAGGCAGCAGGACGCTCAGCGAAGGCAGTCCGAAGCAAGCAGGGCAGACGGCTAGCTCTCACGCGCTCTTCTCGCGGTCCAGGCTGATGATGATCCCTGCCCGGTTGACTGGTTCTCCATCTTCCTTGAAGCTATATTACCATGGCCAACCTCCTTGAAAGGGTAGGATATACTTGTATCTCTTCCGCACTACAATATATATATTTATATATATATATATCTATATATATATATATATAACACAGAAATAAGAGTTGGCAGTCAAGAACACCCCAGAAAGCAAAGGGGAGGATGTGGTACGTCATTGAAATAGATAAAGAATTTGGAAAGAAAGAAAGAAAGGGGAGAAAAAATTCCCGCCCGGTGAGATTTTTCTCCACTTTCTTTCTTTCCTAATTCTTTATCTATTTCAATGACCTACAACATCCTCCCCTTTGCTTTCCGAGGTTTTCTTGCCTGGCAACTCTTATTTCTGATTTATTTTCAACGAGCCACTCACTTCCTATTCTGATTCGCTCAGATCAGATTAGGAAGTGAGGGGCTGATTCGATCAGATGCACAAAGTAGAAGTACGCTCTTCGGAGACTTTATTTCCAACGTTTCGACCTGAGACAGGTCTTCTTAAGTTGTACCATCGTTTTCACACGTGTGTCCTCCCCCTCAAGTGCATATACGTTATATCATTGTCCTTTATTGCTTTACTGGTCACGAAACTGCTCCGTACCTCAATGGGAGTGCTTAATATGCTGCGTCTGGCCGCCGCGCGTTGGCGCCACCATCTCACTGAGGTCACTCCTCGGGTGGCATTGCGCTGGCTCGAGAGGCGGAGACCCGGCCAGTGGTGTTAGTTTTGTGCGGGAAAGCACGTGCATCTCGCGCTATTGTGAAGCTGCTTAACTTGGGCAACGACGATGCCGAAAACGCGTTCGGTCCCGGGATGTTTTTCCGGGTACAAGGCTACAACAGAAAAAGCTTCTTTGTTCTGTTTACCGAGCGACGGGGTGCTGCGTGAGAAATGGAAGAGCGCCATTTCAAGGCAATAAACGGGATAGATTACCTTCGATTCTAAGTATGTGACAGTAAAAAAAAGCAATTTACCCTTTTGAGAGCCTCCTGGACCCATAATGGTAGAACACTAACTTAAAGTAAAACTTTTGTCAGATCAGTCAGGTAGTAGCTAGCTGTGCTTCATGACCTAGCTGTTTGCAAACTTGTATTACCTTGCGCTCAGGCTCGCATTTAAAAAAAGCTTTTAGGTGTCCTTCTGATTTTACTTTTCATATTTCCACTAACTATCGCTTAGGGTTGGTTTTGTTTGTTTTTTAACCATGCTTGGCCGCTTCCGGATTTATTATCTGGCGTTCCACCCGGAGCGCCCGTTTGCTCTTTCTATCGTGCGTCGCGTCCTGCAATAATATTTGATATCATAAGGAAAGGGTGTAACCTTGTGAGTAACTTGATTTTTTGTTTCTTCGAAAATCTTCTGGAACCTATTTCCGTGGATAACGTTCCGAGAATAATGCATGCATAGCAAACGCCATGCAACTCACTTTATTGTGTTCATATGTGCACGTGACGCTGCGGACTGCTTCTTCGACATCTGTGTCTGATTTTAGTCTTTTGTAGACCAGAAGGTCCATTTATTAAACTTCGTTCAGTAGAACTTTGTGTTGTCTTGGCTACGTGGCAGTATTCTGTTTCCTCCGTGTGCTGCACATCACAGCGCAAAAAATAAATTTTTGTACGCTGGACCACGCTCTTTTGTCTCCCTACGTAATATTAAGATTTGTTTGTTGCGTGTGTTAAAATCAGTTTTATTCGTCTTTTTGCGCGTCGTTTTTTGCAAGGATTGAAAAGCGTGGTAGCGAAAAGACACATGGTGCAAAATATGTCTTCGCGGTTTGGTCCTTTGGGTTTCTCCAGCGTTATAAATGTTCTCAAGTATGTACCAACTCATTCAAACGACAATAATGTCAGGCTATGTCTTTGAGTGTTCTGTGCATTTCAGAGCAATCAACGGATTCATTATTAGCCTAATCTAGACGCGCACTTGGTTCATTTCAGATTTCTTTTGTATTGTATTATCGATAATCCCGCTGCAGTCCGTGATTTCAGAGCTACTGTTTGTATAGTGACTTTTTCTTTAAGAAAACAAGCAATAGGAATTAAAACTCCGTAAACACTACGACGCAGCGCTTGTGCCCGAGGACGCAGAAGCAGTTGCCGTTCGCGGCAGAAATCTCCGGTAATTTATTTGGAAAAGCAAAACCCCATTGAAGGCAGGTGGTATACACAATGATTGGAGGATTCATCGCTGGCTACTAAGAAATAAAACACAAACGTAATCAGCCCGCACAGACCAAAGCAGCGAGCGATTGCACGCCAAGAGCTGGCAAACATGCGGCACGCGCGGCGGCTGGATGCCCTTCGTGTGGAGGTGGCGCCAGTAGTGGCGCCCGCGGTCCTTGTATGAAACAAGCGCCGAAGTTTCGTGACCAGAAAAGCATTGAAGGACTCTGGTTATATATACGTTAGAGAAGTCATACTGAAACACAACCACATTTATTCTAACGTTTTGACCGGTGACGGGTCTTTTTCAAAGATACAAATACCCAGCAAACCACTGACATCTCCTAGACGTCCCACAAAAATCTAAATGTTTATGTGCCAGCAAAATATCTAGTAGACATCCCAGGTACGTACAAGTTTTGATCAAAAATTTGGGATGTTAGGAATACGTTGCTGGTGCTTCCATTTTGGATGATCTTTAGATATATTTTACCAACGTACCTAAGATGTTTCTCGTACAGCACGAACGTACCGATCAATAACCTATTTTAGACGTCTAATTAATTGTGACAACGCATACATTTCTAATACTAACTGCATGTCGCTGACCTGTCCTAACATTAAATAAGTGAGTTCACTTAGCATGGAAGCATATAAGTGCAGGCAGTTTCGAATCAAACTCAAATCCTCTTCAATTTCTGGAAAAGTTTTGAGGACTATACACGTACTTTTAACAAAAGCACGTAAGCGTAATGTAATACCTGGCTGCTGCCCCAGCATAATTAAGCACAAGATACTTGCCTTATTCCAAAAGTGTGGATGGCACAAACCTTTGTAACTATAAAAATGAGTAAAAATGAACCAAAGTTGCATGGAAAATATCAGAAGGCATTACCTATAGTCCCCAAATATGGTTTTTATTTCATAAACCCTATGCCACATCTCAACAAGGTAACGGAGCGCATGGTCTCAATGAAAAAACCCTCCAATGCAAACTCACGTTGTCGCCTATTAAAGCAGTGATAAAAAATTACTTAGATCAAGTATATTACAATTATTTCATGCATTAACTGTGTGCACTATATGCTACAACACCACTTTGTATTGCATCTACACCGCAGCTGTAGACAAAAAGTATGTTCAAAACAATTTTGGTTAATTGTGAGAGGGAGCAAAGCGAAACTGCTTAGAATTTTATGTGCCATTAAAATGCTTATTACAAGAGTCCGAAATCAACAATATTCAACAGTGGGAGCTGTGCTGTGCTTCTACATATTGGTGCATTGGCATGTCACAGTGCCAGGAAATTACCGCAGACTCAAGTTGTTGGCTTACATTAACTGCACTTTGTGAATTAGGCGTTTACTATATGGTGATCAGGTTAGAGTTGTTAATAGGACTCAAATCAAGCTAATTTCTATGAGAATTAAAGCACTTTCATGCTGAGATAATGCATTTTACATTCTGGGCTTAAAGGGTCAAACAAAGTTGGTAACTGCTCCTTCGACCTGCGGTAACCTCACCCACAACAGCAGGAGTGCTACCAAAAGAAATCACATGAGCACTGATGTATTTGTAAATCTCTCGTAGTTTATTTCACTCTCAATTTCTTGGAGTTCCTAAGTGTAATATTGATGGGGCATTCAATTGGTCACTTCTGAGAGCTCCGGAACGTTGAAGCCCATTCCCATTATGAAAGTGGTGCATATCCCTCAGATTATGAGCATTTAACGCAGAGTACACATGACCAATGAGTTTGAAGTGAGAGCACACCAAGATATATTGCTGCAGTGTGCTGAAATAAGCTGAGCTGTTACATTGGCCGCGCTGACTGTGCCACACCACCATAGTTACCTACTGCTCTAAGATTGGCCCGGCATATATGATTGGGTGCAATGACCCCCCACTTGGATTGCGGAAACTTGCACGTTGACTGCTTCTGAACCTAAGAACTGGAACAACTAACCAAATGCCCGTGAGTGGTTTTAGGTTTGTGATGAGTCTTCTGCAGACTTCAGGGCGTTTTTCTTTCTTGGTACTCGCCGAGTTCCACCTTTTTTCCTAAAAACGACGAGAAAAACAAGCATAAATTTTATGGAAGCGCACTCTCAGGTTCCTTTTGATGCATGTTTTTTTTCACCGTGTTCATATGACTTGGCTTCTCGAAGACTTTAAATTAAGGTTTCGCTTCTCCAAGGATCTTAATTAAGGTCTGATATGTCTTGGCAACATCACATTGAATCATTGACCAAATCTCCGTCATCAACTGTGGGTGCGTTACCACGGTGTTGTCATTTTATGCCTGAGAAAGCAAAGCTAGAGATTTATCGCACATTATTTGTGTCCCACTTGAATTATTGCAGTCTGGTCTGGGTACAAGTACACTAGGAAATATGCATACAATTTATCGCCCACAGAAAAGAGCAGATCGTTGCATCGCAAACCTACCGAACTTGCACACAACACAAGGATTCTTTCTTAAATATAGAATTATAGTAATTAATAGTGCGACAAACTTGTGCGATTTTTGACTGTGTCATTCTTGGTTATTTAATCACAAACTACAGCATTTTATCAGAACAGTTTCAAAACTAACAGTACAACACACTGACTCTCACACCCGCAGCTCTGACAAGTGGCTTATTCCTCACCACCGGGCTAACTACAATTTTTAATTACTAGCATACCGTTTGCCTTCTCCACTCAACATGTCGGAAGACGGGAAAAGAAACATCAATGCACTCTCTCCGCGTCGAATGCACGAATACTTTTTAAACCATTGACAGAAATGTTCCGGAATGCTCAGTGTGGTTTATGTTTGTTTTTATGCGTGAGTTTGCCAAAATGTCGTTTTCTTGTTTGTCAAAAAGAGTTGCTATATAAACTTCGAATATCACTATTACAAGGTCATATACTGTTGTATGAAGAAGTCTTTTAAAGAAACAATGGTGTGCCTATTTCTGTTACATACGCTTTAGAATCTCCAGTCTGTATTTTAGGAATTTACCCCTTTGCTGTGTATTTGTGAAGCCCAGCTGCTTTGTACGGGCCCCCAGGTCCCCTCAAGTGGTTACTGATCCGCTTTTTGTCTGCGTGGCCCCCAACACACCCGCTGGAAATTTAATTCTGATTCTAAAAGATGTGAACCGTATATGCGACATTTAAAGCTTTTGTGGAAAAAATTAGGTGCATGGGACTCAAATGAGCCTTCTTTGATATGAAATTTTTTTGAAGCAAGAACCATTTTGAGACACAAGTGGAGCCTTATTTCTCACGAAATAAATAATGACAACGCAATTTTTTTATGCCTTTTTGGTCTTTCTGTTTCTTGTGTACCTGTTTTATGCAATTTGACACATCATTTATGTATCTTTCTCTTTTAACACAGTTAAGTAAATAACGTTTCCTCCAGTGGACAGACGCCAAAATCTATCTTTTTGTGCTACCATTCAGTAAAATGCAGCCTTTGGCGCTTGCACGGGCAATGAAAACTTTTCAGTGTAGTCTATGCAGGCAATACCAGTCACTAAATGTGTCCAAATACTCACAGCACAGCACCCAAACTCCTCATCAACTTTCCCACTTGAAAAAATATACAATAGCAAGGTTCCGTGCAGGAAAAACCGTTCATCTGAAGAGAGTTACACAGGTACCACTCAACTACCACAGTCTGCTTATAATGCCCTAAGTGCTCTGACTGGCAGCGAGGAGCCTCTTTTGTGACTGCCCGGAACTGACTGAAGTTTGAGAGCAGTCTGCCGTTTTTAAAGATTCTCCCACTAGGTAATGATGACCAGCCTGCTCCCAAAGATTGCATCGCTGCCTCTATGACAGACATTATAGAAAATGTATTGTCGCGACTGCGAAGGAATGAGGAGGGACACATCGAAACGCTACAGCACCATAAACCCAAACTGGGGTCCCCGTTTATTCTTCGCTTGTGGCCTCACATGCAGTAGAAGCGGGTGGCCAGCACTCATCAGTGGCGGCTCAGCCCAACAGAATCACCACAGTATTGTCTGTGGATTACTTCAATGTGGATGCGAGTGCAGTGGAAAGTGGTGCACTAACGATTAAGGCCATCATTCCTCAAGTCAGAAGTGCCAAGCAAGTCACTCTCAGTGATGACAAGGAAGTGCAGAATGAAGTGCCAGTGCGGCTGCCCACTCGGAAGTAAGGACCGAATTGAATATTGCTTGTTTCTTTATAACCTTTTAACAAGGTGAACAGAATGTCTTCTAACGCTCCTGCTTTTTAAAGCAAAAGGACCTACAGGAGCAACAATCAGAGAATAGTGCATCAGATGTCACTGCACAACCAACCAGTTACTGCTAGCTTGTTCCAGAACAACAGCTGTCATAAGATGGCATTTTGACATCCAGATATATGAAGTTCTACATTTTACTTCACGATCAGGAAAGAAAACATATAGGTTGTATGGAGACCAGACAAAAGATGAAAGCAAATACAACGTGGGAAAGGCACTTTCGAGTTCATTCTGCAACTGCCATGCTCACCTGAAATCAATGTACCAAATGTGTGTACTATAGCCTGTGCATTCGGTGTAACGAAAGCTGTTAATGCACCCAGTTAAGACTATTAACCAAAATACATGGCAGCATCAGAGCTCCTCAAACGGTACTTTTGCAGGTAGGAAAGTAAAATAGAGGCACAGCAATCTGCGAGGGCCACAATTTTATATTGGCAGAGAAGGGTTCACTGTTTATATATCACTGCACTGTTAGCAGTTTCCTGACATGATTATTTTGCCCAATCATTTGAAATACAAAAATCGACAAATCACCGAACACCAACTGCATCCACCGGAGGCATATAACTACAGAGTCAACCTTGCAAAACTTTTTAAAACAGCACAACAGTCAGCACTCATTTTCTTACTGGCCGTTGTAACTGTAAGTGCACCGATTCAAAACGAGGACCACACAGCACAACGCTGAGTGTGCCGCAACAGTGCACGCCGCAGTAAACATTATACACATTGGCCGCTGTAACTGCTGACATGCAATTGGGCCGCCAAAGTGGCGGAGCATGATTACGAGGCTCTAGGCGCAGCCCTACTATTATAATCACGCCGTGCTAGTTGTGATAAATAGGTGGCTGCATTCTACATGAATTAAAACGATACTGGTATTACTGCAGACGGAAACCTTCCTTATCACTCGATCTTCGTGGCAGAAAATGCTGCTTGCTAAGTCAGTTTGTTTTCAACAGGTGTAACTGAAGCTAAGCAGTTAAATGTAGTACCTGGTAAGGGCCAGAGTAGAGGACGCAAGACGAAAAAAAAGGGAAACCCGCAGTGGTGGCCTTTCGTTCTGTCGCCTACTCAATCAGCAACACAAACGTTTAATTTTTGGTAGTGCCTAGCGCATTCCTCCCAGACAGAACGCTAAACACTGCCACCAGAAAATGCAGCACGGGCGTAACCTATACACCAAGTCCCAGAATGGCAGATGACGTCTAATCAGCTGGTCTCCCTCTTGCCTGGACGGCCCTTTACACACTTCACGTCGATTTCGTCTTTAATTTTTGATGTATATAACCTCAAAGTTGTGCGAGTGAAGCAATACACGCCGCAAAATGTTGCCTGTAAACGACACCCAAATAAACTTACCCACCTGGAAAATGATGACCGCCCATTGCAGCGACTCGGTGGCAGATTGCTCGACTACTTCAGAGGACTTTTTCAAGCGCACACGTCTGCTACAACTTGGCCGGACCACTGGTAAAGCATCACACCGCCAGCACGCACCACAAAATCCGTGTTTTGAACACCACGTAGCAGCGTCTTCGGGCGTAATTTTTGTGCATTTTGACGTCAACTTCGGCAAACATGAACTATTGGGCGGCCCCAGTAACGAGGCGCACGCACGCAAATATAATAAGGATTAGCTGCAGTAGTTAGCAGCAAATATTCACTCCTAATGAACTGTCACACTAGAGGCACTACCACAAAGAAAGAAATCCTACTGCTATCGACGACCATTCCTCCCGTTCTTCCGGGCCCACCATGGAGGAAAGAAAAGTTTTTTCTTCCTCAATGGCGTCCGCGGCCAGCATGGCCGGCTACGCGGCTACGGCTCCTCAAAAAGAAGCCACCAGCTTCCATTGTAACAAAACTAATAAAATAAATGTATGGCTTTGATTTTGTCAAAATGCATTATTGCGGTTTATTTCAAGCAATTATACAGTTGAAATAACTATAGTTATGTATTAGGAACTTAATTTTCAGTTCCAGCTGGTACTAGCCCTCGTTGCTATGAAACTCTGGTTGCTATGCAGCTTAGTGTTATGAGACATTCAAAACAACATGGAAAATTGTGTCCAGAAAGGCAAAAAGTTATCATTTAACAATTTGCGAAACAAAAACGCGTAATATAACGCTAACAACAGTTCTACACTTTGCTGTAACCAGTTGGCAACATTGGCTTGCTTTTTTTTTCTTCGTTGTTGTACTGGTTACCGTTATCCCAAGATTTCGAAACTATAACATTATCTTAATAACCCAGTCCCGTGGGCCGTGAGGGCTGGGAAAGTTTGGAGAAGGAAACGTACGGCTTTCATTCTGTTCCCGTGCTCTGTGGGATGGACGCCGCCGCCCGTGAGCCCTGGGAAGGACTGCCGTTCAAGAAAGTACGTGCGTATTGTGTCGTGTGGTATTAGTTCTTTGTTGATCTGTGTCTGACTTAGGCGAGGTGATAAGAAACGAGTGTGCACATCTCTTGGTATTTCGAAGTCCACAGCAGTGCCTTTTTGTCAGTGTCAGTTGTGCCGTTATTTTTGAAATACGTTTTTGAATTTTCTCAGAGTGCATTTTTCTGTGTAATTGATTTTCGTTCTCTGAAGGCGGCATCCCGTCATATGACAGCAATTATGCGCTCACGTACGACTTAGCATCGTAGACGTCAAAAGTTTTCAGCTCGAAAGACCAGTACGCGAAAAATTCCGCGCTCTGACATAAACGCACTTTTTAATTAATTCGTTGTCAGGCATAGCGCGATCGGAGGAGCACGCATGCTGCCCTACTGGTGTCCTTAACCGCCTTGTATTTTTGTTTAAATGTAGCCTTTCTACATCTGCCATTGCATGGCGTTTTGAAGTCTAGTGTGTGCGTGGCATGGATTAGAAGTGGGCAGTTGCCTGTGCTCGTTTCTGAAATGCCCATCAGTGTTCTCATTCTGTAATTTCTACAATTTTTTTAGCCATTTAGCTGGCATGTCAGCGGTGCCGCGCACGTTTGCGGTACATTTCAAAACATGCCGAAGAATACTTCAAAGCCACATGTTCGCAAAAAGGCACTCCGCGAAGTTCACGACCATATTCATAATCATGTCATTGCCGCTGTGGTCCCCTGGTATTTCTTAGGGGGCCATTAGAACAGTTTCCTACTACTTATGTGCCCGAGATCATCGCCACCAAAGTCCTAGCCTGTGGAGTACAGTGTCTGGATCCTTTGTGCAGACTACAGTACTGGGGGACACCTTTATGTGCCAATGGAAAGGTGGCGACAGGGCAGAGCAAACTTCTTTGTGTTACTGCGCCAATGTATTGACTGATAAATTGGTTTTGAGTTCAGTTCTGGCGTGACAGATATGCATTTGCTACAGATCATTTCCTTGTGTGAGATCCGTAGTTGAATGCACTGAACCACGCTCACTGATGCAGGCATATTGGCATCTCCTTCCATACACCCCATTTGTTTCTCAATACAAGCCAATGCTTTTACTGGAGAACTTGGAGCAACTTAATCATTTACTGTACGGATGGTAACGTCCAGCTCTGTACAATCAATGAATTAACTTGAATTATATGTAGTTTCGAAGGCATTCTCTGATATGTTAACTCTTCTGGGGCTGAAACTGGGCAGTACCACAGACATGCAACGTGCTTGAATAGTACAGGCATGGTATAACGAAAGAGCAGCACGCACCCACTATGGCACGAAGTAAAATCTCATTTGGATTGTGTTGAGTGCGTTGAAGGTGAAACTGTCATACCGCTGCACTCTTGTCATTACACAACATCAAGTGGTCTTCCAGTTGCTAAACGAAGCCGTTTTACCATTTCAAGACATTCGTCTTGAGACATGCGACCGTAGGCTCACTTACGCCAGCTTACGTCAGGCTGATTCAGCTAACCGAATGAAATGCGGAAATGATGGAGAGTCCCAGTTGCGTCAGTGTCACTTGGGCCCACATTTTGCAGGCCACTCGCTTCGTTTGTTTTGACGCCTTTATTTTCTCAAGTAAATTCAGTAGGGTGAAGAAAGTTTCCACCTGCTGTACGGGAAGAAAGCTGCTGTCAAAAAGAACACCGTGTTTTTTTTCTCCTGACCAGAACCTATGCGATGCCAGTGGCAAACACGGCAAACAAGAAGCCCAAAAATCTACATTTAATGCTCTGTTTTACAAACTCTGACTATCACTTTACTGGCAATATCTATTGAAGGCTAAAAAATAAGCACTGTTTTTGAAATGCTAAGATTATGCCCACCAAAATATTTTTGTTGGACTGCGTCCAGCTGCGCAGCAAAACAGTGTCGTTCGGCTCTGTAGTTGTTACTGCATTGCGCAGAAATTTGTCCACGAGTTGAGGGTTATAAAGCCCTGCTCCCCTCAGGCACGAGCAGTTGAGCTAGTTCTGTGCAGCTTGCTTCGTTTCTGCCTGTGAAAAGGTGAATATTTTGCTTTGCTGCATTTAATGAGAACGTAGCTTTTAGTTTGAAATTGGTGTGCAGGGCAGAAAAAAGGAAAGGAGAGAAACCGAAACCTTGTAAAAAGCCATTAATACAATATTAGGAACCTAAATCAAGACCAGGACATGTAATGCGCTCAAATAAATGTAGCATACTGAAGCAAAATGGAGAGGCGAGCTAGTTGGTTCGCAATTTCCATGAGTGAAACTTAAGCGCGAAAATTTTTTTCACAGGGGCGAGAAAGGCAACGACACAGGCGCTTACTATCAACTGAAAGTTTTAATGAAAACGAATACACATACATACCACCCCCAGACCAAACACATGCCCTTCGCTATGTGGACGATTTTTTGGTTCTGGGCTGCAACGTACAAATGAAGTCCTTCCAATGTGCTGTTCTTGATGCCTTCAAGGCGAAAGGTAAAGGTTTTAAGTTCACGACCGAGGTCCCAGTTGAAGGCACCTTGAAATTTCTTGACCTCGAGCTTCGTTTCTCACGGCACCATACATGCTGGATGTACGCGCCCCGTTCTAATAAGCCACTCTTGAACTTCGCCTCTTTTTATTCCAAGCTGGTTAAGAACGGGATAGCCCACACGTGTCTCAAATCCGCAGTCAGCAAGTCCTGTTATCATTTGGCGCAACAAAGCTTTAATGCACAAGTAGTTCGGCTGGAGAAGGCAGGGTTTCCCCTCTCCGTCCTCCAGGCAATCTGTCAGCGTCTTGTAAAACAATTGAAAGGGTTCGCGCATCACATAGCAGATACCGACCAGAGCAAAAAAGTGGCAGTCATTCCCTATGTACATGCGCTGTCGCATCGCCTCAAGAAGACAGCTGACAGATTCTGCGTCAAGGTGGTGTTCTCGGCCAGGAACAAGCTGGGCGTTTTATGCGCCATGGTTAGCAACAGGCTCGATTCCCGGGGCGATTCCCCCCCACGAGGTTGTTTGATAAAACACGGGCTCCAGTTTGTTCGTTGCATGGCCAATGTTGTGTACTGCATTCCCATGTCCTGTGGCCGGGTGTACGTCGGCCAGACCGGCCGCTGTCTTAGTGTACGCCTGAGAGAGCATCATTCCTCTTTAAAGGGAAAGCCCTACACACACCTGGCGCAGCACTGTTCTAAATGCGGTTATCAGCCACGTTGTCAGCCACACTTCACGGACACGGTAGTAGTTTTTAAGCATAGTGACCGTGCCACCAGGGAACTTGCAGAAGCCTTCCATATCCGGATTAAGGGTCCCGATTGCATAAGTCACCCGTCGCTGAGTATTTTAGATAAAGAAGTGCAACTTCTCAAGGAGAGGGGAACAGGATGAGGGAAAGGAGAAGAGAAACGAGAAGGGAATGGGGCGGTTCTCTTGTACGGCCGTACGCATGTGCGAAGGGCACACGTGCTGGGTTGTTTGGTCTGGGGGTGGTATGTATGTGCATTCGTTTTCATTAAAACTTTCAGTTGATAGTAAGCGCCTGTGTCTTTCCCTTTCTCGTCCCTGTGAAAAAAATTTTCGCGCTTAAGTTTCACTCATGGAAAAAGGTGGCATGATGGAACGATGCAGTGAGAGTGAAGGGTGATGGAAAAGGTATTATGTCAAGGTTAAATATGCATTATGTTTAATGAGAAAGTTACGTGAATATTGTAACTTCAGTAATAAAGGTAGTCATGTTAAAACAGTGCGCTTTTTCAGGCTCTACAGTTCATACTTTTATTTTACATTTTGTGAGCAGCATTGTTGTTACCGGGGGTATCATTTTTTCAGTACTTATCTCTAGTCTCTCGCCTACGAGCCAGGTACACAGACGGCAAGTTGATTGATTGTGGGGTTTCAGTGCACTGAAGACACATGTGGGCTATGAGGTATGCTGTAGCAGGGGGAGGCTTGGGATTAATTTTACCTGCCGCGGTGGCTCAGTGGCTAAGGCGTTGCGCTGCTGAGCACGAAGTCGCGGGTTCGATTCCCGGCCGCGGCGGTCGCTTTTCTGATGGAGGCCAAAAGCAAAATCGCCCGTGTGTATGAGATTCCGGCGCACGTTAAAGATCCCCAGGTGGTCGAAATTGATCCGGAGCCTTCCACTACGGCGCGCCTCATCGCCTGCGTTGCGTCAGCACGTTGAACCCCGCAATCAATCAATCAATTAATTTTGACCACCTAAGGATCTTTTATGCGTGCGGACATTTTTACACACAGCCGTTTTTTGCTTTTCGTCTCCATCTGAAAAGCGGCCACTCTGGCTGGGATAGGGCATAGGGCGTAATAGAGCAGCAAACGTTTTCTGTACGTATTTAATTCCTCTGGTAGTGTCTAGATGTCCTCCTGAAAATTCCCTGCATAGTTCTCAGGTCACAGCTCTATAACTTGTACAGCTGTTTTTTTACAATAGTGCATAGACCACTTACAACGTATGTTGTGGGATTCGCAAAAATACACAAACTATGTGCAAATAGAACCACTCGTGAAACCTACCTTTGAAGCATTTTATTTACCCTTACCTGAACCGAATGCCACTCAAAAACAAACATTGTGCTTATTTCAAAAGTTTGTCTTCACAGCTGGCTACGCAGGAAAGTAGGAGAGAATTGGTAATTGTGTGGAAAAAGTCGCATGGTTTTTTCATGCACATTGGAGTCCACTGGCAACTGCATCATAGCAACAGCACTGCAGGCTGACCCATCAAGGCAGTACGTCTCTGAGCCGCCCAGCCAGTACCCAGTGGTCATCCGAAGGAGACAAAGCAGACATCAGTGGCAAAAGAGATTGTGGAAAGAGTAGCATGTGCGTGGAAAACATTAGCAAAAACGGGCGACCTGCAAGAATAGCATAGCGGCTTCACCGACACACGACGTCACGTCCTGTCCTAAGCTTTCCTTTCCTCCATGCAGCAGGCACTGCTGCATGAAGTTTCAAAATGCTGAATGGGGCTTAGCTTTTTATATATATTCATTTATAGAAGTGTATCTGCAGTGTATTGATGTTTGGAAGTCCATACACCATAGCACCAAAAGCCTGGCTAGTACCGTGGGTGCACCATGATCAGAACACAATCTTTCACTTTCTTCTTTTTCTTTCTTCCCCCCCCTTCCCCCGAGGTGTAGGCTAAGGTTGGAGTTGCCATGCGGCGTAAAGTGAAATGTGTGAATGAAAGCATTGCCTCTTTTTTTTTCGGTGGTTTAGTTTGAGGAGAGGAGCGTGTGTACTGTGTCAGATGACTGGTTCCTCTTTTTTTTCTTCTCACCTATTAAATGCCTTGCCAGCTGCTCCACTCACAATGGGTGCCTACAGAAAATGTATTATATTCCAGGCGAGCACTTCTTAATTAAACAACGTACAGATGCATTTATTGCTACAGCAGGTGATTTAGCAGTCACTAAAACCCCCGTGTTATATTTCGTTACACATTGAAAGTCACTGGTGTGCAGTGGAGTAAGCTCGAATGAACATTACCCTTGATTTCTGTATCACACCAATGTTAAAGGCTGTATTAACAACACAGGTTTTCCTGTACCCATGCCTAGATTGAAGAACTCTCTAGCCAGGGCGGCTCAACAGCGGCAGTTTGTGCAAGGCGCCTGCTGAAGTTGCTTTTGGCGGACAGCTTCGCCATGGAGTTTTCTGGGTTTGGCAAGAAGGGGCCCGGAAACACTCCTTTTCCCAGCTGCGACAGGCACCTTGCATTGTGTGTAAGTTGATGTCTTCATTTTATTACAAACATCAAATTCTTTCACCAGACAATGTATAGTGCCCCAATTTCTATTGTCAGTCACATCCTGTGCAAATGTCAGCTGTGTTGACAACCGGCAGCTTATTACTTTTTTTGCTAGAAGAGGTATTAAAATTGTCTGAGCCTTTGTAGCACAGAATGTTTACCCCCTTTCCGACTGTTAGGGCCTGCAACCATTTTGGCAGTGTCGGGCACCACAAAAAAGAACGCAAACTGTGCAAGAACCCCTGTAATCACTAACTGATGGAGTCATGCAGTTCTCTTCATCACTGAAGTCATCATTGCTTTATGTCAGTGCGCCGCCATAGAACGCACGTAATGAGGAAACAGTAAGGCTTCTGAGAAAACAGCGTTCAAGTGAAAACGCTCTAGAATCCAGATGGCCTGTTCTGAACATTGTGCTGCACGTTAGTGCAGAGTGAGAAAACTTTAACAAATTTTCCTTATTCCTCTAGAGGTGGTGCATCATGTGTACAAAGAATATGGGCACATTGCAGTGAGGAAGCCCACGAAGTTTAACCTTAGACTCCGAAGCCAGGCAAGCCCGAGAAGGGACCACTGTGGCCATGTTGAGTTGTCGTTTATCGGGCAGGGCCAGGCAATGAACCGCAAAGCGTTAACCTCTTGTTTACATAATGTTCTGTAGTTAATATCCGCTGTGGTCCTTATAAAACTGCCTTGGGATGTGATGATGTCAGTGAATTTTACTAGTTTGGGTTTTTGGCAAAGTTTTAAGGCATACAAATCACGATGGTTGATAAATACCACACAGTTTGCTTCCTTTATTCAGTGGGATACCCTGATTGAACTTTGAACAGGTCTGCATTGTGTTGAATGCAGTATTGTACTTTGAGTAAACATTGCATGAAAAGAATAGCTCAGTATGTAGCACTCTGCTTTATCAATGAGGAAAGGTGACATTGCCAAGCATCTCCAACTTGCAGCAGAAAATAACGATGTTACTTAGCTTGCAAAGCTCAGCAACAGACTACTGGCAGCAATGACAAGCTGATGCTGGTCGTTGCAGCTTAATACCACTTGGTAGATAGGAACTCTAGGTGAAAACGGTTTAAAAAAATACGCAACAAAACGGGACTATAATATGATCGCTCTATAGGTTGGCAAGCATGATTAGTGAAAGTAGCCATGAAATGTAATCCCCAGTGGTAACCCTACAGCTCATCAGACAGCCCATCTAGGGAGACCTTGGCTGCTAACAATTAAAAAAATCATGAAGACAGAATACAAGTTTTGTTCTTTTGTTTTTTGGGCCGATAACAATAATGCCAATTTTATCACAGGCCTGAAACAAATACTCTGCATACTAAGGAAAAGCATGTGACGCAGTGCTGACACCTGAGCCACTTCCTGGAGATGTCTGTGTGATATCACAGAAGCATGTTTATGCACCTCTAACCAAAGCCACCTCCAAGTAAAATGACTGGGCAATTACCTTATGTATGCAATTATAAGAGGAGGGTGCTGTTTGGAGGGTCAAAAAAGAAAAAAAAGTATATTTCTGCCGAACTTAAGGTTAAGGGAAAGCGAAACGCAGCTATAATGAAGCATAGAGCTCTGTGGGGGTATACCAAATATGAAGTAGTAAGAGGAATGTGGAAAGGAGTAATGGTTCCGGGTCTCACGTTTGCGAATGCTGTACTCTGCTTAAAATCAGACGTTCTATCAGGCCTTGAAGTAAACCAGAGAACGGTAGGACGTTTGGCCTTAGGCGCGCATGGAAAAACAACTAACGAAGCAATTCAGGGAGATATGGGCTGGGCGTCGTTTGAAGTTAGAGAAGCTCAGAGTAAAGTATGCTTTGAGTTGAGGTTGAGGGCAATGGGTCAACGAAGGTGGGCAATAAGGTTTTTAGGTACCTATACTTGAAAAGCGTGGACACGCAGTGGTTAAGAAAGACTAGAAGGCTAACGATGAAATACGGAAAGAACAGTGGGGAATCCAAAACAGCCAAGGTAACCAAAAAAGAGACAAGGCAGATTGAAACGAATAAATGGAGGGCAAAAATGGAAGCTAAAACGTCGTTAGAGATGTACAGGGCTGAGAAGATGAACATCAGAAAAGAAAATTTCTGCGATAATTCCCAGGGCAGTGCTTTGCTTTTTGAGGCTAGAGCAGGTTGCCTGCGAACTAAGAGTTTTGTGGGAAAGTATTCACAAAATGATGGGTATGCGTGGTCTGCGGAAAAGAAACAGAAACTATGCGGCACATCGTGTTAGAATGTGAGGGTATCCATCCAAATCTACATGAAGGGAATATTGGGCTTTCAGAAGCCCTAGGATTTAAGGGTATCACAGAGGAAGTTACCTTCAAGGCTGTCGAGGGGACGAAAAGAAGATTAGAATGCTGGTGGACGAAAAGCAGAGAGGGGAATATTGCCTAGGACAGTTACCACCTGTAACAGGAAAAAAAAGTATTTTGTGCCTAATAAGCTTTTTGTGCCTGCCCTAAGCAGCGCTAGTATTAAACCAAAAGTGTAAAACATTTGTATATTAGTCCTTTTTGGTAAGATGACATGTCATCACCCCGATACAAAGGGGAAAACAATAGAAATCATCATCATCATCATCATCATCATCATCATAAAACGAAGGAAGGAAGACAATTAAATTCCTTACCTTTCAGCAAAGCAGACACCAAGTTTTCACAAATTATCTGCGCATGAAGATATTTATTCAGCGGGAGACGACATGCACGCTCAGAAACTGCTGTGCTCAGAGGTGGTATCCGAGTTCTCTAACTTGCACTTGAAGAGTGCAGCGTTCTCAGGGCCATCAAGAGCAATAGAAATGCAGTGTTTGCGGGAAGCTGCTGCCACCATGGCTTCGGGGATCGCTGCCCAAGTGTCCACCACACACTGGGCAGCGCTCCCCAGCATACACAGAGAATCCCACTTTAGAAACACTATAAAAATCTTGCAGGAGGGGACTCCGAGAACTCCAACAAAAAATGCAAGATGGCGTCCTGACTTGTTTGCAAGCATTGTGGCTTTTACTGGCTTGAAGCAGCTACTGCTGGCTTAGATCGATCACATGGTCGGATACATCTGCTGCCATGGCCTCTGCTGTATCACAAGCTTTTCAGCACACTTGCAGTTGCTAAAACTCTGTAATTACTATCTGCAGCCTGCATTTGTGTAAAGTGTTGTTTTGAAATCTCTATGTTGCATTTCTAACAGTGTTTTTGAACTCTTTGAAATGGTCATAATGTTGAAACCAAAACTTTCACACCAACATCACCATATATACTGAGCTTGGAATATAAGACGAGGTATGACTTTGAGACTACGGATTTTGAGAAAAACCCTTGCCTTATATTTGAATAAATACGGTAATTCCTTTAACTGTACTACTTCAATGCTAACAGGCAGTTAACATACTGATCACTATGTTGATAGTGGCAGCCCATAATACATCACTCCTGCCCAAATTACGTCAGTGCCTTGCAAAGCTTTTCAATATTTCTTGCCTTGTTTTGGGTAAAGAAAACGTCTTTTTTGGGCTGGAATGGAGTGGTGTGAGCTACCGAAAGCTAGTTCTTTCAAAGTCAGCAAAGTTGTATTTTGTCTGCATGGCCTGTTTACATATTAATTTCTGCTCCTTATTTGCTGAACAGTTTGGCATTGCAATGTGGCATGGTAAGTTGCATGCTGCAGCAGAAGCTGTTGCTGTAACAGCCATCAGTGGTAAAGCTGCCTAAAGAAGGTGAGGCTGCCCAAGCCTCATCTTAGTTACGCCTTCTCACCTTCCTTCTTTGACGCCGCTCCACTGATCTTGAGAATACCCAACGCAAATGGCTCAGTGGTTATAAGGTGCAGCGCTGCTAAGCACGAGGACGCGGGTTCAATTCCTGGCCGCCGCGGCGCCTTTTTCCGATGGAGGCAAAAAGCAAAACGCCCCTGTGCACGAGATTTTGGCGTGCGTTAAAGATCCCCAGGTGCTCAAAATTAGTCTGGAGCTCTACACTACGGCGGGCCTCATTGCCTGTGTTGCATCGGCACATTAAAGCCTGCAATCAAATCAATCAATCAATCAATCTGATCTTGAGAATGGATTCAAGCAACTACTTAAATATCGTGAATTTCTGTAGTCATTTTTTTAGACGTTGGCTCAATTTTTTAGGAGGGTGTTATTGCCTTGGTAGACTTCTAGAATTTGGAGGTTCATCTAGTTTAAACACTTTAGGATTTAGAAGCACGCAATTTATTGCAACCTAGATGCAGTCATTGTGTGTACAGCAAATGACGTATTTTTCACTGAGCGCTACTGAAAGCAAAAGAACTATTTTAGAGGGGCCATGAAGACAAAATACAAGTTTCGTTCAACAGGAAAACTGGCATCAACAAGTTGGATACCAATTTATATTCAACTTCGATGAAACTACGACGTTAATGGGAACAGAAGAGCTGGTGGGAACTCCCCAGCCACTCTCCAGCGATTTCATTGTGACGTCAGGGAATTGTGTTTGTGCAATAGGGGCCAGCCCAAGCCAGCACCAAGGCACATTACTGCGCATTGGACTGGCGCGGGTTTAAGCATGTAAATTAAATTATAATGGGCAGTTAACACACTGATATGTTCCCCCTCCCCACCCGCCTTATGCTAACTTCGTGTAGCCCAAAATTTAAAAGTTCTTTAATATTTCTTGCATTTTGTATTTTCAAAAAGGTGTATTGTGGCTGAAATAGAACTGAGTGGGTCACTGGAGACTAGTTCTTGTAAATAGAACGAATCTTAGGGTCCATGGCCCTTTTAAAAGTGTGGCGACACTGTGGCCATGTGGTCAATTTGTGGTTTTCATCTGAGAAATTTCCAGGGCTATGTTTCAACTGTAAGTGAAGATTTTGATGTTGCTGTGGCACTAATGAGCACTAATGTATCTTTTTGCACAGCTGCTGTGAAGTCTTCGCATGGTGCAACTGAATTTGAAGTTGAAGCAGCTATACGGGAATGGCTGCGTCATGCTCCTTCCAGGCACAGGCTTGCGTCAGAAAAGGTAACAATTTTAGCTCTACTAGCCAAGGATTCTTTTGCGGCTTGCAGGACAATAAATTCCCAGCGCAGCAAAGGGAAATGGGTGCGGAGGGTTTCACTCACGGAGCACACTGTAGATGAGGCGGCGAATTTACCCAGCATTCCCGCGCAGAGGTGGCTGGCATGGCTTTGTATGGTTTTGTCATCTGCTGAACTGACCGTTATTTTGGGCCTGTTCTGGTGCAGCTTTGCGTCCATTGCACACTTCCTTTGCACGGCTTGAATAACGTGTTCGATAGCACCTCCTGGGTAACCTTTACACGATTGAATTAAGTGGTCGTACGGCAAAGATGCATTAAGGATTGGTTTGCAGGGTGAAAAACGAAATGTAGAGGCCACATGCAGACATCTGGCACTATAAAAACACCACCTTTTGCGCACTGCTTGCCACGAATGAAAGAATAGGACTGTGTATTCTCTATTGCTGAATACCAATTTGGTTGTGTTCTAAGAGGTAGTACGAAAGGCAAAAGGAGCAACTGGTTCTGGTAAATAGAGGATATAAAAGTTTCCTCAGCTTTATCACTATTCCCACACTTACTAAACTAACTGTTGTTTACATCGGTAGAAATGGGAATCACTAAGCCCACATGCCGAATTGTTTTGGTGTGTGTGCTTGTTGTGTGCAGTGGTGTAGCCTCTAGCTAGCGCTTCAGGATGGCTAGGTTCCGCTGTCTCACCCTTCGAAAGACGCTCCTATCCGTCTTCTTTCTCCCGACTCACGGCCAGGCTACAGCGGTGGCATCCGCTGCTGTAGCCCGCCCTTGGCTGATGCTGCTGCTGAGTTCGGGACGCCACCTTGAAAAATTTCGAGTAATGGCTGGCAGAATCTCTGTTTCACTCTTTGTAGAGCCACGTGTGTGAATTCAAGTGACGTGAGATGGGCAATTGTTTTTGGGTGTCGTTTAAAGTTTTGCTTTACAACCACCTTCACACCATGGACTGGAGCCATTTTTTTCTCCCAGCACATTTCCACCATACACCAGGTTTAGGGAGAATCCCGAAGGTGGAGTAAGTTTCTGCAAAGGAAAGTTTGACATCCACCTCAATGCAGTGTACAGCTACAAGGGAAAGCTATACAGATTCCTCAGAAACATCGCAGCTGAAAAAAAATTCGTCCTGTTCCAGGATGTGAATTTGAACCACCGCTTGACCGGAGCAGTTGCTCTACCAACTAAGCAAACCAGGAGGCTAGTTGTTTGTAGCATAGAGTTTCTGAATATCACCGAGAGCGGAAAGTGTCGCTGCGATCGCACTCCGCCATTGGAATTGTGAGTAGTGTGCGAATCGGATTGGCACCAAGTGGCTAGTACAAAGGGCTATGGATAAGGCTTCTCGGCTCTGAAGTGCTTGTTACTTCTGTTTTGCGGTGTGCTTTTCTGTTTTTGGGATGCCAATTTCTGGCATTTAATGGCTATCACAGATATGTCTAAATAACAGCGTGATAGGCACTTAACGCATGCTCGCGTTAGCGGCGAGCTTCTTAAGATGAAGGGGTGACCACATGCTGTGACGGCGATAAGCGATGCCAAAAATGTAACTCAAAAGGTACAACAGCAGTGTGTACTGGGTGACAGCGACAAGCGAAAAAAAATTAATACACTGCCGCCAATGTCCTTTGTCGTCGTTGCTCGTCGCTACAGTTCCCTGTATCACCGCTGCCGCTCGCTTGTGGGCTGCTCCTGGACGGCAAAAAGCGAACGAAGGTCCCAGCGGCCTGTTATATGCCGCTTAATACTGCTTGCCGACGCCGCCGACCACACTACAGCCACAAAATAAGCTACTCTAGCCCACACTATCCGTTTTCTGCACACATTCAGTTATGATTTTCGCATCGCTCGTCGCCGCCGCTGCGTTTACTTACCCCTGGAAGCATGCGCTGCCTTGGCCAGGTTCAATGAGGCAACATACATGCCGCTTAATACTGTTTGCCCCCGCCGCCGCCCACACTACAGCCACTAAATATGCTACGCTAGCCCACACTATCTGTTTTCTCCACACATTCAGTTACGATTTTCGCATCGCTCGTCGCCGCCGCTGCGTTTACTTACCCCTGGAAGCATGCGCTGCCTTGGCCAGGTTCGGTGAGGCAACAGACATATATAGTTACTCGACAAGCCAGTATTTATTTGCCATTTAAAGCGTTCATTCAATTTGATAATGCTTTGCGTGCGTGCTTGAAGACTCACGTGTGGTAATAGGCTCCGCCTATGAGTTTGTTTATATCTGCTTGGACAAAACAAATACGACGCGATTACATAATTCTTGCATCTCTCGGTTGCATCTGCTTCACTTTCCAAAACACATAGCATACGATAATAATACTGTATTGAGAGGAAGCAAGAACACAGTTCAAAACAATCTAAACAATTTTTAGCTAAATGTTTGATATTACAAAAAATCATAGCAAACCTTACCCAGTTTGAAGTATGTAATATTGAAAAATAAATCCGGGACGGCCCGCTGTATCTGGTGGCATGAGTCGAAGGCAGCACTTCTGCTTTTTTTTTCTTCATAACCCCCGAATTTGTTTTGAAACATAAGCCCTCTAACACAGTGTCTTATACAAAATAAAATTTGTTAACAGCGGCACTTTTGGCAGCAATTTTTTAAACAAAAACTCAATTGGAGTAGCCCCAAAGTCTTTGCCGGCCATGCCACACCGAACTTCCGGCCGAACTACACACTATGGCTGCACTAGAGTGAACTAAAATTGGGGAGTGGCCCGAGCAGGCTGAGACAGCGTTGCTTTCGGCGTGCCGCGCGCCGTCGACCACCGCTACGATGGCTAGGGGCGCTGGTGCGCGATCTCGCAGCTAGTCAGCCGGGCCCGCGCTGTCGCCGCGGCCTTCAGACTGGACGAAGCGTAGAAGGCAGTGGGTGCACATGCGTTCGGTGAAATCGGGTGCGTTCTGACGTGTTTTTTCAAAACAGTAAGACAGTGTATTTCGTCAAGGACTGGCATGTGAGTTTATGATAGCTTCCTTGACATTTTGAGTGTGGTGTTGGCTAAGCAGCAGTGCGAACTTGGGTGCAGTGATCATTGTAAGGCTGTTGCGGCAGAGGTGAGCGCGTTTTACCTCACGACCCGCATTCACTTCTACATAAAAAGCATCAACAGAAGCAATTCAAAAAGACGGCAATCTGCAAAGTATGCTAAACTATAGGCAAATGCTCGTACAACTGGACAAAAGTGCGAAATAAACTGTGCCCCCACACTAAAATGTAATCTGTTCTATCTCGTTCACGTAATGTATATTATTTATATTGCAACCGGGTTTGAAAAAAAGTGAAGCTGTGCCATTAGCTATACAAAACTTTGCTTAACATGTAACATGACATAGTTGATAGATTTGTTAGTTAACATTAGTTTCTATTCTTTTTTGATAGTAATTATAACAAGAAAAAACCACAATATAATTTGCCTTTTCCCATGATAGCCCCTCTGATCTCTGAAAAATGGTGGACTTCTTACCATATTGGAAAGCAGCAGTTAGTTCCGTTTTTGTGCTATGCGGTGGGTCTAAACTTCCTTTTAGGAGATGGGGGTGGGTGTCAACGTGCTTATTTGCGCACATGCGCTGAATAATACATCAGAATTGACTGCGACACCTAGGCTAAAAAATTTGACACTCTTAAATGCTGCTATGCGAGCAATGATGTGTTTTTAGAACTGCGATGCTCTTCCCTGTGTAGGGACTGAACACCTGCCAGTTCGGGAAAACTAAGTACTTATCTTTCGTCAGGCGTGTTGCCTAACAGCGTGTTGCGGAGAACACAGGTGACAGTTCATTGACATTCAGGAGCGCCCGCGCCAGATATAAAGCTCGAGGTGAATCAAAATCGCGGATAGCGGATCGAACTAAGGTGCCTGCAACCAGAATGGCTCACCACATCGAGGCCGCAGTTCTGTGAACGACCTGGAGCAGCAGTAAGTAAAGCAAAAGTTGCGTTTGGGCGCTTAGAATCTTGCTTAGCTTCTGAATGTCTTTGAAAGCAAAAATAGAACGCGAGAAGATTGCAGTGCACGGGCAGACGCGTAGTCTCACTGCGCCAGACCAGCTGCGAAAGGGCGCAGTCGCGCCACCTGGCAATGTCGAGGCCAACCGGAGTGGCTCGGCGCTACCGCTCGGGACACTCCCTTATTCTAGTACACTCTGGGCGGCACTCATGTAGGCGTGAGCGCCTTCGCCGAATCACGTTGACGCTAGCGCCAGATTCCACTCTAGGTGAGTTAGTGAGAAACTATGGTTTGTAGCGCGAGAACTAATTAATCAACAGCTTGAAGTGACATCACTTCGACCTGTTGATCAATTCGTTCTCTGTCTACAAACGACTAGACGTTTCGTTAGCTCAGTTGGTAGAGCAACTGCTCCATTCAAGGAGTGGTCCCAATTTCACATCCTGGACCAGGATGAATTTTTCTTCAACTGCGAAGTTTCTGAAGAATCTGTATAGCTTTTCCTTGTAGCCGTACGCTGCATTGAGGTGGATGTCAAACTTTGTTGCTGTGTGATCGTAGCTCTAGCTATCACGGGCACAACTAAAATTACATGTTTATAGTGTATCCCCGATTATGTGCCTTTTTGGTGCTACTAGGGCCACCTTTAGTGAGGCAAAGACCTGAATCATTCAGTTTGTTGGGGATACATGCGCTTGCCTTGGATTCGGAGGGGCCCATGTCCAATGAATGCCTGCAGCCATTTCTAACCAATTATTTCAAAATCACTTGCTTTACTTTCTTTTGTGGCATTCCTTATGCCTGCCATCTCTTGGCCACGGTGACGCCAGATTTTCGGCCTTTTTTATTGCTTCTGTCACATAAAAAAAGAGACAATGGCAACAGAGGTTCACTGGGAGGAATGACAGTGAGAACCGATGAAAGAAAGAAAAGGGAAAGAAAAAACGTGATGTGGCCTGAAAAAGAGCATGAAGGGCACTGATATCGTGGGATGAGATGTCAAATGTATATTTATTTATTTATTTATTTATTTATTTATTTATTTATTTATTTATTGATTTATTTATTTATTTATTTATAAGATACTGCTGTCCGTAGACCAAGCAGGTTGGCAAGTAGAAAGTGTGTTACATTCAAAACAAAGCCTTGAATGAAGGATACAAATTTACAAACGGTAATTAAACAAACCTGAGAAAAAAAACACAAGAACAAGAGAACATGTCTTGACAGAAAAAAACGCGGTCTGGCCATGGCTAATTGGCTTAGCCCAGCAACCTTCCCCTCTGACAAAAGCATTCCGGTATTTTGTTGCATCCATGGTATTTTCTGCAGCTCTCTCACAAGCAAGTTGTGAAACACACATCCTTCAGATTTTTTTCTTTTTTTTTGCTGAGGGATTTTGCGCAGTAGCATAGCACGTAGGTAAAGGACGTACCTTTGATTAAAAGTATTTAGAAACACCTAGGGATGTTCCAGCATATCTGAGTAAAGAGGTACTTAGAGCTATTATGGGATCTATTGAGATCCAGTACAATTACAAAAAAAAAACAGGCATATGCTTTCTTTTGAAGTGATTTTAAGACCTCATTATTAGGCCGTATTCGAAATTTGGAAATTGGAAATTAGGCCGTATTGGAAATTAGGCCGTATTGGAAAATACTTAAATTAGGTGGGAGCAGGAAACTTTGCCTCCACTGCGAGGTGATGCCTCGTGTTCACTTAAAAATAGCACTACACTAACTTTGCAAAACTTTACTAGCTTTGTAAAGCTAGCTAGTAAAGCTGTAGCTCAAGCTTTACAAAGGGCCCAGTGAAGCGCATATATAAACTATGTTTAGCTTTGTATCTCTACCCCCCGAGGTTTCTTTCATGCCCATTTGTGTCAACAGAAAACTGCCACGAACAAATAAACGAAGTTATTGGCACCACCAGGAAACGAACCTGAGATGAATAGAAAAATGTAGAGAGAGCCCGTTGTCTTACCGATTGAGCTTCGAACCCATGCGGAGCTGAGGGTGACAGACGGGGCACCCACCGAGCACATCTGTGGCTTCCCCTGCCTTCTTGCCTAATGCCATGTGAGAGCATCATGCGACATCTCATGCCGCTGTACGCTGCCCATGGCACATGTACAGCTGTGTGCGGGCCTTGTGCATACGCCAAGTGAGTAACAATTGGAGGAAGCTCACGTGAGCTGTGATTAAGTGCATGTCACTTGTCTCTGGTTTCACTTGTAGAGCCACGTGTGTGAATTCAAGTGACGTCGCATGGGTAATCATGTGGGTGTCATTTGCAGCTTCGTTTTACATTCAGAGGTTGGATTGGCACGCACTTTTTTTCTGGAAGGTTACAATTGTCAGGAACTCCTTGTAAACATTTGATGGGGAGGGACCCTGGTGTACTAGGATTTTGGGGGCACACCTGAGTGCTTTCCCTCATGATAAGAGCTTTTCGTAGTGTGATTAGACTGTCTGTGGGTTGGTAAGACGTCTGCTATTGTAATTCTGCAAGGGATAATTATTGCTAATGCTTCAAAGAAATGAGTGCTCCTAAATATGTTGCATTCATTTTAGGAAGGGGCCATTTGTTTTACTTTCACACTTCAGACACAAGCTGCAGTGTGACAGCCCAAGCCAAGACAGCCCAAGCAAAGACAGCCCATGCAAAGGCAGCCCAAGCCAAGGCAGCCCAAGACAACCCACCTTTGTATACATTTGTTTTCATGGTGCCCTAAACAATTCACTTTAGTGGAATTATTTAGTCATGTGAATTTGTGCTCTTTTTGTAATCACCGTTCACTCATTTCTATATATCACCTTTTTCTACTCTTCCCCATCATAAACAAGGTGGAATTTTGTTGTGTAATTTTGGAGTGTACTCGTAAACACCATACAATCATTTGTGTTTCTCAGCTTTTTTGTGTTATAGTTACCCGGCCCAATCATTTATCTGTTATTTAAGGTCACAGCTGTTCTTCTAACCATCATTCAATCACTCTGTGCTTTGAAGCTTTTTTTTTGTTTTCTTGTTTTCAAACATTTCACTAGGTGTGAATTTTTAGTCGTGTAATTTTCTCTGGCATCTACCATTCGATCATTTCTGTGTGCGCATTTTTTTCTTCCAGTGTTTTTGCAGCATTCTACTTTGTGTGAAATATTGAAGTCGTGGAACTTTTTAGTGTACTCCCAACCACGATTCAATCATTTGTGTGTTTATAAGCTTTTTTAAATTGTTTTATTGGTCTCCTACCATTTTACAAGGTGTAAATTATTTAAAGCGTAAATTTCTGCTGTTCCAATAGTAACCACCATTTATTCATTTCTGTGCTTCCAAGCATTTTTATTGTTTTATTGTTCCTTAATCATATTACTAGGTGTTATGTTCATGTCGTAACTGAGTTGCCACATTTTTTCTTTGTTCCCAAAGTATATCGCTTTGTGTAAAGTATTGAAGTAGTGTAACTTTGTGCTGAATTCCTAACCACTACTCAATATTTTTTGTTTCCAAAGTTTTTTGTTGTCATGCTAGTTCACTAGGTGTAAATTATTTATTCACGTAAATTTATACTGCTCTTGTAACCACCGTACAATCATTTCTGTATATACAAGTTTTTTCTAGTGTTCATAACCATTTCCCTAAATGTGAGTTTATTTAAAGTCACTTATATTATCTGGCACTCACAATTACCACTCAATCACTTTGTTTCCTACCTGCTATTGCTTTATTGCTTCTCAATTTTTTCCCCAGCTGTGAATTATTTAGAGTTACATTAATTTGTCTTGCTCTTGTGACCATGTACCATTCAATCATTTGTGTCGTTTTACATACTTTTATTGCTTTGTTTTCTAACCAATTCCCTTAGTGTGAGATATCTTAAAGGAGTACTGACACGAAATTTTTATGTTACGTTTTTTTCGTTGCTATGCGTGCCTACCAGCCAACTAATCATAGAATGACAGATTAGACGGTCGACCGCAGCGTAAACATTCATTTACGGCGTCGTTTATTCCTGCCAATTTCGGTTTCGACAAAAAAACGCCGAGCGGCCGCCATGACAGCATGTATCACATGGCGTCACCATTCTTGCCGTATCGCTGCCTCTCTGGAAGCGCGCGCGCCCAGACCGGCCGAGGCCTTCGCCGTCCCCACAGGCCCGGGCAACATGACGTCAGTCCCAAAACCATGACGTGTACACACACCCGAGCAGCGCGCGCCAACCACAGCCAGCGCGTCGGCTTCGTCACTGGAGCCCCGACGTCGGCAGTTTGGGGAACGTAGCAGATGATGTCACATCGGCCCGCTCTGGGCTTTCTCGTGCGGGCGAAGATTAAAATGAATTTTAAATATCTTTCGCTGAACGGTGGCTGTTGAAACTTGCTGGGAGATATCTCCTGATAAAAAGGAAGCGTTTTACAAGTTATTTCAGCTTTGAAATTTTGTGTCAGTACTCCTTTAAGTTACATAACTGTCTTTTTTTTGTAACCTGGGTTGATGTTTGCTTTCTTTCCTGTTTTTTGGCAATCTGTGTGACTTATTTAATGTCATGCAAATTTGTGTTATTCTTGTTATAAAATCTGTACCCTTTAAGCCAAGGCAGATATATATATAGCATCAAAACTGGTTGTGTTGCAAAACCATACTGCATAATTTTGAAGTAAATATAAACTGTTTTACCTGAACTGTTTTCTTTTATGTGTACTTTGAAAGCTTTCTTTTGGCCGAGCTTTACAGCTAGCTTGGCAAGACCATCATTTTAATTAGTTTCTAATTGTTTCTCTGATAGTTTATTTACAGAAGGCCAGTGCAGCCGTGCTGTGTGGTCTGTACCTAGAATGCGATGACACTAGGTTTCCTTAGTGTCAAGGGCACTTGTGCTGATCAGGGCTGGTTTGCTGTTACTTGGTGCCACTTGTTTTCGATGCAACATTTCTTGTTTGGAGCTGTGATTTGTGTGTTTCTGCAAGGAGTTTATGTCAGCTTAGCTCTTCACATGAGACTTCAAGCAGTATGCAACACTTCGAAAGTGTAATCACATTACTCTAGTAACCAGGCACCAAGTAACAATAAACAGTGCTGAATTAAGGCATGTATTTGAAGCACAAGTGCCCACGACACGTAGGCAACCTCGCAAAGAGGGCTGGCCAAGCTCCTAAATAATGTATAAAGAATGTAAATTTAATGCATACAGGTTCATCTCGACAATATGGTACTAACGTAGACTAGATGGGGATTTAACAAAGCAATGTCTGTGCCAAAGACAGCAAAACAATGTAGAGTAGACGTACCAATACGTCTTGCATATGTACCACTACAATATCCATAAGACGTACCACTAAGGTAACTTCCCGTAAACAGCGTATAAAAGTACCATGGCACGTCTATAGTACGTCATCCTTCGTGTGATTTGGACGGGTTTTTTGCAGTTGTAGGAACGTTGAGTATATGTAAGTCCGACCCGAACGGTACGTCTCCTGGACATCTGCAACGTCGATTGCTGACATCTCCAGGATATCTACAGAACGTAACGCGGTTTGCTGGGTAGTGTAGATCAGTTGGGCTTAAATACATTTGAGTTCTCGGCAGAGCAAAAAGATATATCTAGCAAAACGTAGGCTCAACGCTAAACAGTAGTGTGCGAAGCCCCAGAACGCAATGGGGGGTGGGGGGCGGAGGGCGGGGCGAAGGCGGAAGCCTTGAAGTGGTGCCGGTGAACAGAGGGAAAGGGGGGCGTAATCAATGCAGGCTAGGCTATAGGATAAGAGGAAGGCATTGCATGACACTGAAGCCACCACGGGAACGCGAGAATTCAAAGCGAGAATTCAATTGATGGTAAAACTCTCGGCGTGCTTCTAAAGCTTGTCTTGTAGCTGAACAACTTTTAGTTCGACAATAAGCTTTATGTGCAAAACAACGAGACCTCGATGAGAACAAAAATAGCACCCGACTATGCTAATATTTTTATGGGCACATTGGAGCCTGAATTTCGCAGCAACGCACAGCTTCAGCCTCTCTTTATTCGAAGGTTCATTGACCATAATTTGCTCATTTGCTGCCATGGGGAAGAGGAAGTTCTGAAAATAATAACCGCTTTCAACAACGCCAACGAGAACAGTTCATTCTCCCACTCATAGTCCGCATTTGCCAATATATTCTCGATGTTTTAGTGATAATATCAGACAACAAGCTTGTGACCTCAGTGTACAGGAGGCCAACAGACCGACATCAATATTAGCATTTCAAAAGCAATCACGTTCAACACTGTAAACTCGGCATACCATACATCAGTTTCTGCGTTTTAGAAGGATATGCTCTGACCCAGCTGATTTTGCCTCTAACTGTCAACAAAGGACTAATGACCTAACGCGACAACAATACCCACAGTCTGTCATCAGTAATGCCATTAGGAAGTCTGAAATACAGGACCGCCGCCTCCTGATAACCAACTAAAAAGCCAAATCTTTGAATACGGCCCCCAACCTTACTTTAACATATGCCGCTTCGTCCTGCAACGTAAGCGGCATACTAAGAAAACACCACAGCATTTTACTTCAAAGCGAAAGGCTTGGAAGTGTTTTCCCTGAGCCTCCTCGCGTCGTGTACTGACGTGCGAGGAACATCAGAGATATTTTAACTTCATTTAAGGTCAACACCCCCCGTTTCACAGGCAGCCGACTCTGCAATAACCCTAGGTGCAATCTGTGCCCCATCCACACTGAAGCCTCTGTCGCCACCAGCACCACGTCTTCATTCTCTTTCCAGATAAGAGGAAACTTTGACTGTGACAGCTCAAAGTTTGTCTACCTTCTTGAATGCACCATATACCACGCCCAGTACGTTGGTCAAACTGTGAATCCGTTTAGAATGAGAATCAACAACCACCGAGCACACATAAAGTCCTTACCACACCTTCAACTATCTCAATATGTAAATAATCTAGGCCACCCCTTCCACGCGTTCAGAGCCACGGTGCTTCAGTCCAATTTGAAAACTCATTATTACCATCAAGCCTGTGAATCGTACCTTATTTGCAAGTTAAACACAGTGTTGAGCGGCATAAATGAAAACACGAGACGATTGTCTTGCTTGCCCAATCAGGCACCGGAGAAGGCTGATGCAACGAACAACTGAGAAAGTTGGTTGAACAGAAGCCTTTATATTTCTTTTCTTCTTTTTTCAAATCTTTGTATAGTGTACTGCGTACGTAATTTACTTTGTACTGTGTCAGTGTACTGCTTGTGTATCGTTGCCGCACCGTCTAGGCACGAATGTACTTAGATTTCACCATTGTACCCCTTGCTGTATTTTTTTATTATTATTATCATTCTGTGTCCTTTTGTACTGAACATTTGCTATTGGTAATATGATCTTGCTTGAACGCTCTTCGAGAACTTCATGTGGCACTGTATATCTCCCTCTTTGCATGGGTTAGTTAGCCTGATGTCCACTTATATTTCGGTATTTATGTGATCTAGCTTAAATAAGCGTTACTTCGCATTCTCTTGTCCTTGCATTGCATGACCTGGCCTTTCTGCGTTTGCCTCGTGCACGGCCGTCACGTTTTACGCCGGGAATCACTTTCGCGTTTTCCCCCTATGTGTAACCACGTGCTATTTGGGGGTTTTCTTCGAACCTCTTTCATCCCCGCATTCCCCCCGACACGTTTTACGCACGGAATCGCTTCCGCGTTTTCACCCCATGTGAAACGACGTGCTGTTTTGTGGCTTTCTTCGGACCTCTTTCATACTCGCATTTCCCCGATGCGGCTCTTGAAACCCTCCTGCTAAAAAACCCTCTTTGGTCTCAATCCCCCTCTTCCGTCCTTCGTCTTTTTTTTCTGCATGTGTGAGTGTGCGTTAAGGCTTCGACAAGGCGTCCGTAATTAACTCTGGTTTCCACCACTATTTTCTCCTAACCAGTCAGTTTCCAGTTAAGAAACGAGCAGGAAACGAGCCCCTTCTTAGTTCGTCACTTTCTTTCTTTCCCGTGGTGACTTCATGCGATGCGACGCCTTCCTCTTATCCTGTAGCCTCGCCTGCCTTGATTGCGCCCCCCATTCTCCTCTGTTTACCATCCCCACTCCAACGCACCCAGCCCCTCGCTTGCGTTGTGGGGCTTCGCAAACTTCTGGGTCGCGTAGTGCCTACGTTTTGCTTGATACATTTTCTTGCTCCACCCAGAACTGAATTGTATTTAAACCCAACTGATCTGCACTATTTGTATCTTTGATTGATTGATTGATTGATTGATTGATTGTGGGGGTTTAACGCGCCTACGCAACGCAGGCGATGAGGCGCGCTGTAGTGGAGGGCTCGGGATTAATTTTGACCACCTGGGGATCTTTAATGTGCACCGAAATCTCGTACACACGGGCGTTTTTGCTTTTTGCCTCGATCAGAAAAGCGGCCGCCGCTGCCGGGAATCGAACCCGCGACCTCGTGCTCAGCAGCGCAACGCCTTAGCCACTGAGCCACCGCGGTGGGTTATTTGTAACTTTGAAACCGACCGCTCCTCGGTCGAAACGGTAGAATAAATGTTGTTATGTTGTTCAGTTTGACTTCTCTATCGTACAGCTAACCTCATAGCCAGGAACCTTTTCTCTTAACTTTTTGTGTGTATGCATATATATATATATATATATATATATATATATATATATATATATATATATATATATACGTAGTCTGGAATAAAAAACTCACACAGAGCGCGAAAAAATAAGGTTACTAGAGACAGAGACGCACGAGAAGGACATTAAATAAAAATAAAACTTTACTGACGTTACTGACGTTAAAAAGTTACTGACCCTCTGAAGAAAGGGAGAACTTTTCCTGAAACGGCAGTGAACTTTTATTTTTATTTTTAAAATCCTTCTCGTGTGTCGCTGTCTCTGCTAACCTTATATATATGTATATATATATATATATATATTTAAATATATATATATATATATATACATGTATATTTATATATGTATATATATATATATATATATATATATATATATATATATATATATATATATATATATATATATATATATATATATATAGATAACGATACAAGGTAAAGCTGTGTTTACAATGCTGTATTTACGATACTCATTGACAGGGTAGTTATAACAAATCACCATGGAAGAGAGCACTGCGCAAGCCAGGGAGCAAACGCGCTGCACCGTCACCGTCCTCTTCATCTCTCTCCTTGATGAGGATCCCCGTTAGCACAGTACATGAATGCCACCCTATTTGTGGGGAATATAATTATGTCCCGTAACATTATATATATATATATTTATTTTGTTTATTTTCGAATACTGTTAGCCCTTTTCGGGCTGGTACAGGGTGGGAGGATATACACATTTTGTCAACAGATCAAGCAATGAAACAAAATAAACACATCACGAGAGGTACATTTCCAACTTTCGTTCAAATGATTGTAGAGTCATTGAGTCATCGAAAATCTGTGCATCGAGCGCATTCCAATCTTCTATTGTCCTAACAAGGAGAGAATATTTCAAAACATAAATTCTGGCATTTTAAGGCGTAAAAACATATGGGTGATTCACACTGGGAGAGACTCTGCTGGAGCGGGACAAATAGCGCGACTGTTCTAAATTGAATTTATTAGTAGAGAGCTGGTATAAAAACTTCAGTCGTGCGATTTTTCTGCGTGTTGACAGTGCTGATAAATTTGCTGATATATATATATATATATATATATATATATATATATATATATATATATATATATATATATATATATATATATATATATATATATATATGTAAGACCAGTGGTAGCCTCGTTTTTGGAAGTTCGGAGCGCTGAATGCAATGTCCCAGTGGAAGGCAATCATCACTAGCGCCCGGTTGCGGCCACGGCTTCTTCATCTCTGTATATACTCATCATCACCGATTCTTCTACCTTCTCGAACTATCATCATCGGTAACCTGGTTCGGTCGCCATCTTGCCGCCTTGCAGCTCGGTTTGCGAATAAAGCGGTTTGCGCTTACTGGTCTGCCTTCGCCCACCATCGGCCTTACAAGTGGTGGAAGGTGCGTTTCGGTCCCGTAATCCACCTCTCAAGCTGCCCCACTGGAGCTCCGCTCGGGTCGCCGCCTAATGCCGGAAACTACAGCGATGACGCTGGAATCGGCGAACGCCACAGCTCTACCAACCCCCCAGTGCATCATAACCAGCCCCCAGCGTGACCCTCCTTTCTTCGCTGGCCTTCGTGACGATGATGGCGACGAGTGGCTGGACAACTACGACAGGGTGAGCGCATTCAACCGCTGGGACGATAACCTCAAGCGGCAATATGTTCCGTTCTCCTTGACCAAGGTTGCCGAGACATGGTATTTAAATAACCGGCATACCATCACCGACTGGGCCGATTTCGTTGCTCAGTTCCGCCGGATTTTCGGCTCTTCTAAAGCTCGGAGCGACAGCGCGAAAAAGAAACTCGAGACCTGTGTGCAACATGCGCATGAAACGTACACCTCATACATCGAGGACGTTCTGGCGCTGTGTCGTCGCGCCGACAATAACATGCCGGAAGCTGACCGTGTACGCCACGTCCTGAAAGGAATCGGTGAGTTCGCGTTCACCACACTGGCAACGCAGAACCCCACAACCGTCTCGGACGTGATCTCCACTTGTAAGCGTCTCGACGAACTACAGTCCATCCGCCTTCGTCAAGACAGGGCTCCTACCCACCATCTGGGAAATGAAGACCTGCGTGCGTTGATACGCTCTATAATTCGCGAGGAGATGCACGCCAATATGTCTCAGTGCACAGACTGTGTTCGCGAAGCTCCTTCTGTGCCTGGCCTATGGGATATCGTTAAGGAGGAGCTCGCGGCTATGCCCGTACTTCCGCCTCCCACCCAACCTGTTTCTGTGGCAACGCCATCTTACTCGGATGTGGCTGGTCGGCATCCTCTACCGCTCACTCCTATTACGACACAGGCCCCGCCCGGCTATGTGGCCGCCATGCCTCGGTTGCGCACCACGCCGACTTATTTCCCGCCACACCACGACCCCAACGTTGGCCGGCCAGTATGCTATTATTGTGGCATCCGGGGCCACATCTCCCGATTTTGTCGAAGGCGCCAACGTGACGAACGACGCGGCTACGCAGCCTACGAACGCGATTATGTACGCCCGAATTACTTCGACTACGTGCAGCGTACGCAGCCGTCTTTCTCACGCCGTTCACCATCGCCACCCGAGCCACCAACCGACCTTCCGCGTAGGCCGCGCGATACGCGACGCCGCTCACCATCGCCAGGCCGTCGGGCGCTGTCGCCCCTTCGGCCTGCGACCTACGTCACCGACCAGCACTCGGAAAACTAGTTAATGCAGTTTCGGGAGGGGAAACTGCATCACGTGGGAAACTTACAATGCCTCCGGAGCGTCCATCGAACATGTTGTCAGTTTTGGTTGAAGGTGTTTGTGTAGATGCCCTTATTGACACTGGTGCCAGTATTTCGGTGATAAGCATGGAATTGTGTGCACGACTACGCAAGGTCCGAACACCCTACAGTGGACCTTCTTTGCATGGCGCCAATAGCAGCACAATCAAGCCATCCGGACAGTGCACGGTACGAATTTCAGTCGGTCAACTTCGTCATCACGTTCAGTGTGCAGTGTTGTCCCCGTGTGCGCATCACCTTATCTTGGGCTGGGACTTTTTGTCATCCGCATCCGCCGTCATTTCGTGCCAGCAACCGCAAATTGAACTCGCAGATACGGAGGACACCAACATTCTGGAAGAAAAGCCACAACTGAATTTAACAGCAAGTGCCGATTACGTTTTATACCCGGGCCACGATACAATCCTGTCAGTTCACTCAACCCAAATTCGTGATGGTGATGCGTTAATCGTTCCGTCTGCGCGTTTTATTCCACAAGGAATCATTATCGCGACCTGTTTTGTCCGTTTTGCACGTGGGTCTGCGCCGCTCGTCGCTACAAATTCCACTTCTGAGACAGTACTCCTCCCTGAAGGCACCACGCTCGCTTCCGTTGTGGCTTATGACAGTCTGTCTCTGGTTCCCCTCTGCTCTGTGTCTTCCGTTCCCCTGTCTTCAGATTCCGGCCCCTCACGTCCCACCCTGGCAGCCACGATTAGCGAAGACCTCACGGTGTTCGAAACGGGACTCCTACTTGAGCTGCTCGAAAAACACAAAAACTCATTTGACTGCATTTCCGCCAACCTTGGACAGACGTCTGTGGCAGAGCATCGTATTGAGACAGATGGGACTCACATTGTTCGCCGTCGCCCGTACCGTGTGTCGTCGTCGGAACGGAAAGTCATCGAAGAAAACGTCGCGGACATGCTTCAACGAAACGTTATTCGACCTTCCTCGAGCCCGTGGTCTTCTCCTGTTGTTCTGGTGAGAAAAAAAGACGGTTCCGTACGCTTTTGCGTGGACTATCGGGCTTTGAATAAGATTACCCGGAAGTATGTATATCCGATGCCGCGCATAGATGACGCACTGGACCGTCTACAAGGGGCTGAATACTTCTCTAGTCTGGACCTGCGATCTGGCTACTGGCAGATCCCCATGCGCGAGTCTGACAAAGAGAAAACGGCGTTTGCGACTCCAGACGGCTTGTACGAATTTAACGTAATGCCTTTTGGCTTATGCAACGCCCCAGCCACATTCGAGCGCATGATAGATACGGTCCTTCGCGGCCTTAAATGGAAAACATGCCTGTGTTACCTTGACGACATCGTCATCTTTTCGTTAAGTTTCGCGGAACATCTGCAGCGTCTGGACGAGGTGTTGACTTGCCTGGCAAAGGCTGATCTGACCCTGAACACCAAGAAATGTCGTTTTGCTACCAAATCGATAAAGGTTCTTGGTCACGTCGTCAGCAAAGATGGCATACGCCCCGACCCAGACAAAATTTCTGCTGTAGCCGATTTTCCTCGACCTCGGCAACAAAAAGCGCTGCGTAGTTTTCTCGGCCTGGCGTCCTATTTTCGCCGTTTTGTCCGCAATTTTGCGACTCTCGCTGCACCTCTGAACCAGCTATTAACTTCTGATACCCCGTTCGACTGGAGTGATGGCTGCGAAAAGGCGTTCCAAGACCTCAAGCAAGCGCTTACTTCCGCACCTGTATTATGCCACTTTGATGACTCGAGACCGGCGATCCTCCACACCGACGCTAGTGGGCATGGAATTGGTGCCGTTCTGTTGCAGCGCGATGTTCACCACCGTGAGAGGGTTGTTGCTTACGCCAGCCGCTCTCTAACACGAGCGGAGAAGAATTATACGATAACGGAACAGGAGTGTCTGGCCGTTGTGTGGTCTGTGCAAAAGTTTCGGCCATATCTCTACGGCCGACATTTCACCGTCGTCACAGACCATCACGCTCTGTGCTGGCTGTCTTCATTGAAAAACTTGTCGGGACGCCTGGGACGCTGGATTCTGCGATTGCAAGAGTACGACTTCACGGTTACCTACAAGTCCGGTCTCAAGCATGTAGACGCAGACGCACTCTCGCGGTGCCCGCTGATGCCGTCTTCAAACGACATGGCGTCACTTTCTCATACACCGCCTTCATCAGTTGCACCTGTCGACTATGCACCGGCTGACGACCGCCGCGACTTGGTCGATCATCAACGAGCAGACAGTTACTGCCGGAAAATAATGGATCAACTCGCTGGTTCGACACGTCCACCGAATAGCCGCCTACGTCGCCAACTGCGGCAGTTCCAGCTCATAGATGGTGCACTGTATCGCAGAAACCACCACCCAAATGGCGCCACTTGGGTCCCAGTTGTGCCTCGTTTTCTCCGGAGTCGCGTCTTGCAAGCTTTTCATGACGACGCCACCGCCGGCCACCTTGGCTTTCAAAAGACGTACGACCGCATTCGAAGTCGCTTCTTTTGGCCAGGACTCTCGACCAGTGTGGTGAAATACGTCGCATCTTGTTCACCCTGTCAGCACCGAAAACGCTCTACGGCACCCCCTGTCGGTCTCCTCCAGCCTGTTCCGTGTCCAACTACGCCGTTTGAAGTGGTCGGTATTGATTTGTATGGGCCCTTACCGACGACATCCACTGGTCACCGCTGGATCGCCACGGCCGTTGATCACTTGACTCGCTACGCGGAGACAGCGCCACTTCCCTCGGCTGGCGCTGGCGACGTCGCTGCCTTCTTTTTGCGAGACATCCTGCTACGACATGGAGCCCCTCGCGTACTGTTAAGTGACCGCGGCAAGATGTTTCTATCTGAGATCCTTGCCGAAGTGCTTCGTGCCTCTAATACCGCCCACAAAATGACATCAAGCTACCATCCACAAACGAACGGGCTCACCGAACGTTTTCACCGCACGCTCTCTGACATGATATCAATGTACATACGCCCTGACCACCGAAATTGGGACACTATATTACCTTCAGTCACCTTTGCCTATAACACGGCAGTTCAAACCACTACAGGGTACGCGCCTTTCTACCTTGTCTACGGCCGTCATCCATCGCACGTGCTTGATACCTGCTTCTTTACCGCTCCTGTGTCCGCTTCTGCATCGTTCCCGGAACAATTCGTGTCTCGGATCGACTACTGTCGGCGACTGGCTCGCATGCGCACAGAAGCAAGCCAACAAGACCGCAAAGAACGCTACGACGCTGTTCGCCGGTCCGTTTCTTTCCGACCTGGTGACGAAGTCTTGGTCTGGACACCGGTTCGCTCTCCAGGCCTCTGCAAAAAATTCCTACACCGGTTCCTTGGTCCTTACAAGGTTCTTGAGGCTACCTCTGCGGTGAACTATCGCGTCACCCCCGTTTGTGGAAGTTCGGACCGCCGTCATCGTGGCACGGAGATTGTCCACGTTTCCCGCCTCTAGGCTTTCCACCGGCGTAATCCGCAGTAAAACGCGACCAGGCGGCCGCTCCCGCCCCGGGGGGGAAAAATAGTGTAAGACCAGTGGTAGCCTCGTTTTTGGAAGTTCGGAGCGCTGAATGCAATGTCCCAGTGGAAGGCAATCATCACTAGCGCCCGGTTGCGGCCACGGCTTCTTCATCTCTGTATATACTCATCATCACCGATTCTTCTACCTTCTCGAACTATCATCATCGGTAACCTGGTTCGGTCGCCATCTTGCCGCCTTGCAGCTCGGTCTGCGAATAAAGCGGTTTGCGCTTACTGGTCTGCCTTCGCCTACCATCGGCCTTACAATATATATATATATATATATATATATATATATATATATATATTGTTACGTGGCGGCCGGACAATGATGAGGCGAACCATGGGCGACGATGAAGTGATGTATTTACAAGATGTTGCCGCAGAGCGATGCAATCTATTTACAAGCGGCCATGATCGCTCGGGCGAGCCGCATCCTCTTCGTCGTCTTCGGTGACGGGTTATGGCGCTATGGGGCGTTGTCCAGGTAGGTGTTCCGTGACATCACCCCCCCCCCCCGCGGTGGAGGACGACCGTCCAGGTCGAGGCCAGGGTAAAGACAGGGTGGCGAAGCGGATGAGCAAAGGGGTGAGAACATCTATAATGATGTCCTTGCCGCCACTGATGATGGTGATGGTCGCGATGAGCACCGCCCCGGAACAGCTGTGACCACCGCCGAACCCACGAGGCAGCGTCCAAAGCTTTCGGAGAAGCGCCGGAGATCTGGGCGGGGGGACGTCGTCGGCTATACGTGTGGTCGTGGCTGGTCAGTTCGTCTGGTCTCGGCGGGGCATGGGCAGGGGACACGGGGCTGGGGAATGTCGCGTCCGTGGATCACCGGGGCTGGGGCGGGCCGACGCTTTCCAGGAGCCAGGATGAGACTGCTTCATGAGCCGAGACGGGGTGAAGCTCGGGGCCGGGATGGGACTGAAACCCGCACCTGCACCAAAATGTTACGTGGCGGCCGGACAATGATGAGGCGAACCATGGGCGACGATGAAGTGATGTATTTACAAGATGTTGCCGCAGAGCGATGCAATCTATTTACAATCGGCCATGATCGCTCGGGCGAGCCGCATCCTCTTCGTCGTCTTCGGTGACGGGTTATGGCGCTATGGGGCGTTGTCCACGTAGGTGTTCCGTGACATCACCCCCCCACCGGCGGAGGACGACCGTCCCGGTCGAGGCCAGGGTAAAGACAGGGTGGCGAAGCGGATGAGCAAAGGGATGAGAACATGTACAATGATGTCCTTGCCGCCACTGATGATGGTGATGGTCTTGATGAGTACCGCCCCGGAACAGCTGTGACCACCGTCGAACCCACGAGGCAGCGTCCAAAGCTTTCGGAGAAGCGCCGGAGATCTGGGCGGGGGGACGTCGTCGGCTATACGTCTGGTCGTTACTGGTCAGTTCGTCTGGTCTCGGCGGGGCATGGGCAGGGGACACGGGGCTGGGGAATGTCGCGTCCGTGGATCACCGGGGCTGGGGCGGGCCGACGCTTTCCAGGAGCCAGGATGAGACTGCTTCATGAGCCGAGACGGGGTGAAGCTCGGGGCCGGGATGGGACTGAAACCCGCACCTCCACCAAAATGTTACGTGGAGGCCGGACGATGTTGAGGCGAACCATGGGCGACAATGAAGTGATGTATTTACAAGATGTTGCGCAGAGCGATGCAATCTATTTACAAGCGGCCATGATCGCTCGGGCGAGCCGCATCCTCTTCGTCGTCTTCGGTTTACGGGTTATGGCGCTATGGGGCGTTGTCCACGTAGGTGTTCCGTGACAATATATATATATATATATATATATATATATATATATATATATATATATAGTAAGAAAATGAGGGGCTCGTTGAGGAAATACAGAAACATAGGTCGGCAGTCTACAACGCCAAAGGAGGCATAGGGGTGTGGTTAGGCTCTATTTTTTACTACGGTTAATGAAGTTAAGATTTTTTTTAATATAAGGAAGCAAGAAAGAAAGAAAAACACGCGCCCAGAGTGGGGACCGAACCCACGCCTTTCGATGGCGTGGGTTCGGTCCCCACTCTGGGCGCGTGTTTTTCTTTCTTTCTTTCTTCCTTATATTAAAAAAAATCTTAACTTCATTAACCGTAGTAAAAAATAGAGCCTAACCACACCCCTATGCCTCCTTTGGCGTTGTAGACTGCCGACCTATGTTTCTGTATATATATATATATATATATATATATATATATATATATATATGGATACATACACCCGCCGCGGCGGTTCACTGGCTAAGCCGTTGCGCTGCTGAGCACGAGGTCGCGGGTTCGGTTCAGGGCGGCTACGGCCTCTTTTCAGATGGAGGCGAAAAGCAAAAACGCCCGTCTCTACGAGACTTCGGCGCACGTTAAAGATCCCCAGGTGTCGTCAAAATTACTTCGGAGCCCTCCAATACGGCGCGCCTCATCGCCTGTGTTACGTCGGCGCATTAAAACCAACAATAAATATATATATTTAGACATATGTGCTACTGCACACACACACACACACACATATATATATATATATATATATATATATATATATATATATATTTATATATATATATATATATATATATACAATAGAGAAGTCAAACTGAAAAACATAACAACATTTATTCTAACGTTTCGACCGGGGGCCGGTCTTTGTCACCGAAGATGACGAAGAGGATGCGGCTCGCCCGAGCACAGTCGACGCTTGGAGGAAGCAGAGCGAGAGAGAACCCCGTCGCTCCAGGCGATGGCGGTGCGGCTTCCATATTCGGCTTCTGCTACCGACGACGATAAAGTGGCGCAAATCTCCCGCAGGGGATTGGTGACGGTCCTGATTCTTCCGGTGAACGTTGCCAATCTTCTGCATTACAATATATATATATATATATATGTATTATATACCTATAAAAGGCAAATAGTTCAAAGTTACCTATATAACGGTCGACGAATTTGCATTTAGCTTAGTGAGACAAACACAGTCCGATGGCACTGGCGAGGTAGTTTAGGTACTATAAACACAACATTAAAAAACTCGCACGCATGCATACAGCCACAACAACCTAAGTCGTCGATTTCGAGGGCAAAACGAATGGTTAGATGTAGCGACAGAGGCGCATCGGTGACGCACTTGCCTTTATTTTTTAACCAAAACGCCTGTATCAGTGCTCTTGTTAAGGTTGTTACTTTTAATCTTAACTCATTTAATCGTAACTGTTTATATAAACTTAACAGTTAATCAAACCTAATCTTGTTAATCAACTTCTCTTGTTCGTGTTTTCAGACTGGGGAGCTCAGTTCGCTTGACTCTAGTAGTTGTGGGTCGCGCAGAGCGTAGTGATGTGCCTATAATTTATGGTTTCAAACGATATCCGTACTTTCCATCAGCCGTACTTGGACGTGCAAGCCTGGCTGGGTAATATAGACGTTTTCGCATAATAAGGGCAGCGAGTAAATAGACCCTCTTGCACAGGAATAAAGGTGAAGGATATTTTAATATTGAAACTGCTTCCACACTTCTGTGCGGACAACTTCGTTGCCAGAAATTTTCAAAGGGTGGCGTGGCTATCCGGAGCAAAACATAGCACCGTCACTCTGTATTATGCCACTATAGTTTTCATGCCGTACCACAACAGTCGTATGTGTGCTATCCCGGCTGCTTTATGATCAGCATGTTATCAGGATCAGGCAACACTTCCGAATATTACGCAGCCAGGAAGTAATAACGGCTTACTTAAGACGGAAATGCAATTCCAGTTTTTACAGCTTGCAATGACGTGAACTCCAAGTCATGAAAGGTTTGCAGACACTAGAAGAGCCTTGCCAGCAGTCATGTAGTCGTTCCAAAGACAAAAGTATGTCCACAATTTTTATCTGGCTGTTGGTAAGATTCTCACATGGAAAATAACAACCCAGGACATATAATTCGAACATGACTGATAGAAGAGAGAGAAAGAAACCTAATTAAATAGGAAAAACAGGGAGGTTTGCATACATGACTTCGGCGACATGCTACTCTGCGGGAAAAGGAGGAGAAATACAAAAGGTAGTAGGTGTAGTTAAGAATAGTAGCAGTAGGAAAAATATAGACTAAATAATAACTAAAGTACAGTCCTGCGTATGGGCTTTGAGTTACAAGTTTGTTTAAATGACGAGAAAGCTAGAACATTGCACACACAGCCATGTCCACCAATATTTCCGATAGCACAAACCGGGTTTCGCGTTGAGTGAAGGGAGACGGCAATGTGGGCTGTTTTGCATTTCCATCCCCTCAAAAAGACGTGTCGAGGTTAAGATATTGCTATTAATGTCTTCTGTTTAGTTCCCTCTTCATTGAACTTATGACGTGCAAAAAACTGCAGAATCTATATCTCAAGTTGGGATCCCGTTTACAGCTACATGTACCAGAGTTTATTTTAAACACAGTTTGTAGCTGTAATTATGAAACAACTGCCGAGTCATTCAGACAATTCATTGGCCCATTCGCTATTGTTTCAGCAGCCGGCCACTTTGAGGGCCATTAACATTACTTTGTGTACCATTAGACGCCTACCATGTATCCTGTGTATGCCGTTATTTTGACCAAGGAAATATTATACTTCTTCGGAAATGGTTAAATGGTGTTTCCAAAGTCGATAAAGAAGCTGTTGCTCCCACGCCGTACATAACTTCTTGGAGGCAGTAAAAACTATTCGTGACATTTACGTTCTAGCTGCGGCTCTAAAGACTTGAAATTTTTATGTAGATATGATATTTCGGAGGGCAACAGATTCCGTGCGAAATATGTTTGCAAAGCTGGCAATAAAATGGGCTAAAGACAGAATCATCAAATTTCACAGCTATCATGCCCAGCTTGCTTCTAGGTTCCTGGAAAATGTTCCATACTATATATAAAACAAGATCGTTCGTCATTGTCCTGAATAATACAGTTTTGTTTAAGCTTGACAGCATTTCTAAAGTGGAATAACCAAGTTTTTAAATGCATAGCAAAAATTAAGTCCAGCATGCCTTCAAAACTGTGTTGTTGCTTTTGATAACCTATTCTATGAAAATGGCGTTGACCAAGTTTGAACTGACTTTTTCGAGTTCAACCCCTTGACGGGTGTACTCATCTGTTGTGGTCCATAGGTCAAAATGTCCAGGTGCAAGCTCAAACCGAAATAACCGATGCATAAACCGAAGCATAAAAGAAGGCGAATATGGTACTTTGAAAGGAGTCTTGTATACTGAAAATGGTGGCTGCTGCTTTCAAATCCACGCTTTTGTTATTCTGCTTAGCCGCATCTAAAAGAATGAATTCATCGGTGCCTTTTGAGGACGATCCAAGTAATTTTCCCCGGCAGCACATTGATGATGTAAGGCGACGGTATTCACACACTTTGTCTAAATGAAAACATAACTTTTATGCGTCATAGACTGTGTCGCTAGAAGTCTAAAACCTACTAGTAGTAGTACATACCAACAACACTAACTGGGCTTAAACCACTTCAAACCGTTAGAGGTAGCAGCAACTGTGCACTCTCTCTGGAGATTTTCAAACAAAGGGATTTCAAGTGCCAGATATTGATATTCGAACTGGTATCAGGATTTGATATCAAGGATTGCTATTGATGCAGGAAGGATTGATACTGATAAACGAAATATTTCGCAAGTTAGCTATCGTAATATCCCTAATGCAAGTAAACTGTTTTTAATTGAGTATTGATTTAAAAAGTCGATGCGTCATTTTTAGCCCTCAAGTGGTCATGGACCGCCATTGTACTACCAACTCGGTTAAATTTTTTGAAAACTGTTTAATTAACTGCTCAGTGTGAACCTGCCAAAACCGTTTGGAATCTTCTTTAATGCAACCACCAAAAACGTTTTTACCATTACTGTTTATCGTTTCTCCGTTCATGGAAGCCCTGTATTTTCAAACATTGATGACCGTTACCGTTAGTATAGTTTTCAGCCAGGGGTACTGGGATGCTCCACAAGCTTTGCTTAGTTTGCTTTTAGCACACCGTTTGTGAGACCAAATATTTTCTCTGTAACTGCGCCCTGACATAAAAAACCACACATAACTTTACATAAAAACTTGACATAAAAACTAGATTACAGTGGAAACAACTTTTGTAGTTTAGGTTACCAATATACACCAAATATAAATCGCCTATGCATCAAGATCGACCACTTGAAGCTTACGTCGTAAATAGAAATGGCACCTTTGATAAGCTTGAATTGTATATAGTCAACGTCATTGCGAATACCCTCCATAACTATTTCAATCAGTCACATATGTCCCAGATAATCAAACAAGCCGCGGGTTTGCCGGTTATTCAGGGTAAAACATTTTCAGCGAAATAGGCCTCGCATTACTACAAGGACCAATCTACCCTGTCTAAGAACTTTATCGATAATTAAGGCTACAAAATCTCTTCCGGGGAAAACAGAAAACCCCTACTATATGTGAGCGGGTGCCTCGTGTCTCCGCAGGGTGTCTCGCCGCTCGCGCAGTGGTTTTACCACAGGAACATAGGGAAAAAGAGTGAGCGCATGCCTAACGGGGACCATCCGGTGTCATCCAGGCGTTCTTGCAATGTTACGACGCATAAGCAGCTCCCGCCTTCGACGTCGACGTCGTACAGCGACCAGCGCTCCAAGGGCTTCACGCAACAAAGACGATCACAAAAATTCTATCAAGCCATTCCTTTAAATCCACACATAGAGACGGCCACCAGACTAGCAGACATAGAGTGGAGGTCTACCGAAGCGAGGACGGGCTACAAGAGAATTTGGTTTACGCTGATATGGCGTTGGAAGAGGACGAAGAAAGGAATGATGATGAGTGCTACTGAATGATACACTGTACCTTCTGTAATGGCCGTTGCATACAGTGGCGTCTAAGACGACTTTGCACTCCTGGGTTTCGGCTGGTCCCTCTCTCATGGAATCCAGTCAGTTCGGGGCGAAGCTATGTCGACACCAGCTCTGCCGTTTCCCCAGTCTTGCACCCTGCAAATACACACCCGTTTTCACGCCGTTTCACGGTTTTTTCTACCTTGCAAATACGCACACACACAGACACACACGCACATACCTTAGAAGAAGACGAACGCGTAACAAACTTTATTCACGCTTCGACTTTGTACATACCTTCGTCAGTATGCAACCGAAGTGCACGAGCAATCACCGAAAAGACTGTTACACGAGCTGCGCATTACAAGAGAACAACAGCTGATATATTTTTAAGAATGATATGCGATGCAATATCAACACAAGATGGTTTTCACAGTGACATGTCATTCATGGTTGCAGCAAGGTAAAAAACTATATCATAAACAAAGGATGCAGTACAATAAAACCAGCACACCATTACAGTGAAGAGTGGAAATAAACAGCAACATACGACCAACGTGTCACAATTAAATAATGTAGGTTGGGGCGCAAGAAACTGATAATTGAGTTGAAACCTTAAACATTCCATGTAAACTGCAGTCCCACACGCTTTCCCATGCAGGTAGGCCCGTACAGAAACATATATAGTCTAGATATGAAGGTTCACACAGACGACTAGGAGTTCACCAAAAGGAAAGTCTCGCAAGGCTTTGTTTAGGCCTGCTGTCATTACTTTGAATTTGTAAATAACATAGGCTTTCCTAAATCTCTATCATGTCAACAGAAACCGGATTCAAGGATAGGTCACTTTAATTTTATCAAATGAATGGCCAGCTACGTTGATATGTTTGGACAATGGTAGAAAGAGAAGGGTGTTAATGTGTGACTTTGGTTATTAAAGTTTTGTCTGCAAGAGTTGGCGGTCTGGCCAATATACTGAAGTCGGCATTACACACATTAGAGCAGATAATTTTTAGTGTCACAAGTGAAACGTCGTTTGATATTACGCTTAACATTGGAAGCTGTACTAGTGGTCGTGGTGGTCGTCGTCATATGGGGATAAATTTGCCATCGCGGTATTTGGCAGGGCTGACAGCCGATATAAGATAAGCGAGTTGTTTTAGATGAAGTGAATGAATCTCGCAGGTTCGTTGAACACCGGTAGACTACGTAGGGCGGATGTGAAAAAACGTGTTGAAGTCTGTGGCTTTGCATGAGGATATTATGATGCTTTGTAATAATCGAAGTAACTTTCGGGGCTGTCCCAAATAACGTAGGACCTGGTTAGTAGTTGACTGTGTGGGGGCCGCACCCATTTGGAGCCGGATCAATCGTGCCGATCAAGTTTGGTAGCACGTTTTAATGCGCTATTATTAATCTTTGCCGGGTATTTCTCCTTTGGTAGGGAGCCACGGAGTACGGCACACTTTTCGGTAAATCAGCTTTTTGGGAGCATACTCTTTTATGCGAACCGCCTTACTGTAAGAAATGATGGTCTTGGTTTGCTTTAGTGACTGCTTTCAAAGTGTAAATACTGGTGGTGATATGTGGGCTTTCGTTAAAGCATTTGACTTAATGTTACGCCATGCAATGACACTGAGACTTCAAGAAAGTTCATCGTAGTTGTAGAAATATCCTATGAATTAAAGAAGCTCTCTTGTACCGTGTTGCCAAATCAGCAAAAGATCGTCGATGAAGCATTTTTAATAGAAGCGTCATAAAGCACATTCGTACAGGAATGCAATTTCAAGAGGGACCATGAATATGTAAGCGTAGCCTGAGCCTACCCTCGTGAGCATTGACATTCTGTTGGTGTGAATGTAGTGCATATCATCAAATTCGAAGTAATAAAGCTCTAGAATTAGTTTGGGCAACGTTGCCAGTGTTTCACTGTGGAAGGGACTAGATGCGTGAAAGGCGTCGTCCGTTTCGACAACAGCTCGTCCGCCAGTGTCATGGTGTACAGAAAAGTGACGTGTCCAAAGTAACGAGTAGTGAGCCCGGTTTGACGCGAAGTTCAATGATATCACTCAAGAAATGGTTTGCGTCTTTACAAACCCAGATACTTGTTATGTTTATAAGCGCTTCCACTGAAAAAGAGCGTTTTTTGTTACTGTGCCGATTGCAGATACGATAGACGACCTGGATTATTCTTATGTGTTTTGGCCAATACGTAAAACCTACTGGTGTGAGTTCTAAGTGGGACAAGTAATTTTACTGCAAAACGTGCTATTTTGTTTCCCTTTGGCAAGGCTTGAAGGGTTTCCTAAATTAGCGCTTTAAATCGTTCTGTGAGATCATCATCAATACGCTGACAACAAGAGCTGTCGGTCAATTTTCGGAAGGCTTCATTAACATAATCACTGACTAATAACCGCTTCTGCGCTTCCATTGCAGGAAAAAGAGCGGAGATGGGTTGACGACATTGGTGTGGTTAAATAAAAAAAATTTACCCGAGATAGCTTAACGAATCTACAGAGGTTCTAGAGCGGTCAGATGAAGTTGTCGAGAGGCGGACATCAACACTACATTCAGCTAATTCAGATCAAGTTGAATTGTAAACCTATTTAGTGCCACTCTTTTACTGAAGTCAGTATTTTATCTCGTGGTCGCTGTTTCTGCCCCGAAACAAGTGCTGTCAACAATTTTGCTCTCTAAAGACTTGAATAACATTTGCGCCATATACGACTGAGGGAATATTTTATGATCATGCCAGCTCTAATGAGACACATGATCCATTGCCCTCCAGCAAACACTGGACTACCCAGTCTAAGCCGACAAATACCTAGAAATTTATATGTCGGCAGTCATGCGCTTAATTCTGGATATTATTCAAAATCAAGTCCAATAACAGAAGAACCATTTGATAGAGGAAACCAACGTTCTTAGAAGTCTTTCCATGAGAAATGAAATCGTTATCAATCAGCCGTAGAAGGGAGGCGCAAGAGCGGTTATGATTAGAAGTGATTATAACGTCATCGGAATATTTCCAGCCAGCTCTTTTTATAAGCGTGTCGATGATGATCCCACAGAACGGCTTAAACCTGTAATTAAGAAAACTGTTCAAACCATGTAGAGGGTAACAATATAGAAGATCATGCAAGAAAATCACTTGTTCAGCTCATTCCTGTGTCTGGTAGGTTTTATAAATTGCCATAATACGAAAGGAACAATATTCCAGATCTTTCTACCGTATGCGGCATCGGCATGGTATGAGGAAAACGCTTATTTTATGTAGACTCGGTCATAAACAAACTACCAACTAAGTCCCCTGTGTTGTAATAAACACAAATCGTTTCGGGAGTCATATCATTGAACTTCGCATCTCGCCGTTTCACTACCCGTAACTTTCGACGTCGCTTCTCTGTACGCCAATAGCCCTCACGACGATGGCGCCCGGGCCATTTCCGAAACATAAGAAACCTTTCCAGAATCTACCCCCTGGACAGTGAAAAACTGGCGACGTCGCTCCAACTATTTCTTGAAATTAATAAATTCGAATTTGATTATACACACTACATTTCGACCCACTCAACGTCAATGAGCGCGAGGGTGGGTCCAAGCTAGGCTAAAATTTTCGTGTGCTCTCTTGAAACCACATTTCTGGACGAATGTGCCCTAAAACCTTCCTATTCACAAAGCTTCTTCGACGACATTTTTCTGATTAGGAAACACCGTGGGCGAGAACTTTCTCCATTCATCAGAGATTTTAAAAAGTTCCACCCACACATTTCTTTGTCTCACCAGTATTCGGCTTCATGATCAACTTTCTTGACGTCTCCGTGTCACTGCATGGCGCCGCAATAACTAAAAAGCTTTAAAGAAAGTCCACCCATCGACATTAGCATTTACACTTTGAAATAAGTTAGGTGAAGCCTAACAAGCCCAGCATACCTTACTGTGAGACAGTTCGTATTAAAAGCGTATGCTCCTAGGAAGCTCAATTATTCAAACCTGCGCAGTACTCCGGCACTCCCTTACGCAGGAGAAATTGCTGGCACACGTTATTGATGATGTAGCAAAACCTGCCAGAAAACTGGGTCCGAACAATTATTACTCCAAATGATCCCGTACCCCACGAAACCAACTACTAACCAGGTCCTAAGGGGTTTGTCGACATCCCGAAAGGGTAACTTCATTCTTAAAAAGCATAATAATATTCTCATGCAAAGCCAGAAACGTCAACCCGTTTCTTAACATCCGCCCTGCGTAGCATATCGGCTTTCCACGAACATACGCGATTTACTCACTTCATCTAAAGCAACTCGTTCATCTTACATGGGCTTTCAGCACTGCCAAAAAATTATGATGCCAAATTTGCTCTCATATGACGCCGACCACCACTGGCACCAGTAAAGCTTCCACTTTTACGCGTAATATCCAAGGTCATTTTACTTGTGGCACAGAAAATGCTAATTATCGTCTTTATTGCGCACACTGCCGACATTATATATTGGCCAGACGGCCAACTCTTGCAGGCTACGCTTGAAAAATTATAAGTCACGCATACAGACCTTTCCGACTATGCTTTTATCCTATTATATAAGCGTACAAAGCCATTCACTTCATGTAACTGAGGTGCAAATATTAAATCAGGTTTCCGCGCACACCAGGATAGAGAAGTCAAAAAATCCTACCGTATTTCCCGAATAAAATCAATGGCATCTGGCTTAAACGAAAGCATTGGCGAACCTACATTTTTCGTGCATTTATATACGTCTGTGTGAGTCTTTATACCTTGATTATAAATTTGTGTGTATGGGGATTCATGTATGAGAAGGCGCAGGTGCCCGGAGTTTTATTTATACATTTTTAATGCTGAAATTAAATACCAGTTTCTTAGGCCCACCTTACACTGTTTATTAGTGACACATTGGTCTCATGTTTCGGTAGCTATGTCTCTCCACTCTGCACTGCCATTGTATGCTGGTTTTGTTGCATTGCACCCTCTGTTTACATTCTCTTATATTAGCTTGCTGCAGCCATGAATGATATGTTATTGTGAAAACCTATTTTGGTTTGGCATTGCATCGCACATCAATCGCGAAGATTTTTCAGCTGTTGCTCTCACGTACTGAAGGTGTAGAAGTCTTTGCTGTGATTGACCCTTAAGCCCTTAAGAGCTTGTGCTCGCCCGCTTGGTTTGTATTCTGACGAAGGCTTCTTCCAAACCGAAACGTCAATACACAATAATTGTTTGTTCCGCGTTTCTTTCCGGCTGTATGGTAGTTTTTACAGGTCCCATTGGATCAACTACTGATGCCTGTGCATTGCATTATATATATATATATATATATATATATATATATATATATATATATATATATATATATATATATTATATATATATATATATATATATATATATTCATTTATATATATATATATATATATATATATATATATATATATATATAGTTTTGAAACATAAAAACTCCCACACGGCACGAAAATAAGTAAGTAGAGGCAGCGACACACAGACACACAAAAAAACATCAGAAATAAAAATAAAATTTACTGACGTTTCAATAAGAGGACTTCCTTTGTTCAGAGAAGTTGGTTTCAAATAAGTTGGTTTCAAAGTTGGTTTCAAAGTTTATATATAAGTTGGTTTCAAAGTTTATATATACATACATAAGTTGGTTTCAAAGTTGGTTTCAAAGTTTATATATACAGGCAATGTAGCAAGGGCGAGGGCAGAGGAAGGGACGGGGAGATTTCGTACAATGGGATCATGGTTCGTGGGCAACAAAACAATAAGAGAAGTGGAAGAGAAGAAAAACTATTCAAAAGGATAATAAGAACCCAGAGTCACGCGGCACGAACATGAGAAAAAAGAGCCAAACAAGAACAGAAACAAGGAAAAAAGTTTTTAACAAGGTAATTTCCCTTTCCCCCATGCAACAGGGGTGAAAGACGGGTCAAAACAAGAAATGTCCCTGCATGTATTTGACATCGGCAAAAAATCACAGTCACCCGGAACGACCCACGTCCAAAGAAGATTTGCCAATGCTAGTAAAAGGCGAACATCTGCCTATACACACCAGTTCTAAGAATCTGTGCGCAGGTTCGTTCCTTATTTTTATGCCGCATGGGTTATCTCATAGATAGAAATATATGTTGTGAGCGTCCATGTGTGCGCTGCGCTGGTGGCCAACCCAACTTAGACTGGAGCTCTAGGCTACTGCTGAGAATATACGCGCTGCTCCGACAGCTTCTGCGATGTCCCTTTTGTGTGTCGGCTGTCTCATGCTTCGTTAAGTGGTGAGGGTACACCTCGGTGTGTAGCGGTGATCTCAATGTCTGGGTACCGGCAGATGAATTTACCGAATGCTGATGAGACAAACCCCCAATCTGAAATGAGTTCATGTGAGTAAGTGGACAATATCACACACGGGACGTGGTGCCGCATTCTATCAATCAATACACGTATTTTACAGTATTGGGAAGGCTCGATTTCCACTTGGTTACCACCGCACAAAGAAAGTCCACTATACGGCGGTTCTTATTTTGCGCAGCTGCGAACATAAACTTTCACAAATAACTGATATACCGGCTCTAGTGCGTATACAGTATCCGCATCAAATCCTTCTAATTTTAATTACAATGTATTTGACGGTCGTGCTGGGGGAGATTTCGGCTCTTCGATGAACGCAGATTACCATCCAAAACCTGTTGGCGCGATTTTTTCGGTTGGTGGCTGAAAGCGGGGGGTACTTGGGGAAGAGGTGACACAGGGCGGCAATATGGCGAGGGTGATCGCCACCGTGAAGGACGGTCGGAGGTGAGGCACGCCAATAGGGGCCGGACGCGGCGAGAAGCGGCGAGGTGGCGAACCCGTAGCGTTATACACGGAGCGCCAGGGAAAAGGTGATATTGCGGACAACCGGTGTATACCCTCGTCATTCATCCTGCGGACGTCGCCTCCAAATATGGAAGATGTTTCACGGAATACCGCTGCAGTACCAGACAGGACAATCGCTCGAGAAAGCCTGGCGATAGAGTCGCATGTTGCTGTAACAATAGTCCGGGGTCGTAGTTAAAGGAGAGATAACTCACAAGGGCACATGAGCCAGCAGAGCTACTTGCGGCGAAGATGGATTTGACGCGATAGCAGAGTACGACAGGTTTGGCGTGGTACGAACGAGAAAAAAAGTTGGCAACACTCCTGTCATAGATGCGAACTCCTCGTTGACTAGGTTGTAGAACTCAGGTCCGTCCGTTGAAAAGTTATGACGTGCAAGGATAGGCAGGTCTTGGAGCTGCAGCTCTCAATGGTTGAATGGTGGATAAGTGCCCGTAATTCTAAGAACCCATGTGGATGGGTAGGCCGAGCAAATTCGCTGTAGCTCATCTGGGCGTTGACCAGTTCCTCAATCAACGCTAGCACTTGTGAAATTTTGAACAGCAAGTGGGTTGAATGCCACTGAAGAAGTGCCCTTGAGAATGTCGCGTATCACATAAGCTTCTGGCATGTTTTCATCAACCCGGTGACACAGGGCAATGATGTTCTCGATGCATAAGGAGTAAGCCTCATTTTGGGTGCGAGCAGGTGGATTCGTTTTGTGTACGCCCTAACGATTAGTTGGGTCGACAAAAATATGACGCGGCTGCTGGGCAAAGCTTGCTCAGTCAGCAATGCCGGCTTAATTGTTGGAAAACCACGTGTTTCCACTTCTGTTAGAGAAAAAGATACGTCCTGGACCTTCGAAGCATTGTCCCATCGAGTGCATGCACTGCCTCGAACGTAAGTGTGGACCCAGTCATCTACGTTCTTGCCGCGGACTTCGGAGAAAAACGATCATCGCACAGGGGGGTGGTGACATCAAACGCTGGAGGCGCAGCTGCACGTCAGAAGGGTTGCTTCCGCCTCATCGCGGCATGGCTTGCGACAGTAAACCATGAGCTCACCGGAGGTACAGAGGTTAACGGGAAAGCGTAGAGGACGAGATCAAATTTGACGTCCAACACTTCGGAGGGTTCAAAGAGACAGGGGCAGGATGATATATATTCGGTGATGATGATGATGATGTTTGGTGTTTTATGGCGCAAGGCCGACGAGGGCAAAGAGCGCCAAAACGGTGGTTAGGTATGAAGGATGTAACCGTAAACGCTAAAACCGTTCAACAAAAAACAAAGGAATTCAGTAAAAGACAATGAGGATGGCTGGTGTAAAAGGCCAGGTTGTGATTGTGCGTGGCATGAAATCGTGCTTAAAAGCAACTACGCGTGATAGGAAACGAGGTGTAAAAACTTGATGTCACTAAGAAACTTAAAGGTGCGTTGTACAAGAATCATGGGGTCATCCCCTAAAAACAATGTTGGGTGTAGTGGAATGTGTTGTCTGTAGAGGTCGGCGAAGTGTTTCTGTCGTGTTGTGTGGAGTGCTTTACATTGAAGTAGCACAAGGATCACGGATAGGCCATCTCCACACCTGCTACACAAGGGTCTTGGAGATCCCGTGAGCAGGTATGAGTGTGTTGCATGCGTGTGGCCTATCCGTAATCGAGCCAGGGTAACTTCATTGTGCCTGTTGTGTGTGTCAGTGGTGTATGCTCCCACGACTGTCTTTATAACGTGTAGTTTGTTGTCTGCCTGTTCATTCCAGTGTGCTTGCCATGTATTGCGAAGGTGTTGTCTAATGAGTGACTTAAGGTCAGTGTACGGTATTGTTCTTATGTTCACTGTGTTTACAAGTGCAGCAGCAGCGGCCATTTCATCTGCTGTCTCGTTTCCGGTGACACCCGAGTGACCTGGCACCCAGCATATGGTCACTTCAAGACTTAATGCATATGCTGACATAATGGTTTTGTAAACTAAACGAATAACATGGTTTTTACAAAGCTGCTTAGATGACAATGCACGTACTGCACTCAAGGAATCTGTAAAGATGATGGACTTGGGAATTTTATGATGAACTATGTGCCTTAAAACCAGATATATGCCATAGGCTTCAGCCGTAAAAATGCTGCTTTTTGAGTTTAGGGTGTTAGATACCCTAAAATCAGGTCCGTGCGCAGCACACGAAACCATACAACTGTTTTTGACGCGTCGCTAAAAAATTCTGCACACTTGTATTTCTCTTGAAGGAACATGAAGTGCTGAAGAATTACAATTGTGGGTACTCGTTTTTTGTCAATCGCTACAAACGACAAATCGCACGACACGGGGCGAAGCTGCCACGGTGGTAAAAAGTCGGAAAGGGTTGATTTGTAGGTGTCTGAAAAGGTGATAGATAATTCTGACACTTCATGTCTCACCCTATGTGAGAACGGAGCAGAGATAGATGGACGATTAAGAAGAAGTTGCGACATGGGTGCATCACAAATAAACGGGTTGAAAGGATGGTCGGTTATAGACGAAATTTTAAAAGAGTACAGAAGATCTATGTATGTTCGCTGATGATCTAGGGACCATTTATCGCACTCGACGTATAGGCTTTGTACGGGGCTTGTACGGAAAGCGCCCGACGCGAGGCGGAGACCCAAGTGAAGCACTGGGTCTAGCATTTTCAGCGCTGTTTTTGTTGCTGACCCATAAACCACGCTCCCATAGTCTAAGCGGGACCCCACCAAGCTTGTGAAGACACGTAAGAAGAGTTGCTTGTCCGCGCCATAGGAGTGGTGTGAAAGGACCTTAAGTATGTTTATTGCTTTGATGCATTTATGTTTTAATTGTGTGATGTGAGGGATGAATGTTAGTTTCTCGTCTAATACGACGCCTAGAAATTTGTGTTCCTTTTTTACAGGAATCAAGTCACCATTCAATTTAATTTCAGGGTCGGGTTGGATACCGCGCCTCCTTGAGAAAACGACGCAGGTACTCTTTCCAGGATTAACCCTAAAAGCGTTTTGATCCGCCCAGCGAGCAAGATTGTTTGCCCCAAGCTGGATCTGTCGTTCACATATGGACATATTACACGATTTAAATGATATTTGTATGTCGTCCACATACATCGAACAGGAGATTGTTGGTGGCAATGCCTTCCGAACTGAATTCATTTTGACTATAAAGAAAGTGCAGCTCAAAACACCACCTTGAGGCACGCCATTCTCCTGCACGTGAACGTTTGAGAGTGCCGAACCAACTCTGACACGAAGTGTTCGTAAAGATAGGTAGCTGGACAGAGTGTTCAGCATGTTACCAGATATACCAAAGGATTTGAGATCTCTAAGGATGCCATAGCGCCATGTAGTATCATATGCCTTTTCAATATCAAAGAACACGGTCATGCAATACTGCTTATGAAGATAGGCATCTTTAATGTAAGATTCTAGCGCTACTAGTTGGTCATTTGTAGACCGCCCCACCCTGAAGCCCGCCTGGCAGCTCTCTCGAGACCATTGTACTCAAGAAAGTACACGAGTCTCCTGTTGATCATCGTTTCGAGAAGCTTGCCCAGGCAGCTTGTGAGGGCGATAGGTCTATAACTGGGAGGAGAAGAAGGGTCTTTACCCTCCTTCAGAAACGCCACTACAATAGCCTCCTTCCAAGATTTTGGGATGTGCCCCGAAAGCCATATATTATTGTATAGGTGTAGGAGTGTTTCAAGTCTATCTGGGTGTAGGTGTTGTATCATGGTGTATGTAATCTGATCTGCACCTGGAGCTGAAGGTTTCCATGTGCTCAGGGCAGCCCTCAACTCATACAGTGTAAATTCAGAATTATAACCAGACTTTGACCTGTTATTGTCATGTAGGGACTTTTTTTCAGAAGTATTTTTATGTTTCAGGAAAGTGTCTGTGTAGTGCGCAGAGCTGGACACGTGTTCGAAGTGTTGTGCAAGCGTGTTGGCCTGGTCTTCCAGTGTGTCCCCTGTTGTACTAACCAGGGGCAGGCTGTGTGTCTGTTGTCCTTTTAGTTTTCGTATTCGTGTCCAGACTTTGTGTGTGTCAGTATATGAGTTGATGGATGTGAGGAAGGTGTGCCAACTCTCCCTTTTCGCCTCACGACGCACTCGCTTCCCAAAAGCCTTTGCCCGTTTAAAAGAAATGAGGTTATCTGACGTGGGGTACCGGCGAAGGACACCCCACGCCTTGTTCTGGGCCTCTCGCGCCTGCCTACAGTCCTCGTTCCACCAGGGCCTCCTTGGGTTGCGGGACGCACTGGAGGCCTGGGGCATGGACTTTTCGGCGGCGTCGAGTATGTGTGCCGTGACGAGTTGGGCTGCTTCCTCCACGTGTAGGTGTTTTATGGTTGCGTGGTGTAGTTTAGATGTTTCTGTGAATGTAATCCAATTTGCTTTTGATTCATTAAACCTATTATGGGAAGATGGACTGCATGGGCCTTTAGCTATGTACGTTAGGGAAGTGGGGAAATGGTCACTACCATATGGGTCTGTGCCCACACCCCACTCAAGACATGGAAAGAGAACTGCAGAACCAATCGCCAAGTCAAGATGCGAGTATGTATTGTGTCCTAAGTTATGGTATGTAGGCGGTTTTTTGTCGAAAAGGCAAGCTCCGGAGGATGTAAGAAACTTCTTTATCAGGCGACCTCGGGCATCCGTTCTGGAGGAGCCCCAAAGAGAGTTGTGCGCATTAAGGTCGCCTGTTAGTATGTATGGTTCGGGCAGCTGGTCAACCAGTGCCTCGAAATCAGAGCTCAGAAGTGCAAAATCAGGACGAATGTAAATGGAGCATACCGTTATTAACCTATTAAATATTATCGTACGGATTGCTACAGCCTCAAGGACAGTGTTCAGAGTGACAGGGTGGCAGGCTAAGGATTTCCGGGCGACAATTCCCACACCCTTGGCTGCACACACTGTGCAGCCAACCCTGTCCTTTCTGAATACCATGTACCTATTTAAGAAATTTGTTTGTTTAGAATTGAGGTGGGTTTCCTGGAGACACATGACACTTGACTGACTGGCATGCAGAATCTCATACACATCGTCAAGATTTTTAAGGAGGCCTCTGCAGTTCCATTGGGTGATGTTTTCTGTTCCCATTATTTAAATTTAAGAATGACTGGAGTGTGTGTGTTCGTGTGTGTTCATGTGTCGTCTTTCGGGGCTGTTACTCTGGGATTGGGCTTTTTGGGCCTGTCTGTAGGCTTGGAGGTTGGTGGCCGCTCCTTCCGCTGCGTTGCAGGCAGGAACGGCCCGACATCCATCTCATCGTCGGATGTCCGAGGGGTGCCCGACGGACCGGGCCCCCCGGACATGGCCCCCCCTCGGGAGCCCTTCGTTTGAGACGCCACCGCCGAGGGCGTCCGGGGTGCCAGAGGTGGCACGGGCGGTACGGTGGCGGTGGGAGCCGGTGCGGGGCCCGTGGTGTCCATCACCTCGGTACCCTCCAACGCACTGGAGGACGGGGAGACAGAGGCGGGAGCAGCACCGGTCCCGACAGGAGTGGTTTGCGCCAAAACCGCTGCTGCTTCAGCAAGCGACGTGGTGCCGGGTTGGACTGCGTGAGGCAACCCAGCGGGGGGCGTTGGCGGGACCAGGTCAGACTCGCTGAACTGGGTCCCGGTGGACACCAGACGCCGCTCCGCCCCCCGGCGAGCCGCGTCGGCGTACCTCCCCAGAGGGAAAGAGGCGAACCTCTTTCTCGCCTCCGGGGAGGTGATGTTCTCGGTTACCTTGATGTTGATTATCTTTTTTTCGAGTTGGAACTTTTCGCACTTGCGGGAGTACGCTGCATGCGGTCCCCCGCAGTTTACACAAGTGAGGGTATCGGATTTGCAGTTGTCACTAGGATGATCCTGCGCCGCGCATTTCGCACACGTCGTTCGGCCACGGCAAGAGTTCGTACCGTGCCCGAACCGCTGGCACTTAAAACAGCGCCGCGGGTTCGGGATGTACGGACGTATTGAGCACCGGATAAAACCTGCATATATATGTTGTGGGAGAACTGCGCGGTCAAAGGTCAAGATGATGTGCTTGGTGGGAATCTCCTTGTCGTCTCTACGGATAGTGATGCGTCTCACGGCAGTGACGCCCTGATCCTTCAAGCCGGCAAGGAGATCCGCATCGGTTTCGTTCAAGAGGTCTGTCTCGGATATCACACCCTGCGAGCTGTTGAGGCTCCGATGGGGTGTGACCCGGATGTCAAGATCAGCCAGTCTAGTCTGAGCTAGGAGCTTTGCAGACTGCTGCTTGTCATTTATTTCAATTAAGAGTTCACCAGACCTTTGTTCTTTGCATTTATACGATTTTCTTACTATGGCTTCAAGATACTTGGCGATCAAGAAGACTGACTTAGATGCAAGAGGGTGGGTTGGATTGAGGGATTCCATCACAAGAAATCGAGAAAAATGGTCTGGTTCAGGAAAGGTTAACGACGGCAACGGAGGAAAGGATACTTCGGTGCGGCCCCTTTTCAAGGACCGATCACGGTTGGGGGGGGGGTTTAGACAATACCATAAAGCATTGTATAAAAGCAGGGAGACGGGGGTACTTTCTTTTTTGACCTTACCCTGGTAGCCAAAGAGGTCCCGGAGCTCCCTGCCTGGTGAACAGACAGGGAGCCCATCCGCCGGAGCTTGACCTGGGCTCCGACGGCCACCGTTCGTGGTTTCTAACCCTCCACCTATAAACACATCGCCACGGTTGGATCCAGCTTATGTTTGGGGGCTCGGGGTCCGCGGTATCGCCAGTACCGTCACCAAGATTGCTCAAGGTGCCCCGTGCGGGGGATATATATTCGGAAGCTTGGCAGCCGTCGCGGATTCCGAACGAGACTATGATGACGATGACATTCGCAAGAAACGACGGGATAGATAATATTAAGAGCGGTTATTAGGAGAAGAGGATGAAGCACAAGATAGTGCCCATCATGCATTAGCCGATTATTACGCGAATGCTAAGAACGCGGGTTCACATAGACTCCCTTGTCCAGGTCAGTCTCCGCCGCGGGAAGAAAATAGGCCGCGGTTTAGAGAACAACGATCCGGTATGTACCCCCGGGCAACTTTTTATTTTTCTCTTTCTTGGTAGGCCACTGGCCTCGCCGCGAAGGAATTCTAATTCCGAAGCTTCTAGAGCACGTTAATCCCCCGACGTGTATTGAAAAGCGAACTCACAAAGCACGAACACATTCGCGTTCGCGCATATTCCAGGGACGCAGCTCAGTCTCTGCCGCGTCAAGAAAATCAGCTGCGTGTTTAGAGAACGTTGTTTTGGTATGTGCCCCCCGGAAACTTTTTATTTTCCTTTTTCTCTGGAGGCCACTGGCCCCGCCGCGAAGGAATTATAATTCCGAAGCTTCTAGAGGGCGTTAATCCCCCGACATGTATTTAAAAGGCAACTCAGAAAGCACGAACGCATTCGCGTCTGCAAGACACCGGGGACCCAGCTCAGCCTCTGCCACGGGAAAAAAATTAACTGCGTGTTTAGAGAACAATGTTACGGTATGTGCGCCAGGGCAACGTTTTATTTTCCGTTGCACAGCCGCGCAGCGCAACCGTAGCGTAGAGGTAGAGAGTAGAGGTAGAGCCTCCGCCTCGCATGCAGAAAGGCCGTGGTGCGAATCTCGGTGCCGGACAATTTCAACCGAAAAAAAACCGCGCAATTATGGAATTGCAGTTGGGGCTTGGGGCGCGGCCTGACCCCGGCGACCATGGCCGGTAACGCACTGCATGACGAGAAAAAGATTGGCCACCCTGGTATAGTAACGGCCACAACCTCCCATGAATACGCGAAACCCACGTCTCTGAGTCTCCAGTGGCTGCAAAGCAACTAACAACGGCGGTGGTCAGAACTGTCACGCAGCAGAGGGTGCTAAGAATACCTTGTCCCAGACAGGCCGCCATTGAAATCTGAACCAGGCAATGTTTAACACGAGAACCTTATCTAGTGAAGCGAGTCTAGAGGCGTTGTTCTAGCAATTAAAGGGCATCAAATGGGATGTCATAGGCCTTAGTGAGGTTAGGATAACCGGTGGAGGCTTTACGGCGCTGAAAAATGGACACGTTCTATGTTACCATAGAATTAACGAAAGGGCAGCAGGTCTTGTAATTAGGATCAATAAGAGGTACAAGCTCAAGGTGGTAGATGGATATGCCCGCACATACAGTCATGACGACCAGGTAGTGCAACGCTTCTTTGAAGATGTAGAATCGGCAATGGCTAAAGAAAAAATACAGTATACCGTAGTTATTGGAGATTGTAATGCTAAAGTAGGCAAGAAACAGGCTGAAGAGAAGGAAGTTGGTAACTATGTACTGGGGTGTAGAAATAGCACGGGCGACCTACTAGTTGAGTTTGCAGAACGGAATAACCTGCGCATAAAAAATACCTTCTTCCATAAACGGGAAAGCCGGAAGTGGACGTGGAGGAGCCCGAATTGGGACCATAAAACTGAAATAGACTTCATATTATGCGAAAACCCTGGCGTCGTGAAGGATGTGGAAGTGCTCGGAAGGGTAAGGTGTAGTGACCACGGTATGTTAAGATCTCGAATTAAGCTAGATTCGAGGAGGGACCGTAACAGGCTAGAACGAAAGAAGCCTAATAATGAGCTAACAGTAAGGCGTAAAGTAGAAGAATTCAGGATCGGGCTACAGAACTGATACTCAGCTCTTACCGAGGAAGCCGAGCTTACGACACAGGAAGCCAGCGACAACCTTACACGCATCATCACGAAGTGTACAGTAGAAGTCGAGAGAACAATAGCTACACAGGATACTGCTAAACTTTCCCAGGAGACAAAAGATCTAATTAGGAAACGGCAAACCATGACAATCTCCACCCCAGCTAACAGAATAGAACAAGCGGAGCTTTTCAAGTTAACCAGTAAGCGTAAGACAGCTGACATACGGAAGTATAATATGGAGAGGATCGAATATGCTGTAAAGAACTGAGGTAGCCTGAAAGCAGTGAAGAGGCGTCTTGGCGTGGAGAAAACTCGAATGTATTCACTTAAAAATAAGCAAGGCATTGTCACCACAAAAACGGATAACATAGTCACAGTGGCCAAGGAGTTCTATAGGGATCTGTGCAGTAGCCGGGCCATCCAGGATAATGCCGAATCAGAAAGTAGTTCAGAGGAGATAGACATCCTACCAGTAATGACCGAAGGAGTAAGCAAGACTTTGAAAGAAATGAAATGGAGCAAAGCACCTGGCGAAAATCAGATAACAGCAGACCTCTTGAAGGATGGCGGATAAATTGTACTTGAAAAACTGGCAAACCTGTATACGCAATGCCTAATTACCACAAAATTACCCGAATCTTTGTCGAACGCGAATATCAACCTACTCTATAAGAAAGGTGACATGAAGGACCTGAAAAATAACAGGCCGATCAGCTTACTGTCAGGCGTCTACAAGGTACTTACCAAGGTAATCGCTAACCGAATTTCCGTAACCTTAGATTTTAGTAATCCTAAACAACAAGCAGTGTTCTGTAAAGGTTTTTCAACAATGGACCATATTTACACGATCAATCAAATGAGAGAGAAGTGCGCTTAGTATTTTGAACCTCTATATATAGCCTTCATAGATTAGGGGAAAGCATTTGACTTGGACAAAACCCTAGCAGAGAATATCTACAATTGGTCGACAGTTACCATCATCCTGCATAAGTACAGCAGTAAAATACCTATAAGGAAGGGAGTCAGACAAGGAGACACAATATCTCCAATGTTATTCCCAGCATGTTTACAAGAAGTATTCAGAACGTGGGATTGGATTAGGTGGCAGTAAGGGTAATGGAGAATACCTCAGTTACCTCAGATTTGCTGATGACGATGCCTTGCTAAGTAACGCGGGGGACGAATTGCAAAGCATGCGTTCAGCACTAGACGAACAGAGTAGAACCGTGGGCCCGAAACTATTAGGCAGAAAAATAAAGTATTGCTGAATACCCTCGGGATAGGACAGCAGTTTGGGATAGGGGACGAGGTAGTGGAAGTGGAAAGCGAATATATCTACTTAGGCCAAGTGGTGACCCCGGATCGCAACCATGAGACAGAGATAATTAGAAGGATCAGACCAGGGTAGTGTGCATACAGCAGACATTCTCAGATAATGAATAGCAGCCTACCATTGTCCCTGAAGAAGAAAGTGTATGACAGCTGCATCTTACTGGTACTCACCAATGGGGCACAAACTTGGAGGCTCACTAAGAGGGCTCAACTTAAATTGAGAAAGACTCAGAGGGCAATCGAGCGGAAAATGATAGGTGTAACATTAAGGGACAAGAAGAGAGCGGCGTCGGTCAGGGAACAAACGCGTGGTATGGAAACACTAGTAGAAATTAAGAAGAAATGGACGCGGGGCGGGCTAGTTGTGTGCAGGCAAGATAACCGTTGGTCATTAAGGGTAACAGAGTGGATCCTTAGAGAAGGCAGCGTAGCAGGGGGCGGCAGAAAGTTAGATCGGCGGATGAGGTCAAGAAGTTTGCAGGGATAAATTGGTCACAGTTGGCACAGGACCGAGGTAATTAGAGAATATAGGGAGAGGCCTTTGCCCTGCAGTGGGCGTAGATAGGCTGGTGATGGCTAAGAACGGGCTCACATAATCAGCAAAACTGGAAACGTGGGATATTTTGTTGGAATCATTTTCTCTTCTGCTTCGCAGTAGATATCGCGGTGTCATCATCAGTCATAGCAGCACCGGCAGAGCGGTAGAACAAGCTTGCGCGCCACCCGCAGCCAGTTAGATCAAAGCCCTGTTTTGTGTCTGATATTTGCTCTTCACTTTCTCACTACAGCTTGGCAGCGGGTATTTCTTGTGGTTCATTTTATGGTACCGATTGTCAGGATTTGAAGACAAGGCCAGGCAGCTCAATAATGCAGGGAGCCGCGAAAGTAATGTTAACCGATGGGGTGCCTACGACCTTCGCTCCCTAATCCCCTGACACAACCTGACTGCCATGAAACGTTTACTATAACGTCTAGACTGGCTCCGCTGGAAACTGGACGGCGTAATAACCGAAGCGGATGGAGAACTGCGAGGGCAACCATGACCGTCGGTTCCTATGTGAGCGTCCTACTGGAACGAGTTGATGGGAGCTTGGTTTTGGCTTGAGTGTTCAGGCTGTTTTGTGGGTGTATTCGGAAGTTTTTGCTTGAGTTTTCCGAGCGGGCTTATTATGAATAAGGACGGGAAAATATTATGAGTTAGGAGATCGGGGAAAGATCATTCCCCAGATTTCAACCAGAAGTGAACGGAAGAAGAAGAAGTGAACGAAATGATTCTGAGAAATGTGAAACAATGATTTCTTGTCATCTCATCCGCTCCTACGAAATAATTCTGGTTATAATTCTTTTTTTTTACTCCCATATAACCATTTTAGTACTTAACTGAGTAGCCGCCGCTTACAATCCCTGGAAAATACCCCATTCTGAGAGTACGAAACACTTCATGAAGGTGAAGATTAAGATATGGCAGTGTTCTCGTGAACCGTTTTGGAAATTGATGGCAAGGCAATGAAGAGCTGCTTACTTCGTGAGTGCCTTCAGGTGTGCACCCAAAACATTCGCAGGGAAGAATTTTAAAAGAGCTGCCAAGAGACCTCAAGTGTTCTCCTTGTACAGTTTGGCTATTGTGGAAGCCCTGTTGCGTATTTTCAATGCCTTTCCCACCAAAACGCAATCGCAGCGTGCGAAAAAGTTATTTTAAATTAGGTTTTCTAAAGAATGCCTCATTAACTCGAGTGTTTCAATTCACTGTGAGCCAAATCCAAACTTTGCACCACAATATTGCTCAAATTAATGCAATAATGTTTGAATACTTGTGGCCTTACACATCCCCTAGCTAACGTGTAAAATAAATCAAAATCATATAGTAGCAGTCACGGCCTGCATTCAGGTACGGTAACTAACTTTCGCTGGGTTCTCCAATTTGCATTCGATGGATCTGGTTCATCTGAAAACATTCCTATATATATATATATTCTTCCGAGGACGATGTGGTGAAACCTCACGGTTGCCGCCTGAGAGACCATTGGGCTATGTGCCCGCGCCGTGCCGACTATGCGCCTAGTGCTGACAGGGAACGAGGAGGAAGACGAGGATTTGTCTCTCGCTCGTATTGCGGCCACTTTGCCGGACTGGTGCTTCTTTTCACTCGGACTGATTTTTTGTAAATACGTGCTAATACACCAGTATTCTTTGCGGCTTCCTCGTAACATCTTATGGTGGAGGTTGCGGTCTTACCCTATCAGTCAAATGCACCCGACACGGAGCCGCGTAGCAGTCGCCACATCGGTCTACAGACCATGTCATCGACTGTAGCACCGCTTGGCAAGGCACCGGTCGTCATCGTGTCCCATCGAAGAGAACCCGGTACCTTCAACGGAACAGATGGCCTCGACGTTGAAGACTGGCTGCGCCGGTATGAGCGAGTTAATTCTCACAACCGCTGGGACGACACTTTCATGCTGTCAAACGTCTTCTATTCTTTGAGGGGCGCAGCAGAGTCATGGTTGGACACCAATGAAGCCACGGTAACAAGCTTGAACGACTTCAAGCAGAAGCTCCACGCCATTTTCGACCGGCCCGACGCTAACCGCCTTGCTGCCAAAAACAAGTTGGCCTCCCGTGCGCAAACGTCTACTGAATCGCATGTGGCGTACACTGAGGACGTTCTCGCACTGTGTCAAAAGGTCGACAACCAGATGTCTGAAGACGACAAAGTAGCGAATGTGTTGAAGGGCATCGCCGACGACGCTTTCCACCTGCTTGTCGGCAAGGACATAACGAGTGTCGACGCAATAATGAAAGAGTACCGTCGCTTCGAGCAGGCAAAACGTCGCCGCATCGCGCCGCAGTACGTTGCTCCCCAACACTGCCGCGACTTCGTCATGTGAGGCCCTTTTCCCACGCCCTGCTTTGACGGCTGAGGTAAGTCCTACCCGAACTGCAAGCATCACTCAGATCGTACGTCGGAAGCTGGAGGCAACGGCCCCAGCACTTTCCAACCAAGCGCCTGATAGCGGCATGCATATGCTGCCCCTCATTCAAGCCGTCGGGCGCAAAGAAATTGTGACCATGGGCAGTCCTACCACCTGCGTCGCGAATTGCCGCCATGTGCGCCCCAACTCCGTCTTCGCCAAACCGCGGGCTGATTTCGGCTTTCTTCGCTCTCGGACAAAAAACCTCGCTCAATGGCGCACAGCGGACGATAGGCCCATTTGCTTTAACTGCCATCGGGTCGGGCATGTGGCCCGTTACTGCCGGTCCCGCTGGTTTTCGTCTCGCCTACAGCCCCCTGTTGATTCTTCTGCCGTCGACGCCAGACCTCGCCGCTTCATGAATCCCGATTCGTCGCCGTATGCTGATACTTCCGTCCTCCTGATGCAGCCCCGATTCAGCCTTCCGATTCAACACACTTCCCGATTGAGCCGTTCTCCATCTCTGCAGCACCACCAGTCCTGCTCGCCGCAGCCTCGCCGTTTCCAGTCACCGATTCCGGGCGGACGCACCTCCTCGGAAAACTGAGAAATAAAGGCTCAACATAGCTTACTCGGAGTACAGGTAGACGGTTTGCCCGTCAAGGCCCCCATTGACACTGGTGCGCAAATTTCTATTATGAGTGGTGCCCTTCGTCATCGTCTTCGTAAAGTACTGACCCCTGCCCCTTCTTGTGCTGTGCGTGTCGCTGACGGAGGTACGCCTTCGATTGCCGGAGTATGTGCTGCCCGTGTCAACATCGCTGACCAACAAACTTTTGTTCTTTTCACAGTGTTGGACCAATGCCCATATAACTTTATACTCGGTCTTATTGCCTTTCCGCCCATTCTGCCCTAATTGACTGTTCCGAAGGCCGACTCCATCTTGAGCTGCCATGTTCCGACGCCGCTATTGACGAAATTCAGCAGAAGTCACGGTTCGTATCCACAGACCACACCCCGTTATTACCGTATACTGCCGCCTATGTCCCGTTGACGCCGAGCCCTCCTGTTGCAGACGGCGTATACGAGGTTTCGCCAATTTTTGATGTGCTCCTCACGCGGAATGTGGCGCTGCCTCACTCAGTGGTCACTATCCCTATATTCGACAACCACGTTGAGCTACCGTTCATCAACTTTGGCTCCTCTGCGCAGCCCCTACCGGAGGCATGTCTCTAGCAACGATTTCCCTTCTCGAAGACTACCACGTTGCCGCCCTGACTGTCGATGATAACCTTGATCATTCCAATGACGAATCACGAACTTCAAAACCCGGCCACCATTACGCTACGATGAGTTCCACCGACCTACCAGCCGCACACGCCGGTGAACTCCTCAATCTCCTATACTTTTACCGAGACATTTTTGACCTTGACAACCGTCCACTCGGTAAGGCAACCACCGTGAAACATCGCATCAACACCGGCGATGAAAGCCCCATTCACCGAAGCTCTTACCGCACGTCCCACACTGAACGTAAAATTATCCAGGCCGAAGTAGCACCATGCTCCGCAGAGATATAGCAGAGCCTTTTTCGAGTTTTTGTGCTTCCCCCGTCGTCTCAGTTAGGAAGAAAGATGGCAGCTGGCGTTTTTGTATCGAATACCGCCACCTAAACAAGATTACCAAGAAAGACGTGTACCCTCTGCCTCGTATAGATGATGCCCTTGATTGCCTCCATGGTGCAAAATACTTCTCCATCAACCTCCGATCCGGGTACTGGCAGATTACGATTGACGACCTTGACCGAGAGAAGACAGCCTTTGTAACACCAGATGGCCTCTATCAATTCAAAGTCATGCCGTTCGGCCTCTGCAATGCGCCCGCCACATTCGAACGCATGATGGAGTCTCTCTTACATGGCTTAAAGTGGTCCACATGCCTCTGTTACATGATGATGTCGTCGTATTTTCCCCCGATTTCGACACTCACCTTCACCGACTTCCCGACGCACTTGACGTGTTCCGACGGGCGGGTCTTCAGTTAAACTCGAAGAAATGTCGCTTCGCGCACCGCGAAATAACCATTCTTGGCCACCTTGTTGACGCCAATAAAGTCAGACCTGATCCTCAGAAAATTCGCTCCGTTCAGCAGTTTCCGAAGCCGCGGTCTACCAAAGATGTGCCCAGCTTTATCGGCCTGTGCTCATACTTTCGCCCCTTTATAGCAGACTTCGCCACCATCTCCCGTCCCCTCACCGAGCTTCTCCGAAAAAACATGACTTTTTCTTGGGACCCCGATCAAGCACAAGTATTTTCAACCTTCGTTTCTCTGCTTACGGCATTTCCTATATTGGGGCATTTAGACCCATCTGCACAAACAGAGGTCCGGACAGGCGCCAGTGGCCACGGCATAAGTGCCGTTCTAGCAAAAAAACAACATGGTCGCGAGCACGTTTTTGCATATGCGACGTCTCCTGTCCACATCCGAGCAAAATGTCTGGATCACAAAGCGCGAGTTCCTCGCCTTGGTGTGGACAGTTGCCAAATTTCGCGCCTACCTCTACGGCCGACCTTTCTCTGTTGTAACGGATCACCATGCACTATGCTGGCTTGCCTAGTTGAAGGATCCGACAGGACGACTGGGCTGCTGGGCTTGAAGCCTTCAAGAATACACCTTCTCCGTCGCGTACAAGTCTGGCGGTCTACACCAAGATGCCGACTGTCTCTCCCGCCTTCCCATCGACCCACCTAAGACGTGCACGTTTGATTCCGACACGTCTGTCATGGCCTTATCTGATTTCCTGCACATAGGGCAGGAGCAATGCCGCGACCCTTCATCGCGACGCATAATTGAACAGAATGAGTCTGAAAATGCCGACTCATCGCTTCACGCCTTCTTACTCCAGGATGGCGTGCTGTACCGCCGGAACTTTCGCTGTGATGGTCGAGCCTTGCTACTTGCTGTTCCCGAGCACATGCAGTTGTTGGTACTACAGCAGCTCCATGGCGTTCCCCCAGCTCGTCACCTTGGTTTAGAGGGGTCCTGAAATACCTTCCGCCGATGCATGGATGTACATGTAACCAAATCAAGCAATGTATTAGCAATCTCCTCTCGCAAGAATTTTGTTAAAGGGATGAGTATTAGTTGAGAAATCGTAAATAAAAAACCGCGCATTTTCGTCGCTCCACGTTTCCTCCTCCTTTCGACCTACTCTCCGCTGTTGACGGCGCGCGAGCCTTGCTGCCATGATGCTGCGCTCCTCAACGGTGACGTACTACCGCTATTGCGGTGCTCACACTGCCGTCTGCTACGGGCAAGCTTTGTTGACACCATGAATCCCGCACTCCGCTCAAGGCTGGAAAAGCGAACGAAAAATCTGGCCGCATGCGTGCTGCGGCATGCCTTTGCCCTTTCGTGTTGTACGTTGGTGCAGTTGCTATCGGCGGCACGTGACTTTTTATCGGCGGTGAGCTCGCAGCCGCACGGCGAGGATCGTGCGTTGTTTGATGCACCGCGCACTGTTTATCCAAAAAGCGCCGCATCCATGGAGGAAAGAAATCTTTGGCCGTATGAGATGTGGCCCCGCTGGTGCCGGGTCTTATTTTGCGGCGGTGGTAATTCCTACCGGCGGCATGTGAAAAAGACATTTTAAACCGATACAGAACCCGTGCACCAAACGCTTCAATCACGTGACCAATTCAGCTTGTGGAGACGCGTGTTGCAGAGCGGCAACGTTGGCAAAACATCCTGCATCGCGGCTCTGAGCTTTCTAGCGCCGGAGCGAGCGCCATTTCTTTGACAATCTCAAACATCGGTTGCCTTGGCAACAAGGCCCAAACCACTCTAGAAGTCCGTTACGGTTCCGTGATCCCGGTTCAGCTCGGGGCCCCACCTCACGACATGTGGGCACTGCAGGCATACCACTCACTCCCATTGGGAAGTGCGAGATGCGTTTGGCATTACAGGAGGCGATGGTGTCGGTGTCGTGGACGCCTTTGTTTCGCGATGAAATGCGACGTTGTGCTTCTGCGGGTGGATAGTGCTTCCCATGTTCTGGATTAACTTTGTCGAGCGACGTACGACTCAACCTCGCATGGGGTATGTGCAGTGTGCGTGGCTAAAAGCCATCTCGGCTTGTGTGCCAGAGTTAAGTGACTTGCTGTTCGTCCCCGCAAACCGCGCGCGAGGTGAGTGCCGAATTTACGATGGGCAGGAGGTGGCAACCCATTGTCTCTCAATCGCGGTTCAGACTTGCAACGCATGTTGTGACGTTGTCTTCGTTCGAAACACATCTCTGGATTGTTTTGATGTTGAATAAAATATGTGCGTCAAACCGGGGCATTCGGCTCAGGGCGTTCGCTGCGATTTCACGAAAGAAGTGCCACGAGGCTTCAACGCTTTTTATATGGAATGTACTCAGGTAAGACAATATCCATGTCATGTTATGGCCGTGTTGCATTCAATGCAAACGGTTAAGCGTTTGTTTACACTTGTTTCGTTTGTCGTAAAATGTCCAAGCACTCCGGCACTACGCGGGCAGATCAGCCGGCGAGCCGACGCTGAGCAGACGATTTAGCTCTTTGCCGGAAGTCCGTGAAAAGCCGCCCAATAGCACGATTTCTAGCTCATGACGAACATCAGGGAATCAGTGACGTAGACATGTGAAGATGGCGGCGTTCAAAAACACAAAGGGAAGGGTGAGAAAAAAGCGACAAACTTTGCAACAAAAGTGTGAGTTTTCCGCTGCGCGTAAAAGAGTAATACTTGGCACAGGTGACGTTGACGACTCAGTCTAACGATTGCGCTAGTTCATTTAGTGTGCTCCAAACGCCTTTCAGGGCCCCTTTACTCGCACCTATGACCACACACGCCAGCGCTTCTACTGGCCTGGTCTGTACAAATCAGTGCGCCGCTATATCCAAGCATGTGACTCTTGTCAACGGCGCAAGACCCCACCTGTGCCGCCAGCCGGGCCGCTACAACCGATAGACGTCCCAAATGAACCATTCCATCGGGTTGGCGTCAACTTACTAGGTCTCTTTCCTGAATCTACCTCGGGCAACAAATGGGTTGCGGTTGCAACGGACTACACCACGCGTTTCGCCATTACCCGTGCCCTTCCGACAAGCTGTGCGACTGACGTTGCAGATTTTTACTCTGTGACGTCATTCTCCAGCATGGCACCCCTCGACAGCTTCTTACCGACCAAGGTCGGTACTTTCTGTCCCGAGTTGTCAGCGACATTCTTTGTTCCTGCTCTACCGCCCACAAGATTTCGACCGCCTCCCATCCTCAAACAAATGGTCTTACGGAACGTCTTAACCGAACACTCACGGACATGCTTTCGATGTACGTATCAGCTGACCATCGAAACTGGGACACTGCGTTAGATTATGTAACATTTGCCTACAACTCTTCCCGGCATGACACGACTGGATTCTCACCCTTTTATCTTCTTTCCGGACGTGAGCCGACATTACCGATGGACACATTGCTCCCTTCCTGCCCGGTTCCTACGGCATACGTTAAGGAAGCAATCACACGGGCACATCTCGCACGCGAAGTGGCTCGTGCAAACCTCTCAGCGAGCCAAACGTCGCAAAACATTTGGTATGATCGCAGCCACAGGAGTGTTAGCTATTCCCCTGGAACACTGGTTTTGTTGTGGTCAAGCAGTCGTCGTTTGGGCCTGTCCCAGAAACTTCTGTGGTGCTACAATGGTACGTACCGTGTTTTGCGCCAGGTAACAGATGTGACCTACGAGATTTCGCAAGTACTGCCAACGGGTTCACCAAGTGGCCCTCAATCAGATATCGTCCATGTGACACGACTCAATCCTTACCACGCGCCCACACCTCTTCTTCTACCGAGCCCCGGGGCGGTGCTTTTCTTCCCGGGGGTTGTGTTCCGAGGATGATGTGGTGAAACGTCATGGTTGCTGAGGTTTCATGCCTGAGAGACCACGGGGCTATTGTGCCCGGGCCATGCCGGCCATGCGCCTAGCGCTGACAGGGAACAAAGAGGAAGACTTGGATTTGCCTCTCGCTCGTATTGCGGCCACCTTGCCGTACTGGTGACTCTTTCCACTCGGACTGATTGTGTGGAAATACCTGCTGATACACCAGTTTTCCTTGAGTCTTCCTCGTAACAATATATATATATATATATACACATAAACGTAATAGAAATGTCAAACTGATAGACACAACATTTATTCTGACGTTTCTACCGGGGACCGGTCTTTTTCAACGATACAAATAGTGCAGATCAGTCGGGTTTAATTACATTTCAGTTGTGGGTGGGGCAAGAAGTTGTATCAAGCAAAACGTAGGCTCTATGTGACACAGAAGTATGCGAAGCCCCAGAAGACAAGGGGGGGAGGTCAAGGCGGAAGCATTGGAGTGGTGCCGGGGAACAAAGGGGAAAGCGGGGCGTAATCAAGGCAGGCGAGTCTGCAGGATTAGAGCATTGTCCTATCAGCACGGACTTTCAGCACAGACTATTATCAGCACAGACCTCATCTAATCGAAATGCGTGGGTTCGGTCCCCACTCTGCGAGTGTTTTTCTTTCTTTCTTTCTTCGTTATATTTTAAAAAAATGTTAACTTCATTAACCGTAGTAATAAATAGAGCCTAACCACACCCCTATGCCTCCTTCGGCGTTGTAGACTGCCGACCTATGTTTCTGTATTTCCTCAACGAGCCCCTCATTTCCTTACTATATTATTATGCGAAAGCCTAGCGAGGGTCTCGGTTCTGGCAGCTTTAATGCCTAGGTAGCATAAGAGGGCTTCCTGCCAGTTACCCACTCATGACAGGCTCTAGACGTTTGGGTAACGCCCCGGGGGTTGAACAGAAGGTCGCCTTCTCCCCGTGTAGTCAGAGTGGCGCTGGCTACTACCCTCAAGCGTCAGATACACTTCTAGTAAATATAAATAGTCCGGAAAGTGAAGGAGAACACAGTCGCCCAGATAGCCGAATTGGTAAGAAATTCGAGATCTAATTGAAAGGCGTGGGTTCGGTCCCCACTCTGGGCGCGTGTTTTTCTTTCTTTCTTTCTACGTTATATTTTAAAAAAAATCTTAACTTCATTCCCCGTAGTAAAAAATAGAGCCTAACCACACCCCTATGCCTCCTTTGGCGTTGTAGACTGCCGACCTATGTTTCTGTATTTCCTCAACGAGCCCTTCATTTCCTTACTATATTATTATGCGAAAGCCTAGCGAGGGTCTCGGTTCTGGCAGGCTTGATGCCTAGGTAGCATAAGAGGGCTTCCCGCCAGTTACCCACTCATGACAGGCTGTAGACGTTTGAGTCACGCCCCGGGGGTTGAAAAGAAGGTCCCCTTCTCCCCGTGTAGTCAGAGTGGCGCTGGCTACCACCCTCAAGCGTCAGATACACTTCTAGTAAATATAAATAGCCGGGAAAGTGAAGGAGAACATAGTCGCCCAGACAGCCGAATTGGCAAGGCATTCGAGATCTAATCGAAAGGCGTGGGTTCGGTCCCCACTCTGGGAGCGTGTTTTTCTTTCTTTCTTTCTTCGTTATATTTAAAAAAATCTTAACTTCATTACCCGAGTAAAAAATAGAGCTTACCCACACCCCTATGCCTCCTTTGGTGTTGTAGACTGCCGACCTATGTTTCTGTATTTCCTCAACGAGCCCCTCATTTCCCTACTATATTATTATGCGAAAGCCTAGCGAGGGTCTCGGTTGTGGCAGCCTTGATGCCTAGGTAGCGTAAGAGTGCTTCCCGCCAGGTACCCACTCATGACAGGCTCTAGACGTTTGAGTCACGCCCCGGGGGATGAAAAGAAGGTCCCGTTCTCCCCGTGTAGTCAGAGTGGCGCTGGCTACCACCCTCAAGCGTCAGATACACTTCTAGTAAATATAAATAGCCCGGAAAGTGAAGGAGAACACAGTCGCCCAGATAGCCGAATTGGTAAGAAATTCGAGATCTAATTGAAAGGCGTGGGTTCGGTCCCCACTCTGGGCGCGTGTTTTTCTTTCTTTCTTTCTACGTTATATTTTAAAAAAATCTTAACTTCATTAACCGTAGTAAAAAATAGAGCCTAACCACACCCTTATGCCTCCTTTGGCGTTGTAGACTGCCGACCTATGTTTCTGTATTTCCTCAACGAGCCTCTCATTTCCTTACTATATTATTATGCGAAAGCCTAGCGAGGGTCTCGGTTCTGGCAGGCTTGATGCCTAGGTAGCATAAGAAGGCTTCCCGCCAGTTACCCACTCATGACAGGCTGTAGACGTTTTAGTCACGCCCCGGGGATTTGAAAAGAAGGTTCCCTTCTCCCCGTGTAGTCAGAGTGGCACTGGCTACCACCCTCAAGCGTCAGATACTCTTCTAGTAATTATAAATAGCCCGGAAAGTGAAGGAGAACATAGTCGCCCAGACAGCCGAATTGGCAAGGCATTCGAGATCTAATCGAAAGGCGTGGGTTCGGTCCCCACTCTGGGAGCGTGTTTTTCTTTCTTTCTTTCTTCGTTATATTTAAAAAAAATCTTAACTTCATTACCCGAGTAAAAAATAGAGCTTACCCACACCTCTATGCCTCCTTTGGTGTTGTAGACTGCCGACCTATGTTTCTGTATTTCCTCAAGGAGCCCCTCATTTCCCTACTATATTATTATGCGAAAGCCTAGCGAGGGTCTCGGTTCTGGCAGCCTTGATGCCTAGGTAGCGTAAGAGTGCTTCCCGCCAGGTACCCACTCATGACAGGCTGTAGACGTTTGAGTCACGCCCCGGGGGATGAAAAGAAGGTCCCGTTCTCCCCGTGTAGCCAGAGTGGCGCTGGCTACCACGCTCAAGCGTCAGATACACTTCTAGTAAATATAAATAGCCCGGAAAGTGAAGGAGAACACAGTCGCCCAGATAGCCGAATTGGTAAGACATTCGAGACCTAATCGAAAGGCGTGGGTTCGGTCCCCACTCTGGGAGCGTGTTTTTCTTTCTTTCTTTCTTCGTTATATTTAAAAAAAATCTTAACTTCATTACCCGAGTAAAAAATAGAGCTTAACCACACCCCTATGCCTCCTTTGGCATTGTAGACTGCCGACCTATGTTTCTGTATTTCCTCAACGAGCGCCTCATTTCCTTACTATATTATTATGCGAAAGCCTAGCGGGGGTCTCGGTTCTGGCAGCCTTGATGCCTAGGTAGCATAAGAGGGCTTCCCGCCAGTTACCCACTCATGACAGGCTGTAGACGTTTGAGTCACGCCCCGGGGTTTGAAAAGAAGGTCCCCTTCTCCCCGTGTAGTCAGAGTGGCGCTGGCTACCACGCTCAAGCGTCAGATACACTTCTAGTAAATATAAATAGCCCGGAAAGTGAAGGAGAACACAGTCGCCCAGATAGCCGAATTGGTAAGGCATTGGAGATCTAATCGACAGGCGTGGTTTCGGTCCCCACTCTGGGCCAGCAGTTGCGTCATCATGGAAAGCTTGCAAGATGCTTGAACGAAGGGAACGAGGCACAACTGGAATCCATCCGGCACCATCGGTGTGGTTGTTGATACGGTGCAGCGCGCCATCAACCAACCTGGAATTTCGTAGTTGCTGACGTAGGCGGCTATCAGGTGGTTGTGTCGAACCGGTGAGCCGATCGATTATGTTTCGGCAGTAGCTCTCGGCGCGTTGACAGGCAACCAAGTCGCCGAGATCGGCAGACGTGACATCTATGGGTGCAATGGGCAGGTGGAGCGCATGGGTGGGTGACACCAAGTCGTCCGACGACTGCGTGAGCGGGCACCGTGAAAGCGCGTCTGCGTCGAGGTGTTTGACTCCGGACTTGTATGTAACCGTAAAGTCGTATTCTTGCAAGCGCAGCACCCACAGAACCCAGTCACACAGACAGGTTCTTTAATGAAGACAGCCAACACAATGCGTGATGGTCTGTAACGACCGTGAAATGTCGGCCATAGAGATATGGCCGGAATATATGTACAGCCGATACAACCGCCAGCACTCTTGCTCAGTGATTGTATAGTTCTGTTCCGATTGCGTCAGAGAGCTGCTCGCATAAGCTACGGCTAGTTCACGCAACTGCGCAACTCGCGGCAGCAAAACGGCGCCGATGCCTTGCCTACAAGCATCGATATGGAGTATGGCGGGTTTTGTGTTATCGAAATGACATAGTACTGGTCCGGAAGTAAGTGCCTGCTTGAGGTCTTCAAAAGCTTTTTCGCAGTCATCAGTCCAGATGAAGCAGGTTCCGCAATGCAGTAGCTGGTTGAGGAGCGAAGCGAGAGTGGAGAAATTACGGTTGAAACGACGAAAATATGATGCTAGACCGATTAAACTGCGAAGGGGTTTTTTGTGTTGGGGGCGAGGAAAATTGGCGGCTGCGGAAATTTTGTCTGGGTCAGGCCGGATACCGTCCTTGCTGACGACGTGGCTGAGCACCTTGAAAGATGTTCGGGCTAAGTGACATTTTTTGGTATTCAAAGTTACGTTGGCGTTAGCCAGACTAGTCAATACTTCATCAAGTCGTAGGAGATGTTCAGAAAAACTGGACGAAAAAAGTGCGATATCGTCCAGGTAACATAGGCATGTCTTCCATTTAAGGCCACGAAGGACTGTGTCTATCATGCGCTGAAATGTAACGGGGGCATTGCACAAACCGAAAGGCATTACGCTAAATTCGTATAAGCAATCTGGAATTGCAAACGCTGTCTTCTGTTTGCCAGACTCGTGCATGGGGATCTGCCAATTGCCAGGTCGCAACTCCAAGCTCGAGAAATATTGAGCGCCTTGCAAACAGTCGAGCGCATCATCTATGCGCGGCAGCGGGTAGGCATCCTTTCTTGTGATCATATTCAAAACCCGATAATAGACACAAAACGTACTGAACCATCTTTCTTACTCACAAAGACGACGGGGGAAGACCACGCGCTGGAGGACGGACGAATAATGTTGCGCTGAAGCATGTCCCAAACTTTTTCTTTAATCACTTCTCGTTCCGACGAAGACACGCGGTATGGGCGGCGACGAACGATTTGTGTCCCTTCCGTCTCAATACAATGCGCTGGCATGGATGCTTGTTCTAGTTTCCTGTAAAAGCAGGCAAAGAAGTCCTTGTGTTTTTCCAGGAGCTGAAGAAGTAGTTGTGTTTGTGTGAGGTCTGTGCTTATAATGGCGGCCAGTGGGGAAAGTGATTGTGCAGAATTTGAAGGTCGTGAAACGGAATACCGAGCAGAGGGATGAAGGGACACGGCTTCGCCGTTCACAAAAGAAGCAACGTTGGCGCCTTCAGGGAGCCTAATCGGCTCGGAAGTGGTATTTGTAGCTAACAGCGTCGCTGAGCCTTCTGTAAATCGGACGAGACCCGTTGCTATGACGACTCCTTTGGACATAAAACGCGTAGATGGAACTATCATCACGTCACCGTCCCTGATCTGCGCAGAACGAACACAAAGTAATGTCTCTTGGTCTGGATATAAAACGAAGTCGGCACTGGTGGTCAGGTGCATAGTAGGTTGCACCTCCGCAATGCTATGATGCTCAGTATCTGTCATTGCAACTTCGGGTTGGTGACAGGAAATGACGGCGTAGGTGGAAGACAGAAAATCCCAACCCAAAATCAAATGATAACCACAGGGCGACAACAGTGCACACGGAATATGATGGCAAAGGGCACCGATGAAAACCCGGACCGTGCATTGTCCAGAGGGCCTAATCACACTGCTGTTGGCTTCTTGTAAGGAATTTCCGTTGTATGGTGTTCGTACCTTGCGTAAGCCTGCACACAATTCCGCGCTTATGACTGAAACACTAGCACCAGTGTCAATTAGGGCATCGATGCAAACACCTTCCACTAAAACCGACAGCAAGTTCGACGGATGCTCTAGAGGACTTGTAAGATTCGCAGGAGATGCAGTTTTCTCTCCCAAAACTGCATTAACTAGTTTTCCGGGTGGTGGGCGGAGACGTAAGACGCAGGGCGAAGAGCCGATACCGAGCGGCGACCTGGTGAAGGCGAGCGGGGTCGTAGTCCACGGGAGCTGCAGGGAACGTCGCTAGACTAAGGCGGACACGGGGAGTGGCGGGAAGGCGACAGGTACGCACGTTGCCGGTAGCCGTAGTAATTCGGGGCCAGTTTTCGCGTTCATAGGCAGCGTAGCCACGTCGTTCACCCCGTTGGCGACGTCGACAAAACCGGGAGACGTGACCTCGAATGCCGCAATATTAGCACACGGGACGGTTGATGGCGGCATCGTGGCGGGCCGAAAGAAGTGCGGCGAACTCGGCACACGAGGAATGGCCGCCACATAGCCAGACGACGGCTGAGCCGTGAGTGGGGACAGTGGCAGGGGTGTCCGTCCAGCGACCTCCGAGTAAGACGGAGTTGAAGGAGCCACAGGATGAACAGGAGGCAATAGCACAGGCATTGCGGGAAGCTCCTCTTTAACCATCTCGCGAAGGTTAGGAGCAGACGACGTTGAGGGGACACCATGTGTGCAGTGAGAGACGTCGCCATACATTTCCTCGCGAACTATAGCGCGAATCATCGCACAAAGGTGTTCGTCTCCAAGATGACGAGTACACTCTATGTCCAGTGGAAGGCGGATCTGCTGACGTTCGTCGAGACGCTGACAGGTAGAGATTACATCTGATATAGTGTCCAGGTTCTGAAGGACAAGTGCGTTGAACACGAACTCGGCGATCCCCTTCAGAATGTGACGGACCCGGTCGGACTCCTGCATATCTTTGTAGACGCGGTGGCACAGTGATAGAACATCTTCGATGTACGAGGTATAGGTTTCGTTACCTTGCTGCACGCGGACATACAGTATCCTCTTTGCGTTGTCGCTCCAAGCTTTAGTGGAGCCAAAAATCTTTCGCAGCTCCGTATTGAAGCCAGCCGAGTCGGTAAAGTCGTGTCGGTGGTTTAAATACCATGTCTCAGCGCCTTGCTTAAGAGAGAAGCCAACGTTCAATAGTTTGCGGTGATCATCCCACCTATTGAACTGGCTGACTGTCCAGCCAGTTCCAACTGTAACTGTCCAGCCACTCCTCTACGTCTTCTCCCCGAAGACCATAGAAGTGGGGCGGGTCGCGCTGGGGGATGGTCACCATGCACTGCAGGGGCGCGGAGACAGCGGCACTGGAAGTATCTTGCGACATGGGCATTGGTCCCGAGTGCAAGCGGCGACCGGAACGGAGCTCTTGGGGTGCCGAAGGAGAGGTACAGTTCGGGATCGAGTTGCAGCTCCACCACTTGTGAGGCCGTAGATAGCAGGCGACCACACCGTGGCTTCGTAGCTCCTTTATTCGGAGGTGAGTCAACGAGAACGCAAGATGGCGATCAGGCCTAATCACTGATGATGATCTCCGAAGAAGCGGGCTCGTTGATGATGATGATATGTACAGGATATGAAGAATTGGTCACCTCAAGCTGGTGGTGATGATATTGAGCAATTGCTACCTATTGTAGCAGTCAAGCTGTAGCCTCAAACAAAGTTCACAATATATATAGCGAATCAGATATAGGAATTGAGGGGCTCAGTTAATTAGGACAGAATAAGGGTTGGCAGTCAAGAAAAACTTGGAAAGCAAAGGGGGGATTCGGTAGGTCATAGAAACAGATGAACAAGTTTTCGAGTCAGAAAGAAAGTGATGAAACAATGCCCGCCGGGTGGGATCCGAACCCATGACCTCCAGAATACCGGTCTGGCGCGATGACCACTACGCTGCTGGCGGGGCTGTTTCCCCACCACTTTCTCGGGTATTTATGTTAAGGTATTTTTTGTTTCTGCACTTGGGGGTGGTACTCAGTGCCAATCGGGCTACTGGGAGTGAAGGGTACCTTCTTTTTAACCCCCGGTCGTGACTCGAGTGTCTACGACATGTCGAGAGTGGTTGACCAGCGTTGAACCCTCTTTAGCTCCCTATGACACCAAGACTTCCACAACAGAGGCCGTCGCTACGCCAAGGGAAGGGTGCGGGAGCCACCCAAGAAACGAAGAGCGCTTGTAGTACGAGCGTCTTGAGGAATGACAACAAGGCAGAAAATAAACAAAAAAACGCGCAAAAAAGCAGCTGAATGAGTTCCGGCTCAAGACATGAAATGGATAGGTATAACGAATCAGTAGCTTACATTTCATATTCATGCAAGTAACAAGGGCTTGTATATTGTAGAAAAAGGAAAACAAAAGTGTGATGCATGTACGAGAACAAATTTGCAGCGATCTAGGGAGCAAATGACACTTCGTAGCCAGTCATCAATGGGAGTATGAATTCACACACAGCATATTTTAAACAGGCAAAAGAAAGAACAAGAAAAGAATACGCGCTTACAGAACCCAGGACATCGAAAACCATATCTGTGCACAAAATAAGCTTACAAATTGGCATTTTGGGCCTAAAAGCAGTGAAGCATACGGAAAACACTTATTGACAACACTAAGCCGAATAGTTCTCGGAAAGAGAAATGATTTGATAGAGTGGTTTCGTGCATAAGAAGCAATAAATCATAAGAAAAAGCAACCTCTTTACAATGATGAACCATTTTTTAGAAGTGGTAGGATGTGATACGTGCCGCCAGAAGGTCTTGACTTGAAGGCACCAGAGCCTTCCTGGAGACTCATTGATACCTCTTGTGAGAGTGTTATATTTGTGGGTCCGATATGATTCGCAGGCTTCCCTGCCGTAATGGGTTTTAAATTCTGATTGGAGCACCGTGGCTGTAAATTGGTCAAATGAGTGTTTCAAAGAGTGTATGTGTTTTGATAGGGAGAGATAAGGTTTTGTTTTTTGCATCGTATCTGGGATTATTGATGCGAGTTCTAAGAAATTATCAGTTTGTCCAATATATTGCGCACCACAAGCACCACATTCTAGGAGGTAAACTATATTTGTAGTGTCACAATTAAAGTTGCCCCTGATCTGCCCAGAGCACTTGTTGCTGTCATCACCAGACACATTTTGCACAGCGGTTTTCCACATGATGAGGAACCTGTGATAGTAGTTTCATTTCATTTAGATTACGTTACAATGTCACTGATGTTCCTTGGCCGGCGATACACCACGCGTGGTGGGTCTGGGGTGACCTGATTCATTCTTTTACTCTCCTTTTGTGCTGTCTTCTTTAAAATTCATGTTGTGCTGTCTCCTTTAAAATTCATTGATGTTTGGGCCTGATGCCGAATAGGTCAAAATCATATTATCGTGACCCCGAAGTGGAAGATTTATTGCCATTCATAAGTCTAAAACGCTCCTGTTCTGATGCCTTCCTAATGGAATATTCAATTAGTGGTAGTGGGTATTTTTGTCGTGCGAGGTTAAAGCGAAGCCGATCACAATTTGAAATAAAGTCATATTGGTTAGAGCAATTGGCTGTATTGAATGGCCATTTGGAGTGACTCACAAGGCTGCTGTGAAAGTTCAAGAATGGATGTCCTTCTGTGGGTTTTATGTACACTGAAGTAGCCAGTTGGTGTCCATGAGTTATCTGCACCTCAAAAAACTTATTGTAGAAGTTGAATAGTTATGTAAAAACCTGCAGTATCAAATCGGATATAAATTTATTCGGGGTTTTTGCCCCATGAGACCAAATCAAGGAAGTGTCTTCGATGTACCACTTGAAAAACAGTGGTTTTAAAGGTAAGTTCTCAAGGAACTGTGCCTCAAGGAATATCATGAATATGTTGGCATAACTGGGGCCAATTTTCGTCCCCTTAGATGTGCCACTTGGACGTAGTGCTGGTTAATAAATTCAAAATTGTTTAATTCAAGTAATAAAGTTAACAGTTGGGCCAAAGTGTTGCTGTCAACAGGTTAGTCACTTTCTAAATTTTCGTAATCTCTTATTATTACGGATTCGATTCCACCGGTGTGAGGTCTCTTTGTATACAATGAGACTACGCTTAATGTTACAAGGAAGGATTTTTCCGCTATCGTGAGGTCTGATATTTTATTAGAAAATAAGTAGTATCCTTTATGTACGAAATAAATGTGGGCGGGGGTTCTCTTATAATGTTGTGTACTTAGCTATAAATGTTCTCGGTCATGGTTCCTATGCCAGACGGTATGGGCCTGCCCGGATTTTTCAAATTGTGTATTTTGGAACGAAGGTAAAAACGGCCTGGAGTGCAGTGTAATGGAAAAAGAGCTCGTGCAGTTTTTTGCAAACCATTTTTTCATCCTTAAGTTGAATAATGCCGCTGCGGACTCGTTCTTTTATTTTAATAACGGAGCAGCCGCAAGGTCTGGAAGAAAGACGTGTCACCTCATTGCCTCTGCGCTTCAGTGTTACAATCCGTTTGGTTCATAACAAGAACGTTCTCCTTTATCAGCGGGCTTTATGATTATGTCAGGGTGGGTGCTCAGGATTTCCAGTGCCCTCTGTTCCTTTTCAGTTGGGTTCGGTAGTAGGAGTGGCGCTTCCTATTTTCCGCGATGATGTCTTTTTAACCTCATTGATGTACGTATTCATATACTTGTCACGTTTTGGTGGTGTCGTCCAATGGCCAACCGATGAAAACCTGGGTCTTGTGTTATCATCTTTCGGGTGATCATGATAGCAATATTTTAATCGTAGTGTGCGTGAGAAATTTTCAAGGTTCTTGTAGAATTGCGAGTCATTCAATTTTCCACCGGTGGAAGAAAAAGATAGACCCTTTGACAATGCGCTCACTTCATCCTCGGCAAGACCAACGCTGGGCAGGTTTACTACATTATGAGGAGTGTCGAGCTGGATACATTATTATTGGAAGATGTTGTGTCAGGTTTTGACAAAGAAAAATGAACGTCATCGCTGAGCGTCTTTTTTGCAATATGAGCGCGAAATTGGTATGTTTTGTTCCGTTTGAACATTACTAGTGCAGTTTTTTCTTGTAGTGAAATTAATCCGTAGTCAAATAAAACGAATTTGACAACGATGGAAAAAACTGCACTACAAATGTTCAAACCAAACAAAACATGCCATTTTTCTTCCATTAAGCAAAAAAGATGCAGCGCGAGGGTGTTGAGTCCGTGTTGCGTGCCTCCAATGCAAGCTTTGGGGCTGTAGTTCTACAAGCCGAAGAAGATAGCACATTGCATCCTTGTGCCTACGCAAGCCGCAACCTTCTCCCACGAGAAGCTTGATATTCCACTATCCAACGCGAGTGCTTAGCGCTGGTCTGGGCTGTCCCAAAATTTTACATTTACGTTTATGTCAAACCGTTCATCATTGAATGCGACAGCCAACCTGTACAGCACTCTTCCTCCGCGAAACACATAATAACCAGGGTTTTGCGATGGAACTCGTCACTGCGGGATTATGCTTTCACCGTGCATTTTATCAAAGGCACTGAAAACGCTGGTGTTGAATATATGAGGAGGGCGTAATTAGACAAAATGAATACACGTTTCACGCCGTGACGGTTCAATTTCGTGTATTCTGTGCGTCGTTTGTGTAGTTTTTCTTATACATTCGTCGTGCAACTGTCTTGTAGGCGGCCCCTTGAAGGGCACATTCAAATAATCTCCTAAAACCGCAACACACCGGAACATGAATAGTTGTGTCCATAACTTTTTTAAAAAGGGGGTGATTCTGGTAAAGTGTGGGAATTTTGGATTTGTGTGCATCTTGGAGTGTCGGAATGACCCAATGGCAAACGCCTTATATGAGAAAGCACGAGAAAGTGGGCGGGACCGACGATGGCAAGGAGGAAGAAGAACGAGGCTTGCGAAGGAAGAACGGAAAAAACGAGGCGGCTTGATACCGTGTGCTTGGACCTCCGGGCCATCGAGTGTGCCCAGCGTAGCACCCGTGCCCGTTCCCAAGGAGCGCTCCGACAGCCCCGACGCAATGTGCGCTTCGTGGCGTAGGCCCGAGGAGCCCACCCGCATCAACGGTCTCTCCCGGTCACCGATCCCAGAGGCAGCCGCGCCTGAAGCGGGATGGGTGAGACGCCGGCGAGACGTTTTCTGTAAATTTCGTGTGTGCAACTGTCCGCGTGTTGTGTGAGGTAGTCGCAAGTTTGTTGCTTCAGTGGGTTTTTGCGTAATCGCAAATACACGTGCGGGTGATGGATGTCTGAACAGGTGGTAAGGTCTGGTGCGAGGTGCTGGTCGGACCTCTGAGCCTACACTCATATACAAGTTTATGCCAGCTTTTCTTGGTGTCAGTTAATGTTACGGGAGCGAGTGAGAGATAGGGTTCCTAATAGGAACTGGCGACCACATGAAGGGTGGTAACACCATATGGGGGGTGACACAATGACGACTGGTGAATGTTACACATTAGGGGTAGAGCAGGAAGAAGACAAACAGGAACGTTAAAAACGAAAAACAATGGATTGCTTAGAGTGCTGCTAGTAGAATGCGGACATAAAAATACAGCTGACAAGCAAACCGTTATTGTAAACGACGAGGCAAAATGCAAAGTAAACGGCTCAAAAAATAACACCAACCCAAGCCTGCCGCAATGACGCACACAAGACAAGGAGCTCGCTGCAGTTTTTTGCGCAGCAGCGACTCGCCGGCACACGTACAATAAGTGATTTACAGTCTCACGTAGGGCACAAGTCCGGCACAGGGGGGAATCGTCCCAACCTATCCAAAACATAAAACTCCGAGTAAACGCCACATTCACGTGCAGTCGCCACAACACTCCTTCACACCGCTTGTTGAGGCCGCTGGAATGGTGGATACCTGCGGTAAGGTTCCTGCTACACCAGTTCATCCACTTTCGAGGATAGGGGGAGTTCATGCGCGCGTGCGTGCGTGCGTGCGTGCGTGCATGTGCGTGTGTGTATGTGAGAGAGAGAGAGACAGAGAGAGAGAAACGTAGGAGTGCGCCTGAAATAGAGGAGTGAAAATCCGGCAAAATGTGAAGAACAATAACAATATTCACATATGCAATCGTAATTACCCTGCCTTCATCTTAGTAAAACACACCTGCAACTACTCTGGTACACTTAAATACATTGCCATAACTACGCCCTCTGGTATATTTATATGTGCAATTTTGGTTGCTAGCTATCCTATATACGTTTTATCTAAAAAGCACGTTTACCATATCTGACTTTTGTATGCTGCGGAGGCCATCATTTTGGTACGGAGATTGTTTAACCTTGTGGTCATTTGACTAGACTATTCTTATTTGTTCTCTAGTGTTTTTGATCTCGTTTCGATGCTCCAGAAATAATAAATGTTCGCATGGCATATCATGCGGCATTCCACTCGCACACATTCTGCTGCGCCGGTCACTTTGTTGCCTGCTTCTTCGCTCCTTGGGTCTTCTTAGAGTTCGTAGCACCGCACAATCTGCTTCCAAATAACTCCCTGCCTTGAAGTATCCTCCAACTGTATAGGCTATGTGGCAATACAACAGCCGCCCTCGGGAAAACAAAGGTAAGAGGAGAGTTGGGTTATACCGTCAGGGTGTTCTTAGCGTGAGTGGACAGCCTGCCTTGGGTACGCAGGAACCCCAATTAAGTGGTAATCAGACCCTGAAATAACATTCGTGCTTGATGACATGCAGCTTTTGTCTGTCTGTAGGAGCTGGAGAATTGGCGGCTGCAGTGGACGCGTCCGAAAGACTCTGTCAATATCGACGTCGAGTTCATATGGGACACTGATTCTGCGACCCATTGTATGTGGCCCAACATTGGCAAGGAAAATCTGGACGCTCTGCTTATCAGAAGAGATAACGCGTACCGCATAGAAAGCAAGAATGGAACAACGAGCTTCCGTTGGCACACAGATAACACAGACAGCCGCAGCTCCGCGGTAAAAGAAAAAACCCATTGCATGATTCGCGGCATCACCCCCCTCTAAGAGCGCATCGACCCGATGCTAACTAACAGAAGTGACAGTCCGAACAAATAAAAATAAAAGTCCTTCATCGTGCGTACAAAGGTTTTAAGCGAACCACCTGTGCTACTTCTTGCCGCGTGCATCGTCGGAATGTTCCGGGATCACCATCGGAGATCACCTCGTAGGTAAGTTGCCCAACACGTTGCAGCATCCGGTAGGGTCCAAAATACCGTCGTAGAAGCTTCTCACTGAGTCTACGTCGTCGAATGGGAGTTCAAACTCACACACCATCCCCAGGATGGTACTCTCCGTCTCGGCGTCGGAGATTGTAGCGTCCGGTATCCACCAGCTGCTGGTCCGTTATACAAACTCAGACGAGCTGGCGGGCCTCCTCCGCACGTTGAAGGTACCCCTGAACGTCGGCGCTGAGGCGTCGCCCTCTACGTGAGGAAGCATGGCGTCGGGCATCGTAGTCGGCCGTCTCCTGCAAACAAGCTCGAACGGTGTCATCTGCGTAGTTTCCTGGGTCGCTTTGTTGAATGCAAACGTGACATATGAGAGGACTTCATCCCAAATCTTATATTCAACGTCGACGTACATATACAGCATATCCGCGATCATCTTGTTCAGATGTTCCATTAGTCCGTTCATTTGAAGGTGGTACGCCGTTGTTCTCGGGTGATCCCTGCAGCTGCTGAAGCGTAAGATACCTTGCATAAGATCCGCAGTGAAGGCCGTTCCGCGGTCCGTGATTATGACTTCAGGGGCTCCATTTCGCAGCAAAACGTCATTATTAAAGAACTTCGCAACTTCTTGTGCAGTCCCCCTCGGAAGAGCGGCCGTCTCAGCGTAGCGCGTCAGGTACATTTCCATTGCACTTTACAGCGCGTCTTTACATTGTACTGCAAGTGTCCAGTGTCATAATTTTTGTTTGTAAATGTGAAAAGCATGAGAAAGAAAATTTTTCCCAATCCAATTTTTTTTCTTCGTGTTGCATTTTTACTTGCAAATAAGAAATTCCGGAATTGATCGCTATGTGCCCAACTGCTTTGTAAAGGGAGCTCGGTCCTTGTCAAGCTGGCAGCGTCCAGCTTCTTGCCCGCCTTCCTGCATTTTTTGTTGTGGTTGTTACAAAAATGCAAAATAAATAAATGAATGAATGAATGTAGACAGTCGCTACGACAATCTACTTATCACATCGTTACGTTGGGAATGGGGCCAGAAGATCTATTCCAATCTGTTGGAAGGGCCTCAATTGCACGGCGATTGGCTGCAGAAGTTCGGGCGGTCTCATCGGCAGTGTTTTTCCTCGCTGGCAGTCACTGCAGCTGCGGACGTAGTGGGAACGTCTGAGGTAAGGTGATGCCTTGTTTTTCGAATAGTGCGAGCTGGGCTGAGAATTCCGGAAGACAAGTGGTCGTTGCACGATTGCAAAATTTCGTCACGAAGGTCCCCGGGGTTGACAAGAAGGTAATTCGTTCTTGTTCTGAGGCTGAAATTGTTCTTCACGAGGACAGAATTTCTCAGGCTGAATGTTGTTAAGTTGCGTTTGAAGGTTCTTGGAACGGCGACGTTGCAACCCTCGAGGTAGTCGATTATTACGCGTAAGTCGAGGTCGCCACGCTGCTGGGCGGCTAGGTCGCTCTCCGTCATGATTCTGAAGAACGCGCTGTCTTCATAGGAGTCTTGTGGTGGTGGGTCGACGGGGGCACGGGACAGGCTGTCGCAATTGGAGTGTTTCCTGCCAGATTTATAGACGATTGTAACGTCAAACTCCTGTAGGCGAAAGCTCCAACGCCAAAGACGGCCAGAGGGGTCCTTCAAATTGACGAGTCAACACAGCGGATGGTGGTCTGTCACAACTTTGAATGGTCTTCTATACACGTATGGGCGAAATTTTGAAATCACCCAAATAATAGCCAGGCACTCTTTCTCAGAGGCAGAGTAGTTTTTCTCCTTCTTGCACAGACCACGGCTGGCATCGGCGATTACCTTTTTGCAACCGCTTTGCTTTTGGACGAGCACAGCACCCAAGCTTATATGACTGGCGTACGTGTGCATTTCCGGTTCCGTGTTTTCTTTGAAATGAGCGAGCACGGGCAGACTTTGAAGGCGTTTTTGCAGCCCGCAGAATGCTTTTTCTGGATAGTTTTCCCAGCTGAAAGGGGTGCTAGCTTTCATCAAGCGCGCGAGTGGCTCTGCAATGCGTGCGAAGTTTGCCACCAAGCGCCCGCAGTGCGAGCACAGTCTGAGAAATCTTCGCACGCCCTTCGGCCCTTCGGCCTTGGGAAGTTCGCAATGGCTGAAGTTTTTGCCGTGTCAGGTAGGACTTCTTGCGGCGTTGACGACGTGGCCCAAGAACTTCAGTTCTTCGTACGCGAAAGGGCACTTTTCAGGCTTTAGCTTTAACCCCGACGTACGAATTGCCTCAAGTACAGACTCCAACCTTGCCAGGTATTCGTCGAAAGTTCGGGCGAATACCACAATGTCGTCGAGGTATACGAGGCAAGTGTGCCACTTCAGGCCAGCTAGTACAGTGTCCATGACTCTTTGAAACGGTGCTGGCGCCATGCACAGCCCCAAAGGCATTACCTTCAACTCGTATAGGCCGGATATGGTTATTAATGCAGTCTTCTCTCGGTCTTTCTCGTCCACTTCAGTTTGCAAGTAGCCGGTCTTCAGATCCCTCGATAAGAAGTACTTCGTATGGCAGAGGTGGTCGAGCGCGTCGTCGATTCATAGCAGGAGGTACACGTCCTTTTTGGGGATTTGTTCGTCGCCGGTAGTCAACACAGAACTTTAATTCGCTGTCTTTTTTCTTCACGAGTACCACCGGTGCCACCAAGGTGCTTTTTGATGGATGTATTATATCGTCGCTGAGCATGTCCTCGAATTGAGCCCTGGGTGGCTTCCCGCTCGTTTCAAGAGACACCATACGGTGACGGTCGCGTAGGTCGGGCGTCCTCTTCGGTTATAATTCGGTGCTTTGCTAGGGGTGTCTGATGTTATTTTGTGTTTGACGAAAAACACTTGCTTTAGTGACGCAGCAAATTCAGTAATCTGTCCTGATTTTCTTGCGGCAGCGCCGGGTTCACGTCGAATAGATGCGGCAGCTTCGAAGCATCTTCGCTCACGCGTTCAAAGTTGCAAACGGGATCACTTGATTTGCTTCTTACTTTTCCTCGAGAAACGCAATATCAGCGCCCTTGTTTAGATGCTGGTACTCCTCGGTGAAATTGGCGTTCAAAACGTGGGATTTGCACTGCCTAAAGGAGTAGTGGCACCAAAATGTGACGCCTACAAATGATATAATTGGCTTCAGTAGTTTCTACAGATGCCGCAAGGAAATATTTGCAGCCATCCGAGGCCGCAATCACATCTAAAATCGATTTTTATGTGTCCCGGCCGCGAGCTTCTACAAATCGACAGCACTAGCGAAATCGCTTTCGGCGTGACGAAACATCGGCCGGCGTGTCTGGCCGGTTCAGGGTGACGTCATATAGTTGTTTTCGGAACCGGAAACGATATCCTGTGGAAACGATATCGTTTGGGCAGGAGACGTGGGTGTGGCTGTGTAAGCAATACTTGTAAAGTTTGCGCACTTTGCGTGTTCGTGGTCTTTGCTCTTCAGTTCGTTGCCGGCGCATGGTGTTCCCTTGCACTAGAGTCAAAAACTACGCGGTGCCGGCACCGCACATAGCGCGATGTCGACGCGCACCGCGGTGACGCGCGTCGCCGAGCTCGCCCAAGTTGTGGTATGGCAAGCTCCCGGAATGCGAAGTACTGCTCGTGGAAGCCTGTCCGAGTAAATCGACGACGACGCCAAGATGCATTATTTTCCACGCGACGACATGCAGCGCTAAACGTGGACTGAGTTCGTGCGCGGCGGCGGCCGCAAGAACTGTCGTCCAAGCCAGCGGGCTCGGCGTTTCTCGAGTCAGGTTGGGTGTTGCGAAGTTTAGGCTCAGTATCGTGGCGAATATTTCATCGCCGCTATCTGTGCAACTGCGAATGACCTTCCCTTACACAACTGCTCACCCCAATATCATCCCCTTTTTTACATATGGAGCTTTGTTTTGGCGATAATTCCCGTTTCAGCGATCAGTGAACAGGACATCTGCCGTGGCCTGTTTTGATTCTAGCGCGCAGGGGGCGGCATCTTTCGGCCGCTCGCCGCAACGCGCTGCCGGCAGTGCTGGGTCGGAGCACCGAACCTCTGCCGCCGGTCAGCGTAGGCTTACCATCGCGGCAAATATCTGAACGCCGCTTTTAAATTCAGCAACAACCAGCACAATTTTTCACCACACTAACATCTACTTTCTCGCATGTGGAACTTCTTTTTCGTGATCAGATTGATTATAAAAGCGGCGACAAGCTGTTGCTATCACGGTCTGCACCAGTTCGAGCCGCAGTGATATTGAAAAACGGACAACGGCGAAGACATCGCCGGCCTAATAAAGTTGTTCTGTCTGTCGGGAGGCAGCGACTGATCCGAGTGTGACGATTCAGACTGCATGTCGACTGCGCGGACGAGTGCGGACCATGTGCAATCGTAGCAAACGATGCGGCGAACGTCCCTGACGTCACGGGTGAGACCATGACGTAAGTCTGGCCCGCTTGCGGACTGGCCTTCGAACGGCCATTTTCCCGCGCGGTGGCCGAATTTGAAACTGGTTTCAGTAAACGTGCCACGGCCGCTGGATGAAAGGCGCACTGACGTGCGGCCTGCCGCGTGCCTCCAAAGCGCCGTGAGTGCGCCTAGAGCCAAATACTGCCACCGTGGCGCCACCGTTCCGGGACTGGTTGCAGCGAGCGCGGCTCGCGGGACGCCGGCTTTCGGGCCGCTTATATCGAAGTGTGGGCTTACCATCGGTGTTCCACACTCCACTTAGGCATCTACCACCACTAATGTTACGCCTGTTAAAAGATAAACACGATTAGTGGCTGCCGAGCTTCATTTGGTCAAGATGGAAGTTAAATTCCGTTCGTAGCAGCAGAATTACGCGTTGATAGTGTGCCTCCTGTCTCGCATTGCTGTGTCGTTGTGTTTTACATCGCCCGGCATGCTCTTTGTGACCTCCCCACGGCAGCGATTTACGTTTTGTCTGCAAGCTGCGGCTGCAGAGAATATATTAAAATTCCGGACAAACAGGAACAATGTTTTTGTGACGGCACTTGTTATTTATGAGTGCCAACACTTCTCAATGTTTACGACATAACCAACTTTTATGTAGGTTTTTCCTCGTGCACTAAATAAAACACCACAATTCGTATTAATCTCACGGCACATATGACATGATTACACGTTGTTTAGTTATGAAGTAATACTACTATCACAGCTATGTCGAACGTAATTTATATATATATATATATATATATATATATATATTCTCCACTTTCTTTCTCTCTTTCCAAATTCTTTAGCGGTTTCAATTGCCTACCACATCCTCCCCTTTGTTTCCGAGGTTTTCTTGACTGCCAACCCTTATTTCTGTCTTATTTCAACGAGCCCCTCATTCCCTATTCTGATTCGCTATATATATATATATATATATAGTGGTGGCAGGACACAGATGAGGCGAATGATGCAATGGGGTGAAGCGATCTATTCACATTATGTACATTGCGGGCATGACAGATTGCGCAAGGTGCGCGCCAGGCACTTCGTCGTCGTCGTCGTCGTCATCGTTCTTGTTTCAATGCACTGTGGGGCATTGTACACCTGAGCTCCGTAACATCAGGGGTGATGTCACGGGACGTGGCAGACAATCCCCGTGGCACCATGGCCGACCACCAAGGATGATGACGAGCCGGATTCCCCCCTAGGATAGATTCCCCTGCCCTACCGTCCGACGTGGCCTCAAGACCTTTGGCGCTTCGTCGCGGCTGAAGCCGTGGCTGTTGCTGGGCCTGGCGTCATCAAAACCATCATCGTCATCCGTGGCAGTAAGCAATTCGTCTGCATTTCTCATCGCACACTCATCCGCATTCATTGGCCAAGTTGTGACGGCGTCGAACGGGACGGTCGTCCTCGACCGGCGGGGTGATGTCACGGGACGTGGCGGACAATCCACGTGGCGCCATGGCCCACCACCAAGGATGATGACGACGAAGAGCTGTGTGCGCAGCGCAGCGAAGCCGTGCTTGGTTATGGCTGCCTGTAAATAGTCTTGTAAATACATCGCTTCATCCCCTCATGGTTCATGTCATCTGCCGCCACGTTACAATATATATATATATATATATATATATATATATATATATATATATATATATATATATATATATATATATATATATATATATATATTCAGTTGAATGAAAAGCGATTCCAGTTTCTACCTGATATTATTACTTGTTTCCTGTAGCCCCCCCCCCCCCAAAAAAAATTAAGGAGAGCACATGGGGATGTCCGGGTCCACAAAAAACGTTAAAAATTTTTCGCGAGCTGGGCAAGCTAAATTTTTGCCCGGACACAAAAGAAAAAGCGAATTTGTACAGAAATTCCAAAAATTGCCTAATAATGCGTAAACATTCAAACACCGTTTTTTCATTTCACATTTTCTTCTTTTCTTTGCTATTTTAAACCAACAATCTACATCTTGAATATCATAATTATTAATTGTTCTAACTGCGTGAATTACACATTTTTTGTGCAGATACAAGGCATTACACTTCTTGCCTTACGTAGAGATTATGCTTGGGTACTCAAAAAAGAAAGCTGACGTAATAATAACGTATGTGAAAATTTTCCTACGCTACGAAAATTGATTCGAATTGAAGCATAGTATGTTCACAGAGCAAAACTATCGCAACGTCTTTAGAGCGCGCTAATTTGAGCACAAACTTGTGCTGCTCCAGGAGCCCGACTGCTAGCTTCAGGGATAAATGCATATGGGTTTGAATCGGCGATGAAATAACGGAGGAAACGTACCTAGCGCTAGTTCTCACCGCAAAGTTTGAAAAATGCTTAGCAGAAAGGGGCGTGGACTGTACGCACTGTCTCTTGAACACAGCGCGGTGTATTTATTTTTCTTTCTGTACAACCTCTGTCATCAAGTTTTCAGTAGCGCGTTTAAAGGCATTGTCGTGCGGGCGAAAATGAAACAACCCAAATCTCTATGCGTGGCAAGACATGATCGAACCAGTATAAGAGTATCAAAAGATACTTATAGCAAAATGTCTAGTCTCTTCAAATCCTTTTTCAACAATGCTATTGCGTGTCCTCGTTTTATGAGGTGCGCATTCCGCTCGGCCTACATTTTTTTCAAAGTAGTGTCTTTACGGCAAGCTTTATTCCATCGCCGGCAAATATTCATCGCTCTCCTGTGTGTCGACGCCGCGTTTCCCGAGAAAAGGTGCCATTTTTGAAATTTCAGACTAATAAATTCCCACCATATACCTGCCGCTTGAACTGTAACTAATCAACTTGCGGCTTTAAACTGTGCAACGCGGTTTACGTGCTGTGTGTGAGACGTTTTCAGACAAAGCTCACGCATGGTTATTATCTTTTTGTTGAATAATATCTTGGCCCATGTTTTTAGATTTGTTAGATTGAAAATGTATTGCCTATATCTCATTCAAGAATTATTTTACCTTCTGGCTGCTTCAGTCACAGCCGCGCGGTTGGATCGAGCGACAGGGCAGACATACATACATACATACAGACAATTCTCGAGGTTGAATAGCCCAGGAATGACAACATCTTCTAAAACCCGTGCGCTGCCTGTCTCTCAGTCGGCGAAAGCACTCGCCTACGGGGACCACCCCGCTCCGTCCCGAAACCAGTTCCCGAACGCTAGCGCCACAAGGAAGTCGAGCGGCGGCAAACGTAAACACCGACACTCACGCCTTCGCCCGCTGAAATCCGGGCGACGGGGCAGGCCGCACCTTGCGTGCGGTCTCATACAGCGGCCGTGAACGTGCTATAATTATTTCTATGCTGGTGGCTGACGGCTTTCGGTTCGATTTTCGTAATTACTGGGCCAATAGGTATTCTTCACAGCATAAAAACTGAAAGCGAGAAATTTAGTGTCAGTACTCCTTTAAAGCGTAACCACTTGGCGTTAGGAGATGGACTCCAGATGTGCGTATGTGGGGACCGTCCCATCTTGTCGTAACTTTCTTCAGTTTAGACGCGAATGACCCACTCATCACCGAGTAGGCGGCTCCCGTGTCGATGAGGGCGACTACGCCAAAACCGTCGATGGACAATTGGAGGTCGGACGCTGCCTTCCTCTAGTTCCGTGTGCGCCGGGGCATCGCATCTCGGCTTGTGCGTGTTGATGGTCGGGCACTGCGCGTCGTCGTTGTCGTCTTCTCAGCGGCAGTCTCGGTCATGTCGGGTACGCGTCGCGCCGTATAGTTGTCGTCGTGGTCGGGAGTCTCGTCAGGGTTCTGTCGAGTCGTCGGTGTGAGGGCATGTCGTGAATCGCGGTGTTCGGTGCGTCTTTGCGCCGTTGGAGGGTTTTCGTCTTTCTGCCTTTGTGCAACTTCACCCCCAGGAGTTGCTGCTTTTAGTTTCCCCCGCGTGGGCTGTTGGACCTTCCACATGTGAACTCAGCATTTCTACGGCGGTTCGGTGACTGGTATGTGTAGGGCGACGGAGACCGGTTGAAACGGGCGGGTCCACGGCTGGTGTTGAAAGGTATTCGTCGATCTCAGATGGGCGTTGGCCGGGTCGGGTCGTGGTGCGTCGGCGGAGAACCCTCGCAAAGCTATCCTCTTAGAGGCAGCGACGGTAGATGTGGTTGGCCCCTCAGCAGTGCTAGCACAGCGGACGATTGTCGGGCTTAATAAAACTTGCTGCTGGGCTAGTTGGTTCATGATCATAACGAGGAAGAAAAGCAAAAAGCACGGCGTCTGCTATTTGCAAGGACCTTCAGCTTACCAGGTTAGCGAAGTGTGTTACTGACAGCAAAAGTAGTGCTCTAAAGGTCTTCTTCTCAGCAAAAACACAGAAAGTAGATTTGCCATTCCGTACCATTGTTAGCGAGAGGGGCACTTTGCAGAAATGTGTCAGAGGCTTTCTTGTAAAACGTTTGAATGAGTTAGCTGTCAAGGACCTGTACGCCAGAAAGAATTCGGAAGTGGTCACTAGTTTCTTTCAAAGTGATCCCTCTGTTAGGTATGGATTTTCAGTGGATGTAGAAGATCTGTTTTATTCTGTGCCTCAGGGAGAGTTGTGTGCCTGTGTAAGGGAAATCATTGACGAGGACGGTGCAGTTAAATTTCAGAACGCAGCTGGTGTGTCGGTCGATGGCTTCATTTCATTGTTGAAATTTTATCTTAAGAATACCTTCATCACTTTTGGCGACGGCTTTTACCTTCAGCGACAAGGCATTTGCATAGGCTAGTGTTGCCCCTGTTTTATGTAATATTTTTCTAGCCTTTGTGGATAGGGCGTTGGAAAGCGCCTTTGAAGGAGGAATTGTCTGTAAAGTTTTTAGATATGTCGACGACTTTTTAGTCTTATTTAACGATTTAGAATAAACAGCGCAAGCACAAGCTATTAACCAAGTTTTATGCACCTTTCAAATACATGAAAAAGGCTTAAAGTTCATACATAAACTTCGGTTAAACGGTAAGTGGCAGTTTTTAGATCTTAACTTAGAATTTTAGAAGGGCCACACCTGTTGGTGTTTTTCGCCCAGGGCTAAAAAAGCTCTGATACCGTTCAGCTCGTCACACTCCAAGACAGTTAAGCGCGCAATTGCAGGTTTATGCTTAGAGTCTGCACTCACGAGGTTGTGTTTTCAGAAAATGCACCAATCCTTCCAAAAACAGGTGGAAAAGTTGATTTTAGCAGGTTTTCCGTGCTCAGTCATTACAGCGGTTGCTGAGTCCTTGCATCAGAAGATAAAAAGGGGCGGAAGAAAGGAAAGGGCGGATGTGGTGCGCCAGACAGTAAGGCCTGAAGTGGTGCCTTACGTGCACAATGTTTCCTACCACATGAAGAAGCTCGCAACAAAACACGGCATCCATGTTGTCGTTTCCGCTCCCAGGAAGCTCTCTGCCATTTGCCCTCGCATTTCTGCCGCGCAGAAGCGAGCTTGCAACAAAAAGCACGCTAAGCCTTTTGTGAAATGCTGCACCGGCGTGGTGTACAAGATTCTGCTGTCGTGTGGGATGGGCTATATCGGCCAGACGGGCCGCCGTATTAATGATCGAGCACGTGAACATAAATTGGCAATTAAAAATGGGGGGACAGCGCACTTGCCTGCGCATTGCGCTAACTTTAAGGATTGTGTCGCACGGCTAAGTGAGAATAAGATTTTGGGCAGAAGCCACGATGCAAACGCGCGTGAAATTTTGGAGGCTTTTTACATCAAGAAATTTGGTACTGATTGTGTCAGTGACACTTCGGTTGCCCTTTTTTCCTCTGAGTTGGAATTTTTATTTTGTATGACTTAGTGTTTACGGCTGCGGTTATCTATGTATTTGTTGAGATGATTGGTAGGGCGTTGTCCTTTGAATGGTTCACGCTGCGCATGATCGAGTCTGTTATTGTTTAAATGTGAAGATGTAGTTCGTGAATAAATCAGTTGAAGTAGCGCCAGTCCTGTCCGTCTTCTCTTACGTGTGTCCTGTTGTTTAAAGCGCTAATCCCAGTTGTTATGATTGTCGGGCGTTCGCCACACGCCGATCTTCCTTTGGGCGGGGTGTTGCACGGCAGGTGGTGGGCAGGCGACAGGAGACGACGGTACGGAGCCTCGCGACGATAGTGCGCAGGTGGGCAAGGGCGACGGACAGCAGCTGCGTAGGCCATAGCTTGCGGCTCGCGAGGTGCCTCTGGCGCCGTTGAAGTTCCCAGCGCTTGCGGCACTTCTCTAATGACGTTGGTAAGGGAAGCGACTTGTGGTTGCGGTGGTGTTGGGAGCATTTTCCGCAGCTCGTCACTGACAATTTCGCGGATAGCCACAGGTAGGCTATCTGCGGGAATGCTCATGCTCTCGACGCAATTCGCATTGGCCGTGCCAACAAAGCTTCGGTCATACTGCTTAGCGCGCATTTCGAGGGCTTTCTCAATTGTGGTGGCTTCGGTCACAAATTCGGCGACAGTTTTGGGCGCATTGCGGGCAAATTCAGCAGTGTTCTTTCTTCACAAGACGCATTAAGAAACGTAACTTATTTTCGTCTGCTGGTCAGCACGCCTGAAAAACCTCTTCATCTCTTCGACAAACACAAAAACGCTTTCGTTAGGGTGTTGTGCCCACGTTTCCAGCAAGACCTCGGCCCGCTCTTTTCGTACAACCGTGATGAACGTCGTTAAAAATTGAGTTCTGAAATTTTTCGAAGTCTCTAGGGAGCTCTCATATCTTTCGAACCAGATACATGCTGAGTCCTCCAGGTAGAAGAACACTTGCCTCAGTGTCTCCGCGTCGTCCCTGACCCGTTCGACTTGCTCCAACCAGTCTTCAGGATCTTCCGAAGGTAACCCATGGAAGGATGGTGGCTCCCTTGGTTGCAGGAGAACGAGGACAGGATTTGAGTAGGTGGTCATGGTTCCTGCTTTGATCATGGTGGTTTTCACGCCATCTTGTTTGTTCACGTTATCCGGAAGCAGTCCAAACTCTGGTGGAATATCCTGCTGTCGGCGGCTGACGCGAGTGGGGCTTGCTTGTTGGCTTGAGGTGCATTTACCCAGCACCTTCACCAGATGTGACGACGGCAAAGACGACGCAGTTGTGTTCATGGAAAACAAGTTTATTGCAGCGAACTTGTGCTCCCCTAACAACTCAATGAAAACACAGGCGGTGAAAGAGCACTCAAAAAAGGGACGTGCGTAGGCAGGCGTCGATGTATCGAATGCCGCGGCGTCGGCTCCGCAAGAATTTATCTTTAGGCGTTATCGTTTCTGCAACCGTCGAATTACATCCAGAAAAAATAAGATTATTCTATGCTGTTCCCGTTAGTTCGAAATGCTCTGCCTATCATAAGAGATGACACATACGGCTAGAAAGAAAGAATTGAACTCGCGCTTCCCTTGGCACACAGCTAACACAGACCAGCGCAGCTGGGCGGTAAAAGCAAACTACAAGTAAGCAAGCCTATTTCATTGTTTGCGGCAATATTCAGGCTCCTCGTTTGGTCAGGTTGGCCCTACGACTTCAAGTGTCTCAGCAAAAAGTTATATGGCTTGTGCAAGCATCGCTGCTGCTAAAAAAGAAAGTGCTGTCATGGATCGCAGAGATGATTAAACCTCTTTACCAACGCTCACACATTTCACGAACCTGTCTATGCTCCAAATAATGTGCTCGCAATGACCCTCAACGGGCATTACTGATTGGTTTCGGCAATACAAGCTCGCCTAGTGGAAAGTTTTATTAACATCAACCTGTGTACGCCCACTGAAGCGCAAGGACCTACCCCATAGATGTAACATTATGCCGGTCCTGTGATAACTGCGACTATTTTATCCCCGACAACTTTTTGTTCACATCTGCCGATGTAATTTTCTGCCACACCCCCTACCACGTTTGCCTTCTCTAAAAATCCACTCTGCTACCCTTAATGAACAACCGGTATTTTGCCTTCGAATTACATGCCATACTCACACCCAATTTTCTTCCTACTTTCTACTAATACGTCCTTACCATGCTCTTGTTCCCCGGCCCACTCCGCCCTGTTCTTGTGATGTCATTTTACACCTATCTTCTTTCGTTCCATTGCTCGCTGAGTCATTCACAATTGAAGTGAACACTTTTTGTGAACCGCCAAGTTTCTTCTACAATAAAGTTGAGAGCTTACTGTGCCGCAATATCAAGCAATCCTTAGGTTACTGTTGGTGAGTCCATAACAGATCATACATATTCTTTAGAGGAATAAATTTATACAATTTGCGTGTAAAAAATAAAGTATTCACTCGATTTTAATGCACGTTTTCCCCCTAATCTTGCTACCTGAAATTTACCGTCCCGCTAACATCCAATATCCAAATATCTAAATTCAGTTTCCCTAAAAAGCGTTGTGATGCGTCCGACTATCATTTACGGCGACAGGTTTGAAAATTTCATGATCTATATATTGGCAACAGGTCCCAGACCCGTTTGGATAAACCAGAAGCCAACGTCGGCTATCTGCGTTTTATGTTTTATTGTACAGTCGTACTGACGATGTTGAAGGCGTCCGCAGGCAGCACAGATACTTACGACCGTTGTTTATTAGTCGTAGTTTGTGGAGGCCTCGGTGGTTTTTGTTGCCCTGAAGTGTTCCAAATGCTCTTCGGCTCCCCATGCGATGGCAACGTGTTCTGCTCAGTGCGACACTCGTTTCAAGACACGCGCAATTTTGAGGCTTCACGTGGACGAATCAACCACTCGTGGATGGCGTCTCTAGCGGGGGATTCTCTTCACGAGCGATTCCGACCTAAGTGGTTTCAGTGGCTTCGCCACAGCCGCCACGCCAAATAAGAGTACCTTATTGCCGATTTTATTACAGAACTGCACAACAGCCTCATAGCGGTCAGTGTTAAACTGATGCAGTTCAAAGCAAGTGATTTTGCTCCGCAGAAGGGCGCCGCACGAACGAAGTTCAGTGCGTCACAGATAGGTGCCTAGTCACAGTGTTTGAAAACTATTTGTGCTTTTTAATGCTTCTGCTTTCCCTGTGAGTACTTTGGCGGTTTCTTCTTCCGTTTTGTTTTGCTTGACGCGAAAAAGGCCCACCTCGCTATGCTTTCTTGCATTTTTTTTCTTTTCGCGGGCAGTGAAAAGTCCGCCCTTTGTTTAGAATCTCGGTCGCCTTATAATCGAGTAAATTCGGTATTTGCCAGCCCTAGTCCTTCATTTTGCCATGTGATGAAATGATAAGAGAGTCGCTCCACGCGACGAGTGAAACCGCTCAATAGGAAAGAAGAAAAAAACAAATAAAGGGCGTGTCTAGGCATATCGATCGCTAAATTGTGGGAGAAGTCCGATAGCGGGGTTTCGGTTGCGTGTTTCTGAAGGCCTCCTATTTGCCACCGCAGTTCCCGCCTGCGTGCCTGAAACGACTCCTCTTAATAGCACATAGAAAACATAGCAGAAACTCGTCTTGCAACATTGCGGAACCCCTCACTGCCCAGAACAGCACCACAGGCCGTCGCTGACAGAAACTGCGAGTTATATAGCATCGCTATTGCAGGAGAAAGGTAGCTTTGTATTGCTAAAAAATACAATAACTGTTTTGTGGCTAATCCAGAAATTGCACATAGCTCACTCTGAGAAGTCTGTAGAAATGCGCTGGTTTGTTTCCATTGGTACAAAAAATCAGATTTATTTGTGGTCAGTTGAGAAATTTTCTTTAGAAATTCTTTAAGTTGCACATTTTTTCTTTTTGCCAGATGACTAATTTGACTGAAAAACTTTTTATGGTATCTCGAAACTTTTGGACAAATACGACTAACCGTTGCCAGTCGATGCAACGAACGAGAAAAACTGGAAATAATACCTATACGTATACCCTTCGAGTTAAGGCACAGGAAATACCCTGGATGTGAGTAACCACAAAAGCCTGATCGTATTTTCAAATCATTTTAGCGAATTAACTAGTTTCATTTTTTCTCAGATTGCCCATCTACAAAACGAATCTCACGACTTTGACTACAGGCAACCACACAAAAGACAATGCCGCCACATTCAAAACTGGCCCAAGTAAGGATTTTATTATATTATTAAATCCCGCCTATTCTAAAATAGTTCGCCGTAAGCCCAGTGTTGTTTTTCACTCATATTTACCTCTTCCTAGAGGTCGTAAATTCCAGCGTGATTCCAACGTTTGGTTTTCCCCAAGATCAAGCACACCCAATAGATCCCAATACTTTGACAGAAGTGGTACACATTTTTCGGGTGCTCGTCATCAAAGAGATATTCCACATTTTTATATATTTAACCAGTAGTCTTTAGAAAAACAGGTCCTACTCAAAAAGACCAGTTTTTCTTGTTTATCGGTAGAGCAAGTATTACAATACACCCAACCAGCTCCTCGCGCTCCGTAAGAATGATTTCAAGCCGCTGAGTGCGACTTCTCTGTTATTGCATAAAGCTAGTAGAGAAAATGGTGTTTGTTCGCGGTAAACGTTTTAAAGTGACATAAAAAGCGTAATGTGTTTTAAAACTAATATTAAGTCTTAAAGAAAGTGGTAAACTACATACGTTTTACTGGTATTTCTTAACGTTATTTTCGTTAACACTGACAACGTAAAAAAGCACTCGCTATGAATGAGCACTCCTTTGGATGTCTTGCATAGTCATGGGGTCTTTGGTATTTGTTTTTGTTAATTGAGGGTGCGTCTTGGCTGTTACGTTTCCGCCTATAAACTTTGATTTGTCTCTGTTTTCGTGTCGTTTACAAAAATAAAATTCCATCATAAAGGGAACAAAAACGGTATTGTGTGTTCAAATTGCCTTTTATGCGTTCTTCGCGTCTGTTGAGCCATCTTTAACTAGCACGGATAACGAGCGTGGCTAGTTTCTACCTTGTCCTGTATGAGTGAGACACGTTTTAACCGGCCCGCACGCAAAAATTTGTGTTTTGATCTCGCGTCTGCAAACAAAAAGTTTTCCGTTCATTCTTTCTTCTGCGACCAAACTTTTCCAAGCCCCATGGGCTCGTATTGTTATGAACGCTTTAGTTTTGCTGGATGTATGGCAAATAAGACAGCAGTCGACACAAGGAGTTAGAAAAGAGCTTCTGTCATTAAAACAAAACTAGTTCTCCAGATTGGCATGAATGCCAACAAAACCCGTAGGGAACGCGTGGCTGGCACGCATCTCGGAACGCACACGCCCTAGTAAATGTTTGGATTATCGGTGTACCTCGTGGATACCTTTTTCCCCTGCTACTCCGAAACTTGCCTTGCAGGTGTTGGAGGGTATTTTCCGCATGCTGTTCACAGGTAGTCGAAATTAGCCGAAGTGCGAAGTTCATTCCTTGTAAATTGCCGTGTTCATTTCAACCTTTAAAAAGTGGGCATGCGCGATATAGTCAGCACGTGAGGGCTGAAGGAAAACTTGAGCTATTCCCCCACCCGAGAAGTTGGTTTCAATACTTAATCAATCAGTGCAAGCCCGCCTCTTAAAATTGAACATTGTCAGATTGCCGTTTGCAAGGATAAAAAACTGCCAAAACATTTTACATTCCAGCGTCATTATTAGGAGCTATGAAGGTTTTTACCAGAATTCAAGTGACCACAGCCCACAACAATAAAACACGCAACTTTCCCATTCCTCCCTTCTTCCCCCCCTCTGAGGAAGCTTTATTTTGCATTTTGTCCTTAGTATTTTTAAAACTACAAACTTTTACTTGTAAACGACCGGAAACATGTCTTGTTCTCCGCATATCAGCTCAGCCCGTTTTCTGTTTACGGCGGACATCTATTTTGAACTACAGATACTGACTAACAAGAGCTGAACCACTTGGCGAAAGAAGAAGTTAGTGGATTCTATATTTCCAGATTTACATGTCTTTTCACTTCGCTGAAGCAGTACATTCCGGATAAAGCCGCTGTTTGGGGAACAAGATTTCAGTCGTTACTACACCACCTGTAACAAAGAAATTTTCATATGCTAACATGTAACACAGTTTATTATGTTCGACCCCTTTGAAGGGTTAACCTTTTTGTTGAATTGGCCTTCTGGTAGGTTACATTCTGTCGAGGAGGGATCTTGCAAGCAATGGCCCTGCCACGTTCATTGAAAAAATATTGAGGAAGGGTGGTGAAATTTGTGATTTTGTTACGACTCTGTTTTGTAAGAAAGCAGAAAATGGAAAGCATGACGTTCACCTCGGTTTTCAACGAGGGATCAGCACTGGAGCACTGTTGAGAAGGTTGTACGTAGGCTATAAATGCGTTCACAAAAAGTGCTTATTCCTCTCCTGGATTTCGTTTCAACGCCACCTTTAAAACGCAAGCCCTGCGGGGGGTATTGAAAGTGCGTTGGGGTAAACGTGAGCGCTTCGTGACGAAGGATGTGTTGGATCTAAACGCTACCATGCCATGCAATATTGTACTTATTATGCCTTTGAAGCGCCCTGGCCATCGCGGACCTCACATAAACTCCATGGTCTGCAGTAATGTATAGTATCCGAGATATTCATATACTTCGGGTTAGGCTGAATAGTTAAAGCATGTGTAACAACAGGTCGCACTCGAAGGCTAAAATCACAACAGGGTGCTGCTCAAATATAGTGGTGCGCTGTATGGCGGTACAACACGAGGATATGACTTGGCTTACAGATCTGCTTTTACGGTGCACCAGAGAATGAAAGATAAAGCAGTTTTACTTTTTGGTCATTTATTATGCTAGTGCCACAAACATATTTCTGATTGTATGTAAACCTTATTCTATGCGTCGTTTTTACCGTTTTTCACTTGTTCTGTGCGTCAGGTAATCAAAATTTTAATCCAGTTATGATTTAAGTAACAGCGTAAATGGGTGTTGAGACTGGTTCAGTGGCTAGGCTTTTGAAGAACGAGCTGTAAACGCTAGCAATAAAATAAAAAGAACCCAATTTCTAACTGCCTTGTTCCCGTTCAAAGAAAATACCCCTAATTTCAGCGGCTTGTCTCGCACTTTTCTCACGATGAAACTACTCCGGAAACTTGTGCGTAGGTGTGCCCATACGTTCATCAAACGTTCTACGTCACGAAAGTTTCATAACATGCACTTAATTTTTTTCCTACGAGAAAGGTAATGTATGGCCACAGAATGACGTCAAAACTTTATAAACAAGCTCTTTACGTAAGGTTCCCGTGGTCCAGCGTTGGGAAAGGGCGACGTTCAACAAAGTGAGGTTGTCAGGAAAGGTATTGAATGTGCTAATTGAACGTGCAACCTATTGAACGCCTAACCTATTGATGCGTGCGTGACTGTCCAGACACTCCTTGACGTTGTCTCCCCGAAGACCAGCGAAGGCCGGAGAATCAGGCAGGCGATTCGTCATAACGCATTTCGGAGACACGAGCAACATGCCACCAGAAATTCTTGTGACATTGGTGTCAGTCTGTCGGGCAGGCTTTGACCAAAACGGAGATCCAGATGGGGCGTCGGAGACGTAGAGCCCGGGGTCGAAGTCAAAATCCACCGCATGCACATCTTCTGTTGTCAGAAAGACGATGTAGAGCAGCAAGAAAATGCCGTAACATTGTGAATCAAACTCTAATGTAAGTTTCCCGCATGACCGGCATTCTGGTACTGTGAGTAATATTACGCAAGAAACTCTAATGCGCATTGGAATCCCTATGGTGACTTGGTGTGCAACAAGTATTTGTGAACCGGGACGCAACATCCACTGCATGCGGCGAGGTCACACCTTTTCGTTTACGAAAAGTTTTACTATGGCGATCAAGCCCAACATGAGCGCAATAAACATTGTTCCATAAATCCTGATAACCCGTACTCCTGACTCCGCGGTCCCCTTCTGTACCTAGACCAAGCCCACAGTTACTGAATGCATGTGTCAATTTAAGGCTGCTCAGATCCCCGCCGTCCTTTTGTACGACTCCGTGAAGGTGCCTGACCATGTGTGCCGAACTGCATAGTTGCGCGCTCTCACTTTCACAAGTTCTTGCAAGCGAAGCCTACTATTCCATGTAAAAACCCAGGGAACGTCTGGTAGCACTATCTCACCTCCAAGCGTGCGTCTCGTGCCCATTCGCGACCTCCAAACCGCCGCAACCGACCACTCGCCGGCCACCAACCGAGCAATTCGCAGAGTACGTGGGCATCCGTAGTGAAAGCGTAAAATCGCTAGTTTGTTCCTAGAAGTCGGAACGGAGTAAGGGTGAGCAGAACGAGTAGTGGTGCGTGCCATCAGAAAATGATACAAGAAGGTACACGCTCAATCAAAGGTGACTTCGCACTGGTTCATACAGTGGCAATGCTCTGAGCAGCATCTGTGATTAGGTTTATTATACAATTGTATGCGCGTACACTGCGCGCTTTAGCAGCTCCAACAGATATTTTTCTCGACAAACTTGCTTCAAAAGCGTTTAACCACGGCAAACGTTAGCCCTATGTTATCATTCACATGCTGCGTCGAAGTGGAGAAAACTTTCTTCCAAATATCCGCCATGCACGCTAAGGGAAATAATTTATCTCATACATTTCTCCTAAATCAGTAAGATTATGTTATTATACGGTTCTACGCGCTGACGATACACAGGTAATGAGGTGCGCCGCAGTAAAGAGGTCCGCAATAATTTTGACTAGCTGTGGATCATTTCCATGCGCCAAAATCTCAAACACACGGCCGTTTTTTGTTTCACCTCCGTCCTCCAAACGCCTATATCAAAATTTATATTACCCTCAAAGTCAAAACTGTGACCACAACCAAACAATACCACAGAAGACACCTTCGTATTCATCCATCATCGTCGTTGAAGAAAGGCGGGGAGTATTTTTTGATTTCACTTTGCGGGAATTGAGGAGACCTGCGACACCAACACGGCAAACAGTTAGCACAGTAGGCACCTCAGGCGCTTCGACACAGCGCATGGCTGTAACAGGCAGCGCGCACCTACCACAGCAACGGCTGCGACGGCCGAAATCAATTGCGTTCTGTCAGATGGAGCCACCGCTTTGGCGTGCTCGGAAGCTGGGAGCTCGAGCGATGCGGCAGAAGGGGGGGTGTAGAAGAGGGACAGACATTGGCAGCTGCTCTTGGCGTGGTCGGATGAGGGTGCCGAGCGTGGGCATCGCGGCGTGGTGTGATGTAGCGACCCGGCGGCTTCCCTTTATGCCTGAACCGACCATCCTCCACCGGCATCGCTGGTTTAGAACGATTCCGGACTTCCGAACAACGCGGGAACTATCCATGACACCAGAAGAACGGACGCAAGCGTGGTTCTGAGAATAAACCCCCTTGGAGGCTGGCATGGGTTTCCTTTCTGTCTTGCCGGCCTCCCACTCTGCCACTATTGACAATGCAGCCGCGTGCGGAACATCGTCCGAGTCACACCTGAAACACATTTAGGCGCCCGCAACCTATACCCTCGGCTGCAGACACTGTTGAGGCGAATACAGGCGAGGTGGTAGGTAACGTCAGAGAGTGGAACGCCGTGAGATGGCTTTCCCCCGGCCCTCCTAGGAAAGAGGCACGTAGGCATATTTTGAACACGTCGACGAGTCGGCTCCCTGGGCGCGCCTTTCCCGCGCAGACACGCTGCCAGCACCGTTGTAATATCCCGCAGCACCGTACAATGCGGGTTGCAGCGGTTGGGAGGGCGGAAACGCACACAATAAATTCTTTATAGCGCCCCGAGTTAGGTGCAGCTTTGGTCGATTAGACTTTCTGCAAAGCGAGGAGGACGTTGAAAATCACTCTTTCCTTTTGCTCGCGTGGGGCTATACGCGACGAATTGTCACCACGGTACTGGGTGCGTGCATCTCGTTGTCAGAAAGTTGGGAAATGTTCCACACGAGATTGCATTTAGGCAGTTAGAATGTGGCGTGGCGCAGCAGCGGAGCCCTTTTGTCGAGATGTTAAAGTCAGTCTCTGCAACAGGCAGACATCAGGCGACTATCAGCGGAGAACCGCGCCCGTAAGCCGATTGCAACGAGGTGGGAGCTGGCTTCATGGCAGCTGTATTGCTGCGACGGATCATGTGTTGGTGAGCGTGACCTGGAGTGTGTATTCGTGCTTCCGGAAGCGGCTGTGATTGCGGTAGGCGCTGGGTCTAGTGTGACCGGTGGTGTTTGAGAGAGAGAGAGAGAAATAATTATTTATTGGAGAGTTTAGCTCCAACCCAAACAGGAGCTGGCTACTCCAGGCATTGGAGTATACAAAAGGTACAATACTTGCCCTAAGGAACCACAAGGGGTTAGATTAAGTACATTGAGACAGCAGCGGTCCTTACAGCCGTGGAATAAAGTAAAAAAAAAACAAAAAAAACAAGAGAACTATACACATCTATATACAGCGAGAACTATACACATCTATATACACATCTAGCGAGTGTCCCGTCTGCTTCTTTCTTCGTCCCTGTCTGTTTTTTCGCTGGTAATATGCATCTAAGTCAACAGCAACTGGCCCAACTTTCAGCCTTAACTATATACAGACGACATCCACGACGTGACACAGATAGTTTCGCCAATATACATAACACCCTTGTGTGTTTCCACACCCATTTAAGAGCGTTTCAGAGGAAAGTGCACTTATTTAATAGTGTTCACACATCTTCGTCATTTGAAAAAAATCCCTTAAGGCAAGGAAGGCTTTCGTGTGGTTGCGTACACTGTCCCACGGACCCAACAGTTTCGGCAAGGATAGGGGTGTCCGAGATAGCAGGTTAAGCTTATCACTTAGTTTTTTCCCGATCGGTCGCATATAGATGGCGCTCAAGCAGGACATGATGTACATCTTCAGTTTGATGTCCACAAGCACAGCAGGTGTCATCAGCGAATTAAATACGGTAAAGACATTTCTTGGTGTAGGCCACGTCAAGGCGAAGGCGATGTATTAACGTGTCGACGGAACGACCGAGGTGAGACGCACACGGGTATGTAAGGTACGGGTCCACTTGGTACAACAGCGATGGACGATATTTATCGGTCAACCTGGTTTCCAAAGTAATGTGTGTCCTTAGTTTTTTCCAATAATTTTTAACATCACCTCTGGTAAAAGGCACGGTACTACACGTGGAATTTGAATGAGCGGCTGCTGCTAATCGGTCAGCTCGTGCATTTCCTCTTATTCCAATGTACCTGGGAATCCACTGAAATGTTATTTTCTGAGTTTTTCCTATTTCAGTTGCAATCACATCACAGATGTGTCTTGCCAAGATATTGTGATGACTGTAAGCCGCAATTGGATTTAGGGCTTCAATAGCTGCTTTTGAATCTGTGAGAACTGCCCATTTATTCGGTGAAGTCATTGTAGCGATAAATTTGACTGCAAGATATATTGCGTAAAGCTCTGCAGCCGTCGACGATGTAGGGTGCGAGAGCTTGACCCCCTGATCGATGTGAAGACTCGGTATTGTGAAAGCTGACGACGACGAGGTGGTTGTCGACGTTCCATCGGTATATATATGCACATATTCAGCATAACGGTCATGCATGTAATTGAGCGTCATCTGCCGTGCTGCCACTGTAGATATAGATTGTTTTTTGGGCATCCCGGGGATATCAGCATTGGTGTCAATGCAGGGAACAGTCCATGGAGGCGACCCAGTGCTGTGTTGCCATTGAGATACAGCGGGCAGGGCCATGACATCACCAAAGATGGCCTGATGAATCTTTGACGCTGAACGCTGTTGAATACGGGAAACCAAAGGGTGCGAGTCATGCTGCGTAGTCAGGCGCAGGTAATGGCGGCGCACCTCCTGCACGCGCAAAGCATTTACGGGTGGCTCTCTTGCTTCCGCGAGAACCATGGTTCCCGACGTTGGCCTGGGCACCCCGAGGCAGAGACGGAGGCCTCTGGTAACCAATGCTTGCAGTCGCTACTCTTGACGATTTGACAGGCCATGCAGAACAGGTATAGAATAGGCAATGGCCTGACGGACAATTGCAGCATGCAGTCGAAGCATAGCATTGGACGAACAACCCCATCGGGTGCCTGTCAGGTAACGCAAAACGTGGACTACACGTGATGCCCTTTCCTGCAGATAATCCATATGTCGGCACCATGTGAGCGATGTGTCAATGTATATCCCAAGAAACGTGTGACATTTTTCTCGAGGTATTTCCTGACCACCCATGGTGAGCCGTAATCCACGCAACTTCTTTCGCGTGAAAGCAAGCACGCCGGATTTCGTTGCAGAGACATCCATTCCTCGCGCACGTAGAAACTTCTCAATGCTATCAATGCCAGCTTGGAGGTCAGCTTGAATCGACAAGTAACAAGCACCGCTGCACCAAATGCAAATGTCATCAGCGTAGATGCTTACGTGCAGCTGTGAGGAAAGCAACGCTGGCAACTTCGCCATAACAACATTAAACAACAGCGGACTTAGCATGCTTCCCCGAGGAACCCCTTGTTCCACTGCATGCTGTTGGCTGTCTCCTTGACTGGTGCACATGTACACTCTTCTGTTCTTCAAGAAGTTCTCAATCCAACGAAGTATTTTGCCACGAATTCCCATTTCGATAAGGCCTTCAAGAATGTGGTAATGACTTGCGGTGTCGAAAGCTCGACTAATATCCAGAAAAGCAGCTATTGTCATGTTTCCTTGAGAGCGCTCTTGTTTAATAGACGTCACCAGGTCTAGGACACTGTCCATAGTGCACCGACGTGGCCGGAATCGTGACATGCATGATGGAAAAGACCAAGATGTTTCTAAAAACCAATTTAATCTATAAAAGATTAGCCTCTCATATAGCTTGGCTACGCAACTGGCCAAGCTGACAGGCCGAAACGAGTCGATCGCTCGTGGTGATTTTCCTGGCTTAAGGAGAGGTACAATGTTCGATAACTTCCAAGACTCGGGGATCTCCTCAGAATTCCATAATTCATTGAATAAATGTAGCAGATGGATGGTCATGCGCGTGCCAAGATTGCAAAGGAGAGCGTAGGTGACATTGTCTGGTCCAGCGGCAGCATTGCGGCGACTCCTTCGCAGTGCTTCTTCGAGCTCAGTCAGCGAGAACGCGACATCAAGCTCTGCGTGACATGATGTCCTGTACTTCTGGAATTATGGCCTAGCGGCATTGCGAGATGTGATAAACTCATCACAGTCAATTGACTCTGAAGGCCTCGTAATCCATGCACAAAATTCATCTCCAAAAGCTGTTTCGGACAATCCTCTGTATAGCGCTAATCCTTGAAAAGGCATTCTTGCTGCCACAGGTGATCGAAGAGCGCGAATCGTATCCCACACTTTGCTTGTTGACGTCATCGGACATAAAGTGGCACAGAATGACCTCCACCTACGTTGGCCTAAAGACTGCAGTTCCTTACGCATTTTGATTAACGTTCTCTGTGCGGTGCGGTAATCTTCTAGCTTTCCTGAGCGGCGAAAACACCGCTCAGCACGACGTCTAATTGCGCGCAGCCGTGCATATTCTCCGTTTAAACCAGAACTGGCGTTTGGAACAGGAATCCACTTGGTAACCTTTGCCATAGTGGATTTCACCACTTGTATGAAGGTGTCAATATTGCCCGCGGCATCTTCGGAACAATCGTTATGAAAGCGGAAAGCCCCCCAGTTTGTAATGCATGCCATCCTTGGCTTCTGCGCCAGGCAAATTCGTTGGTGTTGAATTAAGACAGGAAGATGATCGCTGCCGTGAGTGTCAGCATCGACACACCATGACGCCTCTGATGCAATGTCTGAAGAGCATAACGTCAAATCAAGCACCCTACTGTAACCTACTCCTCTAAGGTACGTTGGTGTGCCGTCATTCAAAACACATAAGTTGTCACGCTCAATAATTTCCTCGAGTAATCGGCCCCGACTGCATATCCGCTGGGATCCCCATGATGGACTATGGGCGTTGAAATCACCGCATACAACAAATGGAGCTGACAGCTTTCTAAATAAAGTATTAGGCACAGCTGAACTCACAGTGGTTTGTGGCTCTAGGGAGACACTAACGACAGTGAAAATGAAGGATACACACCGCACTTTCACTGCAACGCACTCCGGTGATGAAGAGGTCGATGAGGACACGAGGGAATAGGGTAAGGCTTTGCGCACACAAAGCATGACACGGCTGAGTCCATTTGGTCTCTTAGCACGATACTGCACATAGTTAGCCAAGCGAAACTGGTCAGTTACTCGTGTTTCACACAAAGCTAGAACAGGAAAGTTATAATAGTGCACAAATTGACAAAATGCACTTGTCTTGTTGGCGAGTTCATTAGTATTCCAAAAAAAATAGCTGTCCATTGATAAGTGTTACACATACCCGAGACACGGATCGGCAATGAAAGGGCGGGCCTGTGGTAGTGACAGCAGAGCTTGGATTTCTGGAAGGGAGTTAGCTTGTGGAAGGAGACGGGTGATCGAACGAAGTGCTAAAATGAGGATCCGTATAAGGGCCTTGTCAGATATTTCTTCATCAGACTGTGGAACTGTTGGCCTCTCCGGTCGTGCCGATACGCCTTGTGACCGCCGGGTATGTGTATCCAAGGGTCGCTGATGTGATGGATTCTCTATAGCGGCCAAGCCTGAGGTCACCGTAGTCGAGTTGGGTACCAATCTCTTTGAACGAGGTGCAGGCCGGGGTGTCTGTTGTGAGAGAGAGTGTGTGGAGGCGCGACAAGGAGCCGCTAGTATTGCCGTTTGCGCCAGCTATCGTGGAGCTGGTATTGCTGCGAGTGAGTTGTAGCACCCTTGCTTCCTTGGAAATAATGTAGCTTTGCTTTGTAACGCACCCAGGTAAAAAAACGCTTATGCGTATCTCGACGCCAACAGCCGTATTAAAAAAGGCGATCTCCTTCAAAGTAGGCTTCCTCCCCCTGACAGGAGTAATATGAAATCTGCTACTACCTTCATCAAGTAGTGGAACCACTCGAATTATGAGAGAAGGGAATCTTTGGCACAAGGACGGCACCGGGAGTCACGGCACTTCCGATTCGCCGACAGCACTGAGACGGCACTGGTTGTGATAGGTCGGTAAGAAACTCCAGCTCTTAAAGGAAAATTCACAGGGCGGACAAAGACCAACACCGAGGAATCCTGCTGTTGCCCAGGGATCCGCGTTATTATTTCCAGAGTGTATCTAAAATATTTCGTGGCGTAGCAAACCACTCATTAAAGGCGATGTAGTGGACAGGCGCATGACTCTCTAAGGCGAAGATCATGGCTTACGCGATCAAAAGCTTTCCTTTAGCACATGTAGGCCTTCCTTTTTACTATCGCACGAGTACACATACAAAGGCGGCATTGGTGCAAACGGCAAAGTTCCACAAGATGAAACCGGCGGGAATATTTTTACTTGGTGCATCGGGTGGGACATTCTGGATTAGATAACAGTGTGCCACTTTTGCACAAATTGGGGACAAGAAGGAAGAAAAAAGCTATTCTGCAATAACCAACGCACAGACGTGTTTGATGTTTGGAAAAAGAAAAAAACAACACTTACTTTCTACAAATAACTACTCTAGGTGTGCTGACAAAAGCCAAAAATTGTGCAAGCGCAACGGCGAGCATCCTTCGACAGAGTGTTAGACAGCGCAGTGGTCGGATGATTTTGTTTATGCAGACTGCAGCTCATAGGCGAGCAACTTCAGCAAAAACTTGGGGCGTCTGTGTAAAGCGTTTTTGCTTGCTATAATAACCATAATAACCCTAATTTTATACTACTACTGAAACAGATGGCCAATTCTGTGACAAATGTGTGATAAATATAAACAGTCCGCTAACCGGCTAGGAAGCCAAGGAATGACTACGTTAGTTATGCGCCCAAAAGCATGTCTTGAGCACGTCCTCAGTGTGCGGTGTAACCACCACCGGCTGTTTAGATTGCGACCTCCCCATAGCAGCCGCCGGCAAAGGGCGCCAGTGTGTCAAAAAATTGGCAGAAAATGAGTGCTCCGATGGTAGTACTACATTTAATAACCAGCCTCAGCAAATTCGCTTTGTTTGCAGTGCGACCTGCGAGTGCCCACTCTAGAGCTGCGATCTGCTGCCTCAGCAGGACTATCTCCTTTTACTGAACTTCTTTTTGTGCTTCATACTCCGCTTCCAAACTTTGCTATTCTGCTTCGCGCTTTGTCTTTAGTTTTAGTCTTTGTCTCTGTACGTTGAATTTAGAGCGCTCACTGTCAACCTACATGCGCAGTCCTGCCCCCGTCAATCCTGCTTAAATTCTTTCGTCAAAAAGTATTTATAATTATTCGATGCCCACGTTGAAATCGCAAACTTGTAAATCTTTTCGACTCGCTTGAGTCTCACTCACCGAGGTGCTAAAGGACAGCCCTATCGCGAATGCCTATTTGTGTTGTGAGGTTACCGACACATCGAGGTGAGGTAAAGGGAAACAGGTTTAAGACAAAAACACGGAGATTTATAGGCATTCCTGAAAGTATAACCGTAGCGATGAAAGGCAGAATATAAAACCGCCATCCAGGATCGTGGAACGGCCCATGTGACAAGATACTGAGCAACAACAGTCACATTAAACGTTGTAAATGAAAGTTAGTGTTGTGTTACAAGGCGAAGAAATGGCTGATGGCGGCGAGACATATGAGGGCGGGGCGTTGGAGGTGCACCGGACGCAGTGGCCTTGTGACGTCAGTAGCAGAGGCGAAGGTCGAAGAGAGGGCGGCGGCACGTCTGCATGTTGTAGAAGGTTACCAGGTAAATGTAAAGGTTCACCAGGTCGGGACTGGGGGTCCGAACGTTCTAGAATGGCCGCAGGGCAACGGTGTTCTAGCCGTCCTACAACAGGCTAGCGAAACCCATGACTTGCCCGCTGGGCCGTCCTACTCCATTCCGATAATCACGTTCCTCTTTCTTGTTGAAGGATTTCCACCATTCTTTCGACGCATTGCCCACATATCCCCACATGTATCTCATCATAACATAATATTCCAGTGGCTTCCAGGTCGGTCTGGAGTCATCGGTAATGTTTTGTCGGATGAAGCTGCCACTGCTGGACACGAAAGCGACCGCACCTGCCCGCGTCCGCTTTCAAGGACCGATACCGCGAGGGCGCTTAGCTATGAAGGGGAACCCGCCAGACAATGGAACACACCTCAACAAAATGAAACACACCAGAAGTTTCGAATCCCCGCCTGTATAATAATGATCCCCACCATCAGAGCCGTCTTCTGAATGGGCTGTCTCGACCATCGATTTTCCTTTGTCGATAATAGTAAGGGGTGGCCTTCACGAAAGCTTACTCTTTTCTTAACGGAATGCCAGCAGAGCCCATTGTGGTGCCTGTTGGACAGAGGATGCTATACAGCACGTGCGGTGTTGCTGCCATGAATACTCATCGGAGGGAAACGTGCTTGCCCCCACGATCAGCCAATTCAATATTCGACCATTTACAGTAGAGACTGTCCCGAAACACCGGTCTCCACTAAAAACGTCTTAGAAAAAGACGACGAAAGACCTTCTACGTTTCCTGAGCGAACAAATTTGCATGACCGCCCATAGTGCCTAAATCGGGAGTAGAGTGTGCGCCTTCCCACTCTTATCCCTTCCTCTTGTCCAGTTCTCTTTTTGGCCCACCTATCCCCAGTCCCCCATTGCAGGAACGCAAACCGGGCCCCACACCTGGTTACCCTACAGGCCTTTCCGTCGTTGGTTCTTGCTTCCTTCAAAGAGAAGGCTTGATTTTCTGTAGAGCAGCTCCAACACGGCCATCATGGGCGTCGGAGCTCGGTCATTCTTGCGTGGAAAAAAGGTTTTTTTTTCGCCTAAGAGAGCAATAAAGGGCTGCTACGTCTTGAAAGGCCGTGGTGTTTCCACCAAAATGGGAGTGACGCTTGCAGAATCTTCTTCAGAGTGTGTACGAGTGCTACATGTGGCAATGTTTGGTATGACAGCTATCCCAAATCAATGCGTGCGTTGGCAACTGCACTTACCATTGGGATAGTTTTTAATCCACTGCCCCTGTATTCAAGCGACAGAAACCTGGTGAAAAGAAAGTGTCTCTACAGCGTGGCGGGCCGTATTGCTTAGTTACTCAAAACAAATACCATCGCGTGCATTATGTTGAGTAAACAGCGATGCAAACATATGGCGTAGCTTGAACAAATGCTTTAAAGCTGGACAGAGGGAGAATAAACGTGCATTTAAATCGAAAGGGGGATTATAGTAAAGCTTGAAGGAGGCGTCCTAAGTCGAACATGCTTTGAGCGCGGGCATCATCGACAGCCCTTTGAGCCATCCGAAGCTGGTCGTCCAGTCCTGTGCTCGCCAAGGAGCTCTCCAAAAGCTCGGCAGTAGAAAGTTCCAGGTTGGGCAGAATCAGTGGGGATTGGTTGCACCCGCCGACCATTTGCGTAGCGTTCCGGGTTCTCCGCGAATTCAGCAAATCGGGGAGTTCTTGCTGATAAAAAGGTAGCGCCGGATAGTATGGGGTAATGTATTCGTCTGGAGAGCCCGTAAATCACGTTCGTGCTCTCGCCGTAGAGATTTGCGGGGGGGAGGGTGGAGAAGCGGCGATTGCCTGACGCGACAGCCTGCAGTGCTGCGTGATCTCTGCGTAAGAGGTCAAGAGCTGCATGAGTCCTTGTTCGGCAACGCTGCTCTCCGCACCCGTTATGTGGGTCAATTCTCGAGCGATGGCGCCAGCCGCCTCGATCCAACGATACCGTGATGTACCCATACAATGTTGATTAGCATCTTCGGGGGCTGCTGCTAGAGGATGCGTAGCATTGTTGTGTGCAGGCGTCCCCGAGCGAAATTTAGACAATCCTGCTTCGAGTCAGTGGCAATGACCGCTGCATTCGTTTGTACAACGGCGACGGCGATGGGCACTTCCTCCGCTTGTGTTGTGTTGTCGCGGGCAAAAGAGAGGCTGCAACGTTGCTTGTTTTTGACGACTACGGTGGATACCGTTGCGAATCTACCCGGATAAGACGCCGCGTCCGTATACGCCTTGTGGGTTGATTGGCGTAGATCTTGTGTATGGCTTTTGTTCTGCCTTCCCTCCTGTGGAATTTTTGCACGGGGTGCAAATTGCGGGGCAGAAGCTGTACCGTGATGTTTTTTATGGACTTTGTGCGGTGCGTTTTCCGTAGTTGCAGGCGGGTGGTCGAGTGGAACCAAGAGTCTCAGGTGTGAGAGGATCAGCCTTCCCGTTTTTGTTCCCCCAGCGTCGCTATTTGGTTGGTGAGATGAGACTCAATTAGCTCATCGGCGACTTGATGAATGCCGAGCCGAAGAAGTCATTCGATGGAGGTGAAGACCACACGTCCGAGTGCTGGTTTGAGTAACAGAGCTGGGGATTGACCTAGACTCTCCCACCTCTGAGAGCGGATCCCAGGAGAAAGAGAGAAAGCGCATCCCATCAATGCAAATCTCTTTTGAACGGCAATGTAAAGAAAAAACTATAAAGTATGTACAGTGCTTTATTCGCGGGCTGTCTTCGTCATCCCTTTTGTCATTGTTACCCGACGGCAGAGTCGCGTGGGGCAAATCATCTTGTAGTGCATCCTCACCCCTTTAGACTACCACTTCTTTATTAGCTAGCCCGGTGCGTCGACAAGCGGAGCAGCAGCTGTCGATTGCAGATGTTCCACCACTCGGTCAAGTTAAGGTACCACGTACCCCAGATACCATTCCCGGAACCGTTCGCTGCCGAAACCTGGGGACGCCAGCAGCTGCAGCAAAAACAACAGAAGCCCCAGTAGAGACCATAAAACCATGAGCAGAAATCACTCGCCGTCACATGAGCGTGTTAGCTGGGCTGACGCGATGAAAGAAAGCAACAAAAACAACAACCCGGCACACGTCAGCGTGCCTAGGAACAACGAGGCCGATAAATCTCTACGGAGCGAGAACATTGCAAATAAAGTGTTCCTGAACAATCTCGCGAAAGAAAATACAGAACTTAATATATCCATGGACAATCTCACGATAGAAATGACAAAGATCCGGACATTGCTCACATCACAATCGCCCTAGTTATTATCTAATTCGACGCGGAACAATAACGAACCCATGGATACTGCCAAGACGGTAGGCGAGAGCGAGAGGCCCGTAAAGGAACCAGCCATCAGGAAGAGATCTGCCGAATCCCACTCGCCAAGCCATAAGAAAAACAAGGATGTGTACGAACTTGAAGCAAGCATGGACCACATAGTGGCACGGTGCAAAGCTTGGCTCAACAAGGTGGAGGAGCTCATGGGCTCATGCATCGCGGCGCTTCAGCAGATCGAGCTACCCTTACGGCCAATTGCAAGCCACTCAACGTTTGCACCGCTCTTCGCGCAGCATCCTTACATTCAAGGCAACCAGCAGCTGCTCAGCCTTAATCAAACATGGCCACCAACGCACCAGCAACAACCGCCGGTTTAACAATCTGGCAGTGGACTTCAAGAAGGCGGTCTCCAGCAACGTAACGCACACACCACAAGGAAGCCAGGTGCATTGTTACTTCAAGAAACACTCACCGACCCCCCGTCCTTCCCCGGCTATAGGGTGCACAAGGGCCCCGCCGATCCCAGTGGCATATGCACACTGGTCAGATAGGGGGTCACGCTTGTGGAACATGAATTACAGCAAGGGGAAGCAAAAATTGAGCACACGCTCGCCCAGATCATACTGTAAGCAAGGCTAAAATGGGGGCTAGTTGGTTCTGCATCTTCTCGAACCGCGCTTCTTATTGAATCAGTTGTTAGTTCGCGCTTCATCTCGTCCTGTGTGCTCTTTCCTTGTCCTGTTTTAAAACAGCGTGGTTCAAGAAGGCCCAGATCATACCCGGCAAGAAGGAGAAAGTAACCCTAACTTCTCAACGTATACAGCAACCCATCCCAAAGTAAGCAGAAGTTCAAGCCGCTGCTACTCAGAGCTAGCACTGCAGCGGGTAGAAACACACTCATAGCGAGCGGCGACTTCAATGTGGTGCACCCTGCTTGGGGTTACAACAAACACACAGCTCACGGAAAAGACCTGCACTAAGACACCACGGCCTCGGCTACACGCTCATTGCGGACCCGACAATTCCAACCAGGATCGAAAACTCGGTTTCCAGGGATACCACACCTTATCTCACGTTCGTGAAGAACGATGATAAAAGTGGAATTACATGGGCCAACACGGGAGCCGACCTTGGAAGCGACCATACTATAATTGCAATCAACATCCCTGAAGACAACGACACAAAAATCAGGACGCATAAACTGGTCGACTGGAACGCCTTCAGAGACCGTAGTCCCAAGGAACACTGTGAAATTGATGACATAGAAGCCTGGAGCAGGGAGCTTACCGAGGATGTAGGAAAAGCGACAGAAACTATTAAGACGGATGCAGAAATTGAGGAAATGGACAGCAGCCTAGCACACCTCATCGAGGCTAAACTGTCCTTGCGGCAACGCTGGAAGAAACAACTGGTCAATGGGCGACTCAGAAAGAAGGTGGCTGAGCTCAACAGGGTGATCCAAAGACAACGCCGGTCCTTCTGCGTGCCGCAATGGTGGAATGAGATCTGCAACGCAGCGGATGGACAGTTGCATTGCGGAATAACCTGAAACTTCTTACGCCCTCACTTGGATGAAACTAAATCCAAGTCCCATCAACATGATAGGCTAACCAAGCTTATGCACCGCGCCATACAGAAACACGGTGAATAACAGGTACTCAAGAAAATCAACGACAAATATTTACCGCCTACTCGAATTGTGCAACATGGTCCATACCAAGTGCTACTAAACAGAAGGCTCGATCGGGAAATCAATATTAAAGAGGTTAGAGTAGCCCTACATGACTTAAACAGCAAATCTGCAGAAGGCCCGGACCCAGTACTAAACAAGACTCTGGCGAACCTAGATGACTACTAAATTGAATCCTAACAAAATTCTACTGCAAGTGTTGGAAAACGAGATCACTGCCGCGGCAGTGAAAAACAACCAAGACCCTTCTAATACCTAAGACAGGTACACCGCCGGAAACCGCCAATCTTAGACCCATATCTCTTACGTCGTCTGTAGGCAAGGCGCTGGAGCGTGTCCTCAGGAATTGATGGCAGGATCACCTAGAAAGCGAGGAGCTATTCCCAACCACGGTTATCGGCTTCCGAAAGCGATTAGGTACAGAAGATGCGATGATTCAGTTGAAGCATGAAATCATTTAAAACTACGGTGCCTCAAGACATGATAAGGCGATCCTAGGGCTTGATCTCCAGAGTGCTTTCGATAACGGCAAGCACTCTGCGATATAGACAATTAGAAAAGACCTTTATTCGGCCGAAATTACAGGCCGAGCATGTAGACCGCCTGGGCGACCAATCTGCGCTGTTCTTTTTCTTCTTCAGAGCCAAGCCAGTCGGTCCAGGTGGTGATGGAAAGGGATGGGGAGGTATAGGAGTCCGATAGCTGAGCCGCACTGCAGTAAAACAGGCAATGAGGTAAATCAGCGTAGGCAGTAGGGCAGTTGGGACAAGATGGGTCAGATCTATAGCGGCAGAGGAATATGCGGGAGGGAGTGATGAGGGCATTCATTTGGATGTGCCGGAGGAGTCGAGCCTCCGTCACGGTGAGTGATGAGTGAGCGTTTGTCTAGACGGAGCTAAAGGTAGACCTCCTTGATGGTACCAGGCAGGGAGAGCCTCCCACCCTCCTCCTAGGGCATGGGCCAGGGGATCAACGGTGCCTGGTGAAGCGTTTCGCGGGCGAGTTGATGCGCCCACTCATTGCCGTCAATCCCGGAATGTCCAGGGTCCCAACTGAGGAAAACGATGGATGGCTGTAGAGCGCAGACCACTCGTTCAACCTCCTGCTGAAGGATAGAAGGTAGTGAGCGATTTGGCATGTGTACAAGAGCGGCGTGAGAGTCAAAAAAGACTGTGTATTCGTGTAAAGGGAGGAGAGAAGCAAAGGACTCAAGGGCACGGGCGATGGCGAGAACCTCAAGAGACATTGCTTCCGGAGGGTGAAGGTACGGGCCGCTAGTGTAGGTTTGTTCTTCAGAACGGTGAGGGTGGTACAGAACATAACCGCACGAGCCTCGGGGCACCACAAAGGAGGCATCTGTGTAAGCAATGCCCTGGGTCACGAAAAGAGGAGAATGATGCTGCGCGGCCGCATGACGATGACCTGCATGAAGTACAGGGGACATGTTTAACGGGACAGGGATGATACGAAGGTTGGGAGCAGAAATTGCATCGGAAGGGGTAATTGGGGAGACGGGAATCGGAGATATACCCTGGTGAACCAGTAACCATTTGCCTTGATGGGTAAGAGAGAGCGGAGAAAGCTGGGAATCCCGATGGAGATAGAGGACAGAGCGAAGATAATGAAAGAGGCGCGTGGCAAGAAGCTTATCTGTAGAAGTGGTCATAGGGAGGTTCAGTGCCACCTTGTAGAGTCCAACCATGGCGGTCTCAAGGGTAGTGAGTTGAGTGTTTGTGAAGGAGATGTAAGGGATAAAGTACAAGAACTTGTTGAGGGCAAGCGCGTGATCAACCCTGCAGGCATTAGCTCCGTGAAGACCCGCACGTCTAGTGGCCACACGACGCAGAAGGTGGGTTATTGAGTGGCAGGTCGTGACGGCGCTGTGTAGGGCTTGTGTGTTCTTGGCTGCATGCAAAGGAAAGCCAAGAACTTTACATTTGGTGACGAGACGAATGGGAGAACCAGAAATATGGAGAGAGATGAGGGAATTGTGGGCACGCTGGTATGAGGAACGGTTGAGAAGGAGAAGCTCGGACTTTTCCGGAGCAGAAAAAGACCAACAGCGGTGAGGAAAGAGTCCATAAGATCCAAGCCACGTTGCAGAGTACTCTGCACATGCTCCGGAGAGCCAGACGAACAGCAAAGGGTGATGTCGTCGGCGTAAAGGATGTGATGAAGATCAGGGATTTCAGCTAGTTGGGAAGCCAGAGGAGTCGTAGCAATATTGAAAAGGGTGAGGGAAAGAACAGCACCCTGAGTAGTGCCTCGAGTGATGTAGTAGGAGTCGGACAGATGGGAGTCGACTTCAAAGCGAGCCACTCGGTGCGAGAGGAAGGAGTGGAGATAGGAGTACATGCGCGAGCCGCAATATTGTCGCGAGTTTCTAAGCTCAAGACGGGTGAACGAAGTTATAACTACATCCAGGACTTCGTAACGGGTAGAACCGCTCATCTAAGGGCAGGTCATTTACAACTCGACGATAAGAAGCTCGGCAGCACTGGCACTCCGCAAGGGTCCATGATATTGCCTTTAATATTCAATATAGTAATGATAGGAGTAGCCAACATACTCGCCAGAGTGGTGATGCGCAACACAATCTATGCCGATGAGGCCCAACTTCAAAAAGCAGTCGACCCCATTAAAGAACATGGGTCAGGATATGTTTCCTCCCCAAACAAATCAGAACTCCTAGTTACATCACCACGTAGGGGTCGCATCACAGAAACACAGCAAGGCACGATCAGGATAACTAAGCGGTCTGCTCAAGTTGTTCCCTAAGTCAGCACGATCAGAGTATTCGGAATGATTATCAAACGGCACCGAAGAAACGGCGAGACTATCACAGGCATCAACAGCCAATACTGCGAACGCAATGGAGCTCATCCGCCAAATCACGTCACGGGAAGCTGGCAAGAAGGAGGAGAGACTGATCAGACTAGTTCACATCTTTGTGATCAGCCACATCGCGTATATCGCAGTACACCACAACTGGTTGCAACACGAGTATAATAAGATCAACGCTATTATTAGGAGGGCCTCTAAGTCCAGGCTAGGCCTCTTTTAATCTATAAGCACACCGCTCTTCGTCACGTCAGGAGTGCATAATACGTTCGAGGAGATAGCGGAAGCACAACGTACGGCCCAGCTAGAGCGTCTATCAACAACGAGGACTGGAAGAATGATCCTGGAAGACCTAGGATATGTACACCACCACGGTGGTGACAACTCACAATCCGGATGAGTTACGTCGCCGGATTAGGGTCGATCTTCTACCGAAAAACATGCACTCTGACAACAACAAGGGCAGAAGGGTGGCAAGGGCTAGAGCCCTCGTCGACATACACGCCCAGAATAAGCACGCTCGCTATGTTGATGTGGCGGAATATCAACAGGAGGCCTTCGCTGCCGTTTTCATAAAGGCCACCACCGGACACTGGTGGCGGCAAGGGTCAAGTGCACCGATGCAGAACGCGCACAGGAGGTAGCCATCGCCCTCGATATTACCGACGCAGGCTGCCGATCGGTGATCAGCTACTCACGAACGGCAGTTCAGAACTACTCCAAGGGACGCATCTGCAAAGCAGTTTTGCAGGTGCTACGTAATGCACGTCTAGAAGGCCTAAGAACTGTTCGTGTCAGGTGGATCGCGGCGCATGCGGGCAAGGACGCGTCGAATAAGAACACAAACCACAACGAGACGGCACACGCGGAGGCGCGAGCAGTCACCAACCGCGCCCCCGCAACTGACCATCCAACGTGGTTCGGTGCTGAGTACGGAATGACAGACTATGGCGAAATCACCAAAGCCTACCGCCTGGCTCGCAGGATCTGCCCACCTCCGCACCCAGTGCTACTAAGGCAGCTTCAAACCGGGTCCCACCCACCCCGGCTCTGATGGACTTAATGTATTCGGAGGCATACCCGACTGACAAGTGCCAGCTCTTCTGCAGGGAGAATGCAGACCAGAAGCACATCTGTGGGACGGTGCCACGAACACAATCGAAGTTACATCAAGAACCATCCCGCCGCGGCTTGCAGAAGCCGCAAAAAGCTAAACATACGAATATCAACACTGGGCCGTCCAGTAGTTCCTGCGGGCGATCGCAAGGCATGAGACTCGCGAGAGGGCAACGGCGAGCACACGTCTTGAAGTAGTAGCCACTAGGACGAATCCGAGGCCCACGTCGCGGCGCGTAAAAACGTCATTCTCCCGGCATAAATAAAGTTTATTCAATCAATCAGTCAATCAATCCCGGTGACCGTTTCCACGTGTGGACTTTGAAAGGGTGGCTTAACAGATTCGTCTCCGTCGTCTTCAGCGCTGTGGACCCGCGGCGCGCCGCTCACTGTACTACGACGACGATGGAGGCAGGAGCTTCTAACGGGTGCAAGCCAAACTGCAAGCCTGGTCGACGCCGGGGGCGCCTCTCGAGACGCAAGCTCACGGGTTCAAGGTACAAAATTACGCCATTCTTCCCGCGAGGGAACCCTGGTGTGATGCGACGCATCGGGGGGTTCAATGAAGTAGTCAAAGGAAGGTCACGTCAGTGCGAGGGCGAGCGCATAATTAAACCGCCGCGGCGCGATACCCGCTTTATAATCACAGCGATTGTAGGAGGGGCGACAACAGAGGAGAGTCGCGCGTGCGTGCACTTGCGCGTACCGGAGCAGTTGTTCACGCAGCAAAGCGCGCGCCAAACAAACGCGCCAGCTGTGGTATGCTAGTGATCCTGAGTGAGAGTGTTGCACACAGCTGTGGGAGAGAACGGAGGTAGGGATGCGGACGGACGCCGCGACGACGACGCAGGGGGGACAAGCCCGAGAGCAAGAGATGTCGCATCTAATCAATCACCGATTATATGACTTTCCCGAGAGCGTGAAAAAGCACCATTTAATGTGAGTGTGGTAACTTCTAACAATACGCCCATAAATACAGTGTCGAGCGACGGATTTGCAAAAAACATTAAATTAAATTACGAACTAATGGTTTGCATGCCCGGGAACCACAAATCACTACAAAATAATGGCGAAAATAAAAATAGAGTTCAGGTGCCAATCACGCTGCATAAAGCAAACGTTCTACCGCAGTCCTCCGCTATGATGTTCGACAGACAGTGCGAATCATTGCACACACCACCTGGACAACTTTGTGGGGAAACGTCATTCTGTCAGTGTACTTTCGGCACCGGTTCACTGCTGTGTGGTGGAAATAAATACCGTCTGCACACTAGGATGAAGACAACCGCGGATTCAATTCTCAGCCACAGACCAGGTTTTTTATTGGTGACAAAAATTAAAAATGCTGGCGTGTGTGCGACCTTTCGGCGCACTTTCTTGATTCCCAGGCGGTCAAACTTAATCCTAAGCCAACCAGTACGGCGAGTATCGTTGCCTTCGTTGCGTCAGAGCGTTAAACCATATACAATCAACAATAAATCAATTTTGCGCACTTCCCCCTTCGACCGCAGCGCAACATGAAGGGACGCAGTGAGGAGAGGAGGAAAGCGATTTTGTAGAAGAGTGGGCGGCTGCTCGAAGGGAGAGAAACGAAAGATGAGGCCGAGAGGAACGCTATGCTTGGCAGAAAAGATCAGGTGGGCTCAAGGTCCACTAATCAGGCCCGCGGTACTTTCATTTTGTCCTCCTGTCGGTCACGCTCTTCGCAAGAATCGTAGGATAACACTAATCACGCATGAAATTGAGTCAGATAACCTAGGATTGTAATGCTATATTTTGACGTGTACTTCGCCGGAACACGGCCACTCGGTCAAAAATCTCGGGTTGTCTTATACCCGGGTACATATAACAGGGGCTTCAGGGTATTTTCTTTTGCTAAATTCACCACGTAAAGCCCATGCCTGCCGCGTCGTTGCGGTTTTTTGTTCGTATTTTTTTGTTAGCACGGCCTAAGCTTAAGAATACACCGCTCTGCGTTAAAAGCAAAGCGTTTCTCGTGGCTAGACTTGTTTCAGGGAGTTCTCTCGATGTCGACAGTAACCTACGCTCACATGATGCTAACTTCATCTACAATTTCAAGAATCACAAGCAATGATGGTAGCACACTTCACAGAAGGAAGATTGCGCACAAAATGTGTGAGGCGCGTTGGATATTCGTTCGTTCTTTTTTATAATAAGTCTAAAAAAACGCGTCGTTTTCTGCTGCAAATTGACCACAAGCTGAGTGTTCCTTCCCGGTTTTGTTCCTGATGCGTTATATCAAAAAGCACCCGGGAAATGCTGCTCTATGTCTTGTCTCTCTCTCTCTCTCTGAATTTGTGATCTATGCTATCAAACAAAACGCGGAAGTATTTGTCTGTATGTTATTTTCCCGTCTTCTGTGGGCTGTGAAACGCCTGGGAAGGCGTGGAACAAGTTCGCATTAGGTTTTCAGCTGTAGAAGCTTTTTAAGGATGATATCTGGGTGAATATGGGATCGGTGAATGCCAGCTGGGTGTGTTTTTTCCCAACGTATCTAACTAACAAATATTGCCACAAAAACGCCTGTTTAAAGGGACACTGCAGTGAATTTTCAAGCTCCTGGTTTTGCTTGCCCGCGTAGACTGGGTGAAGTTACCACACTTTTCATCATTTATCTGGTTGATAAGACGGTAAATATTTTATAAAGCGGAAAAGAGGAAACACTATCTTGCGAGGTCTGTGGCGGCAGCACCAACTAAACGCTGTGACGTCGGGAGCAGGTGGCACCGTGATTGCACGATGTCTAAGGATAGCATTCAAACAAGATTCGGTTTTGGTTCTGGAAAACAACGTCCTTGACATCCGACGGCCGCGTTGGATGGGAATTCTCGATATATCAGTAATCGTCGTACCGTGCTTCTGCCATGTTGTCGGCTATACTATGACTAATATAATCCTCCCAGGCCGGCTTGGCATCGTATAAATCACTATCCGAGGCATACGCAGTGGACGAACGCCCTGTGTGTCACCGCAGACGCTCAAATACCATGCGATTTTCCCGCATATTCGGAGCTTGCCTCACTCATGCCTGTATCGTAAAAAGCGTGTTGACACCAGGCCAAGTGTTGGCTGGTTCTGGCCTGTGCCCACTGCCCGCAAGCAGTCGGTGCTTGTGGCAACAGCACACCAACGAGAACTGGCTAACGCGTCAGTGTCTTTCTCCGCGCGTTCTGCAAACTCGCTCCTGGAGCAGTAAACGTTACAGCTCCAAAATGCTGAACTCAGGTTATATAACATCGGCCGCAAACCAAAAACATCAACTTAGAAAAAAAAGCATGCCCCCTCGGGGATTCGAACTTGCGACTTGCAAAACAAAACTCTTAGCGCTTCAGACCACTCCGCCTCGAACGAGCCTTGCGGAAACGGGATATATAAGGTTTATAATATACAAGCAGTTTACACTTTTATTTAGTTTTACCATTTGAAGTACTTTAGGTGAATATTTGTTGTAAAGTGCCCCTGCAGTAAGCGTCCCCCAAACTTCCAGAATATTTCACGTGTAGCAGTTGCATTTCTTACATATCAAAGCGTTCGCAGATGTGTGGTCGTGCTGCTGACCGCTGTGCTTGCTAATCCAGCGCAAAAAAGCGTTTCCAGCTCTCTATTTTTGCGCTGTACGGTAAAGTTTTCAGTTGATTTTAATTACTCAGTACCTATATTGACTCCACTTTCTCTTCTCCCGCCTTCAAGTGGCATTAGATTTTCCTACTAGCGCAAAGCCAGCGAAGCGTCGCATGAGCACTTGTGCAGCGCTTGTGTGGAGCGACCCGGACTCGGAGCTTGATACACTGTGCAAACTAACAAAGTAAAGAAAGGCGCGTTCTTTTTTCACAAACATGTTGTGGCTGAGTTCGAACGGGTCGACCGATCCGATCGAACGGCGTTCGGTGGACTAAACGTTGGGCCGGCTGACTCTGTCGCGGAAGGTCGGCGAGCCGTGCAGTAGCGCAGCCAATTGCCAGCTCATCTCTTCCTGTCGTCACACGAAAACGCCACAGAAAACAAGGCGAGGGTGCAGAGAGGGGGGCAGCATTTTTGAATTGATTTTTCTACTAAATAAATTCGCGTAAACGCGCTCAGAGTGGTCGAAACAGGGCTATGGACTCTGGACTATAATTTGCCCTAGTCATCCCGCAATATTTACAAATCAGTTTAGTGTCCCTTTAAGCACACCGTAAATCACAGGAAAGGTGTGCACTCCACTAAGGTGAACTGGAAAAGGCGGCCACCATGGACAGAGATAAGGGCAAAATTACAAGTGCGGCAGGAAGAGAAAACCCGTAAAGAACGGTGAAAAGGCAATAAAGCACAGCACACACCAGTGCACTTGCGTCAGAAGGAACTTAAAAATACAAATAAGCAACACGTTTGGCCAGCGGCATGGCAAGATGTGGCAGGTCGCCAGCTATAGGGCGTGTCGTGGGTGCAACTACCAAGGTAATATGTATGTACCAAAATGCAAAAAAAGCGAAATATGTTTGATTATAAGATCGAAGAAAATCGGCAGTCTTCCATAGAGGAGCTCCAACGGCGTCATTCCATAGAGAAGCTCAAACGCGAACGTGACATACGGGAGCACTTCGTCTCAAGTCTTATGTTCAACGTCGACGTACATTGACACCATATCCGCGATCGTCTTGTTCAGACGTTCCGTCAGTCCGTTTGTTTGGGGGTGATACGCCGTCTTTCTTAGGTGGTGCGTGTTTCTGTAGCGTAAGGTTGCTTGCATAAGCTCCGCAGTGAAGGCCATTCCGCGGTTCGTGATTAGGACTTCCGGGGCTCCATGTCACAGCACAACTTGGTTCATGAAGAACTTCGCGACTTCTTGTGCAGTCCCTCTCGGAAGAGCGGCGGTCTCTGCGTAGCGCGTCAAGTAATCTGTCGCTACGACAATGCACTTCTTCTGTGATCGCGACGTAGGGAACGGGCCTAGAAGGTCAAATCTGATCTGTTGAAATGTGCTCGACGGGGCGGCGATATGTTGCAGTATTCTGGCGGGTCTTGTCGGCGGCGTTTTTCGTCGCTGGCAGTCACGGCAACTCCGAACGTTGTGGGTGACGTCGGATGTAAGTCGGGGCCAGAAGTACGTCACCTTGATATATGCAATACTGCTAGCTGTTCCGTGATGTCCGGAAGAACGGTCGTCGTGGCATGCTTCCAAAATTTCGCCACGAAGGTCTGCGGGGATGACAAGTAGATAATTCTTTCTCGTTCCGGGGCTGAACTTCTTCAAGAGGACGGAGGTTTTGAGGTTGAATGCTGGTAAGTTCCTCTTGAACGCCCTTGGTGCGGCGACGTTGCGTCCTTCGATGTAGTCCATCATGACGCGCAGGTTGGGGTCGGCACGCTGCTTGGCTGCTAGGTCGCTCTCTGTCACGACTCCGAAGAACGCGCTGTCTTCATCGGTGTCTTGTGGTAGTGGTTCGACGGGGGCGCAGGACAGGCAGTCGGCGTCGGAGTGTTTCCTGGAGGATTTGTAGACTATTGTAACTTCGAACTCTTGCAAGCGTAAGCTCCACCGCCCAAGACGGCCAGAGGGGTCCTTCAAATTGGCGAGCCAACACAGCGCATGGTGGTCTGTCACAACCTTGAACGGTCTGCCATACACCTAAGGGCGAAATTTTGAAATGGCCCATATGATTGCCAGGCACTCTATTTCGGAGGCAGAGTAGTTTTTTTCCTCCTTGCACAGACCACGGCTGGCGTAGCCGATTACCTTTTCGCAACTGCTTTGCTTTTGGACGAGAACGGCACCCAAACCTATATCGATGGCAGCCGTATGCATTTCCGTTTCGACATTTTTGTCGAAATGAGCGAGCACGGGTGGGTCTTGCAGTCGTTGTTGCAGCTCGCAGAATGCTTTTAGATGCGGCGCATCTCTTTAACTCGCCTTGTCCACCGTAGTCGGTGTAGTCAGCACGTCTCTGCACCATTCTCCTCGCCATGCCAGCTGCGCGCTAACGCCGCTCTCTCAACGCAGCGCCATGTACGTTTACCACTCGCTGGCGCTCCCTCCCGTCGCCGTGCGAGCTGTGTATCAGCGCGCGTTAGCGCTCGGTGAAACACATGCGCATACGCTGCTCTCTCACATTCCGCTACATGTAAACGGGGTAACTGCTCCGCTCCATTCAGTCGTTCCGCCGCCGTTCTACCGCGCCGCTCCGCCAATGACATCCGATGACCACCGATGATTTAAATGGAGACTATGCGGGTGGGTTTCCGCTGCGTTGCCATTGTGTTAGCATGTCCATTGTTGTTATGTTTCCATTTTACGCAGCGTGTCCCCCCCCACGATGCGTCGCATGTACTCATAAATCCCCTCGCGGGAAGATGGCGTAAATTTTTCTTGGGCGTTTCCCAGGCGAAATGGGTGCTGTCTTTTGTCAGGCGCGTGTGTGGCTCTGCAATGCGTGCGAAGCTTGCGGCGAAGCGCCGGTAGTATGGGCATAGTCCGAGAAATGTTCGCACGCTCTTTTTGTCTTTCGGTATTGGGAAGTTTGGTACAGACTCGGCTTTTTCGTGTTGACGGTCGGGCACTCTGCGTCGTCGTTGTCGTCTTCTCTAGGGCAGGCTCGGTCATGTCGGGTACGTGTCGCGCCTTATAGCCGTGTTCGGAATGACGTCAGGGTTAGGTCGGGTCGTCGGGATGAGGGCATGCCGTGAGTCACAGTCTGCGGCGAATCGTTGCGTCGTTGGAAGGTTTTAGTTTTTCCGTCATTCTGCAACTTCACCTCAGAAGTTGCTGCCTTTAGTTTCCCCCGCGTGGGCTCGGGGACTTTCAACGTGCGAAGTCAGCACTTCTACGGTGGTCCGGCGACCGGTACGGGTAGGGCGACGGCGAGCGGTTGAAACGGGCTGGTCCAGGGCTGGTGTTAGACAGGTATTCTTCAATCTCCGATGGGCGCTGGCCGGGTCGAGGGCGTGGTGCGTAGACGCAAAAACCACGAAGTCCGAGTCTCTTGTATGGGCAGCGACGGTAGATGTGGTCACCCTCTCCGCAGTGGTAACACAGCAGGCGATTACCGCGTTTTCTCCACACCTCGGCCTTCCTTGGGTCCTGGTTTCGGTGAAAGGGAGTCGGGCGAGAGACTTTGGGCGGCGGTACGGCGGGGCCTCTTGACGACGTGTTGCAACAGGGCGGGGTGGACGAACAGCCGTAGAGTAGTTCATAGCCTCTGGCTCGCGGGGTGCTTCGGACGGCATAGAAGTTCCCAAAGCCTGCTGTACTTTTCCCGGATCACGTCAGTGAGGGAAGTTACTTCAGGCTGTGGGGTCGTCGTAGGGAAAAGTTTCTGCAGCTCCTCCCTCACCACTGCACGGATGTTGTCGCGTAGTGAGTCGGAGTTAATAGCGCCGGCACCAATAGTCTCCGAAACCAGCGCATTGATTGGGCGGTCGTACTGCCTTGTTCGGATTTCGAGCGTCTTCTCCATCCCGGCGGCCTCAGACGCGAATTAGGACACGGTCTTAGGGGGGTTGCGAACAAGGCACGCGAAAAGCTCTTGCCTCACACCTCGCATCAGGAACCGTAGTTTCTTTTCCTCCTTCATTTTTAGGTCCGCAGGGCGAAAAAGTTGCTTAATCTCTTCGACGAAGATCATGCCCCTTCGTTGGGGTGCTGCGTTCCAGTTTCCAGCAATAGTGCCGCGCGTTCTTTTCTGACCACGGTAGTAAAGGTCTTCCGGAACTCGCCTTTGAAGTGAGCCCAGTTGGTCAAGAAGCTCTCGTGGTCATCCAACCAAGTGCGAGCTGAATTTTCCAAGTAAAAGAAAACATGCCGGAACGTTTCTGCGTCGTCCCACCTGTTGAAGATCCGGACGCACTCCAGTTTCTCCAACCAATCTTCTGGATCTTCGGCGGGGGCTCCTCGGATGGATGGCGGTTGCCATGCCTGCTGCAGGACGATTGGGGATGTAGCTTCTTGCGCCATGGTGGTGGTTGCAGCGGTCGTTCTTTTGCGTCCGTTTGGCAGGAGACCAAAGTCGGGCGGGAGTCCGTGCAGTCGGAGGCTGGCTCTTGTTGGACTGACTTGGCGGCGTCCAGAGGTTGTAGAGCTCATGAAGGGTGCGTACCCCGCACCACCACCAGATGTCACGAAGTCAAAGACGACGCAGTTGTCCTCAAGGAAAATAAGTTTATTGGAGCGAACTTGTGCTCCCCTGATGCGCGCAGGCGAGCTCCGGCGATTCGAAAGCCGTGGCCTCTGGTCTGCAGGCTTTTATCTTTCGGCGCAAGTGTTTCTGGAACAGTCGATTCACATCCAGAACATTGTAGATCACAGAAGAATATCCTGGGCTAGCGATGTTAGGGCGAAACAGTCAGCTTATCTGAATGTGATCGTTCGGGCGGCATAAAAATAAAGAATGGATGCTGGGCTTAGCTTTGAACGCAGATAACACAGCCGGGAGTGGCCCGCCAGCAAAAACAAACAATAAATAAACAATGCATGGTTCGTGGCACTATGAAATATGTTGTTCGTTACGAAGAAAACGTGCCCACCATTTTATTGGCAGCTTTTAATTATGTAATATAGAAGTGGTGGTGTGAGGTTGCACTCGCGTTTAGTATATGACTGCTCTCAACACAGCGCCGCAAAGTATACAACAGACACACTAGCAGGTGAATAGCAGAAAGTTTTTACCGAGTTTGTTGTGCCAAATGAGTAGGTGTTTTGAATGCGTATGCTTGTTAGTTTTCAAAAAAGTCGAAATTTCATTCATTCTTTCAGAAATTGATACGATCCTTCCTTCTTGCATTTTATGTGCTTTGTTCTACAAGGTTTTTTTGAAACCTGCGTTATGTTTATGTTTTTCACGCATAGTGGGCAGTATATATATAAGGAAATTGGGAGCTTTTCATGTGGCACGTGCCGCATGATAACGACATAGTGGTATTTCTTGTACTAACTGTATTATACAAAGACAAAGAACGACTGAACGTTAGTTCTGTATAATGTGGCCAATAGGCTCGCCGGATCAGATGTAGCGGTTGTGCAATAATTGTTTTGTTTCAAATCTACAGAGGATCCCGAAGTCTTATACAAACTTATGTACATTGATGTAAATAGTACCTGCATGATTTTCGTGCAAAATATAACAGATAACACCACTACATCCACGGGAAGCGATAAGGGTAAGTAACCGCGCAATTTGTTTGTGCTGCAAAGGTGCGTTTTAGAAATATCTGCTTTTGATATTTTGGTTGGTGCAAGGCGTTGGGCACAAAACAGCAGACCGGCTGACGGGCACTGTCAGACAGGGCAGGTCGTATCATACACATTTAGTTTCTTCGGGTTGCTCGAGATCTTCGTCCACCTGTCGCCCACGCCAACAAAAACCACGACTTTACGTCCTTGTAATTGATTTCATGTAGCCGGCAGTCAACTCGTATCCCGCTCAACAAAACACGGCAAACTAAAATTGAGGGCAGGTCCTTCCACATACCTGCTCAGCTGGCTAAAACAGAAGTAAGCAGATAGACCATGTCGAAACCCACTCCTTTTTAAAGACAAACGATACATGCTCGTGAAAATAGATGCGCTGCGTAGCCGCCAATCAAAGTATGGGTATCAAATGTGCAAAACTCTACGTGAACAGAATGACAGCTGCAAACGTGTAGAAAAGAACTTTGTTGTGTCGTTTCTTGGGCGAAAAATTCTGTCTACGCGGAATAAATTGATTGATTGGGGGGTTTTAACGCGCCGACGCAACGCAGGCGATGAGGCGCGCCGTAGTGGAGGGCTCCGGATTAATTTTGACCACCTGGGGATCTTTATTGTGCGCCGAGATCTCGTACACACGGGCGTTTTTGCTTTTCGCCTCCATCAGAAAAGCGGCCGCCGCGGCCGGGAATCGAACCCGCGACCTTGTGCTCAGCAGCGGAACGCCTTAGCCACTGAGCCACCGCGGCGGGTCACGGAATAAGTATTATAGAAAACATACCGCGAGATAGATATTGTCACGAAGTCAAGGACGACGCAGTTGTCTTGAAAGAAAAACAAGTTTATTGGAGCGAGCTTGTGCTCCCCTAACAACTCAAAAGAATACAGAGGCGGCAAAGCAGCGGTCACCAAAGTGACTTGCGTCGGCGAGCGTTGCAGAATCGAATATCCCAGCGTCTGCTCTGCAGGCTTTTTATCTTTCGGCGCGCGTGGTTCTCGAACCGTCGATTCGCATCGAGTACATTGTAGATCCAAGAAGATTATTCCGGGCTGTTCACGCTAAATCAGATTCACGCTAGATCAGAATGCTCTCAATATCAGAACAGATAACACATGCGGCACAGAAAGAAAGAATGGAACACGCGCTTCCCTCCGCACAGAGATAACACAGACCGGAGCAGCCGGGCGGCAAAAGCAGAACACAAATAAACAAAACCAACGCATGGTTCGCCGCATTTACCCCCCTCTAAGATTGCATCGACCCGATGCTATCATAAGCGACAGTCGGAAAATAAAAATAAAAGTTCGTTATCGTCCGTAGAAAGGTTTGAAGCGAACCACGTGGACGACTTCGGGCCGCGTACGTCGTCGTGATGTGCCGGAGTCACCATCGGGGATCACTTCGTAGGTAAGGTGGCCAACATGTCGTAGAATCTGGTAGGGTCCCATAGACCGTCGCAGAAGTTTCTCACTCTGTCCGCGTTGTTGGATGGGAGTCCAGATCCACACACGATCCCAAGGATGGTACTCGGCGTCTCGGCGACGGAGATTGTAGCGTCCGGCATCCACCAGCTGCTGGTCAGTTATACGAACTCGAGCGAGCTGACGGGCCTCCTTCGCACGTTGAAGATATCTTTGGATATCGGCGTTGAGGTCGTCGTCTATTACGTTCGGAAGCATGGCGTCAAGCATCGTAGTCGGCCGTCTTCCGTAGACAAGCTCGACCGATGTCATCTGCGTAGTTTCCTGGGTCGCTGTGTTGTACGCAAACGTGACATACGGGAGGACTTCGTCCCAAGTCTTATGTTCAACGTTGACGTACATAGACAGCATATCCGCGATCGTCTTGTTCAGACGTTCCGTAAGTCCGTTCGTTTGGGGGTGGTACGCCGTCATTCTTCTGTGATCCGTGTTGCTGTAGCGTAAGATTCCTTGCAAAAGCTCTCCAGTGAAGGCCGCTCCGCGGTCCGTGATTAGGACTTTAGGGGTTCTATGTCGCAGCACAACTTGGTTAATGAAGAACTTGGCGACTTCTTGTGCAGTACCCCTCGGAAGAGCGGCGGTCTCTGCGTAGCGCGTCATGTAGTAGGTCGCTACGACAATGACAATCCACTTGTTCTCGGATCGTGACGTAGGGAACGGCCCGAGAAGGTCCATTCCAATCTGTTGGAAGGGCCTCGATGGGACGGCGATCGGCTGCAGAAGTCCGGCGGGTCTTGTCGGTGGCGTTTTTCGTCGCTGACAGTCACGGCAGCTCCGGACGTAGTGGGTGACGTCGGATATAAGGCGGGGCCAGTAGTACTTCGCCTTGATTCTTCCAATTGTTCGGGCTGTTCCGAGATGTCCGGAAAACGGGTCGTCGTGGCACGCTTCCAAAATTTCGTCACGAAGATGTGCGGGGATGACAAGAAGGTGATTCGTTCTCATTCCGGGGCTGAAATTCTTCATGACAAAAGAGTTTCTCAAGCTGAACGCTGGTAAGCTGCGTTTGAAGGTCCTAGGTACGGCGACGTTGCATCCCTCGAGGTAGTCGATTATGACGCGTAAGGTGGGGTCGGCACGCTGCGAGCCGGCTAGGCCGCTCTCCGTCACGATTCCAAAGAACGCCTTGTCTTCATCAGAGTATTGTGCTGGTGGGTCGATGGGGGCGCGGGACAGGCAGTCGGCGTCGGAGTGTTTACTGCCGGATTTATAGACGACTGTAACCGCGAACTCCTGCAGGCGCAAGCTCCACCGCCCAAGACGGCCAGACGGGTACTTCAAATTGGCGAGCCAAGACAACGCGTCGTGGTCTGTAACAACCTTGAATGGTCTTCCATACACGTATGGGCGAAATTTTAAAATCGCCCATATAACTGCCAGGCACTCTTTCTCAGATGCAGAATAGTTTTTCTCCTCCTTCGACAGGCCACGGCTGGCATAGGCGATTACCCTTTCGCACCCGCTTTGTTTTTGTACAAGGACGGCACCCAAGCCTATATCACTGGCGTCCGTGTATATTTCTGTTTCGGCGTTTTCGTGGAAATGAGCGAGCACGGGTGGGCTTTGCAGGCGTTTTTGCAGCTCGCAGAATGCTTTTTCTTGGTCGGTTTCCCAGCTGAAAGGGGTGCTTTCCTTCGTCAAGCGCGTGAGCGGCTCTGCAATACGTTTGAAGTTTGCGACGAAGCGCCGGTAGTATGCGCACAGTCCGAGAAATCTTCGCACGCCCTTCTTGTCTTTCGGCCTTGGGAAGTTCGCAACGGCTGAAGTTTTTGCTGGTTCAGGTAGGACTCCAGGCGCGTTGACGACGTGGCCCAACAACTTGAGTTCCTCGTACGCGAAACGGCACTTTTCAGGCTTCAGCGTTAACCCCGACGTACGAATGGCCTCGAGTACAGACTCCAACCTTGCGAGGTGTTCGTCGAAATTCCGGGCGAATACGACAACGTCGTCGAGGTATACGAGGCGAGTGTGCCACTTCAGGCCAGCTAGCACAGTGTCCATGACTCTTTGAAACGTCGCTGGCGCCATGCAAAGCCCGAAAGGCATCACCTTGAACTCGTATAGGCCATCCGGGGTTATAAATGCAGTCTTCTCTCGGTCTCTCTTGTCCACTTCAATTTGCCAGTAGCTGGTCTTCAGATCCATCGATTAGAAGTACTTCGCATGTCAGAGGTGGTCGAGGGTGTCGTCCATTCGTGGCAGGGGGTGCACGTCCTTTTTGGTGATTTGGTTCAGCCGCCGGTAGTCAACGCAGAACCTTAATGGGCCGTCTTTTTTCTTTACGAGGACGACCGGCGCAGCCCACGGACTTTTCGATGGCTGTATTGGTCGTCGCTGAGCATGTCGTCGACTTGAGTCCGGATGGCTTCTCGCTCGTTTGAAGAGACGTGGTACGGTGACTGTCGGGTAGGTAGGGCTCCATCTTAGGTTATAATTCGGTGCTTCGGCAGGTGTGTCTGACGTAATTTTGAGTTTGCCGAAAAACACTCGCTGTAGCGACAGCGCAAGTCCAGTAATCTCTCCCGATTTTCTAGCGGCAGCGCCGGGTTTACGTCGAAAGGTTGCGGCGGCTTGGAAGCATCTGCGCGTGCCCCTTCAAAGTTAACGACCGCGATCACTTGACTTGCTTCTTGCGTTTCTTCGAGGAAGGCAATTGCAGCGCCCTTGTTTAGATGCTGGTTCTCCTCGGTGAAATTGGTGACCAAAACATGGAATTTGCATTGCTTAAAGTGCGCAATGCCTCTTGCGACGGAGGCACCGCGGTTGAGAAGCAACCTTTGGTCACCCTCTACGATATCGCCGATGTTAGGAGCAGCATCCTCACAGTAGACGGCGATCATCAAGCTTGCGCGGGGTGGCAGGGTGACGTGGTCGTCAGCGATCCTTACAGCAGCACGATGGTCGGGGTTCAGTGGCGGCGTCGTGGAGTGATCTGAGGAAACATTTATCGACTTCGTGTGCAGATCAATTATTGCGCCGTTGTCCGTCAAAAAGTCCATTCCGAGTATTACGTCGCGGTAGCAGTTAGGTAAAATTACGAACGCAGCAGGGTACGTGATGGTGACGCGGGATGTGCATGTTCCACTTGGCGTTACGAGATGACCTTCTGCTGTGCGTATATGCGGACCGTCCCATCTTGTCGTAACTTTCTTCAACTAAGACTCGAATGACCCGCTGATGACCGAGTACTCTGCTCCCGTGTCGATGAGGGCGACAACGTCAAAGCCGTCGATGGACAACTGGACGTCGGACGCAGCCGTCCTCGAGTTCCGGGTGCGTCGGGGCGTCGCATCTCGGCTTCTGTGTGTTGACGGTCGGGTACTGTGCGTCGTCGTTGTCGTCGTCTCAGCGGCCGGCTCGGTCATGTCAAGTACGCGTCGCGCCGTTTGGTTATCGTTGTGTTCAGGAGTCCCGTCAGGGTTAGGTCGGGTCGTCGGGATAAGGGCATGTCGTAAGTCACAGTCTTCGGCGAATCGTTGCGTCGTTGGAGGGTTTGCGTTTTTTCGCCGTTCTGCAACTTCACTTCCAGAAGTTGCCGCCTTTAGTTTCCCCCGCGTGGGCTGGAAGACCTTCCACGTGCGAAGTCAGCACTGCTACGTCGGTCCGGTGACTGGTACGGGTAGGGCGACGGCGAACGATTGAAACGGGCTGGTCCACGGCTGGTGTTCGACAGCTACTCTTCAATCTCAGATGGGTGCTGGCCGGGTCGAAGACGTGGTGCGTCGACGGAGAAACCACGTGGTCCGAGTCTCTTGTATGGGCAGCGACGGTAGATGTGGTCGGCCTCTCCGCAGTGGTAGCACAGAGGACGATTATCCGGTCTTCGCCATACGTCAGTCCTCCTCGGCGTCTGGGTTTGTGCTACGGGGGTCGGGCGGTCGACAGTGGGCGGCGGTAGGGCGGGGCCTCTTGACGACGTTCCTCTTGACGACGTGTTGGAGCAGGGCGTGGTCAATGAACAGCCCCGGAGTACGTCATAGCTTGGTGCTCGCAGTGTACTTCGGATGCCACAGAAGTTCCCAAAGCGTTTTGAACTTCTTCCCGGATCACGTCAGTTAGGCAAGCGACTTGGGGTGTCGGCGTCGTCGGCAAAAGTTTCCGCAGCTCCTCTCTCACTACTGCGCGGATGGTCTCGCGCAGGCTATTAGCTGGAATCCTCCATGTTGTCGACGTAGTTCGCACTGGCCGCGCCAAAAAAGTTCCGGTCATACTGCTTAGCACGCATTTCAAGAGCCTTCTCAATCGTGCTGGCTTCGGTCAGGAATTCAGCGATGGTTTTGGGTGGGTTGCGGACAAGTCCAGCAAAAAGCTCCTCCTTCACACCGCGCATCAAAAAGCGTAACGTCTTTTCTTCCGTCATTTCGGGGTCCGCGCGGCGAAATAGTTCCTTCATCTCCTCAACGAAGATCACGACCTCTTCGTTGGGGTGTTGTGTCCGAGTTTCAAGCAACAGCGGAGCTCGCTCTTTTCTCACAATGGTAGTGAATGTCTCAACGAACTCCTTTTGAATTGAGTCCAGCCGGTCAAAGAACTCTCATGGTTCTCGAACCAAGTTCGAGCAGCATCTTCTAAGTAAAAGAAGACATGCCGGAAAGTTTCTTCGTCGTCCCACCTGCTGAAGATGTAGACGCGCTCCAGCTTCTCCAAGCATTCTTAGGGGTCTTCAGTGGGGTCTCCCCGGAACGATGGCGGTTCCCGGGGCTGCTGCAGGACGATTGGCGACGTTGTTTCTTGCACCATGGTGTTGGTAGCAGCGTTCCTTCTCTTTGGCCCTTCTGGCATGAGACCGAACTCGGGTAGCAATCCTTGCAGTCGGCGGCTTTCTCTGGTTGGGCTGGCTTGGCGGCTTCCAGATGTCGTAGAGAGCATAAAGGGTGAGTACCCCGCACCTCCACCAGATGTCACGGAGCCAAGGATGACGCAGTTGTCTTTAAGGAGAAACAAGTTTATTGGAGCGAACTTGTGCTCCCCTAACAACTCAAAAGAACACAGAGGCGGCGAAGCAGCGGTCAACAAAGTGACTTGCGTTGGCGAGCGTCGCAGAATCGAATAGCCCGGCGTCTGCTCTGCACGCTTTTTATCTTTCGGCGCGCGTGGTTCTCGAACCGTCCATTCGCATCGAGAACATTGTAGATCCAAGAAGCTTATTCCGGGCTGTTCACGTTAGATCGGAATGCTCTCCCTATCAGAACAGATAACACATGCGGCACAGAGAGAAAGAAGGGAACACGCGCTTCCCTCGGCACTGAGATAACACAGACCGGCGCAGCCGGGCGGCAAAAGAAAAACACAAATAAACAAACCCAATGCATGGTTTTATTTATTTATTTATTTATTCAAGGTATCTTACAGGCCCAGCAGGGCATTGAGTAAGAGGGGCTTGTGGAGGAAATCACACCAAAATAACGAACAACAGTTATACAATAATTAGTCATGTCATATACAGATATCAACAAGTCAAGTAAGCTGTCAAATAAAAAAGAACTTCATCACATCATCGTAACAACGGCAAGCGAATTATACAAAAAATAAGAACATCAACAAGTAAAACACAATGCGAAACTAAGAAAAAACGATGCGAACGTAATCATTCCTGTTCAATCTGAAAAATGGATCTGCAAGTGATGACGGAATGTTTCCGGGTTAGTCAGCGACGCGATGGTATCAGGAAGATCATTCCACAAGCGGATAGCTCGTGGAAGAGCGGATGAATTAAATGCGTTGGTGGTGCCGTACATGCGTGAGAAGCTACGTTGGTTAAATAATCTGTGTGATGTGGAAACAGGGGTTATAATGCGCAAAGGGGAATAGCTGGTGCTATGAATGTATTTGTGAAAAATGCACAGGAGAGCGATTTGCCGGCGCAGATGCAGTGTTTCTAGTGAAAGATCGTGTTTTATTTTTGTTATACTAGAGCCGAAGTTATATGACTTGGTTATAAACCGTGCAGCCCGATTCTCTACTGCTTCTATTTTTTCAATTAAGTAATTTTGGTAGGGGGACCAAACGGAAGAAGTGAACTCTAACTGTGGTAGTACATAAGTTTTATAGGCTAGTTGACGAATATTAGAGGGCGCAGCATGCAGATTTCGACGTAAGTATCCCAGTGATCGCGAAGCTTTAGCGCATATGGCGTTAATGTGGGTGGACCACGAAAGGTTAGCCGTTAAGAGCACGCCTAGGTATTTATAATTTAAAGCGTCAGTAATTAAATGGTTGTTTAAAAAGTACGAAAAATTAGAGTTAACGCGTTTTCGGCTGGATCAAATTTTTTGGCATTTGGTTAAGTTCAGAGACATTTGCCACGTATTGCACCAGTCGCACATAGCCTTTAAGTCATTTTGAAGCGTTACATGGTCACTAGGGTTATTTATTTTCCGGTAGATTATGCAATCGTCAGCAAAAAGTCGCATGCAAGATGTTACGCGAGAAGGTAGGTCATTAATAAATATTAAAAAAGTAAGGGGCCAAGAACGCTGCCTTGAGGCACACCAGAGGTGACAGGGGCAAGCGGCGAAGTAGAACCATTAACCACCGTGAACTGTTCACGCATGGAAAGGAAGTTACGAAGCCAAGATAAAGTTAAAGAATCTAATCGGAGCGCGGATAATTTACTGATTAAACGGCAGTGGGCTACACGATCAAACGCTTTGGAAATATCCAGGAAGATACAATCAGTTTGCGAGTTACTGTTCATGTTATTGTGTAAGTCCGTGGTGAATTCAAAAAGCTGCGTTTCACAAGAAAAGCCTTTCCTAAAACCGTGCTGGTTAGCGAAAAAAAATTTATTGGTCTCAAGATGGCAGTAAATGTTAGAAGCGATAATGTGCTTCAGCATCTTACAGCAGATACACGTTAGCGAAATTGGGCGGTAGTTGTCCGGTGAGTTTTTATTACCCGATTTATGTATCGGCACGATTTTAGCTATTTTCCAGTCCCTAGGCAACTGGCCAGAGGATAATGACTGCGTGAATATGTGATATAAGATCACACTTGAAATTGATTTCGTGTTTTTTAAAAGTTTTGAGTTTATGTTATCTACTCCTCCGGACGTGGACAGTTTTTGGTTGCTTATTAAAGCTTCAATACCTTCGACAGTAAGGGAAATTGGTTGCATATATGAGCAATCAAGGTCATCGAAAAGGGGAACGTTGGAATAGTTTTCCTGGGTAAAAACTGACGAAAAAAACGTGTTGAAGACACTAGCACAATTAACGTCGGGAATGGGAATGTGGTCGTCACCGTGCAGCAAAATTTTATGGCCATTGTTTCGGGGGGATATTTCTTGCCAAAACTTCCTTGGATTGGTTTTAAGGATTGAAGGCAGGTCGCATGAAAAATATTTATTTTTAGCAGCCGTTAAAGCGGACACGTATTTTTGTAAACATTCTTTATACTTCTGCCATGCCTGAGGAGTTTTTGTACACGCCTGGCGTTTTTGTACAATCGCTTCTTTTTGTTTCTTTGTTTGTGGAGACCCCTATTAAACCATGGATTTGTTCTATCGTTTGAGATAGAAATGAGCGGTACGTATTTTGTAACCAAAGCAGCCATTTTATCCCTGAAAAGCGACCAGTTTTCATCAATTGAACGACTCTCAAACGAAGGCATTAGTATTGTATTATGAAATATTTCTAGTTCTTTGTTCACTTCATCGTAGTTAGCTCTATTGTAATCGTAATTTTTTTTGACATTGAAACCAGTGGATGAAAAGGGTACGTTTAGGTTAACTAGAAGCATGTTATGATCACTAAATACATCGAAATTTGATACAGACTGAATTGTTTCCGGTTCAGATGTAAATACTAAATCCAATATGTTAGTGCCTCGTGTTGGCTCATTAACAACTTGGAACAGATTGAAATCCAGGGTTATGTTGATTAGTTCTTCGGAAGCATGGCAAGATGATGTTAAGTTAACCCAATCGATATCTGGAAAGTTGAAGTCGCCAAGGAGATATATTTTGTCTACAGGGCACAACTGAGTCGCCGTTGTCAGACTGGCACGCAGGTCGGTCATAAAGGAATAAGGGGAATCCGGGGAACGGTAACAAACACCTAACAGAATTTTTACAAAACCAGTTAAACAAACGGCCCATAGAATTTCGACATCAGTGTGGCATGTTATCACGTATGACGGAATAGTTTTCTTGGTTGCCAGGAGAACGCCACCACCCCTTCTATTCGTCCTGTCCCTCCGATATATTTCATACGCATCACTTCCGGGCAAAATTTCGTTGTCAGCTATGTCAGGCTGCAACCACGTTTCCGTAAAAGCAAGAATATCCACTTTGCTGTCATCTAAAAAAGAACAAACTTGCAGGCGCTTGTGTATTACACTCCGTATGTTGGTAAAAGCCAGTGATAGTAACAGACCTGTGCGGGGTGAAGTAGACAGCATAGGAACTTGTACTCGCGCACCGCTATCTAGCTATCTGTCAAGCAACGCGACGGTTTCAGTTGTAGTATCGTAGAAGTAGGTTTTTTTGTCGATGTGAAGCTTGTCTACCGCAAGCTTGAAGGGTTTATTCAGTTCCCCGGCAAATGCTATCAATTTCCTTCTAGCAAGACGAGTTGAAAACGAGAAGTCTTCTCCGATGGAAAAATCTGTGCCTTTCAATTTATGTGCGGAGCCCAAGATATTATCCTTGTCTTTAAATAAAGTAAACTTCACACTTACAGGACGAGTCTTCTCCTCCGCATACTTGCCCAGTATATGCACGCGTTCGAACTGTGCACTGCTAGTTGGGATTTTTAGTTTTTCGGAGCAGAACGCGATTATTTTTTGTTCGGATGCCACCCAATCTTCTTTTTCATCGTCTTCTATTCCCAAAAACAGCAGATTTGAACGCCGCATCCTGTTCTCAGCATCGTCACACCTTGTGGTTATTGTCTGAATCTGGGTTGCAATGCTTTGTAAGGTATCATCATTTGTAGCTGTGACAGCGCTTGTAGACGAAGAAGCATTTGTTCCGAGCGCTGCAACCTGCGCTGTAAGAGCTTTAATTTCATTCCTTGTAATTTCCTGGTTTTCCGTTACTGTTTTGAGATTAGCTAGTAGTGCCACAAGGCCCGATTCCAGGTTGCGTATCGCTGTTAAGGCGGCATCAAAGGCGTCTGCTTCAGTTTTGCTCATAGGACCCGGGTTGGATTCCACATCACCCGAAAGCATCAGTAGCATATTTGACAGAGCGGATGACACCAACGACGATAAGCTAAACACATGCTTTTTCACATCAAACAATTCTCGTGGGCACGACACCGCTATTAAACAGCGATTGCTGCTCCTTGCACAAGCAGCACATTTGAGGTAACTAACCTGAAACAACAGTCTGCGTGAGCATTCCATCGTCGCAGCGGTGCCGTGCCCAAACTGGATGGACGACGATCCTTTCTTATATTCCGCCGCTCTCGGGACAAAAGCGGCAGTGGCGAATCCAGGTTGCCAGACGTAGGAAGCCGTCGCGTCCAACGTTGGCGGGAGGAGCTGGTCCGTATTCCAGTTCGGAAGTGGGTCTTCGGATGCAGTGGGTTCCACTCCAAGCGGCCAGGAAGAAGCATTCCACAGCAGGAAAGCCTGAAACAACAGTCTGCGTGAGCATTCCATCGTCGCAGCGGTGCCGTGCCCAAACTGGATGGACGACGATCCTTTCTTATATTCCGCCGCTCTCGGGACGAAAGCGGCAGTGGCGAATCCAGGTTGCCAGACGTAGGAAGCCGTCGCGTCCAACGTTGGCGGGAGGAGCTGGTCCGTATTCCAGTTCGGAAGTGGGTCTTCGGATGCAGTGGGTTCCACTCCAAGCGGCCAGGAAGAAGCATTCCACAGAAGGAAAGCCTGAAACAACAGTCTGCGTGACCATTCCATCGTCGCAGCGGTGCCGTGCCCCTGCAATATTACAATATTGGTTCGCTGCAATATTACAATATTGGGAGATACACGTAGCCCTAGGCCTGTTTCTCGTAATTTTTTTTCATCTCTGAGGCACTGAACTTTAGGTACTTGAGTATTGCAGCGTGCAGTACATGCATACGCAAATCAAACCTGTGAACTTTAGTCTCCAGGATGTGCAATCTTGTCTCGAGACACGGAGCTCGATGATGGGCGAAATAATGCATAAATATATAGCTTTTTTGGCGAGGCGACCTGCTATCGACTGCTGGGGTGTCTGCTGCAGGTATTATCCACGATGAATGAAAGAAAACATTCTGGTTTCAGCATTTTTGTGCTTTTTCTTTCAATAGATAGTTTTTTGTTTTTTTAAAGAAGAAAAAAATGAGATGAAAACATTTGTTACCCTTAAGACCTAAAATATTTATAATTACATAATGAGATACAATCCTCATGGTTTTTATCAATTGTTTGTATCCTAAATTGCAAATTTCAGTGTCATAGTACTGCTAAATTTGCGCCACACACTTGTTTCGTGGGGCAATGCAAAATAGTTCTGCGATATTTGAGATACGAAGTAATACATTTTTTGCCCTAGGGTGTTTTACCTGATTTGATTCATGTTTTCTGCGTGCCAGTTGTTCCTTTTTCGATACGTGTGGCTGTATCCCTTGGGTTAGCCCGCAACATAAAAATTTTGATGGTTACAGCAGTTGAAGCAGGTCACAACCGCAAACGTATGTGATCGAACTGTGCATCTTCAGAAAACAATAAGCATGACGCAGTTATTGACCGTTTAACCGAACCCAGGCCAGTGACGTATTTTCGAAATAAAGAAAATGCAGCCAGCCGTTTTCTGGGTCAGCTATGCGGGACACAATGTTACCCGTTTGTGCCGCTAAGTGACAACACCGAAGTCCGGGGACCTTTTTTTGTCGCTCGTGCAGGAAGACGATGATCATGTCAGATACCCGACTTGGTTGCTCTCTAATATAACTAACTATTGTAACATCGTGTTCCCTGTTCTTTCATCCTCGTGAAATATTTTAATGGAGTACGCAGACTCGTTCTCAGCCTGCATGAATGCGCTGCATCGTCCCTGCGTAGGCGCAAGCGTCCAGTTGGGGTACCATGCTCTACCAACCATTACGGAGCTACGCAGCGGGCGCACGTATTATGTACTGACAAGGCAGCCAGGCACTCAAACCCCCCGCCAATTGCTCTTCCTGATACAGCCATCTCCCATCACCGTAACCTGGATATGAGCTGCGGCGTCAGCCTACGTAACAGGTGGAACGAGACGATCATGTTAGCCATTGTTATTTTTCGGTAATTGTTGAGGAAATATTTGCTCAGTAAATTGCTCAGCCCGTTTTCGGGTCGCCATATTGTCGCGAACAAACGCCTTGCTTCTCACGCCTACTCTGCGACGCAACCCTTCGTTTCGGATGTACTAGAAGTTCCGGATAATTACCAGAGAGTTGAGCGCGACACGGCCGTTTTGGAAGAAAGTCGGCAACGTGCTTAAATGTATTGCCACATATTCTTTCATTGTGGTTGTGTTGACGAACTGCACAACCATCGACGCAATAATTGCTAACTGCCTACGTTCTGAAGAGGCAAAAAGCTACCGCATCGCTCAGCACTGCGCCCAGCTGCCGAATACTGCAACAACATCAACTCGTGAAGACAAGCCTCTACGGCCTGAACAAGCACCCCATCTCCAGAGTTTTTCATTTCATTTCATTTCATTTCATTTCGTTTCAAGTCTGCATTTATTTCACGCTTTTTGGTACACAAGGAGGCGGGAGAAAAAGCCATGCAACGGTAGCTTGACGAGGCCCCTGCCTCCTGTAACATGGACAACATTGAGCACAGTATATACAAGAGCATGTTGTTGTCAACCATAGACAAAAGAATATGTTGTCAATTTTTCAACATTGTATAAATACATAGTTACGCACAGATACAGTAGATACATACATACGCAAATGTAAAATCAACTTGACATACATGCCAAAATTCCGATGTAACCCGAATGATTGGAAGTCAGAAGTGTAACAAGTGTTTACACCTACATACGAGTGCAAAAAAGACCAATACATTTTTTCATACTTATACGTCGGCATCAATCTTCCAGTAAACACACAATGTATTTAATAAAATCAGGAGTATGACACAAGAAAATATTAGAAAGCTCAAAATAATTAATCATGAAGATATAGCTCAACCAATTGTTTAACAGATAAAGTATCTATGTCCTTCCCCAATCTGTGAAGGCCGTTTAGCAATACCGGTATTCTGCTTCGTAGCATATTGTCTCCGTAAATGGTTCTATTGAAAGAGACCGACCATAACTCAGGATGTCTCGTAACCCGTGCATGAACATTTTTAAATAGTTCAGACATATTAACCAGGCTATTTGTACCTTTATTTCTTTCTGTAATGAGCTTCTTGCAGAGACGGTAATCATAGAAGTTTGGGATGCTAATCAGGTGAAGTTTTTCTATCAGAGGACGCACGGGGTGGTCAGAGACGACGTTTGAAATATTTCTTAATATTCTATTCTGTAATCTAGTAAGTTTATGTATATTTGTAGAAGTTGTGGTACCCCATACAAGAAAACAGTATTCAATGTATGGTAAGAACAGTTATTTATATAGTAAGACTCTAGTTTTCATTGGAAGCAAGTCTCGGTGACGGTAAAGTGCACCTGTGACACGTGATAGTTTAGTGACTACTTGATCTGTATGTAAGTCCCAAAGCATATTTTCAGAAAATGTTACTCCTAGCGTCTTAAAACTACTTACTGTTTCAATGGGGGAGCCATTCAGGAAAAGAGATTGATTTTGATGCAGCTGTTTGTTTTTTGCTCGGAATACAACAGCTTTGGTCTTTTCAGTGTTTATAGCTAGTCCGTTGCACGATGCCCATTCACCAAGCTTAAGCAAAATTTCATTTCCTCGTTTAAACAAAACTTCACAGTTAGTATCTGAAATGAATAGACTTGCATCATCTGCGTAAATTACGAACTTAACTGAAGGATCTATTTGAACAATGTCATTGATATAAATGTTGAATAGGTAAGGTCCTAATATACTCCCCTGGGGGACTCCGAACACAGTCTCTTTTTTTGAGGAATGTTGATTATTTATTGAAACATATTGGGTACGATTACTTAAATATGATTCAATGATATTGTGTGCTATGCCACGTATTCCATAGGATTCCAAGTTTTGCAACAAGACTTTCCTATTAAGGGAATCGAATGCCTTGGAGAAATCTACAAAAATTCCAAGAACTAATTTCTTGTCTTCAATAGCTTCAAGAATGAATTCTTTTTGGTCCAGAAGTGCAAGTTCGGTAGAACAGTTTTTTCGAAATCCATACTGGGATTTTGTTAGTGTGTGCTGTCTATCTGTAAAAGAGGTAAGTCTAGAATGCAGAAGTTTTTCTAATACCTTCGAAAAGATGGGCAAAATAGAAATAGGTCTGTAATTGCCAAGATTGTTGTTGTCGCCTTTTTTATAAAGAACGACAACCTTCGCTATCTGCAAAGAAGAGGGGAACGTTCCTCTACAAAAACAAATATTAAATATATGCATTAATGGAGTAGCGATCATATCCGCAACAAGTTTTATGGGATGTGTTTGCATATCAAATGGATCGGAAGAATTACTATTATTGAGTTGCATAATTGCTGAGAAAACTTCTTGCTCGGTTACAGGAGTAATATATATTGAATCTAGGCATGGAGGATTCATGTACTTAGAACTGTCGCCTGCAATTGTTGTAAAAGTCATATTCACAAGATGGTCATTGAAAGCATTCGCAAGAGCACTTCCTTTAACCTGCTTGCCGTCCATCGTAACTTTGGTTACTACCGTGGGTGAATTAGAAACGTTGAAAATTGAATTGAGGTTCCTCCAAGTAGCAGCAGAATCACCGCTGCATTTCTCAAAAAGGGTATTGTAGTAATTATTCCTAGCCTTCGCTATTTCTTTGTTAAGTTTGTTGCGATATTTTTTGAACTTCTTAAGTAGATCAGTGTCACGATCGGTGAGAAATTCATTATACATGCAGCATTTTACTTTAATTTTACCTAAGAGATCAGGCGTCATCCAAGGTTTGCGAATTTTGCAAGGCGTCTTTAACCGCTTATATGGGAAGTTTTTGTCATAAAGTGATTTGAATTTTCCTAGGAAGGATTCAAAGGCTGACGACGCATCTTCTTTTGAAAGAACGTCTGTCCAGTCTGTTGTCGCCAATTGCTCTCGAAATCTATTCAAATTTGTAGAAGAAATGTTTCTTACGAAAGACGCCGATTTATGAAACTTTTTAGATTGTTTGACAGCCATAAATATGGGAAGGTGATCACTCAAATCACAGGCTATGACTCCAGCTTTAATGTTTGTAACATGAGAACCCACAAGAAAAAAATCAAGCAGGGTCGAAGAGTTAGTGCTTACTCTGGTTGGGTGGTCGATGACACTAGTTAAACCGAAGCTCTGGTACAACCAGGTTAGTTCATTTTTTACAGGACTATTACATATCAAATCTATATTAAAGTCACAGCCACAGATTGTCTCAAGCTTATTCTGAGCGGAAAACCGGAATAGATTTTCTAAATACGAAAGAAAAGCTTTGTGTGATCCAGAGGGAGGGCGATATACAACAGAAATGACGTACTTGTTCATGTTCAGTGATAACACTTCATAGTCGTTATGTGTGCAAGTAAATGTTTTAAGAAGTTCACAGCGCTACTCGTTTTTGACTAATATTGCTACGCCACCGCCGCGCCGAGTTGGACGGTTAAAAAAAATGCGTTATATCCTGGCATTGTGAAAACATCATCACCATCAGTGAACCATGTTTCTGACAGCATAATTATGTCAAACTCAAAATCAAGTTGACGGAAAAATATTTCTAAGGACTCGTGTTTATTTCTAGCAGATTGAGCGTTTAAGTGAAAAATTTTTAAACCTGATAAGTAATCATTACCAAGGTGCGCGCATAGCTCGTTCGGTGTGACGTACATAGGTTGCATATGAACGCCTTATGTTATTCGTGTCGTGGTCGGGGACTTATACTATTGTTTCAAGAGACCTTTGGGACTTGACAACAATCGCTTTGTCGCCCTCCGTTCGCCTCACAAGAACCTTTCCATTGCTGTGCCACACAAACTGGAAGTTGCTTTCACGTGCCCACTGCTTAGTTTCCCACAACAGCTTTCTTGTCTGCTTCGTGAGGTTTTCCTGGATGTACACGTCGCTGTCAGCCGTTTTCAGCTTTTTTCTAGCTTCAAACCTGTCGTCACGTACTGCCTGCCGAGTAAAGCGAACGATAACACAGGGTGTTTTATCGGGCTTTGAAAGCAGGCGGTGAGCGGCCGTGACGTCATTTATCTCGTGCTGGGGAAGCTGCAGTGTTGTAGCTAGTTCGTTCACCTTAGAAAGAACGTCTTCGTTTTCACTCTTTGGGATGCCATGGATTTCGAGATTAAGTTTCCTGTTGTGCCACTCAAGTTCATTGATGTCTTTTTTTACATCACTGATGGCCTCGCCACCTTGCTCCGCCTGAACTCTATCAACTCGCCGCTTCACTTCTGCTACATCCCTTTCGTTTTCGGTTAGCTTTGCCAGAACGGAGTCGTACTTATCGGACACCATTTGTACGCTTGCCTCTATAGCAGTGACCGTTTCGATAGCAGTGACCGAGAGCAGTTACCACGACTTATCCGCGCAATGTCAAAGAACCTGCTACTTTGCCACAGTATCTGGTTGGACGTGACGCCGCCACTATGTTCCTCACTCATACGGTTGTCTTTCATAAAATCCACAGCTTGAGCGCCTGGTCCATTTGAGCTTTGCACCACGCCGCCAGCTATGTCGGTGCCGGCCCCAACCTCATCTTCATTCGTCTCCCCCTCTTCCCAATCCCGCAAATGGGCGCACACCTGTCAGCCGACGAATATTCTTCCTCTGACGTGGCGCCGGACATTCTCCCGCGACTGCCGCAACCGCTGTTCCTCACCTCCCCGCACTAGTTTTCCTACTTGGCGGCCTTTTGGATCTTTCTCTCATGAAGTTCCGTCCTACCTGGCGTTAGACGACGTCTTCACCGCCGCCCCGCACGGGACACCTTGAGTAACATTGGTGACGGTGAGTGACGACACCACGTACCCCGACCCCCCATACTGAAGCTGTAACCTACCGTGGCGGGAAGTTGAAAGGTGAAGGGTTAGAAGTCGTGAGCGGTGGCCGTTGGAGCCCTGGTCAAGATCCGGCCGATGGGCTTCCTGCCTGTCTACCAGGAAGGGAGCTGCGGGACCTCTTTGACCATAACGATAACGTCAAAGAAGAAAGTAGCCCAACTCCCTGCTTGATACCATGTCGCATAGTATTTTCGCATCCCTCTCTTCTAAATGATTGGCCCCCAAAAAGGGCCTGAACCTACGTAATATTCAAACCTCGGCCCACCATAAAGTTTAACACCCTGGACAACTTTCCTCGCTTCTTGATGATACAATCCAAGAACAAATGTGCAGTTACCGGCAAGTCGTCGTCTTTATTGCCAAGTTCATTGATAGTGTAGTCGGGGTGAACTATAAGGTAAACAAGCTAAAACCCGGCGACATGCTTGTTTAAGCATCTACTAAAATACAATCTCAGAGACTTCTGATCCAGACCGTCTTACTTGACCTTCAAATACCTGTGACGCCGCATCGCATCCTTAACAGCTCGCAGGGCGTAATTTCTGAGATCTCCCTAATGAACTCAGTCCGACATCCTCGACTGGATCCGTAACCAGGGCATTACTCCCGTAAGAAAAATAATGGTCCGATGCGATGGCGACAAAGTAAAAACCAAACATGTAAATTTCCCTTTTGACCGAAGTGACCTACCGGAGTCTGTCACTGCAGGCTTCCTCCATTTCAACGTCCGACCTTGCGTACCGAGCCCACGCCGTTGCTTCAAGTGCCAGCGGTATGTGCACAGTACTAGTACCTTCCATTAAAAACTGACATGCACCAAGTGCGGAACACATCATGGCCCTACGGAGGACTCTGCCTCTAACGTATTCAAATCTGGCAACTGTGAAGAACCCCATGCTGCATAATCCGGGTCATGTAGTAAACTCAAAGCATAGAAAGAAATCATAAACCTAAAGGTCGCCCAGAAGGTTATCTTTCAAAAAGCACAAGCACGCAAAAACATTCGATGTTTTCTTAAAGGCATACCGACGCAGCTCGCCGGGGGTGTAGTGGCGTGTTGTCACAGCGGCCACACAGTACTGCGAAGCCGACTTGGTGCCGTCCCAGCCCAATCATTCGACAGGACACCTAGGGTGCCTGGAATTGTTGTGCCGCCCGCGAACGTCAGGAGCGGCGGCTCCGCTATTTACCCTCCTCCGGCTGCTGGACTTCAGCCGGCCATGGACGTAGATGTGGCGTTTCTCAAGGCCGCTTCTGCGTCCGACAAACAACAGTCGGTGACGGCGGGGAATCCTGCCTTCACCTCAAACATATAAAGAAGTGGAGCCCGCAAGGAGTCAATTTCGTCACTGTCACTTCACTCAGATGAAGATATAGAGGTAACACCGCCTCGGGCAGCGCCAAAGGTGGCAAAAAAACAGCGCACCATGGCAGCGTGGGGTAAAACGCCACCAGATGCCCGTGTAACTGACCCTAGTCCGAACAGAGTGACGTACTTGATTCATCCAGCGCTAGTCCTAATATACACTAGCTACAATCTTTTTGAACAATAATGGTAGCTCAAATATTTACACAGTGAAACTGCAGGGGTGTAATTAAAAACCTAGATGGTATATAAGAAATAATACGCAAAACGCAATCATTCATCCTGTGTTTACAAGAGACACACTTGAACTCCAAGCACACCGACTTCCTCAGCCAAAACAAAGTATTTAGGAGAGACAGAGATAGAGATAATCTTGAACGCCAAGCACACTAGCTTCCTGAACCAATACAGAGTATTTAGGAGAGACAGAAATAGCTACACGTACTCCTCTGGTGGCGTAACAATTGTTAGGCAAAAAGTTGTCCCTTGCACATATCTTCAGTTGTGTACCGCCCTAGAAGCGGTTGGTGTAGGGCAATTATTTTCACCAGGTTAACAACCATTTGCTCACTATACATTCCTCGGGAATATCGATTGTCCAGCTACGAATTTTAACCCCTTAGGGATGAGCTGCCAGAACCACTTGTACGTTTAGCTGCCCTGGATGCGCACAGCCCACTATGGCGATCTGAACACGCAGATTTGCGGGGTCACTATGCAGGAAAATGTCTGTTCTTATCTGGAGCTTTTATTTTTCAACAAAAAAGAGCCCACATTCTACTAAGCTACACACAACACATACTCACCATAGACCTGGCAATAAGCTCTTCTGTCCTCTTTCCTTCCTTTGAATGGGGAGTGCTCGACAACACTTAAGGGAGTGACCCCTTTCGAGTCATCTTGAAAGGTATTGACAAAGACCCTAACTGTTCCTTTTGTCATAAATAGTGTAAGAAATCTGGTGCAGATTGGTTAAAATTTACACAATTATTAGGACGTCCTACGCATCTTTGGGTCATTTCGGCATTGACGAAGCTTTAGAACTGGTGACGGCCCAGATTCTTCATACTGCTGATTGCGCGATTCAACAAACATCCAGCGCCGCATCTAAAACCAGGATGCCGTGGTGGAATGAAGAGTGTAGGCATGCACGGCAGGCTCAAATTTCGGTGTAAGGTGTCCTTCGCATGTACCCCACGACGCAAGACTTGATTTCCTCAAACGTGCACAAGCACAAGAAAGACGCATTCGCCAGCAAGCCAAAAGGGATAGCTGCTGCTCTTATGGAACCTCTATTATTGGTACACAGATACAGGCAAAACATTGAACAGAACTAAAAGCTAAATAGATGGAAAATACGCAGCCTACCCTTAGTCAGCAGTACAGGGCGACACCCTGGAGGACAAGTCAAAAACACTGGAAAAACGCTTCTCTTAGGTGTCACGTCTACTCACTACACGAATGCTTTCTTGCGACACAAAATATCTATAGAGACAAAACCAATTCGTCATAACAAAAAATCTGACGAACCATACAACCCCAAATTTTGCATGCTAGACCTTCTTGTGGCCATGGGAACATGTCAAGCTTCAGCGCCAGGGCCACACAGCGTATCATATTTAATTATTCAACATCGGCACACAGAAACTCTCCAAAGACCCTCAGACTTATTTATGAAAACATGGGCGGCAGGATACTTTCTGAGGGCTTTGAGAGAAGCAGTTGTAGTAGCTGTGTTCAAACGGGGGAAAGATGCCTCAATACCTGCCATTTACCGACCAATAGCCAGGATAAGTTTTCTGGGAGAGACTTGTGAAAAAATTGTTAATAAAAGGCCAATGTATTTTCGTGAATACAACGGCATTCTGGACAGTTGTCATGCGGATTTTCGATCAGGCCGAAGCACCACTGACCAGCCCGTTGCCTTTGAGTCATATGTTACAGGCGCTTTTATCCACAAACAGCACTGTCTTTCTGCTTTCTTCGACTTAGAAAAAGCATACGACACAAGGTGGCGCCGTGGCATACTGCTTGATCTCGAGGCATTCGGTGTGTCTGGGCACAAGTTAGACACAATTGCAAGTTATTCGTCACCGAGGACATTTAGGGTTACAGTAGGGTCAGTGATATCTAGAACGTATATACAAGAAAATGGTGTTCTTTAACGCGGAGTGTTAAGCTATACTCTGTTTGTAGTTAAAATGAAGTCGCTTAAGAAATCGTTCCCACCCACAATCTCCTACTCAATGCATGTGAAGGACGTCCATACTAGCTTTAGATCTGACAAACTGTCCTTATGTGAAAGGCAGATACAGTTAGGCGTAAACAGGCTTGCGAAATTGACACAAGAAAATGGTTTAAAAGTGAACCCCCAAAAAGGTACATGTGCTTTATTCACAAAACAGCGTGGATTTAATCAAGAACCTAACATCATACTGAACGGAGAACAAATTCTGGTAAAGAAAGAACATAAGTCCTCAGGTGTTATACTTGACTTAAAGCTAACGTTCATACCACACATAGAGACACTCATATAAAAATGCTTAAACGCGATGAACATTTCAATAGTGGTGTCAGTCTTATGGTGCTGATAAAGACTGCCTTCTAGGCCTTTTGGTCAGTCTAGTTAGGTGCCGTATAGACTACGGAAGCGTAAGGTGTGGGGCCGCTTCTGAAACTGCCCTAAAAATGTTAGACCCAGTGCTACATCTGTGCTTTCGCTTTGCTTCGGGAGCCTTCAGGACCAGTCCAAAGTCTCTATGTACAATCTGACCACTGATGCCTAGAGCACAAGCGTGCTTATACAGCATTGTTCTACGCTATTAGGACAATGTCTGTGAAGAATCACCCGTGCAGCTCTATTCTGAATGACGCTTCGTCTGACCGTTTGTATTCCGCACCCCCCTCGATCCTTGCCTCTTCATCCCTACGTTTCAAAGGCCTTGCGAAGAAAAAGGGGTGTCTTTGATGAGGGCATGAAGGCCTCCATCGCCGATGTAGTCCGGCCTTGGGAAATGTCAAAGGATTCATTGCGACACATGTTTTAAACTCATTGATAAGCGTCGTGCAGCTCGTGAATTGATCATGCAGCATGCTTTGCATTTACAACACACATATTCATATACCTTATTTTACACGGATGCCTCCAAGTCTGCTTACACTGTGTCGTGTGCTGCACATGGCCCGAATTTTTCCAGTACAAGGATCTTGAACAAAAATAGTAGTATCTTTACGGCAGAAGCATAAGGTATTTTATCACAGTGTAGCACATTGCACAGAACAAAATCCAAAAATCAAGTATTTACACAGACTCCCTAAGTGTGGTTACAGCACTATATTCCTTTAAACCTACCAAATATTCTGTCCTTAGTCACCTTTTTAAAGCTATTCTGACTGCTTGTAAGTTAGAACTAAAAATACGTGTTTGCTGTATCTCTCCAAAAAGTGGCATTCCGGGCAATAAAATTGCCGTCTTTAACGCAACTTTGGCGGCCTTCCATAGGGATTATGACATACTGCAGGTCCGTTAACTCGATTTGAAGCTCGTTAGCCCGAGGGGAATTCATAAATGCTTGCGGCTCACGTGGGACACACACACACAGAAAACAAGATCCACCCAAAAATACCACACATAGGAAGATACACAAAAGAAAAACAAAGCAGATTCATTGAAGTAACGATTTGCAAACTGCGCTTAGGTCACACATATGCTACAAACGCATACCTTTTGAATGGTAAACTCCCGCCGCTTCGTGACAAGTGTGGGGACCGGGTCTCCGTCCTCCATGTGCTAATAGACTGCACATCCTAAAATGAGGCTAGACAACGATACTTTCCTAAATCTATACCTGTAACAATTCGGTACAGCCTTCACTGTTCTTAGGAGATAAACCTATGTTCACAAACAAATGTCTTTCAAGCTATCTTGCAGAAAAAGTCTTGAAAGCTCATTTCGTAGAGTGCGTTACCTCGGAGCCTTTGAGCATTGAGCAAGGCCCTGATGTTTCCTTCGTTAACACGGGGGTGCCCACTTGCGTAGCATGCTCTTCGGCTCGAGCTGCAGCCACGTTCCATCCATACTTCCCTTAATCCGCCATTATATCTCCATGATTTAGTCTGCGGGCCTCTTAGCCCATATATACAGTTTTTTAGAATATATCATACTCGTGTCAAACATATTTTATGATCAAACCTTACCATCGAAGGACAACGTAACATAATTTTGGAGCTCTTTAGTCTTAGATACCCTTGTGCCAATAGACAAACTCATACATACATGCATTCACTGCCGATGCTTCCAAAGAGTGACCTAGCCGCTCACCTTCCCCTCGACGCCGCCATTCGCCTTCCCCGCAACCTTGTCGCTCACCCACCTTCTGCCGCCTGTAACACGACGCCATAGTCGCCAAAATAAATGGTGCAGTGCCGAGAGGTAGCACTGCATATCCCAGCACGCCCTCAAATCCGCACGTCCACAGAACAGGCCCGGCGCAATATTATAATTGTAATGGCGACGACGTCCAGGTACAAGCATTAGTCGACTGGGGCGCGCATTTCTCTGTCATGAGTGCTAGACTTCGCTATGAACTTAAGATCTTAAGTTCTGACGCCTGCCTTGTGTCGCTGATAGAAGAGCCTCTAAATACTTGACATGTGTACTCCACGCGTGCCAATAGACGATCGTCCCATTTAGTTTTGTTTCATGTGCTGCCCCAATGTGCCCATGACCTCATACGCTGCCCTCACTGAGTGGGCAGGAAGTTTTTGCAGCCTTGAACTTCAGCAAGCAGCTTCCATGGTCAGTGACGTGCCATCACCGCTCTAGGAAATGGGTTAGTTTATCGCCACCAGCTGCCACAGGCGTACCTTTGTTATCGTCCATCCGGTTGAAGGCGGGTTTTGCATTATCTCGTCTAGTCACGGACGTTTTAGTCTTACGGGAGGCGACGAAATCTTATACCGTCGTGACATTTCCAAGCAACAAATTTGCATCCATGTTCTCACTTTTGGCAGAATTTATAAAATCCTCCAAATGGGAATGTCTCTTGCAACTCTTTCGCCCTTGCAGCCCTGAGATATCTTCAATTTGTCTTGTCTTACACCCCTTTATCTTCCCGTGGTTCTTCTGATGATGTTCGCCGCAGATGTTGCGTTTGCGCAAGCGAAAGATCCTCGCTGTGTGTTGAGCAGTTATCGGGAAATTTTTCATCTCGACAACCATCCCATAGGCCAGAGTGCTGTAGTAAGACCACGCTTAACACAGGTGACCCAGCTCGAATCCGCGAACGCCAATGCCATGTGTTCGCCGCAGAACGATGAATTATTCAACAGGAAGTAGACAATTACTCTTGTGGAGTAAATATTCGACCCTGCGTGTAGCCTGTGGGGATCACATCACGTCTTAGTGAAGGAAAAAGATAACACTTGTATATTTTTGTGGAATATGTGCACCTGATTAGGACAACTAAAAACAGGTATACCCTTTGCAGTGCATCAATGATGCTCTCGATTTCCTTCACAGAGCTAAATATTTCTCATCAATGGACCTGCGTTCAGGTTCTTGTCAATTTACTGTGGACGATATAGAACGAGAGAAAACCGCTTTCATTACCCCTCACGTACTGACGACGATTTGAAGTCATGGCTTTTGGGATATGCAATGCTCTATTAACCTTGGATCGTAGGATGGCGTCTCGCCTTCAAGTACTTAAGTGGCATACTTTCTTATGCTAGCTTGGTGATGTTATCGTTTTTTCCCCGACATTCCAAAGCCACCTTTCCCGCCTTTCCACAGTTTTTCATATTTTCCGTGCCGCCGGCCTTTCACCTAACGCATGAAAGCTTCATTCTGGAAAGCGCCGACTTACCAGGCTTGGTCATCTCGTTGACACCACCAGTGTTCTCCATGATCCAGTTAAATTCATGCCGTCAGGCTTTCATCAGCCTATATTTGCGAAAGATGGCAGCTTCTTCGTATGGCTGTGTTCTTAATTTCGGTGCTTCATTAAAAATTTCACCTATACTGCCCGACCGCTAACTGACTTACTGAAACACAATTAGCCCTTCTCTTGGACACCTCTGCAACCCTAAGCTTTCTTTACTCTGAGCTCCTTGCTAGCCACGCCACCAATATTTACGGATTTGGCCCTTCTGCCCATACACACCTCAGCACAGACGCAAGCTGCTGTGGCACCAGAGCTGTTCTGGCGGAACGCTAGCACGGTCACAACCGAGTGACTTCCTGAGCCAGCAGCCTTCTATCTGTCTCAAAACGCAACTATAAAATTATTGTAACGTCACTGCCGGTCTCTTGCATGGGCCCCAGCTGAATTCCGTCGATACCTCCGTGGCTGACACTTACCTGTGGTGACTGACCACCATGCTCTAGCATGGCTTTCGTACTTAAGAGATCCTACTGGCTGCCTCAAACGTTGGGTTCTGCGTCTCAAGGAGAACAAGTTTTCTGCTGTGCACACATCAGGAAAATTGCATGAAGACAATGACTGCGCCGATATCCTGTCGATCAGCTCGACTTAACCCGTCTTCACACCGAAGAGGTGGGTTTGACAATGTCCGATTTGCTCAATTTTGCCGACGAACAACGCCGAACGTCTCCTTGCGCTACCAGATCGACACTCTCTTCTATGACGTCTGTGATCCACCCTGCAGCATTTATCACCTAGAAGGTGGTACTTTATACCAGAGAAGTGTTTACCGCGAAGATTCTTATGTGTTACCATTCGTATCAAAACAACTTTGCCTTGCCATAGTTCAAGAGTTTTATGATAATCCCACGGCAGGCACCTTGGCATAGCGCGCACCTATGACCATTGGAAACGTCGTTTTTTTGGACAGATCTATAGCGTACTGTTAAACGTTGCTTAAATGCCTGCGACTCGTGGCAACTCCGCAAAACACCAACTTTTCTAGAAAGGCCCCTTCAATCATTTGAAGTGTCGCCCGAACCATTTTTTCAAATTCGCCTAGACCTATTCAGGCTGTTACCCACTCCAACCGCGGGTGACAAGTAGGTTAAGAAATCTAACTTTTGACGAAATCTCCTCTGCTCGGGTAAAACATTCATAGTTGAAGAACACAGTAACAAGTAGGTAACAAGTAGGAAGCAAGTAGGTTGTGGTGGCCACTGACTATGCAACCCGGTATGCCATAATCTGTGCTTCTCATATCAGCTGCCGCGCCGTCGCAGAAGACGTTCTGCTGAACGAAATCATTCTCACCCATGTAGCTCCACGACACCTGCTTACTGATTGTGGGCGCTACTTCCATTCCAAAGTATTCGATGCCATTGTTGCTCGTGCTGAACTAAACATAAATTTGCAACCGCGTACCATCGCAGACAAAGGCTTAACGGAGCGGCTCAACAAACTCTGACCAACATGTTATCTATGTATATATACCCCGACTAGAGTGACTGGGACGTTGCTCTGCCGCACGTAACCTTCGCGCAGAATTCCTCTTGCCACTACACTACCGGGTATTTCTCTCTTTACCTGCTTTACGCTATACACCCCAACGTGCCATTGGACACATTGGTTCCCTCTGCTGTGGCGATCCTTACTTAATATGCACGTCACGCCATCGCCAACGCTGACGCGGTTCGTGAAACTACTCGCGCCCGTCTCACGACATCCCAAGCCTCAAGCAAGCATCGCTATGTGAAACACCGTTGCACATGAAAATTTTTCCCAGGCACCCGCGCGCTTGTGTGGACACCTAGCCGTCTTTGGTCGCCTGGGCCTCTCAGCTAAATTCTTTCCTCACTACCATATCCCTCATCCAGCGGTGCTGGAAATACCTGACGTGGCTTGTGGGATCTCACCACTGCAGCGCTCTACTCCAAAGGCGTGAACAGACATTCTGCACGTTGTCTGGGGAAAACCATATGTTTGCACGGGCCCAATATCACTGTAAAGAGCACCAAGATGGTGCCACTTCCGGGGGAGGGGGGTTATGTTACCACTCGGTATTGCTGAGTGAACACGACTAAGACAAGCAACTTTGTTGCGCGCTGGAAGGAAGACGAGGATCATGTCGGATTCCGGCCTGCGTTGCTCTCTACTATAAACAGTGTAAATACTGCGAATACATCGCGTTTCGTTTTTGAAGCAGACACAGTGCTTGTAAACAATTATAATTCGCGTCTATAATACGTAAAGAATGACGTACTGAAACTACACCAAATATTCTAAATTGTAAAACATCCAAATTCAAAATGTAAAAAAATCGGTATATGCTTACCGCAGCCAAAAACGCGAGCAGTTTATAAATGTATGTGGTCTGCCAAAACGTACTCAAAGAAAACAACAAGAACTCTAAACAAATTCCTCCCGACACACAAGGAGGGAAGCGTTAAAAACATCGACAAAACCAAATAAAACTGCCATAATGCAAAACCACAATACTGTGGAAAAACAGCTACCGAAAGATTACCAAAGAATACCACAAAAAGAACGCATAGTGAAGCACCAAAGTAGCATAGGTAGATCAAACACGTGTTAAAAATGCATCCTACAAGTGTGGTTACAAAAAAATGTTGTTTATAGAAATTGCCGCTCGCTTTTCTGGTGGAGGCGAAAAGCGAAGCCGTCCGTGTTCTCGAGATTTCGACGCACGTTAAACAACCCCAGGTGGTATTAAATATTCGGGGGCCCTCCAATACGGTGCCCCTCATCACCTGTGTAGTGTCGGCCCGTTCAACCTCCACAATCAATCAATCAATCAATCAAGCAATCAAGCATATAGACCTCGAACTTGGATTCACAAGCTTGCTATTCAGAGAGGAACCACTACAGTTGTAAGCCAGCCGAACCAGCTCAGTCACTTCATTCGGTGAGAGCACCAGTAGCACGTTGATGTATGTTTAAAGCTGTGCCGTTGATAATGCCTTTCATGTATGTTTAAAGCGGGGCTGAGATGGCGCATAACTTCACTTGGCTCAGCTTGCTCAGTAATGCCTATATCGCGCCGTCTCTTGCAGGTCGGAATTGTGTAATGGCACCCAAATATAGGGTAGTATTCAGCCAGTTATACCATCAAGAAACATTTCTCGCTTCTCCTAAGATCATGCCTCGTAATATTACTTGCATTGAAGAAGTTTTGATGAAGCATGTCCGCAGCAAGCAATTGTGTTGTGAACCATAGGTTTCTTTACAATTCTTTTATTGTCCACACCGCTTGCTCGTCATAATCAATAGGTAATGTGAACAAAACCTGCGATAACAGTGATTACTCACGACACAAAATCACAGGTAATGTACGTTGCACACATAAACCATAGTAAACATCTTACTAATTTTCACACTATCCTAACATGCTTCAGGGTATATAACATGCACTTTTAAACCAGGAGGAAAAATGCTGAGAAGATGAGGAACTACCGCCTTTTTCCGAAACGGTAGTTTTGTCACACTTACTGGGCTTGGGGAATCCTATCGTAGCGTGAACAATTAGAGTGAGTAGCAGGATCGGTTCGAAGCACACAACATCAAATTTTTCGGGGCTTTTGTACATGCGGTTTTTTAATCGGTCAAGCACACCTCTTCCTCGCCAAGGTTGTTTTCCAGACCATGTTGCAAATTCTGTATTATTGACCGGACTTTTTTTTCATTAAGAAAGTGGGTGAACACTGGCTGGGAAAAGTGTTTAAATCATGCAATCTACGTACCACTGCCTAATGACAATAAACATGTAACCGACTGAATAAAAACAAAAGGACGCGTTACATAGGCATTGAAGTAGGGCTACAAGACCGGCCAACCTACTTTAGCGAGAACAAATTTAAATGACTTGGTTGTAATTTTCGTAATAATAGAATGCTCTCAAATATCAGTAGGTAAAGTGCCCAATTCAAACGCCATCATAACTGCGTCGCAAGTTAAAAATGTTTCAAGAGCGAGCACACTTATATCATATGTGCTGCGTTTTTAGTCCTCCTACAAGCCTTTGTTTTCTTTATGGTTGTTGGTGATATATTAAGTTTGTATTTGCGCTTTAACTTTTTTATCTTTATCTGACACCTCGCCAAAGTATGTACAGTCTTTGTCAAAATTTTGTGGGCCAAGCCGGAAACGTGCTGCCTGGAAATAATACGTTGTGCAAGCTTTGGTCCTGAGTGAGGCTGAAACGTTTTCTGCAGAAAAGCTAGAGAAAACATCTTTCTTTCTTACTGATTTAAAATATTTTTACCAGATTTAAAGGTACTGCCCATTCTTTGAATTCTTTGTGTTCTAGAAGACTTAAGATTGCCCACAAAAGTTTGACAAAGGGTATACGTTGTGAATCATTTTTGCGCTTCGCACTCAATCGTAAAACGTGCTGCAATATAAGAAGTTTGGTATTCCGCCGGTTTCAGAGAAACATATTTTATGACAAATTGTTACGGCATTTTACAGGTTGCATTCTGCTTCGTACAGAAGGAACTGTGGATAGAGAACTTCCCCATAACTGCAGTATTGTGTACAATTCAAATTGTCCTGGCGACAGCGTTCAGCTTTACAATTCAAGCTGCAGGAACTTCACGGACCTTTTCACACTGTACTGACGAAATCCTCAGAAAACACTGTGTACTATTCGAAATATTCGGCCGTGGCACACTGCTTGCTTAAAAATTATGTAATACCTTGAAAACAGCCAGTTCAGAGACAAGGACAATGATTATATCTAAAAACCCAGGTCTAATAACGGCCGGGTTGTGAGTATTAAATAAATATAGCGCCAATTAGATCTGGAACGCTCGGACATTTGGTCAAAACGATATTGAAGTAACAACTTAAAGAATGACAATGCACGCTTTCTTTTCTTGTTCTTGTAAAGCCATCCAAACTTCGTAAATAAAAATTTTGTTTGTTCCGGCTTGTCTTAGTTCATGAAAATAAAATTAGAGTTTTACCAAGGACCTTATTATGACTACTGTACAACAACGACTGGGTTCCCTTTCTTGCTTACCGTGTTATAAGATAGCTTGGTACCATCCCAAGCACGAGTTCCAATGTATTACACAGAATGCTAATACCTAGGTGCTGATTACTTTGTATAGTTGGAACATCAGGAGTATTATAAAATTATAGTATTTATACACAGTCACAGTAATAATTACACTCAGTGGGTAAACTGTGGATTTCGCAGGGGAATGTCTGTGGGACTAATTTGAATGAAAAAACGAAAAAAAAGCAAACAGGATGTAGCAGTGGAGAGGTCTTTAGTAATTATTGGAAGAAGAAAAAATATCGGTTTCGCCTGCGGTGCACGGAAGCGACCTAAGTAGAGCGAGGTAAATTTTTAAGGAGTTTTGGAAACGGAAGTATTTTGAGTCGGTGGAGCACGATATTTCCCACAACATATATTGTCGCTAGCCCCAAGTATCGTTACTGAGTGTCTCGGCGTCGTAGTAACAGTAATAAGCTCTCTGGTAATAAGCTCTCTGGGAGTTGTTAAAATATCAAGAAACTACAAAGAATGCTCCTTCTAGTAACAAAACAACGCAAAAATTTGCAATTTTAGTGGTAAGGGAAACTGGAAATAAGAAGAAACCCTTGGGCACCTCAGCATTCCCTCTGAGGCAGGCAATGCCAAAATATCGGGGTATATTAGGGCACAAAAATGCCGGTTCGCTGAGCTGCGCAATTGTGTTCGTGCCCCTCATAGTAAACATAAAGCTGCCGTTGACGTAAATAATTTATATTTGATTTCTGCGAGACTCAATAAAACGTACAGAACCCGAGTCTTGTGGAAGTCAGCGCATTTATTACATGCACGGCCATGACGTGGTCAATACAGCGGCATGTGTTCGGTGGTACGGTCGTCATCCTTTGTTCTTTGCTGCGTTTCCTTTCTCTTTCGTTTATTATATAGACTTACAGGCTTAGCCACCCGTCCTTGTTACCCGTACATACGCGCTCTAAACAGGAAAGTTGAAACTTCTCGCATTTCATAGAGTAAGCAGCATGTTGGCCCCTGCAGTTTGCAGAAGTGAGGTTTTCAGAGTCACAGTTGTCGGTGGGGTGGTTATGCGCGGCACATTTCGGCGCAGGTTCTTTTGCCGTGGCAAGAGGTTGTACTCTGCGCAAACCGCTGGCACATCAAGCAGCGGCGCGGGTTCGGAATGTACGTGCGAATGGAACATCGGATGAAGCCTACATTTATACATTGTGATAGGGTAGAGTGGTCAAAGTGCACAGTAATATGTTTCGTGGTGATAATCTTATCATCCCTCCACATCGTGACGCCTTGATCCTTTACACCTTCGAGAAGGTCGCCATCTGTTCCGCTAAGTATATCTGACTCAGAGTTCACACCCTGGGAGCTCTTCAGGCTGCGGAGAGGTGTGACCTTGATGTCGAGATCGACCAGTTTAGTCTTACTAAGATGTTTTCTTGCGTGTTGCTTGTTTTTCACCTCAACAAGGAGTTTTTTCCCATTCTACGTTTTCCTTAATATTCCGTCAAATACTTGGTGCGAAGTTATAGTGGTTGTGATGCAAGATGACGGGCTGCGTCGGAACATTTGATGACCTGGAAACGTGTATAGTTATCTGGCTTTGGGAAGCTCATGGTTGGGAGTCGCGGAAACAAGACTTTGGTGCGGCCCCTTGTCAGGGACCGATCACGTTTTGGAGGGGGGGTTCAATTTTTTATACTGCATAGAAAAAAGCACGGCAGGGAGTACTTTCTTCGCTCCGGTTACCCTGATACCGAGAGACGTCCTGGAGCTTCCTTCCTGGTAGACAAGCAGGCAGCCCATCCGCCAGAGCTTTCCCTTCGCTCCGACGGCCACTGTTTGTGGTTTCTATCCTTCACCTTATAACGCATCGCCCCGGTTCGTGCCAGTTTATGTTTCAGGGCTCGGGGACCACGGTGTCGCCAATACCGTCACCATGATTGTTCAAGGTGCCCCCTGCGGGACACACACGACAGCATTTAAAACTACAATAACATTGATAACGGCAGTGCTGCGTGTGATGACCTGATCCAGTAGTGCGCCTATTGCGCTGGCGCCAGTGCATGTTTTTATTAGCGTTAGTAGAACGACAGCGCACTTGTCAAAGCGCTTTTGGCAGCGTCGCTAGCAGCTGATCGCACTGGAACAATCGCGCATTAGTGCTTCCAGGGCCTATCTTGGACCTCATCGTAAGCGCTAGTAGATCGAGCGCCACTTTCAGTGTTGCGAGTACAGCCAAGTGCTGCAAGTGGGGACTGCCGGCGTCTCCTTTGTTATCGCTAGCCGCCCAGTGCATTGAATTTACTCTAGCCGAAATGGTTTTTTCGATAGGAATACGTTCTAACTATGGGATTATTTAAAGTGATGTGGATGACCAGATGCGCATGGCGGCAACACCAAGATGCAGTCGTCCAAACCATTTCTCTCCCTCATTCAGGCCCTGTTTGGATTGCTGTTCATATCAAGTGGACCAACGGCGCTCTATGCGCAACACCATCTGTCGAGACGATCTTCTGCGCAGCAATGAACCCCGAAAGAATCTCAGCAAGGACGAAGTTCTCGGATCCATTCTGCACGCCTGGTGGCACTACTCTGTTGTCGGGTGGGTGGTTCAGCGCATGTTCAGTAACCACCGTGGAACAACAGCATAAAAGATCTTTAGTGACCACCTCGCAGTGGGCAGGGCGGCAACGCCAAGATGCAGCCGCCCAAACGGTTTATTTTCTTTATTCAAGTGAGGAGTAGTTACGAAAAAAGTTTTTAGAAGTAGCAACCTCTGTGTAGTTATGCTGCCGGGCCCATGGTGACTGTATGAAATGTTTCAGTTTGTGATTGTTTCCTTGTGGTCTTTGCTGTAGGTATAGGATATTGAGGAAACCTTTGGACCTGGCTTGGAGACGCTCGCTAACCAGCTTAGCGATATCGTTGCCGCTAGACTAGAAATAAAAAAAAATCAAAAGCACAAACCAACCAAAGGCTGAACGCGATAGATAAGAAACTGGAAAAGATAAGCGGTTTTGAAAAACAGGTTTGAGATTGCGTGAAAAAAAATAGCTGTGCTAGAGGACAACCTTCAAACCGTTACAAAAAACGATGAACAGTGAAACAGGAGCCGTAGGTCTAATCTCACCATTTATGGCGTACAAGAGCCGCAGAACGAGTCTCCAGCAACATTGCTAAGTGTAGTGTCGGAGGATATATTTCAGGGTGTACTGAAAGTTAGTAGCGGAGATATGGAAAGAATTCACTGCTTAGGGAAACAGTCCAGTGAAGATGTTCATAAAATCAGGCCCATTATCTTGGAATTTTCGAATTACTAGGACACATTTACCACGTTTTACCAGGACAAAAAATATTTAAAAACTGATGCGAACTCAAATGCTCCGAGTACTCAAAAGAATTCTCCCGAAACTCTACGGCTGGGACAACAATCCCGCTGATCTTGTTGCTTAATGAAAACCGGCCGTCTACGAAGGGTCGGGTCACCAGGAGTCGATGCCACTAACGTTACTTAGTGTTAATACGCGAAGTCTAAGTCTAGTGAACAAAGCCGACCAGTTTGTAGCCGTTTTGCTCACCTATCAAGCGGACATCGTCGGAGTCCCGGAAACTTGGTTCCATAAAGAAGTACTGCACTACGAAGATGTTTCGCCGAACTACATGATTGTTAGCAAAGATAGAGACAGCTGAGGTGGAGGCGTTGCCATTGTGCTACGACGAGGCCTAAGCTTTACAGTCATACCAGATGTTCCAGCCGTCAAAGCGGTCTGGTGTAAGAGTTCCCTAAATGGTGTCACTGTGTCCATCGGTGTGGTATACAGACCCCATCATGTGCAAATAGCATATCTGGCACATCTGTAATCTTTATACGACTACATGCACAACCATGTGACCGGTGGAGCAGTAATGATGGCTGGTAACTTTGATCTGCCCGATATAAACTGGGAATGACCGAGTACCGGAAGATATATGAAGGGCCTACTAAGCGAACCTATATTCATTTCATCTCACAAAACGTTTTGCCACGCCAGCCCGAGAACAACGCATGTCCAGTTCCTTACAAGCTCTCATCTTTGTTAGTTATAATTATACATAAAACAAAGTCGGAACAAACTCTACGGGGGTTATCTGATCATAAAGTGGTTTCATGCTGCTTTCCTGTACCACGATTTGCTCGCATGCGAGGACCGGTCAAGTTTCTCGCGGTGTTTCACTAGCCAGATGGCGCTGCATTTATGACGCATTTAGAACACGAATACCACGACTTCTTCGGTATGTGTGCTGACGTGTCCTTTGCAATGGACAGTAATTGGGCTAAATTTAAAGCTAATATTGCTCATTGTATGAGCAATTTCTTTCCGTAAGGTTCTAAAGTCATCCCTGCGACTAAAGTCATCCCTGCGGCGACGCGAAATTATTCATATTAAACGTGGAATAAAAAGCATAAAAAATTAACAAATCGGAAGTACCCAAGGAATCTTTTTCAGACCAACACTAAGTAAGTTTATGAGAGAGTCGCCCCACAAGTTGTATCAATATCTTGGTTCAAGAATCAGCCCCTCTACTGCTGTTTCAGCGGAGGGTGAAATAATGAAAGCTTACCTATTGAAACCTAACCTATTCCAGGCGGTTTGCACTGATGACAATGACAAAAAACGCCCTTTCTATATCAGGAGAAGGACGGAAGTACTTAAACTTACCTCAATGTCTGAGCCGAGTTTGCTTTCACTTTTATTGAACATAGACTAAAAAAGTTGCAGACGGGATTCCTAATCCTTTTAAGCGGTATACTCTGAACCAGTGTGTAAATATTATTTCCTTATATTTGCCAAATCGCTTAAACATTGGCAGATTCCATTGCAACGGACAATTACAAAAATCGTTTCCATACACAAAAAGACTGACTAGTTTTGTCCATAAAATGACAGACCGATTTCAATTAGCTGCACTTCCTGCAAAATTCTTGAGAATATTATTTTATATCCCTTTAAAGAATACGTGGAAGAAAATGCAGTTCTCTATTACAATCAACATGTTTTTCATAGTGGCCTATCTACTGTCAAACGACAGGTTGAAACCTTGCATTACCTTGCCAATGGCATTAATGATTAATCGCAGGTTGACGTAATCTTCTTGGAGCTGTCAAAAGCTTTTGACCGAGTTTAAACTGATCCAAAAGCTTACAATTATACTGGAAAACTGACCTATGACTAAGTGGATAGAAAGCTGTTTGACCAACCCCTACTAATCTGATCAATATGGTGTCTGAAACCATTCCAGCATTATCAGGAGTGCCCAAAGGTTCTGTTTTGGCTCCCGTGTTGTTTCTTCTTTTTAATATTGACATCGCAGACGTAGTCGAAGTGAACACCAGGTTTTTCGCAGACGATTGCTTCACCAGAAAATTTACAGCTACCAGGATCAGTTAAAACTAAACAAACCACTCAAAAAGGTCGAAGCCTTGTGTGTAGAATGGCAAATGGAAATGAATAACGAGAAAAAAGTTGCCATGTCAATAAGAAAAAGTCCAAGGCAAGTTTCATGTATTCGCCGGTAAATCCACCACTTCGCAATGTAGCTGCCTGCAAATATCTGGACATCCTGATATCGTCCGGCCTACGTTTGACTGCGCATGTCGAATATAATTAGGGAGACGTCAAGGGCAGCCTTCACCCCGAAGAGATGTCATAGAGGCAGTCGAAACAGCACGTTTATTCTCAAAGGTAACCCAGTACTCCAGCACCAGGTATTATGATGAGGACTGGTATGAGGAAAATATAAAGTACGGCATGATGATGATCATTGTCGTGAGAGGCAGACGAAGTGCTCGGTGAATCGGTCACAACCGCACAAGGGCACTTGTCCATGTCTCCTCGAAGTGCGCGCTAGCGCATCGTACAGATTGATGCTCACACTTTCCCCTCTTCGCGGAAGCGACCATCTGGGAGGACTTTATGGAGTGCTAGGCGTGAACGGTTTCAGCCGAGACAAAGCTAGAACAGGCATCTGCTATTTGGAGCCCTCATCAGCCGTACCTAATCAATGCAATCCAACCAGTTCAGAACCGCGCAGTCCGCTTCATCACTTGTAAATAGCATTGGAATCTCAGCGTTACCGACATAAAAGCGTCCCTCTGCCTACTCTCCCTGACAATTAGATGGGAAATTGGACAGATGGGGACCAAATTAGATGGGAAATTGGACTCTATTTGATTGGTTTCAGGAAAATTGTATTTTTGTAAATAAGCAGAAAACAAAGCTTATCTGCTTTAGGAATACACATAAAGTTTTAACATGAAGTAACAGGATTTTATTGCATTCTTCTGACTGTAACTCCTGCCATTGCCCCCCTTTACCACTTGAAACAACTGTAAAGTATTTAGGTATGTATTTTGATCAGTGTCTAACTTGGCAAAGCCAAGTTAAACATATATGGAACAAATTAAGGTCAATTGCTGCAATGATGTATCACCTCCGAGGTAGAGCTCCGTTCAAAGTTAAGCTTACAGTGTATAAGGCGCTAGCTGAATCTTTGGTCTCGTATGGGATCACATTATACGGTACTTGCTCGGAAAACAAAAAAACAAGAAATTATACCAGTCATCCGAAAAATAGTCAAAAGCATAACCTACGGTACAGCGTTAGATAACGTTGGTACAAAGGAAAAGTACCAAGCCCTGGGTATACTACTAATGAAAGAACTGTTTAAATGTGTAGTGTTAAAAAATCACTATTTCACAAAAGAGTTTCGAGTTGCGGTAAGAAACAGTGTGGCACTGTGAAAAACCGAAAGGTATGTAAAACCACGAGTGTACACTAACTATAAAAAAAGAGTACGGAACTACTATGTTCCGGAAATATTCAATGAATTAACTGTTGAACTATGCACGATAAACACGAAATGGAAACTGAACAAAGCAATCACAAAATGGTGTGGTTGTTTAATAAACAGTGAATAGGTTATGCCACTTGACATGTGGGGATTTGTTTACTGCCTTTTGTTCAGTTTGTTTGTATTTATGTTTCTTTATGTCTGTACTCTTTCGAAGTCGAATTGAATTGTATCAGTGTAAGTGAGTGTGCTATTGGTATATACATTTCATAAGAGTTCTGTAACATTTAATTTCGTTTAATGAATTTTTGAGAGCAAGAAGACGCTGCTTTCGTGTGTGAGTTTGATGTGTTGTTTTTTTTCATGCACTGCGAAATGTTCAGTGCATATACGAAAGTATTATTGCGTTACTTTTCACGAAAATGTGTTTTTCACAAACTGCCTGGTCTCTTTAAAATTACTTCGTGCTTAGATTAACCAGAAAATAATCCTGTACAGAAGACGGATAAATAAAAATAAAATGAAATGAAATGAAAAGAAAGTTCGTGGAGGCGGTGGTAAAAGCAGTCGCCCACCCCAGCTACGCGAAGCCTTTATAGACAGCCAAATGAAGATGTTAATCATTCTCTCTCTCTGTCTGTCTGTCTTTTAAACGCAGAGCATTTCTTTAACTCACGATGTCACCCGGCGTTGGCGTGCCTCGGCGTCCGCAACAGCCGTTCCAGGTGCGCCCTCTCCCCCACTCCTTCTCTCCCCATCACGCTACCCTCCTCGCTCTCAACAACAGGTCCGCACCCCTCCGCCTACACTATATAAAAAAATATACTTACCGGTGCCTGGTTTCGGTCCCACGACCCTGCGGGCGGAACTCAAGGTACATGGTGCTCTACCCAGTGCGCCACAAAGCCGACAAAGAATGGACGGCTACGAGCGCGCCTTATATCCTTGACTCATTCAAACTACGTCAAGAAGCTGCTGATACAACGCATTCACTACCTGTGGGCGGAACGCGAGGTACATGGTGCTCTTCCCACTGCGCCACAAAACCGACACAGAATATAAGGCTACGAACGCGCCTTATATCCTTGACTCATTTAAACTATGTCAAGAAGCTGCTGATACAACGCATTCACTACCACCAACTCCCCAAACACTAAACGTTAACGCAATACACCCACCCCCTATGCGACGCATTTACTAGAGTCCCCCTCGCGGGGAAATGGGCTCTTTTTGTAACTTTTTACCTAAGACTCTGGAAGTTGTTTGATGTCACCCCGAAATTGGCTGCTGCAGACCCTACTTTGTACGCCTTTGAACAGAAATGCTAAAGCGGTGATTCTATCAGTCGCAGCAAGTATTCCTGAGTATGTTCATTCATTCGCTTAGAAATGTATTGGCCTCTGTCTTCATTATTTATTTATTTATTTATTTATTTATTTATTTATTTATTTATTTATTTATTTATTTATTTATTTATTTATTTATTTATTTATTTATTGATAACATTACCGGCTCTGGGGGGAGCATCGCGTAAAGGAACCGCAGCGGTGGCTCAGAGGTACAGCACTCGCCTCGTATGCGGAAGGTACTGGGTTCGAATCCTGGTGCCGCCGGACACCCACCGGTTTCTTTAATGGGTACAGGCGTCCCTGGTCGAGTGCGGACCCTTGAAAGGGGATTTCACGTCTGGAAAGCTGCCTTTACCCTATCGAGGGGCCCCTGACCCTTGTCCATCTGGCGGGGCCCCCGGCCATCATGCCGCGTTGCGCCATTGCCGGGGGTGAAAGAGTCTGGCGGCTTGTCCTGCCACAGGCGGTTGCGAGTTGAGCGTCCATCGTGGCTGTGGAAGGCACCATGCGAATTCGTGTTCCTTGGTGGCGCCGGGCACCTACCGGTAAAATAGGTACAAGCGACTCCCCGGCCTGGCGCTCGGCCCTTGTGTGGGACTACAACGCTTGGGAAGTTCACCCGGCTTGCACGGGAAATCGCCCCTATGGAATGGGGCGGCTGCAAAATCGCAGGAACTTTTAGAGAACCAAGTACGCTTCCTTAGCCCCTGTACTTGGTCCCAAGCCCGTCAAGGTCTTGGGGCTCACTTTCGGTGCGCGCGGGCTCGTGTGTGCTGGAACAAGGAAGGCTGCCCATGAAATTGGCTTAACTGACGCGGATCTGGGCTGGCTAGCAGCCCGGACCATGGTAGGCAGCCTAATCTGTCTTAATCGCTTTTCCAAATTAATCACTGCTTAGGTGGGGCGGGGCAGCTTTTCTTGTAAAGGTACGGTAGCTTCATTTTTGGTGTATTTTAGTGTGTATGTTATATATATATACTATTTTATCACTTTTAGCGGCCGCTTTTGCGGTCAGGCCCGCTATTTGGGCTTTTTTTTTACCATGTCACTTGCGCTGTAGGTTTTTTTTTCTTACTCAGGAGTACTGAGTAATTGAGTAATTAGCTTCACCATTCATCACTCATTGTTCACCTCATATTACTTACGTGTGGGGTATTTTTTTTTCTCTCTTTTTTTGTGTGCCTTGTTTTCTTCTAGAAGCTTTTTCTCTTCGTGGTAAATCCACGGCGTTTTTCTTCGACTCTGAGCAGTCTCGTGGTGGGGTAAGGGTCAGGACCTAATTGTCTAGATGGCCACTTGCACATGTAGCGTTGTGTGTCGCCCCCACCATGAAAGCCCAACTGATGCTGTGTTGTTTGTACTATTTTGTTTGCATGTTGTTCCTATGTTTGTGTGCTTTTGGTTTGTGGGTTTTGTTGTTTTTGTTCTGTTTCTTCTAATTTCTTGCACAGAGGGCTACCACTGAGGGCTGCCGCTGTCCCGGTCCACCCGATCCAGAAAAGAGTCTCTGTGGAGGTTCCCGACATGGAAATCTCCACCCCGTGCACTCAAGCACAAGAATTTCCCGGCGCAACAGCCCTCCTCTACTCCTGCAAACTACACCAGCATGAGAAATAAACAGTACCTAGCCAACACACTGGAAAAGGGAAATATACACAGGATTAACAAGGCACCGTAACACATTTTTAATGAAAATTTACCACAAAGAATTCATAAGCACTGGAATCAAAAGAAAGCTTCGAGGAAGGTAGTAACAGAGATAGAAAGCATGGTTATCGACTATGTAAGAAGCACAAAGGTTCGACTATGTAAGAAGCACAAAGGTGAAGTAAAAATATTAAGAATGATGCGCATTTAGTAGTTCCTGAAATCTGCCAGGGTTTGTTATAGAACCGATCGCGCCCGGAAGTTCATTCCAATGAGATATGGCAGGAGGTAGAGCTGATGAATTGAATGCAAGTGTTGTCCCATAGACATGCTTGAAGCTGAATTGATTGTTTAAACCTGACGATACGTGTGAAGGGGTTTCGACGGGGAGTGGAGATGGGTTATCACTATGGGCGTATTTCTGGAACAAACACAAAAGAGCGACCATGCGACAAATTTGTAAGCGTTGTAATGAACGATGAATTGTAATCTGTGTGATACTTGAATTGCGACTGTAGTTCCGAGAAATAAAACGGGCGGCTCTGGTTTGGACGGACTCGAGCACATAAATTAACTTTGATGAGGTGACCATTTAGATTACGCGAATTCTAGCTGCAAGCAGATGAACGTGCAGTACACGATTTGCGCATGGCTGATGGTGCATTACGCAGGTTAAGAGGCAGGTGCACCGAAGTTGTATATGCTTTTGCGCAGATTGAAGGAAAATGAGTGGAACAGGAAAGTGTGGAAGTGAAATTGTTACCTAAATATTTGTAGGTGGTGAGTGGCTCGTGATATTGATGCCTTATTTACACCGTAATTGAAATCAGAGTGATTATAATTACGAGAAAAGGATCCCAGCAAACCACGTTACGTCGTGCAGATATCCCGGAGACGTCAGCAATCGACATTGCAGATGTCCAGGAGACGTACCGTTGGGGTCGGAGTTACATATACTCAACGTTGCTACAACCGCAAAAAACCCATCCAAATAACGCGAAGGATAACGTCCAGTAGACGTCTCCTGGTACTTTTATACGCTGTTAACGGGATGTTACTTTAGTGGTACGTCTTATGGATGTTGTCGTGGTACGCATGCAAGACGTATATAGATGTCTGTTCTACATTGGTTGTCTGTCTTTGGCACAAGCATTAGTTTTTGATATTCATGACTTGTGTACGTTAGTATGATATTGTTGAGATGAACCTGTATGCCTGAAATTTACATTCTTTATACATTATTTCGAAGTTTGGGCAGCCCCCTTTCCAAGGCTGCCTGCGTGTTGTGGGCATTTATACCTCAAATACATGTCTTAAGGCTATTCAGCACTGTTTGCTGTTACTTGTCACCTGGTTTCTAGATTAATGTGTTTCCACTTTTGAAGTGCTGCATACTGCATGAAGTCTCATATGTGAAGTGCCAAGCTGACCACACACTCTCGCAGAAGCACACGAAGCACAGCTCTAAACAAGAAATGTTGCATCGAAAACAAGAGGCAGTAAGTAACAGCAAACCAGTCCTGATCAGCACAAGCGCCCTGGACAGTAAGGCAACCACAGTGGCGTCATCGAATTGTACCATACAGCACGGCTGTACAGACCTTCTGCAAATAAACTATCACAGAAACAATTCAAAAATTAATCTAATTAAAATGACAGTCTCCCATCCTATCTGTAAGTACCTGCAGCTGGGTAGTAAGAACGCTTTCAAAGCACACATAAAACACAAAAGAGTTGGGGTAAAAAAGTTTATATTGACTTCCAAATTATATAACATGCTTTCGCAACACAACCAATTTAATTTTCATTCCTATCTGCCCTGGACCACAGGGTACACATTGTACAATTACAAGAATAGAACAGATATTCATGACAATAAACAAGTCACACACAGAAAGGTTGATAAAAAAAAGGGAAAAAAGCAAACATGTAAACCCAGGGTACAAGCACAAGATAGCTATCCAACTTGAAATATCGCACATTAAAATAATTGGGTGAAAAACAACGCAAGAAAAGTGTGAAAACAAAGAAATTATTGAATGGTGGTTATAAAAACACAGCAAACTTACGGAAATAAATAGTTCACATCTAGTGAAAAGTTTGTGGAACAATAAAACAAAAGCACCTCGGAAACACAGAAGTGGTGTTGTTGAGTGGTGGTTGTGAGTGCCATACAAATTTAAGCTACTTTAAACAAACCAACATCTACGGAAATGGTTATGATCTATAGAAAAGGTGTGTATAAATAAATGACTGTACGGCGGTTACAAGAGCAGTAGAAATTTACCTGATGAAATAATTCACACTTAGCGAAATGGCAGGACAACAATAAAACAACAAAAAACATTAGAAACAACTAATTCAATTCTGGTTAGGAAAACAAAACGTTACACTATTTCAATATTTTCCACAAAGTGATATGATTTGGGAACAAACGAAAAAACGTGGAACACGGAAATGATTGAATATTAGTTACAAGAAGCCAGATTTACTTGACTACGTGATTCACACCAAGTGATACGCTCAAAGAACAATCACACAAAATAAAAACGCACGGAAGCACGGAAATGATACAATAGTGGTTCAATGGTGCATGCCTCCATCATCAGTTATGGTAGGGAGTCTTGAACAGTTTGCGTTCTTCGTTGTGGTGCTCCAGAAACTGCCAAAATAGTTTCAGCAGCCCGGATTGCTGGCAAAGTGAGTAAAAATTTCATGGTCCAAAGGCTGAAAGAAATTTAATACCGCTTCTAGCAATAAAAACTAAGAAGCCGCAGGTTGTCGACAAAGCTGATATTTGCGCAGGATGGACTGAAAATAAAAATCTGGGCCGTATACATTGTCTGGTGAAAGAATTTGATGTCTGTAACAACACGGAGATATCTAGTTACACACAATGCAGGATGCCACTCGCAGGTGGAAAAAAACGTGTTCCCTGTTTTCCAAACCAGGAGAAGTCCTGCGCCAAGTTGACCGTCAACAGTAGCTTGAGCAGGCGAATTGTGCAGACAGTTGCAGTAGCACCTCCCTTGCAAGCCAGTTCATCAATCTAGGCATGGGTACAGGAAAATCTGTGTTGTAATACAGATTTTTAAGACTCGTATAATACGGAATGGCCGCTTACATTGTCCCTGAAAAAGAGAGTGCATGACAGCTGCATGCTACCGGTACTCGCCTACGGGGCAGAAACTTCGAGGCTAACTAAAAGGGTCTAACATAAATTAAGGACGACTTAGCAGGCAATGGAACGCTAGAGGATGGGTGTAATATTAAGGGACAGGAAGAGAGCGGAGTGGATATACTTTAATACCAGCATTGGCACTAGTAAGGCAACCTTAAAACTATGACAGCTAATGTGAGGTACCACTAAATATCAGAACTACATTTCGTGAATGGGGATTTTGAGGACATTTTAGCCCAGCTACAGGTCCCATCTGAACCTGCAAAATATTTTTCTGTGTCTATCCAAATCGCTTGGTGGATTGAAGTGACAATATATACACGGATGAAGCCATGTCCACAAAATATGGCAAAAGGAAACATGAACAAAACCGGACAGCGTCTCTGCCATGGACGTATACTTCGTGCAGCAGAATGGCGAGGTGGGCTAGTTGGTATATATGCATAACTAAACCTTCAAAAAGCACATCACTGAAACACTCGTCATGTTGTCCTGTTCGCCTGTCCTGCTAGGCGTACATTTTTAGTTGTAATACGTTGTACAGCGGGAAGCATCAAAGTAGTGCAAGAAATTTTTACAGCACAATCACATTCACACATAGTCTAAGTTGCACCAGACAGCAGCCTGCAACATCTAAGGTATTAGCAAACGACAGGCCCGACGCCAGAATCATACTGTGCCTTAAACCTGCGAAATCTCAAATGCTGTGTTACTCTGATCACCAAGGTGTGTTACACACTAAATTCATTAAGCTGAAAATTCCATAAGTGACAGAAATTTAACAGCCATTTTTGAATATTTTTACTAGGTTCTGAAAGGTTAATTTACGTTTGCGATGCTGCAGTAAGAGTACGAAGCACAACCAGCGCTGCTCATACTACTGTACCAGTTACGACATGCGTGTAGTTCTGACGTTACAAATAGATTCGGGTTGCATACACGTTGTTCATTCCGACATTTCACGACCAAACTGAGCGTTCGAAAACAATGAACACTCAATGGAAACCGCGAAAACAGCATCAAGATGACATTTTAATGTAATGCTGTACTTTTGGAATTCCCTGGATTAATATTTTATTTTAATGCTACACGAACGGCAATCATTCAATGTATTGTGCACGTTTTTTAACCGAAAACTATTATGACGAAAAAAACGGCATCTGCAGAAACGAAACAAAAACCAACATCACGCTAAAAGTACACGATGTGCGTGTAACGCATTTGCACACCCACTTATATTCGCACTCTCCGGCTTCCCTTATTTCATTTCATATCAAAACATTCGCCTAGCAAAACAGGACAGAACACAAATACTTCACCAAACACAGAGCTAGAAACTGCGCGAGAACTGATTCTGTTTACAAACGCAGCAGCCAGGTACAAAGGTCTACCGACAAATCTCCGCAACGCACAAAGCGAGTCCCTCAAATCGTTAGGGCTAACCGCTTACGCGTACCGAAGTTCAAGAGCAACTCTGCTACGGTAAATACATATGACAAGAAAACAAGGTTCACTAGTACTGGCTTACCTCCACTACTTGGCAGTATTTCTTCGTCCGGTAGATAAATCCATGGTAGTCAAGTCTCCGAAATAACGAAAGTTGAAGGCGTGCACGCCCGTGCCGTCACCGGCCTGTAGCACGCATATCGATACGGAGTGCAGTTAATACACTGTCGGACGATCGGACTTTGCGCGCAGCGACTTCCTGTCTGTGTTCGTATGAGGGAAAAACTAGTTCCTGAAAGACACCCACCTTGATAAAAACGCGTTGCGAAATATATGGCCAAGTTATTGGTAAATAAAGATATTAGTTGCCATTTATGTACAAGAAAAGCTTGGGCGTGAGTATTTTTTAAAGAAAATAGTAATTGTACCTACAATCTAGATTACGGCATTTAAGGCAATTTCAGGGTATGCTGTGCAAATGCAGCTGCCGTGTGGTTGTGGGCGCCGTAATTTTACGGTTCGTTCTGAGGCTGCAACCACTTGCAGAGTATTTTCTGCGCTTTCGCGTGTCGACATCGCCCCGCGTTGACGGCGTCGGCAAAATGCACGGCGCCGTGAGCTGACGCGGGAGGAGGAGGAGGGGAAGAAAACTTTGAACGAACAGAAAGATCCAGCTTAGAAGTGGGCGGGGTCCTCAGTCCAGCACTCCGTTGGTGCGGCCTGCCGTCTTCGCCCTTTCAGCGAGTTAAAGCTGCTTACTTAGGTCCGAGCTGGCAAGTTCACTCTCCGACTGCTCCTATGTAGCTACGCCGATGTCTATGCTGCTCGCCAGATATCAGCGTCGACGCAGCGCCAGAAAGCATCCGAAAGCACGCGACATCGTCCGTATTCCATGTTCATCTCCTGGTTTGGGGTCATTACGTTCGCAGAAAACAATCATTTTTTTAACGTGCGGTAATTTGGTGCCTTCAGGCAAATTACAAGCTATTTCTGGTCGAAACTGCGCAATCCTCCGTGGCTAGCTTGGCTTTAATCGGGGAGATCGGGGGATTGAGACAGCTTTTTGCCAGTTAAATACGGGAGCTCTGGCTACATCGCTTGTAGTGTTAGCATGGAGGGCTTGTCTGCAAGATCGGTGCGTAACGAACAAAGTTTATCAACGCCAGAAATCTAGGGGTGCATTCAATTTCATTCGCGGCTACCGTATACCCTGCATAGGGGGAACGATGAAGCGCGATAGCCTTTCTTGGCTTAAATAATTGGTTACATCACTTGCAGTATTAGCATAATTGACCTCGCCTCCAAGATCAGTGCGGAAGATACAAGCGTTAGCACTGCCGAAATTTGCCAAATACGACCAAAACGAATCACCCGACAATATTCGTTGGCAGCCTCTGTTAAGGTACCAAAATCTTGGGTACACGCATTGTTTCCTGGCGTGGTCGAGTGGATTGGAGCTTAGGTGCTTGTGTTGTTTTGAAAGTCTATGGTTCGAATCTTAGCGAAGTCTCACGAATTTTTTTAGTTTTTTTTTTTTGCAATGAGGGTGTCATCGACTTTTTTTAAGGCAAAAAAAGGCAGAGTACCTTGCCGTTTAACCTACAAGTGACGTTTGACGGTAAGCTCAGTATCAAGGCAGCCCCGAAATCTGCTTTGCTCACACTTTGAATGCATGAAGCTGCAGTCGGTACGTAACATCAAGGTTAAATCAAGTAGCAAGTAAAGTTGTGCTAATTGAGTCTTCGTTCATCATCCTATCTTATTTTGTTCATATTTGACGGCAATGACCCCCGCCCCTCCTCCCCTCCCCCCCCTCCACCCATCGAAAAAAACCTTACAAGGCTCGTTGGCAACGTCGCTGATAAACGAATTCTGCACTACGTCCCTGCCTCTCTCCGTGAGGTTCGGTATTGGGCAAATGTTTTGAAGGTCAAAGGTTAAAAGCAATAGTGGTGGATTGCAATACTTGCACAAAACACCTCGGTACAAAACCCTTACAAAACACATTCAAAACCCCTCGGTAACTTCAGTACAGTACGGCTGCGGAAAGTTTGAGAATAAAGTGTAGCAGATGTAGCTAAAATAATTTAACTGCGATAGACATGTTCGAAGTAAAAAACGGACATACCAGAAACATCTGAACAACGTCAGCAAAATATGTCTAAATACCGTCCCCAAATGAAGCAGCAGCAACATCGAGAGTACGTCTTTAGCAAAGTTGAAAGAACGTCCGACATTAAGGTACCAGCAACATTATGTCAACATCCAAAAATTTTTATTAAAATATTGCACGTTGTACGGATGTCTAATAGAGATACTGCTGGGACATAGACGTTCGGATCTTTTTGGGACGTCGCAGAGATGTTAGTGGTTTGCTGGGGAGATAGTCTTGAATTTAGTTGTGTTTAACAATATTTGCCAAGTTGCGCACCAGGAAATACTTTGGTCGAGGTCTTTTTGCAAGGTAATGTGATCTTGCGCAGTGGAAATGACGTTATAAATGATATAGTCGTTTGCGAAAAGCCGCACGCATGATGAATGGTCATTTGGCAAGTAATTAGGTAAATTAAAAACAGTATTGGACTAAGGACGCTCCCTTGAGGTACCCCTGAGGGGACTTCAGTTATAGTTGAAGAATAATCATTCACGATGGTGAACTGTTGGCGAAGTGACAAGAAGTTGCGTAACCACAATAAAGTTGATGAGAATCTGTGGAGAGCAGGTAATTTAGAAATCACCTTCAAAAAGGCGAGGAATATACACTCGACTTGTTGGTTAATATTTAGGTTGAAATGCAACTCTCAGGAAACTTATAGCAACCGGGTATCACAGGACAAACCTTTCCTGAAGCCATGCTGGTTTTAGTGAACGTACCTAATTTTTCTAGGTTTCTGAAAGTGTGCGATGCGATTATATGCTCAAGTAACTTGCAGCACATATATTTTAATTAAATGTGTCGATAGTTCTCATATGACGCTTTATTGCAGTTTTTGATTACGGAATTACTCTGGCTATCTTCTAATCTGCGCGTAGCTGGCCTTAAAATCTGTTTGAATATATGAAATAATATTTCACTTCAGACGTGCACTGCGTTTTTAGTATTTTATTGTTGATTTTATCAACGCCACTAGAAGTGGATACCTTTAGATTATAAAGAGGGAAACGATTTCTTCAGGGATATCAATTTCTTCTATAAAATGGAAATAAAGGTCACTAACAAGGGGCCCGTTGGAATGATGTTCGCTGGTGAAGATAACCGTGAAAAATGAATTGAAAGCGGATGCACACTGTTCTTTAGAAAGGAGAGTGTGGTTGTCAAACAAGCACATTTTATTGTTATCAACACATGGTGCAGTTGTACGCCAGCGTTTTCTGGGGTTTTTTTTTCAGAATGGATGAAAGATCCTGTGTAAATTACTTGGTTTCGGCTCGGTTTAACTCCAGCTTATATACTTTCAGGAAATCGGTGTATTTTTTTCATTAGGATGCACAGGGCTTGTTCTTGGCGTCTTTTTACAATAATTTATTTTTATTTCTCAATTTTCGAGGATAATTATTAAACCACGGGTTAGTTTTGCTGAAACTGATAGTAATTATGGGTACGTATTCATCGAATAACGAGCGCCATTTGTGCTTAAAAAAAGGCGGCGGTTGGATTCCACAGTAAAGACGTTAGATGTATTCAGGAATATTTGATTAAGAAAGACATCGAAATCATAGTTTAGGCATTCGGAATTTTCTTTGTTATAATCGTGAATTTTTTTTACTGAATGCTACTGCTGGAGTACGAATTTTAAATGTTAACTGGATTAGTATGTGGTCACTAAATTCACCAAAAGGTAATGGGCCTATGGTTTCAGGTGCAATGGTGAAAATTAAATCTAAAACATTTGAGACCCGGCTTGTTTGGTCTGTAATTTGAGAGAAAATAAAGACCAGCAATAAATTTAACAAATCGATTGAGCTTCTGCTAATAGATGACAACAGAGGCCAATCAATCGCGGGTAATTGAAGTCTCCAAGAAGGTAAATTTTATGTTCTCGATATTTCTTAAAAGCTGGGTTAATACTGTCAAACAAGTCATCAATAAATATACGGGAAGCATTGGGAGGACAGTAGCCAATACAACTTAAGATTTTACTTGTTGAGGTCATGCAAAAAAACCAGAATATTTTGATAGGGGACACAGTTTGAATGACGAAGGATGAAATTGTTTTTTTAACTGCAAAAAGAACACCACCACCGCTTTTTGGCGGTGGTTCCTTCGGTATAACCTAAGTTATATCTATCAGGAAGGATCTCGCTAGCGCTTATTTGTTCGTGTAATGACGTCTCGGTTAATGCCAAAATATCAGTGTCGCTGTCCTCAAGAAAAGAGCAGATATAATCCTGTTTAGACAGCAGGCTAGGTAATTAGTGAATGATAATTTCAAAGAAGGATTAGTAGAACGTGACCAAGGCAGCTCGGGGACGTTTGAAGATGATCTGTTTTTAAGCTATCATGTTGATAGCTGAGCAGTGTTGGAATCGGGATTGCACACGCATGCCTCTTTACCCATGCGCAGCTTGTGCACTGACAAGTTAAATTTCTGTTTCTGTATTTTTGCAAACTCTACCAATTTGCGCCTTGCTAATGTTGTAGATGGTAAAAAATCCTCGCCAATTGATACGGTTGACCCTTTAAGTTTATACGCAGATGAAAGAACTTTTTGCCTATCTTTGTACAAGGTGGATTTAAGGATAATTGGCCTCTGTTTGTCGGGGGAATAACGGCCAAGCCTATGAACTAGTTCGAATTGACTGCTTGTGCTAGGAACCTCAAGTTTTTGAGTGCAAAGTTTGATCATTTTTTCTTCTGATGCAGCCCAATCGTCGCTCTCGTCATCATCAATCCCATAGCTCAGTAGGTTAGAACGTCGCACCCTGTTTTCCGTATCACCGCACCTTAACGTCACTGTATGCAACCGGTTTGACATTGTGTGTAAAGCATTACTAGAAGTGCCTTTTGGTGGAGAGTTTTCAGAGGCGCACGAGTTTCGAGAGCAACAATCCTTTCCGTGAGGTGTTTAACTCCATTATCGGTTGCCGAATGTTTTTCCTTTAAACCATGAAGTTCACTGAGTATGGTATGCTGCCCTTCATCAATTCGACGCACAGTTTCCAACACAGAGGTGAGGGTGTTAGAATCATCATCTTTGTCAAGACTACCGCCTTTCTTAGTGGGGCCGGCATTTGTTTCCACGTCCCCAGACAGCAACAAACGCAAGAAGGCAACGCATTGGGAACCTATCCGTGAAGGCGAGCACAACAACCATTACTTGATCATAAGCATCTATTGGGCACGACACAGCTAGCAAACAGTAGTCAGTACTGCTGGCACAACCAGCAAAGTTCATTTATCTAACCAGAAACAAGAGCAGCGGTGAGCATGCCATCCTGCTTGCGGGGAAGTGTCCGATGGGGAACGTTGGGTGTGGCCTTTTATCTCCCGCACCAGTTCAGTCGGCACTGTTGCAAACTGTTGCTCGTCCCGGGTTGCCAGATGACGCTGCTGTGGTGACCAAACTTAGCGAAACAGGCACATCGGCAGCCGAGTGCTACGGCGAGGCGATGAAATCACGTTGCGATGGCCGGTGAGCCAAGCATGTCAAACCACGCATGAGTGAAATAAGCGTCAAAAGATGCAGTGATATGACCGTCTTCACTGCGGTGTTGCACCTCAGAATGCTAGGTGAGGCATTGTGATTTACAACATCAGAGCTATAGCTTCTACGTTGAATGCGGTTAAAGTAAATGAGGGTATTTTGCACGCCTCCTTGTGCAATTTGTCAAGTACGTTTTCGCTCTGGCTGGCCCCATACAAAGTGCGCCCATGGGGCTTAACAACCGTATAAACTTTGTCCGTCGCTATGATGATATTGCTGGTTTCGTGATCTTAGATGATAGCCGTGCCGAATATCCCTACAATGCTGTGTATGGCAGAACTTCTGGCCATCCGGGATGGGTTATCCTCATTACAGCCTCGATTACGCATAAACCCTCCGTCGTGCCTTCACCTGTACACAGACTCCACACAGGCAGTCCGGGAACTCCGACGCGTCGCCAAGTCGCTCGACTTGACCTGCGATGTGCATCGCATTGTGAACTCTTTTCCGTGTCCCGTGCGAGTTCTGTGGAATAGACGTTCAACACCTGCCCACACTGACGCTGACGCGGCCTGCCATCCCCAGAGGGTAACTGGGCCGCTACCCCTGCTCCAGTTCTCGCAGAGTGACACCCTCATCATTCACAAGGAGTCTCTCCGGCGCTCCACGCGTGCCCTTCTTCCCCCGCGTGGGTCGGACCTTCCTTGCGGTTTAACCCGCCGCGAGGAGGTGGCGCTTCGGAGAATCCGCGTGGGCGCAGCTTTGACCCCGGCGATAAAGGCCTCATGGAGGACGCAAGTTCCCCCAGAAACATGCCCCTTCTGTAAAACCCCTGCCACTGAAGCGACCCTGGACCACCTCCTTGGTTCATGCTCGGGCCTCCTGGCAGCACGAGTTCGTCACATGATGGCCCTTGGGTACCACCCAGGACGACCACCTGACCTTCGCCGCTGGACGCACGGTCCCCAATACCGGCCCCTCCTCGAATTCATTGTGGAGACGGGACTGCTGGACTACATCTAGTTTATGCCAAAGGGCGTACTTGCGTAAATAAAAAAAAAGGTACCCAATGCGGAAATTTTCCGGTATGCACAATAGCATGGCTTTATGGGTTTGAAAGTGAGGTTATAGACCAAATTATGCACCACCAAGTAATTGTCGCGACAATTCTTTGGTGGTGTATAATATCTTTCTTTAGGAGCCCGCAAACAAGAGGATGCCACGGGCGGCCGTTGTTGCGCCTAGACCTTTTAACGTATCGTAATTTAGTGCCTGTGGTTTTGGCAGTCCGTACATATGTGTATGTCTACAATATTGTGTTTTGAATGACACATTCCTATATTCAGGCTAGTTCTACTCATTCCGATTATTTCAAAATATTTTGCACTCATGGCTAGGCACTATTGCTATCGTTAATATTGTCAGAAAAGACTGATTATTACTTTTTTAAGTTTTTTCCACAGTTATTATCATCCCGTGTAATCCCAAACACATCTATACACAATTTCAGTCTTTGAAATGTTGCGGGATTCTATATACCTGCGTTCTTTACTGCTCCACACTTAGATGAATAACAGCTGAAAAGGTCCATGTGCAGCAGGATTGTTGCAGCGTCGTATACATAGAAGCAAGCATATGAGCAGGAACTCACTTCTTATGGTATAGCCAATGTACGTTCGCCCATTTAAAGAGTTTGGATTGTGTTATTCTCTAGGTGTGCACCATACAAGCTTCATGGACTCGTCCCCATGAAAGGGCAGGCTAAACGGCTGTTTAGGTTGGCTACAGAGAGTGGCAAGGGCAGTACCTTTTTTCACAGGAGAGCATTCGTTCACTGTTAACCAAATATTGAGTATTCAACGAATAACCTTATGATGAGTGTCTGAATCCTTGGATAGCAGGTCGCAGCACACGTTTACTACGTAACCAGCTTCTTTTTATCCGCGCCAGTAGCCCAGAATGTATCACCCACATTCTACGTTAGCACAAAGCTTTACTTCTCTGTTAATGGTAGTAATAAACAAAGTTACTCCCTTCATCATTGATTTGAGTACTCTTGTCGAGATAAACTTGTCCAACGTCGTCCCTTCAAATGTCAATTATTTTATTTTCAACTTCTCAAGCAGCTCATTGAAGAATATTTCACTTCCTTAAGCTTGATTCGATAATAGCCACTGATAGCTAGATGCGCAAAAACAAAAAAATAGGCATACTATTTCCCTCCCTAACTGTTCTGTTCGGGTTAGTATAGTTGGTTTCATGACCAATATATGCTTAATTCTTGGCCATCGCATTAGCACCGCAGAAGTTAGATGAACCGATTGTTCCTCCGGTTGAAATTACAGGTTCCCTTTCATTAGGCTCTGCTCTAACTGCACCTAATCCTTCCTCTGTCCAAATACACTTACATGTGTCGTGCTTGGTGATTAAAGTTAAATTTACTTTGCTTGGCCTTCTCGAAATGCTGGGATTTGTTTAGGCGATCATCCTTACTTCGTGGCTTTGACAACCCTCTCTGCAACAGGCGCAGAGGTTATCCAATTAACAACAGGAATGGCGGCGGCTTGAAACGTGAAATGCTAAAATTTTAAAGACAGCAGGAATCGCTTGAAGCATTATTTTGACAGTTTAATTGTGATCGATATGCCCGAAAACCAGATTGACGCCCTTCATGGAATTGGGTTGCTGTATTCTGGATCACCCTTCTTTTATGCGCTATTACCCTTCAATATAAATACTTTAATAGTATTTTATTGTGAATAATATAGGTATGCTGTGTAGCTTCTCTATAAACTCTTGTTCATGTAAATTCAGTGCCTTGGAAAACTGTTGGCTGAGGAAAAGCTGCTCTCAGTATCAAGCCTTTTTGATTTTCCCCCGTTGGTTTCGTCATCTCCTCGTGTATGCGGACAGAAATAAACTTCACTTTTTTTATCACAGCATCGTGACGGAGGGGACAGCTCCATTTATCCCCCTCCACCTTTTTCACTCAAAGGTTGCCACAGTGCCTCCTTGGCTCTAGGTTGTTCCTATTGGTTGCTTTTCTTTGTGTGTTCACCCACTTTCACATTTATGGTGTACTAAGAAATGTCAGGCTTCACGTTTCGTTTTTTGAAGGCGACATTTTTGCTACCGTAAAGGAGCTCCCGCAACCCCACACGGGAAGAAATCTCGTTACTGAACAGTAAACGAGATATACGCGCTTGTATTGTTGACCCCATGATAAAAAAGGCAACTTACATGCCATAGGAATCATCATAGCTGCGTTGGAAGAATAGGTGATTTCCGTGTGCAGTAGCTACTGCAGTGTAGTGGCGCACAATATCGCATACGCACTTGAGTCCATGTACTGCAATACGCCTTGTGTATATGATATATTTCGTCCAGATAATGGTGGCGAACCTCATGAATTGGTAATAGAAAAGTATGTTTGGCATAAATCGTGGTACCAAGGATACTTTGGTTGCCTGTGTAGGTTGCTAGGACACTGTACAGTATTTCACTTTTTAATATCTTTAAGAAATAATGTAAAGCTTCATGAAAATCTTGTTTCTCGTGTGTTCTTGTTTCGAACTTTCGTGTAATATGGAAAATAACAGAACGTAAAAATAAAGCAAAGAATTATGACTCGATATATATCTATAGCCCGTGCTTCATCGAATTCTTGTGAAGATAGGAAAGCGTGCATTGTAGATGTACGGGCTAGCGCCTGCTCTTGATTGCACATGGACAGATATACGGCTAAACATAATGGAACCAATTCCTGTCAAGGGGTTGTGTGAATAAGCTTAGTTCAATGTGAGGGTGGGCCTATCGAAAGTAAGGCCTCTTGATCGGAGGGCAGCGCGTCAGAATGCTGAGAGCGCGTGAGTTTCATAACAACACAGTTCAGCAGTTGCGGTACACGGTGAATTCAGCAAATGTTATCCTATTTATTTATTTTTAGATAGCACTTACTTCACAGCACAGTAGCGGCCCCTGGATGCCGAGCACTTCAATATCATCCGGGAAGCAGTAACAGCAAAGATAAGAAAGTGCACAGCTGACATTGCATTCAAAGCATAGCTACGAAGCCACAAACACAAAAGAATGCTGATTTATACCGAATCTACTGTGTAGGTCTCCAAAGAGGAGTTTCACTCTGACAAGGTGAATAAGAAAACCCTAACCTGCAGGTGTGAGCATTCCATTGGTAGTTGATAGTGAGATTAGGAGGTGACGCCTCTTTTGTCCTGGAGACAGGACGTACGGCGGATATATACGCTTACTATCTACATTCAATTTATGGTTAGCCACTGAGCAGAGGAATCGAGATGACGTTTCTGCCTTCCTAACCCAATTGACCAGATTACAGAGAAGTACACAAGGTGGAGTAAGTATCTGCGAAAAAAAATTTGACATCCACCACAACAGATCCGTGTAGTACACAGGAAATCTGTACGGCTTTCTCAGAAACTTTTCAGCTGAAGAAACATTAATCCTGGAGCAGGATTCTAACCCGGGACCTCCGCCAATTTAGTGCAGTCACTTTACTAACTGAGGTAACCAATAGACTTGCCGTTTGCAGTGCGAGAACAGTTGATCGAGTCAATTGATCAGCAACTCGTAGAAGCGGTGCCAAAAGCCAGTGGCACTGTTTGACTTCAACAACGCAGGGACGTGTCTGGCATAGCTCAGGCGCTACGAAGGCTAGGCCGTGGTTTCAGGCCTGACTAAAATTTCTGCAAACATGCACTACGCTAATTTGTATAGTGTACGGGGCCGGAGGCCCGCCAGTTCCTCGACACGTTCTCGCTCGAATCAACGTCACTCGCCTAATTTGATGCGACTACCAGCCTCACTGCGTGCATCCTGCTAGAAGCCTTCCAATTCACCACCTTTCCAGCGGTTTGGTCCGTTGCCCGATGAAAGCGTTGATGCTTACTACCTTGAATTGTGCAAAATGAAAAAGCGCTGCAACTATCCATCAGCTAAGGTAGAGCAAATGCTCGTACGCCACCGGTTCGTCGTGGGCCATCGCGACGGTAGTGCAATAGAACAGCTCTCCCTCAAGGTGAAGTTGACGATGAAACGGTCATGGATGTAGGCGCGTATGTCGCTACACACCAGCAAAAAACACAGACGACAAAACAGGACAAAACAGCGCCCAACACTCTCTGATCGTGCACATCGACGCTTCACGAGGTAACAGTTAAATGTTCGCCGCCCACCCCCTTTATAATTACCCTTCACTACAGCCTAAAAATAGGAGATAGAGAGAGAGGGGGGAGAGAGAGATTGCCTTTATTGCATCATTCAGACGCTAGGTCAAGTGAGGTAAGCGGGAGTAGAAAACGGGATGTCTTGTAGCTGGATCCGACTGGCAGCTTTCACAACATAAAGATTTCTGCAGAGGCCCCAGAGCTCAGATCCTTGATTAGCCCATTGGGCGATGCCACTTCTGAAGGCTCCCATTTGCCAACACTTTCGCAACAGACTAACTTCAAACACCTATGAGCAAGATTTATTAAGCTTGGGAAGGTATATTTCACGGTCTTTTCTTTCAACTTATTCTTCATACCGGTATTTCTGCTAACAAAATTGTTGGGTGTTTGTTATTATACTTATTTGAAAATGAATTTATACATTTATGCTGGTATTTATACTTGCAATAGCCCAAAATTTCCAACATTTGGTAGCGGCGCTCTAAAAACAGGGAAATATTTTTGGGCACGAATGACGCAGGATAATTTTTTTAAAAGAAATTTCTTCTGTACAAAGACTACCTTTTAAATGGCTCAACTCTTGAACTCATTCAAGAGAGTAAGAAATTTTGTAATGTATATTTGAATGTGCTAACAAAAGAAGCGCCGTTATCGTCACTGATTCACTTTATTGGCGACAATTCGTGTTCAGAAACGTGCTCTCAGAAGGAAAGATTGTAGTAGCTTAGAAAATAGATTGAAAGAATAAAAACCTACGCAGCTCACTGGTTTTTAACTGCGCCATGAACGATAAGTAGATCAATTTGGTGTTTGATTACTTGCGGTACATTGCACACACCCGGTGGCCTGTTTGTGAAGGAAATTTATGATCTTTAAAAATGCGAGCTGGTTTTGAAGATCACGGTTAAGTAGCTGGAAATACTAGAAAATGAACACGAATGTAATAATAAAAAGTTTAAAGAAAAAAATCTCAGGTAAACGTCTTGTACAACTACTACAGGTAAGTTTACACTCCAGGTTCATAATTTTTTCTCATTTCTCCGCATGCCTTTCCGGAAAATGAATATATTGCAGGTTTTTTTGCTGTATAACACTACAAGTGAACCCTTTTTTCCAGGGTATCCAATTAAAGCTCAATGCATGCTATGCACGAATACTCAACACACGCGATGTACATGACTTCGAGAAAGTCTTCAACAGTAGTCTTGAAAACCTCACAAAGAATCGGGGCGTGTATAGGAGAATAAGGCAGTGCATGCGTTGGAACTACCGCGAAATTCAGAGTTTTTAATGACGTCATAATGATACATACCAAATTCTGATACAAAAAGCCACGCCTTTCTAAGCAATGTAGCAAAATGATTTCTAGACATCGCACGTGCTTTCTACAAACAAAATATCTCGGGCCATCTCCACTACCGTGAAAATTGGCGAGGGGAAAAGCATGGATTGTAGAAGTGTCGCAATGTCTGGGAATTTTTGCCCGCGGAGATGAAACCGTGGGGAGTGTTGCGGATTTCTAATCTGCCGCCAACATGGACAATGATGATGATTGTAGAGACGCTGACAACGAAGTGGCACGTTCACGCGCCTCGCGATGCGTGCTGGCACGTTGGCTCGTGATTGAGTTCGGAACACTGCGCTTGAACGACCGTACACGGCTTTGCGGCGCTCTCTTCGAGGCGCGAATAAACCCTGAAGATAGGCTTTCACGACTCGTAACAGGGGGTAGACGTACAGAGCTTTGTTGTAACAGTTGCTTGTCTTTAAAGCACGAAGCGTTCCAGCGCGAGGCGTAGGAAAACGAGTGTTGCAGGGTGTTGTTTTATACAAAACCAATGGGTTTGTACATAACCAATCACAGGGCGAAAAACGGTACAGACAGAAGAATAACCACAGGACAGGCGCTGATAGCCACGGCGCCTGTCCTGTGGTTACTACTCTGTCTGTACCGTCTTTAGCGCTGTGATTGGTAATCAACACGTACGAACTCGCCCAGCTTGCAACTGTTGTTGTCGTAGGAGAAAAGTTCTAGCATGCGGTGTTAAAATACGAGTGTTCGGGTGTTTTTGTACGTGACTACAGAAAACGACCACGACAGCAGGATACGACGACACCCCGAGCCCCTAAGTGGCTTCGCCCTGAAACTGTGTGGGGCCCATGCCTCATTTGGTCTTCGGAATAGTTTCGTTGCTCTAGAAGAAACAGTCAGGCTTTGTATGGTAGTTGGAGGCGATGTCTCCGAATGTAGGAAAATATATCTGTAGTGAGTTGACAACGGGTGCAGCAATGCCGGCAACAACACTACCTTTATTTCGGCATATTTCAACATTATTCCGGCATGCTTATTTACTTAATCACACAGTACCCATAGCACCTGAGGTATTACATTGGAAGGTAGTAAATAAAAGCAGCAAAAAATGGGTCCGGCAACATTACTTTTGCAGCTAATAACGTATATAAAAGCAGCAAAACCCAGACAAAGATCAAGCAAATTGCGGACGCATATATGTCGATGTAACTTTACAGCGCTACAACAACATTAAAAAGAAGACATCATTGTTATGTACACTAAAAATATAGCAAGGAAGGCGGGACAATCTCGTGCGATTTGAGGATCAAATTTTTTTTAAACAGATCAATTTTACAAGCCAGTTCACGAACTGATGATCTAAGCTGATGTAAACTCTTAGATAATCTAAGCTGATTATCTAAGAGTTCAGATTTATAGTAAGGTTCTAGTATGCATTTTCCCCGTCGCACATTGGTAATTGAATGCGAAATTTAATGTAAAAATTTTATTCGAAGTTCTCTACGGTGGCTTAGTGGAAGTGGATATCCTAATATGCATGAAAAGCAGCTTTCTTTACTTATTTAGGGGAAGCTTTACCGTCCTCACTGACACCGTTGTACGCCAACATGCCCTGTAAGAAAGTATCATAACATCACATCACTTTTGTACCTTAAAAACCCCAATGTAGGCGGTATTACGTAAAAGATATGTTACAGATAAATGTACAAACGTCTTCAAAGTGATGCCTGCTTGGTGACCTTCTCTTTAAGTGTTGATGATTGTAACCGTGCGCACTCATGCACGCTTGCCTGTATCTTGTTATACGCCCCCTACCGAGCCGTGTATATAAGCGCCCACCTCTGTCAATAAATGCTGATTGCCAGACCAGCCTTCGTGCGTGCTACATGGTGGCAGCGGTGGCCGACAAGAGCGACGACGGCCGATAGCAAGAGCGGCAGCGGCGGCCAACAGCAGCGGATCTACGAGATAGCAAGCCACGCCGGGCGGCTTTCAGCCTTTCAGCTTCGCTTCGCAGAACTTTGCCATGGCCGACCCACCACGCCAGCAAGCAGCCCCGGTCACCACGCTACTTCCACCCCCAAAAGCCCTGGATACCTCGGCGGACGTGTGGCAGAGCTGGACAACGTGGAAGCAGGAGTTCGAGCTGTTCGCCGCGGCTACCTGCCTGAACCAGCAGCCTAAAGAGGTACAGGCCGCCACCTTTCTCATGGTTAATGGATAGGATGCTCGTAAAACCTACAGCACGTTTGTGTTTGAGGAACGCGAAGAGAAGTCGGACATAGCAGTCTTAAAGAAGAAGTTTGAAGCATTCTACAAGCCGTCACTTAACCTAGCGTACCACGAGTATCGTTTTGGAATACGCGACCAGCGGGACGGAGAAAGCTTTCATGACTGGCTAACCGAACTGAGGGTATTGGCCAAGATTTGCGAATTTGGCGAAATGGAAGAACGCATGCTACGAAGCAGAATTATCCTTGGCGTGAACGATAAAAAGCTTCAGGAAAGGCTTATATCGGAGAACGGGAATTTTGCCAAAACAGTGGAAATATGCCGCACCCGAGAACAGGGCAAAGAGCAATGCGAGGCAATTCAAGCAGGTACGCATGGCAAATCGAATATCAATGCAGTCTCCGAAAAAAAACTGAGGCATTGCGGCAGATGCGCCAGAAAGCACGAGGCTAATCGCAGATGCCCGGCGAAAGGACGCACATGCAACAAGTGTGGCCAAAGAAATCATTTCGCTGTCGCGTGCAGAACGAAATGTGATAAGGCGCGCGTAAGCACAGACAGGCTTGCAGCAGTTGAAGCCCAGGAAGAAACTTTCTGGATTGACGCATTATCACTTAACGGCAAGAAAGGCGATCGCTGGTCAGCGACAGTGAAAATAGAAGGGGCGCCCGTCTTGTGCAAACTTGACACCGGTGCCAATTATTCGGTGATATCAAAAAAGAAACTGCATGAAATAACCGACAAAAGAGACGAGAGTTGCGACGTCGTGCTGAATACGTTTTTTGGCCACCAGAAAAAGGCAACACGACGCATACGCCTGGTTGTCGCCGGAACTGAGTCTAGCCTAGAAGCTAACTTTTTCGTCGTTGAAGACGACGTTCCCGTAACACTCAGTGGTTCTGTCTCAGAACAGCTTGGGTTACTGCGCAGACTCGCGGCGGTGGAGCAACCACAGCTCTACGAAGTTGCGAAACCTTACGAAGACGTATTCAACGGCCTAGGCATGCTCACAGGAGTTACCTATCGCATGAAGCTTAAGCCATAAGCCCAAGGCGTTGTTAGGCCGGCAAGAAGGATTCCAATAGCGCTACAGGAAAAAACTAAAGCGGAACTCGACCGCATGGAAGAAGCGCAGGTGATCAAAATGTAACCGAGCCAACGGAGTGGTCTAGCCACATGGTGGTGGTCGAAAAGAACGGCAAGACGCGAATTTGCATGGACCCTACAGAACTAAACAAAGCTCTACTGAGGGAGCACTACCCCATGCTGACTTTGGAAGATATCGCGCCGTCCCTTGCCGGTGCTCGCTATTTTTCAACACTACCCGCTGCGTCAGGGTTCTGGCAAATAAAGCTCGATGATGAGAGCTCTCGAATTTGCACCATGAGCACTCCTTACGGCCGTTACCGGTTTCTACGCATGCCTTTCGGGATCTCGTCTGCTCCGGAGGTTTTCCAGCGTGCAATGCACAACGTCATGGAAGGCCTCGAAGGTGTTGCCGTCGTAATGGACGACATTCTTGTGTGGGGCCGTACCAAAGAGGAACATGACAGGAACCTGGAAAACGTTCTGCAGCGATGCCGACTGGACAATTTGAAGCTAAATCGAAAGAAGTGCCGTTTTTTGCAGGACACTGTCAGATACCTAGGGAACGTTCTGACACGTGATGGGCTGAGCTTGGACCAAGACAGGCTGCACGACATCCTACAAGTTAAAGCGCCAAGCGACAAGAAAGAGCTGCAGACATTCCTGGGTATGGTCAACTTCGTCTCCCGGTTCATTCCGAACATGTCGACGGTTACCGCTCCATTACGAGAGCTTTTGAAAAAGGATGTCGCATGGGTTTGGGAGGACCGCCACCAACAGAGCTTCATGGCTCTCCAAGAGGCGCTTTCAAAAGCTCCAGTGCTGGCGTACTTCACAAAGGGCCAACCTATCACATTGTCAGTCGACGCAAGTCAAAGCGGCGTTGGCGCAGTAATAATTCAGAATGGCCACCCCCTAGCGTATTCGTCTCGTTCTCTAACGGAAACGCAACAGAGGTACGCTCAGATCGAAAAAGAAATGCTGGCTATTGTTCACGGTTGGGAAAAATTCCACGACTACCTATTTGGGCAGCCACAAGTTGTAGTGTAATCGGATCACAAACCACTGGAAGCAATTTTTTGCAAACCGTTGTATCAGTGCCCCCTCCGACAGCAGCGCATGCGCGTCAACCTGCAAAAGTACCCGATAGTTATCAAGTACACGCCGGGGAAAGATCTTTTCATTGACGCGTTATCGCGCTTTCCAAATGCATCCGTTCTAAAGGAGCAGGATGAACACTTTCACGTCAACGTCATCGCTAACCTGCCCATTTCAGACAGGCGAATGATGCAGGTACAAGAAGAGACGGCCAAGGACCCAACAATGCTCCAACTTCACCACTACGCAAGCACAACTTGGCCAGACAACAAAAATGACGTCATCCCGGAACTACGCAGCTACTGGGCCTTCCGAGAGGAACTTCACACACAAGAAGGTTTGGTTCTACGCAGTAACCGCCTTATCATCCCTCCAAAGATGCGTCGCGAGATTATTTGTTATTTGCACGCTGCGCATGGTGGATTGGAAAAGATGAAGGCACGCGCGCGAACTGCACTGTATTGGCCTAACATAAACAATGACATTGAAGAAGCAGCGCGGCGTTGCCCGGTATGCCAGAAGCACAGGCCCAGAAATGCTCGAATGCCTTTAATGAGCCACGAAATTCCAAGTTTACCGTGGCAGGTTGTTGGCGCCGACTTTTTCTACCACAACGGAAACGAGTACTTGGTTGTCGTTGATTTCTATTCTTTCTTCTTTGAAATCAGAGCAGTGACGTCTACATCTGCTAAACATGTGATTTCAGCTTTCGCAGACATCTTTGCGACTCATGGGTTTCCGCTCCAACTCTGCACCGATCATGGACCACCGTTCACCAGCCAGCAGTTTCAGGACTTCATTGGTAAGGTTGGCACCAACCGCGTTTGCTCCAGTCCATATCACCCGCGCTCAAATGGTATGGCGGAAAGAGCCGTACAAGAGGCCAAGAAACTGCTAAAGAAGCATCCATTTGGATCGGTAGGCTTTTGCGCGGCATTGCTCGAATGGAGGAACTCTCCCCGTGACCCATGTTTGCAGTCTCCAGTGCAACGACTCATGGGAAGGTTGACCAGGAGCCTGCTGCCCGTTCCTGCCATCCACCTCCAGCCACGGGTCATACCACCTCGAGACGTGAAGCCGCGACTGCAACAGATCCGCCAGAAACAACGGACCTTCTACAACAGAAGCTCCAAGCACCTGCCAGAGTTGCAACGTGGATCCAGTGTCGCAGTGTACAACATTCCAGCAAAAACGTGGTATCCCGCAGAAGTCGTCCAGACTGCTTCTACTCCACGCTCCTACGTCGTGGAAACTGAGGACGGTCGTCAGCTTCAACACACCCGTGAACACCTCAGGTCAGCGCACCAGCCGTCCGCACCAGTCGGCGCGCCTACCGACGCGTCTGTTCCTGCGTCTGCGTCTCCGCAACAATCGGAGCCCGAACCGTTGCGAAGAAGCCAGCGAGAACGACGTCCACCGAAAAGATACCCAGACAGAGACTTCTAACCCCTCAATAAAGAGAACTAAAAAAGGGGAGATGTAACCGTGCGCAGTCATGCACGCTTGCCTGTATCTTGTTATACGCCCCCTACCGAGCCGTGTATATAAGCGCCCGCCTCTGTCAATAAATGCTGATTGCCAGACCAGCCTTCGTGCGTGCTACAATGATCACGTGATGGCTGGAACGTAACAGGGAAGGCCATTCTAGTCCATTGCTACACAAGGAAAAATGAGGCAGGAAAAGTAGTAGTGCGAGCTTGTGGACGGGCAGTTTGATACAGGTTGAAAGTGCAGTGAGACATTCAAGTCGGTGGGGCGATGTAGGGTGCTTGAGTAGAAGGCTGCAGAAAAACCTGTGTAGCAAACAAATAATGTTGTTGCGGCGGCGCACTGAAAGAATTTAAAAACCAGATTCTCGTTTAAGGGATTATGGGCTTTTCTCAGAATAACATGAGGAATGAATGAACCCAGAAGCGTGGTTCTGCACTCATTCTAATTGATTGATCAAGTATACCTGGTGCTGACTCCATATGGGAACCGCATATTCTAGTTTAGTTCGGATTGAAGATTTACAGGCGATAGTTTGATGTCCAGTCGGGAATGACGCAAATGACACTTTCAAAAACCCACAGATTGGTTTGCTGATGATATGAAGTTCGTGATATGCGTGCGCCAATACATATCACTGGATAAGGTGACGCCTATGTATTTATAGGATTGAATTATTTCAACAGTCGACTTAGCTATAACGTGATAATTTCAACGTGGCGTTGCAAAGAAACAAGTTAGCTTTTAGTGGGATAAACTCCATTAACCACAGGTCGCACAATTGCTGTACACGGTTAAGGTCATTTTGAAGCGCAGTTTGATCAGAAAGGCTAGTTATTTTGTGGTATAAAACACAATCGTCGGCAAACATGTGGATATCAGAAGATACATGCATGGGTAGATCATTATTATGTATTACAAACAGATAGGGCACGAGGACAAACTTTGGGGGACGCCCGACATTGCGCAGAGGGAGCTAGAATGGTTATTTTAAATATCGACGAATTGGGAATGGTTAGCAAGAAATTCTGAAATTCATGCTAGAATTTTGGGGTGCAGATTCAACTGAGCAGGTTTTAATAACAGGCGTTTGTGCGGTACTTGGTGAACAGCTTTAGTGAAGTCTGGAAAGATTGCATCAGTCTGGAGGTTACGGTAAAGGTTAGTATGCCAATCATGAGTAAATATCGCTAGTTGTGTTTCACAACATAAAGATTTATTAAAGCCATGCTTGGAAGAATGAAAGAAATTATTAGGGTCGAGGAAGTGTATTATAGAGTGTATATGACGTATAACATGATTTTGCATCAGACGCTGGTTATTGAAATGGGGCGGAAATTTAGGGGCGACTGTTTCTTACCTGATTTGTGACCGGAATGACCTTTCCCACTTTCCAGTCCCCTGGTAACATTTATCGTCTTTCCAGTCCTCTGGTAGCCATTTTTTTCTGACAACAATGGAGAATGGTTATGGCAGCAGGGAAAGGAGAAAGCACTTCCCGTCTCCTGAATCGTACCTAGGTGCTCGCGTTATGAAACAGGTATCTATCCTATTGCTCCATTTGGACATGGTCGACACAAACGCCAAGTAGGGGGTGCCGATTAGTGACGTTCACCAACAACCCATACATTTGGCCTACGGAGTGCACGCCTGAAGGTTACTGTGGATATTCTAAAAAAGTGGCGCTACCTCCAGGCCAACACATACTTGCAATGATGGACTGCCCAACCAAAGAATGAAGCCCAATTAGCTTCGCGTTTCCATCGCCGGCGTTAGACGGAGGGGTGCACGATTTTTTTAATTTAACAAAAAAAGCTCAGCAGAAAACACGTGTTATGTTAGTTTGTTCCGTTATCTTTAAAACCATGCATGCCTAGTGAGTGAAACAATTACAACAAAACCAAACACCTGTTCTCTACGAAAATAATGGTTTATTACTGGAAACACCATGCAAATGTTCTGAACTGTTTCGTTTGTGTGAATGATACCACAGTGCGTTAGTACATGCAATACCCAAAAAGAATAGCGGTTGAAACGGATATTTTTACACACACAACACTTTCTCAACCAATAAAAAAAACTGAAATGAAGCCTCCTAGGGTCACTCAGGAATGAGCAGCGCATAGGTATACATCCTCATTGAAACAATTCTTTTGAGGGATCTCTATTTTACTCCTTCATTTCTGCATTCCACATGTTACACACATTGCGACAGAAATGGGGGTATTTATGTGGACGAGGAGGGGGGCCGCTGCCCACTTCTTCGAGTTGGGGTAGTCCCGATGTCGGCTCTGCCTTCTTCTTTATTCTTCTTGTTCTTCTTCTTCTCCTTTTTTATTGAGTGATCATTTATGTGGAAAGAGTTATGGCAGTAGCTTATGTATTTTATTGGGGTGAGCACTTTAGCAAACAAGCCGTGAATGATATCACATACACGATCGTACAACAAGCTGTCGATGCAATGCGGAGGCGTCCTTACGTCGGGACAGATGAGCAGCATATAGGTATACATCCCCTTTGAAACTGTTATTTTGAGGGATTTTAATTCTACCTCTTTCTACAGCTAAGAGGTTACAAACCTTGCGACAGAAGCTGGGTTATTCATGGTGGAGGGTTAGGGATGCCGCAATCCACGTGTTCCGGGTGGGTGGTCCCGAGGCCGGCTCTGCATTCTTCTGTCGTGTTCTTGTTCTTGATGTTGCTTTTGTTCTTCTTCTCCTTCTTCTTCTTCTTTCTTGAGTGATCACTTATGTTGAAAGGGTTTGGGCAGTAGCTTATGTATTTTATTGTGTAAGGACTTGGGCAAACAAGCCGTGCATGATATAGCATACACTATCGTACAACGATCTGTACAACGCCGATCGGCTGCAGAAGTCCGGCGGGACTTGTCGGCGGCGTTTTTTGGCGCTGGAAGTCAAGACAGCTGCGGACGTAGCAGGGAAACATCGGTTGCAAGGCAGGGCCAGTAGCAATTCGACTTCATTTTTCCCATTGTCCGTGCTGTGCGGAGATGTGAGGAAGATGGGTCGTCGTGGTAAGCTACCTAAATTTCGTCACGAAGGTCTGCGCGACTGACCAGTAGATAGGTTGTTCTCGTTCCCGGCTTGAAATTTTTTATCACGAGGACGATTTTGTGATTTTGTGAGGCTGATGATAGTTAAGTGGCGTTTGAAGGCCCTGACACGCTGACGTAGCGTCCTTCGAGATAGTCAATTATACGCGTATCTCAGGTTCGGCACGCTGCTGGGCGGCTTTGTGGCTTTCCATCACAACTCCGAAGAATGCGGTGTCTTCATCGACACCTTGTCGTGGTAGGTCGAAGGGGGCACGAGACAGGCTGTCGGCGTCGGAGTGTTTCTCGCAGGATTAATAAACTATTATAACGTCGAATTGTTGGAGTCGCAAGCTCAACCTACCGAGACCGGCAGCGGATCCTTTGTATTCGCGAGCCAACACATCGGATGATGGTCTTCCCCATCCTTGAGCGGTCTTCCATATACGTATGGAAGACCGCTTTTGGAAATGGACGTTGCAATAGCCAGACACTCTTTTTCCTACGACCCTTGGAGACCTCGACTCCCCATTCACTTTGAGCGAGCTCCAAGTCGCTATGTCACAGGGAAAGCCAAAGTCAGCACCAGGTCACGACCGCATTAAATGGCAGGATGTCCGTAACCTGCCACCTAATGGGCAAGAGGCACGTTTGGCTCTCGTAAACCAGTCCTGGGACACTGGAGAAGTTTCTGAGTATTTCAAAACGTCGATTATTAATCCTATACCCAAGCCGGGCAAAGACTCTCGTAAACCCGAAAACCTTAGGCCTATTGCATTAACCCCTGTCGTATGCAAATTAATAGAGCGAATGATCAATAACAGGCTTCAACATTATCTCGAGACGATTGGTTGGTTTCACCCGGCCTTAACTGGCTTCCGTCCTAATTTGGAACGCACGACTATCTTTGGCTTCTCCGTCGAGTAGTGAACCGAACATCCCGCAAGAGTACTCCTGACTACATCGTTGCTCTCGATATTCACAAGGCTTTCGACAACGTCAGCCAAGAGGGCATACTCCGAGAATTGGCCGCTGCCTTCCCCAGTAAAAAGGCGCAGAAATGGGTTCGTTGCTTTCTAGAGCACCGACCCATTCATCTCAACCCGCGGGACGCAACGCCCACAACCTACTACCTTGACAGAGGCGTTCCTCAAGGCTCGATTCTTGGACCTCTACTATTCAACCTGGCTATGAACCGCGTTGCTCTCACACTCGAAACAGACTCTGCTGCACGGTTCGCCATGTACGCAGATGATATCGTCGTGTGGACAGAAGCTGCCGACTATGACTCCAAGGAAGGTATGCAAATTGAGCTTCAAGCTGCTGTGTTCAGCTTGGAGCGCACCCTCGCTACATTCAATCTGCAATTATCTCCTAATGAGACAGAATTCCTCAGCGTGGACGGCAAGCGCGCGACGAACCCGGATCAAACCATCGAACTTCAAGTGGCCAACAAGGTTATTACCTCTAAAAATGGCATTATTAAGCTCCTGGGGTTGCAGATAAGCAGCTGTAATAGTCCTGCTGCGCGGATTCGCCATTTAAGAACAACTTGGCGCTCCACATTACACTTAATAACTCGCATCTCTGGAAAATATGGCGGATCACGTCAGAATGCATGTCTCATGCTTGCTCGTGCCGTTGCGCACGGACGACTGACGTACGGGTTCCCCGTTTATGAATTGCGTCCCCGCCATTTAAACGAGCTGAACATCCTCAACAGACATCTAATCCGTACCATCTCGGGGCTTCCACTCCATACCAAAACAGACGTACTGTCGGAAGCAGTTTCGCTTCCCCTCATCGCTAACCTGGTAGAGGAGACGACACTCCGCTTTCAGAAGCACCTTGAACACGTGCGTCAAGGACAATCTATTTTGAAGTGGGACACATTAAACAGTACTTTTAATGCTGACACTTTTCCACCTGCTATTCCACCCTGGGAGGGACCCGCCCTGGGCCACCTAAGGCGCCGACCCATTTCTCGCCGTAACCACGCCGTACGGGAACAATATTACTTGCTCTGTCTCGTCTTCCGCGCTGTTTTCAAACGTTATGATGTACCAACAAGCCCTTCAGTTCACCCTTTTGCGAACAATATGTCCGCACTCTCGCCAACGACAAAGCTCCCGATGAAATAGACATTTTTACCGACGCATCCATCAACGGAACTACAGCAGCGGTGGCCTGGACCTGCCCTGACATCCCCCAGCTTAATGGCTCTCGCAATATAACAAACACATACGGTCTTACTGATGAAGCCGAACTTTTCGGAATACTCGGCGCCATTCAGGCCATACAAAGTGCGACCTCATTTATCACCACCAACAAGTTCCGTGTCATCACTGACTCCCATGCCGCTCTACGGGAACTGAACAGGTCCTTCTCGCCCAATTCTAGCACCACCAACATTCTTTACAAAATTCGTGACCTCACTCACGAAGGTTCAAGATACGCCTGGTCTGGACTCTTGCTCACACATATGGAGCGGACGGAAACCATTCGGCGCATAATGCTGCCCGGGAGTGTTTACGCAATCCTCCCATGGTTCCCGTGTCCATCCAAGGAAGTCCTGAGCCCCAACAGGCATGCGAAATGAACTGGCAGCAAAAATACCGTCGAATTAAGAACCTCAGCCGGCAACGGCTTGCCGACGACTCACCACCTGGTTTTCTTGCTCCTCTGCAGTCCCTGCCAAGAACAGGAGAAATTTTCGCTAATAAAGTATACGCTGACTCGGCCTACACTCCGGACGTCATCTCCAAATGGACAACGCATAGGCACCTTGCTAGTCCTCGGTGCCCCTACTGTGGCAGCAACAATATACCGAAACTTTTCCACCTTATCTGGGCTTGTTCAGCTTACTCGACTGACCGCGACCTGTTCCTTACTACGCACGTACGCCCGACGACTTCTGAAGAACAGGTCCAACACGTCAGAAACAACCCCCAACTTTTACAGAAGATTACAGAATTCGGTCTCAAAACAGGTCTCTATAAAGTATTATGATGGCGGATCGTTCACCCTCTCTCTAGATGTACCCCCAAACACACCCCTTGTGGCTCCTGAACGGCTCCTTTTGGATACCCCAATCATGGTCGTAGTAGAGTGCCCTCGTCACAACTTCACCTGTGCATATCGTGCTAAGTGAACGCTCACGGTGCAGTGCAGACTTTATATGAACAATCTTCCCCTTCCCTTTTCCCCATGCCCCACACCAGGGCCTATTGGCCTCCTTCTGTAATAAAGTCATCCATTCCATTCTGAGGCTGAGTAGTTTTTTCTTCCTTGGTCATACCACGGCTCGCATTGGCGATTACTTTTTCGCAACCGCTTTTGTTTTAAAAGAGGATGGCCTCCAAAGCCTATAAAATCACTGGGGTCCGTACCAATTTTGGTTTCCCCGTTTTTATCGAAATAAGTGAGCCCAGGTGGGCTTTGCCGGCCTTGTTGCAGCATGGATTGGATGCTCTCTTTACGCATACCGCGTGAGTGGCACTGCAATGCCTGTGAAATTAGCGACAAAGCGCCGATATTACGCGCATAGTCCAAGAAATCTTCGCATGCTATACTTGTCTTTCGTTCTTGGGTATTTCGCTATGTCTGGAGTTTTTGCTGGACGAGGCAGGCCTCCCGCCGCATTGACAACTTCAGCCGCGGGAGGCACTTCGTATGCGAAGCGGTACTTTTCAGGCTTCAGCGTTAACCCCGACGTAAGGTTGGCCTCGAGTAGACTCCAAGCTAGGAAGGTGTTCGTCGAAATTACGGAATGCCACAACATCGTCGCGCTATGCGTGGCAGATGTGGTACTTCAGGCCAGCTAGCAGTGTCCATGACTGTTTGAAATGTTGCTGGTACTGTGCACAGACCAAACGGCAGCATGTTTAACTAGTAAAGGCTGTCCGGGGTTATGAATGCGCTTTTATCTTGGTCTCTCTCAACCACTTCAATTTGCCAGTAGCCTGTCTTCAAATCCACCGAAGAGAAGTACTTTGCGTGGCAGAGCTGGTCGAGGGCGTCGTCGTTTCGTGGCAGTGGGTACACGTCCTTTTCGTTATTTTGTTCAGTCACCGGTAGTCAATGCCGAACCTAAATGTGCCATCTTTTGTCTTCACGAGTACGACCGCCGCAGTCCAGGGGCTTTTTAATGGCTGTAAAATGTTGTCTCAGAGCATGTCGTGGAATTGTGTCTGGATGGCTTCGCGTTTGTGTGAAAACACATGGTACGGTGACTGTCGGGTACGTTGGGCGGCGTCTTCGGTTAAAATTAGTTGCTTCTCCAGAGATGCCTGACGTAATTTCAGGTTAGACGAAAAACATACGCTGTGGTGGTGCAGCAAAAGCAAATACATTCTGCAGTTCTTCTGGCGATGGCGCCGGATCCACGTTTAAGGGATGCCGAAGCTTAAAAGCACCTTCGGTTGCGTATTGAAATTCGGCGACCACGATCCCTCCACCTGCTTCTTGTGTTTCTTCGAGGCACGCAATTGCAGAGGCTCTGCTTAGTGGATGGTACGGGGCGATTATTGAGCAAACCTTTAGGATTGGTGTTGCTTAAAGCGCACAATACCTCCTGCGACCGAGCCACTGCGGTCGAGGAGCAACGTTGGTCACTCTCTACGATAGGGTCGCTTTCAGGAGCAGCATCTCTACGGTAGACAGTGATCATCCAGTTTGCGCGGGGTGGCACGGTGACTTGATCGTCGGCGATCCTTAGAGTAGCACGGTGTTCGAGGTTTGGTTCTGGTGTCCTTGAGATATCTGAGGAAAAAAGGTATTGACACGCTCTGTAGTTCGGGTATTGCACCGTTTTCCATCGAAAAGTCCATTTCAACAATTACGTCTACGGGACAGTTAAAAAAAATGACGAAAGCAGCAGGGTACATCGTGCCACCTATGGTGACGCGCGATGTGCAGTTTCTACTTTTTACAAGATGGCCACCGGCTGTGCATGAGTGTGGAACGCCCCATCAGGCGGAAACGTTCTTCAGTTTAAAAGCGAATGACCGCACTTTACCAAGTTGTCGGACAACTGTAAGTCGGACACGGCCTTCCTGGAGTTGCGTGTGCGTCGGGGCCTCGTATCTCGACTTGTGCGTCTTGATGGTTGGGCACTATGCGTAGTCGTTATCGTCGCATTCTCGCAGGCAGGCTTGGTCATGTCGGGTACGCGTGGCGTATTTTCCTTCTGGTCGGAATAGGGAGTGGCGTTCGGGTTAGACGAGGTCGCCGGGCTGAGGGCATGTCGTGAATCATTGTCTTCGGAGAGTGGTTGCATCGTTGGAAGATTTTCATTTTTCTCCATCGTGCAACTTTACCTCTGCACGTTGCTGCTTTTTGTTTCTCCTACGTGGGCTGGGGGATCTCCCAGGCGTCGTTTTTGCTTCGGTTCGACGGCTTGGCACTAGTATGGGTAGGGGGATGGCGACCAGTTGAAGCACTCTGGACCTAGGTTGGTGTTGGGCAGGTATTCTTCGATCTCAGCAGTGCATTGGCCGGGTCGGGCGCATGGTGCATCCACGGGGAATCCTCGAAACCTGAGCGTCTTGGAGGGGCTACGGCAGTAGATGACGTTGGCCTCCCCGCAGTGGTAAGACAGCGGACGATTATCGGGCGTTCTCCACACGTCGTTCTTCCTTGGGGCGGGGGTTGCACCACAGGTGGTCGGGCCCGGAACAGGTGATGACGGTATGGAGCCTCGTGACGGTAGGGTCAAGTGGGTGAGGCTGACTTACAGCAGCCGCGTAGAACATAGCATGCGGCTTGCGGGGTGCTTCTGCAATCGTTGATCCCAGCACATTCTGTGCTTCTTCATTATGACATCGGTAAAGGAAGCGACGTCGGGCAGCGGGGGCATGGGGAGAAATTTCTGCAGCTCCTCTCTGACTACTGCACAGTTAGTCTCGCATAGGCTATATGCGGGAATCCGCATGTCATCGACGTAGTTCGCACTGGCCACGCCAACACAATTGCCGTCATACTGCTTAGCACAAATTTCGAGGGACTCCTCGATTGTGCTGGCTTCGCTCCCGAATTGGACGAAGGTTTTGGGCACAGGCAGGTCCAGCAAACAGTTCGTGCGTATTAAGAATCGTAACTCCTTTTAATATGTCATTTCGGGTTTCACTTGGCAAAATATGCTTCATCTCGTCAAAGAATATTACGAACTCTTTATTGGGGTGTTGCGTGCGTGTTTCCAACAAAAGGGCGGCTCGTTCTTTCTTCACGAAGGTTGCGAATGTTTTAAGGAACTCGCTTTTAAAAAAAGTACAGTCGGTTAGGAAGCTTTCATGGTTCTCTAAGTATGTTTGGGCCGTATCCTCTAAGCGTAACAAAGTTTCTTCGTCATCCACCTATCAAATATACGGATACGCTTCACTTTCTCCAATTAGCCCTCAGGATCCTCTCCGGGAGATGCGCGGAGCGATGGTGGTTCCTGGGGCTGTTGCAGGACGACGGAAGGAGTGCCTCGTTGCACCATGTTGTCGGTTATAGCTGTCTTCCTTCTGGTTCGTTCTGGTAGGTGACCCATCTCGGCTGGTAAACTATAGAGTCGGAGGCTGGCTTGACTTGGGCTGACTTGTCTGCTTAAAGAAGGCGACGGGAGCTTAAAGAGTGCTCACCCAACACCTTAACCAGATGTCACAAAGCCAAAGAAGCAGTCAGCTAAGTTATGTACGGAGGCAAGTTTCGGGGATAGAGTACCGCAGCGTCTGGTCTGCAGGTTTTTGTCTTTCGGCGATAGTGTTCCTAGAACCATCGATTTACATCCAGAACATTGTACATCCAAGAAGAATATTCTAGGCTAGTGACGTTTAAGGAACAACGCTGGCCTCATCAGAACCCGATAAACCGTGCTGCAGAAAAATAAAGAATGGAACACGTGCTTCACCTGGGACTCAGATAACACAGCAGGACGCGGACAGGCAGTAAAAACAAACCACAAACAAACAAACCCAATGTATTGTTCGTGGCTATACAAAGCATGGTGGTGTCGTTTTTATATCAGTAAAAAAGGCACGTCCATGTGATCTTGTACAGATGTTTGCCTAAAGGGCCGGGTATCAAACTGTTGTGTGTTGTGTCTACCTACCAAAGTAGCGGACATTTTTGCAAGTAAGGATGGTGGTCTCGTGCTGTGTAAGCCTTCGTTTTAGAATCTTGTTTGCCAAATCTCCTGTATATATCCTGTTGTGCACCACATAGTAATAAAATTATCACATTGGCAGATGGGAAACCGAGTAGACGCTTTCGCCTAAATATTTTAGCCGGTGCTTAGTAAAGCTTTCAGAAGTGACCCTTTTCCTACCACCAAGGCAAAATTTATATATGTCTATTTCACACCCTAACCGAAAATCTATATTTTCGGTTAGGGTGTGAAAGTAGTTCAGACCTTTTCAAACGTAATATTACCCGTTTTCGAGAGTTCTAGCACAACATAGGCGGCATTTGCTAACAGCGCCTTGTGTCAGCAGCAATGCGTGCTACTTTGGGGTGGTGGGCATGTCAACCCGCATTAGAAATCTTCAACCCCCCGTTAAATTAACACTGCTGAAATAAACTGGACGTGCGTAACTTGAGTACCTATATCATATTTTCAGTTGTGCCTATTCGTCTTCGAACGATAAATTTTACAGATGTGGTTAAATAACTGTAATCGGGAAGATGCAGCCCATGATTCGTACTGTCAAGCCCTGGCCCCAGCGTTCTGGAACTCTTCTCTTGGTGGCTGCTGATGACAATAGTAGCAATTGTTAAGCGTACGCCATTCACGAGTCTATAACATTGTCACCATGTTCTGACTAATTTTATTTGGCCCTGAAAATTCGCTGTCAACAGAAAATTACCTATCTGTTTTCTTCCTTTTTTGAAAAGCCGGGCCAGCTGTTTACTGATTGAGTAAAATGTTTTATTCTACATGTCATCTATCAGCATTCGCTCAGTAACTCTTTATGTGGTTTTAGCAGAACGAAACACGAGAAAAAAAATTTGAAGCACACAATACGTAACTTCAAATTACATATTTTTGTATAATGTTGTGTTTCAAAGCCTAAATGTAATAAAAACTAGACCTTACTGTTTTATGTCCGTTTTTGGTTGGTTCATCCGAGCAGTGCGAAATTCACACGCGCCCGAAATGCAAGTGATCGGTGCAACTGCGCACAGAGCGAAAACGGCCGCAACAAACCCAGACCTCATATTGTTCAGTCTCTCATAAATTGCAACATAATTAACTCCTTCTTTTTTTATATTCGCACACCTTGTGTTCTGACACCCGAAACACCAATCAACAAAGATAAAGTGTACACAAAGCGAAAGCAATGCTGTGATCATGAGCGAAAGAGAAAATACAATTATAAGTATCACTTGTATGTTCTTTGTTCTCGGGTTCGGATAGTACTACGCTGTTCTCAAGCCGACCTTTTACTTATTTTTTCATAAGAGAGCGTCCAATGCGGGAGTTTTCCACCAACTGTATTTGACTTTGTTTCTACAGGCCAACATAATATTGAACTAATTTGGCATTTACCAAATTTGCCAACGATCTCCTATGTCAAACGAGGACACTAACATTTTTTTACGTTTCCGTACATACGTCCACCCAAACCTTCACATTGCCGACTACCACCAACAATCTTGGGAAAAGATTTTTGCTGATTTATAATTGCCATATTGTGAAATAAACCAAACACACACCCAAATAAAGAGAAGATGCACTACTGTCAGCCAAGCCCGCCGTGTGAATCCTATGGAACCAGTACTATTCTTGGAATGGTGCCCTTTATAGTAAAAAAATCTCCAGTACAAACTGGAAAGTATACTTCGTAGTCGAGTAAGTCTAAAACCTGCGCTGCCGAAATTGGTGATTTCTAATGTTAAAAATGAACTTATATGCAGCTTGCAGTACAGTCCTCTCGAACAAACTAACCTGAGTTTTGTAATTTCCTAGCCCAAATGGACGGAAATTTCGTAATGGTAGGGAAATATATGTAACAAAAAAATATCCATATAATCTGTCCCCAGCGTGTTTGGAAGGTGTTTTGACAGATTGCCCAAAGTGGTTCATCTATACTTCACTAAATCCCGCGGGGCCATAATTGCGGATTGACGCCTTATGGTAAAACGTTTGGCATAAGTCCTGAAATGCGTTGACGATTTTCCGAAATGTTACTTTAGGATTGGCCGTAAACCTCCTCTTGTACACGTTACCCATTATTCTCAGATAAGTAGAAGAGCTCTACAATATTAACCATATGGTAACAAATGCAAGGCACCGTCTTGCTTTTAGCGTTTTGAGAAATTTGAAGTGCGAATGCACTTCTTAAGCGACCCTGAATCACGCGTCCGCCGCCGTCCGTCCGTCCGCACCACATACCCACTTAGGGCGATTGGCCAAGAAGAGTTTTTAAGTGCGAAAGCGACCCCACCACATACCTACTTAGGGCGATTGGCCAAGAAAATCTGCAAATACAAACTTGGCGTGGCCCACATTGTTCGTACCGAAATGGCTGAAGTAGTCCGAGAGGAAGGCTATTTATAATGAAGTATCATGGTTTTCCTGGAGGAAATATTTCCCTGTGGTTAGGCAGCAAGCATGATCAGGACCTGAAGCTGCGGGTGTAATTTGGAGTGAATCACGCGTCCACCGCCGTCCGTCCGTCCGCACCACATACCCACTTAGGGTGATTGGCCAAGAAGAGTTTTTAAGTGCGAAAGCGACCCCACCACAAACCCACTTAGGGCGATTGGCCAAGAAGAGTTCCTTCGCATCACCCGTGCATTCGCACTTCCCCATGCTCCCCTTCGGGGAAATGCGGGTGAATTTTTTTGTCTGACGAACGGCTCACTTGCACTAAGAGGTGTGATATACTGGAAGTTGCGTAATTCAGAAACACCCTGGATATCTTTTACTTAGGCCGAAATATTTATGCAGGGGTGCTTTTTTTCTCGCCACAATAAATGACAACGGCTGTAGCTGTGGGCTGGGAACCCATGCCGTTCTCCTGCTTCGGTAGTTCATTGCACGTTGCAGCAATTTCTGGAGCTTGTAATTTGAAGGATTTAGGGTTATTAAAAATACTTTCGTTGTAGTAGAGGAAACCTACATTCTTTCGGAATATAAATGATACGGTGGGAAAACGAGTTAAGCATACCGTTGGTACATACCGCATCCGCACCTCTTCTTCGCGCCTGCAAATAAAAATCGGCTTTTCCTTTCTTTTGTTTAGCGCCCATGTTATTAGTCACACCGCGCAGAAGTTTTAACCCATTTTGTATGCATTACACGTGCTTATGTCGTACAACATTCTTGGAAACCGGATCACAGGCCAAGACTCGCACGGGGCACTTTCAATAATGTTGGGGATGGTATCAGCGACACGGCGGACACCGAGCCCCGTGTCGGGGGACACCGCGGACTCTGAGACTATCTACGGCCACTGCAGGGCTAAGAGGTCTCCCATTCGTCTCCAATTGCCCCGGTCATGTGCTAACTGCGACCAATTTATCGCCGCAAACTTCTTGATCTTATCTGCCCATCTAACTTTCTGCCGCCCCCTGAAACGCTTGCCTTCTCTAGGGATCCACTCTGTTACCCTCAATGACCAACGGTTATCTTGCCTTCGCATTACATGCCCTGCCCACGTCCATTTCTTCTTCCTAATTTCTACTAATATGTTCTTAACACGCGTTTGTTCCCTGACCCATTTTACTCTTTTCTCTTCCCTTAATGTTACAGCTATCATCTTCCGTTACATTTCACGCTGCGTCGTCCTGAAGTTACGTTGAACCGTCTTAGTGAGCCTCCAAGTTTCTGCCCGTAGGTGTGTACAGGTAAGATGCAGCTGTCATATACTTTGTTCCTAAGGGACAATGGCAGGCTGTCATTCATTATCTGAGAATGCCTGCCGATTGCACTCCCCCAATTCTTATCCTTCGAATTATCTCTGCCTCATGGTTGGGATCCGGGGTCACAAATTGACCTAAGTAGATATATTTGCTTACTACCTCCACTTCTTTGCCACCTATCTCAAACCGCTGTGCTCTCCCAAGGGCACTGATCATTACTTTAGTTTTCTGCATAATAATTTTCAGTCGCACGGTTCTACGCCGTTTGTAGAGTGCGATAAGCATGCTTTGCTATGCCTCCTCCGAGTTACTTAACAAGACAACGTCATAGGCAAATTTGAGGTTACTCAGGTGTTCTCCATTCACCCTTACTCCCACCTGTTCCCAATTATATGTTCTGAATACTTCTTGTAAACATGCTTTGAATATTATTTGGGAGATTGTGTCTCCTTGACTGACGCGGTTCCTTATAAGTATTTTTCTGCTCTGCTTATGGAGGATGATGGTAGCTGTGGACCCATTGTGGCTACCCTCTGGTATTCGTACATAATGCTGATCGACACCCTGGTTCCGTAATGCCTTAATGGCTGCGGAGGTATCCAACGAGCCAAATGCTTTCTCATAATCTATGAAGGCTATAGATAGCATAATCAGTGTACTTCAGTATACTCTGCGCACTTCTCTACCACTTGATTGATCGTGTGAATAGGGTACATTGTTGAAATAGCCTTTACGGAACCCTGCTTGTTCTTTAGGTTGTCTGGTATCCAAGGTTCATGAAATTCTGTAAGCGATTGCCTTGGTAAGTACTTGTAGACGACTGGCAGTAATATGATCGGCCTGTAATTTTTCAAGACCTTCATTTCACCTTTCTTATGAATTAGGGTGATGTTCGTGTTCTTCCAAGATTTTGGTACACTTGCGGGCATCAGGCATTGCGTGTACCGGTTTGCAAGTTTTTCAAGTACAATTTCTCCGCCACCCTTCAAAAGGTCTGCTGTTATCTGACCCTCACCAGGGGGATAACCTACGGTGAATAACTGTGGATAACCAGTTGGATAATTTATATAATGTTTAACCACCTTTTAAAGGTAGACTGAAGTGGTTTGTTAGCATTGCGAGATTACTGGCGCAACTTGTACTCCGGAGTTCAGAGGCCATCTTTCGACTATTCTTGAGCGCGTTTACGCAAATTTATTTAGTAGAAAAATTTATTTTTAATGCTGTGCTCCTCGTTGCATCCTCGCCCATTTTATGTGGTGTTTTCGTGTGAGGTCAGCAAGAGATGACTTGGCTTGACTGAGATACTGCACGGCTCGCCGTCCTTCCTGCACAGTCAGTCGGCCCAGCGTTTTGTCTGCCGGCCCCCGACGGGTCGTGGCAAATCGTTCGCTCAGTTGAAACGATGCCACAACACGTTTGTAAATGGAAGAATGTGCCTTTATTTACTTTGTTAGTTTGTACACTGTATCTAGCTCCAAGTCAAGGTCCCTCCACACAAGCGCTGCACAAGCGCACATGCGACGCTTTGCTGACTTTTACGCTAGTAGGAAAATCTAAGGCCACTTGAAGGCCCGAGAAGAGTCAGCGAGGTGACTATATGTACTAAGGAAATAATATCAAGTGAAACGTTTACCGTACAGCGCAAAACTAGCAGGCACAAATCGCTTTTTTGCCCTGAGAGAGCAAGCCCCGCGGTCAGCAGCACGATCAGACATCTGCGAACGCTTTTCCGTTTAAAAAATGCAATTCCTGGACTTCAGATATTGTGGAAATGTGGGGCACGCGTTCTGTACGAGCGCTATACAAAAAGCAGTCACCTAAGGTGCTTGAAATAATAAATAAATAAAAGTGTACTTTAACAGTTATAAGGCGTAGTAGGACCCGGACAGCATGGTGTCAAACAGACAAACGAAATAGCTAGTGTAACAAAGAAAAAAAAACCTGGTCAGGTTCTACTTTATTCTCTGCAGACGTGTCAAAGACACGCACCAGGATTCTTTACCGTACCTGCCCTTTCCCACTGCTGCCTTTCTGCATTCGTGTCCATTCGTTTCAATTTCTGCTCGTTCCTTTCCTTGGTGAAGTCCTCCCCTTCATTCCGTCGTCTCTTTGCTGGTGCTTTCTTGGCGTCCATGGTTTTTACACTTGCATCGGCTGCCCCGTTTTCTTCTTCCGGTTTTTGCTGCTCCGTAGCTTTTGCCTTGTCAGTGTCCTGTTCCTCTTCTTCGTCGTGGAATGGCTCGGGGGTTTTGCCGCCTCTGCCGCTCCTTGTTGTTCCGGGGACTCGTGTCAAAAAGGCGCCAGTTAAACCTAAGCAGTCTGGTTCGTGAAAAGCATTTGAATGTCATTGGCATTCAAGAAACTAAAATTGAGAGCGAAAAGCACACTGACAGCATGGTACCACCTTTTGTTGCGGAATTTGGTGTTGCTGTAAGCCACTGAGTCGGTATATCAGCCAGCTGCTGCTTGTTGCTAAGAAAGTCCCCAGGTTTCGTTGTTCGAACCATAGTGAGCAGTGAAACTGGACGATTGGTTTTATGTAACTTTGTTTATGAAGAAGAAGGGTTAAGAGTGCTGTGTGTGTACGCCCCTACAAAAGCGAAGTCCCGCTATAAGTTTTTCGAAAGCATTGAAAGTTATTTTGAAACGGAGAAAGTTTTGCTCGTTCTCGGTGGTTTTAATTGGGTTTGGTCTCCCTAAGACTGGTCAAAGGTAGATAGGGTAGCTGATCGCAGCCTGAAACTACTTGGAAAGATTACAGCTAACAGTTCGTTGGATGACGTGGCCACGATTGCAGGAAATGGGAAAGGGGTATTTTACACACACTTCCAGGGTGCAAGTCACGCGAGGTTGGATCGCATTTATGTTTCTGGAGATTTGACACCGTTATGTAACAACTACGAAGTGCAAGAAGTGTCGTTTAGAGTGCACTGTTTGGTCGAATTTTTAGTGGGGTATAAAACAATACGAAATTCCATTTTTACCTTATCAATTTTGAAGATGAATGCAAAATTGCTTGATGATAAGGTTTTTCTTGACAGGGTTAACATTTCTTTGATATGGACTAAAGTGTAACAGTAAAAGTGAAGCCCGTGAAAGTTTTAAACAAAACATTAAAATGTTCACTCTAGAGCGATCAAGTTAGATAAAGAGGAAAGAAAAAAAGAAACAGGCCTCCGAAGTATCCTTAAGCAGTTGATACCGGAAGAAACAAAAGAGCCCGGCCTTTTTATAGATGACATAAGAGACACAAAACGCACCCTGGAAGACACTGATGTCGAGAAATACCGCGGAGCAACCGTCAGTGCTCGTTAGGAAAAAATGTTTGCAGTTCAACAATCGACAAAACGCGCTCTATCTGACGAAAAAAGGTATTCACCTAAGCAAGACGTAAAAAAAGTTAGTTGGCAGGTGTAGTTACTCAAAACAAAGACGAGATAGCTCGTGCGCTCACACAGTACTATCGCGATTTATTTGCTGTGCGAAAACATGAAGGGTTCTAAAAGAAATGGTTGAACTCTTTCCCGCAGCTGCAAAGTCAAGATACAGCACTTTTGGAAAGGGAGATAACCTAAGCGATATCGAGGGCGCCATAAATTATTTGAAATCTGGCAAATCGCCGGGGCCTGAGGGGATTGGTGCTTTTATTTACAAGACGTTTAAGGCAGAAGGGATGGGACTACTTCATGGGTTTTTTTCTGTGTCTTACGAGCGTGGGAGTCTACCGCCGTCATGTGAAAATGTTCATACGGTGTTGATTCCGAAGGGGGAGGACAGCGATCAATTGAACAAAGTAACTGGCTACAGGCTCATTACATTTACTAATACTGTTTATAAGGTATAGTAAAAGTTCTTGCGAAACGTATGCAAAGCGTTATCAAATCGATAATAGGGCCTCACCAAACCTGTGGTATAAAGGGAAGAACTATATTTACAAATATTCATGTAGCCCGCAGCGTATTGGAGTACTGTGAGGCCGACTTTAGAATGGTAGCCATGGTACAAATAGACCTGGCGAAAGCTTTCGACCATGTATGTAATGAAATACTGTTTGAAATACTGCAGCGTGTTAACTTAGGGTCGGTAATTTAAGACGGTGTTAAAATGGCCTACAGTAATTGTAATACTAGGATAATTGTTAATAAGGAACTAACAGATAAAATAAACGTTCAGTCCTCAGTAAGGCAAGAGTGTTCACGGAGCCCGCTACTTTTTGCCCTGTATATAAAACCTTTGTGTACAAAGATAATTGCAAGTAGTAGCATACGTGTTTTTTTGCCTGCAGTCATGCAAAGTAAAGGTGTTGGCCCACGCTGACGATGTGGCTTTGTTCTGTTCAGACAAAGAAAATGTGAGTAAAGCGCTGCGCATGACGCAACGCTTTTGTGATGTAACGAGTAGTCAATTAAACGTCAACAAAACTTTCGGGCTGTGGCAAGGTGAATGGGCAGAGGTACCTGCAGTTTGCCAAAACGTCCAGTGGTTCACAACGCCTTCACAGTATTTCGGGGTACCATTGTATCGGTATCGCGAAAATACGGTGTAGTGGGGCGATAGGGCGCAGGAATTGCGTGCACAGACAAAAAAATAGTGTGGTAAAAAATTGTATATTTTTGCGCGTGCAACTGTATGCAACCTGTTTCTGGTGGCCAAGGTTTGGTATATAATGCCGGTTGTATCGTGTTCCCGGATGAATGTGCAAATGTTCCATCGCCTGTTTGCAGTTTTTGTTTGGCAGTCGGTTTTAGAGCGAACAAGCCGCTCCGCAGACTGGGTAATGTTGCTCTGGCGTTACCACACCTTTTTGTGAAACAGCTTGTGTCAAGGTTTAACTTTATAAGGGACCGGACAGACCCTTTTGGGCGGACCTATTTGCAAATGTCACAAGCCACGGCCCAGCCAAATTTTGTTGTTTCATCTGTTGACTATGTAAGGCACTGTGGTAGCGGTTTTCTGCGGGAAGTAGTCGCATCTTTCCGTTTTCTCACGGCGAGGTTTTCGATTGAATACTTTTCCAATATTTCCCGTAAGCGTCTTTCTAGAGACGTAACTGAATCCCTGTTCCCCGAACCGATCTACCGATTCAGATACCGGGACAGCACCGGACGCGACGTTTTAAAGAGAGTAAAAAAATGGCAGTGCGGGGGGCTGCAAAGACGTTTTTCTTTAACCTCCACATGGACACCTTTTCGGCATTGACATGGGAAGAGCGAAGGGGGCTGTTTTTGTCGTGGGGTCAGGCTGGTTTTTGTGCAAAAAAATCGAAAATGTGGAGCACATTTTCTTGGATTGCTGGGGCGCAGTCTTTTTCTGGGGCGTCCTCCAAAGAGCTATCAAAAAAGATTTGCCACTAACTGCCGAAGAAATTAGATATCTTTCAGTAAACACGGGCAGTATTCCATACGACTTGCTCTGTTTTTAAGGTTTGCACGCAATATGGCGTAGCAGAATGGACGTTCGTCGCCATTCAGTTGACGCGCGGTGTGTAAATAGTTATTTTGTTGAAGACGTCTGTAGTCTTCGAGAAATGGTGAATAATGATTATTGTATTCTTGCAGTTTTGTGTTTGTAAAATGAGCTTAGTGTAATAAAAGTGCACCAACATGTCAGCGCCAGCTAAAATTTTGGCGGAGGTTTATTGTCCTCAACCTCACAGGTTGATTTTGTAATGCGTGTGTTGTTGACAAAATATGCAATAAAGCAAAAAATATTTCCAACGCTGGCTGCGCTTGCCCGTGGCCGAGTGGTCAGGAGCGCACGGTAGGTTATTTTGCAAGTGACAAGTTCGAACACCCAGGTACATGGTTTTTTTTTCAAAGTTGACTTTTTCGTTTTCGGCTGATGTTTTCTATACAGAGTTTACAATTTTTGGGCCATAACGTTCACTACTCCATGAACTAGTTCACAGAACGTGCACAGGCTGGCACTGACGCGCTAGTGAGTTCTCGTTGGCGCGCTGTTATCATAAGCAGAGACTGCTTGTGAGCAGAGGGCACATGACAAAATCAACAGACCCTTGGCCGTGTACGAACACGCCTTTAAAAGCGATAGTCTTTCTTGGGCTACTTCAACCCAGAAATGTTGGTCTGTCTGTCTGTCTGTGTGCGTTTCTTTCTGTCTGTGAATTGATTCAGCCACCCGGCCAAAGTAAAATAGGTATTGTGCAATAGTCCTATATACTCACAGCCAAACGTACACGTCTTAGCCCGGTTTATATGTTCATACTTTTTAACTTTGTCGAACAAGAAGAAGACACGCAAATATACGACAGGAAATTAGTACACAAGGGATATTTACAGTTTTCCTTTATTAAAAAATTATGGCTTGGTTTTTCGACAGCAAATGGTATTCTACGTCTACTGAAGAAAACCGCCACCCGCTGTTGCCCGTGCCACTTCCTGGCATCATATGAAAAATCACGCGGCAACAGCAACCAAAGGTTCCACTAGCTAGGTTCGACGTTCTGCTTGGAACGCACGTGGAGCACGGTCACGCGGTTGTATAAACATTCTAGTCGGCCACCTCGATTCACGCGCACGTCCGCCGTATTGCAGAGCTGGCATCGAGGGACCCGGCCTATAGCAGTGGAAGGCGGTAAATTCAAATATCCTTGAGCAAACCTTTAGTGTGTTTACCTTGGGATGACCGTGACGGTGTAGGAGTAGCAGAAGAGGTGAGCGAAAAAGCAAAGGGGGGCATTTCCTTGAGAAATGTCTACAAAGACTATCGTCTTTTGACGACATTTGCAATGAAAGGAGCATATACCGTACTTACCCGATTCTAACGCGCACCTTTTCTCCGCAAAAATAGGCCGAAAAATCGCATGCGCGTTAGAATCGGATACTAAAATGAAACTGCCGAAAGAGCTGAAATTTTGTTCCACCCATCGCCATCGCCATCTCAAGATAGTGCGAAGGCTTTTTAGCAACAATTTTTCGGATCTAGGCGCCTAGGTCTTTCTTTCGGCGTCCACAGAAATCGTGAAATTATTCCACTTGCGTGTTGATAACAGCAATGGCAGCAGCGGCAGCGAAGGTGCGCCGTTTCCTCGGCTTACGAGCGGCTCCCACGCGTTCACAACGAGCGGTTGGCTGAATCGTATGCCTCTGGAGAAGCTCGCGGGATGGGCATGCGAGGCGTGGGTCACGATCCCATGCAACATGGTTGAAGGTTCGTTCAGTAGTGTGGCATCGCGAACGCGCTTGACGGCACCAATGACGAGATGTTGCGGTCAGTGGAAGGCGACAAGGAGCTCTCGGAGAGCGACGAGGAGCGAGATCAGTGATATTACTTCGGGGAATAAATCGCTTGTTTCTCTTGCATTCGTTTTTCTTGCTCAATAAGTTCCTTGCGCGTTACAAACGGAGGTGCAAGTTTTTTCGTTTTTTTGCCTGAAAAATCGGGTGCGCGTTAGAAACGGGGGCGTCTTAGAATCGGGTAATTACGGTACGGGGCCAAGTTTTTACGATACAGGCATGAGTAAAGCAAGCTCGATATATGGGGGAAAAGCGCACGGCGTTTGAGAATCTGCGGTGACGCGCACAGCGTTCATTCATTGCTTAGGCCTCGCCTAGTGATTGCTCCGATTCCGAGCCATTCTGTGAGGCTTATCTTAGGCATTTTACAGCCGACAACATGGCAGAAGCGTGGTACGACCATACCTCGGCAAAGTCGGCGTGGCTCACTCAAACTCAGTCACAATTTTTTTTTCGAATCACCACTCACTCAAACTCAGACTCAATGCTGAGCAGCACATCTGCGCTCACTCAAACTCAAACTCACATTGAGCGCAAAACTCAGAACTCCCTCGGACTCAAAACTCAAAATGTACTCAGAACTCAAAATGTACTCAAACTCAAAATGTAATCGAAACTCAAAATGTATTTAAAACTCAAAATGAACTCAGAACTCAAAATGGACTGAGAACTCAAAATGAATTCAGAACTCAAATGGCCTCACAACTCTCTCATGCTAGGAATTTACTCGGGGTCAGATGGACTAAGATTTCATTAGCAGTCAGTGTTTTCAAATTCACGCGTGGTAAAATATTACGGGTGCAAATTCGTGAGCTCAAACTCTTGCATTCGCCACGACATAACACCGTAGCTCCTGTGACGTCGGAAACAATTTTCGTTGCAGATTTAATACAGCTATACCTGCTGCCCATGATGAGTAGCGCTGGTTGCAAGCAATTGTACGTATATCTTGGATACCAAACTCTTGATGTAGGCACCGTGTTCGTGTTCATGACAGAGGCGGTCGAGGCTCGATAGTGTGCTGGGTCCCCAGTTGGAAACAAGCAAGATTGGGTGAGGGGACGTGCGCTCAGTGCTCCGTTCATTTATGTCGAAGCTGTTGAGGGTTACGGTTCCGTGCATTCTTCCTCTGCATCCTGAAAAAACGCCTTGTGTCAAAGCGAACTGTTCCCGCGAATCTCTGAAGCGCGAGGCGTTCATTGATATACTTTTGCTGTTTGATTGCGTAGCATTCTTTTCCGAGTACACCCCTCCCCCTATCCCCGCCACGATCTTGTAACACCCTGCATATACACAAAAATGCAGATATCACGGAAGTTCAACTTGTAATCATTATAAAAGCGTAAACGTAGAGAGTTGATAAAACTAAATGTTAAAAATTTAAAAAGTATTAAGAAAAATATCGAAAATGGCAAACTCTTTAACACGGGAGTCATAGATCGTCTCATATGGGGTGAAAATGCAGAGAGGCGTGGCACTAAAGAATGTGGGGTATCAAAATGAGGGTCTCGAGGAGGGAAATCACGTGGGACAAACAAAAAAGTGCCTCGTTGTTTGCTGAGCACTTATATTAGTTTTATTAGCATTTGCTAGGTGTGATGCGCTCTCGTAGCTCGGAAAAACACCATGGTGTCGTCGTAAGCAATGACAGCTACCGTACCCAGCTGTTAACTTCCAGCATGCGCGCGTGTGTGAGTGTGTGTGTGTGTGTCTTTGAGAGAGTGTGAGTGAGAGAGTGTGTGTGAGAGATAGTGAGAGTGAGAGTGAGTGAGAGTGAGAGTGAGAAAATGAGATTAGGAGAGAGAGAGAGTGAGAGAGTGAGAGAGTGTGAGAGTGAGAAAGTGTGAGAGAGAGTGTGCGAGAGAGAGTGTGAGAGTGTTAAAGTGTGAGAGTCAGAGTGTGAGAGTGTGAGGGTGAGTGTGAGAGTGAGAGAGTGTGAGTGAGAGAGAGTGAGAGACAGAGTGAAAGAGAGTGAAAGTGAGAGAGTGAGTGAGAGACTGAGAGTGAGTGAGAAGGTTAGAGTGAGTGAGAGAGTGAGAGTGAGCGAGAGTGCGATACTGAGAGTGTGAGAGTGAGAGTGCGAGAGTGAGCTTGTGAGTGTGAGTGTGAGAGTGTGAGAGTGAGAGACTGAGAGTGTGAGAGAGTTAGAGTGAAAGTATAAGTGTGAGAGAGTGAGAGTATGAGTGTGAGAGAGTGAGAGAGAGTGTGAGTGTGTGTGAGATTGAGAGTGAGAGTGAGAGTGTGAGTGCGAGTGTGAGTGTGAGTGAGAGTGTGACTGAGAGTGAGAGTGAGAGAGTGACTGAGAGTGAGAGTGTGAGTGTGAGTGTTAGTGAGAGTGTGAGTGAGAGTGTGAGTGGGAGTGTGAGTGTGAGAGTGTGGCTGAGAGTGTGAGAGTGAGAGTGTGAGTGAGAGTGAGCGTGTGAGTTGAGAGTGTGAGTTGAGTTTGAGTTGACAGTGTCAGTGTGAGTGAGAGTGTGAGTGACAGTGAGTGTGACAGTGAGAGTGTGAGTGTGAGTGTGAGTGAGAGTGTGAGTGAGAGTGTGAGTGTGAGTGTGAGTGAGAGTGTGAGTGTGAGTGTGAGTGAGAGTGTGAGTGTGAGTGTGAGTGAGAGTGAGAGTGTGAGTGTGAGTGTGAGTGAGAGTGACAGTGACAGTGTGAGTGAGAGTGTGAGTGAGAGTGAGAGTGACATTGTGAGTGTGAGTGAGTGTGAGTGTGAGTGAGAGTGTGAGTGCGAGTGAGAGTGAGATTGAGAGTGTGAGTGAGAGTGAGAGTGACAGTGACAGTGTGAGTGTGAGTGTGAGTGAGTGTGAGTGTGAGTGAGAGTGAGAGGGTGAGTGTGAGTGTGAATGTGAGTGAGAGTGACAGTGACAGTGTGATTTTGAGTGAGAGTGACAGTGTAATTGGCGTATTCATGGGAGGTTGTGGTCGTTACTACACCAGGGTGGCCAGTCCTGCTCTGGTGAGGGAGTGCATTACCGGCAATGGTCGCCGGGGTCAGACCGCACCCCAAGCCCCTCTGTGCAATTCCATCAACACGCGGATTTTTCTTTTTTTTTAATCCGGTGGGAATTGTCCGGCACCGAGATTCGAACCCCGGTCCTTCTGCACGCGAGGCGGGTGTTCTACCTCTTCGCCATTCCTGCGCAAGAAGTTAGCATAGGACCGAGGTAATTGGAGAATAATGGGAGAGGTCTATGCCCTGCAGTGGGCGTAGATAGGCTGGTGATGATGATGATGATGATGATGATGATGACAGTGTGAGTGAGTGTTAGTCTGAGTGTGAGTGTTAGTGAGAGTGTGAGTGAGAATGAGAGTAAGAGTGAGAGTGAGAGTGTGTGTGAGTGTGAGGGTGGAGAGTGAGAGTGAGAGTGTGAGTGTGAGTGTGAGTGAGAGTGAGAGTGAGAGTGAGAGTGAGAGTGAGAGTGTGAGTGTGAGTGTGAGCGTGAGTGAGAGTGTGAGTGTGAGTGTGTGAGAGTGTGTGAAAGTGTGGGCGTGTGAGAGTGTGAGAGTGTGAGTGTGAGTGAGTGAATGAGTGTGAGTGAGCGAGTGTGAGTGTGTGAGAGTGTGAGTGTGAGTGTGAGTGAGTGAGTGAGTGAGTGAGTTTGAGTGAGTGAGTGAGTGAGTGAGTGTGAGTGAGTGGGTGAGTGATCGTGTGAGTTTGAGTGTGAGTGTGAGTGTGAGCGTGTACCTTTTGCTATATATCTTTTGCTATATCCTCATAATTATAACCAGAAAGCATTGTTATATTTACCCACGTGATCCCCTCGACGAGGCCTCTATTTGATACCCCAGACACCCTAGCAGGATCATATAAAATTCATACCAGTCAAACTAACCATGACTGTCATGACTGTAACCAGGACTTATTATTTAGGTGTCCGACATGATTCCCCTAACTGGAACCTGCAATTTGACGCCCCACATGCTTCAGCGGCCTCACCTTAAATTTAACACAATCTATGACTCATAATGACTATCTCATGATTCGAACTACGAAGCCTTTTTTATTTGTACCACGCGATTCCCCTCGTCAAGATCGTAAATTTGATACCCTACACGCCCTAGCATAGTCACTTCGAATTTTCCCCAATATAAGACTCACTATGACAATCTCATGGTTATAACCAGGAAGCATTTTTGTATTTCTCCCACGTGATTCCGCTCATCAAGACCATTATTTGATACCCATCACATCCTAGCTGAATCAATTTGAATGTTAAACCAATCAATGACTAACCATGACTATCTCATGATATAGCCCTACCACATTTTTACCCACGTGATTTCCGTTATCGGAACCTTCAAGTTGATACCCCGGACACCCAGCGGCATCATTGTGAATTTTAACCTAATTTATGACCCATTTTGACTCTGTCATGATAATATTCAGGAAGCACGTGATTACCCTCGTCGAGACCATTAATTTGATACGCCACATGCCCTAGCGTAGTGAACTTGAATTTTAACCGAATCTATGACTTACGATGACTACGTCATCATATATCCATAACGCATTTTCGTCGCGAATAATTCCCCACATCGAGACCTTGAATTTGATTCCCCACATGCCCTCGCGGCATCATTTTGGATTTTAACCCAATCTATGACTTATTATGACTGACTGATGACTACAATCAGGAAGCATTTTTATTTACCCCGCGTGATTCCGTTAATCTTGACCTTTCATTTGATACCTTACACGCCTTACCGTCATCAGTTTCACTTTTCACCCAGTTAACGTGGTCACTATTCTGTCTTACGGGACGCTGCCAGTCAATTCAGCTAATTCATTTGAAATAGCAGAAAGGACAGCCCCCGCACCCGTTTTCCCCCGGCTCTCACCTCTTCCTTTGTGACCTCTAGTATATCAAGCCGTTAACAGTAGCAGGCGAAGAACCAGCACGCCACTTCCACCGTGTGCTTTCCCACCACCCTTTCCCACACTCTTAGTGGATCCGTCAGGAGGAAAAGTTAAGACAACCCTTTTTATGATCTCACCAGCCAATTATCACTGACGGGCCCAGCCGCGAAAATTAGGTGTACAGCAAGTGCTTGTGGCCATGAAAATTCAACAAGAAACTAAAAAAATCAGACACGCCCTCCTTTCCAACCGATCATGCAGATCGCGATTGGTGCCGTACGGGCAGGTAACCTGAATTCCGAGCCCACAGTGACGCATGAAACTTAACAGCCAACCATAGCTGCCTGCAGGCTACTCATATGTACTCAAACTAAAAACAGACTCAAAACTCATATGAACTCAGAACTCAAAATGTACTCAATCTCAAAATGTACTCAAACTCAAAATGTACTACTCAGAACTGAAAATGGACTCAAACTCAAAATGTACTAAGAACTCAAAATGGACTCAAACTCAAATTGTACTCAGAACTCAAAATGGACTCAAACTCAAAATTTACTAAACCTCAAAATGGACTCAAACTCAAAATGTACTGAGACCTCAAAATGACTCAAACTCAAATTGTACTCAGACTCAAAATGGTCTCAGAGCTCGAAATGGACTCAAACTCAAAATGCACTCAGAACTCAAAATGAACTCAAACTCAAAATGTGCTTAGAACTCAAAATGACTCAAACTCAAATTGTACTCAAACTCAAAATGGACTCAAAGTCAAAATGAACTCAGACTCACAACTTGGACTCACAACTCAAAAAAATCCCGGCATTTCACCGAGGGGAAGAATGTGAAAGTGCGAATGCACGAGTTGAATTGGCGCGGTTCGGTAATGTTCGCGAAAGAGAGATCACACACACACAGCTACAAAGAAAGAAAGATGCATTTATTCACAGACACCTATTTGTGTTGTCGTTTTACTTGATTGCTAGAGCGGATCTCAGCTTTGAAATTTCGTGTCAGTACTCCTTTAAGCGGGTGCATTAGCCCTTCTCACGCCCGATTCCTTGCCAATCCCCCACGTGGGTATGTGCCATGTCAGCGGCCAGTAAGCGCGCGCCCATCTCCCCCCGTTGCCAAGGAAGACGAGGAGATTCCTGGCCAATCCCCCACGTGGGTATGCTATGCGGACATCGCCGGTGGACGCAGGTTCAGGGTCGCTTAAGAAGTGCATCGCACTTAAAATGGACTCAAACTCAAAATGTACTCAGAACTCAAAATGTACTCAGAATTCACTAGGCCTCAGGCGTACTCAAACTCAATCGGGCTCAAACTCAGTCGGGATCATTTGGCTCAAACTCACTCAAGCTCAAACTCACCATGCCACACTAGCCTCGCGCTCACTCAAACTCAAAGTCACGCGTGAGTTTGAGTCCAAATGAGTCCGAGTGAGTGGACTCATGAGTGAGTTCGCCGACCTCTGTGTACGACGATTACTGAGACATCGAGAATGCCCATCCATCGATGCCGTCGGATGTCAAAAATGTTGTTTTAGAGAACAGAAACCGAAACTGGTTTGAATGCTACTGACATCGCCAAATCAAGGTGCATCTCCTCGTGCAGTCACAGCCTTTAGTGTTTATTTGGTGCGGTTGCCTCAGACTGCGCATGGTAGTTTTTTTTCTTCCGCACTTCATAAAATAACTACCGAGTTATCAACTGGATAAACGATAAAAAGCGTGTTAATTTTAATCACTCTACGCAGTGCAAACAAAAACGGGTGCTTGACAAATTCACCTCAATGTCCCTTTAAATTCTGTGACTTGTCTGCCTGTGAGCACCAAGTCCAGCTTGGAGTTAACAAGCTACCTGGTTGGGCTGATATCAATGGTTTTAAATTTAATCCCAGAAAGTGCACTTGTGTTTCCTTTCAATGAGGCGTGCCGTCCGGCCGGATCAAGACATAAAATTCAATGGTGACTTGCATAGTCCTTGACCAGAAGCTCTCATTCATAATGAGAGCTTCTAATGCAGAATAACTAAAACATAAATGCTTAAAAACACTTAATATCATAAAGGGTCTAGAGGACATTTCTTTTGGTGCTGACAAACACCTTCTCCCCGTGTATTTACTAGCTTAAAAGTTCACGATTATTACGGAAGTGTGGTAGATGTGTCAGCCACTAAAACAACCCTGAAGATGCTGGACTCTGTGCATCATCTGGGCCTCCACGTGGTGTGAGGTGCATTTCACTCTAGTCCTGTTAAAATCGTCTATGCAAAGTGCACAAAATGGTGCCTCAAATATCAGGGAGGATACACGGAACTTCCTTATGCTTTTAAAATCTCATCAATGCCTCACAATCCTTTTTAGTCAATTTTTTCTCAATTTAATTCTAACTTCTTCAAATTCGTCCATCTATCTCTACTCCCTTATCTTTCAGAGTAAGAGAACAAGCGTCAGAATTTGATGTTGCATTTTCACACATGAAAACCACCTTTACCGAATTTCTAGCACCTAGACAGCTTCCCCAATACAATGTGACGTATCTTTCACTAGCGTCGAGAAAATTCGAGTTCCCAGAAGAGCGATCCTGCAACATTTTTAGAAGCTAAGAAGCGTATAGTCAAGCCTGTTCCCTCCGCCGTTGTGTGGGCGCCGTTGTGCGGCGTCCGTACCTCCACTTCGCATGCCTGGCCAGGCAGCGCTGATGGTGATTGTGGCAGAATGCCCCTAGGGATTGGCCAACCAAAGAAACCATCACGACATAGCTTCGCGTTCAACCACCCTCGTCACCTTCCCGTAGGGGAACCCTGAGTAGTATGCCAGGCATTCCTCCTCTCTTCTCCAAAACTCCTGTCCTCTCCGGTATTCCTCCTTTCCTCGACGAAGCCCCTCTTTTATCTGGGATTGCGCAACGAATGGCAACACCTGCGGCTCCGCGCGTGATAATGCGAAGCAGCTTAGGGTTAGAGACGCGACGGTAGGCGCTGCATACTCCGCTGGGAGCGCCACTGTAGCTCCGCGGTATAAATTACGCGCACGCGCGCTCCACACATCTTATTCTCCTCCCGTAGCGCCACGATCAAACTGAAAACTAATGGCAACTTTAGTTGACCCCGTGGCTGCTTCGCATACTACTCAGGGTTACACTACAGGAAGATGTTGAAATTTTTTTGTCTCTGGAGCACAACAATGTGTGTTGAGTTGCACACTCAGGCCTCAAAAACTGCACCTCTGTGTGCTGTGCAGCGCACGGTGGCGCCTTTTTTGTCTGGAAAACTATGAATAGAAATACGAGTACCTTTATGGGAGAGGCCTACGGCATACTTCTTGTAGCTAATCATATTCTTATAACTCGAATTGCCAAACCAATATTCTGCACTCATTCGTGAAGATTTGTGCGTGCATAGTAATCACAAAAATTTTCTAAAAACCGTGGGGTCAATCTTCACATTAATAAAATTATGTCTGTATATGCGTTAAATCTCTAAGTGACCGTGTGGTTGGTGCGTGGGCACTCTGAGATTGCAGAAAATCAGACCGCAGACCAAATAGCTTCCTCAGATGCCCGTGCAACAACAGGGGACAAACAACAATACCTACAACGACCTCGTCACACATCAGACAAGACCTGCGCACAACATAGCAAGCACACTTAAATAAACCGACAGAGAACAAACTACACATAATAAAGACACTCTAGGGACCCTATACCACCGACACATGCAACCGACACAATGATGTTACCCTGGCTGGATTACGGATAGGCCACACACACGCAGCACACTCCCACCTGCTCACGGGATCCCCAAGAGCACTGTGTAGCAGGTGTGGAGACGGTCTATCTGTGATACACATGCTACTTCAATGCATAGCACGCCACACAAAACGGCCCAAACACTTTGCTGAATTCGAAGGACAACACATCCTACCACACACAGCGTTTTTCCTTTATGAAGACGCGATGGTTTTGATCGAGCGTTTTTTTTTTAGTTTTTAGGAGAGACATTTTCATACCCAGTTTCATACCACGCATAATCAAAACTTGCCCTTCTAAAGCCGCCATCGTCATTACCTTAGACAAATATTCTTTGTGTTCTTGCTGACGGAATTTAGTGTTGACGTCTCCATTTCTTATATATAAAGATTGTTTTGATGCTCTTTGCCACAGTTGGCCTTGCGCTATTAAAATTACACCATCATCATCATTACCACTGAAGCGTTTTAGCAGACGTTATATAAGTGGCACAAAATTCCGGGTTCAGGTATACACAAATGTTATTCCTCTCGAGCGTAGAAAGAGGAATTGCGTCATGCAAACCCAGTCTCAGGAGCAAATGTTTCCTTATGACAATATGTGTATCTTACAGCTTTTGCACAAGCGAGTATATTACCTTACTTTCACTGCTGTAAAGTTTACAATATTTGGATGTTTTTTCTCATTAGAACACTTACGAATGCGATAAGTAAGATGAATATTCTCGGAATACAGCTTAAGTGTAACGGGCTTGCACAAACAGCAGGCTTTTTTTCTCAGATCCTTTCTATTGTTGTCCAGTGCAGTAGCAAATACCACATAAACTGGGATTATTCACGCGAGAACAATACATCGCGTCAATTGTTTTTCCTCGGCAGACGACAGTTTCTCGCTTTTACAAGGTTCGATAGCGTAAGGGGGAATGTTAGGTGTATGTGATGATTAATATGCGTTCGTTACTCCTGTCCGTAGAGAAGGTATATCCATTCTATACGTGTCGCGTATTTTTGTAATATCACCTATTTGAAGGCACAGATTTGCTATGGAGTTTTTATTTACTTTAATCACATCAAGAGCTACTGTATATCTGGTGTAAGTGGGCCGGTTTGATCCAACGTAACCAAACAGGGGCAGCAACGTCGGTGAACCTCGAATAACAATCGTTTCCCATAACATGGGGTAGGACTATGCCACTTGAAGTGGTAGAGGCTCTATACCACCATTAGACTCGGCAGCTGCTAAGCATTTGTTTATAACAATTTTACAACAACCAGTACTGCTGTTTACAACAGAAATTTCACCTGTAACGACAGGATTGAATTCATTATTTTGTGGTGAATTTTTTTCTGCTTTCGGATTTACCAAAATTGTTAAACCTTGCGTGGGTTTTGAGTGATCAATGAGGTGACAACACCGCAATGGATGGAACGCAACAAAGAAGAGACAAACAGTAGAGCTGACTGTGTTTTTATTGAGTAACTGCACACATTCATAAAAGCGAGGGCAAACCCTTAACAATAAAAACAACAAAAAAGAAGAGGGTAAGGGATAGTAATAAAGGCATTGTTGAGCCGCATTAGGCTAATACCCGCCATTTGTCCTAGGGAGGGAGGCCTCGTTCCCACCATCACTTAAGAATGTTTAACTCTTTGTGATCTATTCATGTTTAACCTTTTGTGACCCTACCTATTTCCTGTTCAATTGCTAGCTTCTGTGAAATGCTCTTTTGTGCCCCCTATCTATTCTCTTGACCCGCGGGGGGCACACCCATCTTCGCTTCCCCCCGAACCAGTCTCAGCAGTCACTGAATACCTCAGTGTATACTCTTCCCTTTCTTTTCAAACCGCGGTTGTCCAGTTTCCCCCATTGTCCGAACTTGCAGCCCGCGCGGCATACGTTGACCCGTCATGGTGCAACCTTGAACGCTGCATTGTTAACACGACCCCTTTTTCTCTCTCTCGCTCCCCCCCCCCCTTTTTTTTCTTGTTTGTTTGTTGATGTTGTAACATAGGCGTAGCCAGACTGTATGCACACTCCCCATTTCTGAAACATTTTCCGCTCTTTCTCACAGTTTTATGCAAACCTATATAAGAAATGTGTTCAAAATGTTTGCGACAGCAAAATCCTGTAACTTTACTCTGATGAAGGCAAGTCCCGTTGCCGCTACGTAAGTAAACATTGTTTGTTATTGTTCTTGCTGTGTATCCGACTCTTTACTTCTATATATATATATATATATATATATATATATATATATATATATATATGTATTGAATTGGGGTTGTTTTGTAGTAGACACACAAGTCACAGAAGTCCGTAACGGCACAGGGAGCCTAAAAACGCTAGATCTAAAGCCGCACTGTGAGCGCCAGCCTGTGCCTTAATCACTAGCTGCTCAATGGCGCCCCCTTCCCCGCTCTTACGCCGACGCAGCTCCAGGCCTAAGTAATGCCTGGGAGGCACTTGCTTGTTCTGTTATTCTTTTGTTGCCGCCGCCGGCGTAGTCAGTAGTATTCTGCAATGGTCAAATAAACGCCTTCATTGCAGTTATTCCGCTTTGCCTCGCCATGCATTTTCAACGCTACATCCTTCACGCCAAGTGCGCAGCCCAGCCAACAGGATTATGCGCGTTGTATTCCAGGGCGCTAATACAGCTATGTGGTTTGGCACGCGGTACACTGTTCGCCCTTTTACTGAAATGTCATGGTGTACACAAATATTCTTCCCTTTCGCGAACTTTAGTTTGCGGTGCCGATTCTTTGGGAATAGAGAGAAATTGTGATCCAACCCAGCTTCTAGCGCCTTCGTCTTTTGACGTTTCCTTTTAGCAGTTTTCCCCTTACTTATCTTCAAGTTGCGCTGGGCCATACATGCTAACTGTCGTGGACCAAGTATGTCGCGCCCTAACAAACATTTCTTACTGTCTCCGACCAGCGAATCGTTCCAAATCACCTTGAGTTCTGTTCTCTTGCACATTTCTTCCGTGGTCACTTGAGGTGCTCTAAGACTATAATGCTCATTGGGTGTTACGTGTCATTGCATGTTGTGTATTGTCAACTTGTTGCTTATGTTATCCGCTTGCACTTGTACAACCAAGGTATGAATCATTGTGCCTTGATCTGATACCTTACTGCCTGCGGAAACCTCGTTAGATTTAGTCTCTCTTTCATTAGACACGAAATGGCCGGTTGTCAGTGTTGCCGCATGTTGCAAATTCACGTTTGTGTTAGTCCTAATTTGGGCCTTGCAATTAACTGCTCTATTACTCTGATTCGTGTCTGAAGTATCGCTCTTTCTAAAGTATTCTTCCGTATTTTGCTGGTGTTCTTTCAGTAATTCATTGGTTCGACCTCTGTAGGAACCCTTAAGGTTTTGTCGGGCTCTCTGTGCATCGACCATTCTAAAATACGCCGTTGCCTTTCCATGCAAACGGATTCTTTAAACCTCAGCGCCTCTTCAACCTCGGCCTCTAATTTGTTGATGTCCACGGTGTCTTGAAATTTTTGGTTAATCAATTTCAGTCTGCCACGATAGTCAAGCAAATTAAGAAGACTTTAATTCAATTCACGTATTGGTCGCCTTTCGGCTGGGAGGAGGTCTTCAATCATGCGAATTATGGACGTGATACCTTGACAGACGATGCTCCGCCTTTCAAGTCAGTATCGTCAGTATCATCTACGCATAGGATCTTCATGCATCGTATCGGCTTCTTGCATCTTCGGCCCGCCTTATTGCATCTTCTTCTTCTTAGGCTGCTCCGATGATCGTCGGTTCGGGTTCTTCAAACCGGGGCTTCATTCCGGCTCCCAAGAGGTGAGAGGGCGGACCAAAAGAAGCAAATTCGCTCAATGTGGCTTACCTCCCAAGGTCCCTTGTCCCGGGTTTCACGGCAACAATATGTAGACAAAGATCTAGCTGCCGAGATGCCTACCGATGATTCCTTTATTCCTGTAAACTCATGATGATGTTTGTGGGGCATGAGAGAGGCAGAGCTACTTCTGCCTACTTGGAAGAAAGCCGCAGAGCTACTTGAAAGAGCTAGAAAGAGCTAGAAAGAAAGAGCTACTTGGAAGAAAGCCGCACCGTATACTCTCACCTCGGCAGTGCAGCAACAGCCTAAACGGCCACAACGCACACGATGGCTTCCTAGCCACCTAAACAAATTTGTGCTTGAGTGAAGCGTGCGGCAGTCTTTCGCTGCGTGTGTCAGTGTGGAGACAATGGTGGACAATTTGTGAACATCTTTGACCACAAGACTTGGTCAACCAAAATGGGGTTGAAGGCTGTGAGCACCAGCGTATGCCTTAAAAACATCTGATCAGTAGCGCCACCTTTCACGCCTTTACGCCGCGACGTTCAAGGCCTAAGTGAGGCCAGGGACGCACTTGATTGTTCTGCTGTTTTTGACGTCTTTATTTCTGCATTGTGCATGTTATAAATTTTGCGCAGAACTGGGGGATTTATGGTGGAGGGGAGGTGTGCCGCTGTCCACACTTTCGAGGTGGGGTGGTCCCGAGGTCGGCTCTGCAATGAAACGGCCGGGTCCTCATTCGCCCTTAAACCATTGAAAAAAAAACCGCCAGAGCAGAAGTGCGTCACATGTTCCAGCGTGCCATGGTGGATGGATCCACTACGGGAGGGTACTAGGTCGGCGTACACTGAGAGACTGAGGTGCAGTCTCCCGAACCACGTAAAGGCAGGGCAATGTCACAAAAGATGTTCAGTTGTGCCTCTTGCGAGCACAACAGCCACTGTGGAGCTACGTATGAGTGCGGGTTCATGAGATGTATCCGCGCTGGGGACAGAAGTTGGCCAGTCTGGGCATGGCGAAGAAGTACGGCCTCTATCCTTCGAAGAGTGCTGGGTGGTGAGACAGAGAGAGAAAAAAACTTTACTGAAACGCCTGCAGAGCGGTTAGTCTACACCTTCTATGGGTCCGTCATCATGACGTGCCTGGACGTCGTGACGACTGCGTTCAAAGGGCCGCTTCCGTGTTACACCCATGGGTCCAGGAAAGCTTGCGTCCCCCTCCCTCAAGGCTTCCCCGGTCGCTGCCTCTCGAGGGCCGCTGTGACCTGCTGGACGGCCTGGAGGTGTAGTTCGTAGTGATAGCTCCTTGTTGCAGCCTCCAGCTGCGGTGCGATCGTTGTCTTCTCGCTTGCCTATCGCGGGTTCACCTCACGGTTCCGCAGCATGTGTGCTACCGTATCTCGGTCCTTCGCGCAAAACCTACATACATCACTCTCATACACACTGGGGCAAATGTAATTGGCAAGCACCGGGGTGATCAGGGATCCAGTCTGCAGCTGTCGCTAAACTACTGCTCCGCGCGGGTGAGTCCAGGGTGCGGGGGTGGCATAGTTCTTGTATTCATTCGATACCACTTTACGATATCGTTGTAGTTGGCCATCGTATCCTTGCTAATGTCGAACGGTCTGCACCTGGGTCGTCCTGGCTGGCTGCAGCGCGCTTGGCGAGTCCTCGCCTGACTGCATTGACCGTCTCTATGTAGTTGTCATTCCCCCAGCTCGAGACACGTGGGCCCATGTGGGACCGGAACCATTTGATTGATACCGGTGTCGTGTTGTCTTCTGTCTTGCTCAGGATGTCCGCCACTGCCCTGGACACCCTGTTCTTGGCACAGTTCAGCACTGCTGTGCGGGAGTCACACAGCACCGTCGTACAGGCCGGGTCCGCGAAAAGCCAGGGCGATGGCCACATCCTCTGCTTGATGTACCTTCTTATTATAACTGCTGCCGACTGTCTTGGTCTCCATGGTTGATGCCGCAATCACCGCAGTCACGTAAGCTCCGGGGATGTCTACATATTCTGCCGCGTCCACGTACACGGTACCATTGTCGGTCGAGTGGAGGTCGATGAGGGCCTTGGTGCTGGCTGGTGGCCTTTCCTCATTGTGCTCAGGGTTCATGCTTCTGGGCCCCGGACATATGTTAGTTTGGCAGCTGACATCATTCGGCAACGAGACTGCACTCTCTTGTAGGTCTGCCATGGGAACTAGCCCCAGGTGCTGCAAGATGTGCAGTCCCGTCCTCGTTCCGGAAAGGCGTTCCAGCTGGGCCGTCCGTTGGGCTTCTGTATTTTCGTCCTGGGTATTGTCGACACCAAGAGCCATGAACTTATAGATGCTCGTGCTTACGAGGAGTCCCATCGCCATCTTGTACGTCTTGCGAATGGCCGCATCCGCAAGTTGTGGAAGGTGGACACGTACGCAACGTGGCTGACGAGGATGGTGAGAGGTCGCCGATATTTTTCCTCGAGGTTGGGCAAGTGCCAGAGAATTGTGCGGCGATAGCATAGAGCACGATGCCATATCTCGGCCTTATTCATTAGAGGCGACGGTGGGGGTGCAACATCGGCAATGTCCGAAGAAGGCGAAACGACAGCGCATCCAGGCAACGTTTCGGAAAGGGCAGCAGCGCGAGCTGCCTTGTGTGTGTTTTTGTTCTCAGTAATTCCCTCATGTGCAAGATTTCATTTTATAACTACTATGTAGCCTTCTTCCCGTAGGTGACGGGCTTCTTTCCGAATTGACTTAAAAGCAGAGTAGTCCGCTCTCCCAGCACGGCAGATGGTGTACGGTGCTTGCGAGTCGGTGCAAATGTATTAGGTGCGAGATTACAGATCGGCGTTTCTACTATTCGAGTAATGGCAAGGCGTATGGCTGTGAGCTCATCATTGGTGACTGTGTTCCTCGGTGAGCCGTTGAAATACAGGCGTATCTGTTTAAGAATCGTGGGAAGCTATTGCGGCGCCATTTTGGAACTGGGTGGCATCCGTGTACAGAAGAACGGTTCCTCCTAGGGATAGCTTGTTTGACATCTTCATGTGGTGTTTGGCGGCAGCTTTGCGCCTTTGCGGGTTAAACTCATGTTCTGTGGTAATGGTATACAATCCACGAAGTCGATAAGTTCCCATCGTGGGGCAGGAGACGAAAGCGGCTCCAGGTTGTCGACGTCGTATCCCAATGCCCGCAAGATGTAACGGCCAGTCACGGTTTTGGAAAGATGGACGCGCTGAGTTGCGATTGTTGCTCTGCCACATCTTGCAGGGCATTGAGTTTGCTGCATGTATGCAGGTCCACTACTGTGAGCAGTGCGGTAGCGCAGTTACTAAAAGCATCGCTTTGCGATTTATTCTTTCAAGCTGAAAGCGCTGGGTCGCGTGAAGTCTCACGTACAAATATGCGTACAGGATTTTTAACCTTGTGAGGGCTAGGGTGATCTGTCAGATCCCCGCTTCTTTGATTGCCCATACACGGGTGAAGACGCAATGCATAACGTGTAAGGCATGATGGCAAATATTCATCGTGCTATGAAGCCAGCTTTTAGTTCTTCCGTCCTCGTTAATGAGCATGTCTAATATACGAATTGCTCGTTTCCGCCATACGACTGAGCCCCCTAAACAAAGAAGGATAAGGTTTCGTTCGGCCTCAGATCGCAGTCGCGGACTGTTCACGACAGCCACGTATTCGGTTTTTCTGAGGAGAGGTTTTCATACCGCACTGCTAGATGAAGTAATGGAGGACATTCAGGCGGGCCTGCCGGGATAGTTCTTGCTCTCCGGGGAACCCGGAATGGGTCCAAAGGTTATGTCGCTTGCATACACGGCTAAATTAAGACCGGGTATCGACGTCAGCATTAGTGGGAGACGTGACATGACGATGTTAAACAGAGCCGGGGATATGACAGCGCTTTGTGTGACGCCTGTTTGGTTGTTCTGCAATTCACCCTGACTATCACCCGACCATTACTGGGACAGGTCTGTCCACAAGAAAGAAATTCACGAAGCCGTATAGGTTTTCGCCTACCGCTAAGGTCGGGAGCATCGTTCAATATAGTTGAATGGGGTAAAGAGTGAAGCGCCCGTTTCACGTCTACTCTAACTACCATTTCAAGCTGTGCGCTGCTAGGGTACGCTAGAACATCGTTATGAAGCCTCCTGAGAATATCTTGCGCACAAACCACGCGGAAAAGACCTACTGGCATATGGGACAGTACGTTGTACTTGTCTAACAGTGTGGTCTTGTCAGAAACTTACGTTCTATGACATTACAGAGGTTGGATCTTTTGATCCCTCTGCCGGCGTGGTCAGTAGTGCTTGCAATGGGGAAATAAACACCTTCTTTTCAATTATTATGCTTCGCCTCGCCATGCCTTTTCAACCCCCGCCATCACGCCCAGTCTTCACAGCGGAGACCGAGCTTCTTCTTCCACACGTAAGACTAGTTTTCTGCCAGCATGTTACAGCACATGACAATTTTGGGCCTTGTCCACTCCGCCTCCTGTGAACAGAGCGCGATCCTGTAGACTCACGGGACACACGACACAGCGGGATCATAGTACGGACCGAAACGGCTTTAAACCTTCGTCAGACCTCCCTCCCGCGGCGATGGATATCTGAGGAAGGTGTCATGGGCGCTATGACGTAGTGCACCGGCGCTGTGCTCTAGAGGATACGGGAACACCCGTAAAACCGAGAAAGAAGCTTCCTACACTATTCTGGTGTCTTGGAGCGAATCCACAGCCACACCATAAAACCTGGGCTATGCGTCGGGTCTTTAGCTGCGTCGTCGGGCCGAGATTTTTGGTGCCACTTATCTTGTGTCGTAAAAGACCTTGCCTTTTGGCGGCATTCGTACGCGTACTTGGCAACTCCAGAAGCTGCGGAGCACTCGGAGCAATGCGGTCTGAAGGGAGAAAAGTATTAAAGGTGCATAACGGTTCGCGACATTACAGTAAGAATAACGGCAAGGAAATCCCAACCCAACATGGGGTCATGGAAACAAGAAGGAACACGATGAATTCTACAACCTACAAAACATCCTGGATCGTCACTGGCACCAAGGACGCTGCAGACGCATGGGCGTGTGCATTTGCGGTATGTAGCGGAAAGCCACCGACTGGCGCCGTCATTTTGTTATTACACGCCAGAGGTCGGCATGAATAACTGAAACGGCAGCTCCAGTGTGCAATGACGTCAATGCACGTCCAAGATCCACAAATACGTCCATAACAATTTGGGGCGAAAAACGAGGCCCTGGACAGTTTCCTGTAACGCAGTTCTTGCTCCCGGAACTATGTGAACAAATTTTCTTCTTCTGTGGCGGTTGGTCGTCAGCGCATGGGAGAAAGAGACCGACGACAAGGAGGGGAAGAGCTACAGGTAGCAAAGTGCGAGAATTGCGAGGTGGGGAGTTGAAGTCTGAGATGTAAGATGCTTCGCGTGGAGATCGGCTGCGAGGAAAATAAGTAAGGGCTCTGGTATTGTCGTTGGTGGGCATCAGGCATGGGCGGCGGGATCGGGCAGCATGTCCGGCATAACGGAAATTGAAATTGATGGGATGGTTGTCTCGCGTAAGCCAGGCACTGTTCGATTTGGGTGGAGGCTGACACTAGGCCGGTGGCCTCATCGGTACAGGGTGTCGATAAGGCTTGGCGGCCATTTGAGGGGAGACAACCATGGTGTCAGCATACTTGACGATCGGTACTGGGGTCCTGGCGACGCTTTCGGGGTACGGGAATGGTTTGTAACATTCACGTTATGACGAGCAGGCGCAGTGGGAGTTCAACAACGTGATATTGAATTACGCTTCGGAGTGTTTGCTGCAAAAAGACGAAGTCGCATGAGTGTATGACAGCAGAGAGAACTCACGGGCGACTTTTTCCCGCACTATTTGTTTGATGTGCAACAGCAGCGAATATTTGTCCATGCCACGGACGAAACTCGTTATGGCATCGTCTTGGACAGAGGTGCGTCGTGTGCAGACTCGCTGTTTACGAAGGTCGTCGTAAATGAGGCAACATTTCACCAATTCAGCAATAGAGCGCAGGTCGCCAAGCGCATGTGGAAGGCACCCTCGTCGATGACCTGCTTGATTTTCTCAGCCTCCTTCACAGATTGGTTCACACGCTTGCAGAGGTCCAAACCTTCCTCGACGGAGGTTGTGAACGTCTCGCCTGTTTGGTGTGCGCGGCCGTGCAAGCGTTGTTCTGCGCGCAGTTTCCGCACAGCAGGAGGGGCCAAAAGCTGCAATTTTTGTCCTGATGCCCGACCAGGGGGTTATGCGGGATCTGTTGTTCTTGAACCACAGTTCGGCGATACCGGTCAAGGAAAAGCTGACGTTATTGCGTTTCATGGCGTCATCCCATCTACCATGCCTTCTAACACGTATGAGGACGACAACCAATCCTGAACGTTTTGCCACTCATTGCTGTTGAACGTGGCAGGGTCACGTTCACTGGGAGTGCCAGGGCAGGTGATAGCTGGGTTCGGACGCATGCTGGGCGTGTCGTTATCGCCAGGCATGGCCGTAGGTATGGTGTGGCTGCGAAGTTTCAGGTCTTGGTCAGGTTAAAAATGAACGGAAAGTTGGGCTAGTTTAAGCGCCGTGTTGTCTACTTCTTCCTTCGTCCTTCTTTTTTTGAGCGCTTCTGTATTCCACCACTTGGTCAGGTAAGCCACGACCTCCGTCAAAATGAAATGGGGTTAAATGCTCGTTGATGATGATGATAGTTGGGTTTATTAACGCAAGGCCGACTATGGGCAAAGAGCGCCAAGAAGTTACTGAATTATGATGAGACCGTACATACTAAAACATGTGACTAAAAGTAAAGGTGATGCAAAACAAAAGACAATGGAGATGGCTGGTGTATAGGGCCAGGGTGATTACACATGATATGACAAGAGCTGCAGAAAGTTTACCTCAGCTAAAAACTTAAAAACACGTTGACTAGAAAACATTGGTTCGTCGGCTAAAAAGTATGATGGGTGCAAAGAAATGTGTCGTCTGTATAATTCAGAGAAATGTTTGTGTCGTGTTGTGTCAAGTGCCTTGCATGTGATTAGTATGTGGACTACGGATAGGCCCTTTCCACACCTGCTACACGTGGGTCCTGAAGTTCCAGTGAGCAGGTGGGAGTGTGTAACATGTGTGTGGCCTATCCGCAGCCTACCCAGGGCGACAACAGTGTATCTGTTGTGTGAGTCAGTTATGTGGCGTCCCAGTTTTGGTTTTATTACGTGTAGTTTGTTGTCTGTTTGTTGACTCCAGTGTAATTGCCGTGTGTTACGAAGCTGTTCTCTGATGTGTGTCTTTAGGTCGGTGTAAGGTACTGTTGTAACGTCAACTCTAGTCATGAGAGCAGCATCACCAGCCATTTGGTCGGCGGCCTCATGGCCAGGGATTCCACAATGCCCTGGTACCCAGCATATAGTTATTTCAAGATTTGAGGCACAAGCAGACATTAGTACCTTGAAGAGAGCATTTATGACATAGTTTTTAGATGACCTTCCTAATGACAGTGCCTGTACAACACTTTAAGAGTGTGTACACAATGGACTTGGGAATTTTATGTTTGATGAGGTGGTTTGAAACGAGAAATATGTCATATGCTTCTGCCGTGTAAATACTGTTATGAAAGTTCATTGTTTTGCTTACTCTAAAATTTGGTCCGTGCGCTGCACAGGATACCGTAAAACCAGTTTTCGACGCGTCGCTATAGAATTCTGCACACCTGTACTTGTTCTGCAGGAACAGGAAGTGCTGCAGAATTTCATTCCTGGGTACCCTATTTTTTTCTACAAGAGTGAATGACAGGTCGCATAATACAGAACGAAGATGCCATGGTGCGATGAAATTATGAATGGGTGTCTTGTGCGTGTCTGAAAGGGGGACATTGAGTGCAGAATCCTCCTCCCTAACTCTGAGAGAGAACGGTGAGGGAATAGATGGCCTGTTTAAAAAGAGTTGTAAGTTTGATGTAGCGTTCATGGTGGGATTAAAAGGATGGTTGGTCAGAGACACGATCTTGAATGCATACAACAAGTCAACATACTCCCGCTGATGCCCTAAGCACCATTTGTCGCACTCGACATAAAGGCTTTCAACAGGGCTAGTGCGGAATGCGCCACATGAGAGGCGAAGGCCAAGATGGAGCACTGGGTCGAGCATTTTCAGTGCTGTTTTTGTAGCAGACCCATACACGACACTGCCATAGTCGAGCCGAGACCCCACCAAAGCCGTGTAAAGGCGCAGCAGGAGTTGTTTGTCGGCCCCATAAGATAGATGTGAGAGGACCTTAAGAATATTCATTGTTTTTAAGCATTTGCATTTGAGCTCTCTGATAGGCGGGATGAATGTAAGTTTTTCGTCGAATAAAATACCTAAAAACTTGTGCTCCTTGTTAACAGGAATTGGCACATTCGCAAGAGTGATGTCTGGGTCCGGGTGGACGTCACGCCTCCTGGAGAACAGAACACATGAGCTCTTCGATGGATTAAGATTAAAGCTATTCTTGTCAGCCCAGCTAGCAAGTTTCTTGACGCCTAGCTGGACTTGACGTTCGCAGATGGACAGGTTACACGATTTAAAGGATATCTGCACGTCATCTACATACATGGAATAAGAGATTGTAGGTGGCAGTGCCTTTGTAAGAGAGTTCATTTTTACTATGAAGAGGGTGCAGCTCAACACTCCACCTTGCGGCACGACATTTTCCTGCACGTGCACATTTGACAGTGTACGACCAACTCTGACGTGAAAGGTTCTCTCCGACATATGCTACAAAGAATGTTCAACATGTTGCCCGCAACACCAATTGACTTTAGGTCACTCAGGATGCCGTACCGCCAAGCGGTGTGATAGGCTTTCTCTATGTCGAAAAACACCGTAAGACAAAATTGTTTATGCACAAAGGCATCCTTTATATATGTTTCAAGATCTACGAGTTGATTGTTCGTTGATCGCCCCGCCCTGAAGCCTGCCTGGCAGCTCTCGAGAAGACCGTTGTACTCAAGGAAGTACACGAGCCTGCGATTTATCATCTTCTCGAGAAGGTTGCACAGGCAGCTGGTCAGGGCAATGGGTCGATAGCTAGCAGGAGAGGAAGGGTCCTTCCCTTCTTTTAGGAATGCTACAACTATGGCCTCCCTCCAAGACTTTGGAATGTGCCCCGAAAGAAATATATTGTTGTAAAGGTGGAGGAGTGTTACAAGAGTGTCTGTGTGTAAGTGCTGTATCATTGTATATGTAATGTTGTCTGGGCCTGGAGCTGAGGGTTTACACGTGCTTAGAGCAGCCCTCAGCTCATGTAGTGAAAACAGGGAGTTGTAGGAAGTCTGTGATTTGTTGTTGTCACGTAGGGACTTCATTTCAGAAGAGGCTTTATGTTTCAGGAAAGTGTTTGTGTAGTCTGCAGAGCTTGACACGTGTTGAAAGTGTTGTGCAAGTGTGTTAGCCTGGTCTTCCAGTGTGTCCCCTGCCCTGTTTTACTAACCAGGGGCAGGCTGTGTGCCTGTTGTCCTTTTAGTTCTCGTATTTGTGTCCAGACTTTGTGTGTGTCAGTGTATGAGTTGATGGAAGTGAGGAAGGTGCGCAAACTCTCCCTTTTTGCCTCACAACGCACTTGCTTCCCCAAAGCCTTTGCCCGTTTAAAAAAAATTAGGTTATCTGACGTGGGGTACCGGCGAAGGACACCCCACGCCTTGTTCTGGGCCTCTCGCGGCCGCCTGCAGTCCTCGTTCCACCAGGGCCTCCTTGGGTAGCGGGACGCACTGGAGGACTGGGGCATAGACTTTTCGGCGGCGTCGACTATGTGCGCCGTGACGAGTTGGGCTGCTTCCTCCACGTGTAGGTATTTTATGGTTGTGTGGTGTAGTTTAGATGTTTCTGTGAATGTACTCCAGTTTGCTTTTGATTCATTAAACCTGTTATGGCAAGATGGACTGCATGGGCCTTTACCTATGTATGTTAGGGATGTGGGGAAGTGGTCACTACCATATGGGTCCATGCCCACGCCCCACGCAAGACAGGGAAAGAGAATTGCAGAACCAATAGCCAAGTCGAGATGTGAGTACGTATTATGTCCTAAGTTATGGTATGTAGGCTGTTTTTTGTTGAAAAGGCATGCTCCAGAAGATGTAAGAAATTTCTCTATCAGGAGAGCTCGGGCATCCGTTCTGGAGGGGCCCCAAAGAGAGTTGTGCGTATTAAGGTCGCCTGTTAGGATGTATGGTTCGGGCAGCTGGTCGACCAGCGCCTCGAAATCAGAGATCGAAAGTGCATGATCAGGAGGAATGTAAATGGAGCACACCGTTACCAACCTATTAAATATTATTGTTCGAATTTGTACAGCCTCGAGGACAGTGTTCAGAGTGACAGGGTGGCAGGCTAAGGATTTCCGGGCGACAATTGCCACACCTCCTGAAGAGTGTGTGCAGCCAACCCTGTCCTTTCTGAATACCATGTACCTATTTAAGAAATTTGTCTGTTTGGAATTGAGGTGAGTCTCTTGGAGACACATGAGACTTGGCTGATTGGCATGCAGGATATCATACACATCATCAAGATTTTTAAGGAGGCCTCTGCATTTCCATTGAATGATGTTTTCTGTTCCTATTATTTACGTTTAGGAATGAATGGAGCGTGTGAATGGTTTCATGTGTCGTCTTTCGGGGCTGTTACTCTGGGATTAGGCTTTTTAGGCCTGTCTGTAGGCTTGGAAGTCGGTGGCCGCTCCTTGCGCTGCGTTGCAGGCAGGAACGGCCCGACATCCATCTCGTCGTCGGATGTCCGAGGGGGTGCCCGACGGACCGAGCCCCCCGGACTTCGCCCCCCCTCGAGAGCCCTTCGTTTGAGCCGCCACCGCCGAGGCCGTCCGGGGCACCAGAGGTGGCACGGGCGGTGCGGTGATGGTGGGAGCCGGTGCGGGGCCCGTGGTGTCCATCACCTCGGTACCCTCCAACGGACTGGAGGACGGGGAGACAGAGGCGGGAGCGGCACCTGTCCCGAAAGAAGTGGTTTCCACCACAACCGCTGCTGCCTCAGCAAGTGGCGTGGTGCCGGGTTGGGTTGCGTGAGGCAACCCAGGGGGGGGGGGGGGGCGGTGGCGGGACCAGGTCAGACTCGCTGAACTGGGTCCCTGTGGAAACAAGACGCCGCTCCGCCCCCCGGCGAGCCGCGTCTGCGTACCTCCCCAGAGGGAAAGAGGCGAACCTCCTTCGCGCCTCTGGGAAGGGGATGTTCTCCGTGACCTTGATGTTAATTATCTTTTTTTCCATTTGAAATTTTTCATACTTAGGGGAGTACGCTGCATGCGGCCCCCCGTAGTTCACACAAGACAGGGTATCGGATGGACAATTGTCGCTCGGATGATCATGCGCCGCGCATTTCGCACACGTCGTTCTGCCACGGCAAGAGTTTGTACCGCGCCCGAACCGCTGGCACCTTAAACAGCGCCGCGGGTTCTGGATGTACGGACGGATGGAGCAACGGATAAAACCTACATTGATGTGTTGTGGAAGAACTGCACGGTCAAAAGTCAAGATAATGTGCTTGGTGGGAATCTCCTTGTCGTCTCTGCGGATAGTGATGCGTCTCACGGCAGTGACGCCCTGATCCTTCAAGCCGGCAAGGAGATCCGCATTCGTTTCGTCCAGGAGGTCTGTCTCGGATATCACACCCTGCGAGCTGTTGAGGCTCCGATGGGGTGTTAACCGGATGTCGAGATCAGCCCGTCTAGTCTGAGCAAGAAGCTTTGCAGACTGCTGCTTGTCATTTATTTCAATTAGGAGTTCACCAGACCTTTGTTTTTTGCCCTTATACGATTTTCCTACTATGGCTTCAAGATACTTGACAATCAAGAAGACTGACTGAGATGCAAGGGGGTGGTTTGGATTGATGGATTTCATGACAAGAAATCGAGAAAAATTATCTGGTTCAGGAAATGTCAAAGATGGCAATGAAGAAAGATACTTCGGTGCGGCCCCTTTTCAGGGACCGATCACGTTTGGGGGGGGGGTTTAGAGAATGACATACATCATAGTATAGAAGCAGGGGACGGGGGTACTTTCTTCTCAAACCTTACCCTGATAGCCTGAGAGGTCCCGGAGCTTCCTGCCTGGTAAACAGACCCCATCCGCCGGAGCTTGACCTTTGCTCTGACGGCCACCGTTTGAGGCTTCTACCCTTCACCTTTAAACACATCACCATGGTAGGTTACAGTTTATGTTGGGGGCTCGGGGTCCGCGGTGTCGCCAACACCGTCACCATGAATACTCAAGGTGCCCCGTGCGGGGGGTTTAATGCTCGTAGGTACAAAAGTCACAAAAGTCCTGAACCACACTGGGAGCCGACAAACTATCCGAGCCAGAGCCACAAAGACCCAGGTTATTCTACACGTGGGGCTCGTTGTTTGTGTGCAACACGGAAACGTCTGAACGCACATGACCATTATGGGGCCATTATAGCTGCAAAATACGACCAATTTAAAAGTACACTTTCGGGGACTTTATTTCAACGGTTTGACCTGAGTCACGTTGCGTTCAGGATTAACACCTCTGGAAAAAATCATACGGGCCTAATTCGGCGAGGCGCCACGAATTACAAATGAAGCGGCTTTGCAAAAGCGTACACGGGAAGCAATCTCTAAAAAGAGGAGTTGGAAGAACTGGTGAGAGGAGGAAGACACCTATACAGAACATCCTGCATCAACGCGAGTGTTGTGGATAATTCCGATGGAGCGGAAATGCGACAAGTGATGTGTATTCCGGAACCACCAATAGAAGCTGCTGTTTCAAAGGAGAAAACAACCGGCATCCGCAACGACAATGAGCATCCCCTCGCCCCGATACACACAACAATCAAATGTGCACGAACTACCCACAGCGCCAAGGACAAAGAATGCAAAACAGCGCCTTTTGCGGTATTGGGAGGATTGTTTGGGGATCCTGATAGAGGAATTGCCGGATTGCCAGATGACCCAACACTTACCACACGGCCCACGTTTTTGGTTTATTGAACTGGGCCTTTTCCCAGTAAAAATCTCCAGATGTGCTCTGCGCGTCTGGTATGCCGTAGGGCTCTGTGCAATAAAAGCAAACGTCGGCATTCTCACCTTGGTGTTTCTAGAGATGTTGTTGCTTTCTTGCGCTGCACTCCATTGTCCCCCCTTTATTGACAGCTAAAAGAAAAAGTTCGTTTATGCGACCCCAAAAAGGAATGCTGGTGAATAAAAGGCGGAAACATGTTTGAGGAGGACCTCGCTTCGAGCGTAGGGCAACCAACAGAGGAGTACGCAAGAAAAAAGTAAAAAGGTGTTGCGCTAATCGAGGAATTGTCTCATAAGTGTGCACCCACTTCAAGGCCATTCGCGTGAAAGTAATTCGAGGCATGGGGGTGAATGACAGCAGTGTATCGAACTGACGAGGCGGTTTTATTTCTTAGCAGATAATTAGTGCTTTTAAGTTTATAGTCAATCAGGAACCAATTACCTATCAGGCGGTGTTTTGAACGGGTAACTAACCGCCATGCCAACCACGGTCTGAGCTACCGTCGGGAGCTTTAAAAAGCTGGATTGGGGCGCTACATTTGCATTTGATATGCTATGGTGTATTCAGTTTGTTAAGCATCTGCATGGGAAGGAAATCACGGGGTATGCGAACAGGAGCTTGGAGTCAATGTTAAAACACTTTCAGTTGGAAGCAATGGGTTAAGGACGTTTTTCTTTATTATAGCTTTATTCTAATCATGCCATTGCAGACCTAAAAAGGTTGAAATGCGGCAACAATTTCAGGTTAACCAGCATTGTTTTAAGCTAGAACTTGCGCTTGATACATGCACAGTAGTGAAGATCAAAGTTTGAAAACTATTGTTTTTTCTTAGAAAACGGTGTTCATAATGGCCAACGTCAGTCGGTTTTGTGACCCTACAAACGTGCTGCCATATATTTTAGACACAAAAGGAGCGGTTAATATAATACGCAGCGTTTAAAACCTGATTCCGTGAAACAAATGCTACACTATAAAATTATGATATGGGACCCACAATAAAAAAAGACGTCAAGACCTGATTTGCGAAACAGTACGGGAAGCGGGCATGCCATTACCCGCAGCCTCTCCCAGCGCAGTCCCAATGCGTACTAGAGGTCGCGCGTTTCGCCCTGTTTTTACCCCGCAGAAGTACGACTGATGTAAAGACTGATGTTGTAAAGACGATACTACGGGCAGCACTTGCACTTACTTAAATGCTATGTTCCGTTGTCATTTGACGATGAAGATGATGTATCTGCGTCGTTCTTTTGAATTCACCCAAGATAGGTATGTGCTTGAATATGGGACAAGTGGGTTTGGGACAAGTTGGACCACAAGTGGGTATTTGGTTGTATGTGGGCTAGGTTGCCCAATCGAGACTGCTGTGCGCGAGATTGGTACCGAGAACCGAGAGCTCGATTGGACGCGTTTGGATTTCGCCACAGTAAGACCTTGCTACAACGTCCCGCCAATAAACCCCACTTTATTTTGGTGGACGTCCTGCACTTCACAAGGTCTCAACCTAGAATTACGCAGCAAGCAAATGCTTGCGCCCACCCATGGAGGCATCGTTCAGAAAATGGCGTCGCCGCACCCTGCGTCCATCATGCGCTCGAGAGGTCTCCCCAACGCGAGTCTACTCATTTCACCGGCAAGGGTGATACCCATTTCACCGGCAAGGGTGATACCGACACCAAAAACTGCCTGTCCTCCCACGAAAGGGTGAGCCTTTATAAAAAATGGGATGATGTCCTGAAGCCTCTACACAAATCAGAATATTTACTTGTTTCTAGTGAAGTACTTAGTGAAGAGACGTGGAACCCGCTTAGCAGTTTACTACCAAGACTTGCAAAGAACAAAACAGACATTTAGTTCATGGTCCTATTAGGGGCATATCAACTTCACAACAGAACAAACTATTTGTGTTGAAAAATACACCACCTCATACTCAAACATATAAATGAACCACAAACACATACTATAATACAGACTAAGTTACATAGAGAAATAAATCGCAAGTCAAATACCATTCAGTTGAACAGAAAAGAAACACGCTACAAAATATATGTGGCTACCAGCCTCGCAGCGGCCTAATTTGACGGTGCTACGGCGACGAAGAAGGCTCATTTGATCGTGGCCACAGCAGGCGTTTTCCTTTTAATTGCTGAAAAATAAATTCTAGTGCGCCGCTATTTCGTCCATGTAAAAGAACCCAAGAGGGTCGAAATTCCTCCATTACGGCGCGCTCTATAATCATAGTTACTTGGGCTCGTTGAAATCCCCGAGACATTTTACACGTAGGCCCAAAAGATGCCCACCACATCTGGACCTATTCTACTCATTCATTAGCGCGAATTCCAAAGAAAGTGATTAGACGCTGTAAAGCGGATTTTGTATACGTTCGCTGTTTAAAGCATGTGGTTTATTTTAACCAGAAATCAAATAGGAAATCAGTCCCATATTTCTGGAGTATCTTTATCACGAAATTTTTAACGGGGTTTGTGAGATTGCTATGACAAGCCAGGACTTATCAAAATGAAAAAAATAGGCGGGGTATTTAGACATCACAAAACAGTAAACATAACAAAGGCCAATCAGAAGAAAGAGAAATTTAACAACCCTAATGCAAAACAGGATGACGACAATGGTATGCGCGTAGGCAACATGTGTAAAGTGCAGGTATACGGTGCCAGTCGACTTTGTTTTTGCGCGTACACCCCCATTCTTTTAATCAATTTTCTGTAAACGGTGGGGGCTCGCGGCAGGGACTTGGTGTTCACGGTCCAACGTTTGTGAAAATTCCCAGAAAACGATGTTGCCGGTTTCTCCCCGTGTGACGGGCGGCGAAACGGGCCATGTGTCTTTGAAGAAACAACTTCGCGGCGTTTTTACAGCGCATTAAAAGCTTTTCTGACACTGCAAACGCAGGGATACGAAGGAGAATGGAGGACTTCAGGCTACAAACAAAACAACAACAACAAAAAAACAAGTACAGTGACTTTGTAAAATAATGCGTTGTTTACAAATAAAACGTGTAGCCACTTTAACAATACAGGCCCGTTTCCGAAAAGAACGAATTTAAATGCGGAAAATGATTAGGATATTGCACAAAAGACTAGCTTCTCTTTTAATACTTTTCTCCAGTTTTAAGCAGAGCGCAGCTTCTTAAATATTGATTTATGAAGAATGAAAACGTTAGGCTGATCGCTTCAAGCAAATGATTGCAGCTTGTGATAAACACGCTCAGTTTCACGCCACCACCACCGCGTCATCAAAATTAAAATTGAAATTTGAGGCTTTGACAAACATAGCCTACCAACTAAGGACTGGGAAGCCTCCCTACCGTTTTGACATCCACCTTGCTGTCTACAAATATTACTGCGTCCACAGCGCAAGCCGTTCATGGATGGACGAGTCCTACGCTGGTCGTTTATCTGATCGCCACTGAAGTATCCTATTCATGCTCCCGCACGCATACACGGCCACATTCCACCACCCTGAAACGAACGCGCGCACCATACAATGCGTCCGTAACAGTCTTAGTTGATCTTGCTGCTACATCTCTTCTTGTATGCCTTTAAAACGTCAAGCTCGTCACTTTTTAGAAAATGCACGCGAAAATACAGCGAAGCTCGCTGCCACGCCCCATGTTCACCGAGAGCAGCAGCCATCTTGACGACGGACCTCTCACTTGCGCCGAGATCTCGCGAGAGGCTCGTCCTTCAAGTCCGCTCATAAACAAAACTTTTCCGGGTATGCATCTCCCCAGCCGGAGCTTTCTTGCATGTCATCTGCTTAACTCCGTCCTGAGTCGGAGCAATGGTATCTGATCTTTTCGTATGTACATCGTCAATTGTATGACGGTGTGTTTAGAAATATAGTGCTTTATACACTCCGAAGTAAACTTTGTACTGCTGAAGGATTTACCGGAATATATACTCAATGACACTCCCCATCCAGCTTGTTGACATTTACTTAGCTAGTATACTTGGGCTACCGAGAGCCCTTAAGTTAATAGTAAAAATTTGAGAGGTCATGAAAAGATTTCGAAGAATAGTGTGCTGTTTGAATAGTTAAATTTGTGAATCCTTGATAGAAAACCTACGTATCAAAATTTTGTTGCACAATACCGGAAAATAGGTAAAAATTGCAATTAGAGTATAACCAAGCCTTTCCTCCCGAACTCTTATTGACGTCGTGTTAACATTATAATCATAGATAAAGCTACAATTCCGGCGCCATGATGAAATTCGCCCGCAACTGCACGAACGATCTAATTTTGTAAACGACTCCTTGATGTTGCTTAACCGCTTACCCTGTTTGGTGCCCATGGAAAGTGTCTTTCGTCTATGTGGTATTCATTCGCAAGCTTGTCGAGTTTTGTCTTACATGTTCTTTGATGTGAGTGACGTGAATACCAATTTTCTTACTTCTGACGAGAAATATTAAAAGAATAAAACGGGAATGTTAAAACGGGAATTAGATTTTACATTAAAATGAGAACTAAAAGGAAAACACGTTTATCGAGGGCCCTTCGAGTAGTAACAACAGAAAACCAGGCGACATTTTACCCTAAACGCTTTAAACTATCCAGAGAGAAGCAGTGGTAAAACGGGTCACCCAGTACTACGAGCACGCAGAATGATTGCTTACCTGCAGCAAACAATGCTGTTAATGTTTTTCGTCGATAGGATATTCTCGCCTACTGCTTAATGCAAAAGCAAATATGTCGGCGGGTAAACATCAAGGTTAAGCGGAATTTCTCAAAAGAAGTTGCAGGGGACATCCTAAGGCCTTAAATGTATGATGCGATAGCGCCGGGTCGACGTAAATGAATCGTTTTGTAGCCAAGTTTCCTCATGTAAATGTTTGCTTTCTAAGCACTGAAATTCAGTAACGAGTGCTGGGCGGGGCGAATTGCTTTCAACCATCGCTTTAGTGGAGGGGCTACGCTTTAGTGGCCTAAGATGGGAGCCTGAAAATTTCCGGCTACGGGTTGTTGTCTACTTAAGCGAGAAGACGACGGTGCCAGTGTTTAAAATGTCTTCATTCTGAGGCGTCGTGGGCCTAGTGAACATTTCGTTTTTTTTTCAAGACAGAGAGAGAACACCAGTCGTTGAGTGCAAGTTAGTGAAAGTTTGGAAAATGGGAAAAAAGAAATGCAAAACCGAAGTGTTGAACCGGAAGACCAGGGCCCCTGAATTAGCAGACGATGATCCCAAATACACAAGCTGGACAAGGTACCACGGCATGGGTCTGTTATAATAGTAAATATAATGGTAAATATAATGCTGAAATTGTTCACCAGGGAGCTTATCCTTCGGTTGGAATAGATTTTGTGGAAGAAAGTCGGTGTTTCCCCGAATATTCCGCAGTCTGAAGTTATTGCCAGACGTTCTTAAAGCAAATATTTCTACCTCTACCACCAACGGTGCATTCGTGGCGTGCGCGATAAGAAACGCCCAACGCGGATGGGGAGCGGGAGGGCGGTTTCCCTCACGAAGCACAGCGGGGCAAATGTTTACCCAGCGTCTCGCTCGCGATGGTGCCAGCGCACCCTCAAAGCTTGACAGCGGCGGGCACGTTGGCGACACAGCTTTGTCATCTGCTTTAGGGAAGGTCGTTTTGGGTCTGTTCTGGCGCAGATTAGCGTCCGTTGCGCGCTCCCTTCAGAGGACTTGAATAACTTGTCCGACAGCACCTCCTGAGTAACCCGACCCGACGGAATTAACTGGTCATACGGCAGAGATAGGTTAAGGATTGATTATCTGGGTGGGCGAACAAACTGCAGAGAGCACATACAAGTGCCGTTCCGGTGTCGAACCGGAAGCGATACCAATTTTTTTCCCGCAAATGTGGAACTAAATTAGAACCGGAACAAATTGAAGGAACCGCTGAAAAGCGGTTCCATGGACTAAGTTCTGTAAGTTCTAGTTTTTGTTTATGGTGCATTACTGTGGCTCTGAAAATTTTTACAACTCGCCCGACAGCAGCACCAAATATTATGCATAGTCTGTGGCCCCACAACCAACAAGTTTTTCTTCCTGGTATTGCCCTGCATTTAATGTGAAGTTGTCAGTATATATCACCAGTTTGTTTTGGTCACTGGCCACTTCTCCCAATTTCTTTTTATATTGTTACGAAGCCAGAGACGACGCAGTTGTCTTCAAGGAAAACATATTTATTGGAGTGAACTTGTGCTCCCATAAAAACTCGAAGAATAGGCAAGCGGTGAAGCGGCAGTCAACAAAGTGACATGTGCGGGCGAGCGTTGACGATCGAAATACCGCGGTGTCTGGTCTGCAGGCCTTTATTTTTTCGCGCGAGCGTTTCTGGAACCGTCGATTTACATCTAGAACATTGTAGATCAAAGAACAATATTCCTCGTTAAAGACGTTAGCGCAAAACGTTCTCCGTATCAGAATGAGATAACCAGTATGCAATAAAAATAAAGAATGGAGCACGTGCTTCGCTAGGGATACAGATAACACAGACGAGCGCCGCCGGGCAGTAAAAAAAATAAACGAACAAACCCAATGCCTAGTTCCCGGCGCTACTGCCCCTTTAGGAGTGCATCGACCCAATGCAAAACAAAAACAAGTCCGGACAAACAACAACAAAAAAGTCCGTCATCTCGCCAAGTAAGGTTTGAGGCGAACCACGTGGACGACTTCGGGTTGCTTGCGTAGTCGTGATGTGCCGGAATCACCCTCGTGGATCACCGTAGGTAACTTGGCCAACACGTCGTAGAATACGGTAAGGTCCAAGATAACGTCACAGAAGGTTCTCGCTGAGTCCACGCCGTCGGTTGGGAGTCCAAACCCACATACGATCGCCGAGGAGGTACTCGGCGTCTCGGCTCCGGAGGACGTAGCGTCCCGCGTCCACTTGCTGCTGGTTCGTTGCACGAACTCGAACGAGTTGGCGGGCCTCCTCTGCACGCTGAAGGTATCCTTGGACGTGGGCGTTGAGGTCGTCGTGATCTACGTGCGGAGGAATGGCGTCAAGAATCGTAATCGGCCGTCTTTCGTAGACACATTTGAAAGGTGTCATCTGCGTAGTTTCTGGAATAGCCGTTATGTGCGCAAACGTGACATATGGAACCACTTCCTCCCAGGTCTTATCTTCCATCTCGACGTGTATGGAGAGCATATTCGCAATCGTCTTGTTCAAACGTTCCGTTAGACCGTTCGTTTGGGGGTGGTATGCCGTCGTTTTTTGATGCTCCGTGTTGCTGTAGCGTATTGTTCGTTGCATCAGTTTCACTGTAACGGCCATTCCGCGGTCCGCGAGTACGACTTCAGGGGCTCCCTGTCGCAGCACAACATGGTTCATGAGGAACTTCGCGACGTCTTGTGCAGTAACCCTCGGAAGAGGGGAGGTCTCTGCGTAGTGCGTCATGTATTCTGTCGCTACGACAATCCACTTGTTCTCGAATCGTGACGTAGGAAACAACCCCAGAAGGTCCATTCTAATCTGCTGTTAGGGCGTCGATGGGACGGCGATCAGCTGCAGAAGTCCAGCAGGTCTTGTCGGCGGAGTTTGTCGTTGCTGGCAGTCTCGGCAGCTCCGGACGTAGTGGGTGACCTCCGATGTAAGTCGGGGCCAGAAGTACTTTGCCTTAATTTTTCTAATAGTGCGAGCTGTGCCAAGATGTCTGGAAGTCGGGTCATCGTTGCACGCTTCCAAAATTTCGGGGCGAAGGTCTGTGGGAATGACAAGAAGATAATTCCTTGTCGTTCCGGGCTGAAATTCGTCTTCACGATGACTGAGTTTTTCAGGCTGAATGCAGGTAAGTTGCGTTTGAATGCCATGGGCACGGCGACGTTTCACCCTTGGGGGTAGTCGATCATGACGCTAGATCGGGGTCGGCACGCTGCTGGGTGACCAGGTCATCTTAGTCACGACTCCGAAGAACGCGCTGTCTTCCTCGTAGCCTTGTGGTGGTGGATCAACGGGGATGCGGGACAGGCAGTCGGCGTCGGAGTGTTTCCTGCCTGATTTATAGACGATTGTACCATCGAACTCTTGCAGGCGCAAGCTCCACCGCTCAAGGCTCCCAGAGGGGTCTTTCAAATTGCCGAGCCAACACAGCGCATGGTGCTCTGTCAAAACCTTGAACGGTCTACCATGCACAAATGGGTGAAATCTTGAAATTGCCCCTATGATAATCAGGCACTCTTTCTCGGAGGCAGATTAGTTTTAGACGCTGATCATCTTTTTCTCGGGGCTATGTTCATTGTCCGTTGGCATCCGCACCTGTCCTCTCGATCCCCCTCTCCATGAAACCTGCGCGATAGCGCGCTACACCCTCCGTCCTCTTCTCCACGACAGCTGTGCGATAGCGCGCTGCTCCCGCCGTCCTCCTGGCCACGCAAGCTGCGCGATCGCACACGCATGCGCACCTCTCCCTCCGTCCCCGTTTCCACGCCAGCGCTATATATAACCACCTGCACGCGCCGCTGCCGGAGCTGCTTCGTCGGATAAGTCTCGCTCCGGCGTCTGATGAGTACCGACAGTCCTGCTAGCGAATTGGCTGACACAAGTTCGGCCAGCATCAGTAAACCAGTTAACAGAGCCGTTTGTCAGAGGGGACCTCTGAGGTTTTGCGAAGCATCGCAGAGTTTCCAACGTTCAAGCGATGTGGGTAAGCAACGCAAGTGAAAATAAAGGGAACTCCGCGATGCTTTGCATCACCTCAGTGTTCCCCTAGGGAAGATGGTGTAATTTTTTCTCCTCCTTCGACAGACAACGGCTGGCATAGGCGATTACCTTTTCGCAGCCTCTTTGCTTTTGGACAAAGATGGCACCCAAGCCTACATTACTGGCGTCCGGGTGTATTTCCGTTTCAGCGTTTAAGTCGAAATGAGCGAGCAAGGGAGGGTTTTGCAGCCGTTGTTGCAACTGTCAGAATGCTTTTTCTTTGGCGTTTTTTTACCTGAAAGGGGTGCTATCCTTCGTAAAGTGCGTAAGTGGCTCTGAAATGCCTGCGAAGTTTGCGACGAAGTGCCGGTAGTATGTGCAGATTCCGAGAAATATTCGCACACCCTTCTTGCATTTGGGTCTTGGGAAGTTGGGTATGGCTGAAATTTTTTCCGAGTCAGCCAGGACTCCTGTGGCGTTGACGACGTGGCCAAAAACTTGAGTTCCTCGTACGCGAAACGGCACTTTTCAGGATTCAGCAACAACCCCGAAGAACGAATGCCCTCGAGTACAGATTCCAACCTTGCGAGGTGTTCGTCGAAAGTTCGGGCGAATACCACAACGTCGTCGAGGTATACGAGGCAAGTGTTCCACTTCATGCCAGCTAGCACCGGGCCCATGACTCTTTGTAACGTTGCTGGCGCCATGCACAAGCCGTACGGCAGCACCTCGATCTCGTATGAGCCTTCCCGCTTTAGAAATTCAGTCTTCTCTCGGTCTCTGTCATCTACTTCAATTTGCCAGTAGCTGTTCTTCAGATATATCGATGAGAAGAACTTCGCGTGGCAGAGGTGGTCGATGGCGTCGTCGATTCCGAGGAGGGGGTACACATCCCTTTTGGTCATTTTGTTCAGTCGCCAGAAGTCAACGCAGAACCTTAGTCTGCTGTCTTTTTTATTCACCAGTACGACCGCGGGAGCCCACGGGCTTTTTAAAGTCTGTTTAATGTCGTCGCAGAGCATAATGTCGTCGCAGAGTCCGGATGGCTTCCAGCTCGTATGAAGAGACGCGCTACGGTGACTGTCGGGTACGTCGGGCTCCATCATCAATTATTATATGGTGCTTCGCTAGGGGCGTCTGATGTAATTTTGAGTTCGACGAAAACCACTCTGAGTAGCGACGCAGCAAATCCAATAATTTCTTCCATTGTTTTACGGTAACACAAAACAAACGTCAGAGGGATTCGGGAGCTTGAAAGTATCTTCGGTTGCGCGTTCAAAGTTGCCAACGGCGATCATGTCACTTGGTTCTTGCGTTTTTTCGAGGAACGCAATTGCAGCGCCCCTATTTATATGCTGTTATTCATCGCTGAAATTGGTGACCAAAACATGGGACTCGCGTTGCTTAAAGCGCGAAATGCCTCTTGCGACGGAGACACCGTGGTCGAGGAGCAACTTTTGGTCACTCTCTACGATAGCGTTGACGTCAGGAACAGCATCTTTGCAGTAGACGGTGATCATCAAGCTTGGCGGGGTGGCAGGGTGACATGATCATCGGCGATCCTTAAAGCAGCACACTGTTCGGGGTTCAGTTTCGGCGTCATGGATTGATCGGAAGAAAAAGTTACAGACTTGGCCTGTGGAGCAATGATTGCACCGTTGTCCGTGAAAAGGTCCAATCCAAAAATTACGTCGTGGAAGCAGCTAGGCAAAATGACGAACGCCGTAGGGTACGTTGTGCCGCCGATGGTGACGCGCGATGTGCACCTTCCACCTGGCGTCACGAGGTTGCCTCCTGCTATACGAATGTGCGGACCGTCCCATCTGTTCATAACTTACTTCAGCTTAGACATGACTGAGTAGTCTGCTCCCGTATCTATAAGGGCGACTACTTCAAAGCCGTCGATGGACAGCTAAACGACCGACGCCCCCTTCTTCGAGTTCCGGGTGCGTCGTGGCGACGTATCTCGGTTCGTGCGTCTTGACAGTCGGGCACTGTGCGTCATGGTCGTGTTTTTCTCAGCGGCAGGTTCGGTCATGTGGGATAGGCGTCGCACCATGTGGTTGTCGTTGTGTTTCAGGAGTCACGTCCGTGTTAGATCCGGTCGTCGGGCTGAGAAAAAGTCGGAAATCATCGTCTTCCGCGAGTCGTTGCGTCGTTGGAGGGTTTTCATTTTTCCGCGAACGTGCAACACTTCCTCCAGAAGTTGCTGCTTTTCATTTCCCCCGCTTGGGCACGGGGACCTTCGACATGCGAAATCAGTATTGCGGTTGGAGGAATGTCACGGGTAGGGCGACGGCGATCGGTTGAAACTGGCTGCTCCACGGCTGATGTTGGACAGGTACTCTTCGATCGCCAATGGGCGCTGTCGTGTCTGGGGCCGGCTGCCTCGACGGAAAACCATCGCGAACCGAGCCTCGTGTAGGGGCAGTGGCGGTAGATGTGGTCGGCCTTTTCGCAGTGGTAGCACAGCAGGCGATCATCGGGGGTTTGGCAGCTGTCGGTCTTCCTCGGGTTCTGGTTTTGGGCTGCAGGGGGTCGTGCAGAGACAGTGGACGGTGGTGCGAAGGGGTTCTTGACGACGGGTAGGCTCAGGGGGGGTGTAGGGTCGACGAACAGCCACGGAGTAGCTCATGGTTTGTGGTTCTCGGGGTGCTTCGGATGGCGTAGAAGTTCCCAGTGCGTTTTGGACTTCTTCTAGGATACCGTAGGTCAGGGAAGCCACTTGAGGTTGCGGCGTCGTTGGAAAAAGCCTCCGAAGCTCCTACCTGACCACTGCTCGAATGGCCTCGCGCAATGTATCGGAGTGTACAGTTGCGGCACCGATGGTCTGCGAGGACAGCGCGTAGATAGGGCAGCCGTACTTCCTCGTTCAAATTTCTGGCGTCTTCTCCATCGCGGAAGCTTCATACGCGGCTTCGGACCCAGTTTTAGGGCGGTGGCGGACAAGGCAACAAAAGAGTACTTGTTTTACTGCTCGCACATGAAATCTCAGTTTCTTTTCTTCCATAATTTTAGGGTCCGCACGGCGAAATATTCACTTCATCTCTTTAACAAAGATCACGACTCCTTCGTTGGTGTGCTGCGTTTGATTTTCAAGCAAAAGCGCAGCTCGCTCTTTTCTCACCATGGTAGTGAACGTCTTCAGAAACTCACTTTTCAATTGAGTACAGTCAACCAAATAGCTCTCATAGTTCTCGAACCAAGTTCGAGCTGCATCTTCTAAGTAAAAGAAGACATTCCAAAATGTTTCTTCCTCGTAGCACCTGTTGAAGATGCGGACCCGCACCAGCTTCTCCAACTATTCTTCGGGGTCTCCAGTGGGGGCTCCTGGAACAATGGCGGTTGCCGGGGCTGCTGCAGGACGATGGGACTATTGGTTCCTTGCTCCATAGTGTTGGTTGGATCGTTCGCTACCTTGGGCTCTTCTGGCGCAAGACCGAACTCGGGCAGAAAACTTTGCAGTCGGCGGATGCCTATAATTGGACTGGTTTGCCGGCTTCCAGAGGTTGTATGGAGCAGTAAGGGCGAGTATCCAGCTCCTCCACTGGATGTCATGAAGCCAGAGACGACGCAGTTGTCATGAAGGAAAACACGTTTATTAAAGCAAACTTGCGCTTCCTGAAAACTCAAAGAATACACAGGGAGTGAAGCAACATTCAACAAAGTGACAAGTATAGGCGAACGTTGGCGATCGTAATACCGCGGCGTCTGCTCTGCAGGCTTCTCTCTTTCGGGGCGAGTGTTTCTCGATCCGTCGATATACATCTAGAACATTGCAGATCAAAGAAGATTATTCGAGACTAGTGAGGCAAGCGCGAAACACTCTCGGTGTCAGAATGAGATAACCCGTGAGGCATAAAACTAAAGAATGGAACGCGCACTGCACTTGGGATACAGATAACACAGCCGGGCGCGGCCGGGCAGTAAAATCGAGACATAAACAAACAAACCCAACGCCTAGTTCGGGGCAATATATAGAATGAGCTTAGCTTGCAGGTATATTTCAAGGCAACATATCATGGCTTATTCGTCGTGGTTCCTATGTGCATGGTGTATATATTGTGGAAACATTCAATATGTTGTTAATTCGAATGTATCATTTCCCCCTTTTTAAGGCCTTCAGGGACATAAACTGCAGGAGTGTTGTAAACAAGCTAGTCCGTACTGTGGCCTGATGGGTACAGCACAAAAACTGGGCGAACAAGCAAATGGCGAGGACACAAACAACTGTGTTGTTGCGCTGAAATTCTCATTCACTGCTTTTAAAACCTGCTGAGAGAGCATACTTTCCGGTAAAACAACGCATTGGGGCTCTTCATCCAGCAAAAGCAATTTCAGGTCATCGTTTACCAGGTAGTCGACCATACCCTTCGAGTTGATGTATTTTCGGGCCTAGCTGTAGACCGCACGACGGCACCAATGCACTGCCCGATGCAGCTAGGCTTCTTACCCTTCCGAACATAACGACTGATCTCACTGGCCAAACTAACCGTTTTCACTTTTGACCAGTGGGGCTTAAAGGTAAACTTTTGCCTAACTGCTCAATCTGCACATCACCCAACGCGACCACTTGTCCTTAGATTGTAGTGGATCTTTTCCTGATGAGAGGTTACACCAGACGGTGTTTCAAAGCGCATCTGTTACTTGGTCCGAAAATACTACAGGTACATAAAATAAGTAGGCATTAAACCAATTTTTAATGCAAAATTTTTGCTTTATTGTGCGAAAATGCATGCGTGTGCGCACGTGCTTGTGTAAGCAGATGAAGATGGTGATGGTTAGGATTTTATGGCGCAAGGCCGACCACGGGCAAAGAACTCCAAGGAACAGTTGTTTTATGAGGACGAGGTGATGGTAAGTGTAAAACATATATTAAAATTATACGTGAAATGACAAACACTATGTATATTGCTGGTGTAAAGGGCCGGGGTGACAATATGCATGGTCAGTGATGAGTTGTAAAAACTTGACATGGCTAAGAAACTTAAAAGTATGCTTGTGGGTGATTATTGGGTCGTCCCCTAAAACGTGCGATGGGTGTCGGGGAATGTGTTGACGGTATAGTTGTGAGGAGTGACTGTGTCGTGTTTCTAGTGCCTTGCAATGTATGAGAATGTGGAACACGCATAGGGCCTCTCCACACCTGCTGCACCGAGGTCTTGGAGATCTAGTTAAAAGGTCCGTGTGCATGATATGTGTGTGCCCTATCCGAAATCTGGCCAAGGCGACTTCTGTGTATCTATTCCCTGTGTCGGTGGTGTATGGACCCAAGTGTGGTTTTATTATGTGTAACTTGTTTGCTTGTTCAATCTAGTGCGTTTGCCAAGTTTTGCGAAACTGTTTGTGATCGGTGCCTTCACGTCAATGTACCGTAATGTGGTTATGTCTACTGTATTCCATAGGGTAGCAGCAGCAGTTATTGACCAATGACCCAGCAAAGGACCGGTTAAATTTTGTGGGCATATACAATGATAATACCATTGACGATCAGATTGATAACGTGGTTTTTCGAAGACTTCATTCACGACAACGCCGCACAAAACTCAGGAAATCTGTATAGATAATAGATTATGGGGTCTGGCTTTGGAGTATATGATTATCAGCAAGAACCACACCATAAGCCTCTCCGTAAAGATATTAGTATTGCTATTCAGAGTTTTAGTCATAATAAGGCCGGGTCCATAGGCAGCGCACGCCACAGAGGTGGAGTTTTAGAGGCGTCCGTATAAAATTCAGAACACTGATACTTCTGCTGCAAAAACAAGAATTACTGCAGAATTGCACATCTAAGAGCTCGGTTTTTATCTATATGTGTGAAAGATGTGTCGTATGGTACAGAGCGGAGATGCCATGCTGCTATAAAACCAGTTACAGAAGTTTAGGTGGTATCTCAAAAGGAGGCACCGAGCTCTCACGCTTCCTCCTAAACTCTGTAATAGAAGGGCGCACACAACGATTGTCGATTTCGCAGGAGTTCAGTCATAGATATATAATAAAAATAATTTAATATAATGGTAAGGCATGGATAAAATTTTAAAATCGTAAAGGATGTCTGTGTATGCTCGCTGACGTTGTAGGTTCCATTCATTAGACTCCACATAGAAGCTTTCGAACGCGCTAGTGCGGAAGGCGCCACATGCTAGGCGAGGCCCCAGATGAAGCACTGGGTCCAGCCTTTGAGGGATGTTTTACTTGCTGATCCATAAACACACTTCCATAGTCCAATCGTGAACCTATCACGCTAGTAAAAACAAGTAAAAGAAGCTGCTTGTCATCACCATATGAAGAGTGGGAGGGAACCTTTAGTATAATCATAGCATTTAAGCCTTTATACTTAAGTTGTTTCATACGTAAAATGAACGTGTGCGCTTCGTTCAGTACTGCATCTAAGAACTGGTGCTCATTTCTAACTGCAATCGAGACGCCATTGAGTTTGATGTCTGGATCTGGCCGAATGCGACGCCTTTTCGAAAACAAAACACCAGTACACTTTAATCGAATAAAATTAAAACCGTTGCTATCTGCGCAGATAGCTAGCTTGTTAACACCAAGCTGGACGTGACGCTCGCAGATAGACAGGTTGCTAGACTTAAAGAATATTGTATGTCGCCGACTTAGATTACGCAGAAAATTGATGGTGGCAATGCCTTCCTGAGTTAATTCATTTTTAGAATAAACCCAGTGCAATTGAAAACTCCATCCTCGCGGCACGCCATTTTCGGCACAAGATCCCTTGAGAGTTCACTTCTAACTCTCACACGAAAGGTTCTTTCATACATGTAACTGGCAAGCGTGTCCATCATGTTACGTGACATACCAAACGATTTCAAGTCGCTGAGGATACCATACCGGCAAGCAGAATCATAGGCTTTTTCAAGGTCAAAGAATACTGTCATACAGCAATGCTTGTGGAGGAAGCCATTTTTGATATATTCCTCTATTGCAACAACTTGATCGTTGGTATATCCACCCCACCCTGAAGCCGGCCTGGCAGCCCTCGAGAAGACCAATGTACTTTAAGAAGCGCACTAGTCTCCTGTTTCTTATCTCCACGCAAAGCTTTCACAGGCAGCTTGTCAGAGCAATGGGACGATAACTGGCAAGAAAGGAAGGGTCCTTCTCATCCTTCAAGAACGCTACAACTGTGGCCGCCCAGAAAGAGCGTGGAGTGTGCCCTGCAAGCCATATGTTGTATAGGTGTAGGAGTGTTTTAAGAGTGTCTGGGTGTAGGTGTTGTATTATGGTGTATGTAATCGTAACTCCACATGGAGCAGAGGGTACACATCTGTTCAGGGCAGCCTTCGACTCGTGCAGTGTACATTCAGAATTCTAAGCGTATTTTGATTTGTTTTGTCGCGGGGGAACTTCTTTTCACAACTGGTTTTGTGTTTCAGAAAAGTGTGCAGTGTTCTGAACTGGATACGTGTTGGAAGTGTTTGGCAAGTGTGTTAGCCTAACCTTCAAGCGTGTTCCCTGTTGTGGTGACCAGGGGAAGGCTGTGTGTATGTTGTCCTTTGTGTTTGCGCATTCTTGTCCATATCTTCTGTGTGTCTGTATATAAGAAATGGATGTAAGGAAGGTGCGGCAGCTCTCTCGTTTTGCCTCACGGTGCACACGCTTATCAAATGCCTTCGCCCTTTTTTATAATACAAGGTTAGTGCATGTGGGGTACCGACGGAGGATACCCAACACCTTATTCTGGGCCTGCCACGCTCGCCTCGAGTCCTCATTCCACCGTGGGTTCGTTTTGTTGCGCGGGGCACCAGAGGTTTGGGGAAGGGACTTTTCGGTGGCATCGAGGATATGCGCCGTGATGAGTTGAGCTGCTTCCTACTTGTGTACACGTTTTATTGATGTGTGATGTAGTTTAGATGTTTCTGTGAATGTACTCCAGTTTCCTTTTTGACTTCAGTTTGCGTGGATGTATGGTTCGGGTAGCTGGTCAACCAGTGCCCCGAAATCAGAGCTCAGAAGTAAAAAAGCAGGAGATGTATATGGAGCATACCGCTATCAACCTATTATATATAACAGATTGATTGCTACAGCCTCAAGGACAGTGTTTAAAGAGAGAGGGTGGCAGGCTAATGATTTTAGGGCGACAATGGCCACACCGCCCGAAGAGTGTGTGCAGCCAACCCTGTCCTTTCTGAATACCATGCACCTACTTTAGAAATTTGTTTGTTTGGAATTAAGGTGTATTTTTTAGAGACACATGACTCTGGTTGATTAGCATGCAGAATCCCATCCATATGATGAAGATTTTTAACTCTGCAGTTGTATGAATTATCATTTCTGTTCCCATTATTTGCATTTAGGAATGAATGGAGTTTGTGTATTCATGTGTTGTCGTCTGGGGCTGCTACTCTTGTATGGGCTTTTTGGCTTTCTGTAGGCTTGGAAGTCGGAGGCCGCTTCTTGCGCTGTGTATCAGGCAGGAACGGCCCGACGTCGATCTCTTTGTCAGATGTCAGAGAGGTGCCCAACTGGCTGGTCCCCCTGGAACTGGACCCCTTTCGTGTGCCCTTAATTTTACTCGCCACCGCCAAGGGCGTCGGGGGCGCCAGAGGTGGCAGGGGTGGTGCGATGGCGGTAGGAGCCAATGCGGGGCCTTATACGAGTTGGGAAAGTCGATCTTAAGTGTTTATTCGCCCCATCGGGAGCAACGCTAAGCCGTGCACAGTCAAGCCAGAGCGTTCGTTTGTAATCCCGAGCGAACAATCCCGCACGCATCGCCAGGCCCGTGAACGTGACACTTCGTTGTTGGCGTCTCTCTCATCATCAAGAGTGTTCATGTTGGCGATAAATTAGAAAAACCTCACCGTCATCCGCGCTCACCAAATGTTCAATCAGACAGTTAATAGAGCACAATAGTTGCACTGGTCTAGTCAGTCCCCGACCACCTGCCAGCTGCCCTTTGCAGGCTCTAGCGCGACAATCTTTTCCTAGGTAAACCTCGTTGAATTTGCCCAGTCTCCAGAACATCACAGGGGTTTTGTCCTATCTGACAACAACTACATGCCCTACCTTGACACTGCTAGCAGGGTGTACCGTTAGGCTGTAAGCACTTCTTAAAGCCAGTAGTTAAGCTTTCTGCAAAAGTTTCCAAAAGTGCTTCCCCTTTCGGTGCTTGTGGATCCAAAACCTCAAAGTTTCGCTTCAGCTGGCAAACATGGGAGAGTCGTTCGTCTGAGAAAGGGTGACGATTCGCCTACCGCATGAAAATGTGATGGTGTAAGCACTTCTTTTTCCAAAGGATCAGACGAAAAGTTCGTGAAAGGTCTGGAATTTGCCAGCGCTTCTACTTCATAAAGGATAGTAGTGAGCTGTACAATGCTGAAGCTGTTCTTTCCTAACGTTTTTTTTTCAAACAGTTCTTAACTGTGCGAATAAGGCGTTCCAAAAGCGCACCCTACCATGGTGCGCGCTCAGCTATGAACTTCCACGTATTATGGTTTGTGGTAAACGAGTTTTGCACCTGAACATCACGCAACACTCCGCATAGCAAATTTAGCTCCCGACTGGCTGCGAGAAAGGTCCTTTATCAGAATAAAGGACACTTAGTAGACCACGGCGTGAAACAAATCTCCGGAAAGACATCAAAAATGCGCTCACCATTATGTCACTACAAAGCTCTAAATGTACCGCCCACACTACCGCACACGTAAACAGGACAATGTACGCTTTCACTCTGCTGCTTCCTTGGACAAACACTGGTCCTGCGAAGTCAACACCGATGACCTAAAATGGGTGGGCTCTGTTGACTCGGTCACTCGGCAGCGGTGCGACCGGAGCTGCAGCAGGTTGCAGCTTCAAACGCGCACACAATTTTCAGCCTCCAAGAACGTTTTCACGCATTGTCGACCTCGAACCACCTAGAACATCTCTCGTATTTCAGCAAGGCAGCCACTGACTCCACTGTGAAGAAGTCGCCTATGTGCGTTATCAACAATCAGGTGAGTAGCACGGTGATTTCTTTGTAGCAGTATTGGGCATCTAACTTCTTCTGAGGTCGCGGCATTTTAAGGGCGGGTTCTGATTCGCAGTACGCCATTGTTGTCCACAAAAGAATGTATGTGGCGAACGGCATATGTCTTGTCAATGGGCTTTCCAGCGGACAACGCAGCAAGCTCATTGCCAAATATAGCACTTTGAGCAATCCTAAACCCCATATTCTCGCTCTCTTTCATCTCAACAGTGAGAGCTCCTTCTATCTGGCGGTTGGCCTGGTCGCGGAAGTTGTGTACAAATCTTTTCATCCAGTCAGTAATCCTCACAACTCGTGTCTAGTGGCTTTGCTCATTCATGTCGAAAAGTGGCTCCTGCTGCGGTGCGCGCTCACACGCCAAAACAGCTACCTTTCCTCGGTTTCTGGCTTCAGAAAAAGCGTCCGCTATTTCTGTTCGGTCTTTGGAGGGGTCATTTCCTTTTGAACATGCTTCTTGCGGGGGAGACAGCCAGTCTGTGCCATGCCACAAAAGGCGGCTTTCTCTTTCCTCTTGTCACTAGGTCCCTTTTCCTTTTGTCACTAGGTCAGCCAGGTTTGTTTTCCTCGAACAGTGTCTCCAGTGGGCCAGATCCGTTAGACCTCGTATTTCAACTAAACGATTGCAAACAAATGGTTTCCATTTATTTCTTGCAGATCGCACACAACTCAAGTGAATTCGATAATGTGTCTAACAGAAATAATCGACTCCATTAGAGAGTATTGTTTCCAGCAGCAATCTAGTTAGCCGAGCTCCGGGGAGAGTGGCTATAGGTTCGACACGAGTTAACATGAGAGGCTTGAGTGAAGCAACTCGGGCTTTAGAGACGAATTTCTGAACACAAACGTTGCGCGAGCTCTCTTCGGCTCTGAAATATGCCACTGCTTCAAATGCACAAGGGCTCGCGTCGGTGAATACGAGGAGGGTTAACTCAGGCTGATTTCGGCAGCTGCTGCCGTCGAACACAAAAAGCCTTAACGGCTGGTAGTCCCTCAGAGGAACACCAGTTCTTCCATTCTTCCGATATCCCACATGTTAGGGTCTGCTCCCAGTCTAGTAAGTGTATCCAGATCTCCAAGAACAAACTTTTTGCTCTGAGGGTGAATGGGCTGCAATCCCAGCGGGTCAAAAATGCAGGATGCCGCTTGGAGTACGTTTCGCTTTGTATTAGTTGCGTTGATGGCTTCTTCAACCGACTCAAAATTTATACTAATCGTATCGTCAATCCTGTTTCAGTTTAGTCCATAAACATTGTTTGTGGAAGTTCTTGCCGTCACAGAGTTTCCGTCATGCTGGAAAAACCTTTAGCGGAGCAGGTAGCAGTTTGTTGTACATTTGTGCATCTTTATACCAGCATTACCCATTATTTGGTTAGTCTCTTTACACAGCTTTATAGCTTCATGTGAGTTAGCAGCTCGAAAAACAGGATCGTGCACGTAGAAGCTTCTCTGCAGCATTTGCCGCCGTATCTTTGTGCCTTCTGTTGACATGATTGAAGTGGTATTGCAAGTTTGCCGCCCGCAGAAACGAACTAGACGTGCTCCCGAAAGGGACTCGAGTCATTCGCATCTCTTCAATTCTTGGTAAAGAGTTGGTAGCAGATGGTACCCCCTCGAACCACAAGAAACGTAACGCATCTCTATCTTCTTCTCGGATGCCAATCTCTGAAAAGGCCTTTGGACGTCGGCTGTTCTCCCATTCACAAACAATTGAAACTTGATCGCCATTCTCAGAAGGTCCGAGTTGACATTCTGACCCTTTTCAAAGTGGGTCCAGCAGCATGTGAGGACTCGTCAAAAACGACCCGAAAGCGAGTGGTTGTTGATGCTTCGCGGATGACCTCTCGGTGCGGCATATACTGTACATGCTCTGGAAAAGGCGCACCTCTCACAACCATTTCGGCGTGGTCGTCATTTTGATATTGCCTAATAGCCTTGTCGTAAGCCCTCATCGCTTCTTCGTTTGAAGAAAGTCGTCGAAATGTTTCATGTAGTCTCGTAGGGCAACCTTGCGATTGTCAGCCATGGCGACTGGTGGGGACTTTCATGGGAGTACTACTTCATAGCGCTTGTTTCCATACTAAATTGATTCGTTGAACTTGCACAAGACCTCTTCATCGTAATGAGAGCGCGGACAGTTCATGATGCTAATGGCGTCAAGTTCCGAAAAACGCTGAAGCCAGAAAGTGAGGTCTTTTTTTTCGTGCGTATCCGTTCGGAGAACACAGACGGTGCTGCCGCGTTTGCGGCTTTCGCTCTCTTCCTGGAACAACGTTTATTGTAGGGTCCCTCCCATGCTCGTCTTGAAAGCGATTAGTGATGGATTCTTCTCTTCCCACTGCACTTCGCTCGAGTTCGGCATTCTTCGAGATCTGGTCTGAGCCAGCAAGTAGGCTCACTCCTTGTTCGTGCTCTACGCCTGGAAAGGCGATAGCATCAGCTAGTGATTTTCCTTCGGCGATCAGGCGTTGAAAAAGCGCGTTGTCCTTCGATGCTTCAGCCATCTCTTCGCCGATGAAAGGCACGACGATTGATTCAATGTCGACCGACGCGCTGTCATGCAGATTACGAAGGGTCACTGTGACGACTTTGCACTTCTGACTAGGACATCCACATAATCCGAAAGCACTGATGAACAGTTTTATCTTGCCAGTCGCAGCCAACTTTAGCTTAGAGGCATCATTTTGTCTAATAAAATTGCGTTGGCTGCGTTATTAAAAACTCCAGGTACCTAGCAGCAATGGGACGAAGTAGTCATCGATGTTCTAAACGTCTGTAGTAGGACGTCGCCGACGAGTCGCGGGATGGCTGATTTGCGTGTGTCGATGTGCATTGCTGCCTGTCGTGTTTTTTCAGCCGATTCCGACGAATGTCTCTTAGGGCTGTGATAGCTTCGCATCGTGGTAGCATGTCGGCGCTTACATGATTACATTGGACCTTCCTTCGGCAACCCCGTACGAGATGTCCGTTTGCGGTGCATTTGAAGCATCGGCCGTCACTGGACAGGCGAATTCGCTTGTCAGCCAATTCAATGTCGCCATAACATTCTTCAGACCTGTGATCCGTAGCGGCGCAGAAGAAGCAACCAGAGGCCTTAGTTTTGTTGTGAAGAAGCGCAGCGGCCGGAATAGATCACTGCTTCTTAGATCCGCAGTCGGCGTCATGTCTTCGCGGTGGCTCGCTGATTTGACAGCTTCTTGCTCGACACTCTACTTCAACTAGCAGAAAAGACAGCATATGTTCCACCCCCTGTTTTGACGAAGCTTCACTGCTTGTAGAAAATGTGCTCGGAGCAAGGCTCTGTCGTTTTAAGAAGTCCACGACAAAGTCGCCAGGTATCACCTTTAAAAGCACTCCATTGAACATTTCCGGTTAAGATTACATGCCGGATCCCAGGCTTTGTAGTCGTCTCCAGTTCATCTGTACGACATCGTAAACCTGCCTCAAAGTGGCCACGTGACTAGATGAATCAACAGGCCTGAGCGTCCGGAGGTTTTCTAAGAACGTCTGCTCCATCAGCTTTTAGTTTCCAAAACGACTTTTAAGGACACCAAGGACGTCTGAGTAAGAGGATTAGGTAATTTGAATGCCCGCAACGGCTTCCACAGCAGCTTCGTCGATAAGCGAATCTAAGTAGTCGAAGCGGTCGGTGTTGGGCAGCCAAGGGTTCTCATGGACGGAATGTGATAACATATTCCAAAAAGGCTGCCATCGCGTTATTGCTCCATCAAAACGCCGAAGTTCTAAGTTCGGAAGACGTGCTTCAAACTCACGGATAGCAGGCAAAGCTTTTCCGCCCGAATTCGCAGCTCTTCCGTCCCCGCTGGCGTCATTCAATAAAGGAGAAGTCTGGGATGTAGAAGATTTCAGGACGTTCATATGATGCTCAAATAGCACCAGAGCGCTGTTCGCTGCGTCTTCGTAGTACATGACAGAAACGTAGTCCTCGGCTGCTTTTTCTTCAGTCAGGTGGGCTTCTAGCGCGGCGTTGAGTGCAGAAAAAGGTGAATTGCTTGCTCGGAGACGTCTGTGAATGACACCAAGGGCCGAAAGGTCAAACTGCTGGGATGGAGCAGCTCGTCCACCTCGCTGATTATCTTCGTGTGCATAGCCCTCCATGACGCGCGCTTGCTTTTGACTCGATTCATGCCGGTCGCAACTGAAGAAATTCTCTACCAGCTCGTAAGAAGGAGGCTCGCCGCGATACTGGCTTGCTTCACTAGTTTTGGCACCAGTAATACCAGTTAGGAAAGCCGATCTTCAGCGTTTATTCGTGCCCCTCTGGAGCGACGCTAAGCCGTGCACAGTGAAGCCAGAGCGCTCTTTTCTCAGTCACGAGCGAAAGCCCCCGCACGCATCGCCTGGTGCGTGAACGTGCCACTTTGTTGTCGGCGTCTCTCTCATTATCATGACTGTTCATGTTGGCGGTAAATTAGAGAACAGCAACAGGGCCCCGTTTTCTATCCCCTCGGGACCTTCCAACGCTCTGGAGGACTGGGAGGCAGTAACGGTAGCTTCGTCTTTGAACACGTCCTACTTGCGTGCGCATGCTACCAAACAAGCGTGGAAGAAAGGTGCCTGGCTGCGCCGGCTGCTGACGCAGCTTACGTTGCCACGTGCCCCTGCATCGGAGACCCTCTCGACACCGGCAACCATGGCGGGGCCAAGACATCGACGGAGTATATAAACACTCCTCCTTCACCAGGAATCTTCAGTGGGCGCGACAGCACTCGGCAAGCAATGCGTGCTGACAAACTGCTCTTCGTCTTTGAACAGGTCCTACTTGCGTGCGCATGCTACCAAACAAGCGTGGAAGAAAGGTGCCTGGCTGCGCCGGCTTCTGACGCGGCTTACGTTGCCACGTGCCCCTGCATCGGAGAACCTCTCGACACCGGCAACCATGGCGGGACCAAGACATCGACGGAGTATATAAACACCCCTCCTTCACCAGGAATCTTCAGTGGGCGCGACAGCACTCGGCAAGCAATGCGTGCTGACAAACTGCTCTTCGTCTTTGAACAGGTTGGTTATTGCTGTTCTTACGGCTATAAGAACGATGATCGCTTTATTGTAGTGGTGCCGTGCCCACGAGTGCTATTTTTCATGTTTGCATCTTTGTGTTTGCTGCTGGCAGGGGATGTCAAAGTAAACCCTGGGCCTGATACAAAGGTGTTGCTGAAAGAACTTTGTGAAGGGCAGAAAATCATACAATCAGACCTTGGGAAACTAAATGACAGACTTCAGAAGTTAGAAGAAGTCATAGATCTTTGCAGAAACCAACCAAATAGTATAAATAAGCTGCAAAAGACAGTTAGTGATATGAACAAAGCTTTCGAAAAACAAGACGAAAGACTGATTAATTTAGGGGATAGATGTAGGCGGAATAACGTGATAGTCTTGGGTATTCCAGAGAGCGAAAAAGAAACCTCAGGTGACCTCAACCGGAAGGTTATAACAGAAATTGTGGAGCGAAAACTCGGTGTCACTATAACATCACTTGAACGAATCCACCGGATTGGGAAAACAATCAGGAAATCAGTTCCTGGCGAGGACGTACGACCACGACCAGTCATTCTAAAGCTTTACGATTACAACGAAAAGCATAAAATATTTTCGAACTGTAAAAACCTAAAAGGTACGGGTTGGTCTGTTGCTGATGACTATTCTAAGGAGACTTTGCGCAAGCGCAAGCTTCTCTGGAAATCGGCATTGGAAGAAAGAGAGGAGGGAAGGAAAGTGCGCCTAGAGCGTGATAAGCTACTCATCGAAAATGATCTGTACTGCTGGGACTTTACTAAGGACACTCGAGTGAAAATTCGCCGTGTCAAGAAAGATGTTCCCGTATCAGACGAAGATTGACCCGATCCCCTTTCCCAATCGACGGATCTGAGGCTTGTCAATTTTAATGCTAGAAGTGTGGTAAACAAAAGTACAGAAATTGAGCATGTACTACTCAGTCATGATCCGCACATAGTTGTGGTTACTGAAACGTGGTTACGGCCGGAAATTCTCGGCAGCGAGTTGGTACCACCGGGTGATAATGTAATACGTACTGATCGTGGATCAAGAGGAGGTGGAGTGGCGATAATACTTAAAGAAAATATCGAATTCATCCAGCTACCCGGCTTCCCAAACCACGAAAGCGCTTGGTGTCAAATTAACTTTGGAAATACGCTTATTTTACTAGGTGCAATATACAGACCGCCTAACTCTCCAGTCGAGTACCTCGTGGAACTTCAGCAGTATTTGGATAGAGCTAAAACGCGCAGCCAGCGACTCATACTGGCTGGAGGTTTTAACTCACCACAAATAAATTGGGACATACTTAGCATTGGTTCTTATCAATGGGCAGATAGCGAACTTCTTCAAGATTGAGCTTTCTTCCATGACCTAACGCAAGTCGTAAAAGACAACACACTCGTAACAGACGTTGCGCAATCTGTACTAGATTTAGTATTTCTTGATGGCCGATTCGCGGATTATGATGTTTTATTAGAAAACGGAGTGTCTGACCATAAACTTTTCTCTGTTCTGCTGAAGACTGATGTACAACAACCAAAAGTTAAAAAACGTATCGCGTATGTTCCGGACTTTCAAAATGCAGATGACACGAGTATTATTGACTGCCTAGCCTTTCACTTGGATAGTTTTTGCTCGGAAGATGACGTCGACACTTTATGGTCAAGGTTCAAAAATATAGCGTTGCACTGCGTCAGGGCGTTTGTGCCTGTATGGAAGAAAGTAAGAAACAAACAAAACCCATGGATTACTCGTCAGCTCATACACCTTAAGCGTAAAATAAGGTGTTTAAGAAGGAAACCATTAAGGAATCGTCAAAAGATAACTGAGCTTTCTTTGTTACTAAAATCCCAGCTTAAAGAAGCTAAACAAAAATATTATGAAGACACGCTAGCAAATTTTTTGAAATCTTGTCCTCAACAGTTTTGGCGTCATCTATCACAGTCTGACAAAGCACAGAAAAATATTGTTGTTAAAGAGTTAATATCTGACTATGCGACAATGGCGTCTTGTTACAACAAATACTTCCAATCTGTGTTCTCACAAGAATCGACGCTCAACGGCTGCGCATCAACATTAAGCTTTTCATGTATGTCAGACATGCCTGAGGTCGAGATAAGCTACGAAGGTATCGTATCGCTTCTACTAAACATCAATAATAAAAAGTCTGTCGGGCCGGATGGCATATCAAGTTCATTTTTGCAGAGATATGCAGAGTGGGTTGCTCGGTATCTCGAAATCATTTTTTCCGCATCGCTTTCCCAATCTTCGGTGCCGAAAGATTGGCTGGTGGCGAAAGTTGTCCCGGTGCATAAGTCAGGTGACCGCCACAAAATTGAAAACAATAGGCCCATTTCACTAACCTGTGTGTGTTGTAAGCTTTTTGAGCATATAATATTAAAATCCATTGCTACGTACCTCGAAAACGCTGGTGCCTTTTTCCAACATCAACATGGCTTCCGCCAAAAGGTTTCGCCGATCACACAACTTACCGAGGTAATAAATGACTTTTCTCTTGGCCTAAATATTAAAAAGCAAATTGATGCAATATTTTTAGATATGTCAAAAGCATTTGACAGGGTACCACACGATCACCTAATCCACAAATTATTACGATTAGGAATTAACTGCACTGTAGTAAAGTGGATAACCGCTTATCTTTCAGGAAGGACTCAATTTGTAGAGGTACATGGCATCAAATCTCAGGAGCTAGAAGTTACCTCTAGCGTCCCGCAGGGGTCCGTTCTGGGCCCCATCCTTTTTCTAATGTATATAAATGATATTGCTTCTGACATAGATGAGACAATTACTGTACGTCTTTTTGCAGACGACTGTCTAAATACCGAGAAATTAATGACAGCAACGACCACGCGCTACTTAGCAAAGGTCTTGCATCGATTGAAAAGTGGTGTGAACGTTGGAAAATGACACTAAATAAAGAACAAACGGTTGCTTTACGTGTTACTAAGAAAACCACAAATGTCCATAGTTTCCCATATGCACTAGAAACTGGCGAGATAAGCATAGTCAACGCAGTAAAATATTTGGGTGTGACTATTAACAATGACCTAAGTTGGGCTTCTCATATTACTAATGTTTGTTCAGCTGCCGAAAAAAAAGCTCTTGTTTCTGCGTAGAAAACTAAAACTGGCACCCCCATCGGTGAAGCTATCTGCCTATCTAACAATTGTCAGGCCAACATTAGAATACGGTAGCATCATCTGGGATCCGTATCATAAAGGTTTGATTGATAAGCTTGAAAAAGTGCAAAAAAGGCGGCTCGGTTCATATTATCACGTTATTCACGCACTGACTCTGTCTCAGATATGCTCGAAATTGTTAACTTGCCAACACTAGCAGAACGCCGCACTCATGCGCGCCTCAAGTTTTTCTTTCTACTTACTCAGAATGCCTTTAAAATAGAAACAACCCAATACCTAATTCCGAGACAAGGTAGAGACATGCGATACACAAATAGCCGCGCTTTCACGGTACCGCAACTCCGCATCAACACTTACGCATATTTTTTTTTTCCACGCACAATACGTCACTGGAACGCATTACCAGAATCGGTCGTTCTATCTCGGACTGTTTCGGAATTTGAGAACCGCCTTTTTGCGAGCCCTAGTACAAATGTACCTAACCTTTCTTGTTTGCAGTGCTGAATGAATGTTTGCACACACATGTGTGTGTATGTATATGTATGTGTATATGAATATGTATGCGTGTATGTATAGATTTCTTTATTGTACTGATTAGCTTGTCTGTATTTTATTGCGTTTGTTTGGCATTATTTGTTTGCATTGTTTGTGCAATAATATAGGCATGCACGACTAAGTGTTTGCTTTTGTGCGTTCTTACGGAGGCTTATATGTTATTTCAAGAATTTTGTAACCCCACCCTGTATCGGCCTTACCGGCCAACAGTTAGAGTAAATAAAAAAAAAATACCATAAAGCATAATAAAAAGTAGAGAGACGGGGTACTTTCTTCTTCAGCCTTGCCCGGATAGACAAAGAGGCCCCGGAGCTGCCTGCCTGGTAAACACACAGGGAGCCCATCAACCAGAGCTTGCCCTGGTATACGACAGCCGCCGTTTAAGGCTTCTACCCTTCACCCTAAACGACATCGCCAACGTTGACTGCAGCTTATGTTTGGGGGCTAGGCGTTCACGGTGTCGGAAATACCGTCACCAAGATTACTTTAGGTGTCCCGGGCAGGCCTTCGATGGTATCAAATACGATGGTGGTCGGGCAGGCTCTACCCAGAAAATGTGCCTGCCCCACCAAGAGGGTGCCCACATGCCAGTAAACTACTTGTCTGTCTACTTCCTGCCAGCCAGATGATTCCAGAAAGGCTGCGTGATTGGAAGCGAGGGGCGTCCCGCGACAAGGCACTTAGGGGGGACGCAATGGCGCACCACGGCGACTCTCTATGGTACCAATAAACGACAGTCAACGTACGGTAGCCTGATTAGTGGATGTATGGGGCAATCGAAAGCCCGCAGTGAAGGTGCGGTTTGCCAGAAGCTTCAGATGAGGATGCAACAAAGGGGGAGACGGTGGGTGGCGTCGGCGGCACTGCGGCGCTGCCCACTGGCCAGGAGGCTACATGGCTGCCTGGCAGAAGACTGCGGTGGGAATGCATTATTTCAACACGAGGTGGTCGCTGAGGGAAGTGGAACACAAGGCGGTAGCGCGCCGGTTTTGTACAGCCATGTTCTAGAGCGCTGCTCTTAGCACCTCCGGCCCTTGTTTTGGGTAGTCCCTCAGGGTCGGCCTCGTTGTAACGCAGGCAAAAAAAGTCTATCGAAGATAGAGCAAACAGGAAAGTGGAGGATAAAAGTATGGCAAAGGTATGAGGTGGAGGGCGGTATGCTGATGCCGCGTGAGCCATGCTTCCCTGCAGTGAGGAACTACGAGCTAACGCCATAGTGCAGCGAGACCCGTCGTGCGTTTGCTGAAGGCGCGATCCCTTCCTGAGACGCAGGGGTTATACGCGGTCTGCGGGAAGACGGCAGTTTGTGCTTTGATGAACTTTCACATTTGGAAGTACCGTATTCGTCAGTGATTTTTTTTGTTTATGAATCTGTGTGTTTATGACCCGCGAATATAATAAAATAAATTATATCTATATAATCTAAACTAAAATATTCAAAACAAACTTGGCGCACTAATGAGTAATTTCTTTCACATTCACACACATAGGTAGCCGCACGTGTCCGTGTAAAATTTGTTATACCGCTTTTGTTAATATTGTAATCGTTGACCTCCCACGGAAGATATTTTGCAATGGCTTGTGCAATTAAAGGACTCTGCAAAACTTCCGATATACGCTTTCACTATTTGCTTTCGCGTCGTCAAGCACTGCGAAAGCTCTCCCTATCCCACCAAGGAGCGGCAGTGTCTGCTTTTATCGTCGCAGCAGATGCGCATTCCGTTCTGCATTGCTTGTGGGGCTTCCTTTTACAGCGGAGCTGTTTATGCTTGGGGTCGCTCCGGAAGCGTTAGCGAAAATTACTAGGAACAAAACCCGCTCCACCAATAAATGGTGCACCCCAGCAAAAAGGGTGTTATAACACTGAAGCCATCTTTTGCGCCTACTAGAATATGAACACAAAGGTAATACACGCATTCGCACCCCTTACTATACCTGTCGCGCAGCGAGCACCTCGCTTCGGTTTAGCGCAAGGGAACCGAGCCGCCAGATGCCCTGATAGAACGCATTTAATGGTGATGACTGACAAATCTAAATTGATGGTGGTGCAAGAAGCTACGTCTTGCTCTTCTACGCAATTCCAAACAGTACCAATTTAAAAGTGATTGCCTTTTTGGGCTACTTAAACGCAAAAACAATTGACGCAGCTTCCACTAGTGATGCCAGGCTGGAGAAATAGGGAAGCTGAGGTTCGACTCAGCTTCTTCCCTGTAATGTACCATGTCAGTGTTGAAGAACACCGGAACGTGCTAGTGCAATCCGGGTAAACTTTTCCTCACCTCCCAACACTTAGCCTATCCTAGATAAGAAAGAACTCGGCCCCTTGCAGAAATACTGGGCCCTTGCAGAGGATCTAACGGGCCGTTCATAGGGGCATAAGATACACGTCTTCCTGAGGGATCTTATTGAGCGCCCTGTAGTCGACGCACAAATGTACAGAACTGGCTTTCTTCTCGTCGAGTACCACCAGGGAAGACCAGGAGCACGTCGACGGCCGAATAGTATTGCGCGTGTGCATGTCAGCCACGTTGTTCCATAATTTTTCGTTCAGACGAGGAAACGCGATATGGCATGCGGCAGATTACTGCTGAACGAACCATTTTATTTCTGTGCTCTGCTGCAGATATTTGTGGGCGGCTACAGGAGTGTGCATCGAAATACGCTTGGTGCTTTGTTAGGACGTCCACCTATCACTTTATCTGCTAAGGCGTCAGGTCATGGCTGATAGTGAACGGAAGGGCCGACATATTATCAAGCCCGGTAAATAAGTCCTTGTTGGAAGGGGGCACGTCAACGGAAACTACTGATGTGGGGGCACGGCCCAAAACTGAAGGTATAGTGGTTCTTTCGGCCAGTAATATTGCCTTATTCGGAGTGTTCAACGCAGCAAGCACCGCACACCCTCGATAAAAACCAAACAAGGCAGGTTGGGATTGCGATTTCCTGGTGTATAAACCAGGTAGAGGAAACCACCACAACATCGCCTGCGTTAATTTTGCCCCAGGAGACCGACAGAATTTCCTAATTTCCAGCTTCCAAATCATGATCAGTTTTCAGCTTGGAGTAGTGCTGTGGCGAACCTAAACAACAACAATTTTCAGCATCGTAATATGGATGGCGGGTCACGGCGAAATACAACGGTAGAGGAAGAGGGAAAAAAGTCCCATCCAATGATAAGCTGTTGAGCACAGGGCAGAAGAACAACACATTGAAAGAACGAACGAATTCTTCAATCATTACGCGCACGGTACAATAGGCGGAGGATATGAGGTCTTATTTGCACCATGTAAATAGGGACCGCCATACGGAGTCTTGACCTTTTGCAGACGGGAATGCAGATCAGCATGAATGACAGAAATAGAAGTGCCAGTATCTACTAAGGCTCTCACTTGGATTTCGTCGACGAGAACAGATAACAGGTTACACAGAAGTTTGGGTGCAGTTGTAATCGGTCTAAAAAATGAAGTTTTCCCTCCACAAACTGCATCGTCTAGTTTTTATGCTGTTGGTTGGGGACGTAGGAGTTTGAGACAGGACGGGGAGGCGATAGAGCACTATGGAAGCGTGAAGGCTAACGACGGGCGGGAATCGAGAGGGATGTTTCTGGCGTCATGAACGGGGGAAGGTTGGCGTGGAGGTGGCGAGTGCAGGCGCTTACGAAGAGCGAATCCAAAGTAGGCGTCGCGATCATACGTGGCGTAGCCTCGGTGCTCGTCCAGCTGGCGTCCCCGGTAAAACCACAAAATGTGCCCTCTGATGCCACAGTAATCCAACACCGGCCGGCGGCTTGGTGGACGCGGTGCGCTCCGCGCTGGGAACGGAGGCAGTGAAAGCGAAGGCGCAGAAATAGCCGTCAAATAGCCATGAAGAGTCGGATGAGAAATTCGCACCATGGGCACGGATGGTCTTGTAACACCTTCGGAGTACGATTTCACGTGATTAGGACCAAGATCGCAAAACTGTGGAACGTCGTTCATTCACGGTAGCTCCTTTTTGATTAATTCACGCAGCCCATAGGCCTGTACGTGGGTGTCTGGAGCGGGTAATGCCAGGCTTCTGTAGCTCCACACGTATAATTTTTCAGATCAGTGTATGGAGCTCTGCATTCTGAAGGGAGCAGGAACGCGAAAAACATGTTGGGGGCGAATCGACTGCAGGAGCTCCAAACGCTGAAAGATCGTGCGTACATCAGCAATGGTTGTACGGTTCTGAATCGCCGGAGCATTAAAGGACAAAGATCTCTTTTATGATGTACTGCACTTGATCGGTTTCAGGCATGTCCTTGTCAGTCCGATGGCACAGTGCGATAATATATTCTATGTAAGATTAGTACACCTCGTTCGGAAGCTGCACACGGACCACCAGTTGCCTTTTGTCTACATCCGACCTGCTAGAGGACGTCCCAAAAATGCGACGGAGCTCTTCGACAAAGCTTGTGCAATCACAGATGTCTTACTCAATGTTGACCAGCCAGGTCTTTGGCCCTTCGGTCAGAGAAAATGAGGCGTTCTGAAGTTTATATACATTGTCCCATCGTTTGACTGCGCTTACCCGCTTGCACCGATCAAGCCACTCTTCCACATCGTCATTGCGGAGACCAGAGAAAATTGGAGGATCGCGCTCGCGGCAGGAGAGGGTAGGAAAAAGCTTGACTGGGGCCGCACCGTTGCTGCGTGACTGTCTGCTCTCGTGCTACATGGGGTTGGCGAGCAAAAGCAACCTCCGACCTTAACGGAGCTCCACTGGTGCGACCGCGATAGGTAAGCCACTGGATGAAAGGACCGTCCACCACTTGAGAGAGACGGGTTGTTCCTGTGGACTGCGTTTCTTAAATTGATGACATCGAACGTTCCGAGGCGGCCGAGCGCATGATGATGATGATCATACACAGATGATAATGACGATGGGTGGCTGGCCATGAATGATCGACGAACATACCCCTTGGTGACCAGGATGGGTGAGGCCGTGTTCACGGGTCATATTCTGAATGCGCATTCCTTGTGCTCCCACCTCTCTCGCAATATATATGGACATTGTCCAGGAGAAGGGCTTGGCCGTTTTAACTCTCTCTCTCTATATATATGTATATATATAGTTAAGCGAAAAGGTTCCTGGCTATGAGGTTAGCTGTACGATAGAGAAGTCAAACTGAAAAACATAACATCATTTATTCTAACATTTCGACCGGGGGCCGGTCTTTTTCAAGGTATCTTTGAAAAAGACCGGCCCCCGGTCGAAACGTTAGAATAAATGTTGTTATGTTTTTCAGTTTGACTTCTCTATCGTATATATATATATATATATATATATATATATATATATAGAAAATAAGGGTCGGTAGTCAAGAAAACCTCGGAAAGCAAAGGGGAGGTTGTGGTGGGTCATAGAAAGAGATGAAGAATTTTTTGAGTCGAAAAGAAAGTGGTGAAAAAATGCCCGCCGGGTGGGATCCGAACCCACGACCTCCAGTATACCGGTCTGGTGCGATAACCACCACGCTACCAGCGGGGCTGTTTCCCCAGCACTTTCTCGGGTATTTATGTTAAGGTGTTTTTGTTTCCTGCACTTGGGGGTGGTAGCCAGCGCCACTCGGACTACTCGGGGTGAAGGGGACCTTCTTTTTAACCCCGGGGTCGTGACTCGAGTGTCTACGACATGTCGAGAGTGGTCGACCAGCGTTAAACCCTCTTAAGCTCCCTTTGACACCAAGAGTGCCAGAACAGAGGCCCTCGCTAAGCATGTAGCGAATCAGAAAATGGGAAATGAGGGGCTCCGTGAAATAGGACAGAAAATAAGGGTCAGTAGTCAAGAAAACCTCGGAAAGCAAAGGGGAGGTTGTGGTGGGTCATAGAAAGAGATGAAGAATTTTTGAGTCTAAAAGAAAGTGGTGAAAAAATGCCCGCCGGGTACCACCCCCAAGTGCAGGAAACAAACACACCTTAACATAAATACCCGAGAAAGTGCTGGGGAAACACCCCGCTGGTGGCGTAGTGGTTATCGCACCAGACCGGTATTCTGGAGGTCGTGGGTTCAGATCCCACCCGGCGGGCATTTTTTCACCACTTTCTTTTCGAATCAAAAAATTCTTCATCTCTTTCTATGACCCACCACAACCTCCCCTTTGCTTTCCGAGGTATTCTTGACTACCGACCCTTATTTTCTGTCTTATTTTACGGAGCCCCTCATTTCCCATTTTCTGATTCGCTACATGCTTAGCGAGGGCCTCTGTTCTGGCAGTCTTGGTGCCAAAGGGAGCTTAAGAGGGTTCAACGCTAGTCGACCACTCTCGACATGTCGTAGACACTCGAGTCATGACCCGGGGGTTAAAAACAAGGTCCCCTTCACCCCGAGTAGTCCGAGTGGCGCTGGCTATCACCCCCAAGTGCAGGAAACAAAAACACCTTAACATAAATACCCGAGAAAGTGCTGGGGAAACAGCCCCGCTGGTAGCCTAGTGGTTATCACACCAGACCGGTATTCTGGAGGTCGTGGGTTCGGATCCCACCCGGCGGGCATTTTTTCACCACTTTCTTTTCGACTCAAAAAATTCTTCATCTCTTTCTATGACCCACCACAACCTCCCCTTTGCTTTCCGAGGTTTTCTTGACTACCGACCCTTATTTTCTGTCTTATTTCACGGAGCCCCTCATTTCCCATTTTCTGATTCGCAACATGCCTAGCGAGGGCCTCTGTTCTGGCAGTCTTGGTGCCAAAGGGAGCTTAAGAGGGTTCAACGCTGGTCGACCACTCTCGACATGTCGTAGACACTCGAGTCACGACCCGGGGGTTAAAAAGAAGGTCCCCTTCACCCCGAGTAGTCCGAGTGGCGCTGGCTACCACCCCCAAGTGCAGGAAACAAAAACACCTTAACATAAATACCCGAGAAAGTGCTGGGGAAACAGCCCCGCTGGTAGCGTAGTGGTTATCGCACCAGACCGGTATTCTGGAGGTCGTGGGTTCGGATCCCACCCGGTGGGCATTTTTTCACCACTTTCTTTTCGACTCAAAAAATTCTTCATATCTTTCTATGACCCACCACAACCTCCCCTTTGCTTTCCGAGGTTTTCTTGGCTACCGACCCTTTTTTTCTGTCTTATTTCACGGAGCCCCTCATTTCCCATTTTCTGATTGGCTATATATATATATAAATATATATATATATATATATATATATATATATATATATATATATATATATATATATATATATATATATATATATATATATATATATATATATATATATATTGTGAGAGCGTGGAAGCGCAGTCAACATTACTGGACAATTATTGCGCTCTGGGACAATTACGTGCTGTGGCCAATCACTGTCATTCGGTAAAACCAATTCCTCATCTGTGCTTACCGATTATCATCATCATCTATACATAATCATTGTCACGAGTGGCTCATTCTGTTGAGTCACCGACAGTCTCATTAAACCTAGTCCGCTGGTACTGGTGCCGACTTGTGCAGGGTCTTCCGTCTCCTTACAAGTGGTGGAAGGTGCTTCTTACAACCCTGACCTCTCCCTGACCTAGCTGCACCCCTGCAGCTCCGTTCAGGTTGCCTTGTGCAACCGCCACCCAGTCCAATGGACCGAGAAGGCGCACCGAATGCTGCCGCTCCTAGCACGCCGGCATGGATAGTGACTTGCCGCCAGCGCGACCCTCCCGGCTTCGCTTGTCTTCGTGGCGAAGACGTCGAGGAGTGGCTTGACGAATTCAACCAACTCAGCCAATTTAACAGGCGGGAAGAAAAGTTCAAGCTCCATAACGTAGGTCTGTCCCTGCATGAAGTTGCAAAGACCTGGTACCGCAACAACGAGCATACCATAACTGATTGGGCCTCCTTCACTGAGAAGAGCCACCAGATATTTGGCACACTCTCTGCGTGTTCAGATGAGGCAAAAAGAAAACTAGATGCCGGTGGCAGGGTCCAGACGAGACATTTGCGTCTTATATTGAGGATGTGCTAGCTCTCTGCTGTTGTGTGAAGCCAGACATGTTAGAGGCTGACAAAGTTCGCCATCTACTCAAGGGAATCGCAGAGTTTGCCTTTACGCGCTTGCCCTGCAAAATTCGTCTTCCATGGAGGACGTACGAACCTCGTGTCAGCGCCTCGACCAGCTACAAGCGATCCGCCTGCAGCCACGGCAGGAATCAGCTCGTCTTCCTGCTGAGTCGGAGCTTCGTGCTCTCATACGCGATATCATTCGTGAGGAACTCCACAAGCAAGGCCCATCGTGCCTTCACGGTGACCGGTGGGCTCAGCCTGTGACTGATTTGCGGAGGATTATTAGAGGAGCTGGCGTCGATGACTTGTAGCCCGCGCTTTACTCCCCAGTGGCTTTCATCGCACCCTCGTACACGGACGCAGCTTCGCGACCCCCGGTCTCACCGATCGGAGTTCCTGCACCTCCGCCAATGCTCGAACAGCTCACAGCGATCTCCTCAGCGGCCCATGCATCAGCAACATATTCCAACTGGCGACCGCGTAAGCATTTCCGCCCTAAAGAACGCCCGGTCTGTTTCTATTGTGGAATTCGCGGCCACATCTCGCGATTTTGCGGCCGGCGCCAGCAAGATGAGCGGCGGGGTTACGCGCCCTGCGAACGCAGTCTCCGCTACAACTGCAGCCCTCGACGGCCTGCTTATCAACCTCGCAACCGCTCCCCGTCGCCTCCAGATTCACCCGAGTTTTCCCGCAGTCAACGTGGCCCTAGGCGCCGATCTCCTTCGCCTGGACGATGCTTTGTCTCTCCTCTTTACCCTGGCTCAAACGACGCCAACTACCAGCCGGAAAACTAGATGCTGCAGTTTATGGACGGGAAACTGCATCGTGCAAACGTCTACAACTTCTCCGGCGCGTCCCTCGAACATTTTGCCTGTAATTGTGGAATGAATTGTTGTACAAACTTTAGTGGACACTGATGCTAGTATCTGCGTCACGCATAGTGATCTGTGTGGCCGGCTACGAAACGTGAAGACGCCCTACTCTGGACCTTCATTGTGAAGTGCAAATGAAAATGTCATACAGCCTGCCGCATCTTGCACAGCACGTGTCGTCATCGGAGACGATTGTCACCATTAATTATTTTTGTATGGGACTTTCTTTCTTCAGTTTCTGCTGTTATTTCCTGTCGCCAACCAGCCATTCACATTTCCAGCACAGAGCCTTCCCATTCACCAAACTCACGACAGCAGAACTTAACCTTATGGACGGACTGTTTTTTGCCGCCGGGTTGTGAAGAAGTTCTTTTGGTGTCCTCGGGCAGCATTTCCGCAGGTGATGTGATAGCGTATCCATCAAGCCGTATGCTTCCCCGAGGAATTGCTATGTCCACATGCCTCGTCCGTTTTTCACAAGGACATGCAGCTTTGGCCGCTCGGAACACCACCACAGAGGCAATTTTGTTGCCTAAAGGCATGGCCGTCGCTGCTGTGGTTGACAGAGAGCCTGTTTCTGTTCGGTCCAACGCAGTACCACCTTCGCGTGCGTGTGACCTTGCTTCTTCGGGTGGTATATCTAGTATCGCTCCAACCATCAGCCCCGGCCTTACATCTGAGCAAACAGAACAGCTGCTCGCGGTACTGGCGAAGCACCTTGCATCCTTTGACGTGGTTGCGAACACACTACAACGAACGACTGTGACCACTCACCGAATTAAGACAGATAGCTCAGCGATTGTACGCCGCCGACCATACCACGTCTCTTCAAACGAAAGAAAAATAATTGAAGAGTAGGTCGCTGATATGCTCAAGCGCGACGTTATCCGCCCACCGTCAAGCTCTTGGTCATCGCCGGTTGTGTTAGTCGAGAAGAAGGATGGATCAGTTTGCTTTTGTATCTACTACCGTGCACTAAATAAGGTCACTCGAAAAGGCGTTTATCCGCTGCCCCACATCGACGATGCTTTGGACAGTCTCCGAGGAGCGGAGTACTTCTCGAGTCTCGACTCACGCTCGGGATATTGGCAGATCCGAAAGCACGATGATGACAAAGGGAAGACGGCGTTTTCCACCCCAGACGGGCTTTTCGAGTTCAGCGTGTTGCCATGTGGGCTCTGTAACGCGCATGCCACGTTTGAACGAATGATTGACACTGTGCTTCGTGGTCTTAAGTGGAAAACTTGTCTCTGCTACTGGGACGACATTGTTGTTTTCTGAGGTACATTTGACCAACACTTACGCCGTCTGGACGAAGTACTGAGTTGTCTTTCCAATGCGGGACTGCAGATAAACACAAAGAAATTCACTTTCGCCAGCAAATTTACCATACTATTAGGCCACGTAGTGAGCAAAAAAGGAATTCAACCGGACCCCGAAAAGATTTCGGCAGTTTTAAATTTTCCTTTCCACAACAGCAGAAGGAACTCCGCAACTTGAACGGACTCGCATCATATTTCCGCAGACATATATACAAAATGTCGCAACAGTTGCTTCCCCGCTACATAACCTTGTACAGCCTGGCATCCCGTTCGTTTGGACAGAAGATTGCGAACGGGCTTTTCAGGCCTTCAAAGACGCCCTCACTTCGAGCCCCGTCCTTTGCCGTTTTAACGACAGCGCTCCCACGATCCCACACACGGACGCCAGTGGGCAAGGCATTGGTGCCGTCTTGCTGCAACTAGATGCCCAACAAAAAGAGCGAGTGGTTGCATATGCCAGTCGTTCGCTTACGGCGCCAGAAAAAAACTACAGCATAACGGAAAAGGAGGGCCTCGCCGTTGTTTGGGCAATTCAAAAGTTTCGTCCTTACTTATACGGCAGGCATATCACTGTCGTTACCGATCACCATGCATTGTGCTGGCTGTCGACACTCAAGAACCTTTCCGGACACCTTGGCCGTTGGGTTCTTCGTCTGCAGCAGTACACTTTCACTGTTACTTATAAGTCAGGCAAGAAGCATTTGGTAGCGGACGCCCTTTCACGTTTCCCGTTGTCCAAATCGCCAGCCCCTGCCTCCGCGTCGACGCAGCCTGTCTTGCCCATCGCACCCATTCCTTGCGCCATGGTTGAAGACACACTAAACTTATCCGCCTTGCAACGTGGCGATAATTATTGCCACCGAATCATAGAAAGACTTTAAGGCACCGCACGACCACCCAGCAGCCGCTTACGTCGGCAGCTCAAGAACTTTCAGCTTGTGAGTGGAGTTCTCTGCCGTTACAGACTTTACCATGCAGGCAGTCGATGGGTCACTGTTTTGCCTCGGATGCTCAGGCCAGTCATTTTAAAGGCATTCCACGATGACGCGACCGCTGGACACCTTGGGTTTTGAGAAAACGTACTACCGAATCCGTAGTCGCTTTTTCTGGCCTGGAATGTCCACAATTGTGGCAAAATACATTTCATCATGCGCCAAATGCCGACACAGGAAACGCAGTACGTCTTCCCCAGCTGGTCCGTTACAACCAGTTCCCTGTCCCCCTTCTCCTTTTGATATGGTGGACATTGATCTGTATGGACCACTGCTACGCACACCCACCGGCTACCGCTGGATTGCAACGGCGGTGGACAATTTGACCAGGTACGCGGAAACATCACCTCTGCGATCTGGATGCGCTCAAGAAATTGCAGATTTCGTACTTCAGAGCATCATTTTGCGCCACGGTGCGCCTGGCGTGCTTTTGAGCGACCCAGGCAAGGCATTCCTTTCTCAAATTCTGGCTGAAGTGCTTCAAGCAGCAAAGACTGTGCATAAAACTACCACTAGCTACCATCCTCAAACCAACGGCATCACCGAACGATTTCATCGTACCCTCTCCGACATGCTATCCATATATATTAAGCCGGACCACACAAACTGATATCGAATTCTTCCTTTTGTTACATTCGCCTACAATTCGGATATCCAGCGCACCACTGGCTACTCACCTTTCTTCCTGCTTTTTGCACGCTATCCCTCTTTCATCGTTGACACGGCTTTCGTTTCTGCCCCGGGCTTCCTTGCCACCCCGTTTTCTGACGTAATCGTCTCTCGTCTTAACCACTGTCGTCACCTGGCCCGTCTTCAGACTGAACTCACACAGCAAGAACGCACAAGCCAGTACGATTGCACTCACCGCTCCGTTCACTTACATCCTGGGGACGAAGTATTACTGTGGACGCCACTACGCTCTCCCGGTCTATGCGAGAAGTTTTTGCATAGGTACATTGGTCCCTACATCCTAGTTGAGCAGACATCTCCTGTAAACTATCTGGTGTCTCCGGCAGCTACCCCTACTGACCGCCGACGGCGAGGAACTGAAATAGTGCACGTCTATCGCATGAAACGTTACAACCAGCGTACATCGTGAGTGTCGGCGACCAAGAGGCCGCTTCCAGCCGAGGGGACCTGGGGACCTACCCGGGGACCTACCCCCTATAAACCTTGCCTGCCAGGCGAGAGGTTGCCCTGACGAAGCCAAGTCTCTTTGCTGAAACGTTAGCTACAATCCTCCTTCCTACCTGCTTCGAAGTTTTCTTTTGCTATATCATCATCATCATCATCATCACCAGCCCATCTACGCCCACTGCAGGTCAAAGGCCTCTACCATTATTCTCCAATTACCTCGGTCCTGTGCCAACTGTGACCAATTCATCCCCGCAAACTTCTTGATCTCATCTGCCCATCTAACTTTCTGCCACCCCCTGCAACGCTTGCCTTCTCTAGGTATCCACTCTGTTACCCTTAATGACCAGAGGTTATCTTGCATTCGCATTACATGCCCTGCCCACGTCCATTTCTTCTTAATTTCTACTAATATGTCTTAAACACCAGTTTGCTCCATGACCCACTCCGCTCTCTTCTTGTCCCTTAATGTTACACCTATCATTTTCCGCTCCATTGCCCGCTGAGTCGTTCTCAATTTAAGTTGAACCCTCTTATTGAGCCTAAAGGTTTCTGTCCCGTAGGTGCGTACCGGTAAGATGCAGCGGTCATACACTTTCTTCTGCAGTGACAATGGTAGGCTGCTATTCATTATCTGAGAATGTCTGCCATATGCACCCCACCCCATTCTGATCCTTCTAATTATTTCTGATGATGATGATGTTTGGTGTTTTATGGCGCAAGGCCAACGAGGGAAAAGAGCTCCAAAACGGTGCTTAGGTATGAAGGATGATGATGATGATGTTTTTATTTTATTGGCGCAAGGCCGACATGGGCAAAGAGCGCCAAACACAAAGTGATTTGATGAGGAGAGAACACGAAATCAAATCCGTTAAAAACTATGAGCACGGCTGGTGTAAAGGGCCAGGGTGAAGAACAAGAGTGGTTAAAAGATAAATAAGTTGGCTGGGGTATAGGACCAGAGGTAAAGCTATGGGAGGTATGAGATGATTTGTAAAAAGTGAACTTCTGATAGGAACCTAAACGTGCGTTGAACAGAAAACAAGGCATCATCTCCTAAGAAGTATGATGGGTGTGGGGGAATATGTCGTGTGTGTAGTTTAGGGAAGTGTTTGCGTCGTGTAGTGTCGAGTGCCTTACATTGTATGAGGATGTGCATCACGGATAGGGCCTCTCCGCAACTGCTGCACATAGGTCTTGGAGATCCAGTGAGAAGGTGCGAGTGTGTTGCATGAGTGTGCCCTATCCGTAATCTAGCCAAGGCGACTTCAGTGTATCTATTGCGTGTGTCGGTGGTGTATCCTCCCAAGTGTGGTCTTATTACGTTTAACTTGTCTGTTTGTTCGCTCCAGTGTGTTTGCCATGTTTTGCGAAGTTGTTGTCTGATGTGTGGTTTCATGTCGGTGTAGGGTAATGTGGTTATGTCTACTGTATTCAAGAGTGTAGCAGCAGCAGCCATTCGATCCGCTGCTTCGTTCGCGGCTATACCACAGTGGCCAGGGACCCAGCAAAGGACTAGTTCAAATTCGTGGACATACACAGACATAATACCCTTGACTATTACATATACAACGTGATTTTTTGAAGACTTTGTTGACGATAACGCCCGCACGACAGTGAGGGAGTCTGTATATATAATGGATTGTGGGATGTGACTTTGAAGGATATGATTAACAACAAGAAGTACACTATAAGCCTCTGCCGTAAAGATACTGGTATTACTATTAAGAGTTCTAGTGACATTAAGGCCGGGTCCTTGCGCCACGCAGGACACAGAGGTGGAAGTTTTGGAGGCATCCGTATAAAATTCAGAGAATTGATACTTCTGCTGCAAATACATGAAGTGCTGCAGAATTGCACATGTGGGAGCTCGGTTTTTATCTACACGTGTGAAAGATGTGTCGCATAAGACAGGGCGGAGATGCCATGGTGCTATAAAATCTGTTTGAGAACTTTGTATGGTGTCTAAAAAGGAGACAGAAAGCTCTGACGCTTCCTCTCTAACTCTGTAAGAGAAGGGCGCAGATAACGATGGTCGGTTTAGGAGTAGTGCAGTCATAGACGTATCATAAAAAGCTGATTTAAAAGGATGGTGTGGCATAAATGAAATTTTAAAAGCAAAAAGGTGATCTGTGTATGCTCACTGACGTTGTAGGTTCCACTTATTACACTCCACATAGAGGCTTTCGACCGGGCTAGTCCGGAAAGCGCCACATGCCAGCCGGAGCTCCAGATGAAGCACTGGGTCTAGCATTTTGAGGAATGTCTTACTTGCTGACCCATAAACAACGCTTCCATAGTCCAATCGTGAACCTATCAGGCTAGTAAAAACACGTAAAAGAAGTTGTTTGTCAGCACGATATAAAGAGTGGGAGAGAACCTTGAGTATATTCATAGCCTTTAAGCATTTATGTTTAAGTTGTTTTATATGTTGAATGAACGAGAGCTTTTCGTCAAGGACTACACCTAAAAACTTGTGCTCATTTCTGACTGGAAATGAGGCACCATTGAGTTTGATGTGTGGATCCGGCCGAAGGCCACGTCTTTTCGAAAAAAAACTCAAGTACACTTCACTGGATTAAATTTAAACCGTTGCTATCTGCCCAGCCAGCTAGCTTGTTAACACCAAGCTGGACTTGGCGCTCGCAGATAGACAGGTTACAAGACCGAAAGGATAATTGCACGTCGTCTTCATAGATTTAGCAGGAAATGGTTGGTGGCAGCGCCTTCCGAAGAGAGTTCATTTTTACGATAAACAAAGTGCAACTCAAAACTCCACCTTGCGGAACACCGTTTTCCTGCACATGAACTCTAGAGAGTGCAGCTCCAACTCGCACGCGATACGTAATTTCAGAGAGGTAACTGGCAAGCGTGTTCCGCATGTATTACCTGACATACCAAAGGACTTCAAATCACTGAGGATGCCGTACCGCCAAACAGTGTCGTACGCCTTTTCAAGATCAAAGAATACTGTCATACAGTACTGCTTATGGAAGAAAGCATCTTTAATATATGACTCTAACGCAACGAGTTAATCGTTCGTAGATAGCCCCGCCCTAAAGCCCACCTGGCAGCTCTCGAGAAGACCGTTGTACTTTAAGAAATACACGATTCTCCTGTTTATCATCCTTTCGAAGAGCTTACACAGGTAGCTTGTCAGGGCAATGGGACGATAGCTAGCGGGAGAGGAAGGATCCTTGCCTTCCTTCAGAACAGCCACTACTATGGCCTCCCTCCAAGAGCGAGGAATGTGCCCCGCAAGCCATATGTTATTGAATAGGTGTAGAAGTGTTTCAAGGGTGTCTGAGTGTAGATGTTGTATCATAGTGTATGTGATTTTGTCTGCACCTGGAGCTGACGGCTTACATGTTGACAGGGCTGCCTTCAGCTCATGAATTTAAAAAGGCGAATTGTAAGAAGTGTGCGACCTGTTGTAATCACGCAGAGACTTCTTTTCCGCAGATGTTTTGTGTTTCATGAAAGTGTTTGTGTAGTGTGCCGAACTGGACACTTGTTCGAAGTGTTGTGAAAGTGTGTTAGCCTGGTCTTCCAGTGTGTCCCCTGTTGAACTAACTTTTAGTTTTCGGATTCGTGTCGAGATTGTGTGTGTCAGTGTATGAGTTGATGGAAGTTAGGAAGGTGTGACAACTCTATCGGTTTGCCTCACGTCGCACACGTTTTCCTAACGCCTTGGCCCGTTTGAACAAGAGGAGGTTTCCCGACGTGGGGTACCGACAGAGGATACCCCACGCCTTGTTCTGGGCCTCTCGCGCCCGCCTACAGTCCTCATTCCACCACGGCCTCCACTAGTTGCGCGGGGCACCAGAGGCGTGGGGAATGGACCTTTCGGCGGCGTAGAGGATGTGCGCCGTGGGGAGTTGGGTAGCTTCTTCAACGTGTAGGTGTCCTATGGATGTGTGATGTAGTTTGGATGTCTCTGTAAATGTATTCCAGTTAGCTCTTGCTTCGTTGAACCTGTTTTGGGAAGATGGACTGCATGGGGCTTTACCTATATACGTTAGTGAGGTGGGGAAGTGGTCACTGCCATATGGGTCAGTGCTCACACCCCACTCAAGACATGGAAAGAGAACTGCCGAACCAATAGCCAAGTCAAGATTTGAGTATGTATTGTGTCCTATGTTTGGTATGTAGGCTGTTTCTTGTTGAAAAGGCATGCTCCAAGGATGTTAAAAACTTCTCTATCAGGCGACCTCGGGCATCCGTGCGAGAAGAGCCCCAAAGTGAATTGTGTGCATTGAAGTCGCCTGTTAGGATGTACGGCTCAGGAAGCTGGTCGACCAGCACCTCAAAGTCAGAGCTCAGAAGTGCAAGATCAGGAGAGATGTAGATGGAGCATGCGTTATCGAACTAATAAATAATATTGTGCGGACGGCTACAGCCTCAAGGACGGTGTTCAAGGTGACAGGGTGGAATGCTAAGCATTTGCTGGCAATTATGGCCACACCGCCAGAAGAGTGTGTGCAGCCATCCCTGTCTTTCCTGTATACCAGGTAACTATTCAAAAAATTTGTGTTATTAGAATTAAGATGTGTTTCCTGGACACACATTAAACTTAGCTCGTTGGCATGCAGAATCTTATGCACGTCGTCAAGATTATTCAGAAGGCCTCTGCAGTTCCATTGAACTATGTTTTCTCTTCCCATTATGATGTGTTAGAGCTACTGGAGTGTGATTATTTATGTAGGGTCTTTCGGGGATTGCACTCTTGGGAAGGGCTTTTTTGCCTTCTCTACTGACCTGGACGTCGCAGCCCGTTCCTTCCGTTGCGATGAAAGCTGGAAGGGCTCGACGTCCATGTCGTCATCTGAAGGCAAGGGGGTGGCCAGCGGACTGGGCCCCCTTGGCCCCCTTGACATGGTACCCTTTCGGGTGTTCTTCGCCTGCGCTGCCAGTGCCGAAGGCGTGGGGAGCACCACAGGTGGCACAGGCAGTGAGGCGCGGGAGAGGGTCGCTGCGACTGTCTCCGTCTCCATCTCCGTGCCCTTGCGTGTGGTTTGGGCCGGGGGAGAGGAAGAACTGGATGCAGCGGCATCCCCAACAGACGTTGTTGCCACCACAGCCGCTGCTGGGTGAGCGAGCGGTGCGGAGGCTGGTTGGGCTGCCTGGGGCAACCCTGGGGGGTTGGGGGCGGGACCAAGTCCGACTTGCGGTACTGGGTCCCCGCTGAAACCAGACGCCGCTCCGCCCCCCGGCGAGCTGAGTCGGCGTACCTGCCCAGAGGGAAGGAGGCGAACCTCTTTCGCGCCTCGGGGAAGGTGATGTTCTCGTTCACTTTTAAGACAATAATCTGTTTCTCTTGTTTAAACTTCTCACAACATCTGGAATAAGCAGCATGCGGTCCCTGGCAGTTCGGACATGTCAAGTGCTCAGATTCACAATTATCGGTTGGATGATCTTGTGCCGCACATTTGGCGCACGTCAGTTTCCCACGACAAGAGTTTGTGCCGTGGCGAAAGCGGTGACACTTATAGCAGCGGCGTGGATTCGGCACGTAGGGACGGACCGGACATCTAACGAAGCCTGCGTTGACCGACTCAGGAAGTGTTGAACGGTGAAACATCAAGATGATGTGTTTGGTAGGTATGATTAGATTGTTTCGGCGTATGGTTATTCGCCTCACTGCCGTCACGCCCTGATCATAGAGGCCCTCGAGCGGTTGGGCTTCAGTTTCACTTATAAGATCTGGATCAGAGATCATGCCTTGCAGCTATTAAGGCTGCGATGAGGCGTGATTTTGATGTCAATATTGACCATGCGCGTTTGTGAAAGGAGGTTTGCAGACTGCTGTTTGTTGTCTACCTCAATCAAAAGTTGTCCCGTTTTCAGTTTCTTAGCCTTGTACGACTTTCCGACAAGGCTTTCAAGATACTTAAAGATTAGAAACACGGACTGGGAAGTGATCGGTTTTGTCTTGTCAAGAGAATCCATGATCAGAAAGCGCGAGAAATTATCGGGCTTTTGGAGCGAGATTGATTCCAAGGGAGGAAAAGATACTTCGGTGGGGCCCCTTTTTGGAGGCCGATCACGTCTTGGGGGGCGTTTAGAAAATGCCATACAATACATTGGAAAGCAGGGAGACGGGGGTACTTTCTCCTTTGGCCTTACCCTGGTAGTCAAAGAGGTCCCGGAGGTTCCTGCCTGGTAGACAAGCAGGGAGCCCATCGGCCGGAGCTTGACCAAGGCTCCGACGGCCACCGTTCATGGCTTCGAACCCTTCACCTTTCAACTTCTAGCCACGGTAGGTGACAGCTTAAGTATGGGGGGCTCGGGGTACGCGGTGTCGCCACTCACCGTCACCAAGATTGCTCAAGGTTCCCCGTGCGGGGCTAATTATTTCAGCCTCTTGGTGGTGATCTGGGGTCACAAATTGGCCTAAGTAGACATATTCGCTTACCACTTCCACTGCATAGCCACCTATCTCAAACCGCTGTGCTGTCCCGAGGTTATTTATCATTACTTTAGGTTTCTGCATATTAATTTTCAGGCCAACGGTTCTACTCTGTTCGCCCAGTGCAGAAAGCATGCTTTGCAATTTGTCCCCCGAGTTACTTAGCAAGGCAACGTCATCAGCAAATCTGAGGTTACTGAGGTATTCTGCATTAGCCCTTACTCCTACTTGTTCCCAATCCAACGTTCTGAATACTTCTTGTAAACATGCCGTGAAGAACATTGAGGAGATTGTGTCTTCTTGTCTGACACCCTTCCTAATAGGTATTTTACTGCTCTCCCTATGGAGGATGATGGTAGCTGTAGACCCTTTGTAGATATCCTCTATTATTCTTACATAATGGTCATCTACCCCCTGGTTCCGTAATGCCTGAATGACTGCTAGGGTTTCGACCGAGTCAATTGCTTTCTCATAATCTGTGAAGGCTATATATAGGGGTTCAGTATACTCAGCGCACTTCTCTATTACATGATTGATCGTGTGAATATGGTCCATTGTTAAATAACCTTTACGGAACCCTGCTTGTTCTTTAGGTTGACTGAAATCTAAGCTTGGAGAGATTCGTTTAGCGATGACCTTGGTAAGTACCTTGTAGACATTGACAGTAAGCTGATCGGCCTGTAATTTTTCAAGTGCTTCATGTCGCCTTTCTTCTGGATTAGGGTAACGTTCGCGTTTTTCCAAGATTCCGGTTCCATTCCGGTCATTAGGCATTACGTATACAGGTTTGCCAGTTTTTAAATTAAAATTTCTCCGCAATACTTCTAGAGGTCTGCTATTATCTGATCCTCACCAGGTGCTTTGCCCCCTTTCATTTCTTTGAAAGCCTTCCTTACTTCTTCGGTCGTTAATGGTGGGATATCTATCTCCTCTGAGCTACTGCCTCGTTCGGCATTATCCTGTATGTCCCGGCTACTGTACAGATCCCTATAGAACGCCTCGGCCACTGTGACTATTTTATCCCTATTTGTGATGACATTGCCTTGCGTATCCTTAAGTGCATACATCTGATTTTCCCCACCCCAAGAAATCTCTTCGCTGCTTTCAGGCTACTTCCGTTCTTTACTGCGTATTCGATCCTCTCGATATTATACTTCCGTAGGTCAGGTGTCTTACGCTTATTGATTAAATTCGAGAGCTCCGCTAGTTCTATTCTGTCAGCTGCGGTGGAGATTGTCATTGTTCGCCGTTTCCTGATTAGATCTTTCGTCTCCTGTGAAGGTTTACCAGTATCCTGTCTAGCTATATTGTCCTCGACTTCTACTGCACACACCATGATATGCATGTAAGGTTGTCGCTGGCTTCCTGTGTCGTAAGGTCGGCTTCCTCGTTAGGAGCGGAATATCGGTTCTGCAGCGCGATCCTGAATTCTGCTACTTAACGTCTTACTGTTAGCTCATTTATCGGCCTCTTTCGTACTAGCTTGTTGCGGTCCCTCCTCGAATCTAGCCTAATTCGAGATTTTACCATACGCTGGTCACTACACCTTACCCTTCGGAGCACTTCCACAGCCAGCACGCCGCCACGGTTATCGCATAATATGACGTCTATTTCATTTTTGGGCTCCCCATTCAGGCTCCTCCAGGTCCACTTCCGACTCTCCCATTTGCACAGAAAGGTGTTCATTATGCGTAAGTTATTCCGTTCTGCAAACTCAACTAGTAGGTCCCCCCTGCTATTTCTACAGACCAGGCCATGGTTCCCAACTTCCTTGTCTCCAGCCTGATTCGGCCTACTTTAGCATTAAGTTCCCCTATAACTACGGTATAATGTGTTTTTACTTTAGCCATTGCCGATTCCACATCTTCATAGAGGCGTTCCATTACTTGGTCGTCGTGGCTGGATGTGGGCGCGTAGCCCTGCACCACCTCTTATTGAGCCTAATTACAAGACCTCCTACCCTTTCGTTAATGCTATAGTATTCTTCTATGTTGCCAGCTATGCTTTTATTGACTAGAAATACCACTCCCAGTTCCCGTCTGTCCTCTAGACCGCGGTAACATAGGACGTGTCCATTTTTCAGCACCGTAAAGGCTTCGCCTGCCCTCCTAACCTCGCTAAGCCCTATTACATCCCATTTATTGCCCTCTAATTCCTCGAACAACACCTCGACACTTGCTTCGCTAGATAAGGTTCGGGCGTTAAACGTTGAGAGGTTAAGATTTCATTGGCGGGCTGTCCGGATCCAGGGATCCTTCTCACCCTCTGCTGCGTCACAGGTCTGACCACCGCAGTGGCCAGTTGCTTCGCAGCCGCTGGGGACTGAGGGCCATGGGTTAATTGGCGTATTCATGGGAGGTTGTCGCCGTTACTACACCAGGGTGGCCAATGCTGCTCTGGTGAGGGAGTGCATTACCGGCAATGGTCGCCGGGGTCAGGCCGCACCCCAAGCTCCTTTGTGCAATTCCATCAACACGCAGATTTTTTTTTTAATCCGGTACGAATTGTCCGCCACCGGGATTCGAGCCACGGTCCTTCTGCACGCGAGGCGGGTGTTCTACCTCTATGCCGTCGCTGCATATATATATATATATATATATATATATACCCCTGCCCCTGGACAATGTGCCTATGACTATCTCCATTGAATAAACTGTAAGGCTGCCACTGACCAAGTAAAAAGTAAAAAAAAAGATGTTTCGTAACCCGAACGGGTGCCTTGTTCACAATGAGGCAAAGTTGGGCAGTTTCAAATGTAAAGGTGCTGTTTGTGACGTAATCACCGCTTGTATATAATTGGTAACGTCCCTCCATTTTGATTCATCGTATCGGAGTGAGTCTGTATGAACAATGATTTCATTAAAAGACGTGATGTCACATTTCGTTCTACAGATATAACTGCAGCGTTGTCCCCGTCAATATCATGCTGGTGCTTGGTCGCATGCTGACCAATCGCATTAGAGGTCAGCTTTTGGTTTTTCACCTCGTGTTGGCGCTTTTCATCCTTCTGGGGAACTTTCCTGTTGTGCGGATGTGAACATGGTTGCACTCTGTGCAGGAGATGCGATAGAAAACACCGGGAAAAAGATGATCGGGCAGCGGTTCTTTGATGCTCACCAGATCATTCCAAAGCCTGCTGTCCGGCACGTGTGCAATGCGTAGGTCATATTCCGCGAAAATACGAGCCAAAGCTCGCCTATACCACGTACATACGGAATGCCGGCAGTGGCGGTGAAGACTTTACGATTAGCAGCCTTAAGTTGTAGGATTTGCTTCTCGCTTGTTTCCGCAAAGTTTTGTGGGTAGCCAATGCCAAAAAGTTCCGGCGTACTATTTTAAATTCTGTTTTCAGACTGTTCCCGTCTTTGCAGATTCTACTCGCACGAGTCACCAGCGATAGAACGATGTCTCTTTTGTGGCAAGCGGTTAGTTAGATGGTTAGTTCAAGTACTTGCCGGTGTGTATTTGCTTGCGGTACTACCACAACGAGATCTCACCGTTCTTGCGCTCCACCGAGACCTTAAGGAATTGCAGACTATCATCTTGTTGGTACTCGACTGTGATCTGAAGTATTGGCTCGACGGCACTCAGAGCTTGTAAAAAGTGGGTTGAGTCTTCTTTCCGCAGGATTTAAAAGAATCATCTATGTACCGGTAGAACACCTTCGGTTGCGGTGTAAAACTTGAGAGGACTTGTTCTTCTTGATCTTACATGACAATATTTGCCGTGTTTAGTGAGATGGAGGCACCTATGGCTGTTCCGTGCGTCTGCGAGTAGAAGCCGGAGCAGTGCATGAAATACATGTTGCAAAGGCAGAACCTAAGTAGTGTACAAAGTTCGGGGACGTCCGTTGGCATGCTGTCGGCAAGAGTGCATCCTTACTGAGAAGCTCTTCGCAGGTTCCGACGGCCAAGTTGACGGGGACACTGGAAAACGATGATTTGACATCAAAGTACACCATCACATCATTAGCCTCGAGTTGTACATTGCGGACGTTTTCACTAAGTCGCAAGAATTTGCCACATGCGTGGCTGTCTTGCCAGCCAAAGGACGTAGTAGGTCTCCTGAAATCTGCAATAGGTAGAAGAGGAACACCCCTTTTGTGGACTTTTGAAGACCATAAATGGCAGAAGCGGAGCCGTTTGTGCATAGCAGGGGGTAGTACAGACTCTTCTTCTACATGGGAACAAACCCGAAGATATCTGCCAGCAGTTCTTGCAGCTACTTGTGTAGCACTCCCGTAGGGTCGCACTGTAGACGTGCATACGCTTCCTTGTCCTCGAGCAGGTCTCTCATCTCTCCATCGTAGTTTTCCTTGTCAAGCAGCACAGTTGCATTTTCCCTATCGGATAGTAGAACGACAGTGTTATCCTTGCACCGAAGGCTGATGATGGCTTGTTTTTCGACATTCGAGGGCCTGGTGCGTTTCCGCCACTTGGAGATAACGCCAATGGTCCGGGAACGTGCTTCGTTTCTCTTGTAAGGTGGCCGCCGGTCGAGCGCTTGCTTCACATAGCATATTACTTTCCTTTTGTCCGGATCCATTTCAGTAGTAAAATGGTTTTTGCGGTAGGAAGGGACGCCTCTGCAGCTGTGGCCTCCTAAGAGGACAGGTTGATCACATCTCGCTGGGCCCTGTCGTTTGTGACCGGTTGCAGGGCCTGAAATTTCTTTTCTTGAGACGAATCGCATTGGCGTGCCCTCATGTTGGCGTTGAAGTTGGTGTGCCGATGGACATCTGGGAACTCACCTTGAATGGATTGTTCTAGCTGCCGCTGTGCGAAGCAGGCATCAGTCTTTAAACGCCCGATTTAAGCCCCCGTGGTTTTAAGAGCTTGCGCTTTGTTTGATGTACGATCTGTTGTCCCCACGACGTTACCACCGGCGTCTGCAGTAGAAGAGACTTGGGCACACAATTCTCATTCTTGTAGGCCAAGTTGAAGTAGAGATGGGACTTGAAAGCAGCAATTCTTGCAGTTAGTGAAAAGTGGCGTGTTCTGGTCACGACGTCTTGTCCAAAAACACTCCCGTAGTGGATGTAGTCACGGGTTCCACGAAAGTTCGTCTGGTCAGGCATTGTATGAGGAAACAGTACTGCAGTCACTGACCAAGCCAAAAAAGTAAAAAAAGTAAACAAGTTTTGGAACCTGTAGGGGTTCCGGAACGTTCAAACGTACAGGTTCAAAACCCGTACGGGTTTTGAAATATCTTATTTCGCAAATAAAGTTCCACATTCGAGAAAGTAGATGTTAGTGTGGTGAAAAATTGTGCTAGGGGTTGCTATTAGAGCTGAACCTAAAAGCTGCGATCAGGTATTTGCCGCGATGCTAAGCCTATCTGCACTTACCTACAGATAGGCTTACCTGAATAAACGGCTACTCTTTGGTTGCTCTGAAAATGACAACGGTTCTGGTCAACAATAACAAGACCCGGTGCAGCAATATCTGTTAAGTTTACAGAGGTTACCTTAGTTGAGGTCAACTTTGTGACTAGGCTTCATCTGCACCTTTCTGTATGCAGTGGGGAAGATGGTTGGATTGTATAAAGCGTGAGAACTGACATCACTGTGGAAGTTTCCTGCAGAAAGCCCACTGCAGACTCGGGTTACTGCCGTTGGCATGCATGCACTGCCATCTCGGTTGCACAAAACAAGAACACCTAAGGTGGAACAATAACAGCAATTCTCAAATCTCAAGAAGCAAAACTAATCTAAGAGAAGTCACACAATCTATGAACTGCTATTCTCTCCGAGTCATAGAAATGCGTCCCATGGTTTGGAGAACAAATATTATCTACCCTAAATAAGGTATCTAAAAAGTGTGGGAGACCAAATATTTAGGAATGATTAGTGCACCTGCGGGAAGTTCAAACAATATTACCTAATGCATTTTTAAATTTTGCCTCTGGGAATAAAACAGTACAAATACCAGCGCGCAAAATCAGACATCGTATAGTCTAAGCCGGACAAAGAGCTACGGGTGGCAATAATTAGAGCCCATCCTTAGAAACCAAACCCACAAAGCAAATGCACATTCGTTTGCCTTTGCCTATGCACTTTTCGATAAAAATGCTTGCACATTGTTCAAAATATTACACACTAGTTGTGCCTCTCGTGTTTACTGCAGTTAAAAGTGGAAGGCCTTGAAAATGGTGGCAGTTCAAATATTTTTAACTAAAAAGCGGCGAAAAATGAAGCAGGGTGTGTTGCTCTGCTATAATGAACAGCAGCACTTTATTTACTTTACACTAGCTACAGGAACATATGGAGTGTGGTATGATGTTCATGCACCCTACTCAAAGAATGGAATTTCATGTCAGTCAGCAATATATCAACAACAGAATTAGGGTAGACTGGCCCCCCGTTAGTAACCTACGTTACAAATATTCATACATAATGTGTTACCACTTTTATACCTTTTCCGAAAAGGCGAATCTCGATTTACCGCGCCCCTTTATCCAACAGCATGCAAAAAAAGTGAAGTGTTAGGCAGCCAACCAAAAGCACTAACAATTATTATTGCGACCCCTCAGAACCAAATCGAAAAAACGTGGCACAAATTTATTGTTACACAATTGTTGCACAAATTACACAAATTTATTGTTAGCGAGTGAGTGAAAGTAGTATCAAAGAAAGCGAGTCAACAACTTGAGAACTCCCTACACTGAAGGAAAAAAAGCCAAACAAGAGTTACGGCTCAAGCTGATAGGTATAATTACCTTGGCCCCTTCAGTGCCCAGCTATTTTTTGGATGCGAATCATCTCTTGCTCGGCGGTATGTCCCTCCATTGTCGTTGTCGTGCCGTTGTCCGCACGCTCACTGCACATGCGCAAACTCTCCTCCGTCCTTCTCGCCAGAAACTGTGTGCAACGCGCTCTCTCTGTCTCGTTATCATAACATCTGCGCGCGCTGCGCTGACGCTTCTCTCTCGCATTTGCTCTCGCTGCGCATGCGCAACTCTCCTCCGTTCGTCTCCTCTCCTTCAAGTGCTGAATATAAAGCGGTGAGTGCGCTGCGGCGGTTCAGTCAAGTGCGTTGGCTTGACTGCGCTTGACTTTGCTTGTGCTTCGCTTGATGACGACTCTGTTGCTTCTTCCGATGTAGTGCGATGGAAGCAACACTCCCGTCAGCGAGTGGCTTGGCGCAATCGAGTACCAGCGTCAATCCAAACGCTGATGGCGACTCTCTTATGTCGCGTATGCATGTGCATGAAAAGTAAAATTACGCCCATCTTCCTGCGTATGAGAACACCCGCATGTGATGGAATGCATCATGCGCGTTCACAACACGTTTCACGCGATTTAGAGAATCAACCCAATGGAAACACCAATTGAACCCCCCCCCCCCCCCCCCCGATGCGTCGCATCACACCAGGGCTCCCCCGCGGGAGGTGGGCGTACTTTTTTCGAACGCTTTGTACAGCTACAACCAGATACTTCATCGCCATGCAATATGGGAGCTGTGAATGTGCTTGCGTACTAAATAATCAAAATTACTGCAGTGTGTGCTGTATTTATTTTTTATTTATGTATTTTGTTACCTATTTATTTATTTATGTATTATATTTATGTATTTGTTGACTGATTTTATTTACTTATATAATTTATTTATTATTTCGTATTTATTTATGATTTATTTATTTATTTGTTTGTTTGTTTATTTATACAAATACCTACATTTTTCTTACGACCAATGATGTTGGGGGAGGAGAATCAACAGGGAAATACAAATGTACAAATATACTTCACAAACAAACAAACAGATTGCGTTTTGCTTAAACCACAATTATGCACTAAAGGACTCGAATTATGGATGTAATGTTTGAAATATATCGCTTCAAAAAACGAAGATGAAAAGACAAAAGTGCATACACAAAAAACAAGCACCTTAGAAGGGTTAACATTGTCTAGGCCCAGCAAACAAAACTGCTGGATATTACGTAAACATGTAATTTTGCAAACGCATTAAAAAGCAAGACGTTTGAGCGGAGACAATTTGTTCCGGCAAGGTATTCCAGCATTGTAATATTCTGGGTAAGAAATCCCGCTTAAATAAGTTATGCCTGGACGTGTACTCGCGAGTTTTAAAACAATGATCGGTGCGAGGGGATAGGTACGTTAATTGTTTTAGGTATGTTTCCTTGATACCTGTTCTTGAGTGGTATATATTTAAAAACAGCCAGTCTTTGGTAATTGCGTCTTTGTGCGAGTAGACGCTGTCCCAGTCTACTGCAAATGTCAACTAATGGTTCAGAGAAATCGTAGCCGCCTGTTACGAAGCGGCCAGTGCGAGGGTGCATTCTTTCTAGTGCACTAATGTTTGCTTTGTGAAAGTGTCGTAGACACTGCAAACATTTTATAAATGGGGCGCACATTTCCGGCATACAAAGTCTTTATGACCTTAGTCGGACCTTGCCTAAAATTGCATGTTAAGGAATTAGGGAGGCGGCTCGCTGTGTTTGTCAAAATATTGACGTGCCGGTTCTAGGATAGTTACTAAAAGACGATGCCGAGGTAGTTAAGCTTGAAGTGCAGAGCCCAGTAGTTGAACCAACTCGTGGCTAGTTGAACTAACTAGCTCACTCCCAAGCCTTGTATTTAGGCTATCTGGTTACTGACAAACATTCTTCGCGATGTAGTAGTTACTAGCCTTGTTTGTGCACCTTACCAGATTGCATTTGGTCAGATTTAGCGCATCCCCCATGCGTGCCACAAATAAAAAAAAATTGCGCCAATCCATTCAGTGAATGTGGCTGGAAAGCAAAGCAGTAAACGGCACCCACAACGATTACCCATGTGACGTCACTTAAACTCAGTCACGTCGCTCTACAAATAGTGAAGCCACAGAGAAGTGAAATGCACTGAACCGCACCCTCTACTACTTGAAACACATATTCTTGGTTAGGGTTAATGAAAGCATCATGCATGAACGGTGGTTGGTTGAGTTGTATTGGTGTAGTACGTGAGTAGAAATTCTTTTTGGTATATAAAATTAAAGGAAGTTCAAACCCTGTGTTACACGATTTCACTTCTCCGTGTCCACCGCCGCGGACAGAGCCGACGAGATCGGCGGTGGAGACAGGAAACAAGGAGGAACTACTTCCATTCAGATTCCAGAACGGCCAGGAGTTCAGCCTAGAGGATGGTTACATTTTTACTACAGCTCATATTTAGTCCGCAGCGTCTGTTCTTGGTTCACAAGCTGAAACTGGGAAGAAAGGAGGGGCTCTAGAGCAGCATCTCCTATTGCGGGTATGAGGTAGTTGAAGGAAGGAGAGGAGGGTGCTCAGGAATGACGTCCCACAGCCAAATTATGCGGCGTAGTATCCCAGCTCTGTGAAAAATTTACTTTCATCGTCATAGCGATTCATTTGAATTAAGGGTAGATGCGTCGGATGTGGCGAGGAGCCGGACTGCAGGAGGCGTGAGTAGTTTGTTCTCTCGGAACGTCCGGGTAATGCGAAGGTAGGGTCTTTATCTGAAGGTGATAAAGCTGAGTTACGCCCTTGAACACGACAAGCTGGTGACTGTCCTCATGTAGCTCGGTGGCACGGGGCATAAAAGCGCAGGCGTGTGGTGGGCGTATTCGTTGCCCTCCATGGAAGCGTGAGCGGGTGTCCAGATGAGCAGAATGAAACCGTTTGGGGAGTAGATTTCTAGCGCACGCAATGCAGGTCGAGACACCCAACCGGAATGGTAATTCCGGTAGGCCTGCTGGAAATCGGTGATTACTTTCTGAGTCCCTGTTTGAGTGAAAGCAAAGGCGATGGACGCCTTTTCTGCCTCTGAGTCAGGCACACGCAACGAGGTTGGTTCTTGAGGTAGCCACGATGATGGCGTACTGCTGCCCTCGATCTTCGGAGGCCTCTGTATAGATAGCTGCATGATCCCCACCAAGGGTTGTGCTGAGCGCTTCAGCCAATGCTTGTAGTCGACTCTCGTCGCGTGAGGCGTTCTTATCTCTAAGAAAACAGTTAATCTTAAGTTCCAGTCACGCAGAGTCCGGTATTAAATCATGCGGAGTGACATTCCATGCTGTCCAGCCAGTCTGGTAAAGGATGCGGCGATCCGCCGCAGTTCTGAACAATCGGAGCTTCTGGTTAGAAACATGGCTTTCTGTCAGCTCTTCCACCGTGTTGTGGAGCCCGATCTAAGCAGCCTCTGTGTGCACGCAATCATGGGAAGACCAACGGCTTGCTCATCAGCCTTTGTAATCCTCATATAAATCATCGTTATCTCGTCCTTTTTTAGTACCATGCAGGAAGTTGACGTGAGTGATTCTCTAGAGGACAAAAGCTTGAAATAACGGAAATGTATTTCATTATTTTAGGCCTGACTTTTTGGTGGCAACTCTCCTGATCATGTGTATCATTTTATTGATGCCGTGTTTTAGGCGCTGTAAAAATACGTCACTCTTGGCATTTTGCCGGGAAATGTATGCCCGGGATCTTGATCCTAGGGCTTGGAGTTAGAGCCTGGGCGTATACTTAATTGTGTCCCCTGATGTGTCGTTTGGCGTGAGGGCGGACGACAAGCAGCTGTCATTTTTTCATGAACGCTGGAGGACACAGGCTTTAGCACACCGAAGTAATAGAAGTGAGATTCAGGTATCACGTGGTATCACGTGGTATCACGAGGTAAACTTGTATTTGTGCTTGGTGAGTGCACCACATCTCTTCCCGTGTGTGCGTGGACTCGTAGCTGAAACGGTAAGACAACCGGCTTCTGCTTTGTTAATCTGTTAGTTTCAGGTTTGATTCCGAGCGGTGCCAACTAGATTCTTTGATTTGTTCGTGGCAATAACGGTCGCGAGAGAACGCGTGGGGAATATAGGTAAAAAGCTTTGCTTTAAAATAGAGTTAAGATCCTGTTGCAACCATTGTGTGCCTACTAAGTTAGTTATATTACTTTAGATGCAGCTATCATCAGCGTACAATATTGTACGACTGGAAGTGCAGTTGACACGATCATCAATATATATTAAAAAAAGGCGTGGGCCTACGACGGATCCCGGTTGGACACCGGACAACATAGAAATACTTAGAAAATACACGGCTTCAAACACAACACACTGCTTTTCTCGAAACGATAGGCGTCCAGCCACTTCAGCAGTTAGGGCACAAGAGATAGCTTGCGCATTAACAAGGAATACAGAATAGAATCAAAAGCTTTCCAAAAATTTAGATTATCCAATCAACCTGAGTGCCTGCGTTAATGGAAGTTGCGGTGTCATACCCGAATTCAATAAGCTGTGTGCGCACAAGAAGCTCGCCAGAAAACCTAGTTGCATTTGGGGCAAGAACTTATAGTTTTGAAGATGTATTATTAGGTTTGTATAAAATATCTGTTCCAGTATTTTAATGTAAACGATTGTCAGTGAGATAGAGCTTTAGTAAAAAAAATTGTTTTTTGGCCACTTTTCATGATCGAATTTAGATTTGCATTCTCCCAGTCAGTCGAAAGAACACCCAGCCGAAGTGATGATTGGAACATGAAGGTTAGAAATGGAGCTATGGACACTGCACAGTGCTTTATGATAAAGTTTTATGTGCCGTCGTGGCCAGAAGCTGAATGTACATTTAATTTTTCTAAGAGAGACACGATGCCGTTTTTGGACATTACTACGTCTTTCATTTGCGTATACTACTTCAACTTTTTCGGCGTAGTATTGGGGTGAGATTATATATTAAACACGGATGCCCTTCGGCTATGCCCTTTGTATTTACTGCGTAGTTGATTTCATTTAGGCCATCAGAAATACTAGCATTAAATGTATTTTTCTAATATATTTCCACAGCAATTTAAGGTTGGTTTTTAGCTTTTCGCCCAAAGAACCTAGGTACGTTTGATGTGCTTTGCGCATTTTGTTCGTAGCTACTTTCTGTATCTTTTTGTATTTTCGATTGCAGCTCATGCTGGGGCAAGATAAAATACTTTCTGAACAGCCGCTTCTGTTTCCTGATCAACGAAAGAAGATCCCAGTTGAGCCACGGTTTCTCAGTGCAGCACTTTGCGGAGAGAAAGCGTGCAGCAATGAACGTATGTGTCACAGACAGGATCTCGGTTTTGAACAAATTACACTGTTCCTTAATGCCAAGAGATAACCCATCCAGGTGGAATTCAGGAAAGAGTGAGTATGGTGGTCACGACAGCGAGCTGTAGATGCTTTTAAAGCAAAGCTTTTCACCTGTACCCCGAAGATTTCTTTCGCGACCATTGGTGCCAACAGAAACCTCCCGCGAATATATAAAATAATTTCCTGGCACCCCCAGGACTGGGACTTAGAAATAACAGAGTAACAAAGCGAGAGTACGTTGTCTCACCAATTTAGCTACTAGCCTACGCAAAGACGGGGAACAGTGGCTGTGCACTCACCAAGCACATCAACGGGTTTACCCACTGAATTCTCGTGGAATGTAACGGCATACCGTCACGCGACCTCTCGCGATGCTGTGTGCTCCGCCCACAGCTCGCCCAGTGGCCCTGTGCGCGCATTGCGCGTGTGCTAGAAGTAGCAAAAATTAAAAGAAGCTCACACAAACCTATGGAATCTGACTTCTTGTACGCCAGTGTACTAGAGCATGTGGCATGCAGTGTTCACGTAAAAAATGACAGCTGCTGGTCGTCCGCCCTCACGCCAAATGACACATCAAGGAACACATTCAAAAAGTCTTTGATGCCCATGCCATAACTCCAAGCCCTAGGATCAAGATGCTGGACCTAACTCTCCAGGCCAACACAAAGAGTGACGGATCCTTCAATCGCCTCGACCACAGCATCAATAAATCATACACATGATCAGGCGAGTTGCCACCAAGAAGCGAGGCCTCACGGAATCCGATACCTTCTGATTAATTCATGGTTTTGTCTTCTCGAAAATCACTATTGTCCACTCCCTGTCTTCTCCTAGGAAAAGAGGACATAACCATGCTTATTTAATGACTAGAAAGCGGATGAACAGGCCGTTTGTCTTCCCATGAGTGCGTCCACAGAGAGTCTGCTTAGTACGGGGATCCAAAAACGATGGAAGAGCTGATAGAGTGTCCTCTTTCTGACCAGAAGTTCCGAATGATCACATCTGGGGCGGGTCGCCGCATCGTTCACCAGATTGGCTGGGCAGCACAGAATGTTACTCCGCGTGATGCACTACCGAACTTTGGGCAAATAGAATTGAGCCTGGTCTCTTTGCTGAGAAATAACCCCTCACGCGACGAGATTCTCCGACAAGGTTGCGCTCACGCACTCAACACCACCCTTGGTGAGTGAGGAGGATGTACCTACACACGCACCTACAAACATACAGGGCAGCAGTACGCCACCATCGTGGCTACCTCCAGAACCAACCTCCTTGCGTCTGCCTGACGTAGAGGCAGAAGTGGCATCCATCTCCTTTGCTTTTACTCAATTAGGGACTCGGAAGGTATAGTCACCGAATCCCAACCAAGCCTACCGGAATCGCCATTTTGGTTCGGTGTCCCGACGTGCATTGTGTCTGCAACACACGCACTCCCGAAACGGTTCCATTCAGCTCATCTGCACACCCACTCACGCTTCAATGGAGGGCAACGAATACGCCCAACAACAAGCCTGCGCTTTTATTCCCCGTGCCACGGAGCTGCATGAGGACAGTCACCCGCTCGTCTCTTTCAGGAACATAACTCATCATTATACCTTCAGAGCCACACCGTACCTTCGCTTTACCCGGACGTTTGGAGAGAACAACTACCCTGCTGCTCATGCGATCTGGTTCCTTCCCAAACCCGACGCATCTTCCCTTAATCCACCCGAATCGCTATGACACTGAATGTAAATTTTGCTAAGAGGTAGGGACTACGCGACATAATAAGGGTGTGCGACTTTAGTCCTCAGCACCCTCCTCTCCTTCCGTCAACTACCCCACATGGGCAATGCGAAATGCTACTCTACAGCCCATCTTTTCCTCACAGTTTAAGCTGGTGAACAGAGAACACCACCGCGGACTGCATACGGGCTCCAGTAAAGTAACCATCCCCTAGGCCGCACTGTTGGCCGTTGAGGAATACGAATATTTCCTCGTCCTCCTCCGTTTCCGCCGCCGATCTCGTTTAGATGGAGAAATGAGACCGCCTAACACCGGGTTTGAGCTTCCTTAAATTTCATAACAAAACAGTTTCCACTTGTGTGCTACATGAATACAACTTAACTGAACACCGTTCATGCATGATGCGTTGATTTAAGCTTACCAAGAATATCTGTTTCAAGTTATAAAGGGTTTAGTTAGGTGCATTTCACTTCTCTCTGGTTTCACTATTTGTAGAGCGACGTGAGTGATTATAAGTTGTGGGTAACGTTTTCAGCTTTGCTTTTTACCCAATTCACACGGTGATTGGCGCAATTTTTTTTCATTAGAGATCACTTTTCGTGTTTCTGTTGGCCGTTGATTCTTGACAGTGCAGGTCACCTGAGCAATAAAAACATTATGATCGCTATTGCTGGCAATTGTGAGCAAAGATGATACAAAGTGAGCGTCATTGCAAAACAATAAATCGTGCAAAGTTGCCCTACTAACACCCAATCTGGGGGCGTTTGTGCAAGTTGGGATAACGAATGCACATTGATCATTTTATGAAAGACTGAGCACAAGAGAGATGTATTGAGCAGAATCGGCCTGGTGGACTGCCATCCCACATTGGAAAATTAAATTCTCTCTCCAGAACTATATAAATTGTTTGCAAACCTATTAACGTCTCACTGAGCTGTAACAAAGTTTGATGAGTTTGTAACCCAGGGGGTCTGTAAAAGGAGGCCACCGCTAGCAAGACACCAGTTTTAAGCAGTATTTTGCACCAGACAGTTTCACAAGACTCTGTCTCAATGTGCACAGGTTAGAATAGTGTGGTATTATGAACGAGGATAAACAAGCCACGACCATGGGAATGGCGATCCCTCCTGAATAAAGAGTAATTGGAAGGGAACTTTTCGCCGTTCTTTATGGTGCTGCCCAGCCAGGATTCCGTTACTAAAACTATACGTGGCTTCAAAATTTTAAGTCGTGATCTGAATTCCGCTGTTTTATTCTGGAGGCCGCTGCAGTTAGCGATAAAACATACAAAGTCTTGTTTACCTAACGACCTCTCCTGAGGAATGAATTGTTGTGGCTACGAACTACACGGCGTCACAGCATCTGTTACACTGTTATGAGGAAAAGTTTTTCTGCCCATCTTCATTTTATTAAACCGCACTTTGTAATCCCCTGCCTGTTCTAGATCAAACTGAAACAACTTTTGCCGTTCCAGCCAAACCTTAGCTGAAATGTGTTCGCTTATCGCAACAGTTCTCCTTTTTTGTTTGCCACTTTTTGTTGATCTTTGAAAGAGAGAAACATCCTAATTAGGAGTTTATGTTTTGTAGGGGTGATGCCTCCCGCTGGAGGAGCCACTTCTGCAGCGACAGATTAAACTGAAACATTTATACGCGCTAAGGCTCAAGTTTTCTTTGGGCCACATTTAGGACCATAAACAATTCAGTTATTCCGTGTGAGCCTGTTTTTCTGATCATCATGACAGTATTCTAGCCTTGAGCACGCAACATAGAGAATACCTGTTTGAGAAAAAAGTTGCGCAACGCCACAATTCACTGGTAATAGTGACGTCATGACATCTGCAACTGACTAGACCTTCTCAGTTGGCTCGGATAATTTGTTATTAAGTACCTGTTGCTCCTTCCGTAGGGAGCGAATTTCGTCAAGTGTTTCGGACTGTTTTAATTGTATTGATGGTATTGTCATGGTTTAGTTGTTGCTCTGTCAGGGGTCCCGCATTGTGCTTCATGTCACCGGACAGCAGCAATTGTTTTTCGTATAGTATGGACACAAGATAGACCATTCGCGACGAGTTAAAAGACACTCCAAACGACAGTACTCAGCCGAGAGTTGGGATCTGGCACCAACATTTTGAAAGGCCTGCCGTATACAGAAACGTATGTCTCCCCAACCTGAAAGAAAAGTAGCAGTGAGCGACTGGCATCCACGATGACGCCAGATTCCAAAGTGAACGGCGGTAGCAGCAGCTTTTGCAGTACTATGCCGTCTTGCGGCGTCTAGAGTTTCCAGCGAAAAGGACCTAGTTCGAAGGACCTCGGCAGCGCCGTCTCTGGTTCCGTTGGGCAGTAAGGGCAGATCTCTTGATAAGTTGAGCAAACGTTATTCTCGGCTCAATTTGCTTCGAAAAGGGGGCACGCTGGCGGTCCAGAAACATAAAAATTCTTCACTATCTGCGCAACCTGAAAGAATCGTAGCAGTAAGCGATTGGCACGCCTGGCGGCGCCACATCCCCCTTGGCGCCTAATATCTTGTTTTATCCGTTTTTCTCTCAATGCGATTAACCATTTTAATTAAAAAAACAATATTTACCTTCCACCCGGAGTTCCGGCATCGATCTAAATAGGCATTTCAGGAATCAAAACAAACCTCATATACCGTACACATGTGTGTGCCATAATGTGTAAGGAAACCACCGCAGTTGCGGACATAAACAAAAACCCACAACAGAAATTTAAGCCATCTAACGCTTGCCTTAAAGCCCCTGAAAAATCATTTAGAGAACGAGTATTTACCTCCTAAACAGAGATTCAAGCAACTTGATCGGTAACCGCATACCGATCTGAAAAGTGTCGGTAACGCGGAAAGGTAAACGAAACGTCAAACGCGAAGAGAAAGGATAAGTCTGCTAGAAAAGACGAGCGACGCAAGCTATTTTAATTTATTGGTCCCACACACATTTGCTGTAACTGGACGCAATCGCGTATAAGAAAGCCGCCAATGACGTTCCCCTATGGCACACAATGACGTACCCTGACACACAGTTCCCTCTCACAATGACGTTCCCTGACGTTCAATGACACACAATGACGTTCCCCTAAGGCAAATAACCTCACTGTTGTCCGAGCACAGCATCCAGCGTACAAACAGCTGGGTGTAAACAAAAACAAATGCGATGAATAGAAGTTTTACTCGCTTGACTCACCGCACACCTGTTGTCTACACCTGCCGCTGTTCCTTCTCTTACCACTTGCCAGGAAATCGATAGAATTCGACATGACGATCACGGCCCTTGGTGTTTACTCGAATGTTAAGGCACCACACAGTACCCAGCAATAATGACCGGCCCGCGGAGACCATTCCTGCGGGAGGAAATCCCAGCAAGCAAAGACCGTTCTCGCGCAAAAAAACAAGAAATCGTGCCGCCAGGTGTGCGGGAGAAGGCGACCAGAACTTCCGTTTTCCGCCACTAGGACAAAAAAATAGCGCCAGGGTCGCGCCGCAAACTACAGGTTCCGGTCTGTATAAAGATTGTGCTTACACATCCGTTAGAATAATGCGTATGAACGAAAATACGAACACATTCTTCCAAAATAATTAATGTAAAAAGTATGTTTGCAAGTGTCTTCAGATTTCCGCACCGATGTGGAACGAAAAGTTATTGTATGCTGTTATGTTATTAGTTTCAGACAACAGGTTGCAAGAGGGGTGCAATTCAACTTACAATTTTTAGTTTTCTGACAATGATCGGTACAGTGAGCTTTTCGGGCAACCAACTGATTTGGCATCACCGACAATTCATAGTGTGCGGTGGCCTTAATACTGGAACCGTGAACTTATGCGTGCTGGCAAACGGGCCCTATTTTATGCTTGGGGAGGATATCGAGTAGCACGCTTACTTTGCTTTTATCAGTATATCTCAGAGCTAGAACGTTGCCTAGTTCCAGCACCAGCAATAAAGAGGCCCATTTGACACTCTCTTCGAAATTTTTGCTTTAGTTTGTCCTGTTGTTGTTGATGGTTGCGAAGCATACCGAGTACAGCACAATCTTTTTTGCGAGAACTATGTGAGTGCTAGCACGTTCATTCTTGCGGGCACTGGTAATAAAGAGGCATAGGTTATCCTTTTACAGTAATATATTGCACCTTGCCCAACCTGAAATATGTTTTGGAAGCGTGCTCCCTTTGTTTCACCCACTTTATCTTAGGCCTCCGACGTTGTTTACTGCGAGCGCTGGAAGTAACGAGCCGTAGGTGAGGATAGTATTGCACTGTTTTACTTCAACTCAACCTGGCATGCTTTATGGTGGGGACGGATATCGAGCCGAGCACTCATTTTGTTTCGCATGAACTATATATCAGAGCTGAGATATTTTTGCCGCAGAGCCGTTAACGAAAAGCCCTCGGTTCCGCAGTTCGTAGCAGAGTTTCTTCACGCTGCCACTACGAAGGCACGCGCGAGTGAATACCCTGCAAAACGTGAATTGGAGAACTGCTGAGAGCATTTGAAAATACCATTCCAATTAAGAAGAGCGGAGTGCTGAGAACGGACGTCTTTGCTACCTCACTAACACCTTGCAGTGAAAGCGACATCCTCTGTCATGGATGCGATGCCTCCGCATTTGAAGGCGCTCGAGCAGAGGGTTTTAGGAAACAAGGGCCTGCATATAAATTTGCCGGTAAGAGATTGCCATAATTAATCCAGAGTAATTTATGATTGCGCTGAATGTTTCTGGCTAAGGGACAAAAAGGTCTCGTGTATGTTGCTTCAATTGAAATTTTAAGGTTGTATTTACATGTTACCACAAAGGTGCCAGCGGCAGTAACGAAGCGGAATTATATTTCAGGGGCAGTGATGTTACGTACACAGTAGTTACAAGAGTGTTTCCTCTATGTCGACCGGGGGCCTTCTTGTTCCTTCAGCGGAAATTGCAGTGTAACTAAGTTTGTATAAAAAAATTAAGACGAATAGAGTACCCAAAAGTAAGCTGAGCTGCCGCAACAGGGAGATATTGTAAAGCTAAATTTTCATCCCATGTTTTCTTCATATCCGTTGGAAGCAAAGCGATGGTATTCAGCCAGCACTGAGGGCGAATAAACTTCATCTGTATTACTTGCAACACAGTGAATGAGTTACAGAAACAATACCTACCCAGTGGTTTACAGATTTCATCCCAAGATGCATTTCAGATAACAAGAACTTGGGTATAAAACTTCGCATGTGCCCGCAGTTGGTACGTGACTCATGGCGTCACTTAATGCGTAGCTAATTTGATCGAGCAACATTACTGTACTCCCCTGTCCATATGACAGTCTTCAAAAAAGTTACATAGCTTAGTTGTATGATGTATAGTGGAGGTATGAGCTAAGGCTTTGATTGATTGTAGGGTTTAACGCAAAGATGCAACGCAGGCGATGAGGCGCGCCGTAGTGGAGGGCTCCGGATTAATTTTGTCCACCTGGGGATCTTTAACGTGCGCCGAAATCTCGTGCACACGGGCGTTTTTGCTTTTCGCCTCCATCAGAAAAGCGGCCGCCGCGGCCGGGAATCGAACCCGCGACCTCGTGCTCAGCAGCGCAACGCTATGAGCTAAGGCTAATTTTTCAAACGTATTGACCTCTAGGTGGGTCCGGGCGTCCTCTATATTTTGCCATCAATATTGCCACGATGCCAAAGACGATGCAGTTGCCTTCAAGAAAAACAAGTTTAATGGAGTGAACTTGTGCTCCCCTAACAACTCAAATAATACACAGGCGGCGAAGCAACTGTCAACAACTGTGACGTGCGCAGGCGAGCGTCGGCGAGTCGAATGCCGCGGCGGCTGCTCTGCGGGAATTTATGTCTCGGCGCGGGGTTTTCTCGAACAGTCAGATTGCGTCCAGAACACTGTATATCAAAGCAGACAATTCTAGGCCGCTTACGTTAGTTCGAAACACTTTCACTATCAAAGGAGATAACGCGTGCGGCAAAAAGAATGGACCATTCGCTTCACTTGGCCCACTGATACCGCAGACAACATAGCCCAGCGCAGCCGGTCGGCAGAAACCATAAACAAACAAACAAACCCAAAACATGGTTCGTGGCAGTATGTCGTATGTTTTGTGGTGAGCGCATGCCCATTCCGGAATCGTGTAGGTGAAGCTAAGTCAGTGTTTGAGCTCCTGGTCCCGGGCTTCGGCGGCCATTCTTTTCTGATTGTGAATCTGTTTTGCTACATCGTTACAGCCGCAAACTCTTCTTCTTGATAAACGCCTTAATTTAATTTTACCATTCCGTAAAAGTAGTGTTGAGAGATAAATGCTCGCTGGTTAACGCCACGCTATTTGATTTGTCGATGCTCCAGTGGTGCATTATTTGCGGAACCAAGCTTCCTCTAACAAAGGTTATTTGTTCGAGAACCTTGCTCCTTATATCACTTCGTGGCAATATCAAGTTCACTGCCATATGTCGTTTCCATGTCGTCCACTGGAGAGGGCGCCGAGTAACATGTCCCTACGGCCTATATATACACCTCCACACGAAGTTTCTGAGGCAATGTACAAAATTGTAAATTCAACGTTTACTCATCGCATAGGTAAAACAAAACTCTAAAGGAGCGCCCTACATACAGCACAATACGCCTACATATATTGCTTAATAATGACGTATAGTGCCGGCAATCATGCCTCCTATTACACGCACTACATTGGCAAGAAATGACTATGCCAGTGCAATTGCGTTGACAAAAAGAAGTCTTGATTCCACGCCTAATAATTCATTTCCTCTCTCAACATCAAAGCATTATTATGGCATGCAGAAACATATTAAAGTGACTTCACACAGCACACCCTTTCATGGCATGAATGAAGCTTCCGGACAATACGATACATACGTCTGATAACGTGTTATCAAAGTAGTTGTTCAAATACCTCGAGGTGCTGTGTAAATCAGTAAATATAATATTATTTCTAGCTGCAGGCATGCAATACTGTTTTTTTCCCATTTGTGTTTGACTGAATACCCAGCTGATATTTTATTCTACTCGCAGTATCCCGCGAGGTTTAAACCGCCGGGACCAAAACCGATCCGCGCAAGTCATCTTCCGACCCCCCTTTACTACGGGTTAACCATGCGACTTTTCTTTTATGCGCCCGCTGTAAGGTGAGTTCCAAATGGTTACTATAATTCTCGCAAAAGTGTGATTACAAAGAAACGTAAAAAACGGAAAACGAAACGTGTGCACAAGGCTCTCTATGAGATCACTATACTTTACGTGTATTCCTCCGACCATAAACTTTGTTTTATGTTATAAAACACGTTTGGATCTTCGTGTGAGATCAAAATAGTTCCTTCCTGTAATCAATACGGTCTGCCATTCGTTTCCTCTCGTGTTATGCAGCGCTCTGAGAAGTATTTATAAGTAATCTAGAAAACCACGGTATAGTTCCAGCTCACCGCCGCCTTGTCGCTGTGCCACGGTAGAAAACAAAAAGGTACTATGGCTGGGAGTCACGGATGCTCCCGGGCCACAATTTCATAACGACAGTAAAATAAGACCTCTCGAGGAAGACGTAGGTTCGAATGGTGGACACCGGTTTTACTCATGGACACCGGTTGTAATTACGGTGCACATCTTTGCAAAAGCTTCTCAGGTAGGCAGCCAGCCCCTGCTTAGTCAGATTCGATGTCATGGTGATGCATACCACGTGGAAACACACACGGAAGGCTCTAGGTATTTTAGCGTCTCCCAAGTTCGGAAAGGGTGAAGTGGTCATACGCACTTTATAAAACCACAGTGTTGTCTTGATTGTCACACGCATATAAGATGGGCACCTGCTTCAACGTGTTTCTGAAGCTCGAAAATTGTCACAATACAATAAGGACTAACAAGAAGAACCAGAGTCTTCGAATTGTATCTACGTAAGCACTCAGATTGCTCCATCTAGAGTGTAGCACTGCAGGTGGGTTACAAACTAATTTTGTCCTTGAGAACCTGCCGCTTTCGTTGTTCACAGGAAGGGATAGAATACAAAGCAGAACAGACAACAATCATCACGCTAAAACAAGCTCTTATAACGAGCATATTCGAGCGCCCGTAAATATGCTTTTTATTCTACTGCTCTTTTACATAAATTAGAGTAAGTTTTCAGGAAGGGTTGTACATAAAAAACGTGCTAACAGATTGTTGTCGGTCCATGACGGCACTGGTAATGATGGTTTAGCTTGGATATATTTTTGCCGCCCGTTATATTATCACCCAATGCAACGAGGACATCCTGAGAAAAGAGCGTTTTAAAGTGTTAATATTCGTGTGATTTTCCAGGATTCACTGAAGCTATCCCTACCAACTCTTTTCAGAGGAATACACCTGAATATTCCAGAAAATAAAGGGAACTGAACATTACACGTATTTTGAGGACCGCACAGTCTAAAAAATTGCGGGAGTATTTGAAGAGTTCAACAAGTATTGTACGCTTGTGGGTGTTCGCACACTCCCCTCAAAAGCATCGGGGAGTTTGCCCACCCCTCCCATAATTAGGGAGAGCAAAAATAACTGCTTACTATTCTCGTGTAGGGCGGAATGCAGCCCCAGTTCTCCTCCTGAATCAGTGAAGAGTAAACCAGAGCATCATCTCCCTCTCTCCTGTCACATCATCACCAGCCTGTCTACGCCCACTGCAGGGCGAAGCCCTCCCCTATTATTATGCAATTATCTCGGTCCTGTGCTAACTCTGACCAATTTATCTCTGCAAACTTCTTCACCTCATCTGCATATCTAACTTTCTGCCGCCCCCGGCCACGCTTGCCTTCTCTATGATTCTATTCTGTTACCCTTAATGACGGATGTCTCCCGTAGGATGAGTAAAATTGCTATTGCCAGGGACTGAACAAGACCTGCTAAGGGAACTAAAACAGCCTCTTGAAGCGCCACCGTCACAGCTTCCCATGATACTTCCAGCATATACCGGCCACTCCAATGCGCAACTCGATGCACCCTTCACCGTCACTTAAATAGAAGCTTCACTGCACAACCTCACCATGAACTCACCCCCGCAAGGAAAAAAATCCCAATAAACTCCGTAATCTGGGTCCCGTAACCCTAGACAATCTACTAAACTACATCAACGACCACTAGATCGCAGGCACCTTAATTTCACAATGGAAGCACGCAGACATAACACTGATCCCCAATCCGGAAAGCCACTTAACCACATGAACCTTATGCCTATTTTCCTCACATGTTGCGGAAAAAAACCCTTTGAACATATGGTCCAAAAGTGCCTCTCACTCCACATCGAAGAAAACAATTACTTTCCTCAGAAAATGTTCGGTTTTCGGCTGCACCTCTCCGCTCAAGATATTTTACTGCAGCAGAAAGAAGACACGCTGAGCAAGTTGTCAAATAAGCACAAATATTTCAGTCTTGGATTAGACCATCAAACGTGCTTTTGACAATGTAACACATCAGGCCATCCTCATGTGTTACTGAGCTGATGTAACACATCAGCTCAGTAATTGTGCACAACCTCTTTACAGCTATGTCACCGCATTCTTCACCCACCGTACCGCCACTGTGGGCATTGGATACCTCCGACCGGACACCTTCACAGCCATACGGCAGGGGACTGCGCAAGGCTCCATTATTTCACCACTACTCTTCATTATCGCGATGAAGGACCTCCCACCACTTTTGGAAGCGATCCCCAACCTCCGACATGGAATGTATACAGATGAGTTGACACTATGAACCCCTACAGGTCCACAGGTGCCAAAGAAGAGGCCCTCCAAGCTGCAATACATGTGACACAATACCTCCAAGCCCGCGGTCTTGAATGGGATCCAGAAAAATCGGCCCTTTTACACTCAGCAAAAGAACAACCAGGAAAAACACGCAAGATGTAGCCGACCCAGAACTCAAGATCAACAACCAGCCAGGCCCCAACGTCCCCTACCTCCGTATATTAGGAATAACCATTTCAAAGGATGGCTGAGGTTTCCAAACGATCATCCCCCTTCAGCGGACCCTTGCACCACTCATGCAATTCATACATCGCGTCTCCCATCGTCGCTTTTGCCTGAAATAAACCGAGACTCTTCGCCTCATACAAGCCATCCACATCAGCTGGATAGCATATGATACTCCATACCTAACCCTAAAACCTGCTGAGATCCTTAAACTTAACTCAGCGATCCGACAAGCATACAAGACAGCCCTGGGACTCCCTCCCAAGACCGCAACTACGAAACTCCTGTAGCTTGGCGTCCACAACACATGGCAAGAAATTAGAGGCACACCACAGCTCTCTAAAACAACAGCTTAAACTACCTCGGAAGGGTAGGGCAAGGCTTTTCAAACTTCAATACTCTATACCGCCCAACCAAGAGCAGAAAAGTCGCATCCCCCTGGCTATACGACAAACCATTCGGCGTGCTCCGATCCCCCGAAATATGCAACCTATCAACAACAAAGCTCGCCGAGCAGCAAGATCCCGCACATTCATAACCAATACGACCCCCTCCAATGCACCCGTTATACGGATGCATCGCCATACCCCCAGAAATGTGCACTAGCCGCCAGCGTGGTCAATGCCACATGAGCGGAGCTCGCTGCAGTGTCTGTTTTCACTAACTCCTTTGAAACGGCTGAAGAGTTTGCCATTGCCCTTGCCGCCACAACAGGCGACGATTTTTAACCATTCTTACTAACTGCCAAGCCGCTTGTAGGAACCACCTAAAAGGACGCATATCACAACCCGCCTTGAAAATTCTACAACAAGCGAAACCACTCCCAGAGCTGCAAATAATTTGGACTCCAGGTCAACAGTCCCGCGGGGTAACGAAGCGGCACACGCCGCGGCTCGCGCTCATTCACACCAGGCCGTTTCCCACGAGGGCGACGAACCCGCATCGGTAACAACAGTTAGGCCCACCCCGCTGCAAACATACGCCGAAATACTCGTCCACTACAAGAAGGGAGCGTCGTCAATGCCCATTCCCCCACCCGAACCTCTCTCCTGTGAAGCTACTACCTTCCGTAGAGTACAGACAAATTCATACCCACATAACACCCTGCTACATGCCATGTATCCCACCCTATACCATGCCACATGCAAATCCTGCCCCCAACCAGGCACCCTGTACCACATTATATCGGGGTGCCAGCAATCCCGTTCCGTAACCCCTAACGCCAGCCCTACCTATGAGCAGTGCGTGGAGCTGCTGACAAGCTCCTACCGTACACACCAGCGGCGGTTAGTGGAGAGGGCACAGATGGCCAGCATAGCGCAAGGCATCCCGGACTAAGGAAGCCTCCCACCGGGCGGGTGCTCTTACATCAGCACCTGGTTCCCAATAAAGTTTGTTCAGCATCATCATTGTTGTTGGCTTGTTCTCTCCCATGGATTCGTTATCGGCATTTCAAAGGTTGGCATACCAGACATCATAAAAGATGAGCACTGATTTCAGCGAAGCTGCCGGAAATTTCGACTCACGTTGCGCGTAGAACCGTACGTTCCAAAGAAGTATGCGTGCACAAGACGTCCGCAGAAAGTGGGACTATTTCTCGCCTCTACGAGGAAAACCGATGCAGGCGGTGTACCGGCAACGACCGGGCGGGCGACTGACTTATCCTGCGAGACCTTGACCGTGATGTCACGGAAACGCGGATTACAGGGCGCCGCTGTGAAAAGAATGTGCTATGCGCTATGTGGAGTGAAACAGTCACTTCATGCAACATGGGAAGTTGAACTTGCCCTTATAGTCATACTAGCTTCCATACAGGAAGGAGTGTGCTCGCTAACTGCTTGCATGACTGTGTGGCAGCGTTAGATGATTAACACGAGAACAAGCCTTATCGCTGTGTCTTCGTGCGTGCATGCAGGCGGGGAACTACTTTCTTGATGATGATGCAGATGACGATTGCTATTAGTTCCCCTTTGTAGCGGGGTGATGACATGTCATCTTGAAAAACATGACCGCCGCGGCGCGGTCGCTGAAAGCGCCACCAGTCGGTGGATTCTTAACCTTCGACCCGGCATCCCGGCTAATTCTGAGGCTAGCTACAAATTGTCCCGTGGTGCGCCAGGGCAAGCAAAAGTGAGTGGTAACTGCCAGAGCAATGTCGCCGCCATCTTCAGCTTGGAGGCGTAATAATTGTCATGGCAACACTTCGAGAGAGCACACGCAGGCGGAGGAGGTGGAGGGCAGGGGTTGTTGATGCTTTCATCCCCTCGCATCTTCACGCCGCTCTGGTGGTGCCCCGGATACTTCGCGCCGCGCGCTGTGCCTCGCGGAGACGGGCGCAACATTTTATTCATGTTATAAAAATGCGAATGTGTTTGTCAGATTTTCCATACACAAAGCAAAATCTGTTCTTTGCTACGTTTTGTCCCTCTTGATAGGGCATCCCTCTTCTGTGGGACCCGCCGGGGTGGCTCAGTGACTAAGGCGTTGCGCTGCTATGCATGAGGTCGCGGGTTCTATTCCCAGCCGCCTCAGCCGCTTTTCTGATTCAGGCAAAAAGCAAAACGCCCCTGTGTACGGTATTTCGGCGCACGATAAAGGTGCCCATGTGATCAAAATTAATCCGGAGCCCTCCACTACGGCGCGCCTCATCGCCTGGGTTGCATCGGCGCGTTAAACCCTACAATCAGTCAATGCTCTTCTGTGGGCTTCAGAAAGCTGACACAATATTTCTACAACGCTAAGATGTGCGCGTGAGCAGCGCAGCCTTCTCTAACGCATCGTTGCCGCTGTTGCTCCGGCAGCAGCGCCGACCAATATCCCTTTGGCGCGCATGCGCGAGCCTAGCCCGAAAAGAGATATAGACAAAACAAACTGTCAAAAAAGGAGGAGTCTGTTGCTTGCCCCACCCGGCTGCGATTTGGAGCGGGTAAATTAAACTGGAACAAGAAAACGAAACCTCGAACTGCCGGCACAACGTCCACTGTGAGACGATGCGTGTGCGATTGGTTGGGGCACATTAGCGCCATTTGCGCCTTAAACCTGACATCTTTCGCGACTATAAAGGCCCCAGATTTGTCAACAAGACGAAGACATGCTGCCGAGAAGTAGAGGTAAGTGAGTAGTTAACCTCGTCTTGTTGTCTTATGTATTTGACGAACCAGACTTGCTCTGTAACTTAGGTCCGCGCAAGCGGTTAGGCCTAACGTTTTCATGACTAATTTTCACAGCTGCTAAGACTTGAAGGGAAGCTTTTTTACCCGTGTGCAAATAGCATCAATTATTGAACCATTTCAATTCCTTCTATCGTGAAATGTTGCTATACTAGCTTGATGTTTTTGCTAGCCGGGTGTTTTCGCAGGTAAGGGGTACGGTCGTGGGAATAGTGGCTGCGCTCTCCGGTACCCTGCGCTTTCCAGTGGCTTTGGCCACCTGCACAGCTGCTAAAAATTGTGTACAATAGTTTGAGTGGTACACGCGTGTTGCGTGTTTGTTGCAGTCACTGAAATTAAAATATGCTGCCGTGATGCTACTAATTACTGATGCTGCCGTGCCTACAGCATGATAGTTAAGTGCTGTAGAGACAGGTTTTTTGCATTTCGAGTAAGGGCACGATAGAAGAAAACAGGACTCTTCGGGGCATAAGCCCCGCACTGTCAAGGTTCTCGTCGATCACCGCCGGGCATGCATCTATGGCGGCGACCGGCAAGACAAAGGTCACTCAATTGGTACAGCGAACAGGTATTGTGGGCAACAAACGTTTATTCAGAGGCCGCTGGCGGCGGCGACTGCGGCAGGCCACGGGCCGTCACCGTCGGGGGCATTTTCCGACCAGAAGCAACCCACAAGCGAGCGGCAGCGACCAGCCACGACGACGGAAAACATTGGCGGCAATGCATTATTTTTTTTGCTTCCCGCTGTCGCCCAGAGTATCTGTTTGTTGTACTGATTCAGCTACGTCTTTCGCGTCACTTCTCGCCATCGCTGCATGTGGTTACCCCTTTATTGTTCGAGCGTTCGGATCGTTCAATAAAAGGCGTATATGTTGTCACTGATTTTAGGATCACAAGATGATATGCAACAGAAGCGCACAAGAGAAGGAAGAAAGCAGTGACCATGCGACCCACTAGCAATTTTTCCACACGGGACTTGTGAACGTATTGTGGAGAGTACACTGCAGTTGGCTCGGAGCGACAACAATCAATGCAAATAATCACGGATTACAAAAGTCATCTGTACGTGCAAGAAAAATAGTTCTTGTACATCCTTGTCAAGAGTTCTTGTTTCGGCCTGAACAAGAGTTATCTGTACGTAACTTTTGTGATTTGTTTTTATACCGGTACCGACAGTGGGGTAACAATGCAAGCTACGAAGAGGTAAACATCAGCCACTAGTGGGTTTGGCGCGCACTGCGTAGGCAGACGCTGTACAGCTGTACTGCGCGCTGTCTGGCATGACAATGGCGAAATGGACAAACGGCACTTCAACTTTAGTGACTCTGTCTGTCGAATCATACCACAGTTAACGAAATGGTTACTATCAAGCGTAAAAGTAAGTCAGGCAAACGTCCAGCCATGAAGAAAAAGAGTGCAAACAACGGTTCTTACGCGGTATTCACGCAGCTTATAGGTGTTATAATTGAAAAGTTTGGCGGGCGATTTCTTCGCTTTGCAACACTGAAAACTGCCGTGTTCGTGGCCGCTGTGCCACCGAACGCGTCTTGCGCCCGCATCTCGCAGAAAAAACAGCTGCTATCGTCAGCTGCGTTTCAGCCCAATGATCGGTAGTGGCGTCAACCGATATGTTATTAATCGCCCTCACATTATGTGTTGGCGCTCCACCTGCCCTAGAGCACTTCGCACCACCGGAGTACGAAACCGTGACTGCGAACGGCGCGCATAAGTTCGACTCTGCAGTTTGCTGCCGCTGCGGATGCCGACGAAGGTGCACCTCCACCGTATCCACGAATAACGTCTGGTAAGGGTCCTCTAATGCGTGGTTCGGTAGAAAAGCGGACTGATTTCGTTAAAGAATGGTTGACGCGTACGCCGGTTTCGCGGTGGCTTTCTCATGCGCTAAATGTTTGACACTCAGTAAAGCAAATCGCCTTTGCCATTAGAGCGCGGCGGCTGGCAATCACGTGATCAGCGGCGGTGACTTCATATGCTCGTACTGTGTTGCAATCAACAGTAGTTGGCGTCGAGGTATTAATTTGCGCTCAGTGGGCAAAAGTTTGGAAATGATACAGTTCCTGCTGTCACACGGACATTTTTGCCACCACCAACTCTCACTCGCTCGTAGGTGCGCGCAGAGGGTGCGGTTGAATTGCAGATGAGGTTGTCACACCTGTGAGTGGAACCATGACTTTCGACGTAACGAAAACTATCGCTCTACGACTGACTATTGAATCACTCGCATACGCCTTGCACGAAAACACAAGCTCACGTAGCGTTCCGCCACCTTCCTGGCCACCAGGAAAGCGTGGACGCGAAGAGGGGTGCCTGATCTTTGAGCCGTGCGCACAACGTATCCGTAGAACAGGTGCTTGGCCCCGCCGGGGTTGGGCTTAGCCCCACCCCTGCGTGGTCGGCCTAGCACGGCGCCGACTTGCCCACGGGTGACACGGAGCGAGCAGCACGGAAAGAAGCCCTCAATCGGAAGAAATCAATGGAGAAACGATCGAATGATGACGAAAGAGAAGCAGAACGAATGAAATTTTAGCACCAGCAAGAAACAGCAGAAAGCTACAGGCCGAGATGTACCCCCTTTCCGAGGACCTATCAGACAAAGGCAACACCTCATGGGCATACTACCTGAGCAGACGGCAAAAGCAAGCAAAGGAGTAAGTGCAGCAAAAGAAAAAAAAATTCAGAAGTAGCCAACCATGCGACTGCTATACAGAAACCGCGCTCCAGCGTAGTAAATGAGAGAAGACATCCCAGAAGACCCAAGAAAGTGCTACAAGTCAAGAACTACTTGGCGCCGCAGCTTGCAAAGGCCGTAAAACGAGCCTGCCCCAGCGGAAGCAAAAACGTAAAGACTACCATCGTGAGATCAAACTTTGGCTCGACCATAACTGTTGTAAGCACCTCCGAACAAAAGGCAGCCAAGAAATTCACAAACATCGATGCTCTATACTTAGGCACCAGAGGCACGGGGTCACCGCATGGGGTCGCCTTCAAAGCGAACGTACTGAAAGGTGTGGCCCATGGCTTCGAGCCTGGAACTACAACACAAGAATTAATGAGCTCCATAAGGGTGAGGACGACCAACACCACAATAATTCACGCAATGATGCTGGGCACCTCGACCACAGCTCTCATCACCTTTGAAGGGGATACAGTTCCAAGGGCTCTATACGCCTACGGAGGTGAAAGGACTTGCTATCTATAGAAGCCCACCAGACAAGTTTGCTTTACCTGCCTAAAACCAGGACACAGGGAAGGCGTATGCCCCACCCCTGAAGTCAGCATCTATGCCGCAAAGAAGACCCCGCAGGTCGACACAGTTGTATAAAGAAGTGCTCTTTATGCAACGAAGGACACGTTTCCGGCTGCAAAAACTATAAATTAAAATTCAAGACGCCAAGAATTTGTCCCTAAAACCGGAAGAGAGAAAAGAAGGAACCCAAGGTCAGCAAGCTCACGTGGCTCAACAAGAATTGGCCTAACTAGGGACAACCCAGGAGGTCCAGGAGAAGAACACCCACAAGGAAGAAGACAACATTGCAAAAGTGAGCTTGGCAGATGCCATTTCGCACGGTAATAACACACAAAAACGTAAAACGCCTATGACAGATAGATACACGCAATAAAAAACTTTATACTAGAAATCAAAGCAGAAAACACACTGCTAAAAGAATAACTAGAGAAATTTGAGAAGGGTAAAACTCCTACAAAGAACCCCTAGCAAGTACATCAGGAAAAGACCAACAGGACTACGCCAACCAAGAAACGACAAACGCAAGAGAGCCAAGTACAAGCTAAAGTAGAAGCCAAAGTGCAACAACACCTTAAGGAATTCAGGAGCTCTATCCATACGGAGCTAAGGTTGATGCATGACCGAATAATACAGCTGCTCGGGAAAACAACAGGACATACGCACAGGCGAAAGCCCGGAAAAGGAAGGTCCCAGGCGCAGGGCAAATCAAAAAGTAAAGAAACAGCCCGGTTTGTATTTCGCGCGTTCGTTTTCCGCACTGCCTTGATCGCGTCGCCTCTGACAGATGGCGCCAGCAGTCCACAGCGCGCGCGCAACTCGTGGGATCTTGTTCTCGGTGGTTGCACTCAGTCTCTGCAAGAGGTAGCGTCAACATCCCCCTCGCGAGGGGCACGATCAGATGCAGAGCATTTCCGGGGGCGCACGACGTTAAGTAGTTTGCGTTACGTTAATGTTGTTGCACTAGTGGCAACTGCTGACGAGAGAGCGCTCGTCAGCAGTAATTTGAATGAGTCAAGGATATAAGGCGCATCGTAGCCTCCCATTCTGTGTCGGCTTTGTGGCGCAGTCGGGAGAGCGCCGTGTACATTGCATTCCGCCCGCAGGGTCGAGGGATCGGAACCTGGCGGAGGGTAGTATTTTTTTTTATATAGTAGGGAGGGGTGCGGTGCGGACTACGGACGCCAACGCGGGTGACATCGTGAGTTACTGAGATGCTCTGCATTTAAAATTCAAAACAAATCATCCTAGAGAGATACCGTGACAATATGGAAACAGGGAACGAAAGAGAAGATGATGATGAAGGCCCGTAATCAGGCAAGTAACAAAGAATAGCTAATAGTATGGCAGCGGAACTGCAGAAGCATACGTAATAAGAAACACTCCCTAGAAGCATACGTAAGTAGCATAAATTTGAAGCCAGACGTATTATGCCTCCAAGAAGCCGAATTTCAGACGAGCATCCAAGGCTACAACAGAATGAATTTATCCAAGGACTTCAGAGCTGTGCATATGTAAAGAAAGACATATCCAGCTGAAAGCATCACCTAAACACCAAGGACCGCACGGCAAACCTAGTAGAGATACTACCAACCGAAAGAGGCAAAAAAGAGCTACTACATCCTAAACGTATGCAGTTCCCCCACGAATACGAGAGAACACTTCTTGCCCCTAATCCAAGGGGCCACGGAAAGAACAAACAAGACCAACTTAATAATACTAGGGGATAGGAATGCACCACACAGCCAGTGGAACTACAATTTCGACTCGGGCACAGAAAGAAATTTGGTAGACACTATGGAACATCTCGACCTACAAACTATAAACTATACAACCGACCCCACCAGAACAGGAAACCAGAGGTACAGGGACACCTGCCCAGATCTGAACATGCTACCGATCACAGATAGACTTACGGCATGAGAGAACACCAAAGATAACCTGGGCAGCGATCACAATATTATGGAAATTACCTCGCAAACGGACAACTTCAGAAGAAGCGGCAGGAAACAAAAGATCACAAACTGGGATACCTTCAGGAAAAGCTCAGTAGAACACAGACTTAGAGAATAAAAACACGTGGTGCCAGAAAATAAAAGAAGCGCTCCAGACAACCACCAAGGAATTTGTACAAGAAACTGAAAACCTCTGCGTTGACAATTACATTAGAAGTCTCTGAAACAAAAAGCAGAAACTCCATAAAATGTAGAAAAAGAAGACACGCAACAAAAGCCTAAAAGCCAGGATCAAAAACCTCATGAAGAGAGCTAGAGAATACGCTATCCAAATAGCTAAACAAAACCGGCAAGACTTTCACGACAGCCAGAACAACACCTTAAAGGGGCCCTAAATAGATTTCTGAAGGTCGCCATTTCAATCGCGCAGTCGCTAGAGTACCCCTTCACGACAAGGCATATCAAATATTACACCTCTGCGTAAAGCAGGGGCCGCACAAGCACGCAACAAAGATGCTTTCTTTCTTCCTTGCTCACCTACCGCTTCCCTGCCGCCACACTTGCGCGCTGTGACGTGCGACAGAGCGGTTGTGACGCACCCGTGTGATGCACGAAGCTCTCAACAGTACGGCTGCGCTATTGGTGAGCCCCGTTAAGTGCTGTAGCCACTCAGCGTTCCCGGCTCTGGGAGAAACGCGGCTGCGCGAAGCGCTCCTGCACCGGCGGCACGGACGAATGTTTATCGTCGCCATCCGTTACATGAGCGTGGCTGAGTTTGTAGTCGTTTACAAGGTATTAATAGCGCTGAAAAACACGGAAAAACTCTGCGGGCACAAACGGCCGCTACATGCGTGACCGCGGCAAGCATCTGCCTGCTCGGTCGGCAAGCAGCCCACTGTGCGGTGTACGCACGATAACGCATACACCGCAGCAGCTAAAACTTGTCACCGCCCGCCAGTACGGGACTATTGCTGAAAATCAGTTTGCAAATACGCGAAAGGGGGTGATAGTGCAGTGAAAGATTGCGGGGGGTCGTCGTCGTCGAAGCCTTGCAAAGCAGTGTCTGGATAACTGCGGCGATGCTAAGCCTTTTCATCGACCTCGGTGGGACGAGTTCACCGCGAAACGCTAACGCTAGCGAGCGGCTAGCGATCCGCTATAGTCGTCGGTGGCAATCTTCAATTATTGTCGTTAGCGAGCATGTTGAGTTAGGAAGCCCCCTATATTGCCTTTAAACGCTCGTTTGCGCTCGTTTCCGCCGACGCGAGCGCGGCCGGCGCGAGAGCCCGTTCAATGCGGGCCGGCCACCGACCGACCCCGCTGAGCGGTAGTAGGCTGAGCTTGGCCGTCATCTGCTACAAGCGTGACGTACCGCCGAGCTGAGCCAATGGCTTCGCGCTTCTCGACGCAACCCTGTTTCTCTAGGTGTCACCGATCAGGTCTTGCGCCTGGTCGGTGGCGTCTCCGCTTCCACAGTGCTTTGGAGGGGCGCTTAAAGAGGGAATGCGCCAGGCCTTGTTGTGGCCCTTTTTAATGAACGATAGCTCGACTAATACTGGTCGCTTTTAAATCATTTTTGCGACAGGATGTTCTTTGGATAGTACTCGAATGATTGCGCACGTAAAATGTCAACCTTTGGAACCCTGTTTAGGGCCCCTTTAAGCACATCAAGACCAAGGACCTTAATCAAAGGCATGCGTAGCCCACAAAAAACCAGGAGGGAATTTAAGCATAGCCTAAACAGAGTAGCCTATGGCTTTGAGGGGACAAACGAGGAACTTACAGAAGCACTGAAAGAAAGATTCGAGTTAAACACGAAGATTTCCCCCATCAAATATATGAGGGGCCGGAAAACGAAAAGCTAGACCGAGAAATCTTAAAAGAGAAAGCTTACCAAGGTATACAAGAGTGCAAAATTAAAAGCCCGCCAGGAGAAGGCAGCGTCATCGACATGATTCTAAGAAACTTGGGAGAAAAAGAAGTGGAAGATCTTGCGGAACATATCAACAATAAGATGTGGAAACCCAACTACCTGCAAGCGCAGTGGAAACTGCCCATAATAACAACAATACCGAAACTCGGAAAGCCCGTAGGCATAGAAAATCTAAAGCCAATATATCTCACAACCTACCTAGGGCAGGTATATGAGAGAATCATCACGACAGGACTAGCGACTCACCTAGAAGAAAGTGACATGCTCCTAGACTGAACGATAGGCTTCAGAAGAGGACTCTCCACCCAAGCTACCTTCACGCAGCTAAAACACGACATATTAGGGAACACTAACTACAAAGATCAAATCATCCTAGCAGTCGACAAGAAAGGGGCCTTCGACATTGTGCCACACATGGTGATACTTAAGGCGGCAGGGAAAACAAGATGCGGCAAGAAAACCTCCGACAACATTGCCATCTTCCTTTCTTACAGGACAGCCCCCATAGAAATTCGGAATGCTAGATCCGGACCATTCGAGATGCCTAAGAAAGTAGCACCACAGGGCTCTTATTTTCTCAGTATCCTTCAACCTGACCATTCTAGAAATAGGAAGAATGCTGGAAGAGAACATGCAGATTGGCAAGTCCGTCTACAGAGATGAAATAACCATCTTGACCATAGAAGATACTAACCGAAAAGCTAAATACTCTACAAGAAGCCATAGACAGCATAAGGGGTCCAATACAAGACAACGGCATAAGTGCGCTCCAGAAAAGTCAGAATTAATTAGAATCGGCCCATCCAAGGAACCTATTCCCACAAGAAGCATCCAAATAGACAGCAAAGATGTCCAATTCAATCCAATGGTAAGAAAACTGGACATATACGTGCAAGAAGACAGAAAAGCAACCACCACGCTGAGCAACCTATGAAATACAACGCAACAACTAGCGAGGGTCATCAGACGCATCAAACGGACAAGAAAAGGTCTGAGAGAAGAAAACACAATCAAGCTCAACCAATAAATTATAATCAACAGGGTCGCATACATTCTACCGTTTCACCACCTGGACCAAACGCAACAAGAATGAGTAAACGCTATAATATGAACGGCTTACAGGATCGCCCTCGGTTTTCCCATCTACACCTCCAACGAGAAGATCCATAACCGGGACATCTGCAATACCTTCCAAGAAGCCCAAGAACCCACCTTCGAAGCACAAAAAGAGAGGCTACTGAAAAGAAGAACTGGCTGGAAAATCCTAAGAATAATGGGACACATTATTCACACCGACTTCGTACAAAGAACAACAGAGCTGCAACCAGAGAAACGCAAAGCTCCTAACATTTCACCCATTTCGAAGAAAATAGGCCAGCTCTACAACAAAGGTACAAGACAAGCAAGGATTAACTATATAAGAAGCACATACGGGAATAATTCAGATGCACTTTCCACGGATGCCGCCGCCAACCACCACGGAATATCACCAGCCGTAGTTGTGGCGCACGGGGCAAACTCCTGGACTTTCTCATGAGCAGAAAACAAACATCTCAAGAAGCTGAAACCACAGCCATACTACTCGCTGTAAGAAGTGGGAATATAACAAACAAACCTGATAATCATCACGCACTCTACAAGAGCCATTAGAAATCTAATATGCGGCCTTATTCCCATAGAAACCAGCAAGATTCTACGAGCCGAACCAACAGGCCAACATAGAATATTATGGAGCCCAGCACACGAAGGCCTTGAAGGAAATGAGAGAGCCGACTCCCTAGCGAGGCAAATCAACAGCCGCAGGAAAACGGACTGCTCTTACACCCCCTCCCATCATGTCGCCTTTTGAAAGCCTTTACACACAAAGGCAAGCGAGAAAACCCGTGCCAGCACCGCATCATATGTCAGATGGCGAAGAAGCACGAAACATAAGAAAACTACAAACTAACTAATTCCCAAACAAATTCAGACTGTCTCTCATGTTCCCAGAGAGATATAACGAGTGCAATTAAGAGCAGAGTAACACCACATAAGAGCGGCGTTATTCCACACAGTCTGGAACTGCCCTATAATTTGGCAGCAGATCAGCTACGGAACCACTAGAGTCCTGGGATTTACTACTGTCCAGCTCGACCTTTCGGCACAGAGTGAGCTGCTAGAGAGAGCAAAGCTGGGCTCCCTTGCTACTGGAGTCGTTGAAATAGGACTTCACCCATACCTCTTTCCACATTCCCTTCTCTCTGTTTTTAAATAAAGTTTTCTCGCTCTCTCTCTCTCTCGGCCACGGATATGGCGGTACAAAATCATGGTTGCCGGCATGCATTCCACGCCAATGAATACCTCCTATTGCAATGCCGACGGTAACCAAAGCAATGAAGTGCCTGTTTTGTGTTGGCGGCAGCCTTGGTCAACCTAGTAACTTTCGCTTTTGGTGCGGCCCCTATATACACCATCGCAGATGTCACAAAACGTGCCAAAAAGAGGAAAAATTACCATTTCTGCTGATGGTGTGCAATGTCTAAGGGAATAAAGCATTCTTTGCTGCCTGACAAGCTCTGAGTGCACTATGCAACGCCAAATTGTTTTTAAGGAAACAGACACACATTTCTCGTTCATGACCTCTTGCATATTTCAAAGAGAACAACCATGTATTTTGTCTGCGTCGTTCTGTTTAAAGGAACTCACGTGCTAACTTAGCTGTATTCTAGCCACAAAAGACCTTTCTGTAACCGAAAAAAAAACGAAAGATTGAACTACAAATTTTGCGCCATTGTGGCGTAAACAGGTTACTAATAAAGTGATGCGATTGAACAATTTTCCAGTCTTGTTTTTTGGTTGTATCTTAGCTCTGCGCCGCCAATGGCACAAATACAATTCTTTGACGTCGTAACAACATCGCCACAAAATGGCTCTGGAGTCGAAACTGTAGAATGTTGTCTGTAATACCGTGATTGTTTGTTTCCTGTTGGCAATAAAATTGGTATTGTTGTTATCGGGAGAAGGAGCCTTTCAATGAATCGAACTTGTATGTTGTCTTCATGACCAGTTAATGAAGCGAGGTGGTTTTATAAGTAGTAAGAATTCGTTCCAATATTGGTGTTATATCAAAAGGTTGTTTTTTTGATCCCGCTGTCACAAGTAGTTCAGATTTCGTTTTTTGCACGACGTGGCGTACATGTCGCTGTAGTTCAAAACTGGCCTGCAAATATTCGTAGCAAAGAATAACGGGGAATGTAAAATATACCTTGGATTGTGGTAGGTAGAGAAAAACAATTGAACAAATAGTTCTGAATCGTCAATTCACTATGCTCGGCACTTAAACAGTGCCGAGCATTGTTTCCACATGTGCTTTTGCGCTCCATTGCGCTCTCAACCTCTTAGTGGTGTCCCAGTGAACATTTCGGGGCTGTGATCACCGTGACTGCTATGTTGGCTGTGAACGTGCAATGATCACTTGTGGTGCTCCGCAGTTTTCTGAATTGTGCTCAAATTCAAAGTGAACTTTGAGCCAGTGCGTGTTTACCACTTTTTTGTTTTTAACCTGTTCTAGTGATCTCATGACCACGTGTAGTCGCTGCGCGGTTGCCTGAACTCTGCTAAAATTGAAAGCGAACATTTCTCCAGTGCGTTAAAACATTTCTCTAGTGTGTTTTAACCCTTTTTTTATTTTTACCTCGTACTACTGAACTCTGTCTACAGACCGCATGTCGGTTTTTTTGTGTGTGTGTGTGTCATTTGTGTCATTATTCACCCGACGTAGCATGTTAGGCTATCTGCTGGACAGACCTCGTCAACACCACTAAACTGCGTTCTCTCTCTCTCTCTCGCCCTGGCGGGAAACTCTCTTATGCTACCTTGGCCCTCGCTAAGCTTTAGCAGCCTTGATGCCAAGGTAGCATAAGAGGGTTTCCCGCCAGTTAACCGCTTATGACAGGCTGTAGACGTTCCGGTCACGCCCACGGGGTTGAAAAGAAGGTCCTCTTCTCCCCGTGCAGTCTGAGTGGCGCTGGATACCACCCTCAAGCGTCAGATACAGTTGTAGTAAATATAGATACCACAGAAAGTGAAGGAGAACACAGTCGCCCAGATAGCCGAATTGGTAAGGCATTCGAGATCTAATCGAAAGGCGTGGGTTCGGTCCCCACTCTCGGCGCATGTTTTTCTTTCTTTCTCGCGTAATAAATAATAAAAAAAGTAATGTAACGTCACTAACGGTAAAAAATAGTCTAACCATTCCGTTATGACTTCTTTGGCTTTGTAGATGCCGGCATTTCTTTCTGTATTTCCTAACGAGCCCCTCATTTCCAAACCCTATTACCCTAATATAGTGCTATATATATATATATATATATATATATATATATATATATATATATATATATATATATATATATATATATATATATATATATATATGGGTAGTAGAGACGGAGACAAACGAGAAAGGGAAGAAAGGGAGTCCTCTCCCTGAAACGTCAGTAAACTTATTTTTATTTTCTACGCCTTTCTCGTTTGTCTCTGTCTCTACTAACCTTATTTTTTTCGCGCTCTGTGTGAGTTTTTATCTTTTCAGACTATATATATATATATATATATATAAAGATATATATATATATATATATGTATATATATATATGTATATATTTATATATATATATATATATATATATATATATATATATATATATATATATATATATATATATATATATATATATATATATATATATATATATATATATATATATATCGCCGCAAGGCTAATGAGCAGCTCTTGTAACGCCATCTGCTTCTCGGGCAATGCGCCATATCAAGTAAGACTGCCATGCGATCGTGGCCAATCTATGCACGACGGTATCCGGCGCGGACGCTGGTAGCCGTTAAAGAAGTATGGCAAAAGGTGCTCGGCACGTGAGTTAGGCCATCGTCTGTACGCTTGTACATGCGCTCGCCTTTCTTCTGGTCCTGCCAATAAATGAAGTTCGGTCTACTGCCGAAGGGTTAACTATATCCTTTGCAAGTGGTGGAGGTAAAGTGTTTAGGTCCTATCCAAGAGTTACCCAAGCGAACGCTGTCCACGATGAACCACCAATCCACCCAGCAGCCTCTATCTTCGGCACAAACCGTCATCTGTTCGGGCGCACTGCGGCCGCAGGATCCACCCAATTTCAATGGCTTGAACGAAAATGATGCTGAGGACTGGCTTTCAATGTGCGAACGTGCGAGTAACCACAACTGATGAAATGACAAAATGAAATTGACTAATGTCACCTTCTCTCTCACAGACATCAAGGAAACGTGGTACAATAATAACGAGTCCTGCAATAAGACGTGGTCCTCCTTCCGCTATAACTTCATCGAAGTCTTCGGGCGCCCTACGGTGAGGAAGCTTCGTGCCGAGCAACGCTTACACGTGCAAGGATAGAAGGCTGGGGAGACGTTCACTAGCTACATAGAGGATGTCATCGACGCGTGCAGGTGCGTCGTCTCCTCCATTAAAGAAACCGATAAAGTCCCACACATCTTGAAGGGAGTTGATAACGACGCTTTCCAGATGTTACTAGGGAAGGACCCCCGAAATGTCGCTGACGTCATCCAACTTTGCCCGAGTTGCGACGAGCTCCGCAAGCAGCGAGCCCTCAATCGGCAAGCTTGTGTTCAGGAGCAGCCCGTGTCAAGTGTGGAGGCAGTGCGGGAAAGGGACCCTATGCATTTTGCGCGAATCAAAGATTTCATTCACGAAGAGGTGGCCAGCCAAGTCTCCCTCCATCCCTACATCTTACATCCGCCTTCCACGCTGGCGCCTTCGCTTGAGAATGTGTTCAAAGAAGAGGTCGCTCAGGCGCTACCATCGGCTCAGCATAACCTGCCCGCAGCTGCGCCCCTCTGTAGCAGGACAGCTATCGCAGCAGCCTGCTTCGTTCCTTCCCCGTACTGTTCTAGGCCCACCTGCCGCTTTCCTTCCTGCCGCGTCTTTTCCGCTAGCGCCCCGTGCTCCAAGGTGAATACCAGCACGGCCGCCGATAAGTCCGGCGGGCCGACCCAAGCTAACGGGTGCATGGCGTACGCAGGACGATCGTCGGATTTGTTTTGCATGTGGGAAGCCAGGGCATGTCGCTCTCTACTTTCGCAACTGCATGTTGTAGCCCGCCGCTAGGTATCCCCAGGAGCCCTTTTACACCACTCCTTGCTACCCGCCGTATGCCGCTCAACCAGTGCAGTACCATTTGCCCGTGAGCCGACTCACCGTCCAACTTGAGCTGGCCGCCTTTCAGCTTCTCAACGTCGACGCTTGGTGTCTCCCATGCGTCGCCCCCGTACTAATGCCGAAGAGTGAAACTAAAAGCCGCAGGTCCTGAGGCAAGAACTGCGACGTCATCGACGTCCTCATTTCTCGCCTAAAAATGCTATCGACGTAACTGGGGAATGTGTCCCCACATTGCTCTCATCGACACTGGAGCCGCTCTTTCTGTCATCCACGCCGACCTCTGCCGTTCTTTTCGAAAATCGATGACGCCCATTTCTGGACTCTCATTACGCACAGCCAGTTCACAGCCCCTTAAGCCGCTAGCCGCCTGCACTGCTCATGTCGTCATCCAGAACCATTCGTACACCATTGTTTTCATCGTGCTGCGAGTTTGCTCTCACGATATTATCCTCGGGTGCGACTTTCTTTCTCACAATAGCGCTATCAGTATTGTTCTCGTACTGAAGTCCAGCTTTCTTCTGTTATTTTCGACGATTCCTGCAATGCCGCTACGAATTTACTATTCGCTGAAGACACCGACATCCCGCCCAGCTCTTCCGTCGTCGTGCCCCTGTGCTGTACCTCTGTCCCCGACGTGACTGTTTTGTTCACGCCTTCCTACATTTTCTTCCGCCGCAAATGCCTTCCGCTGCCTTCCGCCGTTTACACTCTTCGTGATGGTGCCACCACTATGTTGGCGAAAATCCATCAGCGAACCTGTGCGCTCCTCTGCAGGGAGAAACATTCGGCTTGGCAGAGCTTGTACATGCTCGTCTAGTTGTTGACATACCAGGTGATCTTTCCCAACTTTAGATCAGTTAACTAAGTGTTTCTCCATGTTCGCCCGGGCTATTGCCATCCGATGTCATTGCCCACTGCATCGAAGCCAGTCTGGATGCAACCCAACGAGGACGTCTTACTTTATTGCTTTCGAAGTTCCGTTTTTCGTTTGATTGCACGCAAATCTCGCTAGGCCACACCTCTACTGTTACGCACTCAGTAGGAACCGGATCACATGCTTCACTTCGACAGCGCCCATATCGTTTGTTTCCGACAGAGCGGAGAACCATTGAAGGCCACGACACGGATATGCTTCAACGTGGTGTTATTCGTCCCTCGAAGAGTCCGTGGGCTTCACCTGTGGCTCGGGTTAACAAGAAAGATGGCTCTAATCGGTTTTGCATTGATTACGACCGCTTGAAAAACAAAACAAGAAAAGACATGTACCCTCTTCCGCGTATCGACGATGCGCTGGACTGTCTGCAGAGAGCAAAATATTTCTCATTACTCCACTTACGCTCCTCGCACTGGCAAGTTCCCATGGCCGAGGCTGATCGGGCAAAAACGGCATTTGTTACCTCAGGAAGCCTTTACGAATTTAATGTTAGGCCTTTTGCGCTTTGCAACGCCCCCGCCACGTTCGAAAGAATGATGGACAGCCTCCTCAGTGGCCTGAAGTGGAAGACGTGCGTCTGTTACCTGAACAACGTAGTCGTTTTCTCTCCCGATTTTGAGACACATCTGATTCGGGTAGAAAAAGTCCTCACTTGCCTGGCGGACGCTGGGCTACAGCTGAACCTCACAAAACGCCACTTCGCCGCACGCAAGCTTACCATCCTCGGCCATGTCGTTTCCAAAGACGGCATCAGCCCCGACGCGACAAAGCTTCGAGGCGTTGCGGAGTTCCCGAAACGGGCCACACTGAAGGCTCTTCGGAGCTTCATTGGGCTGTGCTCTTATTTTGATGTTTTGTTCTCAACTTTGCGACCATCATTTCGTCTTTTACCAAGTTCCTCGGTAACGACAGCGGACTTTCTGCTTGGTCATGGTCCTGCGACGAGGCGTTTGCGACACTGGGTCGTTTGCTGACATCCCCACCTATATTACGGCATTTCTACCCATCGAACCCAACAGAAGTGCACACTGATGCGAGTGGGAATGGCCTCGCTGGCGTGCTCGCCCAATGGAAAACCGGCTGTGAGGAGTATGTTGTTCCGTACGCGAGGTGGGCACTAACGAAAGCAGGAACAATTTTATTCCGTCACTCAGACAAGCATCCTTCATGATGGAAAACTTGAACCCACAGCACAAGCGGCAATTTGTATCAGCAGAAATATTCGGCACGCTCAGCTGGATACGTCAGCATACTGCACAGCCTTCCAGGAAGTCTTAGAAGTACGCATTGACTTGAACTTCCCACAAAAGATAATTTTAGTGTCCGTATACTTACGTCCCGAAACGGGCCACTCCAACAGGGGTGATTTCACTTGGATGACGCATCTACGATCCCTTTTTCCTGGTGACGCCATCCTCATTGGAGGGGACTTTAACGCGCCTAACGTTATCTGGGGAACCATCAAAATACACCCAGGAGAGCTCAGCTGGAGCATGAAGCCCAAGCAGCCGACCTTACCTTGGTTAACGATCTTGACGTTCCCACTAGGACGGCACTGCACTCTCGTCAAAAGGGTACCGCACGGGATCTCACGTGCACATCGCATAATCTCTGTTCTTCGTGGTCCTGTGAAAATGGCCCATGGGTCAGTGACCATTACCCTATATGGGTGTCGCTAAAACACGGGCTTAAAAAGCGCAAACGCAAAGTCCGCTGCATGAATTGGGATCTTTTTCGGCAGCATCTAGTCGACCCCTCTTCCACCTCTAGTGAGATCAGTACACTCATGGAGGCTATGGAGCAAGCGATGATTCTTGCAACTCAAGAAATGGACCTTCCCGAAGAACTTCCCACCCCAGACAAACACATGTTAAACTTATGGGAGACACGAGAGCAACTTTATGCGAAATATCTTGCCAATGGCTGCAGGTATAAAAATCTCCTGAAAGTGCGCCAAAAAACTGCACAGATAAGACAGCATGCTAAAATCGTCGCAAGAGACCACTGGCAAACCCAGTGTGCATCGTTCAGCAACAAGACGGGACTACATACCTTGTGGAATACCTTCAAGGCTTTGCAGGGAAAGAAAAAAACTCGCAATCTCGTTCGCACAACTGCACAAAAGCAAAACAAATCAATCATGGAAATCACGCACGAGGCCGCACAAGCCTTCTTCTCTCAACCCGCTTCACCCTCTCCTGACTCTGTCTATGCTCTGGACCTTGATGTAGATGACACTAACCTTCTAGAGAGTCCGTTCATGACGGCCGAATTAGTCCGTGCTTTTGCTCAGGTCCGGGTAAGAAGTGCACCTTGGAAAGACGGTATTACATGGACAACTCTTCGAAACTTCTCCAAAGAATGTAAACAAGCCCTTCTTAAATCGATCTACCACATATGGGTCACTGGGCACTTGCCACCACACCTGAAGCGTGCCGTAATCACGCCGATTCCTAAAGAAGGCAAAGATCCGAGCACAGTAACTAACTTGAGGCCAGTTTCTTTGACCTCCACCATATGAAAACTCATTGAAAGAATGTGTATCAATCGTCTGAACCACCATGTGCAAGAGTCCACCAGCTTCTTTCACCCAGCACAAACCGAGTTCCGCCCAAACATGGGCACCTCTGACAGCCTTTTTCTACTTCGAAGGATTTTGGGCAAACGAATGGTGAACTTCATCAAAAGCTTCCTATGTGGCCGTACATACGAGGTACATAATGGGAATTCAACCTCACGAGTGTACAGTAATAATGTTAGCGTACCATAAGGATCGGTAATTTCACCGATCCTATTCAACGTAGTCATGAGACGAATTGCCACAGCGCTTGAGAAGGATTCCACTGTACGTTTTACAATATATGCGGACGATATAGCACTGTGGACAGAATCAGGCGATTACGTAAGTACTGAACAGGCATGTGAGGAACTCTGAATGCACTTATCATAGTTGAACAGACAGCTGGCCCCACTGGCATGCAAGACTCACCTGAAAAAACACACTTTCTAACGGTAAGGGGCTACTCAATGGAAAAATGAAAAGGTGGCCCTCATACTGCAGGGTCACACCTTAACACAACCCTCTGACGGTTGGATCCGAATCCTTGGCATACCGATACATACGCAAGGTGGAGGCAGAACTTGGCTTGACCAATTGACACAAACGTGGAAGAAACTACTACACTTGATCAAGCTCATCTCTAATAGGTTTGTGGGCGCCACAAACGATGTTGCACGTACACTAGTGCAGGCAGTTCTGGTATCGAAGGCATGTTACGGAGCCATTCACTACCGCCTTGCTCAAGCGCAGACGAGCAAATTGGAAAGTTTGCACCTACAGGCCTGAGGGTAGTCACCGGGGTACCCCACCATACTAAAATAGAAGAGCTATACCGGTACAGCCACCTTCCTCCGCTCCATAAAATTGTAACTCACCGGACACAAACGGATCACGACAGGCGCCTATTCAAACTCCAAGGTCAACGTCTGTTGGAACTCGATGACCGCTCCTTCAAAGTTACAGCGTTTGAAACAGCAACACCTCCATTGGAAGATGTACTGGTTACCCACTGGAAGCCGTTACCAACAAAAACCCACAAGACTAGCCACACCCATCAACGAGAGACACAAGCGACTGTCACGTGTAATGTGCAATCAACAGACGCTACTAGTTACACAGATGGGTCCATGGACGAAACTCGCCTCCTCATTGCACTTGCTGCAATCGACCTAAGCCGAACGAGCACGAAGTGTTTTTCAGTTAATGATATCATTTCCACTACTGAAGTCGAACTGCAAGCCACCCTCCTAGGTGCTCACATGATCCGAGACGTTATAGCTGAAAATACAACTCGAGTTATAATCTTCACGGATAGCCTCGAAGTCATCAAAGCGTTACGCAGCCCGCCTCAACGACACACTACCCCTCATCGCATAAAAGAACTCTGTGGAACCTTTCAGCGTGACCATAACATCGACATACGAGTGCAGTGGATACCTGGCCACACAGGTAACCCTGGCAATGAGGAGGCCCATAGGCTCGCGAGGGAGGCAATTCTCAACCACCCCTCGGAATCTGCAGCACCTTCTATTTCACATAACCCTTCCCCTGAGGAACGCACGGACACTTCGACAAGGAAGCAAGCAACAAGTCTGAGCAACGATTCCCGAGCTACAGCATCCGATACCCCGCAACACCCCACGAGCTGCACAAGTTATTCTAACAAAGGCCCGCACGGGTTACGCCCTTACGGAAGACATCGTAGCTCGCTGGGAACACTACCACCAACACAAGGACGCACAAGGTCCACCGGACCGGCTTCTGTGCTCCCTGTGCCACCAAGATAGACCGACAATCAGCCACTTGCTGTGGTCATGTAGGGTCCTCGAACGACTCCGAGCAAGACACAAGCCCCCTGGCGTCACATTTCAGCAGGATTGGCTCTATCCAAGGAATAACGCCAACGACGTGCTACTTGGACTGTGGGCCTTGGTGAAGGAGGCTTACCTCGTCAATAGATGGCCTCGTCGACGCACAAGTTCAAGGCTCCTCATGCTACTCCGCCCCCCCCCCCAGCAGTAGTTAGCATTATAGAGGAAGAGGAGATCAACCCGCTAGGAATGTCCGTCCCGTGGTGGCCGCGGTTCGCCAATTATAACTGGCCGACAAGGGAGTCGAGCAAGCAGCCACCACGCACGAGCTCAATCAGCGCCACGTCAAGCACTCCCCATCAAAGAAAGGCAAGGGCGTTTAAAAGGCCGTCTCCGTATCTTCTTCTGACAAGATTATTGCGAAAAACAGTGTTGCATTATTTTGTTTGTACTAAACTTAGAAGATGCTAAACTCGTGGATTCTGAGACTCAACTTCGTGCGCGGCACTGTTTGGTCATCGGGGTTAAGGATTGTCTGTTTAAAAACAGGGTTTATTTAAATCTGCGATAACAGAGCTTAGTCAATGACAAAGCAAGATTTCAATTTTTTGCGGTGTTTCAAGGTGATCTGAGCTACACTTGCAGGCCCTTTTTGGGCATTCTTTTACCAACTGAAAATTGCAGGTTCAAAAATTTTTTTTCCTTGACTGTCTATTGCCGTGACGAAAAAAGTCGCCAAGAAGCACGCTGGAGAAAAGGCAGTTTTAAACAATGGTGGCGGTTGTACGAATAACAGAGGAGAGTTATTATTTGAGTTCGCTGAACGGAATAACATACTGTGATGTTAGATTCCGTTGTGACGCCGACAAACACGATTTCGCGGAAATATAAAGACACGGCACTTTTCCGCTGATTCCCCTCAGTTTGTCTGCGTCGACAAGAAATGAGTGGCAACCACACAAGGGGTGACGTGGGCCAATGGAAAGTGGCCACAAGCGAAGAGCTGGGATGGCCACGCGAGAACACAGGAGAACGCCAGGAGAAGTGGACGGTGCAGGTTGGTAGAGTGAGAGGGGTCTAGCTGGCGCACTGGCATCCTGGGGCCGAGGTGCGACTCCTGACTCGTGTATACGTGCAACGTTTGCGTTCTCCGTTCTTCGACATCCCACTGCCTGCTGCCCGTCCACGACTGGCAGTGCACGGTTGCGTCCTCCCGCTGCTACAGGGCGTCATATCGTGACCGGCTGCCAAGCAGACCGTTGTATACGAAGACAACGGTGCGTCTTTCTGGTCGACGCTTCGGAGTGTGCGACGCGTCATCGTGGCGCCGCAACGCACACTACGCATTGCTACAAGCACCCACGACGACCTGGGGACAACGCTCTATCGCCCTGAACATTTGTTGGTGACTGTATTTTATATTGTCGCTAGAGCTTGTATTTGCTAGTTTAATATAACTTCCGTTTAACTTCGAGTTGTAATCGCCAGCCGTGTGCGTGTGTTTCGTTAGAGAATATATGTTTTTACGCTGTTGCCAAGGGCCATCGCCTAGTTATTGAAACTGTGGCAGGTCACAGTTGACACAGAAAACCTGAAAAAAAACTGCGAGGGCGTTTTCCCCCACAGCTCGTACGTATCATGAATACCTTCTTTCGCGAACGGGAGAGCCGGAAGCGGAAGCAGAGGAGCCCAAATCCCGCGCATAAAGCGAAATAGACTTCATACTATGCGATAACTCTGTCGTCGTGCAGTATGTATGTGGAAGCGCTCCGAAAGGTGAGGCGTAGTGACCACCGTATGGCAACATGTCGAGTTAGGCTAAATCTGAGGAGTGACCATAACAAGCTAGTAAGAAAGAAGCCGATTAATGAGCTAACAGTAGGACGAAAGGTTGAAAAATTTAGGTTCGTGCTGTAGAACTGATATCCAGCTCTAACCGAGGAAGCAGAGTTTGCAAGAAAGGAAGCGAGTGAAAATATTAGACGCATTATCACGGAGTGTGAAGTAGAAGTCGGAGGTACTATCGATAGACAGGATACTGGTAAATTTTACCAGGGGACGAGAGAATAAATTAGAAAACGGAAGGGCATGGCAGTCTCCACCTCAGATTGCGGAGCTCTCAATAGAATAGAGCTTTCAATACAGAGCGGGGTTCTCAAAAGAACTGGCGGAGCTCTTGAAGTTAAGCAATAAGCGTAAGACAGCTGATATACGGAAGTATGTTATGGAGACGATTGAACATAATTTAAAGAACGGAGGCAGCTTACAAACAGTGAAGAGCCGTTTAGGTAAGGGGAAAAAACAGATGCACGCACATAAAAATAAGCAAGGCAACGTCATTATGAATAGGGATAAAGTAGTCAGTGGCCAAAAATGCTATAGCGATCTGTACAGTAGCCGCGACATCAAGGATAATACTAAACGAGGAAGTAGTTAAGAGGAAGTAGACATCACACAGGTAACGCCTGAAGAAGTAAACAAAGCTGTAAAAGACATGCAAGGAGTCAAACCAACTGATGAAGATCACATCAGAGTAAACCTCTTGAAGGATGTTTGGCAAATTGTACTACAAAACCTGGCAAACCCATATACACAATGCGTAATGACTGCAGGGTACCGACATCTTGGAACAGCGTCAACATTATCCTAATCCCTAAGAAAGGCTACATAAAGCACTTCGAAAAAGACAGGCAAATCAGCTTACTGTCAGCCATCTACAAGGTAGTTAGCAAAATAAATGGTAAAAGAATTTCCGACACTTTACATTTCAGCCAGCCTAATGAACAAGAAGGTGCTATTCAACAATGGATCATATTCACGGGATTATTCAGATGATAGAGGGATGCACGGAGAATATTCAACCCCAATATAGAGCCTTCATAGATTATGAGAAAGCCTTTGATTTTGTTGAAACCTCAGCAGACATTCAGGCATTCCGGAATCAGGTGGTAGACGAGCACTAGGTAAGATTACCGGTGGATGGCTACAATGGGTCCACAGCTACAATCATTGTCCATAAGGAGAGCAATAAAATAGGTATAAGGGCGGGCGTCAGGAAACCACACACAATGTCTCCAATGTTATTCATACCATGTTGTCAAGAGGTATTCAAAACTTAAGTTTGGGAAGATGTTGGCGTTAGGGTTAATTAGGAATGCTTCAGTGCCCTCACATTTGCTGATGGCGTTGCCTTGCTAAGTAACTCGGGGGAAGAATTGAGAAGCATGACTAGTGGATTCGACGAGCAGAGTTGAATGGTGGGCCTGAATTGGCAGAAAACGAAAGTAATGATCAATAGCTTGGGACAGCACAGCGGTTTGAGATTTGCAGAAAACGAAAGTAATTCTCAATAGCATCGGGATAGCACAACGGTTTGAGATAGGTGGCGGGGAAGTGGAAGTGGTAAGTGAATATCTACCAGTTTAGGCTAAGTAGTGACACCGTAACCCAACCAGGAGGCAGAGGTAATTAGAAGAATAAGATTTTGTGGAGTGCATTCGGCAGGAATTCTCAGATAATGAATGCCCTGTAAGGAGGATTTATTCCAAAGCCGAAGGACTGGTGAGCTCAAAGTCAGCTCTAGGAGTCAGGAGCACGAAGTCCGCTCTGCAGTGTTGGCCGAGAGCAAAAGCGAGAGGCAGCTTCTTCTCCCTTCCAAGCGTTCGCGATGCGGCTGCCGTCTATTGTTGTCACTTGACTGGGATGATGATGCTCTGTTTCGGCACGTACCCTCTCATGGCGAGTGGACAGTGCTTCCTATACTCGGGTTGCTCCTTCGTGAATTGCGCGGGTGACGGGCATCCTTACAATTGCCCCCGGGGAAAAAGAGCCATCCTGGCGATCAGGGACTCGAAATGGTGAGAGGCTCAACGTAAGGCTTGAGGCGCTGGAGATGTGCTATATCACGGCCACGGCGTCGCTGGTCGGGTGATGGGGCAACAGGCTCGACAATGTAATTGACAGGGGAGGTGCGTTTGATGACACGGTAGGGACCATCGTGTCGCGAAATGAGCTTACTGCTCAATCCAGCAGCAGTCGTTGGCACACACAGCCAAACAAGTGATCCGGGTAAGAAGCTTGGTGCAGAGGTCTTTTCGTCATGCTGTGTCTTCTGTCGTTGTTGGTCTTCCTTGGTTAGTGAACGTGCCAGTTGGCAGCATTCCTCGGCGTGTTTCGCAACTCTGAGTCATCAGGGCTATAATGAAGTATTGTGTCCAGAGTACAAGAGGGCTCGCGTCCATACAAAAGGAAAAACGGAGAGAAGCCAGTCGTGGCTTGCGTGGTGGTGTTATACGCATATGTAACAAATGAAAGGATGGTGTCCCAATTAGAATGATCAGATGCCACGTACATTGCCAGCATATCCCCTAGCGTCCGGTTCAAACGTTCGGTGAGACCATTGGTCTGTGGTTGGTACGCTGTTGTGGTGCGATGGATGGTTCGGCAGGCTGTGAGGAGGGCTTCTATAACTTCAGACAGAAAAACCCTTCCTCCGTCACTGAGTAGTTCCCTAGGCGCTCATGTCGTAGAATGAAGTGCCGAAGGAGGAAAGAGGCAACTTCAGGCGCAGTTGCAGCCGGCAGTGCTGCCACCTCTGCATATCGGGTCAGGGGGTCAACAGCCACAACAACCCACCTGTTTCCAGCAGCCGTGCAAGGGAGAGGCCCATAAATGTCGATGCCGACGCGGTCGAAGGGTCGTTCTAGACATGGTAAAGGTTGTCGAGGTCCAATTCCTTGGCGAGGCGGAGATTTGCGGCGTCGGCAGTGAACACAGGAACGAACGAACTGACGAACGAAACGGTACATGCCGCGCCAGTAGTACTGCAGGCGCAAACGTTGGTAGGTTTTGGGTACACCAGCATGGGTGCAGTGCGGCTCGGCGTCAAAATATGCGCATATTTCTGCACGTAGGTGGCGTGGAATTACTAGGAGCCACTTGCGACCTTCGGGTTGGTAGTTGCGTCAAAACAGCAGACCGTCACGAATGGCAAAGTGCGACGCTTGCCGGCGTAGATTTCGAGATGCACCTTTCGCCGATGAGCCTGACAGAAGTTTGAAGATGGAGGAAATCCAGGCGTCTTTCTTTTGCTCGGATGACATGGACTGTATCTCCAGTGGTGAGAGGTAACAATCGGTAGTCGAGGGTCGCTGAATTTCATGCGGCAATGGGGAGCGAGAAAGGGCATCAGCGTCATGGTGCTTCCGGCCTGACCGATAGGTAACGCGAATATCATATTCCTGGAGTCGCAAACCCCAGCGTGCTAGGCGACCGGACGGATCTTTTAGTGAGGATAGCCAGCAAAGCGAGTGGTGGTCCGTAACAACCTCGACAGGGCGGCCGTAGAGATACGGGCGGAACTTGGCAAGCGCCCAAACAACAGCTAAGCATTCTCGCTCTGTTACAGAATAGTTCGTCTCGGCTTGTGTTAGCGTACGACTTGCGTAGGAGACCACATACTCGTCATAAACTGCCTTCCGTTGTGCGAGAACTGCCCCCAAACCGACTCCGCTCGCATCGGTGTGAATCTCGGTAGGGGCGTCGGGATCGAAATGGCGCAGGATTGGCGGAGATGTGAGGAGGTGACGCAGTTTAGCAAAAGCGTCGTCGCATGCCGTTGACCACTTAGAAATACTGCCTTCCTTGCTGAGGAGCTGTGTCAGTGGCGCGATGAGGGATGCAAAGTTCCGTACGAAGCGGCGAAAATACGAACACAGCCCAATGAAGCTGCGTAGGGCCTTCACTGATGTCGGCTTCGGGAACTCTGCAACAGCACGCAACTTGGCAGGATCCGGCAGGACCCCCGCTTTAGAGACGTGGCCGAGGATGGTAAGCTGTCGGGCAGCAAAACGGCGCTTCTTGAGGTTTAGCTGTAGTCCTGCGGTAGTTAAGCACGTCAACATTTGCTCAAGTCGAATGAGATGTGTTAAAAAACCTGGAGAAAAGACCACAATATCATCCAGGTAACAAAGGCATGTCTGCCATTTGAGTCCACGGAGAATGTTGTCCATCATTCGCTCGAAGGTTGCAGGCGCATTGCAGAGGCCAAACGGCATGACGTTAAACTCATAGAGGCCATCTGGAGTAACAAAGGCCGTTTTTGCACGATCAGCCTCCGCCATGGGGACCTGCCATTACCCTGAGCGTCAGTCAATTGAAGAAAAAACTCTGCGCCTTGGAGACAATCGAGGGCGTCATCGATTCTTGGCAAAGCATATACGTCTTTGCGGGTTATCTTGTTAAGCCGTCGGTAATCGACGCAAAACCGAATAGAACCGTCCTTCTTCTTGACAAGCACTACCGGTGACGCCCATGGACTCGTGGATGGTCGAATCACACCACGTTGGAGCATGTCCTCGACTTGTTCGTCAATTACGCGGCGTTCAGTACGAGAAACACGGTAGGGACGTTGTCGTAAGGGTGCGTGACTCCCGGTGTCGATGGTGAGTTCAACAGTGGTGGAACGTCCCAGGCCAGTCTGGACAGAATCAAAAGACGTCCGAAATGGGTGCAGCAAAGCAAGAAGTTGGTCTCGTTCGGACGACGAAAGCTTGTCATGAACAGCGCGAAGAAAGACATCTGCACAAGGTGGGGGTGTCGCTGCTGCAGGAGCGCAGAGTCCACTGACGTCAAGGGTTGTTAAATCATCCGGAAAATCCACAGCCACAACAGAAGCTACGGTCTCGACGTGGCCGACACACTCTTCGCGTTGCAAGATGCAGGGACATGAGCCGTAGTTAGAAAGGAGAAGTGTAGCTTGGCTGTTGCGTATTGGAAGCAGGGAGAAAAAAAGCGGAAGATTGCGGCGCTGGTAGAACAGGGTAGAAGGCGTAAAGAGTACTGTCGCGTTGGACAGAGCTGGGCACGATAAGGAAGCAAGGACGGCGGAATGAGGAGGAATGCTAACTTCTTCCGCGTGGACCAGTTTTACGGCAGAACAAGCGGGCGGGTCATCAGCGGTAGGATCTATGGACGGGAAGAGCTCTACTTCGGCACGGCCACAGTCGATTACAGCTCCATGTTGGGAAAGGAAGTCCCACCCCAGTATCACATCGTGGGAGCACGAAGGCAGGACAACAAACTCGATAACGTATAGGACGTCTCGAATAACGGCACGGGCAGTGCACACGCCGAGTGGATCTATGGGATGAGCCGTAGCAGTCCGCAATAAGAACCCGAGGTGCGGCGTCGTGACCTTCTTTAAGCGGCGGCAGAGTTTGGCGTCCATGGCAGAAACGGCGGCTCCAGTGCCGACAAGGGCTAAGATTTCGGCGCCATCTATGACAACACTAATGATGTTTGCGGGAGAGGAAGGAGGTCTTGGGTAGATTGACGACGACGCAGTTCTTGCCTCCGGAACTGCGGCGCCTAGTTTTCCGCTTGCGTTGGGGTAGGACGACGACGCGTGGGCGACAGCGAGCGTCGTCGCGGAGACGAAGATCGGCGGCCGGCGAAGTCACGGCTTTCGGACGGCATAGATGTCACCGGCGAATACGCGGCGCCCTCCTGAATTAGTTGCGATGGGGCGTAGGAATAAGCCGTGGGAGGGTCGCGTCCAGTTGTCATACTGCGGCGGCAATACCGGGCGACTTGGCCAGGAGCCCTGCATGCAAAGCAAATTGGACGATTGTCCAGCGTCCTCCAAGGGTTAGTGAGTTGCGGACCAGAGTATACCGGGGGGCGTACAGGTACGCGGGGCTGCAGAAAGACGGGGCTTTGATGTATGTACCTGGCTGCGACTTCAGCATAAGGTCTCCGTGGGACAGAGTCAAGAAAGGTCGGTGGAGCGGCCATCGGCATGGAGGGTATAGAATCGGCATAAGCCAGAGTTGTGGTGACTGGGGCTGTCGGCGTAGCGTCGGAATAGGGCACGGGGGCGACAACAGGAGTTGACTGCAGTGCAGTTGGGAGGGACTGAGCAACTTGTTGTTGGACAATGGTCCGGATGTCAGTGCAGAGAGACGATTTACACTCCGGAACGTTTGGCATTAGGGACAATTGACGAGCCACTTCCTCGCGCACAAACTGCTTGATTCACTGAAATAATGTACCGTCACTGTCGTTAGCAGCCAAGCTGGACATAAACTGATCTTGTGCGACGGTTCGCCGAGTGAGAGCCCGCTGCCTACGGAGCTCGTCGAAACTCTGGCAAATGGTAACGACCTCTGCCACAGTTTGGGGTTTTTTTAGTTTTTCACGAGGAGCATTTGGAAGGCATCGTCTTCGATGCCTTTCAGGATGTGCTTGGTGTCGTCCGTTTCGGGCATGGCGCTGTCGATCCTCCTGCACAGATCTACGACGTCCTCGGTGTACGAAATGAAGTTTTCACCACTTTTCTGTGCACGTTCGCGCAAGCGCTGCTCCGACCGGAATTTTCGTACAGCGGGGCGTCCAAATACTGCTTGGAAGTCGGCTTTAAATTCTGGCCTCGTTTCAAGACGGGCTGCATTGTTCAGGAACCATTTCTCCGCGAGCCCAGTCAAAGAATATTCCACGTTATTGAGCTTGAGGTGGTTGTCCCAATTGTTACGAGTGCTCACCCGTTCAAACGCGGCAAGCCAGTCGTCGACGTCCTGCTCATCGGTGCCGTTGTACTTGGGAGGGTCCCGTTCACGGATCGCACCAGAGCAGACGATGGGTGTTGGCGTAGGCGGCGGGTTATCGTCGCGAAGCATTGTAGGAGGTTGAAGTGTCCGATTGCGGAGCTCCAGGGTAAGAAAACGACTGCCGACGCGGGTCACGCCCGCTCGACGATTGTGCGAAGGCCGATGAGGTGGGAAGCTGGGGCAGGACGGGGAGGGACCCGCACCTTCACCAAAACTGTAAGGAGGATTTATTCCAAAGCCGAAGGACTGGTCAGCTCAAAGTCAGCTCTAGGAGTCAGGAGCACGAAGTCCGCTCTGCAGTTTTGGCCGAGAGCAAAAGCGAGAGGCAGCTGCTTCTCCCTTCCAAGCGTTCGCGATGCGGCTGCCGTCTATTGTTGTCACTTGACTGCGATGATGATGCTCTGTTTTGGAACGTACCCTCTCGTGGCGAGTGGGCAGTGCTTCCTATACACGGGTTGCTCCTTCGTGAATTGCGCTGGTGACGGGCATCCTTACAGGTCGCATACCATTGTCCCTGAAGAAGAAAGTGTATGACAGCTGCATCTTACCGGTACTGACCTAGGGGCAGAAATTTGGAGGCTTACCAAGAGGGTTCAACCTAAATTTCGCACGACTCAGCGTGCAATGAAGCCGAAAATGATAGGTGTAACATTAAAGGGGTACTGACACAAAATTTTGAAGGCGAGATAACTTGGGAAATAGATTGGAGTGAACACATATATATCATCTGCAAAATATCGGCGACGAGTACAGCCTAGAACATATTTAAAATCAATTTTAAAGTGTGCGAAACCGAACCAAGCACCCAGCAGAGGACCACGCACAATTGACATCCCGTGGATATGTAGTAAATAAACAACATCCAAACACGTCAGAGTTTGTGTTTGCCGCTTCCGCACTGCCGGCGTTTTTCGCTAGCTCGCCGGCTCGCCGCTTCAATCAGAGGGCCCTATAGGCGGAGCTTCTGCACTCGAGAACAAACGACTGTTGGCCGCGGAGGCGCCGTGATTTCGTCTATCAGGCAGCTGGCCGCTACCAAAGTTCTACAGCAATTTCAGGCACTCTGTTTCTATTACTTTTTATTTACATTGGACGCGAAAAGGCGTTTTAGACCCAAAAAACCCACTGAGTGAGCCGCATCGTCGGTGTGCAGGAGGCGGCCACGGCCGCGAAATGGCCCTCTCCGGCGCAGAAAGCTCGAGTGATACCTTGTTACCGCTGCAGGAAATTGTACCCAGGTCCAAACCATGGAAGCTTATATAAAAAAGGAGTTAATGATACGACGCGGGTTGCATTCCAAATAGTCCTCTGCACCGCTTACGCGAGAGGCAATCGAATATCCGCCGCAGTGATGAGCCGAACACATGTGTAATTGGACCTGTAGGCAGACCAGCCGGCTGCTCCCTGCGCACGTCTTGCCATCCACTGTCTCGAGCGTCGAGCGTTGTTCTTTAGCCGCGGTAGCATTTGCACTCGCAGCGCCTGCGTCACGTCCACGGTCACGTTTTAATTAAACGGCTCACGAGATCAGTATTTCGGGGTATTCGCAGAGACTGCCGGCGATGCGGATTTGACAGTTACTGCAGCTCGGCTCTGTGATATCCCTCCGACGGTCACGTGCTCAGCTTTGTTCACACAAAATCCGTCGTTTCGCGGCACCCGCTGAAACTGAAACTGTGTCTGGCCGCATTGAAAATGCCCTAAATAAACAGCCGTCCCACGATGAAGCAAATGAGATTTCTAAACGTGTTTATATATATATATATATATATATATATATATATATATAGTCTGCAAAGAAAGATAAAAACTCACACAGAGCGCGAAAAACATTAGGTTAGTAGAGACAGAGACAAACGAGAAAGACGTAGACAATAAAAATAAGTTTGCTGACGTTTCAGGGAGAGGATTCCCTTTCTTGAGAGTACAAAATAGGTTCGTTTCAGAGTTATATGTATACAGAAAATGTAGCAAGGGTGAGGGCAAGGTAAGATGAGGGAGAGTTTGTACAAATGTATCATGGTTGGTGGGTAGCAAAAGAATGAAGACAGAGCGGGAAATAAATTATAGAAAGGATAATAAGAACACACAGTCACGCGGCACGAACAAGGGAAAACAAGAGAGAGAGAAGAACCAAACACAGAGAAAAAATAATTAATAAAAAAAATAAAAAAATTATAACAAGGTAATTTTCCCCGCCCCTGGGGCAACGGGGATGAAAGAGGGGTCAAAAGAAGATATGCGCATGCACGTGTTTCACATGGGGAAAAAGATTAGTCACGCGGAACGAAGTTCCAAAGAAGATATGGAAATGCACACAAAGAGCGCACATCTGCCCATAAACACCCGTTCTGAGAATCGGGGTAAGGTCATTGAAACAGGAGACATGTGGCTTCTGTTGGTGAGAGGCAAGGGTCGCGCCCAAACGCAGTAGGAGAGGCAGTTTCGACAGGAAATGAGTGTACATTGGTATACAAAGAGCGGGGGGAAAATTAACAAGGTAATTTTCCATCCCTGTCGCGGTGAAAGAGGGGCCAAAACAAGGTATGCCCATGCAGGTGTTTGACATGGGCAAAAAGATTAGTCACGCGGAACAAAGAAGTTTCAAAGAAGGTATGAGTGTACATTGGTATGCAAAAAAAACACAAGGTTGTCGGGAGAGGACTGCTTCCGCTCGAGTTAGACTCGGGTGTCGAGGAAGCATGGACAGCCTGCTGAGTCGGTACCAGGTGACCAAGCACAACTTGGTTTCAGTGTTTCCACCGGAAGTGCCGGTGGCCGATACGCGCACGCAGCCGCGACTGATGCTTTCACAAGGCAATCTTCGGCCGTCAGCTCGTTGAGATCCCTGCAACTGCAGTTCCCCAAGTACAAGGCAAAGGTGGGGTGGCATTGCCTGACGACTCCATCGACCCGCTCCGAGCTCGGGACATGTGGGTCGGCGTACCAGTAAAGCTCTAGCATCGCACGAACGTACTCGACGAGCGATTCATCCGGGGCTTGGGTACGCATTTCCAACTCCCTACGCAATCTTGGTGGGTAGTCGATGGGCGGGAATTCTTCCCTGGACATGGTTCGAAAGTCGTCCATCATGCGCGCCATATGGTTTATCATCTGATATCATCGGGCGGCCTGGTCGACTAGGGATGCGGCCCGGACTCTGCGCAGCACCACAGTCTCGCTGATACCGGTCGCCTTCTCGTAACGGCTCAGAACCAGCAGGAAAACGTTGGCGCTCGACTGATCGCCGTAACCGCTGTACGTCCGCACCGGTAGCCGCACCCTGGGCTCGGGTGAGCGCGCCGCCTGCAGCGCCTGCTGCATAGCGCTTGCGAAAGTGTTCGCGATGGAAGGTGCGTCTGCAGACATTCCTCCGCTTACGGGCGTCTCCGAGCCGGCTGGCACGAGAGGCGCGCTGTTCGGGGCTTCAGCTTCTGCATAGGCCCGGTACCTGGAGTATGAACGCGCGGCGACGCCTGGGGAAGAGCGCTTGTGGAATCCGGAGCCTTTCGGGATTCTCGCTGCCGCGCAAGCAGCGCTGCGGTTGCATAGGGTCCATGGAGAAGGGGTACCGGAGCCGTGTCTGCGGCTGTGGGGGACGCTGTTGATGCAGGGCATCGTTGGGACTCCCGGACATGACCACAAAGGTCGGCCATCATCATCTAATCCGCCAACCTATAGTCGTGTGCCATGTTCCTTTTCGGAGCTAGCATACCTAGAATTCGACTGAAGACAACTCCCACGTTCGGGCGCCAGCAATATGGGCGGCAGGGTTCTTACGGCGACCAAGCTCGACCCGCGAGCCTCGGCTGCAAGGTTAGCTCGGCTGAACATCGCCACAGACCGCCGACCGGCGTAGCGGCAGAGAACAGCAAGGAACACACTAGACACAACGAAAAAGCCAAACTCGCGTTTATTGGCGCTCCACCAATAAAGTGGTTGACTCCTCGCTCGTCCTGACCCAGCCGTCCGGCGAAGATCAGGAGGCAGGCACAGTGGGGCAGACATAGGAAATGGAAAGCCGGATCTCCGGTATTCACGTCTGTCTTCGTCACATGCTCGAACCCAAGAGAGCGCTCCTTCGTCCCGCACCCCAGACCGGCCCCCAGGGCACCCGACCAGCCAGTCACATGAAGAGGGACTGCCGCGCCACCACCGCGACACGGCTGCCCCGCGGCGAGAGTGATGCAGCCGCTGAAAAGAGACAGGGTGCCTTCCCCCGTCGCCTCGGCGGCGGTCGTCGTTTATAGGGGAACGCGGGCGGGACTCTGGGTTTCCCACACGCTGTGAAAGAAATTGGCCAATATAAATTTAGGGGAATTTTTTTTAAAATCAGTCAATCGTATTTTCAGTTCAGATGCCAAACAGGTGCTATAAACACGCATTTCTCCAAAATTAAACCTATGACAGCCGACGTAACTGAAAGCAGCATCCTTGGGGCAATTACTCTTCATTTTATACGTAAACGGGTCTATATGTAAACTATCAATCCATTTATTTATATATGCCGATGACAGTACTATACTTCTAACATGTAATTATAATACAAAAATATTGGTCGAAGCATATCGTGCATAAGTACATTGTATTTTTGGGGCAAATGCAATTCGTTAGAAACAAGTACCATTCAAACGAATGCGGTGCTCTACAGAGCAAAAAACCGAGAAGTTTTTTTTAATTGAGACCTTCTGCTTGATACGCCTAAAATACAAGCAGTAGGTCACGGAAAAGCTTTGGAAGGGTATTTTAGGAACACCTGCTCTGTAATAGGGCTATCGACTCGATGACATCAACCCTGGCCGCGTTCCTATCTCCCAACAAGTTTCAAGCTAGTGATTTATAATTCACTGTTTGTATCCCAACTATGTTACTGCTAGTTGGCTTGGGGAATACGACAATGCGAAACATAAGCAAACTTTAAATCTTACAAAAGAAAACTGTGAGAACTATCTCAAACTTTCCGCATGATGCTCGCACTGCATTCATTTTTAAATACCTTTGTATCCGCGCAGTGCCACATTTGTGTAATGACATGCTCCTCAAGCGTTAATACGCCGGACCGAAGTGTGACAACAATATCATCGGCTAATTATGAATTATAAAACTATCGTGTCCCACTCATCATACTGGCCATGCTGAAGCAAGGGTGATTCTGCATACGCGCACAAATTCTGGACGCCTATTTCTCTCCTGTACACTGCTGCCTTTACTGAACTCGCTGGGTTAGTCGATATTCGTTATGGGACATAATACTTATCAAGGAGGCCACATTTCTCTGTCTGATTGGTGTGCTGATCAGGAATACTTGCTGTAGAATGTTTTAACTGTGTATACGATACTGTTAACCTTTCACATGTATGTGTAATATTCTGTACCTTGATACGTGAGGTGCGCACACCGCGTGAAGCTCTGTTTTCAGGTCTGTTTATTTGTGCCCCTGGTATGTGTGCCGTTGTTGGAAGCAAAAAGAGATTAATTGATTGATTGGCTGACTGAAAAGTGGTGTTTGCTATGTATTCGAAGTTCAAAATAAAAACATGGAATAGTTACCTGGCTTCGTGAAAGTGCGATTGGCACCGGAGGAAAGGAGACTTCGGTGGGGTCACTTCCAAGGTACCGATCGGGCTTTTCAGCCTTTTTGACTTCTCGATATAGCATAGAAAGGGCGGGAACTGGGGTGCTTGCTCGCTAACTTCACCCTGATGGCCACTGAAATCCCTGAGCCCCGTACTTGGTAGAGGGACAAAATGTCGCTACTCAGAAGCATAACTAAGACTCCCACGAACACCGTTCGTGGTTTCTTTACTTCCCTACTATAAACATGTCGCCATGCTTGGTTACACGTTGTGTTTGGTGGCTAGATATCCGTGTGTTTGCGACCATCATCCACTTGAATAAATGAGGTGCCATTTGCGAGCAGCGGGAATGTGCTGGATTATTTTTTTAGTTAATTGTAAATTTATTTGGCGCTTACTGCCACAACTTCCAGAAAAGAATACCAGTATGTCCGAAATAAGGAAAATACCGTAATAATTATTCGTTTATTTGCGGCTGCATGGCTTTTCGCATGAATTTCTTTTGTTTCTAACAGTTTCATGTTCGATACTCTGTACCGACATTCCTGCTTGCGGTTAACCTGAACCGGGAGTGTGTTATACAAAAAGAAACTACGTGGAATAAACAGAGATTAAAACTTACCTGCGGGGCGTTTAGGGAGCTGCTCCACATGCTCTGCCGATTTGGTTCCTGAGTCATCGGCCCCGTAAACGCTGTGATTTCGGCAGGTTTTTTTATTTGCGTAAAATGCACATTTGTCGAGTTTTCATGCGCGGAAGCAAAAAAACACGCAAATGCGATGTACTGCTTCGAAAACAAACGCCGCTGTGCGCTGGTTTGTTTTACTACATACCGCGGACATCCGTGTGCGACAGACGTGCGTGCGTGCAGAGTCAGGCAACCTTAACCCTGCCTCCTCTCGAGCACAGAGACTTCGCCCAAGGTATCGGTGGCCGTGCCCCCTCCCCCCACCCCTCTGTTCGTTACGAATGAAGCCAACTTCCTGACGTTATTCGTGGGCTGACAGCTGCTACTTCTACGCTAAAGCAATTTTCATCAGCCCCGCTTTCCCTCACCGGCTGTTTTTTACAAACTCTGTCGTTCATTTTCTGATGCGCTCTAAGGTAGCTCGCTTCACCCCCCCCCCTCCCCCACTGCATACCATTTTCATCACTCCACTGCGTTTTCTGGTTGTACCTCTGGTGCTTGTAAACCTCCACACGTAATCAATTTCTAGTATGTCACGCAGACATCTTGAAATCAGCAGATTAAGGATCGCGCTGGCGGTTGGAAGTGCCCGTGAGACAACCATTGAGATCTCGTAGTCTTGATCCTATCCAAATAAAAAAAACGGCAAATGAAGTGATGCACCCGTTCCTCTTAAAGGGGTCCTGAAAGGCATTTTGAGCACACTAAATGAACTAGCGCAATCGCTAGATTGGGTCGCCAACGTCACCTGTGCCAAGTATTACTCTTTTACGCGCAGCGGAAAGCTCACACTTTTGTTGCAAAGTTTGTCGCTTTTTTCTCACCCTTTCCTTCGTGTTTTTGGACGCCGCCATCTTCACATGTCTACATCATCGATTCCCAGATGTTCGTCATGAGCTAGACATCCTGCTATTGGGCGGCTTTTTCACGCACTTCCGGCAAAGAGATGAGTCGTCTGCTCAGCGTCGGCTCGCCGGCTGATCTGCCAGCGGAGTGTCGGAGTGCTTGGACATTTTACGACAAACGAAACAAGTGTAAACAAACGCTTAACCGTTCGTATTGAATGCAACACGGCCATAACACGACGTGGATTTTATCTTACGTGAGTACGTACCATAAAGAAAGTTCCGTGGCACTTCTTTGGTGCAATCGCAGAGAACGCCCTGAGCCGAATGCCCGGGTTTGACGCGTACATTTTATTCAACTTCAAAACAATCCAGAGATGCGTTTCGAACGAACGCAACGTCACAACATGCGTTGCAAGTCTGAACCGCGATTGACAGACGATGAGTTGCCTCCTCCTGCCCGTCGTAAATACGGCACTCACCTCACACCCGGTTTGCGGGGACGAGCAGCAAGTCACAACTCTGGCGCGCAAGCGAGAAGGCTTTTAGCCAGGCACACTACACATACCCCATGCGAGGTTGAGTGGTACGTCGTTCGAGAAAGATAATCCAGACCATGGGAATCACTATCCACCCGCAGAAGTACAATGTCGCATTTCATCGCGAAATGAACGCGTCCACAACACACAGGAGGCGATGCACACACACACACACAGCTTCGGTCGCTGCACTGGCTTAGCTGCAAGCTTCGTTCGGACAATCAGCGATGCTACGACGATACAGAGCTGCGTGAGGACGACGTGCTAACCACTTCACGTATTTAAAAACACAGGGGCAAAGAACTAGGTTCATCGGAAGCAAAAAATCTTTCCTCCATTATAGTGCCTGAAATATACTGGCTAGTGTGCCGAGGGCGGGCTCCAGGCGGGCGCCGGGAGCGATGTACGCGGCCGTCTGCCGCTTGGGGCGCTGCCGTGCGGGAGTGTGCGCGTTCATCCGGCCCGAGCAGATCGCGCGGTTACCTCCGAGCTGCGTAGCAGACGGCAGCGGCAGAACTTTCCATTCCCGCTTGCGACGAAAGCGAGCGAAAGCGACGGGAATTCTGTCGCGCAACCAAAATTTGTCCTGACCATTCGACAAAAACGATCGTCGCGCGACAAAGCGACGGAATTCCTGCCGCTCTCACTCGCTTTCGTCGCAAGTGCGAACGGGCCTTTATGCGCAATCTCCGCCCCACATAAAACAAGCTCTTGCTTGTCGCCTGAGCATACGGTTGATATCTGACTACGTTGCACTGTGCTTGCCAGTGTATTTAAACGATGTCACTAGGTTTGAAACGTACGCCCTCGGCGTGCAGCTTTGTAAACGCAAGCGGTTTCACATACGCACGCTATTTTGCTGCTAATAGAGTTTTAGTACAGCGTTTGTGGCCTTTGCATACGCTAAACGCTAAATTTTTGCGTCCCGCTACGTGACACCGCGATGGGAGTTTTAGTAGAGCGTCTCATCAGTTTTGCGTAGCGACACACTAATGCATACGGCGCCATCTGTCAAATGTTTTCCGAAATGTCTCGCCGGCTGATCTGCTAGCGGAGTGCCGGAGTGTTTGGACATTTTACGACTATCCAAACAAGTGCAAACAAACGCTTTCCCGTCAGTGTTGAATGCAACACATGGGTGCAGCTTGTCAGAACACGGGTTCTCGCTGATCGAGTGCAGCGTTGGTTTGCTCTTCGCCGTCACGTTCATCGCCGCTGATAAAGCGATCCGATCCGGCGCGTTTTGTGCACGGGTTCTGTGTCGGTTGAAAATGTCTTTTTTCACATGCCGCCGGTAGTAGGAATTACAACCACCGCAAAATAACAACCGGCACCAGCGGGGCCACATCTGAGACGGCGCTTTTTGGATAAACAGTGCGCGGTGCACCAAAGGGAACGAGCGCACGATTCTCCCCACGCGGCTGCGAGTTCGCCGCCGATACTAACTGCAGCTACGTACACCGCGAAAGGGCGAGGCCAGGCCGCACACATGCGGCCAGTCATTCGTTCGCTTTTCCAGCCTGTGTCCATGGTGTCTACAGAGATGAAAAAGCCGAAAGTGCTGGCCCGTAGCAGACGGCAGTCTGTGGGAGCGCAATAGCGGAAGTACGTCACCGCTGAGGAGCGGAGCATCATGGGAGGGGAGGCCAACAGCGAAGAAACAGTTGAAAGGAGGAGGAAATACGGCGCGACGATAATTCGCGGTTTTTGATTTACGATTTCTCAGCTAATACTCATCGCTTTAACAAAATTCTTGCAGGAGGAGATTGCTAATACATTGCTTTATTTGGTTACATGTACATCCATGCATCGGCGGAAGGCATTTCAGGACCCTTTTAAACAAAACCCGCGAAAACCAGGCACTCTTTTCTCCCTATTCCACAGGCGTGTATACATAGACGCTCGTTATTGTGGCACAGCATTCGATGCTTTTATCAGATGAGCACCCGCTGTCGGCTCGATTCCCTGCCTTGTGCGCGTGCGTGTGCCTCGCTTGCTATCAGCCACAATGACTTGTCCTATTCTTAGTCTTACGAAAAGGAGTACAGTAATACCTCGTTAACTCGAAGTAGCAAAACCACGAAAATATTTCCAGATAAACGGATTTTCGAGGTAACCAAAGTTGCGCGAATTGCCACGAAATATCGAGTTCTGTGCAAAAAAGCCGTTACTACTTACCAGCTCTTCAATAGCAGCTTCCAGTCTTGATTTCCATAAAGGTTTCAAAGAGAAAAAAAAAACATACAAGACATGTTCTCCGGCTGGGTTTTGTGGCACTGCAATGTTGCCTAGCACAAAAGAACTGCGTGATGCCTCTCTTCGTCGCGGTCGCACTCGGGCCTAGTAAGGAGTCCTCAAGCTGCAAGCTTGACGCATTGCTTGAGCCGATCTTCGCCGCCGCTGCACTCAACCTTATTCGCAGCAAGCGCAACAAATTCCTCGCTTCGGCAGATGTCGTCGCCCCGGTCTTCGCCGTCCGCTCTTTTTGTGGCAATTTCAACTTTCTCGACGTCCGTAAGTTCTCCTGTCACGGGAACATCCTGCTGTACCTGCTGCACCTCTGCGCAAGCCTCTAACGTCACATGACGTGCCACAGGTTTGCGCGACGAACTTGATATGCCTCTAGGCTCAGACTTCACATTCGGGGAAATCATCGGCTTTGTGGTAGGTGCAGCTAAACGAGAAAAAAAATACAGGTGCTTAGGCTTGGCAGCATCGCGCGCATCTTGTGAAACGATCCGCGGCGGCGAAATTTTCTTTTTACTTAAGTTAAGATTTAAGTTAAGATTTCGTTCTACCTAAGTTAAGACTTCGAGATATCCGCAGTTTGGCCCGAAAATACTTCGAAATAAAGGGTAACATATACATGAGGAGTATAGGAAATGGTTCGGTGCCGCGGAAATTTTTGACATAGCCGATTTTTCTAGATATGCAAGTTCGAGTTAACGAGGTATTACTGTATTTACTATTCACACGATTCATCCTCACCTTAACACGAAAGATGAACAATGAGGCCTGACAAGAATGGTCAGGAGATTGGCAGAACATTTGTTTCTCAACCTAACAACAACCATAGGGAAATATGTTGAACAACCGAAAACATCAAAAAGGTAATGTTTGTGAAGTGATTTCATGTTTTGCACAGCTCAGTGGCATCGGTTTTTGTGTTATTGTCAAAATCTCGCGTTCAATTTTGTGCACATTATACCGAAAAGTGCAGTCCGTGTTCTCTCCAGATTCTAAACTTCTTGGTTTTCATTTCAGCAAAACTGAAACCAAATTTGACATATTTCGTCAAGGAGACATTTATCAATACTATGCACAAATGTGGGTGCAAGGAGACGTTGTAGGGTATTCATACTCCGGAAAAGGGTGGAACAACGAAGGCAATGTTAAAACTGAAAAACGCATACCTATCCCGGGATACTACTCGATGGCTGTGCGCTTTAAAACTGGGAACTATTTTGCAGTAAGTACAAAAACATACCTCCGCTGGCACAGTAAAAATAAACACAACCATCACAGCTGCAGATGTTTTTATGTGCAGCAGAAGCAGTTTAAAATATTACTGTCTTTTTGAGCATATCCTACGGAAAACTTCAAAATGACGACAAAGAAATATTTGTCTTTCTATAACTTAGTGTATTATTGGCGCAATAAATTTACTCACCTACCAAATTTAAAATTTGACCTGGCTAAATGGAGTCTTCAAGCGTGCACGAATAAGAACAGACGGATGCGAACGGACAAACTTGATATTATGGAGGCGGCAGTTGCACGTGTCCTTAAAATGATATTTCTACCTCGCCATAGTCTGCATCTCGCAGGTATTAACTCAGCTTTCACTGGACCTGGATGAAAACAGGGAAGTTTTTCTTCGTGCTCCATAACATTTTAGGAACAATAATCAGTGATAACTCTACATGTAGTATGTCGAAACGCAAAAAGTACACCGAATCTTGCTAAACAAAGATGATATGTTGGGAAAGCGCTGAAAATGTTCACGTTATAGGGATGTGGTGAAGTGCGATTGTATTACTGCCCGTAGATGGCTCTGATTTTGCGCATCCAGCAACTTTTTTATAATCAATGTCGGGTAAACTTGCCTTAAAATACCTTGGTAAATTTTGCTTTGTGTGTTCATTCGGTCTGAAGGGAACGCCCCTTAAAATTCTGACCTGATGTTTGTCAATATGCATACATATTTTGGCAATGTACAAAGTCGCTACGCGAAAGCTCACCAAAATGTTTGTTGACTTTAGTTTGGGTATCATCGTCCTGATTGTTCACCCCTCCGTATCCATTGAATACCAAATGCAACAATTTAAAGACTGTGGTGGTTTCATTCATGGTTGGCACTTGAGGTGTGCCAATGAAAGTGAAGCGTGCAAGGTTTTTGGATTACTATGGTGATGGTGACTTTGCACATGGTCGCCATTACAGTAGCAGGTGACATATTTTAAGGGGGTGCCTGCTCTTTGTGCCTACTCGAGCTAAGGGACTTTGTTGACCAGGAATCGTTTATTCCTTCAGAAAGTAGTGCATTCCTTAGGTATGACAAAACAAATTACCAAATCTCCCCAAAGGGAACCATGTGGTGATGCAAAGCAGAATTGTTGGCGTTCATTCAGCTCATCGGACGCTGCAGCGTGCTCAACCAAAACAGCAACTGATGAAGCGCCGTGCGGACCGGGTTTATTATATAGAGCAGATGGAGTGGAGAGGAGGAGATGAGAGAGGAGACGCGCATGCGCTTATCGCGCAGCGGGCGTGTTGCCGTTATATTGAGTGATCTGGTGTTTAGTAGTGCCAGAGGGAATTCCACGTCCGGGTCCCCACCGGTGGCAAAGGCACGCAAGTACTGCTGTGTTACGGTGAGTAGGTGGTGGTGCTCGAGGCGACGAAACTCGCCCATCGTGTTCTTGTCGATGTTGTCGCCTCTGTGGTTGAATAGGTAGTCTCCTTGAGCGTTGGTGAGGTAAAGGTCGTTGACGTTGGTGCACCGGCTGAGAGCAACGTATACGGCCTCGCCTTCGCAGCTTTGTCATCTTCTCCTTCTTCTTCTTCAGCTGTTCCCCTACGGGAGAGTATGACGACGGTGGTTGAACGCGAACCTATCTCGTGATTGATTCTTTGGTTGGCCAATCCTTAGGGGCATCCTGCCAAAATGATCATCAGAAGCGCTGCGGACGGTGCGAGAGAGACGTACACGCCCTCCTCTTCGAAGCTTTGTCTTCTTCTCCTTCGTTTTCAGCGGTTCCCCTACCAGAAGATGACGACGGTGGTTAAACGCGAAGCTATCTCGTGATGGATTGTTTGGTTGGCGAGTCTCTAGGGGCATCCTGCCACACTCATCATCAGAGGCGCTGCGGGCGTTGCACGGACGCGGGACATTCCCCCGAGCAAGAGACGCTAACATCCTCCATTAGAGGTTTTAGTTCGTCGTTTCCGTTGACGTTCAGCTTCGCGTGCCTTCGTTGTATCAGTATCTTCTTGACGTAGTTTGAATGAGTCAAGGACATAAGGCGCCGTTCGTAGCACTTTCTCATCTCTCGGTTTTGTAGCCCAGTTAGAAGAGTGCAGCGTACGTCCCGTTGCGCCCAGAGAATCGTCGGATCGAAACCGGGCCCCGCTAACTATTCCTTTTTTTATAGTGTAGGGGGAGAGGTGCTGACAACAGACGGGCGCCGGACATAGCCACGAGCGAGAGATGCTTTGCATCTAAAAACTACTTCTTCGCCAACTCCTGCTGAAATTCTCGGATATCTAGGAAATTTGTCTGCTGAATCTTTTTGTTCCAGTTTGTTATCCAGGTTCACCATACTTCTAGGCTTATTTTGCTTACACCGAAAACTCTGTGATGTGAGTTGGCCTTCAGATTTTGCGAATTTTTTAATCTACAAACACCAATTATGAGTACAATTTTATGCAAACTTGACATTCGTTTCTTCGAAAATCAGATGCGTGCGCTGAATTCTTGCTCAACATGGCACGCGGGTTGGAGGATATTTTTATTTCATTTCATTGTTACACCCTTAAGGGTCTATAGGCATTACACAAGGGGGGATATAACAGGGTTTCCAGGAGTACTATTGAACAAATCCGCAAAAAAACAAGCCTGTGAACATGAAAGCCGAAAAACAGAAAACGAACATTTGAAAACGCAAAAAAGGACATTACGTTTTTCAATAAAAATAATGTGCTAAGGGTAAATACCACACATAAGTCATCGGTAAGGCTTGTAGCGCAAAAACGATGGAAGCAAGGCAGGGGCCGTTTCTGTCAGTAACGGAGGCGAAAACTCCCATGACGTGGAAACATTTATGTTGATGATAACGGTGACTAGTGACGCATACCCAGCGGGTGATTATCATACTTCTGCGCTCGCAAAGTCCATGGCTACCAATCGGGGGTCCTTCAGGAAGCGTCCTTCAATGTTCCTGCACAAGCGTTGCAGCGCAAGCGGAATGTTGGCAAAAGGCGGACTGCTGCATTTTCGTCAAAGTTCTCAAAATGGTCATACAAATCTTCAGTTTCACCATCTTCTTGGCCCTATAGCAGCTGTCTCAGATATTGTGTCTTGTTTACAGTGGGCGAATTTCGCATTGCTACAACTGCCAGTTTGCGGTGCACAAAGATTTCTTTGCATGATTTCTGCATCTGGACTTCACGTGAATTCCACAGCAATTCCTGATGTTCGGTGCACAAGGGATAGTGGGACGTTTTCATGATGGTGTGTCGGTTAGCTGCAGGAAACGAATGCTTGTGTCGGGTGCGCAGACAGGCGTAGATAGCGCGATGATGAAGGGGTACAAACGGCGCCGACTGCTTTATCTGCTGAAATCGACTAATCACTTGTTTTACTCCAGGGCCCGAAGTAGGTGATGTGCATGAAACAACCCCCAATAATATATTTTGATTTTCCGTCCATAGGTCATCATTTAAAAGCAGTCGTCGAATTTTTCACCTCTTCCGTTTCCACCTCTGCATGTGCCGTCGTGCAGCATTTAGCACAGCATGGCGTCGCCAAGTTAAAGCGACATACCCCCATCGAGTTCCGTTGCTTTGTAAAGACTGTAGTGTTGGCGTTTTCGGGATACTCTCAAATTTTTTGGGTAGAGATATTTCTTGGGCGGTGAGTCTAGCAATGGTCTCACATCGGACTTGTGCCTGCATCAGGTTAGCTTCTCGGTATTTTCCTCTCGTAACGAAATGGTTTTCCTCCTGCTTGTCAGCTCAATGTACGGTTCTGTTACTTTTCGACAGGGCGTGTTGTCTCGTCGTATTTGGCCGAGGTAATGAGCACGTGTTTCTCAGCTTTGGAGCCTTCACTAGAATTTAGGAAATGGGATTTGCGCTTGTGTAGACAGGCGTACGTTATATTTAATAAATACGTTATACGAATACGTTACGCGAATAAATTGGGATTTCGTTATATTTAGACCAAATAAGATAAGGTTAATATATATACGACAGGTGAGGAATCAATATAGCGTAGCTGCTCTGTCGAAAGGTGGGCGTGAACATAAATGTATCCGTCCCAATAGTAAGCACACTTTCGCACGCTTAGCACGGAAAAAGATTTAGGTTTACCGAGTCGTTCGTAGATTCGCGGTGAGAGGGTAACGGTTCGATGAAAAAAGCCTGGATGAGCTTTCCTTGCTAACACGGGCTGGGGAGGATTCGATGCCGAATTGGGACATTGTTATCTGGGAATGTTTGCAGAACTGTATTCGGGGAAAGCTGACAGGAATGAATAGATTATCTGGCCAAGGACGACTGGGTATCAAGGGCGTTCTAATGGTGACGAACAGCACCACTAGATAATGAGGGGTCCACAGGCTTGAGGTGCGCAAAGCGGGCTTGGTGAAATGGCGGGCAGGTAAGTTTTGTAGCCAACAAACCGTGGAAGCAACTCGGGGCGCTTCCCCGACAATGAAAGTTTGTGCGCACGGGCGGAATGACGTTGATGGACTAACCTCTCCAGCGTGTTCACTAGAGCCCGAACAGACTGCACTGGCGTTGTTATAAAACATCAGATGAAAGTGCTCATTGCCGTTTTTTGCTTCATCAGTACATGCGCACCATGTCGTTGTCATGTGCTGGAGTTGAGCCTGGTAGAGGAATCGTAGCTAGAGTACCGACCACACAAGGGACAGTATATTTTAAAAACTATTATCTTATTTGGGCTAGCTAAACGCAGAAAGTTTGGTCTATCCGTATGTTTGTCTGTCTGTAACTCGATTCAGCCATACACCCGAAGTGAAACAGAAACTGCGGGAGTGCGTCATATACCCATAGCCAAGACTTAATGTTTAAACTGTCGTAATGTTCATACTTATTATTCAGCTCTGTTGAAAAAGAACAAGATATTACGCAAGTATCAGGCAGAAAATCAACACATGAGGGATAGTTGGAGTGTTCCTTTATTTTAAATACACTGATGCTTGGTCTTTGCGATAGCAAATAAAATATTACATCAACTACATTAAACCGTCGCCTGCTGTTTCCCGCGCTACCTGACGGAGTTTCGAAAAATTAAACGGCAGCAGCAACGAAAGGTTCCACTAGATAGGTTCCACATTCCGCCTGAAACGATCATGGAGTAGGGTAACGTAGTTCTATCAACGTTGTAGGAGGATGCCTCGATTCGTGCGTCTCCGCCGTACGACAGCGCTGGTATCGAGGCTCCCGACTGGCAGCAGTGTAACAGGGTAAATTAAAATTGGCTTCAGCTAACGTCTAGCTTATTCTCTTGGGAGGAACGAGACTAGAGTTTAACAGCGTGAGAAAGGAGCGGGAAAGAGAAGGGAGGCATTTAGTTGCCAGTGGCGCCAGTCGACTACAGTCGTTCGTCGGCATTTGTAGCGCAAGGCGTAGATGCGCGGCCGATTTTTTGAGTAGGAGCTGTTAGACGTGCGTCAGATGGTTCGAATCAGATGCATGATCTGGCCGGCCTGTTAATGAACAGGTCGAAGACTCAACCAGCTCAACTAAACAAAAAACCTATAGTCCAAGCTTGCGAATAAACGTGGCGGTGTATGCAGCTTGGCCTCTCTCGCAAAGTAAATGCAGTAGGATGGGGCCATCCACAGTCAACGACGACCTCAAATACTAGCGAGAAACAGAATACCTGTCCTTTTTGATGAAAGTGCAGTTCCAGCATATTCACATTACGGCTGCCTGTCAGTCAAGGTTTGTGGGAGGCACACGGCTTGCCGAGTCCCATCTAGATGAAGAGTACACACAGAACACACAAGACAAAGTGTAAGTCTTTCTTCACATGAACTAAGAATTCTAAGCAAGCGGCAATGTAATAATAAAAAGCAAGAGCGAAATAACCAATTTATGTGCCCCTGTGTGGAGTAGCCTTAAGCCAGCACAGATGACCACACCAATGCGCACGGAACAGGATCGTTTGGTGAGGAAGGTCGACGTGAATAAATGGAGCCCTTCTGTAACGCGAAGGCTCTGTAGAACTTCCACGAATGCGTAAGGCTTACGTTAATTTATGCATTGTGAACATATCTTGTAAGCAATGGTCCTCACTCGGTGGGATCAGCTGCCACCTAACACCATGGACAGATGACCAAGTTTATGTCTATCCAGAGAAGGTCGGAATCCAACCTTCGCAAGGTGGTACAACACGAAGGTGCTCATCTGCCTTTTACGTCTTGCGGGCAGCATGCGCTCTAACAGTTTACACATTGTGCCCTCAAGGCGATTTGGGGCAAATGGGGGGGAGATGGTCCTGTAGCTTACCTGGCTTAGGTATAGCAACGATCTCAGCCTGGAGCCACAATTTGAGCATTTCAACAGGCCGCAACCTCTTGTTCAGAGAACGGGGAATTGGGGCTAGCAGACTTTCGATAGACCACGTCATGAAAAGTGAAGGATCCGACATGGTGCACAAATGAAAGAGACAATTTGCTATCAGGAAAGATGCCAATTACAGGGTACTAGCCTTGGGCAACAACAGGAGCAAATTGGTCGCGTGTATTGCCTGAAACCAGTAAATTATTGGGTTGCGCGTCCACAGTCTGGCCAACGTTTCCACTGCCAAATATGTGCCCAAAATAGGTGATGGGGTGGATGATTCCCACTGAATGACTGGGATGATTCCCACAGAGGCCTGAATGACTGGGCGCCCGAGCTGAGTACCAGGGCTCAGATCATCACCCTATTCCGATAACGGCCCGCGCTACGGTCACCCCTGCAGTCGCATTTATAACTTCGTCCGCTGGCCCGGCTTCCGGAAAAACATAGACAGCAGCGAGGGTAACATTCTCGAATGCAGGTCATCTGCAATCGCCGCCTATACCACCAAGCAGCAAGTAAATGGGGGCCAGCCGGTCCCGGACATAAAGCTACAGAACCTGCGCCCCGCACGTAAACAAGCGCCACGCCGCGCCATGCGTAGCGAGTCCGCGTCCGACTGGAACTTGTAGAACAACTTGGATGCCGTCCTTCGCCGCTACGCTAAGCAACTACGGAGGAGAAGCTTGGAGGGAGTCTGCGGCGCACTTAGAGGGGCGGCCGGACAGACAAAGGCCTTGGGTCTCCTTCGCGCGCTCTCAGAGACCCCGACCTACAAAAAAACCCTCCTTTCCCTCTGCATCGTGAGCGGAAAGAGCACGGTCAAACTTGCAAAGGAATTCGCGGCTTTCCTAATGCGACCAGCCCTCCCAGAGCAGCAGTCGCCCCAGCAGCCCAAGCAGACGACGGTGCCGTCGCGCACGCACACGCGACTTGCGCGCTGACCCCTTCCCCTCCCTCGGAGCGCGCAGAAGAATTCACGACTCTCCGCGCACCGACCAGCCCCCCGCCATCAGCGCCGGCGGCAACAGCACAGGGAGACGAGAGAGACGTCACCCACACTCTCGCGGCACGCGCATCGACCACCTCGTTTCAGCACGTGGAAGACATTCAGTTGGCCTTCAACACGAACTTGACGGCAGCCGAGCTGCCCCATGGAATTCAAAGCGCAAAAAAAAGCGCGCCCGAAGCGGACGCCCATAACATACCAGGCAATCAAGAACCTCCATGAAGGGCAGCGCTCGCGACTACCAGAATTCTACAACATCCATTGGTTCTCCGGTACTCTCCCTGCTCAATTCAGCCACTAACTTGTTCCTCCATTTTTAAAGAAGAATAAATCCCCCAAGATTTCCACCTCCTACCGGCTAATTTTTCTTATGAGCGCTGCCTCGAATACCCTCGAATTCATGGCGCTAGCCCGCCTCGAATGGTATGCGAGAGTCTGCGTTCTCAACCCAGAACAACAGATGGGTTTCCGCTGTCGCCGCAGTGCCATGGATTTTATGGCCGACCTCGTCTCCGCCCTTGAGAACGCGAAGGCGGCCAAAACCGTGGCCTTCATCGCCCTGATCGATATCCGCAAGGCTTTTGACTCCTTTCCACACGAAGCCATCCTCAAAGCAGTGCGGCGATGCAACAAGTTGTAAAGACGAAATTTGTCCAATATATAACTGCCGCTACGGTAGCACGATGATCACAATTAAACAGTCGAGACGCCGAGGAAAGGTTTTGGGGTAACTTGTTTACTTTGCTAGAAACATTGATGACCTTAGCCCATACGAACTTGAAACCATACACTTTTTACATAGATGAGAAAGACAGTCGAAAATCACGTTTACTTAACGGGACATGGCTGACTGGTTCGGGGTCTCCTGTCGAGAGGGCCCGACGACGGGCGTCAGAGTTTTTGAAGTGAGGCCCCATGCAGGCCGCCAGCTGCCCTCTGCTCTCTTCCCTGAACCCGGCCGAGAGGTTTATATTCGCTTCATGTGGACTCGTAGGAAAAAAGCGCATTCTGGCCCCACTTTCTGCAGCCAATCGGGGAAACGCTTGTAAACACCAATCAGCCTTGTTTCCGCAAAATTGAAAAGGACCAATCAAACACAGACAGAACGTTTGAACACGAAAACGCACTGTTAGAGTATTATCGCGTAGAGAAAGTAGTTCAGAAAAAAACACTAAAGTAAACAGTGTAAAAGAAAGAAAGGTCGTCTGAACTACACCGAGGACCGGGAGCATGAAAGCGACCAGCCCACACGCCACGAGGGGTATGGTACGCCGCGGCCGTGCCAAAACCCAAGCTGTGCCGATGGCCCCCCTTAAGAGCCGCGTCTTCCGGTCGGTCGGGGCGCACGCCGCGTGCCTTTCTTAGAAAAAAGAGGGCTTGACGACCGAAGAGGGATGCTACGAAATATAAAAAGCAAACAGAACGGGTGCTGCGAGACACCTTCCCCTCGGGAGAAAGAGTGTGCCCACTCTTGTACCAAGATTCAAAATATAGGACAGAATTCCCAAATAGTTACAATGATAATGAATTAATTGGGCTGGCGGACTCAATGAAACGAAACACAGGTTCTAACACAGTAGTTGACAAAGTATCTAAGCTGGATCAGTCACCACACGCGCGTGCACATGATGGAGTTACGTTTTCACTTCACGGACACTGTATCTTGTCTAACACAGGCGAAAACAATTCCTTCATATAAAACTAGAGGAAATACTCCGTGAATAAGAGTAATAGCATGCAGACTCTGAAAGTCACATATAGAAGAAATTTGGAAAAACAGCTCAGCCATAGAGGACGTATGCAGAGTTCTGAGGAGCACGACGCGAAAGAAATCGGCTGTCCTTTATAATGGGTCGCATAAAAAGTAACATTGAAGCAACCTGCAAGCTAACAAATAGTAATCAGCAAATAAATACCAGTAACCTGCATTCGACAATAGCCACACAAGTCAATACTCAGTGCCTTACAGATAGGTCCTAGGATTTTAAACGGTTCACAAGAAGGCACTCTAATCCAGAAATAAAGTATAAATGAGGGCTTATTCTATTGAAGTTTTATTTACTTATTTAGTTTATTAATTATTAATTAATTAATTAATTAATTAATTAATTAATTAATTAATTAATTAATTAATTAATTTATTTCAATACTGCCAGCCTCATCCCGTGACCATAGCAGGTGGGAGTACAGTTTCTACATTCCGGTGGTACCTAAATAAATATCACCACAGAAAACAGAAATATAGTGCAATGACAATCATCAGAATGTATAAGAGCTCGTAATATACAAATTAAGTTTGTTTTACTTAGAGTTAGAAAAATTACGGAGCTGAAGTTCTTGAACGCCACACTTGTAACATTTACAATAGTATATACACACTTGTAAAAAGAAGTGTACTCAAATCACACTTTTTACCTTCAGACAACAAGAACAAAAAAGTAGAGCAATTGTGCATGAAATGTAGTGGTACACAGGGAAATAACATCACACTTGCAAGCACCCTAGTTACTATTATTATACGCCACTAATATGGTTTTCTGGTGGCGCGTAATGCTCTGTGAATGCGAGTGTTACCGCGTTAAGAGAACATACTTTCTACTTTTGCGGCAGTCAGATAACGATTTCGCATTATTAATGAAAGAATCTAAGGAATTCTAGTCCTTTATAGCAAGTGGAAAAAAAGAGTGCTTGAATGTGTCATTCCGCTAGGAGTATTCTTTCCGGGTGTCTGAATGTTGGTGCCGTTTAATGCGGGGGTCTGATTGACGGATGTACAATGATGCGTCAATTTTATAAAGGTTGTGAAGTTGCTGAGAAAGAAGGTGAGGCGCGCTTGTTTCCTCTAATCAGTAGTGTTTGGAGGCCAGAGCTTGCTAACATATTTGTGGGAGAATGAGTGCGCTGATATCATTTCCAGATGAATCTTGCTGCCTTCCTCTGTACATTTTTCATCTTTTGAATGTTAGTAACTGTATAAAAAAACCATACTGTGTTAACATATTGTAATAACGGTCTTAAATACGTAGTATAGGCTAAAAGCTTGGTTGATTGAGGGGCCAACCGAAGGCATCTACGAAGATAAAAGAGCTTGCGCAGAGCAACTGAAATAAACCTGACTTCAGGGTAGCCTGTGTTGTTGCCGTTCATAAAAAGGGTGATCCTCTGATCATTCCGAACTATCGGACTATTTCAATAGTCTCTTCAGTCTGTAAACTTCTTGAACATATTGTAGCAATTTGCATCTCCGATTTCCTTGACCAGCACAAAATATTGACGCCTTTCTAACACGTACTCCGAAAATGCCTTTCTACAGACACTCAAATATCCACAGTAGTTCACCCTATTGCTTCCACTCTAGATAAGCGCGGCCAGGTTGACGTCATTTTTTTTTATTTCAGTAAGGCCTTCGACTGCGTTCCACATGACAAACTAATTCAAAAGCTACGTGTAATAGGGATTCCTAGTTTCCTTGTGGCGTGGGTTTCTTCCTATCTCACTAACTGTAAGCCGTATGTGAGCTTTAATGACCACTTTGCGGATGTCCTCCCAGTTTTATCTAGTGTTCCACATGGAAGCGTACTTGGGCCCCTACTTCTTCTGATCTATTGTAATAATATTGTTGATGCTGTTCCTGAACCTGTACAAATATGTCTGCTCGCTGATGATTGCATTCTGTTTAGTAACATCTACTTTTGAAATGAGCAGACCGCCCTAGATTCTCCTCTTAACAGTATTCTTTCGTAGTGCACACAATTGGGTATGAGACATATTCACGAGAGATCGGTTTATCTTAGAATTACCAATAAAACTCATCCCCTCAAGTTTTGCTACATGATTTCCAACATTTCCTTAGCTGAGGTTAATGAATATATGTGTCTTGGTGTTAACAACTTAAGCTGGAATACCCATATCAGGAAAAATTGCGCTTCAGCATTCCGTAAGTTATGTCAACGGAGGCATAAACTTAAAGATTCTCTCTGTCATGTTAAATACCTGGCCTACACAACCCTCATAAGACCTAAATTACAATATGCTTGCCCAGTTCAAGATCCGCACACCAAAGTTAACATTAGCAATCTCTAGAAAATCCAAAGAAGAGCCGTACGTTTCATATAATTCAATTATAGTTGTCTTGATTCCGTATCTCAACTAATGAACACAAATAATATCCCAACTCTTCAACTTACGCGCAAATTTCTTCGCTTGAAGTTTCTGCACCAACTGGTTATAAAAAGCTGGGATTAGATAGTAGTTTGTATGTGAATCCACTTTCAACCAGATCCCGTCACGCCCAGGACCAATCTCTAACCCCATTTTTTGCTAGGACTACATTTTTCAAATTTTTATTTTTTCCCTTAACTATTGAAGAATGGAATTCGTCAGCCGTTTCTGCACTTTTTACTATTGAATCCCTAGAAGCTTATTTTAGCCCAAATGCCACTGTTCTGAGCTGATGCCTCGCATGTGTTAAATGCATTTTTCTTTTTGTTTTTATCTTTATACGTTGTATTGTTTCTTACAATTGTCACTTAAGTATTCTTGTATTTGTACGTCTCTTGTCCACTCCTGCTTGGGCTTTCAAGCCTGCAGTATTGAATAAATAAAATAAATAAAATAGATGAAATATTAAAAATCTCCGCATCGCATCTGAGGTTTGAGGTAATCGTGACGCCCAAATATTTTTTCATTCACTTTTTTAAGCCTGGTGCCTCTAATGCTGTAATCATACTGGATAGCGTCTCTCTTTCGGGGTATCGTAATGCATACTGTTTTTTGGGGGTTAATCGACATTTGCCACATGTCACACCATTTGGAAAGATGTTTTAAGGATTGAGTGAGTGCAAGGTGATCTGAATGACGATTGAATTCATTGTAAATAAGGCAGTCATCAACGAAGAGCCTAATGTTGCAAAAGATGTCTGTGATATCGTTAAAAAACAAGAAATAGCAAAGGCCCCAGAACGGAGCCTTGTGGTATTCCGGACGTAACAGGAAGTTTTTCTGATGGTACTTGGTCATACATGACATATTGCAAACGCTCAGTTAAGAAGTCTTGTTAACAAGTCTTAAGAAACAAAATCTGTTAATATTCCATCTCCTATTGTACTTCGAAGTTCTGCCATTATTTGTTGTTACATACGGAATCAAATCCTTTAGCAAAGTCTAATAGTATTATATCACTTTGCACGGAATTGTGAATGGATCGTGCTAAATCATGAATAACTTCTGTTAGTTGCGTAATAGTCGATAATATGGGGCAAAACCCGCGCTGGCTAGAAGAAATAATTCCCTTCGTCTCTAAGAAAACGGTTAAGTGTTTTAAGATTATATGTGCTAATATTTTGCATGACGTGCTGGTTAAAGATATTGGTCTAAAATGAAAGGTTATCGCTATTTTCTGATTTGGGAATGGTGTTATTTTAGCTTTTTTCTGTCGTCTAGAAGTTTTGTTGCGGCGAGAGTTTTGCGGGAAACCATATCTTGGCGCCTGCTGCACCATTCGGCACATCGCTTAAGAAAAGTATTGGGGACGTCGCCTGTTCCAGACTGTTTTTAGGGGTGTAGGTTGAGCAAAAGACATAATATTCCTTCGTCAGCTACATGTATATCGCTGATTCCAGTATTATTGCTAAGTATAAGCTATGGAATTTTCCCGCCATCTTTTGTTAACAAAGAGTAGAAAAAGGAGTTGCCCATTATAGGTTTCGCCCTTTTCTTTAGCAATGAAAGTTCAGGACTGTCTTTCTTTCCTGTCGGAAATGCCTAAAGAACATTTGCGGGTTTCCAGTAATGAATGACGGGAGCTTTACTTTAAACCAATGTTCTTTCGCTTGTTTTGTTTTGGTTTTAAAGTTTAAAATAGCTGTTTTTCGTTTTGATGCATTCGCACTGCAGCACTGTTTCTTTACTGCCTTCCGTAGTCGTTTAACTTTTTGTTTTGCGTGTAGAATTTCTCTTGTGAACCAGGGGTTATTTCTTTGCGGCCGCGTCGGCCGCAATGGAATAAATTTACTTATACAGTACAAAACAAGGAGCTTGAATCTTAGATAAAGTCTTGAGCTAAATAAGTTTGTACGCTGGCATCATCCGCCTTACTGAAGTCAGGAACACGATTTACTGTTGATTGAAGGTGTAATCTGTGATCGAGTGTCAATCGGCAGATAGGCACTCTGTGGTCTTAAATACCCTCTGCAGCATCAACTTGAGTGTCACTATAGCCGAGGTGAATACTAATAAGTATTAAGTCTAGTATACTTGTGGGTGTTCCTTGAACACGAGTTGGACCCTAAACAATTCGATGGAGATGGAAATTTCACATTGAATTGTGTAAATCCTCTTGACCCTGTGAGGTGTGGTTTATGCTACTCCTGTTTATATCAGCAAGGGTAAAAAAAACCTTTACCACGAGTGTAGAGCGATGGACATGCTGCTGAAGAAAATTGTGGATGGAAACTATGCATTACGAACCAGACGATGAGATACGGTAAACGCAACCTGCTACTATACTTGAACTATTGCACATAATTTTGCACAAAACCGCCTCTGCATCCAGAACGTCAGATAGTAGTGTATATGAAATAAAGCGTAGAATTACCAATGCTACGCCTCCGACCCGAGATGGCCTATCTTTTCTGTTGACAGCGTAGATAGGGGGAGCGAATTGGTGGTCGAGTACATAGTATCTGGTTCATTACGTAGCAACAAGTCTTCAAGTGGCTGCACTTTATTTACCACACTTCAGGCGTTCACTTTTAGTAATGTTATTTGTTTTGTGTGGTAATCCGATTGTTCGGCCGAGTTGGTAATTCGCAGTTTTTCGGTTTGCTTTATGGCACCCTTTCTTCTGTCTCCCCGTCCTAAACGAACGCGCAGTCATTTATGCACAGCTTCTCGAAAGCAAGCGCCACTTTTTCTTCTTTTCCTCGGTTTAGTTTCGCGCTGTCCCAAAGCTTTTTTCTTAATTCCCGTGTTTTACGACAAAAATCTTCGTCAATTGCGTAATTGGTGCCCTTGAAATGCTTTCCAATAATCAATATGGCTTCCTTCTGTCGCACATCCACAAGTTTTAAGATAACTGGTCTGATTTTATTGGGAGCGGGTTTACCTAGCCAGTGGATGCATTCGATCGCAATGGGTTGTAGCCTAAGTTTAGCTTTTATGACGTCTGTTGCAAAACGAAAAAATACCGCTCGCTAAAGTAGTGATAATCATCATGATGAGAAAAAAAGAGGATTAAAGAGGTGTTCTCAGCAGAGCCATGGCGCGGGTCTAGTTCCTCATTATTTTTGGGGCCGTGAAACCCGGGAGGAACGTCCTGGTGGACACGACATGACGGTGCACAGCGACGTCGAGGCACGTGATGTCCAGAAAACCGTTTGATGTCCTGATCCCGCGGGCCTTGCCCTGGAACGGAGCACCGTATGGTTGGCTGCTCGACGCACCGCACCGACCACTGGAACCCGGTAGTGTCCAGCAGCAGCACTGTATACAGAAGACCCTCCCTGTGGACCTTCAGCCTACTGAGCACAGGGAGGCCGTGCGTGAACTGAAAGAGCGGAGGGACACTCTCCGTGCGAAGATAACCAAACTCGTCAGAACAACAGACAACCTTGTGGAATCCCCAACACCGAGAATAAGTACGCTTAAAATCCTCCTCGATTCTCTTACTGAAGTGCTGGACGACACAAATAATCTTGACAGACAGGTATGGGACATCCTAGATATCGAAGACTACGAAAAGGATTATGAAGAATCTGACAAATCCTTGTATATGATTTTTCGCGCGAAGTGGCTGCTTAGTGACAAGATATCTAAGATTAGTTTGATCGCCAAAGAGATAACCACGCAGCATGTCGCGAAGAACAGTCTTCCACAGAGACCTTCGGCAACCACTAAAGCGCACCCGTCCAACCATCATGGAGCTCGTTGATTACCTCTGATTGCCCGTGATAAGGTATCTGAGTGCGCGGACCTATTACTCATAACGAATACGACAAGAACGGAAACCAACCCCCTGCCAGCAGGAGAATTGAGCGCTTCAACGTATGCTACGCCGTGGTCATGGATAGACTGCGCTAAGAGTGAAGAACTCTTAGCAGAACCTACAGAGTACGTGCACGATCATTCAAAGCCCGTTTTTTTGACGCATCTGATCACGAACAGTGATGCCATGAACACCGACATGGACCGGCGCAAGAGGCGAAGACTTCGGGACAAGCCTGGGAAACAGAAAAGGACTGCCAAGATAATGACGAGATGCAGAGTTTGTGGACATTCGCCTAAACTACGATCTGATTCCGTCAGGCGGAGTGGACCTAGTTCCTCCACATTTTCAAGGCGGGCTCAGACGCGGGAGGTTCTATAGAGACAACTTCGATCACGACCAAGACGATTTGAGCGACCAGCTAGAAGCAAGACAACGCGAATTTTGTTCCCTGCAACACAACAGAGGGCCGCTGTACCTTCGTCGCAGATACTACCGAAGACCGTCATTAGAAAGCAGCATCGGACTTCAAAGCACCGATGGATAATTAAGCTGCTGACGAAGGATGACCAAACAGCTTGACGGATTCAAACCAAGCTACTGAACTGACAAGAATTTTGTTTCTGGCATGTTTACTCCCTCAAGGCATTTCTTTTAGTAGATGCGTCGCTGTCGCGGGTGGGAGGATGTTGCCAAAAGAAAGAAGACCGCTCGTCAAAGTAGAGATCATCATCAGGAGGAGAAAATAAGAGGATTAAATAGATGTTCTCAGGAGAGCCATGGCGCGGTTCTAGTTCCTCAAAAACGATCTTGTTTACTGCTTGTTCCAGGGTTTCACTTGTCTCAGATTGGTTTTCCGGCAGTCCACTTACGATTACATTGGATCTTCTACTCCTATATCCGAGGTAGTGAATTCTCTTTTCTAACGTTTGTATTACCCTAGTCATTGAATTAAGTTGTGTTTTCCAGTGCCCAACCTCTATATCAAGTACTGATGGAGCGTCCAGTTTCTTGTCGATGTCCACAAGCCGTTTTTTTTTGTTTCCCTAATGTCGCTTGCAATGTCCTTGAGTTGGTTAAATACTTCTTCAAGAGTGGTGCCCGGGTAGGTTTGAATATCTCCTTCCAACAGTAACAGTTTTTTAATAAAATTTGTATTGCCTAAGGATGCTAAACAGCCGTGGGCAAGGTAACACGAAGAAAAAGCGGTCACTTGAGCGAAAGCATTTACCGTAGTTTCTGCTTACCTGGAGAATGAAGACAAACGGGTTAGCGAACCGCATTCCGCTGGTGAAGGCATGCCGAGCGGCCGTCGCATCGGCGAGCCTGGTCTTTAGAGATGGTCTGAAGGGAGCGCAGTGAGATGCGCCGATGTCGCCTTCAGCAAATTTCCAGTCCGAAGTCCCGGCACCTGTAGGCCACTCTTGTTCGGTATCAGCGTCGTTCCGTTGGTCCTTAGCCATCCAGTGTCGCCGTTGCTGGTGGGACACAGCTGGACGAGGCAGAACTGCAGAATGAAGACAAACGGGTTACCGAACCGCATTCCGCTGGTGAAGCCGTGCCCAGCGGCCGTCGCATCGGTGAGGCTGGTCTTTATAGATGCATCTTCCAGTTGGTTGTTCGCAGCAAGATGCGGCGATGTCGCCTTGCGTAGAAGATTTCCAGTCAGCAGGCGCGGCGCGTGTAGGTCGCTCTTGTTCGATATCAGCGTCATTCCGTTGGTCCTTAGCCATCCAGTATCCCGATTTCTGGCAGGACACATCTGGACGAGGCCGAACTGCAGAATGAAGACAAACGGTTTAGCGAACCGCATTCCGCTGGTGAAGCCGTGACCAGTGGCCGCCGCATCGGCGAGGCTTGTCTTTATAGATGGTCTGAAGGGGGCGCTGCCAGTTGGTTCTGCGCACCGAGATGCGCCGATGAAGCATTGCGTGGGAGATTTCCAGTCAGCAGTCCCGGCACTTGTAGGTCATTCTTGTTCTATGTCAGCGTCGTTCCCTTGGTCCTTACCCATCCAGTGTCGCAATTTCTGGCGGGACAGAGCTCGACGAGGCAGTCTGCAGAATTATTACAAACGGGTTAGCTAACCGCCTTCAATTATTGAAGCCGTGCCCAGTGGTCGTCTATCGGCGAGGCTGGTCTTTATAGATGGTCTGAAGGGGGGCGCTGCCAGTTCGTTTTGTGCAGCGAGAGGCGCAGATGTAGCCTTTCGTGGAAGATTTCCAGTCAGCAGTCCCGGCACGTGTAGGTCACTCTTGTTCGATATCAGCGTCGTTCCTTTGGTTCTTAGCCATCCAGTGCCGCCATTGCTTGCGGGACTCACCTGGACGAGGCAGAACTGCAGAATGAAGACAAACGGGTTAACGAACCGCATTCCGCTGGTGAAGCCGTACCCAGTGGCCGTCGCATCGGCGAGGCTGGTCTGTATAGATGGTCTGTCAAGGCGCGCTGCTAGTTGGTTCTGCGGAGCGAGATGCGCCAAAGTCGCCTTGCATGGAAGATCTCCAGTCAGAAGGCCCGACACGTGTAGGTCACTCTTGTTCGATATCAGCGTCATGCCGCTGGTCCTCAGCCATCCAGTGTCGCCATTTCTGGTGTGACAAAGCTGGACAAGGCAGAACTGCAGAGTGAAGACAAGCGGGTTACCAAAGCGCATTTTGCTGGTGAAGCCGTTCCTAGTGGCCGTCGCAACAGCGAGGCTGCCTTTTATAGATGGTCTCAAGAGGGGCGATACCAGTTGGTTTTGCACAGCGAGATGCGCCGATGTCGCCTTGCGTGGGAGAATTCCAGTCAGCAATCCCGACACGTGTAGGTCACTCTTGTTCAATGTCAGCGTTGTTCCGTTGTTCCGTATCCATCCAGTGTTGCCATTGCTGGCGGGACAGAGCCGGACGAGGCAGAACTGCAGAATTAAGACAAACGGGTTAGCGAACCGAATTCCGCTGATGAAGCCGTGCCCAGTGGCCATCCCATCGGCGAGGCTGGTCTTTATAGATGGTCTGAAGGGGGGCGCTGCCAGTTGGTGTGCGCAGCGAGATGCGCCGATGAAGCATTGCGTGGAGGAGTTCCAGCCAGCAGTGCCGGCCCGTGTAGGTCACTATTGTTCTAGGTCAGCGTCTTTCCGTTGGTCCTTAGCCATCCAGTGTCGCTATTGCTTGCAAGACATACCTGGACGAGGCAGCACTGCAGAACTCAGACAAACTAGTTAGCGAACCGCATTCTGCTGCTGAAGCCATCCCCAGTGGCTGTCGCATCGGCTAAGATGGTATTGATAGATGGTCTGAAGGGGGCGATGCCAGTTGGTATGGCGCACCGAGATGCGCCGAAGTCGACTGGCGGGGAAGATTTCTAGCCAGCAGGTCCGACACGTGTAGGTCACTCTTGGTCGATATCAGCGTCGTTTTGTTGGTCCTTAGCCATCCAGTGTCACCGTTGCTGTCGGGACACAGCTGGACGAGGTGAAGTGCAGAATGAAGACAAACGGGTTACCGAACCGCATTCGGCTGGTGAAGCCGTGCCCAGTGGCCATCGCATCGGCGAGGCAGGTATTGATAGATGGTCTGAAGGGGGCGATGCCAGTTGGTTCGGCGCACCGAGATGCGCTGATATCGACTGGCGCGGAAGATTTCTAGTCAGCGGGCCCGGCACGTGTAGGGCACTCTTGTTCGATATTAGCGTCGTTCAGTTGGTCCTTGGCCATCCAGTGTCGCAGTTGCTGCCGGGACACACCTAGACGTGGTGATGCGCAGAATGAAGACAAGCGAGTTACCGAACCGCATTCTGCTGCTGAAGCCGTGCCCAGTGGCCGTCGCATCGCCGAGGTTTGTCTTTATAGATGGTCTGAAGGGGCGCTGCCAGTTGGTTCTGCGAAGCAAGATACGCCGGTGTGGCCTTCCGCAGAATATTTCCAGTCAGCAGGCCTGGCACGTGTAGGTCACTCTTGTTCGATATCAGTGTCGTTCAGTTGGTCCTTAGCCATCCAGTGTCGCCACTTCTGGCGGGACACAGGTGGACGAGGCTCAACTGCAGTATGAAGACAAGCGGGTCACTGAAGCCCATAACGCTGCTGAAGCCGTGCGCAGTGGCCGTCGCATCGACGAGGCTAGTCTTTATAAATAGTCTGAAGAGGGGCGCCGCCACTTGGTTCTGCGCAGCGAGATGCGCCGATGTCGCCTTGCATGGAAGATCTCCAGTCAGAAGGCCCGACACGTGTAGGTCACTCTTGTTCGATATCAGCGTCATGCCGCTGGTCCTCAGCCATCCAGTGTCACCATTTCTGGTGTGACACAGCTGGACAAGGCAGAACTGCAGAGTGAAGACAAGCGGGTTACCAAAGCGCATTTCGCTGGTGAAGCCGTTCCTAGTGGCCGTCGCAACAGCGAGGCTGCTTTTTATAGATGGTCTCAAGAGGGGCGCTACCAGTTGGTTTTGCACAGCGAGATGCGCCGATGTTGCCTTGCGTGGGAGAATTCCAGTCAGCAATCCCGACACGTGTAGGTCACTCTTGTTCAATGTCAGCGTTGTTCCGTGGTTCCGTATCCATCCAGTGTTGCCATTCCTGGCGGGACAGAGCCGGACGAGGCAGAACTGCAGAATTAAGACAAACGGGTTAGCGAACCGAATTCCGCTGATGAAGCCGTGCCCAGTGGCCATCCCATCGGCGAGGCTGGTCTTTATAGATGGTCTGAAGGGGGGCGCTGCCAGTTGGTGTGCGCAGCGAGATGCGCCGATGAAGCATTGCGTGGAGGAGTTCCAGCCAGCAGTGCCGGCCCGTGTAGGTCACTATTGTACTAGGTCAGCGTCTTTCCGTTGGTCCTTAGCCATCCAGTGTCGCTATTGCTTGCAAGACATACCTGGACGAGGCAGAACTGCAGAACTCCGACAAACTAGTTAGCGAACCGCATTCTGCTGCTGAAGCCGTCCCCAGTGGCTGTCGCATCGGCTAAGATGGTATTGATAGATGGTCTGAAGGGGGCGATGCCAGTTGGTATGGCGCACCGAGATGCGCCAAAGTCGACTGGCGGGGAAGATTTCTAGCCAGCAGGTCCGACACGTGTAGGTCACTCTTGGTCGATATCAGCGTCGTTTTGTTGGTCCTTAGCCATCCAGTGTCACCATTGCTGTCGGGACACAGCTGGACGAGGTGAAGTGCAGAATGAAGACAAACGGGTTACCGAACCGCATTCGGCTGCAGAAGCTGTGCCCAGTGGCCGTCGCATCGGCGAGTCTGGTCGTTATAGATGGTCTCGAGGGGGTGCTGCCAGTTTGTTCTGCGCACCGAGATGCGATGATGTTGCGTTGGGTGGAAGATTTACAGTCAGCGAAGATTTACAGTCAGCAGGCCCGGCACATGTAGGTAACTCTTGTTCGACATAAGCATCGTTCCGTTGGTCCTTAGCCATCCAGTGTCGCCATTGCTGGAGGGACACAGCTGGACGAGGAAGAACTGCCAAATGAAGACATACGCGTTACTGAACCGCATTCGGCTGGTGAAGCCGTGCCCAGTGGCCATCGCATCGGCGAGGCAGGTATTGATAGATGGTCTGAAGGGGGCGATGCCAGTTTTTTCGGCGCACCGAGATACGCTGATATCGACTGGCGCGGAAGATTTCTAGTCAGCGGGCCCGGCACGTGTAGGGCACTCTTGTTCGATATTAGCGTCGTTCAGTTGGTCCTTGGCCATCCAGTGTCGCAGTTGCTGCCGGGACACACCTAGACGTGGTGATGTGCAGAATGAAGACAAGCGAGTTACCGAACCGCATTCTGCTGGTGAAGCCGTGCCCAGTGGCCGTCGCATCGCCGAGGTTTGTCTTTATAGATGGTCTGAAGGGGCGCTGCCAGTTGGTTCTGCGAAGCAAGATACGCCGGTGTGGCCTAGCGCAGAATATTTCCAGTCAGCAGGCCCGGCACGTGTAGGTCACTCTTGTTCGATATCAGTGTCGTTCAGTTGGTCCTTAGCCATCCAGTGTCGCCACTTCTGGCGGGACACAGGTGGACGAGGCTCAACTGCACTATGAAGACAAGCGGGTCACTGAAGCCCATAACGCTGCTGAAGCCGTGCGCAGTGGCCGTCGCATCGACGAGGCTAGTCTTTATAAATAGTCTGAAGAGGGGCGCCGCCACTTGGTTCTGCGCAGCGAGATGCGCCGATGTCGCCTTCCGTGGAAGATTTTCATTCAGCTGTACCGGCCCATGTAGGTCACTCTTGTTTGATATCAGCGTCGTTCCGTTGGTCCTTAGCCATCCACTGCCGCCATTGCTTACGGGACATACCTGGACGAGGCAGAACAACAGAATGAAGACAAGCGGGTTACCGAATCGCATTCCGCTGGTGAACCCGTGCCAAACGGCCATCGTATCTGCGAGGCTGGTCTTTATAGATGGTCTGAAGGGCGTTGCTGCCAGTTGGTTTTGCGCGTCGAGATGCGCCGATGTCGCCTTGCATGGAAGATTTCCTGCCAGCAGGCCCGGCATGTGTAGGTCACTCTGGTTCGAAACCAGCGTCGTTCCGCTGGTCCATAGCCATCCAGTGTCGCCATTCCTGGCGTGACACAGCTGGACGAGGCAGAACTGCAGAATGAAGACAAGTGGGTTACCGAAGCGCACAACGCTGGTAAAGCCGTTTACAGTGGCCGTCACATCGGCGAGGCTGCTCTTTATAGATGGTCTTAAGAGGCGTGCTGCCACTCTGTTCTTCGCAGCGAGATGACCCAATGTCGCCTTGTGTGGAAGATTTCCAGTCAGCTGACCCGGGACGTGTCGGTTACTGTTGTTCTAAATCAGCGATGTTTCGTTGGTCCTTAGCCATCAAGCGTCGCCATTTCTGGCGGGACACAGCTGGAAGACGCAGAACTGCCGAATGAAGACATACAAGTTACTGAACCGCAATCGGCTGCAGAAGCCATGCGCAGTCGCTGTCGCGTTGGAGAGGCGGGTCGTTGTAGATGTGTCAATGGGGGCGCTGCCAATTGGTTCTACGCAGCGAGATGCGCCGATGTCGCCTTACGTGGAAGATTTCCAGTCTCCAGTCCTGTCACGTGTAGGTCACTCTTGTTCTATATCAGCGTTGTTCCGTTGGTCGTTCACCATCCAATGTCGCCGTTGCTGGAGGGACACAGCTGGATGAGGCAGATATGCAGAATGAAGACAAACACGTTACCGAACTGCATTCCGGTGGTGAAGCTGTGCCCAGTGGCCGTCGCATTGGTGAGGCTGTTCTTTATGGCAGTTCTCAAGGGGGGCGCTGCCAGTTGGTTCTGCACACTGAGGTGCACCGATATCGCCTTGCGTGGAAGATTTCCAGTCAGCAGGCCCGGAACGTGTAGGTAACTCTTGTTCGATATCAGCGTCGTTTCGTTGGTACTTAGCCATCCAGTGTCGCCATTGCTGGCGGAACACAGCTGGACGAAGGAGAACTGCAGAATTAAGACAAGCTGGTTAGCGAACCGCATTTTGCAGGCGAACCCGTGCCAAGATGCCGTCGCATCGGCTAGGCTGGTCCTTATAGATGGCCTGAACGGGGTCGCTGCCAGTTGGTTCTGCGCAGCGAGATGCACTGATGTCTCCCTGCATGGAAGATTTCAAGTCAGCAGTCCCGGCACGTGCAGGTAACTCTTGTTCGATATAAGCGTCATTCCGTTGGTCCTTAGCCATCCAGAGTCGCAAATGCTGGCCGGACAGAGGTGGACGAGGCAGAACTGCAGAATTAGGAGAAACGGGTTTTGCGAACTGCATTCCGCTGGTGAAGGCGTGACCAGTGCCCGTCGCATCGGCGAGGCTTGTCTTTATAGATGGTCTGAAAGGGAGCACTGCCAGTTGGTTCTGCGCACCGAGATGCGCCGACCTCGCCGTGCGTGGAAGATTTCCAGTATGCAGTCTGGCTCGTTTAGGTGATTCTTGTTCGATATCAGCGTCGTTCCGTTGGTCCTTGCCGTCCAGTGTCGCCATTGCTGGGAGGACACAGCTGGACGAGGCAGAACTGCAGAATGAAGACAAGCGGGTTACCGAATCGCATTCCGCTAGTGAACCCGTGTCAAACGGCCGTCGTATCCGCGAGGCTGGTCTCTATAGATGGTCTGAAGGGGGTTGCTGCCTGTTGGTTCTGCGCAGCGAGATGCGCCGATGTCGCCTTGCATGAAAGATTTCCTGTCAGCAGGCCCGGCACGTGTAGGCCACTCTGGTTCGATACCAGCGTCGTTCCGCTGCTCCTTAGCCATCCAGTGTCGCCATTTCTGGCGTGACACAGCTGGACGAGGCAGAACTGCAGAATGAATACAAGTGGGTTACCGAAGCGCATAACACTAGTGGAGCCGTTTCCAGTGGCCGTCACATTGGCGTGGCTGCTCTTTATAGATTGTCTGAAGAGGGGTGCTGCCACTTGGTTCTGCGCAGCGAGATGACCCAATGTCACCTTGCGTGGAAGATTTCCAGTCAGCTGAACCGGCACGTGTATGTTACTGTTGTTCTATATCAGCGTCGTTTCGTTGGTCCTTGCCATCCAGTGTCACCATTTCTGGCGGGACACAGCTGGAAGACACAGAACTGCCGAATGAAGACTTACGGGTTACTGAACCGCATTCGGCTGGTGAAGCCATGCGCAGTCACCGTCGCGTTGGCGAGGCGGGTCGTTGTAGATGTGTCAAGGGGGGCGCTGCCAGGTGGTTCTATGCAGCCAGATGCGCTGATGTCGCCTTAAGGGGAAGATTTCCAGTCGGAAGTCTTGGCACTTGTAGGTCACTATTGTTCTATATCAGCATTGTTCTATTGGTCCTCAACCATCCAATGTTGCCATTGCTGGCGGCATACAGCTGGACGGCCGAACTGCAGAATGAAGACAAACGTGTTACCGAAGCGGATTCGGCTGGTGAAGACGTGCCCAGTGGCCATCGCATCTGCGAGGCTTGTCTTTATAGATTGTCTGAAGAGGGGCGCTGCCAGTTGATTCTACGCAGCGAGATGCGCCGATGTCGCCTTACGTGGAAGATTTCCAAACTCCAGTCCTGTTACGTGTAGGTCACTCTTGTTCTATATCAGAGTTGTTCCGTTGGTCGTTAACCATCCAATGTCGCCGTTGCTGGAAGGACACAGCTGGATGAGGGAGACATGCAGAATGAAGACAAACTGGTTACCGAACTGCATTAAGGTGGTGAAGCTGTGCCTAGTGGCTGTCGCATCGGTGAGGCTCGTATTGATAGATGGCCTGAAGGGGGCCGCTGCCAGGTCGTTCGGCGCGCCGAGATACGCCGATGTCGACTGGTATGGAAGATTTTGAGTCAGCAGTCCTGGCACGTGTACGTCACTCTTGGTCACTATCATCATCGTTCCGTTGGTCCTTATCCATCCAGTGTCGCCATTGCTGGAGGGACACAGCTGGACGAGGAAGAACTGCCAAATGAAGACATACGCGTTACTGAACCGCATTCGGCTGGTGAAGCCGTGCCCAGTGGCCATCGCATCGGCGAGGCAGGTATTGATAGATGGTCTGAAGGGGGCGATGCCAGTTTTTTCGGCGCACCGAGATACGCTGATATCGACTGGCGCGGAAGATTTCTAGTCAGCGGGCCCGGCACGTGTAGGGCACTCTTGTTCGATATTAGCGTCGTTCAGTTGGTCCTTGGCCATCCAGTGTCGCAGTTGCTGCCGGGACACACCTAGACGTGGTGATGTGCAGAATGAAGACAAGCGAGTTACCGAACCGCATTCTGCTGGTGAAGCCGTGCCCAGTGGCCGTCGCATCGCCGAGGTTTGTCTTTATAGATGGTCTGAAGGGGCGCTGCCAGTTGGTTCTGCGAAGCAAGATACGCCGGTGTGGCCTAGCGCAGAATATTTCCAGTCAGCAGGCCCGGCACGTGTAGGTCACTCTTGTTCGATATCAGTGTCGTTCAGTTGGTCCTTAGCCATCCAGTGTCGCCACTTCTGGCGGGACACAGGTGGACGAGGCTCAACTGCACTATGAAGACAAGCGGGTCACTGAAGCCCATAACGCTGCTGAAGCCGTGCGCAGTGGCCGTCGCATCGACGAGGCTAGTCTTTATAAATAGTCTGAAGAGGGGCGCCGCCACTTGGTTCTGCGCAGCGAGATGCGCCGATGTCGCCTTCCGTGGAAGATTTTCATTCAGCTGTACCGGCCCATGTAGGTCACTCTTGTTTGATATCAGCGTCGTTCCGTTGGTCCTTAGCCATCCACTGCCGCCATTGCTTACGGGACATACCTGGACGAGGCAGAACAACAGAATGAAGACAAGCGGGTTACCGAATCGCATTCCGCTGGTGAACCCGTGCCAAACGGCCATCGTATCTGCGAGGCTGGTCTTTATAGATGGTCTGAAGGGCGTTGCTGCCAGTTGGTTTTGCGCGTCGAGATGCGCCGATGTCGCCTTGCATGGAAGATTTCCTGCCAGCAGGCCCGGCATGTGTAGGTCACTCTGGTTCGAAACCAGCGTCGTTCCGCTGGTCCATAGCCATCCAGTGTCGCCATTCCTGGCGTGACACAGCTGGACGAGGCAGAACTGCAGAATGAAGACAAGTGGGTTACCGAAGCGCACAACGCTGGTAAAGCCGTTTACAGTGGCCGTCACATCGGCGAGGCTGCTCTTTATAGATGGTCTTAAGAGGCGTGCTGCCACTCTGTTCTGCGCAGCGAGATGACCCAATGTCGCCTTGTGTGGAAGATTTCCAGTCAGCTGACCCGGGACGTGTCGGTTACTGTTGTTCTAAATCAGCGATGTTTCGTTGGTCCTTAGCCATCAAGCGTCGCCATTTCTGGCGGGACACAGCTGGAAGACGCAGAACTGCCGAATGAAGACATACAAGTTACTGAACCGCAATCGGCTGCAGAAGCCATGCGCAGTCGCTGTCGCGTTGGAGAGGCGGGTCGTTGTAGATGTGTCAATGGGGGCGCTGCCAATTGGTTCTACGCAGCGAGATGCGCCGATGTCGCCTTACGTGGAAGATTTCCAGTCTCCAGTCCTGTCACGTGTAGGTCACTCTTGTTCTATATCAGCGTTGTTCCGTTGGTCGTTCACCATCCAATGTCGCCGTTGCTGGAGGGACACAGCTGGATGAGGCAGATATGCAGAATGAAGACAAACACGTTACCGAACTGCATTCCGGTGGTGAAGCTGTGCCCAGTGGCCGTCGCATTGGTGAGGCTGTTCTTTATGGCAGTTCTCAAGGGGGGCGCTGCCAGTTGGTTCTGCACACTGAGGTGCACCGATATCGCCTTGCGTGGAAGATTTCCAGTCAGCAGGCCCGGAACGTGTAGGTAACTCTTGTTCGATATCAGCGTCGTTTCGTTGGTACTTAGCCATCCAGTGTCGCCATTGCTGGCGGAACACAGCTGGACGAAGGAGAACTGCAGAATTAAGACAAGCTGGTTAGCGAACCGCATTTTGCAGGCGAACCCGTGCCAAGATGCCGTCGCATCGGCTAGGCTGGTCCTTATAGATGGCCTGAACGGGGTCGCTGCCAGTTGGTTCTGCGCAGCGAGATGCACTGATGTCTCCCTGCATGGAAGATTTCAAGTCAGCAGTCCCGGCACGTGCAGGTAACTCTTGTTCGATATAAGCGTCATTCCGTTGGTCCTTAGCCATCCAGAGTCGCAAATGCTGGCCGGACAGAGGTGGACGAGGCAGAACTGCAGAATTAGGAGAAACGGGTTTTGCGAACTGCATTCCGCTGGTGAAGGCGTGACCAGTGCCCGTCGCATCGGCGAGGCTTGTCTTTATAGATGGTCTGAAAGGGAGCACTGCCAGTTGGTTCTGCGCACCGAGATGCGCCGACCTCGCCGTGCGTGGAAGATTTCCAGTATGCAGTCTGGCTCGTTTAGGTGATTCTTGTTCGATATCAGCGTCGTTCCGTTGGTCCTTGCCGTCCAGTGTCGCCATTGCTGGGAGGACACAGCTGGACGAGGCAGAACTGCAGAATGAAGACAAGCGGGTTACCGAATCGCATTCCGCTAGTGAACCCGTGTCAAACGGCCGTCGTATCCGCGAGGCTGGTCTCTATAGATGGTCTGAAGGGGGTTGCTGCCTGTTGGTTCTGCGCAGCGAGATGCGCCGATGTCGCCTTGCATGAAAGATTTCCTGTCAGCAGGCCCGGCACGTGTAGGCCACTCTGGTTCGATACCAGCGTCGTTCCGCTGCTCCTTAGCCATCCAGTGTCGCCATTTCTGGCGTGACACAGCTGGACGAGGCAGAACTGCAGAATGAATACAAGTGGGTTACCGAAGCGCATAACACTAGTGGAGCCGTTTCCAGTGGCCGTCACATTGGCGTGGCTGCTCTTTATAGATTGTCTGAAGAGGGGTGCTGCCACTTGGTTCTGCGCAGCGAGATGACCCAATGTCACCTTGCGTGGAAGATTTCCAGTCAGCTGAACCGGCACGTGTATGTTACTGTTGTTCTATATCAGCGTCGTTTCGTTGGTCCTTGCCATCCAGTGTCACCATTTCTGGCGGGACACAGCTGGAAGACACAGAACTGCCGAATGAAGACTTACGGGTTACTGAACCGCATTCGGCTGGTGAAGCCATTGGCAGTCACCGTCGCGTTGGCGAGGCGGGTCGTTGTAGATGTGTCAAGGGGGGCGCTGCCAGGTGGTTCTATGCAGCCAGATGCGCTGATGTCGCCTTAAGGGGAAGATTTCCAGTCGGAAGTCTTGGCACTTGTAGGTCACTATTGTTCTATATCAGCATTGTTCTATTGGTCCTCAACCATCCAATGTTGCCATTGCTGGCGGCATACAGCTGGACGGCCGAACTGCAGAATGAAGACAAACGTGTTACCGAAGCGGATTCGGCTGGTGAAGACGTGCCCAGTGGCCATCGCATCTGCGAGGCTTGTCTTTATAGATTGTCTGAAGAGGGGCGCTGCCAGTTGATTCTACGCAGCGAGATGCGCCGATGTCGCCTTACGTGGAAGATTTCCAAACTCCAGTCCTGTTACGTGTAGGTCACTCTTGTTCTATATCAGAGTTGTTCCGTTGGTCGTTAACCATCCAATGTCGCCGTTGCTGGAAGGACACAGCTGGATGAGGGAGACATGCAGAATGAAGACAAACTGGTTACCGAACTGCATTAAGGTGGTGAAGCTGTGCCTAGTGGCTGTCGCATCGGTGAGGCTCGTATTGATAGATGGCCTGAAGGGGGCCGCTGCCAGGTCGTTCGGCGCGCCGAGATACGCCGATGTCGACTGGTATGGAAGATTTTGAGTCAGCAGTCCTGGCACGTGTACGTCACTCTTGGTCACTATCATCATCGTTCCGTTGGTCCTTATCCATCCAGTGTCGCCATTGCTGGAGGGACACAGCTGGACGAGGCAGAACTGCCAAATGAAGACATACGCGTTACTGAACCGCATTCGGCTGGTGAAGCCGTGCCCAGTCCAAGTCGCGTTGGCGAGGCGGGTCGTTGTAGATGTGTCAAGGGGGCGCGGCCAGTTGGTTCTGGGCAGCGAGATGCGCCGATGTCTTCTTGCTTGGAAGATTTACAGTCAGCAGTCCTGGCACGTGTAGGTCACTCTTGTTCGATATCAGCGTCGTTCAATTCGTCTATAGCCATCCAGTTTGGCCATTGCTGGAGTGACACAGCTGGACGAGGCAGAACTGCAGAACGAAGACAAACGGGTTACCGAACCACATTCCGGTTGTGAAGCTGTGGCAAGTGGCGGTCGCATCGGCGAGGCTGGTATTGATAGATGGTCGGCAGGGCGGCGCTGCCAGTTGGTTCGGCGCGCCGACATGCGCCGATGTCGACTGGTGCGGAAGATTTAGAGTCCGCAGTCCTGGCACGTGTAGGTCACTCTTGTTGGATATCATCCTCGTTAGTTTGGTCCTTAGCCATCCAGTTTCGCTGGGACACAGCTGGATGAGGCAGAACTGCACAAATAAGACAAGCGGGCTACCGAAGCGCATTCTGCTGGTGAAGCCGTGCCAAGCGGCCGTTGCATCGGCGAGGCTGGTCTTTATAGTTGGTCTGAATGGGGTCGCTGCCAGTTGGATCTGCGCAGCGAGATGCACTGATGTCGCCTTGCATAGAACATTTCCAGTCAGCAGTCCCGGCACGTGTAGGTCGCTCTTGTTCTATATCAGCATCGTTCCGTTGGTCTTTAGCCGTCCAGTGTAGCCATTGCTGGCGGGAAACAGCTGGACTAGTCACATTTACAGAATGAAGACAAACGGGTTACCGAACCACATTCCGGTTGTGAAGCTGTGCCCAGTGGCAGTCGCATCGGCGAAGCTGGTATTGATAGGTGGTCTGAAGGAGGGCGCTGCCTGTTGGTCAGGCGCACCGAGATGCGCCGATGTCGACTGGCGCGTAAGATTTCCAGTCAGCAGTCCCAACACATCTAGGTCACTCTTGTTCGATATCAGCCCCGTTGAGTTGGTCCTTAGCCATCCAGTTTCGCCTGGACACAGCTGCACGAGGCTGAACTGCAGAATGAAGACAAAAGGGTTACCGAACCGAATTTTGGTGGTGAAGCTGTGCCCAGTGGCTGTCGCATTGGCGAGGTTGGTATTGATAGATGGTCTGAAGGGGGCGATGCCAGTGGGTTCGGCGCACCGAGATGCGCCGAAGTCGACTGGAGCGGAAGATTTCTAGTCAGCGTGGCCGGCACGTGTAGGTCACTCTCGGTCGATATCAGCGTCATTCCGTTGGTCCTTAGCCATCAAGTGTCGCCATTTGTGTAGGAACACAGCTGGACGGGATGAAGTGCAGAATGAAGACAAACGACTTACCTAACGGCATTCTGTTGGTGAAGCCGTTCCAGTGGCCATCGCATCGCCGAGGCTTGTCTTTATAGATGGTCTGAATGGGGGCGCTGCCAGTTGCTTCTGCTCACCGAGATGGCCGATGTCGCTTTGCGTGGAAGATTGACAGTCAGCAGGCCCGGAACGTGTAGGTAACTGTTTTTCGATATCAGCCTCTCTCCGTTAGTCCTTAGCTAACCAGTGTTGCCATTGCTGGCGGGACTCAGCTGGACGAGGCAGAACTGCAGAATGAAGACAAACGGGTTACCGAACCGCATTCTGCTGGTGAAGCCGTGCCCAGTGGCCGTCGCATCGGCGAGGCTGGTCGTTATAGATGGTCTGAAGGTGGGCGCAGCCAGTTGGTTCGGCACACGGAGATGCGTCTATCGCCTTAAGTGTAAGATTAACAGTCAGCAGGCACGGCACGTGTAGTTCACTTTTGTTTTATATCTGCATCGTTCCGTTGGTCCTTATCCATCCATTGTCGCCATAACTGGTGGGACACAGCTGGATGAGGCCGAACTGCAGAATGAAGACAAACGGGTTAATGAATCGTATTCCGCTGGTGGAGCCGTGCCCAGTGGCCGTAGCATCGGCGAGGCTGGTCGTTATAGGTGGTTTCAAATGAGGCGCTGCCAGTTGGTTCTGCCACCGAGATGCGCTGATCTCGCCTTGCGTGAAGATTTACAGTCAGCAGGCCCGGCACGTGTACGTCCCTCTAGTTCGATATTAGCGTCGTTTCGTTGGTCCTTAGCCATCCAGTGTCGCCATTGCTGGTGGGACAAAGCTGGATGAGGCAGAACTGCAGGATGAAGACAAACGGGTAACTGAATCGCATTCGGCTAGTGAAGCCGTGCCCAGTCGCCGTCGCGTTGGCGAGTTGGGTAGTTATAGATGTGTCAAGGGGGCCGCTTCCAGCTGGTTCTGGGCAGCGAGATGCGCCGATGTCGCATTGCGTGGAAGATTTCCAGTCAGCAGTCCCGGCACGTGTAGGTCACTCTTGTTCGATATCAGCGTCGTTGAATTGGTCCTTAGCCATTCAGTTTCGCCATTGCTGGCGTAACACAGCTGGGCTAGACAGAACTGCAGAACGAAGACAAGCGGGTTACCGAACCGCATTCCGGTTGTGAAGCTGTGCCCCGTGGCGGTCGCCTCGGCGAGGCTGGTATTGATAGATGGTCTGAATGGGGTTGCTGCTAGTTGGTTCGGCCCACCGAGATATGCCGATGTCGACTGGCAAGAAGAACCTTGACAGCCCCGCATGCCATTGCTGCGGGCTCTACGAGTCGACCGGCCACTGCCTGATAGTATGCCCTGCATACAACGTGGAGCGCGAGCGGCTTACAGGCATGCACGCGCCTAGGTGTTGCGTGTAGCATGGAGGACCTGCTTTCTCCCCGCGGCCATCGCATCTTCTTCGCCGCGATGCTGCAACAGCTCTTCACCTACCTGGACGAGACCGGCTGGCCGCGCGCCTTTGAGCGTCTTACACCCTCCCCCTTCCCTCCGTAGTACCCCCCGACCTGCATGAGCCACTTTTTCTTTGCTGAATCTAGACAGTCACGATCGCAAGGCAGCATGCTTCCCCTCTTACGGAAAACCCGCGGCACACCCGCGCGCCGCTACAACCACCGGTAGCGATCTAATCTTTTAAGAACCACTTCCGCATTCCCCCTACCGTTGACCTCTCTATCTAGCCGCTGTTGCTCTTTCCTTCGCCTCTCTGGCACCCCTTTTGCTCGGCGAGGTTCCTCTGCTGGCCGCGGAACGGGGGGACGTGTTTTTTGTAGCTGCTCCCGAGCCCGTGCTGGTCCCGCATGCCACGCTCGGCTAGCCCCAGCCGCGGTACTGGCCCATCGTCGTGTGCGACGGTTCCTCTCCATTCGGGCGTAGGATGACTGGCCTACTCAGCAGTCGTAGCCCCCACAGTTTTGCCGCCAAGGATCTGCAGGAGTTCCTTGCGGTTCTACTTGCGTTGACGACGCTCCGTAACTTCCTAAAGTCACGGAGAGGCACGGCAGCGAGTGACCTTCGATGGGGAGTCCGAGATTCCGTTGCTGACCTCGCAGCAGAGGCATGGGATGATCTCTTACGCGACGCGCAACGGAGCGTGGGGTACACGCTTCCCAACGTGGCCTCGGATGGGAGACCCAGCCGACCCAGCGAGGAAGCTGCTGCGGGCGCAACAGAAGGAGCGAATTCGTGCCCTTCCACTCTGTGAAGAAGGATGACCTGCAAAGCTGGACGCAGTCCACAGAGTGCACGAAACAAAGCTCGTTTATTTTAATTTGCGATGGAGCATACTTCCTAGCCAATTAGCTTGTAGCGGGAGCTCCAGCAACATCGCTGGATCGAGCGCCGCTCCTCGCGCAGCAGCCCGATGGACATGGACACAGGCTGCGTGGCCCCGCGAGCGCACAAGGACACGAGGACACGCACGAGATTCTATCGTAAAATAGAATCTGCTTTTGCCTTGCGACGAACGGTCGTCCTGCCTGAGGCTCCTTCCTCTCGCCCGACATAGTGCCCTACAATTGGTGACCTGTAGCGGCCAATTCGTCATCGAGAGCAAGAGCCACCATCATCATTATTGGCCGCTGCCGCCAGCGTCAGCAGCGCGTGGCCATGAAAAACGACGAGCCACCACGTGCCAGAGAACATCCAGGCTTCTGCGCTGCTCGGCCGCGTTCCAGGGGCGCTCCCCGACTCGCGGGGTACTGCTGCCACCGAATCCTCAACTCTAAATAAATGTAGGCACTACCGTACCGCCTCATCGGCCGCCTACATAATTGGTGACCCGGACGTCGGCAGCATGGAGCCCCACTTAGCTTGCCCTCTGCCGCCCTACCCGGCATTCGAGCGACCCTACCCCCGAGCCTGGTTCGTAAAAATGGAAGCGCACTTCTTCATCCGCCTCATCGACTCACAGACCAAGCGCTACCGCATCACCACCGCCCTGCTTCCCGCCGACCTACGCTGTGACCACCTAAAACGCTTCCAGCGGCCCTACGGTACACTAAAGGCCTTCGTGATGGCGCGCCTCGACACGAGTCCTTCCCGCCACAAGGACGCTGCATCGCCCCCTTCCGCGGTTACCTTGCGCGACGTACCGCACGATGCAATGGCGAACGTGCTGACCGGCTTGCAGCCTCCCTCGCGCCCTGAAGACGACTCTCGAACCCAAGCGCGACGAGACGTTCTACCACCAGCCGGCTGCACTGAACGTCATGGAATGCTTTTTTGACCTGTACCTTTTGAAAAGATGGAATGCTTTTTTGACCTGTACCACGTCACAGCCCAGGAGGACCGTTACTCCCTAATGTACGAGCTCCTACCATCCAGCTTTGCCTCCACCTTGCCGGAACCTAAAGCCCAACCGTACGACGAGCTCAGGGCAGTCCTCCTCACGCGCTATGGTCGGTACCTAAAACCACCCGTGCCAGCCACCGAGCCTCCCACCTCGCCTATGGAGGATCACCTGCCTCACACCACCATGCTGGTATCGACGGTACCGCTCTGTGACAACCCTACGACTACTACGGCCACGTTTTGCCCCGGAAATGCCAGCCCAACAGCACCGACAATAAAGGACTGTACGTCACTCGCCAGCAGTTCGTCACCCTGTGTATCGGCGCTGCTTCCCCGCAGCACTCAAGCCCCGGGGTGGGCCCTGACGCAACCTCGTTTACCACCTTTCCTGCAAGCGGCTTCTGTCGACCCAAGTGCAATTTCGGCAACCACTACCCCTTCACTTCACTCTTTGAGAAGCACGCACGACACGCACACTGTGTTGCTCGTAACCAACCCCGAGGAAAGCGCATCCTCCGACGAACTCCCACAGCCCCGTACTACCTTCCGTTACCAGAACACCGATGGGAAGGATGGTGTGACCGGCAACCCTATAGTCCACTCCATGAATTCCCGCCAGAAGAATCTAGGGGGCAGTTTTGTCTTGCCAATCAATGTTACGTGGCCGCCGAGCTTGCGAGACACAACTCCCGCACGTCCACAGGATGAGCCACAAGATCCACCTGACGAAAACGAACCCTCTCCAGTCTTGAAGCGGCACCCACCAGCTCGCAGGAGCGCCGTCGTGCTTAATCGTCAGCGCCGACGTCGCAAGCGCCGACCACGATGGTGGTCTTCTGCGCTGGCACAACAGCAGAAATTTTACGTAAACCCCCTCCCTCAGCGATGCAAACGACGGACACGCGTGCGCTGGATCCATCGTGGTTGTCACGCTCATGAAAACCTGCTTTCGACTTCCGCAACACGCAGACGCCGCAGTCATCATCCGTGTCACCTCCCGGTCCCGCGTAAAGCGTGCCTGTCTATGCTTCGCTGACTGTATCCTCCCCACCTCAACTTCGACGAATGAGGCGTGCTGCTTCTACACGGGCACACTCACATCGCGGAACGCTACCCTTACTGCGGCCGCCCTTCCTGACCCGTCCCATCACCTGCGTGAATGTGGACACCCGCGACAGCCTGACATCGGACCAGCCGATTCATGCTCAAGCTCGACCGGTACTCCACTCTCAGCCCAGGCCACCGGAGGCTACAATGCCCTCCAAAAGCCCTTAAGCTGACGCCGTGGACTGTTCAAGGACCTTTGACAATGGACACACCTTGTACATATACTTATGCAGCCTTCCTCACGACCGTGCTACCCTGTGTATATACCTTCCAGCACTAGTTGCTCATGTTCTCGTTTTCTTGTGTCGCGCTCCGCGCTAGGGGAGGAGCCCTGTAGCGGCCACTTCGTCATCGAGAGCAAGAGCCACCATCATCATCATTGGCCGCTGCCGCAAGCGTCAGCAGCGCGTGGCCATGACACACGAGAAGCAATAGAGATGTCGCGGGCTGCTGCTGCTCCTCCCAAGCATGCTGCGACGGAGCGTACGCCGACAGAAGTGCTGCCCGCTGTCCACGGCACCGAACGGCACCCTGCACGACAGAAGGAAACCAACATTGCTGCGCCCAGACCTGACGCCTACCCCACCCCACCGCCGTCGAAGTCCCAATCCCTCGCCATAGAACGCCGCGGCAGGCCCCTTGCAGATTCTGAGCAAGCAACAGCGGCGCCCTCAAATGCGGAGACCGCTTTTGTCACTCGCCACGGAAAATGCGGGGACTGTCCTGCTCCTCCCTGCGGGATGTGCCTCTTTCTTTTCCGCATCCCCACACACAATTTTGCGTCACCTCGCAGCGATAGCGGGAGTGCTCGAGGGGTGGGTGAACTTACAGCGAAATGTGGTTGCCGCCGACGCTGCATCTCCGGAGTGCCTCGCCAGACTCTTGGATGTGACCTCGCTGTGTGGCTTGTCAGTCCGCGCCCGAGAATCCATCGGCCGCAATTTACGGTGTTTATGTGAACATCTCTACATCGGATCTTTTTGCTAGGATCGAGACCACAGTCTCTTTTATCTCCGCCAGGAGAGCCGGGCAGGGTGACCTTTGCCTTCACTTCGCGGGGCGTCCCCTCCACAGCAAGTAAGGCTCTTCCTGAGGCCTGGCTGGGTCAGAGCTTGTCGCCCTCGGCCGCTGCAGTGCAAACTTTGCGGCGGCTGCACTATGCGACGGCCTTCTCCAACGTCCCGCGACGTGCGCGTGGTTTGGGGGCCACACCGGCCCGTCCACTGTGGTGCCAGACTTCCCACTGCACAAACTGCCCCAGCCCCCACTCGGGCAATGACCGCCGGTGCCCACGTTGGCAACAGGCACGCTGTGTGGCGTCAGAGCTGGTGCGGGCTATACAGCCTGTTTCACGAGTGGCCCTCCAGACCTCGCTCCGCCAAACAACACCCCCTCAACCAGGTTTCCAACCCATCGTCCTGCAGCCCCCCAGCTCCCTTGGCAGAGCCTGGCTTCTCCTTGCTGATACATGGCCATTTCTAACAGACCAAGCACAGGGGTTCTCCAGTGGAACGTCCACTTACAGCGGAGATGCAGTGCAGAGCTGGCCGACCGACTCTTACAGGCTGACTTCTAGGTACTGGCCCTGCAGGATGCATGGTTAAGGGGGAGCCATCCCGGTGTCGTGGGTACGTAGGCAACCTCAGCCGCTCTTCGTGAGAGCTAGACACCTGCACACTGACCCGCTGTCTTGATCTCAGAAACCCGCAGGGAACGTCACGGGCTGCCCTGTACGTGAGATAGTACCCATTTAAGCCTGGCTCTGAACCTGGACGACTCTGCTGGTGGCCCTAGGAGGGCGTCGGCGTTACAGTACGTATGGGTGTCACAGACACCTCGGTTTTCAGTATTACATCAAGCCAGAATAACCTTGAGACGCCGGCCACCTGAGCGACTGCGGAGGTGCCTGGGTAGTGACTTTCTTATCTGCGGTGACTTCAACGCCCAACACCGGCAATGGGGAAGCCACCGGATCACTAGACGGAGTAGGGACATCCTGGATGCGTCGGTCTCTGCAGGACTGCTGATAATCAACACTGGCACCCGAACACTTGTTCGCCGGGCCAGTCAGACGTACATTAACCTCGTACTGGTGTATGAGTGCTGTACCTACAACTGAAAGACCGCAAACGACACCTGGGGCTCCGATCACTTCCTGGTCCTCCCTGTACCAGCGCTTTGACACCAGATGCTGCAGAGTGATCAACTGGACCATCTACAGGCAATTATTGTGCGAACGGCTGCAAACAGCAGACGAAAGCACCCACCTAAATGAACTTGTCCCCTGCACTGAAGGTGGCACTACCTACACCGAAGTGACCGGGGGGAAGTCAGTGCCTGATATTAAGGCGCTCAACCTTCAGGCCACCAGCACCAGAGCCCAGAAGCAGGCCGTACGCCACAACATCCCTGCCCTTTGGACGGCCTTCAGATGACTGGACGCAACAGCCAGACGGCACACCAGGCAGCAGCGAACGAGGTGCTTGCAAAGCCTCTGCAGCTCCCTTGAGAGCAGCGGGGACCCTGCCAGGGTGTGGATGCTTTTCATTTATCTCACACAGCTGGCCTGCGCTCTGCGCCCAGAGTGCGCCGTGGATATAGGGGCAGGGATAAGGGAGCAAGAGCCGGCTGAGCTCCTTGCGGAGCAGTTTGCCCCCTTGCGTCAACCCCATGCACACATCTCCAACGCTGGTCCCTGTGGCCACTATCTTCGGGCTGGCCCCCAAGAGGGCAGGCTGCTACCTGCTGCCATTCAGCGTCCCTCTTACCGAGCCACCACGGAGACCAGCTGACGCTCGGGTGGAAGCTGTCTGCAGTGCAGACATCACACTGGATGAGCTCCTGGCGGCTGTGCGGCGGAGAAAAAACACCCATGAGGTATGGACGGAGAACCATGAGCGTAAAAAGGGGAGGCGAGGCCAATAGTTTCTCTATGAATAGGAAACCGCAAGCACGACATTGCCAAGGCGGAGACGTTCATGTAGCTCGCTAGCCTCTCGTGTAAGCGCGTTAACGTTTCTCTACACCATTCCCAATTTCTCAAAGTTAGTAAATTGAGGCCCAACAAAGAATATTCTGAAGCTGCTGCATGCAAACCCATGAAAGAGATGAAAATGCGCTATAGCTATAAATACTGCTTACTGTATTGCCTTATGCAAGGAGAACTGTAAGGACAGTAAAACAAAACTGGGGGTAATGATGTAGGCGTAATTCCAGCGTGATTTTCTAGGATACATGAATTAGATTCAGAGCTATACAGCATTATCCCTAGAGTTGACTTTCCTAGCAGGTGTTTTCACCTGAACCCCCGTCGATGCAAAAATGTTTTGGTTAAAACCTAGCCACTATATCTCTGCTGAAAAATTTGTTTCCCCGGTTTGCACGACGGATTCTGTCACTACCATCATCAGGCCGAGCTTGAAGAAAACGTTGTATCAGCTGTTCTACGGTCAAGAATTTTGCCGTGGTTGTAAAGAGTAAACAAAAATTCTGCAGTGCACACTACTGCTGCAAGGCTGGCAAACATCACAGCGGGGGGTCGACTAGCTTTTCCCCACACTGACAGCGGTCCCTGGAGAGAGGGTTCACCCGGACCCCAGCAGCACAAAGCCGTTTTATGCGGCACAGTAGAGCGAAGAGAATTTAACTATGTACAGTGTTCTATTCACTGGCACCTGTCGTCTTCCCTTTTGTCGTCGACTTTTGACAAAACTGCCACGTAGTGCCATACCTCTCGTAGCTTGTCCTGGCATCGGTAGACCTCGACTTCTGTCAGCTGGTCCAGTGGCCCTCTCCACGCGTGGAGTTTAAAGGTACGGCTTGACATACTCGTCGTCATCATCTTCAGCGCGGCAGACGTGGGGCGCGCTGGTCTCTACACGACGACCACGCGACGACAACGATAGTGGTAGCTCCTTGTGTGGCGTAAACCTAGGCGCAAGGCTGGACGACGCCGGGCGGAAGCCGTGAGGACGCGCTCATCTGCGCTCCGTATTTTTTGCTAGAGCCACTGCGCGAAGGCCATGCCCGGCGCCTGGCGCAGAGGACGCAGGGCGGTCATTGTGAGGCACGCCCTCAACTTCACTCGGAATTTTTTGCTTCCTCCGAACGGATGTGTGTCCACCTAAATAGCTCTGCTGTTAAAACGCCTGTGACATGACACAATTTGAACCCTATTCTCCCCAGTAGCAGCCCAGTGCGCTGCCCCTGCGGGATCTCTGAACGTTACCAGCGCGACTTCCAAATTTGTCGTGGCTACTGTTGAGAATTGTGTGTGGATATACTAATATAAGGATTGGGCTATTACAGCAAGGCATCGCAAAAATCAAACAACAATAATTCTGAAACGTAACTTCGCAAAATGGACTATGCCTCTAGATTCCTGAACGGGATACCAAGTGATTAGAACAGTTGCAGCGAGCAGCGCTGAACACTGAATCTAGGGACGTTGTGGCATTATCATGGTATTATCTGACATAACTATCGCGGTGAAAATCGAGAAGGAATGGAGAAGTGGTGGAGATGAAATGAAGGTGGTTGTAATTATTCTCGCAAAAGATAAAGGAACTAAAGCGTGAAAGATAGATGAAATGAGATGTAGTATTTAAAAAGTGGTGTATTGCTTCTTTTCGAAACCATCTTACGGAAGCGCTCGGAGGAAATGTTTCTTTTTCACATTATTCTGGGCATTCCGCCCAAAATCCTGGCTAACCCACTGTGCCTAGGCGAGGTTCCGCCTGAAAAGACTGTAGTGCAACATCAGCACCAGCACATAAATTTGAAAGCTCGCTTACAACTATAACATCATTAAAAAGGATGCAACACAAGCAAAACAACGTGATTTTTTTCCTCGTTCCTTCCTGCACATTGGTCAACATTTTTGGTGCTTGCAAGGCTGAACCGAGCAGCTTTTTTGGAACCAATTTGAACCCACACTAATTTGAGTGTTCCTATAATGTCATAGTATAAGAGGGTAACAAATCTTTTTATTTTGTAAAAGGTGCCCACACTAGACCACATCCTGTGGTTCAGGTAGTAGTGGCATTTTTTGGACAGACCATATAGGGGCATAACAGTGTGCGTTCATTGTGCCCACACACTTGAATAACATACATAAATAGCAATATAAACACACTGTAGAATACTTCATTGTAGTAAGACGACCATGCTGCTACATACGTTTAGCGATTCACTGTGCGGGGAAAATAGAGCCCATCAGAATCCGTCTTTGCAAAAATGTGGTAGTGAAGATCTCCGCTGTTACTGTGCCGTACGTGTTGACTTTGATAAAACCTTAATACAACAGTTTCCTTTTATATGAAATTACAGAAGTGCACGAGAAGTGTACTCTTTCGATAAATAAGCGGAGAGCGGTTGTTGGCCATATTCCGGACGAACATGAAATACAGCGGCCGCTCTTCGACATACGCGTGGTTTACCAATGTTATATTTTGAGTACACCCGATGGCTGCCCACAATTTTCACCCTAAATATTGATAGCCTTAAAATATAATCGTTAAACCGGAAGTGTAAAATAAACAGAACAATGCCTCAGTACATGTGAAGAATGTGTTAGGTTGATTTTCTCATCCGTGCGTGCCCTGGCAAGTTGGCTGGTGCGGGTTGGCTTTCTAGTGTGTTTGCGAACAAGGGGGGCCAGGAGCAGTTTAACCGAGCGCACGTTTAGGTTACATCACAAATCCTCCAAAAGCTAGTCGTAGGTGTGACAGCAGGTTCCTGCAAAAAATATACTGCATATTTGAAGGGAAGATGCAACATGTGAGACTACCCATTAGAGATAACCTATATAATAACCCATTGTAACTACATCTGTCACAGATTCTCTACGAAGACGAGGAGATAACCGCCGTTTTCCAAGGGAACGATCAAAGTAAGTTGTCAAAATTCTTTCCTATTTGTCCCTAAAGCATGATTTCACTAAAAAAAAGACAACCACTTGTGTCAGCACGCGTTCATTACCCAAGGCTTAATGGTGCTTGGAAATATGTTTAGTTATCAACAATTCCAGCAGGCTAAAACTACCTCCTCTGCAAGTGTATTGAGAAAGCTCACATTGTTGACTGCTGCTTCTCCGCCTGTGTGTTTTTTGAGTGGTTAGTGGAGCACAAGTTCGCTCCAATAAACTTGTTTTTTCTTCAAGACAATGGCACCATGTTTGGCTTCATTACAATATAATACACAATAGCCGGTAAATAGACGAATGCCAACGTCTTCGCCGACACATGTAGTTGTGTCATTGCTGTATACCCAAAAAACCAATGGATAGTGTTACTCCTTGAGTTGAGGGTTGAAGTTTGAGGGTTATTTATATAAACCAAAACAGATGTAAATACAATATACACACAAACCAAACAATGTTGTCAAAGGGTCCTTCTGAGGGTACGTCTGAGCTTACAGGGACGTTTTCTGAAATGGGACCAGTGATATCAACAAATTCTTTGCAGATTTTTAGCTATGAGGCAACCTAATTAATTATTTTATGGGAAATGTTGAGCTGATCTAGTTTAAATAGATTGCCTGAATGTGAAACCCGGTCGAATGCTTTGCCTAAATCCAGGAAAATGACACCAGTTTGATCTGAGTTATTGATAATTGATGAGAATGTATTCACAATACAAACAAGCTGGGTAGTTGTTGAGGATCTTTATGGAAACCGTGCTAAAATTGAGTGAAACATTGGGCGTACCAAGAAATCGGCCAAATAGTTCAAAATAATGTGATCCATCATTTTGCAGCATGAGCTGATAAATGACAGTGGGCGATAATTTGTATGAATGGCGGAATCACCCGTTTTAAAAAGTGGGTCGACACGTGCATTCGCCACAAAGGGGGTACATCAACGAAACGGAAGGATGTGTGGAAGATAATTACCAGAACTTGAGGAAGTGACTCAGCGTAAAGGAAAGTAAACATTTGGAAAAATATTTGGCCCTGGTGATGACACTAGCTTTAGATTGAGAAGCCTGGAAACGAATCCCTCCCAACAAATAAAAGTAGGACTTACGTGGTAGAATAATATATAAAATTCCGTGTCGGTAAGAGAAAACTGACTGAGAGAAGCCATTACATTCAGTTGCAATCTGCTGCTTCTCGCTCGGGAATGCATCGCCAATTTTAATACTGATTATGTGATGGCTGTCACTCGTGTTTAGGTGACGCCAAAACTTTGAGGCATCTGTCTTGAACTGAGTGAGCATGGTGGAAAAGAAAAATTGTTTACTTGTGCGGATTTTCTCGGTTAACACTGAACTTAAGCTTTGAAAAGGCGTAACGTTAACTTGAGTTTGTGTGCCTTTTTATTTTCCGTATTAAAAAATTATTTTTTGATCAATCCAGAGGTTAGAGCGGCGCCACCGCTTAGTTTTATTAGGTATGAAGTGATCGAAGCCGATAGACTGTAAAGTTTCCGAAAGAAAATTGACGTTATGTCCAGTGAACGTCTCAACTGCCAGTTCTAAGTAATCCAGTACACTTTCGTAATTCGCCCTGCAGAAATGTGGTCATTTTGTGTTCTGTGAGAGCATTCGACATTGTTCTTTCGAAGCGTCACGTAAAAACCACCCCGTTCTGCTCGGATAAACCATATTCACCTTTTACCTGTGTTTCGGGTAAGGTGGCACTATAAAAAACTCGTTGATTCTTCGGTGATAGAATCGCTAAAGCACGAAAGGAAAATGTGCAGCAAAATATGCAGCGAAATGAGCACGATTTGCGGAGAGCGGCTGTCTTGTCGGTGTGCTTGGCAAGTGACGTCCGGTTAGCGGGCCGCTTCAGGAAAAGTGCGACCACTTTGTCCTGCTCCGTGGCATGTACGGCGGGCGGCTGCGTTGAGACGAGATCAGCTTGTTGAACGCGACCGCTAGAATTTATACCTTGAATCGTGAAATCGCGATCGCGTTCCGCTTCCCGCTGGCGTTTCCCTTCGCATCAAATCAGTCGGCGTTCACGCCATTCGCCCGTCGGCATCGCTACGACGCAGCTAACACCAACTGTAGGCTTTGGTTAGCGTCATGATTCACGACTTCGCTTCACCGCTCCTAGACGGCAGCACCATCCGCGATTCTCCTGAGTTCGTTGTCCTGGCGTTCTTTTTCTGACTGATATGACGTCATACAAAGGTTTCTGTATCCAGGAATACAAGACTTTTGTGTTAAAAAGATCCAAAGTAGAAGAAGACGCTCCCTGGACTACTGCTGGAATGTCAACTGGTTGGTTCAGATTGCAGGCAAGCGTAATGTCGAAGAAAAAGTGATCCGCGAGAGAAGGTGAAGACAGATTGGGCCAGTGAATGCTTGGGAATTTGAGGTCACCGGCTAAAATGATGCAATTTTTGAAGTGGCTGAGTATGTAATCGTAAAGTGTCGTCAAAATATTCGTCACCAGTGGAAGGTGCACGGTACGCAGCCATCAAGACGATTCATGTTTCTTGGCCGTTATTACCAAGGCATAAGCTCTCATGATCATATATTTGGTCGAGCAAAATAGCCGTTCTGTTGGTTTTTACTATAATTGCCATGCCGCCACCGCGGGAGGACGTGTCGCGTATGAAAATGCCCTACAGAAGGGGAACAACGTCACAATCTATTATGACGTCATGAAGCTAATTTTCTGTTAATACTACGACATGGGAATCATAGCACCAAAAAAATATTTCAAGTTCGGTGGTTTTGTTCACAATATTTCTTTCGTCGATGTTCAGCAGGTGAAAATTCTGCGGTGAAGGGCTATTGCTTTTTCATGCATCGCCAGAAAGATATGGTTTAGTATATATTTCCACTCGTGAGTTTCGAACGCCGTCCTAAGCAGAAACATCATCATCAATGTTTCCGAGACGGGCAAGCGAAAAATTTTGCGCCCTAAATGGCGACGGGGTGGGGAAAGCCTGTACATCATACGTGTAGGTTTGTTTTCCATGTTAAAGGGTCAGTAGTCATCTGGAAAGAAGCGGTGCGGACCGGGAATAATGGTTTTCCTGCTACCCGACTGTAAAATCTCCACGAAAGCGCTCAATTTCTGCAAACAAATGAGTCCCTAGTATCCTTGTGCTCAAGAAGATGCGCATAGATTTTTGGAATAACTGTGTTTAGTTTATTGAACGTAAATGTGCATGCGGCGTATTTCAGAGACGGCATTAAGCTGAAACCACAAACGTTACCGAAAACATGTGGTTCATGAGTGGTCGACATTACTACTGGCACCAATTCCGCGAGTCACTCTTACTGCAATCACACATAAGGGCAGAGAACGGAAAGCTACCTCAAACAAAGTAATGTGGGCATAGTCAAGTCATGCAAGATGCTTCAGGCTCTACAAAATATTCGGGTATCGGAAAGAGGACCGGAGTTCAAACTAATCAAGTGAACACGTCCGGTCGTCTAACGGGCAAAATTTTTCAAGCACGAGGCTGTCTTTCACAGACACACCGAATCGAATCAAAACACGCTCTCCTGACGGCTTCGTTACTTGTCGTCTGATGTTGAACGTTGATTGTTGGTTGTTTCAAGTTTAATCAGTAAGAGTTGAATTTATATCATTTGTAGTTTCACTTTTGTCTGTGTTCCGGAATATCGGTTTACTTTAACTTTACCTACGATCATCCTCATCGTCCCTCGGTTTTGCGACAAAGGTAGCTCAACAATCTTTCACCTCACACATGATTCTCACCATCGTCTGATAGACTTGGTGTCCTTCAGGGCGCTTTGCAGTAAACGGTCGCTATCCTTGAGGCGACGCAAGCTTTGCTTAGACGAAAAACGACCGGTCGGCTAACGTTTTCGCAAGCCTTGTTGAGGCTGCAGAAATTACAGTGGTTAAAGACGTGCAATACGGTAGCGGAGATCCCCGCAAACTATATGAAGACACTGCGCGCGAGCTATGCGAACTCGACAAAATTGGTTGAATTGCGAACTATGAACTATCGTGTTTTATTGAATACGAGTCAAAACTTGAATACGCGTCATCAATCTGGCATCCATCCCAAGCATATTTGACCACTAACCTAGAATCCATACAAAATCGCGGAGCTCGTTTTATCACCTCCACATACTCCTCTGGTACCAGCTTCACATCTTTAAAACAGTTCATTTCCTTTCCGTCACTAATATCGCGCCGTCATATCGCACGTTTATGCCTCCTTCATGGGGCCTACTATTATCCAAAATCCAGGCATAAATTGTTATGTGATGTTATGGCAGGTTCAGGGCCGTAGTGGGAGCGGCTCACAAGTGACGAGGCAGGTGACCAAATTCAAACAACGGAGATATTTATAAAAAAAAAGGCAGAAAAGGAAGGAGGGAAAAAAATGAAATAAGTTGCAGCGAGTCCGGCGTGGCACGCGAATACGCTGTCGCTGTCAGAAGGGTCCGATTCCAAGCCGCGCGAAATCGCTCAAGGGCCTCACAGTTTTTGGCGGCGGCGGGAGCGGCAGCAAGTAGAAGCTCCGGTCGAGGCGGCTACCGCTGGCGGTTGTTGTCGTTGACGCGGCGTGGCCCCGGCATCCGAGCACAGTCACCGCGCCATGACGACGTTACCGTTGGTCTGCCCGAGAAGCTGGTCGGCGGGAACACGAACATTGCTTGGGGTAGCGCTCCCGCAGTCCGGGCGACTGCCGCTGGAGCGCAGGATCTTTTCAGGATCGGCGTACCCGCAGTCCGGTCGACTGCCGCTGGTCCGCCAGGCTACCACGAGGTAGACGTTCCGCTGGTTGCCCTCGATCGCTTCTCGATCCTTCCGGAACCCCCGAGCCTCGTTCCTCCTCTTTCTCCCTTGTCTCGAGCCCCTTTTTCCATATTCGCTTCTTCCTCTTCCCTTTGCCACTCGCACGCTTGCTGCGCCTTTTCCCCGCCGTTCCTTCTTGTATTTCCCGCGCTCAGGGCACTTCATGACATCACCCCCCGCACAAGAAAGTTGCCGGGTGAAAACACGCGCACTTTCACAACTTCACGCGGGAAAAACAAAAGGAAGAAGGGTATTAAAAGTAAGAACTGCAAATATTCTGCACGAAAGTTATTAATACCATACTTGACGATTAGGCATACAAGTGGCCATGAAATTGCTAGAGCGTTCCCTCGGCTTTTTATATCTGACCCGACGTTTTCGCATTCCTTGATGCAGTGAACTGTGGGCAAATACGCTTGCAAACAAAGGCTCAGTTTGAGCACTTAGTTGTCCCGGTGCTAGGCTCTCTGAAGTTACTGCATGGGCTGGTGGTCTGTTCGCTAGATGAATTCCTTTCCGTAGGGTTAGGCGTCCTTTCGGATGGCCCACACAAGCGCTAAGAATTCCCGGTCGACTGTTGCATAACGGTTTTTTCGCGGGACAAACGTTCGGCTTGCATATGAACCCTGGTGCGGCTGGGCGCTGTATTCCGGTAGCTGTACTCCTCCGGGGCTTCTCTGTGAGCCGTCTATTTAAAGAACAAACAATTTGCTTCTTTTGGAGGGGCAGCAAGGGTTTTTCTTCCCAATCGATGTAACCTTCTATCGCACTGACGGCCGCTACGCACGAGGACGCCTGTTGTCGTGCCTCGTATTTCTTGAGCACGTTTACGGGAAAGAGGGTGGTCTTCTTGCCCATGTCGACTTCGGAGTCGACGTCGTCCTTTCGTCCCCTTTCGTCCTCGAGGTCGTCCTTTCGTAGTCGAGGTCGTCCTCCTCCCTTCGGTGCAGTCCTTTGGCAGATGTAACAGGATTTTACGAGTTGCTTCACGTCGGCATGCACCCTCGGCCAGTAAAATTCGTCAAGAATCCTTTTCGTTGTTTTTCGGATGCCGTGGTGTCCAGCCATGATGCCTTCGTGTGCCATCTGTAGCACTGCGTTCCTCAAAGGTTGGGGTACCACCACCTGCTTGAATGAGCGTCCAGACAAAAGGTGATACTGACGGTACAGCAATCCCCTGTCTACGACATATTTGTAGTGGTTGCCACTCCTGGATGTGAAAGTTGTCCCCCGCTTCCGAAAACAGTCTTTCAAGCTGTCATCTTGTTCTTGTTTTTCCTTGAGCTCATCTCTCGTGACCTCCGCGATGTTAAAGCTACCTGTAGGCAGCCTGACGATTTCGGCGACAGCCACGAGCTTCTGAGAGTCCATCGCAGTATTAGAGCTGCCCGAGCTCTGAGCTGGTTCTTGATAGCTTTCTGGGGTTGTCTTGGCTTCATCAACATGTGGATGCCATTTCCAGTCAGGGTCGTTGGGTGGTCTGGCTCCTGGTATGTTCCCTAGTACTAAATCATACAAGGGATCCTGCATGCATTTCACCAGAAGCATCCCTGAAAAGTAGGGCGTGTGGACCTTGACGTAAGCTTCTTGAAGTTGCTGCGCAGTTTTGTCCACGAACACCACACTGGAAGCTTGGCCCGTCAGACAAGAGTCTGGCACAAGATCGCGGCGCACGATTACGGTATTACTGCCGGAGTCTCGTAGCACCGATATCCGCTTCCCGTACATTTCCCCAGTCACCACAGGTAGGTTTTCAACCAAGAACTTGTTGATCCTTGAATCGCTCTTTTCTAGCTGTTCGGGGGTCCTCTTCTGCAGACGTCGGCGCTTTGCTACAGTGCAAGCCGAAACCTGTTTTGCGTCGCCCTCTTTGCCTCGGCAGTTCTCAGTTCTATGGCCAGGTTTTCCGCACTTGCTGCAGCTACCATGCCGTCCTGACATTCTACAGTCACTAGCACGGTGGCCTAGTTTGCCGCAGATGAAGCAACCTTGGGTCTTCGTTAATTTTGGGGCCTGATCTGACCTCTGGTCCCGTCTCGGTTCATCTCTGGCCTTACCCAAGTTTTTGATGGCCTGTGCTTCCATGAAGTGGTCGCATGCTTCTGCCATCTCCTTAGTTGTCTTGCAGTTTCTTTCCTTGACAAAGACTGCTAGTTGCGTGTGGCAGCACTTCATGAATTGTTCCCCAATCATTCTGTCTCGCAGTTCGTCGAAAGTTTTCGCGACGCCGGACGTCTCTAGCCACCTGTCAACATAGCCAGCAAGGCGAGAAACGAACTGTACGCCAGTTTCCCCGTCTTCGGCTTTCGCATTCCTGAACTTTTCATTGTACCCCTGCGAAGTGAAGCGGAATCATTGAAGCAGGGCCAGCTTCACTTTTCTGTAATCTAGGGAGTCCTCTGGGGTCATTCTCCCTATCACTGTCAGCGCTTCACCCGCGAGGCACATACTCAGAGCTACTGCCCATTCACTTTCAGGCCACTTCTGCGAAAGCGCGATTCTTTCGAACCTGACAAGATAGGCGTCGAGATCGTCTCTCGTGTCATCAAAAGGCGGGATAAGCTTGTGAGGGCTGACCGCCGTTGCGTGTCCCGAGGCTACAGGTTCAGGTGCTGAGCGATCAACTTGCGCGCTATCCCTCGCGAGCTCTTGCAAACGGATCTTCATCTCTAATGTCTTCTGCTCCCGCTCGGATGCTTCTTTCTCCCGTTGCGCTTCTTCCCTCGCGCGTTCTGCAGCTTCTTTCACGGCCTCACGCTCTGCCAGCCGTTCTTCCCTTAATCGAGCCTGCTCAGACTTCACCCATTCCCGAAGCTCCGCATCTTTGTAACCCAATTTCTTTCCTAGAGCGATAGTCTTTTCGAGGTCCATGCTGCCACTTCACTCGTGAATTCCGCTCGGTTCTACGTCCTGCTCTTCAAGATGTTAAGAAGAGTCCTGTCGCGGACGCCACTTGTGATGTTATGGCAGGTTCAGGGCCGTAGTGGGAGCGGCTCACAAGTGACGAGGCAGGTGACCAAATTCAAACAACGGAGATATTTATAAAAAAAAAGGCAGAAAAGGAAGGAGGGAAAAATGAAATAAGTTGCAGCGAGTCCGGCGTGGCACGCGAATACGCTGTCGCTGTCAGAAGGGTCCGAGTCCAAGCCGCGCGAAATCGCTCAAGGGCCTCACAGTTTTTGGCGGCGGCGGGAGCGGCAGCAAGTAGAAGCTCCGGTCGAGGCGGCTAGGGGTCGAGGCGGTCGAGGCGGCTCCGGTCGAGGCGGTCGAGGCGGTTGTTGTCGATGACGCGGCGTGGCCCCGGCATCCGAGCACAGTCACCGCGCCATGACGACGTTACCGTTGGTCTGCCCGGGAAGCTGGTCGGCAGGAACACGAACAGTGCTTGGGGTAGCGCTCCCGCAGTCCGGGCGACTGCCGCTGGAGCGCAGGATCTTTTCAGGATCGGCGTACCCGCAGTCCGGTCGACTGCCGCTGGTCCGCCAGGCTACCACGGGGTAGACGCTCCGCTGGTTGCCCTCGATCGCTTCTCGATCCTTCCGGAACCCCCGAGCCTCGTTCCTCCTCTTTCTCCCTTGTCTCGAGCCCCCTTTTCCATATTCGCTTCTTCCTCTTCCCTTTGCCACTCGCACGCTTGCTGCACCTTTTCCCCGCCGTTCCTTCTTGTATTTCCCGCGCTCAGGGCACTTCATGACATGGTAAACCCAGCCCACCGCACGTCAGCGCGCATCAATCACACCCAGCCAATAGCACACTTCCCCAGTCGAACATCGGCATTCACAAGTTCATTCCTTCCCAATGCAACAACCCTTTGGAATTCGCTACCCGACAATATAGTATCATGCACTGACCGCGCATCTTTTCGAAAAAAATTGGACGACCATTATCACCACTCCGAACATCAATGCCGATTCATAATATAAATCCTTACTAGTTGGAACCTGCACAATTGCTCTTGCTTGTCTTTTTATTTTCTGTGCTTTTATTTATTATAACTGAACATGTGTATTTGGTAATTTGGTATTAGTTTTCGCTCATCTGCTTTTTTTGTTTTGTTGTTGTTGGTAGTTGTGCTGACTGATGTGTGTCAGTCACTATTTTTGTTTTTTTTTTCTTTCTTTATTGTTGTCTTCCCTATATGTATTTGCCCCCCCTTATGTAATGCCTTCGGGCCCTTAAGGAACTAATAAATGAAATGAAATGAAATGAAATGAAATACCTTGTAAATGTTTGGTTGCCAAGGCGTCAAGTCGGAGGGGGACGAAAACAAGGAGAAAAACGGCAAATGAGGTCAGACCGGGATCGAGGAGCGGTAGTTAAGCTCCCGTTGCTGTAAATACATAGTCTCCTACCAGACGTGCATATATATACGGAACGGCGGTAACCTGTAGCTCATTGGGTCGCACGACATTGGTGAGATCAAACAAGTGAATACCCATGGGATGTGCCATTACAGCAGGTGTGATGGATAGCTATCAGAGACCAATTTATACTATCTAGCGACCGCACTTTGTGATGCCCGGCTTGGCCGATATTAGATTGGGCTCCACAAATATCGAGTTACTGGGCAGGATTTAGGGGAATGTCCAAGGTGGAGTAAACTTCTCTGAAGGAAAATTTCACATCTCCCTCCCTTGAGTTCCATATGCACTTCCGCTAAAACGGCTGGCCTACTCGTTAGCTCAGTTGGTAGAGCGACTGCCCTAGATTGGCGACCATCTTGGTGTTGAATCCTGCACCCTTGGTGTTGGATCCTGGCGACCATCTTGGGGTTGAATCCTTGGTGTTGAATCTATAAGTGGTCGTTCATCGTGGTGTTTTTGGCCCAATACGGAATACCTGCTTAGCTTCAGCAACAGCTGTCTGGGTATAGGCAGAGGATGGAACTCGTGTTTTGTTTCAGCAATCACGGAATGAATTGCGCGACCTTGGTATGACAAAACAACTACATAACCGCCACAGGAGGCATCTCAGCAAGCGTGGTTGACGACTATCAGTCAGTTTTATTAGATGTAATATGATTCCCACCGAAAGTGTTTCGTAAAAGAAAGAGCCAGTGATGCTTCGCCATAACAAGAATTTAATCTCGACAGTAGACATCTGTACGTCCAGCATTTTGCCATAGGTTTGGATATTGCATATTGTATGTTTTAAAATTCGGGGCGAAGTCGACACAGAAAATTAGCGTGTAATCCCGCTATTCCTTTTAGATATTTTAGGATAAAATTTTGAAATTGGATTTGGGAACTTTTGCTGGATACTTTTGCAAGCAAAACATCTTGGATTTTTCACACGGGCTGAACATTTATAGAGATTAGTGTGAAAATAAGTGATTTAGCAGAACTATTGCTATTACGCGTTAATCGCGCCACAATAAAGTACTTTTAACACATTAGGGTGCGGTATCCATATCAACAAAACCAAATAAAAGCCTGAGATACATTCGGAAATTTATGAAAAAAAGTTTTAGCCCTTATTTCTGCGCAAGGCGTGTTTTTATAACTTCAATAATGCCGATTGTCTAAAGCATATTGGCAGTGTGCATACTAAATTTTTAGCATCCCCGAGTAGCAGTTCTGGTGGACGCTGATATCACCCGATATCACTTGATTTCAAAAAATTCGTCCGTGCTTCCTTGCGAGCATATTACTACAGTGGCTAGAATAGGAAAGTGTGATGACCGTGCCCTCTCCCGCGTGATGCTGTGTGAAGAAATTCCAGGTGGTGCTGTCACACGCTTACACGTTCACGGCGACGGCCGCAGAATACGAGGTGCGAAAGTATTCGCTTGCAGGACCATATCGAAAAAGCCTTTTTTATAGCTATTCCGCGTGCTAGCGCAAATTGAGATGCAATGAATGTCGTATTTTTTAAGAACTACTATCATCGCAGTTTACAACTGACTGGACGCGTTTGGACACCCTAATATAGCCGTCTTGCTCTGACACTTACGAAACGCACATCAGAGAATTGTGGACTGGTAACTGGTAAACACGCATTTTATTTTCGACGTGCTCGTTACAGACAGACACAAACTGCTGACATTTGGTGAATTTCTCATAATTCGTTGAAAATTACAGTCTCCAAGTCATCAATTTTCCTTGCTCAATTGGCCTTAATTGCCTTTCTCTGCTAGTTCTTTTTTTGTCTGCGAACAAATTCAAGCATTTTTTTCTCGAATTGTCTTCGGAAAGCGTTTTAGACCTTCGATTCTGCTGTTACGTGAGGAAATCGAGCTGTAAGTGCTTGTTCGTTTTACGACTAGGCCAAAACGAAGAGGACCAAAACGATTTTAATAGTCATGGACGGCCGGAGAGAGGGCAGACTTCTTCAGTATGTCAGATGCTTCGTAAATGCTTCTAATGTCGAATATTGTACTTGTACGGGCTTTGTATTTACGCTGCGCAGTGCGACACACGCTGTAAGCCACAGTGAAGTGGGAAACACTCGATCAGCGTGTGGTTTCCCCCATGTTGCCGAAGGTAGGGTCAAGGTCTTGACAGAAAAGGAGCATGGGGTTCTCCAAACTCTGCACGCACAGGGGCGTCACCATCCTTAGCTTTTTTATTGATGGGTGGGGCCGCGGGTGCGCTTCTCGCTTGACATTTTCTGCTTGGGAAAGTTGTTTCGGCTGGTACTTCGGAGGACTGAGAAATTGCGTGGGACGATTTTCCGGGAGCAACCGAGGCCTGCCTAGTAGATTGAGACAGCTTCTCCGTTCAAGGTACGTTCAATGTGCAGGACGATGTCTCTTACGTTGAAGTGTAGCTCGCACATAGCGGTGTTTTCGTTGTGCCGATTCTCAGTACGTGGTATTTCTCATCGCCACTGCGCAACACAGATGTACGTTCTTCGGAACGCTGATCAACGGCACCCTCTTTTTGCAGGACTTGTACACCGTAGAGCGGCCCGGTACAACACTGTGGCTCTACTTTTGCGGCACTGATGCACCCTTAAACCTGCTGCGGCTCAGGAAACAACCAGGGCTTCTCTCTGGGGAAAGCGGCAATCGCATTGCAGACGATCTGCGCGCGCCTTACTAGGCGACGTGTAAACGATCGCACGCGCCCCCTCGCAGATCCCCTCCGGCGGCTTCAAAGGGCCCCGTAGGCGCTGCATGCCGCTAATCACACTTTCCTATTCTCGCCACTGTAATCTTACTAAGAAATCGTGAGAATTGCGTTTGTGGTTTTGTATACGTAAAATTTATCAGCAGATAAACTCGATATACCAACCAACACACAACTTGACAAGAAATGTTCCTTCAGGCCGTAAGGATTGGTTAGTGCAAAAAATGAAATTACTTGTTAGGTAAATTAACGTGATACAGCGTAACGTGACACGTCATAAATCAAGACGTGACACATGCATCAGCCAAACTCTGATATCTGAAGAGGCAAGTGAAAATCACAAGTTTGGGAAAAAATTTTCCTTGTTTTTCTTGATAATTACTACGGCACAATAACACAGGGACGACGAAGACATACATGCAAGAACAGTGTCAAACTTCCAATTAGGTTTTATTCAACAAAGACGCTACCTATATACGCAAATTAAAAAAAAACATTTCTTACGCCAAAATATATAAGTGTTGTAAATAAGCAACTTTCTTATCTGAAAGCAATATGGACGACGCGCTAACGAAGTTCACCCCGCCTGCTTATCAAATGAGCTAAAAGAATATCGCCCTCAAGCTCACCGCTTGCCTTCCACAAATCATTTGGGGCGTCCTGCAGGCGCTGCACTTGCATTTTTCGCAGCGATGAGAAAGGAAGCCACCCGCTTTGTTTGCTACCTGCCAGTTGTGCTCTCTCGCCCTTTTATTGAAATACCTTCCTGATTGCCTATGTACACCTGCTTATGTACACCAGCTTAAAAGTTCAGGGTAATTTCGCACACAATCCCCATGCAGCAGTCCGCGTATGCTTCTACACAGGAACAGCTTGGTTCTTTTCGCAAGGCTACGGTTTCACAGCAAGACTGTGTACCTCTAATCCAAAAAGGTTAAATCTCCATGCGGGAAAATGCCAAAGCACCAAGGGGCCAATTCCTAATACGCCGAGCATCAGGCACACAGCAAAGAGCGCAGAAGTCGTTTAATGAAACCACTAAACGAGCATGGATACCGCATTGACGTGATAAGACACCTGTCAACAACAAAACTGCGCGAAGGGGTTGCTGGGAAAGAATATATTCGCCGTTTATCTTACAGGACTAGGGGCAATGAGTAGCGCAGTTCTTGCCAACGACGCAAAGCGCGTGGAAGGAGAGGCAGGACGCAGCCTTTGCGGCCAGACAAGTTGAGCATAGTTTCAGTAGATTAGGTATTACAGGACCGCCAATGAGAAACGCAGGTGAGCAGCGGTGGCCATTTTGGCGTTTATCACTGTTGCGAGATTGCCTCCTCCATGGCCTCGCCGTTAAATGCGACGGGGTCATTTTCAACAACACTACCGAAGATGCAGCAAAACGGCACCTTGGGACCCACTCCTGCTGCTGAAAGGCTACTACACGCGTTATCTTGGATTCACATTCGGAACGACGTCTGTGGCGCACCGCCATAAACCAAGGTGGAGCTCAGCTAAGCTAAGAGGCAAGCTAACCGTAATCGAGTTGACCGAATAAAGCTCCAAACAACAAAATTACGGCGCCGGCGAACTGTCGCAGCGTCAACATAGGTCACGTAATGCGAACTCGCCAATGGTTATAGAGACGGTACGGAACAATGCGAGAAAAGTGCCGATACTCGGTGCCCTTATCCAGTCACACCAGCCGAGCAAAAGCGCCAAGCCCGCTGAGGCGAGGCACACTTCAAACCCTAAATACATCACCATATGTAGTTCATTACAACAGCTTTGCTTGACATCCATTTCCTCTTTGCCGGACGGAGACGCTTTTTTTCTTGCTATCAAAGGTCACATTGTCACGCAGCCAAGGATAACGCAGTTGCCTTGAAGGAATAACAAATTTTTAGGAGCGTGCTTGTGCTCTCCTAACAACAAAAAGCATACACAGGCCGCGAACACCAGTCCACAAAGTTACGTGCGCAGGCGGGTGTCGGCGAATTCAATTCCGCGGGGTCTGCTGAGCGGATATTTTACTTTCGGCGCCGGTGTTTCTCAAACCTTCGAATTCAATGGAGAACACTACAGATCAAACCAGATTATTCTCGGCTGCTGATGTTACTTCGAAACACTCTCCCTATCAAAAGAGGTAACAAGTGCGACATCCAAAATAATCAATGAACACGCGCTTCATTTGGCAAACCGATAGGTAAAAGCAAAAACATAAATAATCAAATCCAATGCATGGTTCGCGGCATTACCCCCCTTAGAAGGGAATCGATCTTATATTCAAAGAAAACGACAATGCGAACTTAAAAAAATGAAGTCCGTCTTGTTGCGTGGTAAGGTTTGAGACGAATCACCTGGGCGGATTCGGGACGCGTGCGTCATCGTGATTTTCCGCAATCACCATCGGGGATCACTTTGTAGGTAAGTTGGCGAACACGTTGTTGAATACGGTAGGGTCCGAAATACCATAGCAGAAGCTTCTTACTGAGTCAACGTCGTCGGAAGGGAGCCCAAACCCGCACACAATCTCCTTGGTGGAACTCGTCATCTCGGGGTCGGAGGTTTTCGCATCTTGTGTCCCCCAGGTACTGGTTCGTTGTGCAAACTCGAGCGAGCTGCCGGGCCTCCTCCTCACGCTGATGGCATCCTTGGACGTCGGCATTGAGGTCACCGTCCACTGCTTGGGGAAGCATGGCGTCAAGCGTCGTAGTCGGCCGCCTTCGGTAGGCTAGCTTGAATTGTGTCATCTGCGTAGTTTTCTGGGTGGCCGTGTCGTACGGAAAAGTAACATACGAAAGGACTTCGTCCCAAGCCTTACGTAAAACGGTGACCTACGTAGACGGAATATCCGGGATCATCTTGTTCAGATGTTCTGTTAATCGGTTCGTTTGAGGGTGTTACGCCGTCGTTCTTCACAGATCTGTGTTGCTGTAGCGTAAGTTAACTTGCATAATCTCCTGAGGGATGGCTGTTCTGTGGTCTGCGATTTGAACTTGCGGGCTCCATGTCATTGCACAACTTAGTTTATAAATAACTTCGCCACTTCTTGTGCTGTTCACCTCAGGAAAGCGGCGGTCTCTGCGTAGTGCGTCATGTCAGTCACTACGACAACCCACTTGTTCTCCGGTTGGGGCGCAGGCAAGGGGAACAATCGGGCGGGTCTCGTCAGTGGCGTTTCTCGTCGCTGGTAGTCACGGCAAACCCGGTAAAGATTTTCATGTGCCTTTTCCAGAAACAATTACCCGGAAAGGGCAATCGGCCTTGTGTGTTTTGCAGGTTAAAAGTTTGAAAAAATTCAGGTTTTTGCCTCTTGTGGCCTTTCTATGTTAATCAAGGTTTAGGACTAACTACAAGCAGTTTCAGAGCTTTGGATTTCTGCTTCTTCGGGTGGAATGGAGCTGTTTTAAAATTCTTGCAGAGAGTTCCAATAGCGTTCTTTCGAAAGCCCTCCCCGGGATGGATCACAAAACCACCTTCTACGTCCACTTGCACGACGGAAAGGTCGTGATCCCAAAAAGCGCTTGTCACCTTCTTAAAGGAGCCATGAAGAAAAAATACAAGTTGGGTTAATGAGAAAGAATACTTAGCCACGATAACAATGATACCAATATCATCGCAATCTTTGAAAAAGTAACGGATGTATGAAAAATAACGTGTGAAGTTTTCGCGACCCCCTAGCTAATTTTGCGCAACTTTTCAATGACGTCACGGAACCTTGTTTGTGTGATTGGCCGCCGCCTAACTGACTGTCGTGACGACACATGACTGGACGTCTGTAATGGGGCCTCTAGTTCTATTTCACCGCATCACTTGAATGCTAACGTGCAGTTAACGCACTGAAACTTATGTTTTATTGTGAGGCCCGTACGACGTCATTCTTGCTCATAACACCTTACTGCGGCGCTAAATTTGAACGTTTTTATATACGTCTTGCTTTGTTTTCGTTAAAAAAAACATCTTTTGTGGCTTTGATGGAGCTGAGTGAGATACTGAATTCTAGTTCTTTCAAAGTAAACGAAGTTGTATTTTCTCATCACGGCTTCTTTATTGAAGGGTTCGCCGGAGGATTCACATTCACAGTGTCTGGTAGAGTGTCAACAGTATCTTTTGTTGCCCTCGAGCGCTTTACTCCCTCGCGCTCGCCCGCGCGGTACGATATCGAGATGCTCGTCTAGTATCGGCGTGACGCAGTCTGGATAACTCTAGGTTCTTAATATGGCGATGCTTCTTGGCTGAGCGTCACAGCACTTCGTTTTGGGTACGCCAATTCCTCAGCAGTGCCAGAGGAACTCGCAGACCTGATTGGCAAGGTTCTTTAAGTCATAAAAGGCTGGTTGCAACTCCTGGTGTTGTATACCTCTCAGTTAAGAAACCCATAGCCAGCCCTTGTAACTCCGCAATTGCCTCGGCACCTCTGACTTCAAACTCTTGTAGATGCTTCGGACGTGTCTCAAAAGATATCCTCAGCTCCAGAAAAACGTAAAATTCAGAGCGATGGTTCCTTGCCTCTGCTAGTACGAAAGGATCCTGGATTGACAGGATAAAGGTGTAGCGTTAAGAAGCCAGAGTACAGGGATCCGCCACGGCGTATTGCCTTCTTTTATGACTTTGAGCGTGTGTACAGTTATTCTCCAGACTATAAGGCGAAAGGAAAGCTCTGACGAATAAGAAAACCCGAAAGAGGAAAAAAAGAGCACATCATACCGTATTTACACAAACTCTCGCACAAGGTAAAGAAGGGGCCTCAAAGGTACGGTGCATCAGCCAAGCTATCAAGATATGCCCTTTGATGAAAAAGAATCAGATGGAAAAACCAGAACCACGTGCAAAGAACCACGCCGTTTGCTAAACAGATTGCATTAGGGAAATTGTGCAAAATATTCCTGTGAGCTGTAAAGGAAGGGCACATAGGGCAAACTTGGAGGTGTTTCGACGAGAAGGCGAGTCCACACAACTGTAACGCACCAAAGAATGCCAATCGCCAGCTTTCTGAGCAAACGTGCAACTGAAAGTGCGAGTGTAAGTGCACTTACCTGCTAGATCGCACAAAGGATTGAGGAAGGGAAGCGGTAAGCGTGAGCACAAAACTCTTCAAGCTCATTTTATAGGGCAGGAGGGGAACCACTACGTTAGTACCATGTCCAAATCGCCTTCAGATAACGAAGCAGCTTTTCTAGAAATGTGACGTTCTTTGATATCACAATGTCTTTTAGTTTTATGCATATAAACTGCTTTATTTTTTAATAAAACCTAGTTGGAAGTTTGTAAGTGCGTTGTTCGGCGTGTTTGTTTGTCCCTGTGTTATGGCGCCATTTTAATTAGGAACTATAATGCACTAAGTCGCCATATCAAGCTTTTGTTTCCTCATTTTTCTGTTAATGGAGACGTTTCCAAAATTACCGTTTTAGTGAAGCCGTAGAAAACAATTTAAACGCATTGGATAAATATCAAGCATCTCGGACCTTCTGTTTCGGATGTCTCAGTGAGTCAGTGAAGAAGCACTGGTCTAATAGGTACAGGTAACTAACGATCGAGGTAAGCCTCGAAATCACCTCGTATGCAAATATTTAGAAGTTATGGACATTGTAATAAATCTTCGCGTCGTTCCTTTACATAGATGCATTTTTGTTATAGCAATACAGAGAATATTGAAACACCTTCCAGGAACATTGAAGCTGTGAGGTGTTCTCGAACGACGGCAACAGTTAATCAATATTAATTAAGAAATTTGTGAGGTGAGGTTACGCTGAAGAAGCGTGCAGTAGGTAAACATCTGTTTTTAAACCACGTTTCTACATTCCTCACATCCTTACAAAATGTTCTATAAAAATCCCAAGCCCCTCCGCCTAAGCACGACTATGCTAAAAACGTCAAGCTTTCTTGCGTGCAAAAAGCAAACTGCGAAGTGCGAAAGTCGACGCCTCTGCAAACACAAGGCTTTAAAGATCAAAGTTTACACTACCTGCTAGTAAATGTGCAAGCATAGCCGACAGCAATCAAATTGGTCCCGAAAAAGCTGAGCGCCTCCCTCCCATCATCGTCGTCTAAATCCCAAACTGTAAAAGTCTAAACGCAAAGTGAATTTAACTCATGTTTTCGGCTTTGTCTAGCCAAAGTCAAAAGCCAACGGCCACACAAGAAACCCTACAAAAACTATCCGACACAAATGCGATGATGGCGCAATAAGATAGACATCGTCATCATAAATCAAAGCGCAAATGTTTAACCCCGACCACTAGAAGCGCTTGGTTTGTATTTCATCATCATCATTTGCCCTCCTATTCTATAAAGGCGTGTCTCCTGTCGTGGCGTCTTATTACAACAGCGACAGCAGAGTGATCAAAGGAGCTTCTCTTTTAAAATTAGTTCTCACTACAAATCATGTTGTTACAATACGTGGCGATGATAAACAGCTCACTCCAAACAACGACATCTTCGGCGTGTGGAAAGTTCTTGCCAGTGTTACCGCCTATCGTTTGCGCAGCCTTTAGGTGTGGGATTTTGCTATGATGTGTTTTCTTTTTTTGCGCATTTCAGATAACATGACGTGGGACTTCCGAATTTGGCCTACCGACCACTGCCTTATGTCGCTTCACCTGTCCAACGAATACGTAAACGAGCGCCATTTTCCGCCGCAGAATCTGGTACGTCATTCTAAAGGTGGTTCCTGGCACGTAGTAACTAGTAGGTCTCGCAGCAGCCGACAAGCTTTGTTCGGCACGCTTCACTGCAAAATAAGAACAAGACGATTAGCACAGCAAACGATTGTAAAGGTGATGCTCAATATTTCGTAGAGCTGCTGGAACGAGCAGCTAGAGCGAAAAAAACCGACAGGACAGCAAGAAAATCAGGGACATACAAAAATATAACAAGCTAAGGCCAACTCGTACACCGACTTTGTTACAAATGCAGGTGTAGTTTTATACTCTCCTTGCAGTTAGTAAAAAGGTGCCGAATTGTTTAGGAGTTAAATTTCGCTCTTTCGCCTGCAGCCGTACTGTGGGCGTGAGATTCTTGGGCCTCCGATGCAAACTCTGATGTAATAATTATGATAGCATAGCATCGAAAGTGGATTCTCTAGGAAGCAAGTAAGGCCCTAGAGGCACGCAAAAGTGCGGATATGGTCAATGTACCCAAGGAAGACTACGGCTTCTTCAGGGAGCGATTCCTTAATGAACCGTACTGGTGTTCCGCTGCAAACTCAAAAGATTGCATACCGGCGACAAAGCAGACAGCTACGGGACGTACTACACCGGCGAGTTTTGGTAAATAAAATGCAGCGGAGTCTACTCCGCGATTGTTTATCTTTCGGCGACATTGCTTCTGGAATCGTCGAATTACACGGAGAACAGTGTATACCAAAGAAGATGATGGTTCTTGGAAAGTGCCATTAGGGTGAGACACTCCCCTAATCAAACAAATAATCCGTGCGGCATAAGAACAGAGAACATAAAGCACGAACTTTCCATAGAACATAAATAGCTGGGAGTGGAGCCGAATGGCAAAAAACCACGACTACACAAACACAATGCAGGGTTCGCGGCATTATCTCCTCTCTAACAGTATATCGACCCCATACTCAAAAAAAAAGACAGTACAAACAAAACAATTTTGCAGAAACTCAGAGAATTATCTACTAACGCGTAGCACTCTTACGCCGCACGTCTTGAGTGTCAGCTTTTCGTTTCTCTAAATCCTGTCCGACAAACTATCTCCATTTACGCTACTATAACGATTCGAAATGGAACATTCGCGAAATCTGCCTTATTGTGAAAATACAGGGCGTTATACGGATTGCCATTTTCCGTTTTTAGTTGTTGTCTGTAATATTTCTTTTTTTAATTTTTATTCAACCAATTATCTCCATCTACCCTGTTTTAACGACTACATTGAGAGCTTTTAGGAAATCTCCACTATTGTGGAAATGCAGGGCTTTGCACGGTTAGACATTATCCGTTATTTTTTGTATATTTCCTATTTTTTGGTGGTGTATAATTTCTTTGCACCAGTTGCGTAATTTATGCTTTAAATTGTCTAATTGTCTAATTTACGCTGTAATAAACTCACCAAACAGGCATTATTGTTGAAAGGCAGGTCGTTATAGGGTTTGCCTTTTTTTGTATTTTTGTCATTTATTCTTGTTTCAAAATTTTGTCCTGCCGACTATCCCAATTTTCCCTATTAAAACGACTACAGGTGGAACTTTCGTGAATCTACAGCACTCTGCAAATTCAGGGAGTTACACACGGTTTCCAATTCTCCGGAGTTATTTGATAGCTTTCCAAATATTTAGTTTTTCAAAACTTCGTTGGTCCAGTTATCTCTATTTATGCTAATATAGCAACTACATATAGAACTTCCGCGATAGCTGGATTATTGTGTAAATGTCATCGGTTAGCCGTTTTGACGTTTTCATTATTTTTTAATATAGTTCTTTTTGTTTCAAATTACGTTCGACCAATTCTATCCTTTCACGTTCTTACAATGATTACCTTTGGAACTTTCGCAGAGTATGCATTATTGTGGAAATTCAGAGCGTTACACAGTTCGCCAGTTTTCGTAAATATTTTATATTTTTCTGAGTTTTCATTTTTTCAAAGTGTCTTTTGACCAATTATCTACATTTACGCTATTCTGACAATTACACGTGCAAAATTTTGCAATTTCGGCATTATTATCGAAATAGCATGACTTATACGTTTTCACATTTTCCGTAATTATTTTGTGGTTTCATTTTTTATTATTTCAAGATTTTGTTCTACCAATTATCCTATCTTAAGTAATTATAAGGATTACATTTGGATCTTTCACGAAATCTGCATCAGTGTGGAAAAAACAGGGTGTTGCCTGCGTCGCAGTTTTCGTAATTTTTTTTATATTTTTATTACTTTTTTGTTTTGAAGAATTTTGTTCAACCAATTTACGCAATTACAATGATTACAGGTGGAGCTTCCACAATATTTGCATTATAGTGGAAATGTTGGGCGCATAACTTTCGCCCTTTGTGTATTTTTTGTATTTTTTTGTTGTTTCCTGGGCCAATTACCATATTTACGCAATCATACCGATTACAGCTGGAACTTCCGCGATATCTGCATTTTTGTGGAAATGCGGGGCTTTACACGGCGCTTGCTTTGGGGGTACTATGCAAAGAATGGTACGCGTTTAAAGTTCTTCGTCTTGCATAGTAAGGCTTGCGGAGAACCACGTGCTTAACTTCAAACCACGTGCTTTGTCGTTATGTGCCGGAATGACTGCCAGAGACAACCTCGTACACAACTTAGTCAACGCGTCGCTGATATCTATAAGGTCGAAGGAGCTTTTCACTGCGTCCACGTGGTCAAATCGGGGTCCAAACCCACACAAGGTGACCTGGATGATACTCGGCATCTCGGCGTCGTAGGTTGTAGCGTCCGCCATCCACCTGCTGCTGGTCCCTTCTACAAAACTCGAGCAAGCTGAGCGGCCACCGCCCCGCACTGCAGGTACGCTTCGACGTCGGCGTTGAGATCGTCGTCATCTACGTGCGGCGGTATGGCTTGGAGCTTGGTAGTCTGCCATCTTCTACAGAAAAAATCGAACGTAGTCATCTGCGTAGTTGCCTGGATGGGTGTTGTACACACATGTGGCGTAAGGAAGGACTACATCCCACGTCTTGCGTTCAACGTCGACGTACATCGACAGCATATCTGCCATCGTCTTCTTCTGTCATTCCGTTGGTTTGGGCTGATACGCTGTAGTTCTTCGGTGATCCCTGTTGCTGTAGTGTAAGACTCCTTGCATGACCTATGCCCTGAAAGCTGTCCCGGGGTCCGTGATCCGTGCTTTCAGAGGGTCGGTATCGCAGCATAACTTTGTGGATAAAAGCTTGGCGACTTGTGCAGTCCGCCTAGGAAGAGCCGTGGTCTCTGCATTGCGCGTCATGCAGTCTCCCGCTACGATAATCCCCTTGTTGTCGGAGCGGAATATAGGGAACAGGCCCAGAAGGTCCATTCCAATCTTTTGGACGAGCCTCAATGGGACGGCGATTTCTGCAGGCATCCGTCAGATCTCGTCGACGGTGTATTTCGTCGCTGGCAGTCACGACAGCTCCGGGCATTGTCGGAACATCGACTGTAAAGCGGAGCTAGTAGTACTTGGCCTTTATTCTTCCAATAGTGCATGCTGTGCCGAGATGTCCGGAAGACGGGTCGTAGTTGTACGGTTCCGAAATTACACCCCGAATTTCTCCGGGGATGACCAGACGACAATGGGCTCGCGTTCCGTGGTTGAAAGTTTTTTTTAACAAGGACGGAGTTATTGAGTTGTGTTTGAAAACCCTTGACATATGAACGTTGCCTCATTGCGGGTTTAAGTAGCCCAAGAACGACTATAGTCTTTAAAAGATATTGCGCAATAGTCTTTATACTCACAGCCAAATGTCTACGCCCGGTTTTCATGTAATACTTGCCAACTTTGTTGAACATAAAGAAGACATTACGCAAAAATTAGACAAAACTTAGTACGCAAGGGTTATTTACAGTGTTCTTTTATAAACAATTATGGATGCTCGGTTTTTCGATAGCAAATTATATTCTACACCTCCTGCAGAAAACCGCCTGATGATGATGATAACGATTAGTGGCTTTCCCTTTGAATCGGGGCGTCGGTTGTCAGCAACCGACTTGCCTGTTTTATTACGTTTACTTGCCCTACTCCCAGCTAACCTATAGATTTGCTTCCTCCCTCCCATCTCTCCCTCTTTTATGTTTTAAACTCATCGCCCCCACCCCCCTTATTTTCTCCCTTCGCTGTTCTAAATTCTCGTCCGCATGATTACTCCGCCTGCTTACCCATCCCTTCCCTACTTTTCCTCCACCACCACTCCAGTCGCCTCTTCGTCACCTCTATGGCCTTAAAGTTGAGGTTCCCCCTCGCCCCAAATCCCAAATCCTCCGCCAGCGTCGTTTCCCCCTCACCCCGCGGTGGCCGTATCTCGGTGCAGCTCCTGACAATATGGTCTATAGTTTCCCGATCACTGCCGCAGCATGCACACGTTTCATCCTGCTGCCTGTAGCTACCCGTGTATACCCGGGTTCTTAGGCACCCTGCCCGTGCCTCGAAGAGCAACGCACTGCATCTCGTATTGCCATAGAATCCCTCCTTCTTAATTTCCCGTTTCTGTGCCCTATAAGTCTCCAGGGTTTTTTTCGCTTCCATTCTCTGTGCCCACTTCGTCGTCTCTGCTGCCTTTACCTGCTTTTTAACGGTTGTGTAAACCCCGCTTTCCCCTACCGACTTTCCGTACCGCTTGGGCAGCTGTCTGGTCCTCCGTCTCCACCGCGTGTCCACGCTCCTCAAATACAGGTACTTAAACACCCTCGCGGCCCATTTTTCGTCCTCCATGTCACGAAGTCGCTCCTCAAACTTTATCTTGCTCTGCGCTTCCCTCGCCTCGAAAGACGACCAGCCCATATCCCCTTGTACCGCTTCATTTGTAGTTTTACTATGGGCCCCTAGGGCCAATCTGCCTACCGCCCTCTGATTTACTTCCAGGCCCGCTTGGGTCTCTGGCTTCATGCACAGAACCGAATTAGCGAAAGTTAATCCTAGTACCATGACCCCTTTCCAGACTCCCTTTACCACCTCGTATTTGCTGTCTCCCCAGAGGGCTCTATGCTTCATTATAGCCGCGTTCCGTCTTCCTTTCGTCTTAAGGTGAGCTTCATGCGCCTGCGTGTAATCTTCGCTGTTGTTCAGCCATACTCCTAAATATTTATACTCTTTTACCAATGGTATTTCTACTTGCTGCACTGATACTGTTTTGTGCTCCTCGCCGTCATTAAAGACCATGATCCCCGATTTTTCTCTGCTAAAGGATAGCCCTAGGTGCGTCGCTTCTGCACCGCATATATCCATCGAGCCCTGCATACTTATCCGGTTGTCCGCCATCAACAATATGTCGTCTGCATACATTAGTTCCGGAACCCGTTGTTCCACTACCTGCCCGTTTTTCATGTAGGATAAGTCGAACCCCATCGTGCTGACTTCTAGCTTCCTTTCTAACCCCGTCATGTAGATCATGAACAGCAGCGGAGAGAGAGGACATCCTTGTTTCAAACCCTTGTAGGTGTATACAGGCCTATTGTATGTTACCCCCTCCCAAACTATTTGCACTTGGTTCTCCCGGTATAGCTCCCTGAGTAAGCTAATGAATTCTGCCCCAACTCCCTCGTCCTCCAGGATACTCCAAAGCCGCTCCCTGTCTACATTATCATACGCCGCTTTAATGTCCAGAAAGGCTAACCACAAAGGTCGGTTTTGCATCTTCGCCACCTCTATGCATTGGCTTACCACGAATAAGTTGTCGTCGATTCTTCTGTCCTTTCGAAACCCATTTTGAAGCTCCCCTAATATCCTATTTTCTTCCACCCACTGCTCTAGTTCGAACTTCACTGCCTGCATTGCTAACCTGTACTGCACTGACGTGACGGTTACTGGCCTATACGAGCTTGGGTTTGTCCTGACTCCTTTGCCCTTGTACACTAAGTTCATCCTGCTCATTTGCCACGAGTCCGGTATTGCCTTTTCTTCTATCCTTGTTCTGATGGCTTGCAGTAGTTTTCCCTTGCTCTTTGGTCCTAACTGGTTAATCAACTCCATCGGTATCCCATCCGTGCCTGCCGCGGTATTCTTGGGGACCTTTTCCTCTGCTCTTTTCCATTTCAGCTTGTCCCCATCTATCTCCAGACATTTCGGCCTACCCGCCGCGACATCTCTCTGTCGGTGCGGGGCCTCTTCATCCACCTTACCGAACTTCTCCGTGATGATTTTGTGCAGGTATGCTAATGCTTCCTCTCCCTTGAGCATCTGCCCCTGCTCGTTTTCTATAGTACCGCCTTCTGTGGGACTCGTACGTTTCCCTAATGCCTGCACATGGTTCCAAAACCTTTTCGGCGCGTCTCTACCCCTTCCTCGTATTTGCGCTACCCATCGCTCGCTGTCCCCTTTTATTTTCACCTGCACTAATTGCTGCACTTCCTGTTTCATTTGCTTATACTGCTCCCATTTAAGGTCCACCTCCTCCTGGTGTCTCCCCATCCTCTTGGCCTGCCTGTGCTCTCTAGGCGCCTGTTTACGCCTCTCTATCGCCGCCTTTATTTCTTTGTTCCACCAGCTCTTGGGTGTTTTTTTTCCTCTCCATCGATTGGCCCCCTCTGCCTTGACTATTTTTTCCTGCATAGTCTTGATGAGCCTGACATATTCCCACTCTTCTCCAGGATTTCTTTCTATGTCAGCCTCTATGCTTTTGGGTATATCCGCAATTTGTTTGCTGTTTAACTTTGTGCGCTGCCCCGGTCGACCCGTTTTTTCGCCCCCCAGTTTCCCCAAACCCAGGTTTAGGCGCTTGTGGTCACTGCCCAGACTGTGGCCCCCTTCCTCATCTATGGTCATTCCATCCAACCATTCATAAAGTTCCTCTGAAATAAGGCAGTAGTCAATGCTCGACTGTCTCCTACCACACTCCCACGTTATTTGTCCCTCGCATTTTTGTTCCCTATTTACTATGATCAGCTTCTGGTACTCACACATATCTAGCATTAGATTTCCGTTGAAGTCGGTGTACCCGTCTAGATCTTCAATGTGGGCGTTCATGTCCCCTACCAATAGTACCTCCCCGGAACGTTTCAAATCTTCGATGTCCTTTTTTAGACACGCCACCAGTTTTTCGTTTTGTTCTTTGCTATCCTTACCCGTCCACAGGTAAGACACCCCTAAAGCCATCTCCCTACCCTCCACTATCCCTTTCATCCACACATGTGCTTTACAGTCTTCTTTCACTATCTTCCAATTAGTCCCCTGCCGTACCAGCATACCTACTCCTCCGCCTTTTCTCCATCCAGCCGTCCTGTTACAACCTTCCCATACATACTCTCTGATTACCGGAGGTTCCTCCAAGTCCCGTAGGTGCGTCTCGGTCACAGCGTATACCTGGATATCTTCCTCTTCTAGCTGCTTAGTAATCTCCATCCACTTCTCTCTTTTCCTGCCACCCTGCATGTTTATGTACGCGATATTCAGTTTTCCCCCTCTCTTCTTTACACGCCGTCGTCGTCCCTTTCGTTTGCCCGCACCGATCTGCACCGACCCCGCTATCTCCTTTTGTTCCTTGCATTTGTCTACGCCATCTTCGCAAAGGCCTGTGGGCCCCCTAAAAAAGCCACAGTTCGCGCCGCGTGTCGTCTTCCGATGGCTGCTCCCACCTGCCCGTTGAAATGCACTCCGTCACGCTGGAACGCCCTTTTCCGGCCACCTGCAGTGGTCAGCGCCACCTCCTGGCGGTATATAAAAAAATTACGCGGCAACAGCAACGAAAGGTTCCACTACCTAGGTTCCACGTTCTGCTTGGAACGCAGGTAGGTTCTATAAACCTTGAAGTCGGCCTCCTAGATTCACGTGCGTCTCCGCCGTACTTCAGCGCTGGCATCGAAGAAGCCAGCCTTATGCCGTGCCACGCGGTAAATTCAAATCGCCTTGAGCAAACTTTTAGTGTGGGTACCTTGGATGAGCGTTACGGTGCACGATTAGCATGCAAGATGAGCGGGAAAGCAAGGGGGGGCATTTTCTTGGCAAACGTCCACAAAGACTATCGTCTTTTGACGATATTTGCAATGAAAGGAGGAGATACGCAGCCAATTTTTCGCTTCCGTTTTAAACCTCCCTGGAGTGTGGCAAAATTGCATATTCGGGAGCAATTCCGCTGTTTCGATTCTCACGTGTAAACCAGAGAAACGTAGTTCGCAATATCGCGCTGGTTTCAGGTGGGGGGATGGAGGGGGCAGCCATCTAATAAAAAATCCCCCCACCTCCCCGAAGGCGATCGTGCGGAAATTCGAATGCATTGGGAGCACCGAATTCTTCTTTGCGGTATCGTTGCCGCGAGGGATTCGACTTCACCGACTTCCATCGCTATCAAGGCGCCAGTCGGCAAGCAGTCACGGAGAGAGGCGCGCGCTCCCTGCATTTATATGCGCAGCGAGCGGAGAGCGGTACGAGGAGAGGAGAGAGAGACCCGCGCCAGCCCGCGCGCCAGCTCTCTCTCCGCCCCGAGCTCCGCGATGCGAGCGCCCTCACACGCCGAGCGCGCTCCTTCTCTCCCCTTGCCCTCCGCTGCTCCGCACCTGCTCCGGTTGCTAGGCGCGCGCCACAGCTGTTGCTAGGCGCACGCCGCTCAACGACGCAAGACAACCTGCGGCTAAGAAATGCCTTCGCATTTAAAATTCCGCGCGACAGAGTGAGCTGCCGCGACGGTCTTCCTCAGCGTGCCTGGCAAGCGAAGCGGGGCCCCGCTCCGGACACACCGCGTGCGCCGGAGCGCGACACACATGCGGAATGGCGCTCCCGCTTACTATCGGAGCAGAACGAACTGTGAAACACAGTCCCCAAAATTTCTATATTGTCGTGAAAAAAGTCTACCGTGGTGAAACATTATTACGGGCTCATGTCGGCGTTTCAAGCGGCCAAGTTCTAGTTACGCCTGATGATGCAGCTTCCGCCATCAGCCGGTTGCGGAGCTTGGAAAATACGCACCGGTATTGGCAACGGCAGTAACTATTGTGAAAGTGGTGTCGGCGGTGGCGAGGAGGAGCGCCGCAGCGGCAACCGAACGCGCTCCACAGGAATGACAACTGGGGGACGGGGGAGCTAGATTTCGCCTGTTCATCTACTTGGTGAATGATGAATACGAAATATTTAGGTTCTTAAGGAAGCTCGAGCCGAGAGTGCGATCTTGACTCGCTAGGATGACCGACGTCCGATACTTGAAGGAGGTGAACGATGATGTTGGCTTCTCTTTCTGGCTTATTTACACTATTCGTATTACTCCAAGTATTTACATTAGGAGAGAATGACGGTTACTTAGTCAATGCGCCCGCGGCGTCCTGGTGGGCCATGATCTATACTGAAATAGATCTCTCTCGACCAACCCCTGTCAAAACCCGGCACCCTGGATTTGAACCCAAAACCTACGCCTTTAATGGGGGCGCTTAAGAAGGCGAAACTCCTTTTCAACATTATCCTTACAGACCACGGATTCGCCACAAGAAGCAACCAATCCGAAACATGTCCGCACTCGTGGTCACATGAAAGAGCACTCTCTCTCACGGAACTCAGAGTACGTTTCCCACGCGCGTTATTGCAACCAAAAATCACTGACAAAACATCTACCACCTTAAGTCACTGACCACGCGGAGTGGTCAAATCATTACATTCAGCGGGTGGTGCCTGCACAAAGCGCACATCGGAACGTTTAGGGAGGCCTTCGCGCTGTCAACTTCCTAAAGTGTCCTCGCCTGCCCCCCTCGTCTTTGTCCCCACGCGTGCCCGCACGGTGACGGAGCCGTAAGCTGCTCCCTTCACCAGAATAAGGGACGCCGCTCCCCGCTGCATGACTGGCGCTATGGACTCCTTCAAACCGAGGCAAGCATTCCCGAGGCGAATAGCCCATAAACAAACAGCACCTACGCCGGCTTCGAAAATCCTCGAAGGCCATACCGCGTGCTTTTCGGCGAAAAGAAACCGCACCATTCCGCTGCTCCTCTACTGTCAACTTGACGAACGACCGAACCACCTGCCAACGTCGGCAAGCCATAATACCCGCGAGCGCGTTCCATGAGAGAGAACAACGCGTCGAAACCGTTTTTACGGCTGCACACCCACCCGACGTACCCTGGGACCGCCCGGTCGAGCTGGCCGCATAGCAACACAACAGAAGTAGTCAGGCTGAGCACCCCCATCTTTTTCCACACAAAAGAAAGGAACACAAACAATACTGTCGGTGGCCCCCAGCCTTGCATCCCTACGGCTGCATGAAGGGAACGGAGCATTGCAGCTACAGGCGCAGGCAACGCCGATACGTGAGATACCATTTTCTTTCATCAATTATATGAGGAGCCGGAACTTAAAGCGGGTGGCGAGGGGTGGTTAGGTTAGACGTATACTGCTTCGATTAACATTCAACATAACGGTTTTTTACGCGCTATCTTGTTATGCGTTGATCGCTCACTTTCTTGTTCACGCGTTTCGTCCAAATTAAGTTGTTCGATGACATTAGTTTTTTTTCTACTTCTACGTGCTCTCTTAAGGTAACACAATAAAAGGCTGCTGTAATAACACACGATTCCGGTTGTATTTATACCGTTATAAAGCTTGTTTTGGAAGATTGCCGTTTAGGCCAATGTTAAAATGTTTGGCAGTGGACGCACCATTTTGTGAATACGAAGAGCTGTAAAACAAACTAATCCTGCATTGGTGTTGAAGATGCGTATTAGTCCTCTGCTGCGTCTTCATGTTTCCACTTGCGATCAAAAAGCTGCCGCGTCCAGCGTAATAATCGAAGGCAGACTTACAGTCGATGCGGACCGCCATGTATACTTCTGCCGCATTATCAGCTGTCGCCTTTTCGGTATGTTCCAACTTACGGCTGCAGAAACACACATTTTGAAAATGCCGTATGGGGCACACGGTGGCCGCAAAAATTACATATGCGTGGCCATTTACTTAGGCACGCTCACGCGCAAATCGCAAAATATAGCTTAGCGCGGACAGTGAAGTTGATAAACGCTTCTATCGGGTGCTGAAAGCTTTATTCAGGCATACAAATGAGGAGCTTTTTTTTGTAATGCGCCATATTCACCTATAGGAAATTTGAGAAAAAAAGCGAATGCTTGTTACGGAACTAAATTTACCGCGCACAAAGCTAATATTCATACGTTTTACATCTCAGTAAGGGAAAGTTTATGGCCATAAGTAAATATAAAAAGTAAAATAAATTTTAGATATGTCCGGATGATATGTTTGGATTCGAGACGTAATAAATTAAAACTGGTTTTAATGCGGCATTCCAAAGAAAACTTCATTAAGGTTGACTTTTAAGAACGTAGGATATATTTTTGGCCTAAAACCTATTACATGTATGCAACAGGGCTTCATGAAAACTGACACAATTCATGAAGATAGCAGGGGAGTCTTCTTTTCAGCCGAAGCCGCTCACTTTGAATTCTTTCACGTTATCATTTTCATGGGAACGCCTGAAGACAGGACGAAGTAGGCAAGCTACCAATTTCCTTCCGATGAATTTCCAAAACGTTTCACAAAAGGCTCTTAATTTCTTTTCATACCTTCTTATCTCCCTAACGAAGTGTCTGGTACCCACAGGGAGTGGGGAACTGATCAGGCGTAAAAGCGGCTGTTTTTTTAGGTACTAGAATGGTAAATATAGCAAAAAATAACCCCGCATTTCCCGGAGGGGGAGAATGTGAAAGTGCGAATGCACGGTTGTCGGCCCGCTTGCGGCGCTTGCGCTCGGCCCCCGCAGCCCACCACCTCGCCGCCTTCTCTTCCATCTCTTCCATCGGGTTTTCGGGTTTGTAATATCACGTGTACAGCACGCAGTTATCAAGCCGCTATAACGCCGCTGAGTCGCCAACGAACGCCGCTGACGACGTAGTTTGAATGCGTTAAAGATATAAGGCGCGTCACGAACACTGATATCACCGTCGTGTCCGTGGCTTGGTCGGTAGAGCGTCGCGCTGCGGCCGCAAAGTCCTCGGATCGAAACCTGGCGCCGGATGCTGTGTCTTTTTTTAAATATAGAGGAGTACTGCGGACGCCGACGCCGCCGACGCCGCCGCCGCCGGCGTTGGATGGTTTGGGGTCGCTTATACAGTGCGTTCGCACTTAAAAAAGAAACCAAATTACGCCCATCTTCCCGCGAGGGAACCCTGATATGATGCGACGCATCAGGGGGAGCGTTTGGACTGACGCTGGTATTGGATAGCGTCAGTCCACTCGCTGAAGAGACTGTCCCTTCCATCACGCCTTCATCGAAAGATCTTGCACGGAGGTATGGTCAAGCAAAGTTAAGTCAAGTGCGAGAGCGAGCGCTGGACTGATCCGGCGCCATCCGCTCCCCCGCTTATATTCCCGCTTTTGAAAAGAGAGGAGCCGGGGGGGAGAGTCGCGCGCATGCGCAGATTTGCACGCACCCAGAGCAGCGAAGCACACATTCGCAGCTGTTATGATAATGAGACGGAGTGAGAGTGCGCACACATAAGCGCACCTAGAGCAGCGAAGCGCACACGCGCAACTGTTGTTATGATAATGAGACGGAGTGAGGGTGTTGCGCACAGCTGTCGGAGAGAAGAACGGAGGAGAGTTGCGCATGTGCAGTGAGCATGCGGACAATGCCGCGACAACGGAGGGACATACCCGAGAGCAAGAGATGCGTCACATCTAAAAACTTTGCTCACATTTTTTGACCTCTTTGTCGTCTAGTCTAGGGACACATTCTTCGCCTGTCTCTCAATTGCCGTCTGAAAGCATAATAAGCGAGCTCGAAAAATTATAAATAACTTCTCAAAACACCCATGGAAAAGTAATAACGGTAACACCAAAGAAAGCTGGCACTTACGGATGCGTATGTGAGCGCTTTTGTATTTGTTTTATCCAGTACAAAACTGGCCTGGCAGCATATGCGACATGATAATTTTTACATGTCCTAAATTTTTTTATTTTTCCTCATTCATTCGTGCATTTATTTTGTATGATTTGCTACGGAAAGTTTTAGTTGTTTGCGACCTCAGGGCTGGACTGTGATAACCACGTGTGCCGCCGTTTGGAGTTCTACATGGGACTTAATTACAGAGGTGAAGTGACAAACTCCCATTTCGTGCATCCTCGGTTGTGTGTCTGTATCGGACTACAGTGAAATTGTACCGTTAGAAAAATCTGTTTTCACGACTTTCGCAACGAAATGTATCGCTCACTATTTTGTGTACGAGTGTCCTCGAAAGTGCCCTTCGCAAAGTACGTGGTGTGGCACTCGCTGAGGGCGCAGAATGAACATACGATCCGAGCCACATGCCTAATAGATAACGTTTGTTTGACTGTTTTCGTCACCTTGTCTGACCTAGCTGTCGTAATTAGTGGTACACATGTGACCTATTCAGGGAACCCTAACTGTTTGGGCAAACTACTGAATCACGCTTGGTAGTCTCGCGCCGGAGAATCGAAATACTTACCTACATTGTTAAGTGCTGCCGCGAACATTGTTTCTTCATTTACCGACGACAAACATGATGTCCGACTGCATTACCAATATTCAATTAAGAGTTTTCTTCTAGTGTAGGCCATTTTGCTAAGGACTCACTTGGAGTGGCCGATGGGAATCTACCGCAAAACCGAAACTGGAAAAGGCCAGTAGGGACGAATGCGGCGCTGGAACCATCGGTCTTAGGCGGGCATAACTACTCGCTGTAAACGTTCTATAGATATTTTACAAGGACCAGTTTTTTCAACGCCTGCCGATAGCGCCGCACTTTCCAGGACTCGCCTTCAGCACGGGCCGATTTCCGTTCCCGCCGTCGACTGCCATGATGATCATTGAAGTGCGCAGTTAAATACCGTTTAAGTTTTGAGGGAAGCATTTTGGCCATAGACGGATGTACCAGCTCCAATCAGGGCGTCACGCTTCAAGCGAATCGGTATGCCAGTCTTGCGAACCGCAAGAAAGTCAGTGTATGCTGCCTTTCGCAATGCATCGCTTTCTACGGTGGCAGCGCAGCACGGAGACAACGCTGCGCTAGAACGCCATTATCCAACACAAGAATTTCTTTCGAAAGCCAACGGCAAGGATGGCTCGTTGAGAACGTAACTGACGGCTACCTTGCCTTGGCACGCAAGGTAGAACTGAAGGCTTTTGACCTTGCCTTGGCACGCTTCTTCTAAACCCTGCCTCCTTTGGTGTTCACGCGTTGCGTGCATGTCGTCGCGGCAGAACGAGTCAGCCTGAGCCGATCGGAGCGCTAGATCCCTGATTCCGTTTCAGCTTTCTCAACTGCATATGAGCTTTGCCAAGGCGTAGGCAATCTAATCTCGTGTCAAAATGCCTTTCATCGCACCGCATGCGTCACCAGAGTCTCGCACTTCGGCGCTGTCACAAATCCATCTTTCCTATTTGTGACGAGGGCAGAAATCTCGCTTGTGTAAGCATTGCAGGTTTTCTTTGCACTGCAGGCCTATGTTATGCGCGTTTGACAGGCAGAGCTAAGCCAGAGCTAAACCAGAAGCTGCACCTTCGACGTTGTTTCCAACTTGGTTAGTCCGTGTACGAACGAATTCGCACAAGCTCATGTGATGAAAGTGCGCGCACCAGTGGCTCAAAGTCATTTCATTTACATCAGGGGTCGGCAACCTTCCCAGGTGAAGGGCCAAACTGAATGAAGCGTACACGTCAAGGGCCATATGGCTAATCAGATTGGAAGGCTTTTGAAACAGTGCTAAGAAAAAAGCGAAGACGTTATCTGGTGAAGTGGGAAGATGGGGGAAGGCCCACTGGATGGGATCTTGCTTGTTCCTGTGGAACCATACCTGAGGTTAAATTGCTGTCAGCCTTCATATAGGATTGTCTGCTACCCCATTTGTCTCCCTCCTGACGTGCAAGGTGCGTGCATCCCCAATGTTCGTTCAACTCCGCATAACGCCGGGGCCGCCGTCATTCCAATATCAGCTTGCAATGCCTCGCACATCTATATTGGCCGCCAGTTTCCAATAAGCAAAAATCATTTTTTTCTTTATCTATGCTAAACAGGTAAGTACCATCGTTGTGCCCGGTGCTTGTGAAGTTTGTGTGTTAACTGAGCAGCCGTTCGTTCAGGAACGAAAATTAAGGGTTTTTAATTATCGTCGTAATGCCCTGTAAACTGTGGCTGGTGTACACGTAGAAATATAAAAATGCCGCCAAACCGCTCTAAAACGCGAGAAAAGGAGCTTAGGCGACGGGCGCCCTCACAACACAGCTGCCGCAACAGCACATAAAAAGCTTTGTGGGCCATTCTACGGGACAAAGTAGTCTCTACAGTTTGGCATAGACTATCCAGTCCTCCAATACGTGCTGAAAATATTTTCGCCATCGGTGCTCGCTGATGTGCCCCGGTCCCGTGGAAGGCCACGATGGGAAACGGATTTTTGGAGGCCAGCAATGGCGAGTGACGTCACACCATCTCACATGGCTACGCCCCGTCCACCACAGTGTAAACTGTGTATAGAGCAACAAGTTGCAGGAAACATCATCCTATAGGGCGATATGTATAAAGCCATTTGTCGAAATTTCAATTTCTCGCTTCGACGAATGCGCTGAGAAACTCCGAACTGGGCAAATTTGTAGGGTTTTTTTTACTGCTGAATGAAAAAAACATACTAAGTCAAGGACGCAGAACGGGCATAGTGAGGACCAACAGCCCAGTTCTATTGAGAAAGTAAGCAATGTATAATCAACGGAAAATAGTTCGTGCTTTCCCAGAATTGACGCATCATGCATTTTATTATCCGTGAACGGTAAAATTTATTTGCGTGAAATCAAGTACACCACCACAAACTTTTTCCTGTCATCGAAAATCAAGAAGACCTATCTTGCTGTTATCGAGTATATTTCCCCGTAGCTAAGGACGAAGCATGGTTCTTAAAGGAGGAAAATCTATTTGAGGGACCTTGTGTCCCGGAAAAACAATTTTCAAGAAAGTCAAAAGAGTGACGTCCGCAGGCAGACGCCGCCAAAATAATTGCCACCGTGCTGTCTCTGCTAACATTTCTATATAGCGGTCTCATAACAGAACACACGAACGAATACTCATGCATTTCCATCTTCGCTGACCTTCAATTCTGAGCGGAGGTTTAAACAGCTAAACTCGGTCGGGTCTGGATCATGGTTGTCGTTATCTGTGAGCTTCACAACGCGTAGATTAGCGACGGCAGTCGCAATCTTCGCTTTGCAGGTCCACCTTCTTCAAAATATGCAGCAGACACTTTGTGCCGTCATATGGTTCTTAGTGGTATTTAGACATGATGGTCAATTCCCTCGGGACTGGGAAAAAAACGCTTAGACCCGTTTTTTCAGAGTATTTCTTCTAGTGAACCTTTTCCGGTTAGTGTTGAAAGTTGGTTCTGAAAGCTGGAGCTCCACTGAAGCACTAATATTCGCGTGTGAGTTAAAGGGGCCCTGAAATACGTTTTGAGCACACTAAATTGAGTAGCGCAATTATTAGATTGGGTCGTCAACATCATCTGTGCCAAGTATTACTCTTTTACGCGCAGCCGAAAGCTCACACTTTTTGTTGTAAAGTTTGTCGCTTTTTTCTCACCCTTTCCTTCGTGTTTTTGGACGCCGCCATCTTCACATATCTACATCATCGATTCCCAGATGTTCGTCATGAGCTAGACATCCTGCTATTGGGCGGCTTTTTCACGCACTTCCGGCAAAGAGATGAGTCGTCTGCTCAGCGTCGGCTCGCCGGCTGATCTGCCAGCGGAGTGCCGGAGTGCTTGGACATGTTACGACAAACGAAACAAGTGTAAACAAACGCTTAACCGTTTGTATTGAATGCAACAGGGCCATAACACGACATGAATATTCTCTTACTTGAGTACGTTCCATAAAGGAAGCGTTGAAGCCCCGTGGCACTTCTTTCTTGCAATCGCAGAGAACGCCCTGAGCCGAAAGCCAGGGTTTGACGCATACATTTTATTCAACATCCAAACAATCCACAGATGCGTTTCGAACGAACACAACGTCACAACATGCGTTGCAAGTCCGAACCGCGATTGACAGACGATGGGTTGCCTCCTCCTGCCCCTTGTAAATTCGGCACTCACCTCGCGCGCGATTTGCGGGGACGAACAGCAAGTCACTTAACTCTGGCGCACAAGCCGAGATGGCTTTTAGCCACGCACACTGCACATACGCCATGTGAGGTTGAGTCGTACGCCGCTTGAGAAAGATAATCCAGACCATGGGAAGCACTATCCCCCCGCAGAAGCACAACGTCGCTTTTCATCGCGAAACAAAGCCGTCCACAACACACACAAACCATCGCCTCCTGTAATGCCAAACGCATCTCACACTTCCAAATGGGAGTGAGTAGTATGCCTGCAGTGCCCATATGCCGCGAGGTGGGGCCCCAAGCTGAACCGGGATCACGCAACCGTAACTGACTTCTAGAGCGGTTTGTGCCTTGTTTCTAGGGTAACCGATGTTTGATATTGTCAAAGAAATGGTGCTCGCTCCAGCGCTAGAAAGCTCAGAGCCGCGGAGGAGCATGTTTTGCCAACGTTGCCGCTCTCCGCCACGCGTCGCCCCAAGCTGAACTGGCGTTTTGTGCACGGGTTCTGTATTCGTTTTAAATGTCTTTTTCACATGCCGCCGCAGAAATTACCATCGCCACAAAATAGGACCCGGCACCAGCGGGGCGACATCTGATACGGCGCTTTTTGGATAAACAGTGCGCTGTGCATCCAAGGGAGCGAGCGCAGGATCCTCCCCGTGCGGCTGCGAGTTCGCCGCCGATAAAGAGTCGCGTGCCGCCGATAGCTAAGTTCTGCAGCAACGTATACCGCGAAAGGGCAAGGCCAGGCCGCCGCACACATGTGGCCAGATTTTTCGTCCGCTTTTCCAGCCTTGAGCGGAGAGCGGGATTCATGGTGTCAACAAAGCTTGCCCGTAGCAGACGGCTGTGGGAGCAGCGCAATAGCGGAAGTACGTCACCGCCGAGGAGCGCAGCATCATGGGAGGGAAGGCTCGCTCACCGTCAACAGCGGAGAGTAAGTTGAAAGGAGGAGGAAACGCGGCGCGACGATAATACGCGGTTTTTGATTTACGATTTCTCAGCTAATACTCATCGCTTCAACAACATTCCTGCGGGAGGAGATTGCTAATACATTGCTTTATTTGGTTACATGTACATCCACGCATCGGCGGAAGGTATTTCAGGACCCCTTTAAAAGATTGGCTCGCTCAATACTCAGACTCACTCGCAGTGGTGGATTACTTTTTCTTAGAAGGCGTGTGAACTTTTATTTTTTGCACAAACACGCTCAGTGCCATTTTTAGATTTGTGCGTCATGCTTTTAAGCCGAAAATGTTTATAAAAAATAGCCCGATAAGGAACTGCCCAACCTTACTAATATTTCTGCGACGATTTGCTCTAATAAAAAAGGCCTTATTTCGAATGGTTGTGCGACGAAATATCTGTACGACGGAATGACCATCGAGGCGTTAGAGCGATCTGCGGGCCTAGTGATGTACCTTCGCCGGTCGTGACAAGCACCGCCGGACATTGCGAGTCTATTTGAAGGCTAGACAACCGTAACTCCCAGGGATTTTATATATTTTGAAGCGGCCATAGTAACGAAACAACAAGAAAAGGCCCATTCGGACAAACAAAACCCAACCGGCTACTCTCGACGCGCGTCACCCATTTTTACAAGGTTGTGATGACCGTTTTAGTAAAAATGCCGGGAGGGCTTTGTTTGCCGTGCGTACACATTCAGAGCCTTCTTCATGCGAAACGTTAGTTCAACACCCATTTTCCACTTTCCATTGGCATCAGCAGAAAGGTTTCTGACACGATCTCCTAAGTGTTCATGTACCGCGACTCTCTTTTTATAGACAGCCGAGTCGGGCGCTTGTTAAATGTCGGTCCCCGACCACAGGGTTTCGCGAAGCCATTTCTCTAGTTCGCAATCTCCTCGCCTGCAAAAAAAATTTTCGGAACTCATCCAAGCTTTAGAGACCGGTCCGACCGCGACGCATTGATTCTTCGGCAGTAATCCTCAAGAGATAGCTGCAGTCTACCCCATTGCGTTTCCCCTTCCCCCAATCGGTGATGGATGTTTTTGTAAAGCACTTCAAAGTTCATTTACCCGGTGTATCCAGGATAAATATTCTCTTTTGAAGCTGCTCTTTGATTATGAACTATTTTGTGCAACGTCTGCTTGTCGTAGGGTCACAATGACAGCATAGCTGAGCCCATTGCTGAGGGGAGAACGTCATGTACTACTTTTCAGAATCTCTCCCAAGTTCACCGATTGCGGTCACTTTTTAAGATAGCCCTAATTGTGTCCTTCCAAATATACAATACTTAGCTCGAGAAAAACACTGTAATCAAGTCAAAGTTAACAATCGGTAGGCTTCAGAATTTTAATTTGAACTGCCCAAATCCCTTCCCCGCCGGCCTTTCTGCAATGGGTGACTCCAACGGCTTCGAAATATTTTTCTACAACGTACGCATGGGACCATGCTTTTCTGAGACATGCATAGCATACCCACAGCTCCAAAAAATTCACGAAGGTCACACTATATTGTAAGTCGTGAAGGTAGCGAAGCTTTAAGCAATTTTCACGACCATCACGAATAGTTAACTGAAATATTGCCGCAGATTTGCTTCTTCGTCGCTGCGCAACGACCTTTCCTCCATCATCGTTGCTATGAGTACGAGCTTCCATTTTTTAAGTGATAATCATTAAACATCACCTTGGTGGGGCGTATGCTTTGAGATGTGTTTCCCATTCCGAACTAGTGTTACCACGATTGCGGCTAACGGTAGAGATGTTTATGGGGGAAATCTTAGCCAATACCCATACATTGTTATGCTTGGCTTGACAAACGTGTCCAGGATACGCTGGTCGGTCGTCAAGAGGCCCGCACAGACGAGCGCTAGGCATTTTCTTGGTTTTGTTAACTGCAAGGCGGGTGCCGCGAGGGCCGCGCTCACGTGCGCGTGCTCAAAATATCCTAGTATTTGTATCTGCAAATACTAAAACTCACGATTTTCTGAACAGCTTTCCTGTTCATATTGTCACAGGTTGAAATTAAAAGTAGTTGTAGATATCCGACTCGGTTTACGGAGACTGTGCCTCGGTTTGATGAACTGTTTAAAAGAAAGTGATCTGTAGTTCTTGTAACATAAATGACCTGTTTCCAGTTCCTGTTGTCCTTACCTTACAGAACAACTCCCCACCAACACACACCGGGACAGAGGGTCTCCCGTGCTTTCACTGGGGTCCAAGAAGGGACGGTTTATTTTGAATCAATTTTTGGAGCCAGCTGGGCGTTTTAAATACCTCGACATTTTCTTCCTTCACATCCGCATATCAATCCTGGAAGCTTCGACATCTTAAATCGTAGAGTAGGGGTAACTTTTAGTTTCCTATGCGTTTTGCAAAATTTTAAAAATAAAGGGCGATTGGCCCGCCATGGCTTTTATGACAGTGGCTGTAGCGAAACGAAATTATTCTATCAAAAGCCAACGGCTTAGAGGCTGCCCAGGCAAAAGTACACCAAAGGAAATAGAATGTTTTCAACTTGTAAAATAGGCTCAGGTTACAGGTTGCTTTGCTCACTCCCTCCATTGCAAAGTTTCCCGACAGAGAGTTGCGAAAATGAGCCTAATCGTTTAAAGGTTTGGCCAACATGCTCGGTCTAGAACTTACGCATTATCAAAAACTTCCATTGCTAAGTCCTTCCAACTAAGCTTTCGGCGTACACTGGCGTTCACAGGTCACCATTTGTACGATAATATGCCACAATAACACAGGTCACTATTTGTATGATAGCAAGCCGTGAATGGAGGAAACTAGATGTAAACATTGACTTTAACTAAAAAAAAAACTTCTTATGTGCACATAAAGACGAAAACTTTGCAGCGAAAAACGCAGTCCCTCTAAAACAGCCGTTTAATTGTAGCCAAGAAAAATATTAGATCTTACCTTCTGATGAGGATTGCCAAGAACCATATGGTCTTTATTTGAAACGCGCAGTCAGAATTACGTGCTCAAAATTTAATTCGTCTTTTTCAGGAACAATTGTACTTCCTTAGTCTGCCGGTTCTAGGTCCTGGTTCCCGCTGGACTATGAGGTGCATAATAACAGCACTGAGCGATGAGTAAGTATTCTACGGCAAACGTATCAGTACTTTGAATAATCTGGGGTAGCCATGAAGAGGCATAGTGGCAAAAATAGCCGAATTGAGAGTATTGCCACCGCGAGCTGGGTTTAGAGCCCTAAGGTCACGGGTAGCGTAAAAAGAAAACACTGCTTCTCTGCTTTCACTTCAAGGATGATTCTTTTTATATAAAATTAGGAAGGTCTCCTGTATTGCAAAGAAGACTACTGCGTTTATAGAAGCAATAAGCGTAGTGTTATTGCTGATCATGGGGGAAAACAGTTTATAAAGCTATCGTCCGAATACGGTGGCACCCTATGACTACGGTCCCAGTACTTTCAGTTATGTTACCGGCGCTTCTCCATAATCACTCACTATCATCAGTACAAGCCCTGATGAGCTCGATGCTTGTACTGATTTTGAGGGGCGAGTCAACATCCTTGTGAGACGTACACGTCGTACATAGAAGATGTGGCCCTGTGCCGAAAGGTCGACATAGACACGACGGAGGCAGATCGCGTGCGCCACATCTTGAAAGGGATCGGCGATTGCCTTTACGTAACTGGCCCTTCAAAATGCATCTACCGTTTCGGATGTGGGGGCAACGTTTCAATGCCTAGACGACCTTCACTCGATCTGTCTCCTGCAGGATACCGTGACCCGAACGTGGACGATGAGGACATCCGAGCACATTACCCGAACTGCTTCGGGAAGAACTTGAAGGCCGCACCTCTGCGCATGTTTCTGCTACCAGTTACTATACGGCTGCACCTAATCTGCGAGAGATCATTAGAGAGGAGGTCGCGGCGTCTCCTCACGGAAGTATGGCCTCCGATCTTACCGCTCCTCCAGTCACGCCATCCTATTCCGGAGTGTCTGGGATGCCGCCTCTGCCCGTGGCAGGGATTCCCGCTATATGGCAGCCGTCAACCCGGTCTCTGGACCGAAGCTTTACTATCCAGCATGGCGACCGCAGCGCCCTGAGCACTCTTTCAACCGGCCGGAATTCGCGGGCACGAATCGCGTTTCGGTAGGAGGCGTTTAATGTATGAGTGACGTGGTTACGACACCTACGAACTTGACGTGCCAAACCAACGTTACGGCCACCACCAAAGGGGTTAACGTATCTCCGAAACGGCGGTGCTCTCCTCCGGCCACTTATGAGTCCCCATTCAATTCTTGTGCGTCTCGACGTCATTCCCAATCACCATTTCGACAATCTGTATTTCCGCTTAGCCCTGTTATGCATGACCTCTCGCAAAACTAAGTCATGGAATTTTTCTAGAAAACATTGCATCTATCGGGACATTAAAACTCCTCCAGAACACTCGTCGAACATGTTGTCCGTATCGGTTGAAGGTAAAGATATCAAACTTTGGTGGTAACTGGGGCAAATATTTCTCTTATTTGAACTGACCTTTTTAAGACACTACAAAAGGTAAAAACAAAGTACAGTGGCCATTTATTTATTGCTGCGAACGACAAGTCCATGTAACCTTATGCCTTGTACACAACGCGTTTCTATCGATGGGCTGTGTCATCATATTCAGTGTGCAGGGATCTCCAAGTCCCCCTATACCCTTATTCTTGGTTAGGATACCTTTTTTGTCGACTTACGCTGTTAGCTGTTGCCGCAATCCTGCTATTAGACTCATAGACGCTCACCACTCAGCTTGTCCCGGAAAAAAGTGCGCCTCGTCTGGTGGTAAGTACCGATCATGTCGTGCCGCCCGTCAAGGCACATGCGTTCAGTTTCCGCTGACGAAATCGTTGAAGGTCATGTGCGGGCCATACCCTGGGGCAACCTGCTTTTCCGAGGTCTTGCTGTAGCCGCTTCTCTGGTGCAATTTTTTCCGGGGCGCAACATTATCCCTGTACTCAATACGACTTCAAAAGTTCTTCTTCTCCTCAAGGCTGCGCGATTGCTTCTGTTTCTGGCGACGAGGTGTCGATCCTTCCGTGCAGTACTCTTTCTCCTGCATGTTTGACTTCAGCGACTATTTTGTGCAAGTCGTCTCTTGTGGTACCTATCTATTTGGACCTTACCCCTCACAGATATCCTCGGAACTCGAACTTTTAGAGAACCACCATGCCTTGATCGATACCCATTTATCGTTTCTTCCTCGCACCCCTGCGGCAACGAATAATGTCCCTACGACTGTAATTAACGCTTCGAATAGTGCGCCCCAAAAAGATCAGTTAAACACCAGTACTAAATATTTTCCCTCGTCTGCTGTCACAAACGAAAATCTTACGGGAAATGTAATGAACATTTCAAGTATAAATCTCTCCCCAGGTCAGATTAGCGTATTGTCAAAGGGCCTAAAATTTTGCCCGGCTACTGGCGGTTTTGATGAATTATATGTTTTAGGGACTTGGATAACTTCGCGAGAAACATGACAGTACGAAAATACTTCTACGATCACCCTGCGACGGAAGAATCCCGCAGCCCCCTACCTCGCTATGAGCACTGGACCGCTCCCACATAGCGTAATAGTTGCCTCGACATGTACATCAAAGCTGTGCAATGCGATGTGCTAAAAGTATACCAAACACAAATTTCGGGGGGTCTCCCAAGGCTCCATCCTGGGAGACCCCCGATCTTAAGCGTTGGATATGGGAACCCCAGTAACCCAGTACAGGTCTCTTCTTGGCTTTCGGAGTGCAACTGGTGCAGTGTTGTACCTACAAAGCTCCCTGTTATGCCGTTGAGCAATCTATCGCATTTAAAAAAACTGTACTAAAAACCTGTGCATGCATTGAAGTTGGCATTTCGCAAAATATTATACCAAGCTTCAAAGTAGCTCGTTTGTATCCTTGTGTTATGTAAACGTTTGGAATTAAACACCTGCGCGTACGAGTATGAAGTTGCTGCTTCAGGTAAGGTTGTAGTTAAAGCATAAATGAAGTCAAAACTCACTTTAAAAATAACTAAAAAACAGTGTTTCACTTGTTGCCATTGTCACAACAATGCAGAGGGAAGTTGTCCAGTGCAATGCAGGCAACCAGCTAACCTACTTTGCATTGAAAGCTATCTCCCCCGTATAGCCCGCAATCTGGGCTAGGTACTCTTCCCAGAGGAGCTGAAAATGATATTTTATGGAACGAAAAAGGCTGCAAAAGGCACTCCACTTTTAAGGCAAGACATTCCAGAAGCCCCGTGTTCAAACGGACACGAAAAGCTACAACCCTTGCTTCTTTTCACGAATGATATCTATGTTTGAACGTCCGAAGTCGTTTTCAGAAAACGTTTTTTTTTCTTGGTATGTCGTTTTTTCCAGTGATTTCTTGCTGACCGCTAGCGAGAAAGAGAGAGGGAGAGAGAGACAGCTCTTCATTAGAGGAAAGCAGAGAGGTCTGACGGCAGTTAAAGGTCTACATGCTAGTCTGCGGGGTGATGAGAAGGGAATATAGTTGCAATAGGAAGTGATTAGGAACAGAGAGATGAAAGAAGGAAATAAAAGAAGAAAAAAAGAGGCAGCGTGTGTGTTGGAGAGCGTCAGGACTACACGTGAAATGTCTGTAGACAGTTGCACAGTGTAAGGATGTCCTGGTCCTATATTTGCTCAGCGACGCCGATGTAATTAGGCTATTCAAATAATTGCGGTTAGCACTTCACGCTGAGACGATGCTGATAGACAAGTTCCATGAGTAGTGTTTAAGTTAGGGAACCGTGGTTGAGGCACTGGATTTTCTGTGCCAGGTTTTTTCTTTCTTGACCATGCGTAGGGCACTCCAGTAAAATATGCTCGATGGTTTCTGGTAAACGGCAGTTGCCCCAATACGAGTTCGAAGATAGGTGAAGGCGATACCGGTGGGTATTTTTGAGCGCTACGTTAAGATAGAATCGATGAAGCAAAGTCTCTAGCCCAGGTGGAAGTCGCTCCGGTACTCTGAGTGCCAAAGTTGTATCGGCATGAGGCAGGAACGGGTGCTGGTTGTGATGAATGGCCACGCGAGCGAGCGATTGACCACGCAATCGAACCAGCAGGAACTGCTGCAACGACGACAAGAAAGAGAAGCCGAGCGGGTCGTGATCAGGAGGGCTCGAACGACAATGGCTGCAAGGCAAGCAGCGAAATAGGGCGCTGTTCGTGGGAAACGACCCCGTGGGACGCCTGGTCCACGGGCCACCCGAAACAAGACGGTAGCTACCTTCAGCCAAAGCTCGGGAGCACGTCTGGCCACGCACCGTCATCGCGGCACTAGTGCACCAATGGCTGGCGTTCCGTTCCGGCTGTTGGGCGCTGCCGTTCCAGCCGTTGAGCCGCCAGAAACGCATCGCGACGGAATGTGAGCGCAATCGCTACCCTGCATTGCCCTCGGACTTTCTGAACTGCCAGAGTATATTATATACCGGGAGACTGTGTTGTACTTTTTCCCATCGTATCTTATGATACTGTCAGGTGCTTGTCTTGCATCTTGCTAAATACATCTTAAACGCGGTAAACATTGTTCGTCTCCGCCTGCGTGGTCCTAACAAAACTGGCGAGCCTGCTAGGATCGCACCCTTTACATCTGCACGAAGAAGTTGGGCGCTGAGAAAACACGTGATTGAAGAGTCCATAACGGATGTGGAAAAGCTACTGGCGATCGGGAAGCAACTGGGTCTCTCAGGATTGGAACTTCGCCAGTTAGCTCGACACCCAGCGGGCAGAGCAGTGCGCCGAGAGGCCAGCTGAAAGATAGGCACTCCGCGAAGCTGCAGAACGGGAAAGAGAGGGACGGCGAGAAGCTGCCAAGATATCCAAGGAAGCTGCAGAACAGGAAAAAGAGGGACGGCGAGAAGCTGCCGAGATAGCCCAGGAAGCGGCCGAGAGGGAAATGCGAATGCTGCATTTGAAGATTCGTCTTCAAGAACGGTCGCAAAGCACCGCCGCCGTTACTGCCGGGAACGAAATCAACCCAAAATGTGCCCGTAGTTATTCCGCAGAAGCTCCTACCCCTGTTTGATAAACCACGCGACGAGGTACACGCGTACTTGCAGCGCTTCGAGCACGTGGCGACTGGACGGTGGTGGCCGCAAGAAAAATAGGGCCGTCGGCCTCAGTATTTGCTTGTCTGGGGAAGCGCTGACCGTGATTGGCCGTGTGTCTCCAAAAGAGTGGCTTGACTACAGCAAGGTCAAGAAAGCGTTGCTGCAGTAGTTATAATTCACGGCAACAAGGTATCAGAAGAAGTTTCGGAAAGCCTGGACTGAAGACGGCGAGACGGGAAGGCCGTTTTCGTGAGGCTCTCGAGCTACTTCGACCATTGGGCGGAAATGGCGAACATTCCCAGAATCTACGAGGTTCTCAGCTATTTGGTAATCTCGGAACAGTTCTACGGTTGTTGCCATTTGAAACGCATCGTCTTCTTGAAGGAACGCGACTGTGCCACCCTGGATGCCATGGGAGACACCATAGACCGTTTCCTGGAGGCGCAAAACTTTCCGAACTTAGGAAAGGCTCCCACTGACAAGCGAAAGCATCTCAAGGGTACAACCGATACACAGAAAAGGCCGGCACAGAGGTGATTTTATGTAATCATCTGGGGCACCACCGGCAACACTGTCGAACTGCTATCAGAAAGCGGGAACCCTACCCTAAGCGTGACAGACCAGTGCACACTTCCGACAATTGTCATAGTGGTTGGGAAAGCAAGCACGACATGGCTGCTTGTGCTGTTAACGCACTTCCATGGCGGGCCCCAATAGTGAACATCGAAAACCTCCACCCGTTTGACGTAACTGGTCCTGACTGTGATGACACAGGGGAAAGTTCACCGTCTCTGCTCAAGGAAATGCCAGTTGTTCTTAAAGGAATGCTAGGAAAGATTTGTAGAGTTCTTCGAGACACTGGGAACAACACTGCCATCGTCCGCCGTGATCCGGTCGACGACGGCTGCTTCACTGGAAAAACACGCCGTGTTGTCCTTCTAGACGCCTCCATCAAGAAACAACCGGAGGCAAAAATCCAAGTGCAGACGCCCTATTTTATAGGCGGGATTAGTGCCGCCTGCTTGACGTGTCCCCTTTACGACCGGTTCTTGGCAACATTCCAGGCGTCAGGGAGCCTCACCAACCAGATCTTCACTGGGAGTATGCAGTTGCTGGTGACAGGGAAACACGGTCGAGCAGCCTGGGACGAACTCTACCGTCAGACCCTAGCAACTGAGTCTCTGGTGTGGCGAGTACACACAATGAAGGACATCACCTCTTAAGGTGGCCACCATTCCCCACGTTGATGTCTCCCGTGGCACGTTAGCTCAAGAACAGAACAATGACCCAACCTTGACTCTCTGCTACCGGAATATTGGGAAAGAATTTCGGTCCGGAAAATAAATTACTACACCTTCCTAGAAAGTGAGGCCTTTTTGTATTGAAAATACTGCCTCGCTAATTGGCAAATATTGAAGAAATTAGTAGTACTGAAGCCGTTAAGAGATGCCATCATTCGAGTCGCACATGAGAGTATCACGGCGGGACATTAGGGCATACGGAAAACGAGCGATCGTATTTTGGTAGAATTATTAATGGCCGGATGTACAAGGAGACATCAAACGCTTTGTGGGGTCCTGCGACATCTGCCAGACAATCACCCCCAAAACGAAGGTTGGCGTAGCCGCATTAGTCAACACGCTATTGATCCGGACACCATTTCAGCGTGTCGCTGTTTACCTGATAGGGCCGTTCTCTCTATAGTCAGACCGAGGCAACCGCTACATATTGATCCTAATTGACTTTTCAACAAGGTATCCCGATGCCGTAGCCCTTCCTGCGATGAACGCCGTACATATTTCCGAAGCTGTCATGGACATTTTTTGTAGAGTTGTAATACCCCAGGAGATGATTACGGACCAAGAAGCCAACTTCGCATCGGAGCTCCTGACGGAAGTGGGTCGGCTACTGTCTGTCAAGCTTCTCCACACACGTCCTTAATATGCTATGACTAACGGCTTTGTAGATAAATTTAATTGCACACCTAAATCTATGATTAAGAAAATGTGCCAAGAGAAGCCACGCACATGGGATCGACACCTGGCACCACTACTTTTTGCATACCGTGAGGTGCCACAAGCAAGTCTCAGTTTCTATCCTTTTGACCTAATTTATGGACGTCACGTTCATGGCCCATTGACTATCCTGAAAAAGCTTTGGACTAAAGAAAACATCGACTGCGAAGCTCGCAATACTGAGCCCTACCTCGTCGACCTTCGGGATCGGCTACAACAGACGTGCCGAACAGCACGCGAGGAACTTCAGAACGCCCACATCAAGCAGAAAAAATATTATGACCGCAGTGTCGTCGTAGAAAACTCCATCTTGGCGAGAAAGTTCTCATCCTGCTTCCGACTGCCCTCAAAATACTTCTGATGTAATGGAAAGGGCCGTTCAAAGTCCTCGTTGGAAAGAAGGACGTTGACTACTTGATCGACCTGGGTGGGAAGAGCAAAGTGATCTACGTGAATACGTTGGAATGCTATGAAGAACGAAAACGTTCGCCGTCACTACATGCATCAGTCGGTCTCACAACCAACGATGTTTGCTCGGGTCCTGATGGAACCGAAGGCTGAGGAACAGCGGATTGTCCCTTATCCGTACTAATCTGCCGCACACAGACGGCTACCGACATCAACCTCGCTGCTTCCCTCGATGATACCCAGATCACTGAAGCTCTTAGACTGCTCCAGCGGTACGAGACAATCTTTTCGCATTAGCCAGGTAAAACTAACCTTTTACCTCTACCTTGAGTTTAACATTAGACATACCGGTGCACATTCCACAAATTCCCATTCCCCTCACTTCACTTTAAGCGATCGAAAATGAGGTCCAGGAAGTGCTGCGAATGTGTACGACAGAGGAGTCGAAGTCCCCATGTCCTGCGCCTATTGTGTTTGTCCGGAAACCTGACGGCACCATCCTGCTGTGCATTGACTTTAGGGAGAAAAACAAGATTCTTCTCCCAGACTCGGAACTTATTCCCTGCATTGACGTTGTTCTTGGCCATATAGGTAGGAAAAAGTTCTTTTCAAAGTTTGAGCTTACAAAAGGATATTTGCCAGTGGCAATGTACCATGACAGCTGTGAGAAGGCTGCGTTTTCCTGTACGTCGGGTCTCTACCACTTCCGATATATGCCTTTCGGTATTAAGATGGCCCCGGCTGTTTTTGCCTGTCTCATGCGAGTTGTTCTGGGTGACGTACCGAATGTATACCAGTACTTCGGCGACGTGGTAATTGCCACCGATACGTGGGCAGAACACCTCGATGCACTCGGGCAACTTTTGGAGAGAATCCGGGAAGCCACCTTGACCATTAAAGCCAGCAAGTGTGAAATAGGGGAACAGAGCCTAACGTTTTTGGGACACCGGGTTGGTGGCTTCCAAGTCAAACCAATGCTTCATACCTTAGAGAAGATCCTTGGTTTAAAGAGACCAGCACCCAAGAGAGCTGTGCAGTCCTTCCTTGCGTAGGCCAATTATTTCCGTTAATGTATATGGAATTACCTCCTACCTACCTGACAACGAAGGGGCAGCGCAACAGAGCCGCCTCGGGGGGGGGGGGGGCACAAGAACAAGCGTTTGACACCCTAAAGCGATGTCTTGCATCCTCTGCAATATTTCGCGCACCGGATCTCACCAAACCGTTTGTACTACGCACTGATGCCTCAAACACGAGCCTTGGGGCCATGCTTTTGCAAAGCGGTGGTGACGTCTTGCCCTCGGTGGCGTATGCCAGTCGCAACCTGTGGCCACGAGAGACAAGGTATTCGACAATTGAGCGTGCGTGTCTCGCCTTGTAATGGGCCATCTAGAAGTTTCCACATTTACTTGTATGGCAAGCCGTGTAAAATTGAATCGGATCACTAGCCATTGCAATACCTCCTGACGGCAAAATACGCCAAGAACCGAGTTCTGCGCTGGAGATTGGCGTTCCAGTATTACAGCTTCAACGTCCACTACATTAAGGGCGCCGACAACGTGGGCGCAGATTACATGAGTAGAATTTGATTGCCCTTCCAGGCTCTGCTACTGCGCCAACGATGGGCCGTCATGCCGTCATAAATCAACTGAATCTTTTACTTCAAACTGCATTAAGTGTGTGCCGACCGAAAACCACATCAAGTCATTTTAGACGCCCATTCGGAAGAATAGTTGTTTGGTCCCCTAACAACTTTCTTAAAGGTGGGGGTGGTCTGATGAATGGTCAGGCAAGCGGTTGGCCGCGCAATCGAACCAGCAGGAACTGCAGGAACGACGACATCGAGGGGGAGCCGTACTGGTCGTGAAAGCGAGGGCTCGAACGAAGACGGCTTTAAGGCAAGCGGTGGAACAGGGCGCGTGTACGTGGGGAACGATGCCTTGGGACGCTTGCTCCACGGCCACCCGAAACAAGACCGTAGCTACCCCTCTTCAAGACTCAAGAGCGCGTCTGGCTACGCACCGTCATCGCGGAACTGGTACACCAATTGCTGCCGCTCTGTTCCGGCTGTTGGGCGCTGCCGTTCCTGCTGTTGAGCCGCCAAAAACGCATCATGCCGGAATGTAAGCGCAATCACTACCGGCATTGCCCTCGGACCTTCCGAACTGCCAAAGTATATTATGTACCGGGAGACTTTGTTTAGTTTTCCCCATCGTATGTAATGCTCCCGTCGTGCGCTTGTCGTGCATCTTGTTAAATACATCTTCAACGTCTTAAACAGCGTTCGTCTCCGCGTGCGTGGTCCTTGGCCCATTCCTAACACTGGTTTTCCGAGAGAGACCCGAAGGTGGTTCTTCCCCTTCAAAACAAGCTCCTTTGCTGGTCTCGAGGCATCGTGCTTCCTGAAGAAAATGGTCCTCACGTCCCACAGTCCTAATCCCTTCTTGGCAGCCTTATCTGCTTTTTCATTGCCTATGATGCCGCAGTGGGCAGAGATCCACTGCAGTATCACAAGGGGCCCGGTGACGCAGACTGTATGATTTAGGTACGAGACATCACGGGATATATGTTCGTAAATGCTGAAGCAGCTGGAAAGTCGAAGAGTTTACAGCGCTGCATCCGAATCCTTGAAGATTACCCACTGTGCTGGCTGCCGGCGGATAATGTAGCGTAGTGCTTGTTTGATGGCATGAAGCTCAGCATATGTAGATGACGTTGGGCGGTCAAGATGGTATGAGAGTGCTTGGCCGGTTGGTGAAATGAAGAGGCCGGAAGAACTGGAGTGAGGAGTTGATGAGCCATCCGTAAAAATGTGGGTTATATGAGAGTATTGACTACTCATATGGGCAGTGTTAATTGAAGGAGGCATATCTCAGGCTCACCTTTTTATTAGGCGAGCCCAGGTATGTTTATTTTAAGCGTGGGCGTGATAGAGTCCAAGGCGGAAAATCAGATGGCATGAGTTGTCATCGTTCGGTAGGTACAGAGATGTTCATAGTATGTATATTTTCTGCGAAGCTTGAAATTTTGTTGCATTTCACAATACCTGCCAGGCGTTTGCATTTTGCGTGCAGCATACGCCTCAAGTATATTCGAAATGTTTCCTGCATTCTAAGAATGCATTGAAGGCAAGCAACCAGCTCCTGCGCCAGTGCCAACACACGATGAGCTTAGAAAGGCCGAGACAGGTACGCAGCAGTTATTTCTAGCCGCATACAGGTCCTTTTTACATGTGGGAGACAACCGTTGCAGAACAGGCACACTGTAGCACAGCAAGCTGTCTACATATGTTATGCAGGGCAGCACCATGGATCTACAGTCGCTGCTCCATCGACTTCCGGCAAGGTACCCAATAACTTGTGCCCTCGCAGAGGTACAAGTACGTAATTCCTCGACTTTCTGCGCACAAGATAGGTTAAGGTCCACGATGATCCCAAATATTTTTGGGTTCATACGTATTGCATACGACGACCCCCAAGGATTAGAGGGTACTGGCTCACCCGCTTGCGGATGAACGCCAAGGCAATGCTTATCTCTGAAGAAAGCAGGACACCCTTGGACGCAAGGTACGAGGACACATTGCTCAACGCTTTCTGTAGTCGCTGTTGTGTTCTACGACGTGAATTTGCCGCCTCCTAATGCAGATGTCATCAGATGGGTCGGAAATCTTTGCCAGGATGGAAGCTATTCATAGGTCCTTGCGCTGCTTGTTGGCCATATCCTAGATCGAGGGGACATTCACGTTTCTATCCGACTCATTGAGCAGAGCAGTATCAACGGGGAGATGAGAACGCGATAGGGTGTCGGAGGCGAAGAGCCCAGCGGAGGAGCCGGCCAGTAGGGTTTTTCGACAACGTCAACCAACAAATGTCATGATGGTCCGTAACCACATTTTAACGGCGGCCGTAATGGTTGGGGAGGAATTTGTCGATAGGCTATATGATGGCCACGCTCTCTTTTTCTGTTACCAAGTATTTAGATTCTGCTTTCGTAAGAGTGCGGCTGGCATACGCAACTACTTATTCATCGATTCCCGGTGTACGCTGTGCGAGCACAGCATGCAGGCTGATAAAGGTGGCATCCGTGTGGAGTTCGGTCAATGCTGAGAGGTTGAAGTATCGAAGTATACGTGGTTCTCTAAGCAGTTGGCGCAGCTGGGCAACTGCATTGTCGCCCGCTGGCGAAAGAGGAGTGATATCAGTGACTCTCGAGAAGATGCTTCAAGGGGGAAGTAAAGGAGGACGGCACAAATAGGAGAAGAGTTCAATAAAACTACGCAGCTCCATCATAGATCTCGGCTTAGGAAGCTATGGGATGGCTCGAAGTTTAGGAAGATTCGGAAGAATGCCTTCTTTGGAAATCACATACCCAAGGATGGTAAGTTTTCTGGCAGCAAAGTGGCATTTCTTTAGATTACGTTGAAGCCCAGTTGAATTGAGGCATTTCAAGACATGTTTCAGACGTTGGAGGTGCCTTTTCGAAATCGAAAGGAAACATGACAATATCTTCTAAATAACTTAAACCTTTTTTCACTTCAACCCATGCAAAATGTGGCTTATCATGCGCGCAAATGTTGCTGGAGCGTTGCAGAGGCCGAACGGCACAACGTATAACGCGTGTAAACCGTCAAGTGTAATAAAAGCCCTTTTGGTGCGATCGGCGTCTTCTATATAATACTGCCAGTAGCCAGATCACAGGTCTCACGAAGTGAAAAGGTCGACGCCTTTAAAACAGTCGAGAGCGTAGTCTATAAGGGGTAAGGTATATACATTTTCGCGGGTAAGTTTATTGAGGGGTCGGTAATTGACGTAGAATCGAATGAAATTGAGCAGCCTTTCTTGTAACGAAGTTTGTAGATGGAGAGGACCAGCTTTTCAACTTCGAAGTTTCTGAGAAAGCTGTTTAGAGTTCCCTTTTCCTTTCTTGTCCCACAGTGGTCCGATCGGGGCACCGTAAACACTGACAACACCACAGGTTCTGTACACCAAAACTTGTTCGTTAACTTTTATTCCCGCACCTCCCCTCTTTTCTTTAGGTAGGACTACTGCAGGTTATAATTTTGAATACCAATTGCAAGGCAACTAAAATACTTTTTATTCCATCAATTTCAGGACTGAGGTAATTATTGTTACCCATTTCTCAAGGCAAGACGGTAGACCAGAGGGAGTAGGACGCCCAACATTCAATTCGAAGTCTCTAAAAGTAGGTGATCAAATGACCGTTTATATTACGAATGCAAGCACATTCTACGTAGTAACAACGGATTTTGATCCGTCGGTAAAGCGTGTCGACCACGGCCCTGCCCCATGGGGGAATTTCATGTATCCTGGGGTTGGTCTCAACTGTGAAATTGTGAAGCAATACGTCGTGAGTACTATACAAGACCATCTTTAAAGCTACGGGGTCATTTGTGTTTGCGCAATTTCACTGCGAAAGGACCATAGCAATAAAAATCGGAAAATTTGCCGTCACCCTCCGACAAAGCCGTTCATCTTCTATTGTCAATCCAGTCGTGTGGGTATGGCGGTCCTGTGCGTTGGTAAGTTCTGGTCTCTGCGAAGTAGGTAATTCGGTGAGGCCTTTCGGCTCCAGCATTGTGATGAATGATCTTGAGTCGGTATAGAAATAATCGAGGGAGCATGCGGAACTTCGTTTTGAGGAGAAACGAATCGGTCCGGTGGTAGCTTTATAAATAGAGCCTTGCCCCTACGTGGTGTAGGTGCCAAGTATTGTCTGAAAACGGACCCCTTTGGCATTCAATTCACCTACCGTACTGAGTAGTACAATAAAGTCTGGTTTTGTGTCTTGTAGGGGTACAGAAGTGTCCTAATGATTGCGATGTTATATGCGCTGCATGCATCGCGACCCTTATACCGTCAGTAGGGGAAGAACCGTTCACCGAGCCCAGATATTATCATCATCATCTTCACGTCCCTATGTAGGCCCACTGCAGAGCAAATGTATCTTCCATTGGTCAGCAATTTTCCCGGTACGTTGTAACTGCAGCCAATTTATCCAAGCAAACTGCTTGATCTCATCTGTCCATCCAAATTTCTGCCGCCGCCTGCCACGCTTGCCTTCTCTAGAGATACACTATGTTACACTTGATGACGAACGGTTATCTTGCCTTGACATTATTGCCCTTATCACGTCCATTTCTACTTTCTAATTTGTACTAATATGTCCTGAACACGCCTCTTTTCCCTAACCCACTCCAGTCTCTTCTTGTTCCTCAATGTTACACCTATCATCATTGATGCCATTGCTCGCTCAGTCGTCCTCACATTAAGTTGAACCCTCTTATTCACCCTCCATGTTTCTGCCCCGTAGGTGAGTACCGGTAAGATGCAGCTGTGCGTCCGCTGGTAGTGTGTGAATCCGTTGAACATGGCTTGACATTTCAGGTACCACCAGCTGTAGGCATCAAAAGAAGGCCTTGCCGTTATTTGGAAGGTTTTTTTTGTTTATTATTTTAGGAAACCACGGCGCCATTCAGGGACGCGAATGTTTTCACTGTCGCAGAAAAAAAAATCCGATTCTGCAGTTGGCTTATACAGCGAAACACTCTAATGTATCTACCCACTCAATGCTATTCCTACCTCCGCAAGACTAAGAACCATTTTCTGAGCCCCTCCTGCACTCCATTTTTCGCCCCACTTGGTTTAGGTGAGGATTCCACAAGGCATGTAGAAATCGATTTCGGAGACCTCCTCAACCGGAGGGGACAGTGGAAAAAGTATGCTGAATACCAGGAATAAGATGGCATATTTTCCTACGGCTGGTTTTATAAGAGGTGTGTGCATTATCACACTACATTCGGAAAAGCATGCGTTTGATCATTCATATTAGGAAAAGTGATGAAGTCGATTCCAACATTCCTCGACACACTTAAGTCTGCCTATGTGAATTGAAGGCGAGATCAATGTCATACTGATTAAGAACTTTTTAGTGCTATACGGAGATTGCGTGTCTTATTCTCGGTTTATTTTGATTTCCTTAAAGCACCAAAAGCGGCAAGAGGGCATTAAAAGTGGATCTTGCTAAAACATACGAAAAATACAATTGTACAAAAGCAAACACATCCAAAGAACAGAATGCGATAGTAGAAATAACATAAATTGCTGAAGTTACACCCGGATATTCCAATGTACAGCGCTAATACTAGTAACAAAACAAAAAAACTGGTAAAATTACCAATATCCAGCGATATGATAATCCACGAACAATATCAGTCACTGTTAACAACGTAGAAATATAAAACAAAAGGCGATGCAAAGGAAACCAGGAAATCGTTCTGAGAAGTTCGAAAGACTAGGGGCTCCTTGAAAACCCGAAGCATCTGTTTCACCTATTCAGTTGCTGAACCTGCAACACACCCGTCGCTCAGGAAGTGCTGATGAAGAATTTAGATTTGAAATACTTCGGGTGTTTTTATATAGAGGGAATAAGTGTTCGCAGAAGCGCGGCGCGCACCAAAAGAGTAGGTACGTGTTTCTGGGTTTATTGTACTTTCGTGAGGGGAGGATGCCCGACTGACATTCAACCTGACTGCTTCGCAATGCTGAGCTTTCATTTATGCTGACGCCATCCTCGATGTAGCGATCCTTTTTAAACGCTACGATAAAATGCTTAACTGCAGATTAAGCCGCAGTGACGAATCGCAATAAGAAGAGATATTTATCTTTGTTTCGAAAGAAAATACGTTTAACGCAGTTTCTCCACTCTTTCCTTGTGTATACCGGGTACGCGCCCAGTTTGAATAGCGTGCATTTATCACCGCCTTGTCATTGCCGTGGGAAACCGATATCTTTTGTAGCAGGAAGTGCACCGCGCGTCATTCCGCGGAACCTGCAGTTGTTCGGACAACAAAGCGACCGCTGTTTAAACAGTCAAAAACCAGCGAATCGGCGGGCTGTAATACCGCGTTTTTACGGTAGCAACCCAACGCGTCACCATGGCTAAATCGCCGCTGTTTTGTACTGCAAACGAAAATAAGAAAAAACTGAAAACAGTACTACCATGTTCTACCGTATTGTTTAAACAAAAGTGCAAAAAATAGGGACAACACAAACCTGGCAAAACTGAGGAATAAAGACACGTTCAAACAAGAAAACCAGACAGGTGGTTGCTTTACACACTCTTACAAAGCACTGCCGTTTTATGAAAATTTGATTTTGTCGATGTGGGTGCTTCTGTTTGCTTATCACATGGTTTATACCGCCACAGACTACATAAACCAACTCAGACTGGTATTTTCAGAAGATGGTTCACTAAGGCACCAAGCAGCGCTAAACCAATTTAATATGGTGTAACGTTCATATCTTCTTGCTGAGTCCTTGCAAAAGATTCGAAAAAAAACAGCATATCCTAAAGTCCACCAAGCACTGATCACTTCCCTCTGAGCGTGAACACAAGTCACAGTTTCTCGACCAACCAAACAGCATACCACTATCTTGCATCCACGTTTTAAGATGCAGCTTCTCCCTTAAAGAATACTGTTTTACACAAGGGAGAACACACATTCTTCTCAGTGTATTACGGACGTCCTTGTAATGGAACTATTTTTCTGGCACTGAGTACAGTGGAATGTGGAGGGGCGGAGAAACAACGGCATCGGCAGCAGACTTGTGCGGAAATTAAGATGTGCTCCATGCGAAAACGAGACCATAAGCAGCGGAAACAGTGTACCACTTTATTGGACAAATCTCGAGAGATACACGATGCTTCCCCAGTCAGCGATTGAAGCATAGTGTCAGGATGCAGGACCGGTCCTTCGTACAAGTCTCGAGAAGAGATTTTCTTCATCTTGAAAGAAGAATAGGCTAAAAACAAGATGTTAATCGAAAAGTTAGGACAGCCCGATTTTTTATTGCAGCACCTTTATGAAAAGATTATTTCGCTGTCTGGGTACCTAACATGAACGCCTCAACTTTAGAAACAAAAGCTGTCGTTCCTTTCTTCATGGCCCAAACCCACTTAAGAAATTGTCAGATATATTTTTGAAGCGTCATGTGAGTGTTTCCCAATATTTCCATACCAATCAACTGGAAATCTAAGTGTTGTAGAATAGTCCATGGTGGGTGCTTTCTCAAAGCGGTGGCACGCAAGTAAACCAAATGGTCACCAGCCAAGGATGTATTCAAACGCGTTAGAATTAATGCGCGTCAGGAATAAACAAAACAGCGGAAGCAAATACTATAAAGCAGTAAAAGAACGTGTTAATCAAAGCTTTCGCCTTCAAGGTATGAATGGAAACTAAGATGTCGCGTTGTTTTTAAAGCATAGCTTGTCTGCTTCACTAATGCCGAGTGTTTCATCACCATAACGCACTAAAGGAAAGCACACTTTACACAATGAGTTTCACAGAACAATGAGGATGATTACCGAAGGCACATCAAAAGCATCAAGTACAAACACTTCCCGTAGCAGGACGCTAGCATGAGTCCGTCGAGTTATGAAGCCGACGTCTATCATAGTAGGCCGCTCCAACACGACCCAAGTAATTTGGATTTAAAACGAAGCTTTTCTGGGCCCAGTAATGAGCCCGTCCTGTAAGCAAAACTTTGTGAACCCCTACAACAGATCTACAGCTAACGAATTGCTTATCAGAAATTGAGCCCTTTAACCATCCTGTCGTTAACAAAGGGGCGTTTGAACTTTTACACTACTGTTGTTTCGAATTTTCAATGTTAGCTAGTGTGTGATATACGATTGCAGGTTTTATAGCACTCCTATTGATAAGTACTAAATGTACCACACGAGGGGTTCTGAAATGATAAAAAATGCTGGATAAACGCATGCAGCACTTATTTTGCAATTGCATGGTAACTACGAGTTTTACTCCGCTGTATTTGAACTGTCAATTAGTGCTATTGTTTATATAGTGCTACGTTTAGTGTGGTAATAGAAAAGGGCACATTCCTTAGGCAGAAAACATAAACAGCAAAGAACAGCAACCTACGCCGCGTTGAACAATGGGTGTCCAATAACTGCCTAACTTTCGTATTTATTCTATCTTTTTCTAGGAGCAAGTCGGGATTACTTACTCGGACAGTTGAAAATACTTTTCAAAAGTACTTGCTAATGCGCCTTCTCAGGCTCAAGAGAAATAAATGCCCATTCTCTAGTGTGGTGTGCTGAGTTGGTTGGCTGCTTCGGCTTTGTTGTACGTCTCTACAAAATTATCGGATTCACCAGTTGGTTTTTAGCATTCTGATTTTTTCCTGTTTGGAAGTAAAAGGCGGATTTTATTACATACCATTCTTGAAGGTGCATTTTGCGCTTCCAGTAAATCTGGCTTTGCGTATTTGTGTGGAGGGTGCTTCTTAAACAGCCCCTTGTTTTATACTTGCCACTTTTCGCACGTTTATGGTTTGTTGACAAAATATAGTCTCAGTGATACACCCCAGTGAATTGTAAAAACATTTGGCTTCAGAATTCTCACAAAAATAGTCCGAATAGTGATAACACAAAAAGCTATGAACTGGCTAAATTTCGGAGCAAAGAAAACAGTAAGCAAGCAAAGAAGAAAGGTTGCGCCAGTGTAGCTCTGAGCAGCATTCGCTGGAAATTCTCATAAGTACATAGTCACCCTTTTGAGATGTAGGAACTGTCGTGTTTGCATATATAAACAAATAGATTTCCAAAAATACCAACGTAAGTTCTTTGAACAGCTGCGAATACTTTTCGGAAGGTGGGAAAGTAGTGTGGTATAAAAATTTACACGTACATCACATATGGCTAAGAAGAGTATACATCACATGCGGCCTAAATGTGCATATGCTACCTTCAGCAAGATAAAGCATCAAAATTGGTTACCTTTTTGTGTTGCTTTGTTTCATTGTTTAACCATTTACATGGTACTGCCTACCTCTAATAAATTGCCTTTGGCAGTAAGGGGCAGTTAAATGCCTGAAAAAAAATCCGCCATATAAACATGCAAAACAACGAAGATACATGTTTACAAGCAAAACTCAGATAATCAAAAGTCCAAAATGTGACAGTAGGTCTAAAAGAAAATTCGAATGCTGAAAATCCATCTCAAAAGCGTGAATGCAGCATATGTTAAGTATGCATAAAATATTTCCCACAAAATGTACAACGTACTACAAAGCGTGAGGTAACAGACGTCGTTTTAGCAAGAAAAGCGATCAGGCACAACTTGGCAGAACGACCAAAGGAAGATAAACTGCCAGAAAATGGCATCGTATCTTTACAAACGACGTTGAAAACATTCCGGAGTTTCCTCAAACAACAAAATCCCGATCAGGCACAACTTGGTCATGACAGCACAACTGCAGCATGGAGCAAGACAGCAGAACTGCACATATTGACCACAAGTAGGCCACTCGAGAAGAAGATACACTAAAACCTTATTATTCAAACTCGGTTCATTCGAACGTACAGTTAATTTGACGTGACGCCTCTGTGCCGGAACTGCTCTGTGTATTACACTGGAGTAAGGCTCCCGCTAATTTGAACACGTCGATATTTAGAAACATTATTCGAACTGGTCTCCCCCGGTTTCCATCGCTGCTTGCGGGAGACCTCGACCCAGAATGATTAAAATGTGTTGCAAATCGAAACCATACCGAGTTAACCAGAAATGCAAAACAACGCAACAGAAAATATTGCAGAGACACCTCCGTTTTATCTAAAGATGTAAGGCGCGATAGCGACACTTCGACTCCCACCCAGCGTGCTCGTACGTTGATGCGGCATTTCCAACCTATGCTTCACGAGCACGAATAGTTTTCAGAAAGAGAAATACTAGCAATCAGAGGTTTTAATCGCCGTGTCTCAGGAGAGACAAAGGCTCTCTGCGCTTCTGTGGCTTAAAATGTTAGCGGGAAAAATTTAAAATGCGAGGTTTTGGTCAGTGCCCGTGTATCAAAATGCTTATCCTGTGATGCGTTTGGCGGGCTCAACAATTTTGCATTTTTTAATGAGAGGGACAGGTAGCGAGAGGCAGAGATAGACAGAGAGAGAGATAGAGATCTTTATTCAGGAAGCAATAGTTTTGGTTAAGGAAAATGGTTTAAAGCGATGATACGGAGCTCAAAGATGTGACCTGAATCTACGCACCAAACGCAGCAGGCCTTTCCCGCCGTCCCTCAATGAGCTCGCGCTGATGTTGACGGAAAGAGCTGGTCAAAGCCGCCTCCCAAACCTCGAAGACGTGGAGTATGTCATATTTGTTTGTTCTCCCTTTGCCATTTTGGGATTGTTCAGAATTGAGACCTCGATGTAGCAAAGGATAAGATTCTGTTCCTAACCATAGGATGTGGATTCCTCCGTAACTTTTTCGAAGAGGGCAATGAAGTAGTCCTGATCACAAGAGCACGGCATTCAAGTTCATGAGCCTCTTGAATAGTGCGCCATCTTCTTTATATAATTGGGTACGGCTGTCCAGGTGGCGTTGCTAACTTTCTGCATTATAAATTGGAATATCTTACCGGAGTACTTAGCGGCTCTAAACATTAGTCCCCTGTACCCAGAGTAGGTGCAGGCATAACTAACGGTGAAAAACACAGCGCGGTGGCTTAGTGAGAACGGCACAAAAATAAGCGGAATACGTGGAATAAGCGAAGTACGCGGAAAACCGAAATACGCTGCTGAGCCCAAAGACACTGGTTCAATTCCCAGCCGCAGCTTCCGTTTTTTTTATGTAAGCGGAAAACAAAAACGCCAGTGTGTCCATATATCGGCGCACATGGAAGATCCTAAAGTGGCCAAAACTCTTCCGGAGATCTCCACTACGACATGCCTCGTAGCCCATAAGTAGCGTTAGGACATGAATTACCGGAAATTTATATTTTTGACCTGTTGGTGAAAACAAGCTTTGGTGTGATGGCGTAAGTTGCGGGCATGACCAGAGACCGTTTCTGCCGAGCATGAACTACCGATAGGGCACACAACAATATTCACCGCGCAGGCACGGTGCCTGCTTAAAACACGTGTCCTTTCTTTCGTATCCGACCTTTTATCATTGCCCTCCTTTCCAAACTTCTGTTGCCGTAGCGCAACATCATAGGTGCAGCGGAGCCCTCCAATCTTGGTGCCTAAGTGGTAGCTTCGGCCTGTCGGCGGTGACGTATTTCCGTGGACACCTGATGAGCACGGCTAATAGCGGACGGATAGGAGCCAAGGGGGATTGAAAAATGAGCCTGATAACGCTTTTGCATTAAAAACAATAACATAGCTCGCGCGCTACCCAGCTGCTACATCTAAGTTGCTTCCGCAGCAGGCACCGTGCGTCCAGCGCCTTTGCTCCGGCGCATTAGGTTGCAGAATTGCGCCGCGGTTACTGGGCTGGGCCTTCGATCACGGGGCGTGTGCAATAAACGTGAAGCAGCCCCTAATTTGCGACAACGAGGCCAGAGGTGGCTCGATCGATGAGCAAGCCGACTAGAAAAGCCCTGGTGGACCTGCGTGGAGCTCATTTGGCAGCAGCGGCCACAACCGACAACTTCCTAAGCAACGCATTTATCCAACACAGGTTGGTTTTGTTTATTTTTGCCGCTTCTTTCTTTCTACCTCGTTGCCGCTGCTGCCAAGGGAAGTGCCAAGCGAAGTGTCCACATGCCGTCTTTTGAGTTGCCGCCAGAGCTCTCAAAGCTCATCAATGATTAAGACAAGAGATGCTAGAGATGCGTAGCGTCATGGAAAAGGAGCTCCGAAAAGACTTCAAAGAACTTAAGCTCTCTATAGACTTTTTCAGTGAACAATTTGACAAAATGGCAACGCGCAACACCCCACGCCTTGGCAACACCCCACGCCTTGTTTTGGGCCTCTCGCGCCCGCCTGCAGTCCTCGTTCAACCAGGGCCTCCTTGGGGTGCGGGACCCACTGGAAGCCTGGGGAATGGACTTTTCGGCAGCGTCGAGGATGTGCGCCGTGACGAGTTGGTCGGCTTCCTCCACGTGTAGGTGTTTTATGGATGTGTGGTGTAGTTGAGATGTTTGTGTGAATGTGCTCCAGTTTGCTTTTGATTCATTAAACCTTTTATGGGAAGATGGACTGCTCGGGCCTATACCTATATACGTTAATGAAGTGGGGAAATGGTCACTACCATATGGGTCCGTGCCCACACCCCAATCAAGACATGGAAAGAGAACTGCGGAACCAATAGCCAAGTCAAGATGCGAGTATGTATTGTGTCCTAAGTTATGATATGTAGGCTGTTTTTTGTTGAAAAGGCATGCTCCGGAGGATGTAAGAAACTTCTCTATCAGGCGACCTCGGGCATCCGTTCTAGAGGAGCCCCAAAGAGAGTTGTGCGCATTAAGGTCGCCTGTTATGATGTATGGTTCGGGCAGCTGGTCGACCAGCGCCCCGAAGTCAGAGCTCAGAAGTGCAAAATCAGGAGAGATGTAAATGGAGGATACGGTTATTAACCTATTAAATATTATCGTACGGATTGCTACAGCCTCAAGGACAGTGTTCAGAGTGACAGGGTGGCAGGCTTAGGATTTCCGGGCGACAATTGCCACACCTCCTGAAGAGTGTGTGCAGCCAACCCTGTCCTTTCTGAATACCATGTACCTATTTAAGAAATTTGTGTGTTTAGAATTCAGGTGGGTTTCCTGGAGACACATGATACTTGGCTGACTGGCATGCAGAATCTCATTCACATCGTCAAGATTTTTAAGGAGGCCTCTGCAGTTCCATTTTATGATGTTTTCTGTTCCCATTATTTAAGTTTAAGAATAACTGGAATGTGTGTATGTGTTCATGTGTCGTCTTTCGGGGCTGTTACTTTGGGATTAGGCTTTTTAGGCCTGTCTGTAGGCTTGGAAGTCGGTGGCCGCTCCTTGCGCTGCGTTGCAGGCAGGAACGGCCCGACATCCATCTCGTCGTCGGATGTCCGAGGGGTGCCCGACGGACCGGGCCCCCCGGACTTGGCCCCCCCTCGGGAGCCCTTCGTTTGAGCCGCCACGGCCGAGGGCGTCCGGGGCACCAGAGGTGGCACGGGCGGTGCGGTGACGGTGGGAGCCGGTGCGGGGCCCGTGGTGTCCATCACCTCGGTACCCTCCAACGGACTGGAGGACGGGGAGACAGAGGCGGGAGCGGCACCGGTCTCGACAGAAGTGGTTTGCACCACAACCGCTGCTGCCTCAGCAAGCGGCGTGGTGCCGGGTTGGGCTGCGTGAGGCAACCCAGGGGGGGGGGGGCGGAAGTGGGACCAGGTCAGCCTCGCTGAACTGGGTCCCTGTGGAAACCAGACGCCGCTCCGCCCCCCGGCGAGCCGCGTCTGCGTACCTCCCCAGAGGGAAAGAGGCAAACCTCTTTCGCGCCTCTGGGAAGGTGATGTTCTCCGTGACCTTGATGTTAATTATCTTTTTTTCTATTTGAAATTTTTCACACTTGCGGGAGTAGGCTGCATGCGCCCCCCCGCAGTTCACACAAGAGAGGGTGTCGGATGTACAGTTGTCACTCGGATGGTCATGCGACGCGCATTTTGCACACGTCGTTCGGCCACGGCAGGAGTTTGTACCGTGCCCGAACCGCTGGCACTTAAAACAGCGCCGCGGGTTCGGGATGTAGGGACGGATGGAGCAACGGATAAAACCTGCATTGATGTGTTGTGGCAGAACTGCGCGGTCGAAAGTCAAGATAATGTGTTTGGTGGGAATCTCCTTGTCGTCTCTGCGGATAGTGATGCGTCTCACGGCAGTGACGCCCTGATCCTTCAAGCCGGCAAGGAGATCCGCATCCGTTTCGTTCAAGAGATCAGTCTCGGATATCACACCTTGCGAGCTGTTGAGGCTCCGATGGGGTGTGACCCTGATGTCTAGATCAGCCAGTCTAGTCTGAGCTAGAAGCTTCGTGGACTGCTGCTTGTCATTTACCTCGATTAGTAGTTCACCAGACCTTTGTTTTTTGCACTTATATGTTTTTCCTATTATGGCTTCAAGATATTTTGCGATCAAGAACACTGACTGAGATGCAAGAGGGTGGGTTGGATTGAGGGACTCCATGACAAGAAATCGAGAGTAATGATCTGGTTCAGGAAATGTTAAAGATGGCAATTGGGGAAAAGATACTTCGGTGCGGCCCCTTTTCAGGGACCGATCACGTTTGGGGGGGGTTTTGAAAATGCCATATAGCATAGTATAAAAGCAGGGAGACGGGGGTACTTTCTTCTTTGACCTTACCCTGGTAGCCAAAGAGGTCCCGGAGCTCCCTGCCTGGTGAACAGATAGGGAGCCCATCCGCCGGAGCTTGACCTGGGCTCCGACGGCCACCGTTCGTGGTTTCTAACCCTCCACCTATGAACACATCGCCACGGTTGGATCCAGCTTATGTTTGGGGGCTCGGGGTCCGCGGTATCACCAGTACCGTCACCAAGATTGCTCAAGGTGCCCCGTGCGGGGTCCGAGTGACATTTCCCCCCGGTGTGCACCACTTCTACGCCCGCGGACCTAACCGGTTGCCGCTTTACGCGTGCTCTGGTTGGGAAGGGAGAGAGGTCGCGGTGGCGAGCACGCGGAACTATATGTGTTTCGTGCCGTTACTGCTGATATCTCCATTGTGTTTGGAGAGATATTTATACGTACACGTCAAACGGCCCAATGTGACCTTTTCGGTGTCGTCAGTGGTAGAGCGGATTGGTTTGGTGTGTTGAGCAAACAGTAATAGACCTAAGACGCGAGAAGAAAGCAGACAGCTATATGTTTGTCCGTTAAAATAAGGCTCGGGTGCTTCCATCTTTCATTCAGCTAATTGAATAAGAATTATGCTCAATGGAAAATTACGAACATCGTTTTTTCGCGCTCTCCGTGGACTGCTTCAAGCTTCGCAGTTGGACATAATTTTTCGCACAGTAGAAGGGCACTAATTTTTTGAAGGGGTCATGAAGACAAAATGCAAGTTTTCTTATTTAACAGATTTGCGTTTTAATTGTGGACCCAGCATTTTCAAGCAGAAAACGGTGCTTTATTAACTGAGCAGTTAATAAATTCACTTGAAATCTTAATTCTCCCGCGAAATCCTAGGTTTTGTGTCTTGTGCGGGGACCTTATAAGGGCAGGCCTTCAAGCGAACGGTAGTGCGCTGTTTACTCTGCATATTACTGCAGAACAACTGTATTACCGTTAGTCCTGCTATACAGCGCCACCATACTGCGCATATTCGCCGTCTGCCTTTGCTTTGTTTTCGACCATATTTGAACCAGGCTTGTTTCTGTTACGGTAGGTAGTAACCGTTTTCTGAAACATGGGGTATGCTCGAAAAACAGCGCCACGAAAGACATTATCGCTTGCGTCAATCGGCCTGTGTCCGTTGACACAACCCCAAAGCGCCAGACTGCTATGCCGCTATAACAATCATAGTGCTCGCTGTGACAAAAATAGTACGCGCAGGTATTTTTCTGTTTACGCGTAGTTTTGTAACTTCTATTGTTTATCCCACCACTCTTACTGCGATAAAACAAACATGCATTACATTTAAGCGAAAATAGCTGGTTCTGCAAGCCACTCAGAACCAAATAATTTGCGTTCGATTTTGCTTGCCTAAGCTGATCACACAGCTGTGCACATAATGTCATAGGTTCTAGTGATGAAAATTGCCTAGGGCGTCGCATGGCGATTCCTTTTTTCCCTCATTAGTTAGCCCATTTGAGCGAAGTATACGTCAAAAGTAACGTCAGTGTGAATCCAACGAGGTAATCTGTCAAATGAACAAACATTGTGTTGTCTGCATGGCACCGTGAAAATATTTTATGAAGCTTTAGCCATAAAATGGAAAAATAGACTATTTAGGGTGAAAATACAGATGAAATTACAAATAAAACCTGTGAAGCCGAATAAGAAAGAACGACCGCAAGGGCCGCTGCTTTGGCGAGGAGCTCCCCAGCAGAACTTCTCATTTAAAATTGGACCCCCGAAAATTCCTGGACAATATGGATTTCTCTGCTGTTTGTACACCATACCATAGCGTGAGCTAGCGTTTACTGTGCGGAAAATGATGCGCTTACGAATTAGAAACTTTTTTATCAGCAGAGCTGTTTAGGCCGACACAAATCTGTCCAGTGTGGAATGAAAACCCCGATGTCCCAGGGGAAAAAATGCGGCTACCCCCTAAAATCGAGCTCAGGACCTTCACACCAAGCACCGGCAACCTAACCTATGGCTCACCGCCAAAGCCCGAGGGGTAGGGGTTAGCTGCGGTGGGGAACAGTAACACTTGCAGCGAATTGGAATAAAAAAAACCTCCGGTTTCTCTTTCTCCAGCCTTGCAACACCAAATTATTACTCGTTCCAGTACAAAGGAAAACAACAGGGTTACTTTATGCAGAAGCACAGAAGGTTACAGCGTTCAGTCTTACATGCTTTCAACGAACCAACTGCCCCCGCTCTCCACCGCCGCGATCTATTGTTTTGAGGGAGAGGGGGCTACGTTCCCCTGTGAAACAAGAACCGTATGTAGCGCGCACGGACCCCGCCGACGGTCCCAGTTGACCTCCCCGCGGCGGCGCCCCCTTTGCTTCGTCCATTCTTCTGTTTCTGCGGGGTTGGTTTCTTCTTCGCGTTCTCAGACTGAATCCGTCGCAACACCTTCACCAACTTCCAACTGCTTGCATTTCAATCGATTGTGCGCTCATAGAGGTCGCACTGGTGCCATAACAACCTAGACAAAAAATACGTAACTATAATTTGGCAAGCCACCGGGATTAAGGGTAGGTTGTGCTAGACACGGCTTCGGAACAGCATTGCAGTCAAGTGTAGTTAATTATTGCGGTTAAGTAAACACGTTATTGGTCAGGGCAGTACTTGTCGAGTCTGATAAATATTTCACCATCGTCATTATCATCATCATTCTGGTTCTATCCACTGCAGCAAGAACTCCTCCCCCACAGTTTTCCCCCCTCGCCTATCGAATGTTAGCCAATTCCACGCCTTCCCCCGAAATTATCGTACCTCATCCCTCCATCGAGTTCTTCGCCGACCCCTTTTGCGTTTGCCGTCTATTGGCAGCCAATATGTTAAAGTGATGGTCCACCTGTTGTCCGTCAGAGGCATTACGTGACTTGCCATGCCCATTTACTTCGCTTATTTTGAACTCGAATGTCCTCCACCGTATTGTGTTTCGTAATCCATGCGGCTGTTTTCCTATCCCTCAGGGTGAGCCCCAGCATCCGCCGTTCCATGAACCGTTGAGCCGATCTAAGTTTCCTTTCAAAGCGTTCGCTGAGACCCCGAGTTTCTGCCGCGTTAGTTTTTAATGCAAGAACGCATTCAGTGAACACAACCTTTTAAGTGGCAGAGGCAGCTTACTAATCAGAAATCGAAATTCTTACCGAAAGCAGGTCATCCAATGCTTATTCTGCGGGCAATTTCTGCTTCAGGGTTTGGATCAACAGCTATACCTTCCCCAGGTATACGTATTCTTGTATTGTTTCCGATATTACTGTACCTGCACTATAGTCATGTCTTCTGGCGTGCTGATTTGGCATAACCTTGGATATTCCCGTGTTTATTTTTAAGCATGCTGCCTTACTTCCCGAGCATAATGGTCAAAGCATGCGCTGATAATCCCGGCGGCTTTCACGAAACAGGAGAATTTCGTCTGCAAACGTTATGTAGATGAGATATAACCCATCCATTCGCACCCATGTTTTCCTCCACTTAAGCTTTCTTAACCCGCCATCTAGACAGGCTGCAAATAATGGCGGTGATTTGTATAGGATATTTACAAGTTCTGTGATGGAGCTATATAGCTCCCGTGGATCCGTGGGGATGCATGGGAACTATACAGATAACTTATTTTAATTATGGAAAAATTACGGGCCGCTACTACACTACACTGGAACATGTTGCCATAGGTTTTCTTCTAGTAACAGCTTTATACTTTTTTTCCTACCTTGGTGAATGATAGCTGGACACTCTGTATAGCAACCCAGTTAAATACATAACACCCCTCCAGGTGCATGCCCCTTTATGTTACTAGGCGTTCGTTTACGAGTGAGCGAAAAAAAAACACAGGAGAATTAAAGCGGGAGTACATATTGAGCCGTAGTAGTATCATTTATTTTAAACAATGGCTGTCGTAGTTTGCAATGTAAAATCTTGGAGGATATTAACATGAGAATGGAGAATGATCGCGGGTGGAGAAAGCGGAAACACTGTGTGAGTTAGGAGAACAATTTTAATTTACCTATTGCATAGTGAACCTTGATCATTCACACTTATTGAATCATCTTTGCCAGCACACGACATGGCTTGAGTAGGAAAAACGACCTTTATTATTCCCACATAAGTATTCTTCGCAGACAACACCCCCCCCCCCCCACACACACCCCTTTGCGGTGTAAGAGCACACACACCAAAAATTTGAGAACATAGCAGATTAATTTGACACAAGTATGAAAAAAAGAGATCATTTGTCCAAACAGATCAAAAGCGAAAGCGCCGAAATTATGAACCGAAAAAAAAGTCTGATAACGATGGTACTCCCTAATGCGAAATTTAAGACTTGCGCGAATGCAGTCTTTTAGTGGACGGAGCATACCTGCTTCGCGTCCGGACGTGGCCGCGTCAGCAGCAAACGCAAGACGGCCCGTCCTATGCTGACGTATCACAGCGCATCGCCACCGCAGAACGTGCCTTACGAGGGCTCGCATAACACCCTCCCCCTCACACTTTCGCAATTCTTTCCTCTTCCGCTTTCCTGCTTACTCTCACTCGAATATCGTTGGCGTTGTCTTCGTTTTCTCAGTTTTTAAGCGCCGGAACGGGGCTTTAAAAGCTGCGCTCTAAGGAAGGACTCTAAATACACTAGCCAACTCAAGTTTTCGAAGTTGCACACCACCTTGACACGATGACTACCAGAAAAATTCCTTGTCGCACTTACAGCTGATTCTAAATCTAGAACCTGGAAGGTTCTAACGTGTTTCGCCTTTTGTTGGCGTCCTTTCGCGCTGCAACACGCTTAGCCGATGCAGAAAGTGGTGGTATAGGGGACGCCTAAGCATTCTTATCCCAAGACAAGCCTGATGACCCTCCGACCCCTCAGGCACCCAGCACACAGACTGTCGACTTTCTAGGGGCCCGTTATGCCGATTCGAATCACGTGAGCTCGTTCAGCTAAAATGGGTTCGCCCTTGTGTTGTTTTGCCGTGAAACTATATTACGTAGGTCTCGCCACTTCGGTGTTCTCACCTTTACACTCCTTAGACTCCGCAAATCTTCAAGCGCGAGGCACTCCAAAGTGCTTGACGTTTTATAACACGCCCTTTATATACGCAGTAACGAAGAGAAACAAAAATCAGCACGACAGATCAATGCCGTTTAAAAGCGTAAGGCGGAAACCGATCCCGGTAAAATTCGCGTCCAGCGGTAGGACGAAGAAGTTATTGCGGAATAATGGCGGAGTCGGAGCGTCTGAGGCATCTGTGTCGACATACTTCTTTCTCGTTCACAACTCTTAAAAAAGGTTAAGGTGTTATTGGACTGTACTGAAACTTTGGGAGAGTTGAAATGACACTTCTGTGGCCATATTTTATTATTTCAACGTCGGTGTGTAGGGACTGAAATTAGAGTAGTTCACGCACTGTGAGTTTCAGACCTCAAAAAACTGGCTCGGCTAGTTCGTTATTAGCATTCAAAATCAAACGCAGCACCTAGACAAAATAACAGAGGGACGGACGGGACTGTTGCTGCTTCAACATATTTTACACCTGGGTGATTTCTCCGAATATATACGTAGAGCCAAAACGCCCAGCACGTTTCGCAACATTTAATGTTACAAAACCTGCCATTGGTTATGTAAACAATCCCCCTCACAGTTGCAAAGTGCAAACGACGTATTGCTGATATAACTGTGAAAGCAAAACCACAAAAATAGACAGTTATTTCACGTAGAATCGAACGCTTTATGACAATAAGCACGAGAGCATGCGATGCTCAGTCCGTGCTCAGCGGACTAGCGGTCTGCAGGCGAACTGTCGTAGTTCTTACATTTGGCGCATCCAGACCCTGGCAATGGTTGCTTTCGCTTTTGTGGTGTGCGCTAGCAACGTCTGACATCTAGAAAGGATTCCCGATAATACAGGTGTAGATTATATGTTTTTTATGAAGCGCAAAACCCAGCGAACACATTGAAACGTCTGCTTTGCTCAGCCCTGCTTAGCGATTAGAAATGCGTTATCCTCAAGTATACATATTTCCAGCTATCGTGACGTAACTAATGCACTAATAAAGCCTTTTCAGGTAGTGCGCCCGCTAAACGCAGAAATTGCGAGAGCGCGCCAGCGTCCCGTTAGGGCTATCTGCATGTATTTAGCGACACGCCCTCCAGTGTTTACATGTCATAAAGCTTTTGAGGTGACGTTGTAGCTCCACTTCCGCATAAATTTCCCGGCTGAGCAGTGCGCATGCGCAGAACGGAAAGGAACTACGTGAGGGTCACGCACTTACGCGAGATTCAAATTTCTACGTTGCGGTGTTGACGTTGCTTGCGTAAGTAGAGGTGACCAACATGGTGGTCCCCTGCCCTCATGCTTCACATCTAAAGCAGCTTTGCCGCTAATCGTTCGGTGCGATATTGTGTTCTAAGCTGTTCGTTTAACCTTCAATTTGCCCTTTATTACCTTCACCTACATTTTAAACCGAGAAACAGCGTTTATAGTTCCGGTAGAAGAACAATTTTTCAGCTGTTAAGCCTGAAGAAGTAGCGTTTAGCATCGTCATAGCAACGGGCTTGCGAGATCACAAGTGTGAGGGAGAGTTGCTTTATGAGAAGAGAAACGAAAGTTGACTCAGTCGATAACTACTTCTCTTGTTGAGGGCACCTCAATCAAGACTGAGTCTAGGAGGGCTATAGAAAGGAAAGAGGGTGGACAGAAAAATGCAGAAAGGGAGAATAACATGACCCCGAGAATACCGCGCGGTTTAGGGCAGATAGCGCGTGGGTACAACGCCCATAGGCGGGGAGGGCCTGCGTACGTGTCGCAAAAGGGTTTCAAAGTGCTTGCACGTGTGCTACGTATACTTTTATCTCTTGCGCAGTTAAACGCAGGACTCATGCGAAGCTAATACTGTCTAATAGCATTCATTTTTTGGGGTAAATGCCTATAATTTCTACGCAAAAATATTCATACAAAACGAAATCCTCCTATATACCGTACGGAGACTAAAACTAACAAAAGTGGCTCAATTATTGTAACATTCCCAGTAATTGGCAAGTAAAACCCATCATGAGTTTCAGTGGGGTAGAATGCATCCGCGTCAGTGAACAATAACCAACACCTCAGACCCTTTTTGGTTTGGATATTCCAAAGTGCTCGCATGTGTTTTCCGTACACTAGCACTTACCTTGTAGGTAATATTTCGGATGGCTTCAAGATGCTGCAAATAGAGGACGACATCAGTATGAAACAAGAATCAAAGGTATTTTGACGTTATTTTGCAGTTTAAAATAATTATTTCCGACTGATATTTAGGTACACCCAGCTTTATTATATATCGCCAGCTGAGTATTACGTTCGTGAAAAACGCCCCTTCTGTGCAATTTCCGTAAATTCGAAGCCACTAGGTGGTCTTACATAATGTTTTTCTTACAACACAGCTGCTTGAAATATATACCAGCCAAAATGTTACAAAATAATAATCATCCTTATCAGCAGCAGCAGCAGCAGCAGCAGCAGCGGCAGCCGCAGCCTATTTAAGCCCACGGCAGGCCAAAGGCCTCTCCCGTGGATCCCCAATTATCCCGGCCCTGTGCTACCTCCGACCAATTTAACCCTTCAAACTTGTAGATTTCATCTGCCCATCTTACGTTCTGGTGACACCTGCCACGCTCGCCTTCTCTAGCGATTCACTCTGTAACCCTTAATGGCCAAAGGTTATCTTTACTTTCGAATACATGTCCTGCACACATTTATTCCTTCTTAATTTCTACTAATTTGTCCTTAACAAGCGCTTGTTTCCTGACCCACTACGGTCGCTTCTTGTCCCTTAATGTTGCACCTATTTACTTCCTTTCCATTGCGAGGTGGCTCTTCCTCAGTTTATGTTGAACCCTTTTAGTGAGCCTCGAAGTATCTGCCCCGTAGATTAGTACCGGTAAGATGAAGCTGTCATACACTTTCTTCTTCAGAGACAATGGTGGTCTCCCTTTTATTATCTGAGATTGCCTGTCGAATGCACTCGACCTTATTTTATTCACCTCACTATCTCGGCCTCTAGGTTTGGATCCGAGATCAGTACTTGGTTTAAGTAGATATGGTCACTCACCACTTCCACTGCCTCGCCCCCTATCTCAAACCGCTGTGCTCTCCAGGGGTTATTAAGCAATAATTCCGTTTTGTGCACAATAATTTTCAGGCCCATGATTCTATTCTGCTGTCCAGTGCGGTAATCATGCTCTGCAATTCGTTCCCCGAGTTACTTACTAAGGAAACGTCTTTAGGAAATCTAAGGTTGCTGAGGTATTCTCTGTTACCCCTTAGCCCAACTGTTTCCAATAGAATGTTCTGAATGTCCCACGTAGACATGCTGTGAATAACATTGGAGAGATTGGGTCTCCGTGTCTGACGCCTTCCTTAACGGTATTTTACTTCTCCCCTTGTGTAGGACTATGGAGCCTCCCGCTGTGGAGCAATTGTGGATATCATCTAGTGTTCTCATGTAAGGCTCGTCTTCACCGTGATTCCAAAATGCCTGGATGACTCCTGACGTTTCGACAGAGACAAATGCTTCCTTATAGTAGATGAAGGTAATGTATAGGGGTTGAATATACTCCGCGTATTTCTCTATCACCTGATTGATCGTCTGAATATGGTCCCTTGTAAAGTAGCCTTTACGAAACCCTGCTTTATCAATAGGTTGACTGAATGGTAAAGTGGGAGAAATTCTGTGAGCGATTACCTTGGTAAGTACCTTGTAGAGAACTGACACTAGGCTGATCGGCCTGCAATTCTTCAAGTCCTTCATGTCACCTTTCTTTCTCGTTCTACCATGATTCCGGTACACTCGCGGTCCTTAGGCATTGCGCATGCAGGTTGGCCATTTTTTTAAGTACACTTTGCCCAGATGTCTGTTACCTTATCCCCACCAGGTGCTTTCCCCCCTTGCATTTCTTTCGATGCCTTCTCAAATTCTTCTGCCGTTCGTGGTGGGATCTCTATCTCCTCTGAACTACTTCCTCGAAAGGTATTATCCTGGATATCGCGGCTACCGTACAGATCTCTTTAGAACTCTTCGGCTACTAGAGCTATTATGCCCCCATTTGTCATGGCATTACCTTGCTTGCGTTTGAGCACATGCATGTGATTATTGCCTATGCCTAGAAATATTCAAGCCTAGGCATAGACATAGGCCTTGAAATGCTAGTAAATATAAACCATATTGCCTCATGGTTGTTCGTTCAGTGAAGCCAAGGTGTGCAGCTTGTAAGCCTACTTTACTGCATAAATACTGTCAAATCAGGAAGCTAATATATCTAACCGGAAATTGCTCTTGCTAAAACTTCCTACCATGGGCCCCCCATTTTTGCAGAAACCACGTGTTACTAAGGACGTACGTACTGCTGGATATGTAGTGTGCAGTAGTCCATATGGCGCTTCACTGCATTCTTAAGCTTCATAATTGACTCGCAATGTGAAATTTAAGAGGCGTGTGAGGTAACCCTTACGAGTGGATTATTTTTAATCATCCTGCAATCCGACTTATGGTATAAAACTCTGTACAATTGTTTACTTTGCAAAATTGACAAAGCATGACTTGAAGTCAAGGTGACCAACTCTTCAATATGAGTATATTGATAACTCTATTAAGGACGGAAAACGATATGATAGCGGCGTCTATTTTCGGCATGGCTATTTGAATGAACATATGAGATGAAATTACAGGAGGACAACCAAATACGTACACCGGACCATTAAATTATGCTCCCTACTGATAGAATTCGACATAAAGAGCGCATTCCGCGTTGGCATAGATAAAGCAGTTTTCACTGACCGTGCAGTGCGTTGCACAAATTTCTAGGCCTTTATAACAGTTGGCGACGAAGCGTCCGCTGTATTTACATTCGCCAATGCCGTATCCCCCTAAATGGCTCCAATTGATGCTGTCAAGGTGGTGGGAAAGCAGAGCTTTAAACGACACGCGGAACAATTGCTCATGCTTCGTCACCTGAATTTGTGGCGTACGGGAACCAGAAAACCAGGCGTCCGGCAATCAACGATGCTACGAACAAGTGCCGCGTGGGTCGCCTTGGTGGAGGGAGTTCCAGCTGCCTGCGCTCGTTGTGCGCTTCCTTCACTTTATTCAGCATACTCCCACGACCCCAAGTTGATGACGGGCTTGATTCAAAAAAGCACAGCCGCTGCACTAGATGACTTATTTCCCGTCCCGATGACAGGCGCGGGGAACATGAGCGCACAACTCCGTCACGTCCGATAAACAGCTGAAGAATGCGCCCAAGTTTCCAGAACGCCGGAGGCGAATTGTTCAGTGCAAGCTGCACGTCCCCCACTTGGAGCCTCGAGGGAAGCTCCGCTGTTGCCTCTTGGGCAGATCGGAGCAACAGGCGGTACTCTCGTCTCCGGCGACGCCAAAGACCCTCCGTTACTATTTGGGGGTGTGAGCTCGTCTGCGAAGCTTGCTGACCGTGGACCGCAGTTCTCGAAGATCGGTTTCCTGAGGCAGGCACGTGTTGCTTTTGCCTAGTCAAAACTGCGCTGGGGTCAGCGAGCATGTCTCAGCCGCGTCTGCCAAGAAATACCTGAGGGGCCGGCTGTTGATTGCTACCTGGACTTCGCAAACGTCGTGGGCAGCTCTACAGCAGCCAGACAACTGCGGCCGATAATTCATCGTAGAGTCTTCTTGGTGAGCCGGATTAAACATTACCACCAACCACCCCACCACGGAGCTCTTTCAATGTTCAATCCCTTGGAAATGCTGCGGTCGCTACAAAAAAACAAAGCGGGGTATTCCGGAGCCAAATGGAGAAAACGTACGCAGTGGTAGAAGGCTAAGGCGTTATCCGAGTAAATTGGCGATGAAATGCCTGGTCTAGCGATAAACCGACTGAAGCTAGACCAGAAGGTCAATGACGTCACCTAAGATATTAGCTAAAGGTGGTCGGCTCGTGCCCAACCACAGGGGAAATCGGCGACGTAGTCCTTTGTTTGCGTGGGATTCTTGGAGCAACAGAACAGCGGTCCACAGAAGTCTACGCCGACGACGTCAAACGGACTGGATTCAATGATACGATCTCGGGGTAGAGGCGCAAGTGGAGCTGTTTCTGGTGTGAGTCTGTGTCGATGAAAAAGCAAGCATCTGTGCCGCACTGTCTTCACCACTGATAATCCCAATGACCCTTGATAATCCAAAGTCGTTCTCACTTCAGTGAGAACGCTTTGAACACCTGCATGCAACACGCGCTGGTGGGTTGCCATAATGAGTAGCCGGGAAAAGTGGTGACGGCCCAGCAGGATGACGTTGTGACGGGCGTCGACAGAGGATCCTAAGTGCTGTAGGCGTCCGCCGACGAGCAGGATTTCATCATCGCCCAAGAAATGCCAAAGTAAAATGAGATCAGTAGCAGTTCTGGCACGCTCACCTGGTGACCACGCTCGTATATCCCGGGAAATACTTCGTTCTGTACGAACCGGAGCTCGTAGCTTTCCGCTTTGAGAACTTCATCGCCCGTCACCGGTCCTCTTTCCGAATGTGTTAACTTTCGCGTATTTGCGACAAAGCGATGAATTCAAGCAGTCACCCGAAGAAGCCTTGAATACTGACTGTACGTGCAACGGCTAAGCTGGCGTTGCTACTAGCGCGCATGTAAGCTTTCCGGCGAAATGGCGTTTCCCTGTCATCCGCAACTTCTCTATCCTTTGGCCCATGGTTACAGTGCTGTGCGAGCCAAAGTAGGCCAAGCCACCACATTTATGTGGCTGTGACCGCGGATGCGACAAGGCCACGAGTAATCAAATCGGCTGGTTTATCCTTGTTGCGACAATAAGCCCGCATACCTTGGCCTTGCGTCGGACGCTGTAACTCGACCACGCGATTTCTCACAAATGGTGTTCATTAGTTCGGTTCTCCCGCAATCCAATGCAGGGCGATTTTTGAATCTGTCCAGGCACGGTACCCTCTTCAGAAAATCAAATAGGCGCGCAGCTATCAAACAGGGAGGATTTCAAGCAGTTAGCGGCGTTTGGCGAAAGCAGCTTGTGTATATTACTACATGAACTCTCTGAAATTAAATTGAATGTCTTAGGATTCAATCAAATTAAGAAAATGAGGGAAGAGGTTATGAGGTCAAGAAATTCAGAGCTTGATTTTTGATAAGGCAATACAAATTTTACAGAATTAGTGAGAGCGTGGCAGTGGTTGTCATGAAGGTATGATGGTGATTATTCGATTTTTATGGCGTGTCTTGAAGCGCAAATACACTCGCCAAAGTTAATTAAAGTTTAATATGTGATCTCTGGTTATAAAGAAGCTGTAGACGCGTGCTATGAGGATATCAGGCTGGCATTTACAAATTAGAAACTGAAAGATCCATCAGATTGAGGGATTTCAAAGCGAAAATTTGGGTGAAACAATGCGCAGAAATTGCAGTTTCAACCCTTTGACTGGAAGCTACAAACAACCAAGGTTACTCTGGTCTTTATTGCAGAAACGAATAACCTTATCTTTGCGAACCCATTTCTCCGTAAAGGACACAAGATAAAATGGACGGCTTGAGCTTAAATGATTTCTCTGTCACCATTTCCTTATCATTGTAAATGATTGCCGTTCTGTTGCTTTTTACGGTAGTAGCTCTAATGATTGATTCGCACTAATGAGTTCAACCGACAAGCTAGTGGTCCTTGTTACTTCTTAAACGGGTAAATCCACAGTCGCAATTCGCTTCTGCTACGTGAACTTCATTAGGTCGCAATACGGGCCCGAACCTGGCACATGTAGCGCTGCTGGCACTATTCAACAGTGTCACCCGCGGTAGAAAATCGCAGAGATGGGCGGGACATAACCTGGCGTGCGCGTTTCCGGTTAGCTGAAAAGTGCAACCGCCTGCTACCGTCATGATTGTAGTCATATGACATGCTCTTCTTATTTTGTTGTCAGAAATTAGGTCCCTCAAACGGCCGTTTAATGTAGATTAAATAACTAATTAGATTAAATAACTAAATAACTAATAACTAAATAACTCATACATTGGAGTTAAAAGTTGAAGTTATGCGAATAGGGCTTCCGATGCATCACATTAAAGGTGTCGATGAGGGCAACCACGTCGGACAAATTAAAAATTGCTTATTGGTTATAGTCCTCATATAACCGCCGCGGTGGCTCAGTGGCTAAGGTGTTCTGCTGCTGAGCACGAGGTCGCGGGTTCGATTCCCGGCAGCGGCGGCCACTTTTCTTATAAAGGCGCAAAGCAAAAATACTCGTGTGTACGAGATTTCGGCGGACGTTAAGGATCCCCATGTGGCCAAAATTAATCCGGAGCCCTCCACTTCCGCGCTCCTCATCGCCTGCGTTGCGTCGGTGCGTTAAATCCTGCAATCAATCAATCAATCAATCAATCAATCAAATAAGTCCTCACATATTGACGTGGGCCATAGATTGGGTTAACTTTAAAAATGATGCCACGAGGGCTAGTGAGCTATACAATTAATTGTTTCAAACTCAGGGTGACTGAGGATCTCAAAGGGTGACTGAGACAGATTTGCTCGCTCAAAAAAAATATTTCTCAACTGCTTTGAAAATGAAGACTTGTGAATTCGTGTCTTCGTAGATTTCTCGAAAGCTTTTGATCACCTCAGCCACAACACGCTTTTAGAGAAAGTAGAACTATATGGAATTTGTTGGCATCCAACTTCTAATCAAAATATATTTTCGGTATCTTGAACAGTGCGTAAAAGTGGATTAATATATATTTTCATTTCAGTCAATCACCACTGTGGTCCTACGATCTAGCATTTAGGGCCACTTAGGGCTTAAGTAATATTTTAGAGTCATTGTTATCTATTTTGTACATAAACGACATCTATGAATATAGATAAACCCATTTACAACGCGTACGCAGATGGAAAATTATATATTTTACTAGTAGCATTCTACAGAGCCTAATTCTACTTGTGAACAGTACACGACCACGCCTGAAAGCGTGGAGTGAAGTGAATTCCCTTCTTATTAGTACTAACAACACAAATGTAATTCTCTGTCACACGCGAGAGCTTCCTATTTCTGTTGACTCGTTTATAGTTGGGTAACACTGGTACTGCGCTTGCGGATTGTGTAAATATTTTTCTCTGTACTTTTATAAGAATATGTCATGGGATGTTCACGTAAATTCTATTGTAAGCAATATGGGTAAATGGGCCGGTGCTCTTGCCAACATGCCTTTCTTTCTTCCGTACAGTGCTAATCAAAATACTAATTTTACAACTCACTGTTCTTGCCTCAACTGAATTATGTTTTTTTGGTGTGGGGATCTACCGCAAATACCAAGCCGAATAAACTGTATATGTTTCAGAAAAAAAAAACAATTAGGTACATTGCCAGCGTTCAATACTGTGTGCCTATAGATAAACTGTTTACACGTTTTAAAATAGCACCAGTCTACAAATTGGCCCTTCGTAACAAACAAGCTGTATATAACAGAAATGAATGTTTTTATTCTATTTCATCTGAAAAGAAATATTTCTTTTAATAAAACTCTGCACCAAGATTACTGGTACACTCCTTTCTGTAGAACAAATTTTTGTGGGAAAATGCTTCGTTATACTCTCACACATGGGCTTAATAAACTCCTAGGGAACAAACTTCGTATAACGCAGTAGTATTCACGCGATTCGGTAAGCCCTGTTGTAGGTTGCAATTGTTTATTTTCTTATTCTTCTTTTCTCTTTTTCTCCTCATTCTTTTGAAGTGAAATTTGGAAAGTGAAAGCTGTATGCTGTCTGCGTTGAACTTTACCATTATTATTATTTAATGTATTTTTATTCTATTTTTGTTCTGCTCAGAGCTATGAGGTGTCCTTTATACAATGCCAATTCATGTAGTGCAGTTCTAAATATGTCGAAGATTCAATAAAGGCTTTTGCTCTTTAATAAAACTCCTTGTACTTTTTTCCTGCAGTGTTTCCTTGTTCATGTTTGTGTCTTGAATACTGTATGCGACATAAGAAATTTTGTGTTCAGGATCTCGATGTCTGCCATGTGAAAGGGAGTCTTGGTTTTGCTCAAGTGACATCAAGCCACTTTTTTTGCGGGCCTACCCTTATGTATGTGATAAAAAGAAATAAACTGAAACTGAAACACACCCACATATTTCGACGTGGCACATATCGGTACCATAGATTCTTCTACACATTTTAAAGTGCCAAGTTTAAGTTGTGTTGAATAAGATGTTGTTTCCGGAGAAACATCATAATCCCACCGCAGTATGTCAACAGATGTTACTGTTGGTCATACCATCATGGTGTAACTGCCTAAATATGTTACCCTCATCGGTTGTACTCTGAATTGTTGACTCGAAGCTCGAAGCTGCCGAAGATGTACTGTGCTGAAAGATGCATACTCTTTCGGTGCCATGACTTCATTCAACCAATCAATCAAATGAAAAAAAAAATTATTTTATGATATTGTACAAACACATTGGAGTAATACAGAAAGAGGTCCCAAAGTGAAGCTACTGAGCAGGGGACCCCTTATTGGTAAACCTTGTCGCGTGCTATAAACACGCAGATGCTGAGCCGGGGTCCTTGAAGGAGGCGACCGGGTCACTACAAGTAGCCGAAGCCTCTTTAGTGGGATAGCTCGAGCACAGGGTTCCAAGTGCGAGCGCCGGAGCTCTGAATGACAATGATGAGAGAGCACGCGCTCCAACCACATTGTCCTCACAGTCGTATCTTGGCGCCGATAAAACACGTGACATTTACCCCCCCCCTTCCAAAGGAAGCATCGTCCCGATAAGAGAGAAAGCAAACATCTTTATTGAGTCCGGCAGCTGGGACGCAGCCTAGTCATCGTGTCGGGCTGCCACTCGTCGTCGGCTCCCTACTCATGCATTGTCTCCAGTAGAGGCAGCAGTTTTGGAGCGCTGGCGTTCGAGGGCCCCCAACACCTGCTGGACGGCCGTATGTTCTATTTCGTAGTCCTTGTCTCTGGTCGCACCTGCGAGGAGCGGCGGGAGCGTTTTGGCTGTATTGGTTCACTGGGGTGTACTCTACAGTCCCCGTCCCACAGAATGTGAGCTGCTGTGACTCTGTCCTTACACAACACACACACGTCGCTTGGGAACACTTCTGGACAAATGTGTTTGGCTATCACCGGAGTCATTAGCGCATTAGTTTGTAGCTGTCTGTAAACGACCGCTTCTCGTCTCGTCAGACGAGGGTGCGGTGGTGCGAAGGTCCGGCGGCTAGCTGGATACCACTCAAGGATGGCCCTATAGGCGGTGAGTGGCGACGCTTCGTCGAGCTCTTGCTCTGGAAGTTGGGGGCTCGAGCTTGCGCCGCGTCAGGTGAGCGCGTGCGCTGCTCGCTCCGCGTCGTGGTTGCGGTTGCTGTCCGTACCCAACGGGCCGGCGTGCGCCGACAACCACCTAATAGTCACCGTCATTTCTTTGGGAGGTAGGGCCCCGCACACCCTCACTGCACTGTCTGAGACACGATTTGTGGGGTGGTTCAAGATCGCTGTCCGCGAGTCGCTGATCACAGTGGTACACTTCGGACTTGTGAGTGCCAGTGCGATCGCCATTTCCTCGGCGTGATGCACACTGCTGGCTTTGATGCTGCGTGCGGTGTATAGTTCGCCGGTATTGGCGGCTATAACAGCTGCCGCAACGTGTTCGGCTGATTTGGGTACTTGGCCACATCTACGTAGTATGCTCCCGAGTCGTTGGCGTGCGATGCCGTGAGTGCCTTCGCTCTTGCGAGCCTTCTCTCTTGGTTGTGTTCGGGGTGCATGTGGCGGGGTGGTCGGCGGTACGTGCAGTCTGCGGAGCAGGTCTTGTGGGAGTGATACATGGTCCTTGTCGTCGTGAAGTGCTTGATTTTGGTTGCTGAGCCGTTGCAGTATGTAGCGTCCCGTTCTTGTCAGCGATAATCTTGTAAGCTGCGCTGTACGCTGGGCTTCTGCTATTTCATCTAGACTGTTATGTATGCCTAGCTCAAGGGGCTTGTCCGTGCTAGTGTGTGGATATAGCCCCAGTGCTGCCTCGTATGTCTTGCGGATGATTGCGTCGAGCCTCTCGCACTCGGCTGATCTCCAATTGTGGAAGGCCGCGATGTATGCAATATGGCTGATCGCAAAGGATTGGACAAGGCGGAGGAGGCTTGCTTCCCTCATGCCTGCGTATCGGGTGGACACCCTTCGGATGAGTCTGGTGGCTGCCGATACCTTTGTTTCCAGTTTGCTGACGGTGGAGCCGTTCCTTCGGTTCACGTCCACATGAAGCCTGAGGAAACGCAGGTTCTTGACATGTGGAATTGCAGTTTCGTCTCTTGTTGGAAGGGTGATGCTTGTGGTCGTAGATGTACTGGCGCATTTCTCTCATGGTAGTAGGATGAGGAGTTCAGATTTTGAGGGAGAGCAGGTTAGACCAGTACCTCTAAGCCGATTTTCTATCACGTCAATTGCCTGTTGTAAGGTGGCTTCTATGTGGCCATCGCTGCCCCCGTCACCCACAGGGTGATGTCGTCGGCGTATATTGTGTGCCTGACGTCGGGGAGTCCAGCAAGCCTGTTTGCAACGTCAATCATTACCAGGTTGAACAGCGTGGGTGAGATTACCGACCCCTGCAGTGTTCCGACGCTGTCCAACGACTTTGTGGGGAACTGGATATCCCCCGCATGAATTGTTGTTGTTCGGTTCGACAGGAAGTCTTTAAAGTAGCAGAAGGTCCGTTGTCTCGTATTAAGGTGAGATATTTGTTCCACGATTGCTGAACGGCGGATTCGATCGAACGCACTTTGGAGGTCCAGGCCTAGGACTGCTCTGTTGTCTAGTGTGTTGGTCGATTGGTCTATGACTTCGTGTTTAAGTAGCAGCATAGCATCTTGTGTGCTCAGTTTCGCTCGGAAACCCAGAATTGTGTTTGGGTACAATCCTTCATTCTCTAGGTATTATTGCTATCGGTTAAGCAGCACATGCTCCAGAACTTTGCCTATGCACGATGTGAGTGAGATGGGACGCAGATTGTCGATGTTAGGAGGCTTTCCGGGTTTAGGAATAAGGACTGTTTTCGCTTCCTTCTATCTTTTGGGCAATCGGCCCCTGCTCCAGCATTTGTTGTAGAAACGTGTTAGTGCGGAGATGGCATTATCGCTTAGGTTGCGGAGAGCCTTGTTCGTGACCTTGTCGGGTCGGGCTGCTGAATTGCTGTTGATTGTTTGCAATACTGCCCTTACTTCCCATTCCTCGATGCCTCTGTCGAGGAGGTCGTTGCTTGCTCACGTATAGTCTGGGAGAGGTTCGGGGAAGTAGCGGGCAAGTATTTGTCGTTTAGACGTCGGAAGACCTCGGCTTCGCCAAGTTCTTTCTGAGCTCGGTGTATGATGCGGGCAAGTACGTGGTGTTGCGTCCTTTTGCTCTTGGTCTCATCTAACAGATGGCGTAACAAGTTCCAAGTTCGACTTTTATGCAGCTGTCCGTCAGCTTCATTTCACCCTGCGTGCCACTGTTGGCGACAGAGGACTGCGCAGTGCTTCTCAATCTCGCGGTTGAGTATCGCGACCTTCCTACGAAGCTTTCTGTTGTGTCGCTGTTTCTTCTATCTATCGTGTAAGGATTTCTTTGCTTCCAGCAGGTGAGCAAGTCGGCTGTCGTCTTGAGGGAGGGAGTCGTCGAGTTCGACGTCTGTGGTGGCTGTTCGAACCGCTTCTTTTAAAGCTTGCATCTATTCTTCGGTGTCGTCCATCTGGGTCGGGGACTTCTCCAGTGCTTTACGATAGGCTGTCCATTCCCTTATGCTTTGTTTTTGGGAGTGTGTCCCATGGTCCTTAGCGGCACTGTGATCTCTATGATGCAATGGTTGCTGCCCAGCGTTTCGCCAGTATTGAGCCACCGTATCCCAGCGTTGCTGCGTGTCGCCTTACAGAAAGTAAGGTCCGGGTTCGCGTCCCGTTGTACGGATGAGCCCATTCGGGTGTACTTTGCAGGATCGTTGATCAGCTGGTAGGCGCTGTCCATGGTGTGCTCGAGCAGGTGCCGTCCCTTGGCACTTGTCTTGGTGTAGCCACAGTCGGTGTGAGGCGCATTGAAGTCCCCGCATACCACCGCGGTGTTGTCTAGGGCTAGTTGGCTCGTTTTGTGCATTAGGGTTCTGAACTTTTGCTGGTAGTGCTTGGGGTTGCTGTATATGTTGACTACGAAAGTGATCTCTTTCTTCTTCTTCGCGGTGACAAATTCCACTAAACAATGTTCGATGGCGCTGTTATGTAGAAGTGTATGTTCGATGTAGGTGATACCCTTCTTCACCGGCGCCTTTACCGATGGCTCGCGCACTGGGTGGGCTGGCGTGGGAGCGATACCCCATAAAAGTCGGAGGGATTTCACTATGGGTTTCTTGGAGTAGGATAACATCTGGTGATCGTGGGAGCTGTTTGATGTATTGTTGTAGGGCTGCTCTTCTGCGCTGGAAACCGTTTGCGTTCAATTGCAAGACAACTAGTTCTCGGTTAGGGGCTAATGCTGCTCTGGCCATGTTGGGCGTTGGTTGGGTTGCGGGTGGTGCGTTCCTCAGCCGAGTTTAGCGATGGCTGCTTGCATCTGTACGAGTGTTTCCTGTATCGCCTGAATGCTGTGTTGCATGGCTTGACACGTCTCTGGTCGTGAGGCGTCATGAGGCGTTGTGAGGCGTGTGATGATATTTGCAGTGGTTGCTTCGAGTGCTGCTAGACGCTTGTTTGTTGATCCCGCATGTTGGTTGAATCGTTCTTCATGCCTGTTGAGACGTTCTTCGAGGCGGCGAAAGGCTGCTTTCAGCTTACCCTCCATGGGTGCGTCAGGGGTTCTTCTCTTGACTTGGGGTTCGGGTTCACCTGTTTCCGAATCCTCGTCGACCATTTCTTCAGCATGTGCATCTTAGGTGGGTGTCGGTGGTTGTTGCTGGAGGGCGATCAGTTGGTCCAGCTTCCTGTTCATTTCAGCAATGCGGGCATCTTGTTCCGCCACCTGGCGTTTTAGTCGGTTATTCTCTGCTCGAAGGGCGATCATTTCTGGATTCGGTGAGGTTTTCGCCGGTGGAGGTGTTGGCTTGGGAGCTGGCGGCTTGGGAGCTGGCGGCTTGACTACGTCGGTCCACGCCACTCGCTGTTTCGAGCGCGCCGCCTGACCTTTCCGACTAGCGCTGCGACTGGCGCTGCGGCGGCGGCTGGCCGAGCGGCGGCGGCTGATGCTGCGATGACGTGTATGGCTCCGTCGGCCCGCAGCTGGCGCTTGCACCTGCGCTCGCGCCTGCTCTTGTGGCTGCAGCTGCGGGAAGTCCGCTAGGCCTGATGGCGGCTGCTGCTGTTCCACGCGCTTTCGGTCCCAGCGGCGACGCGTTGAAATGTATGGAATCTTGTAGCGGTTCTTGCATCCCGCAACCCCGGTGGGGTGTGGGCCGTTGCACAGTTTACATCGTGGTGAACATTCTTTTTCATTGTCTGGGTCAGGGTTCGGTGCATTGCATGCGTAGCATACTTTGACGTCCGGGAAAGGGCACACATCTGTGTGGTGACCAATTTTGCCGCACTGCCGGCACACTTGATAATGTTGGCGTTACAGACTGCATTTCACTAGGATAGAGCCGTATTTGATGTGGTTTGGAACTTTGGTTCCTTCAAATACTACTACGATAGTTGTCGACTTTCCGATGCGGTGCGCTTCCAATGCCAGTGGGTTGGCTTCATTGATGATGTTTGCGTAGTTCTTCGTGAGAGTCCGTAACAGGAATACCTCTAATAATCCCCTTGGTTGTCCCGTTTGGGGCTGAATGGTACGCGCTGACTTCGTGCTCCCGTCCCCCGATGCAAGGGCAACGTGTTCCGACGTATCGTTCGGCCCTTTCTTCATTGGGGGTGCTAATTACAATGATATTTTGGGCAACGTTGGTGCAGATCGTGTCCTCTTTCGACTCTACTGGTGATATTGTTGCCGCCACAAAAACGGCCGACATGATAGTTGATGCCTCGGTGCGGGCAATGTTGAGGCCCCCTGGTGGGCGCATAACGATTCTGTAGCCTCCTTTCGGAAGCACGTGGAGCGTGGCAGCTGCTTTGGTGATTCGGGCCGTCACACTTTTCGCATATGTGGCGCGATGTGCAGTGGGCGCTCTGAGGATGGTTGTTGGCTTACCGTTGGGTGCGGGGGTATTTCGTTGCCGGAGTCGTTTACCGGCGACTTGCCAGCCATCGTGTGCGTCCGTCGGCGGGGGCTCGGCTCCCTAAACGGCGATAATGGTGCAGCCTATGCTTTGGTCGACTTGTTGATAATGATCTTGGGATCCCTCGATTCTCGTGGGGATAGTTCCGATGTCTATGTTCGCTGGCTCCGCAGAGGCAGCCAACCTTGCAGAAGGCGGCCGAGCGGCGGTCGCCGGCGAGCCGGCAGTTCGGAAGCGTTTCTCTGTGGCGGTGGGCGGCTGCGGAGCGAGCACGTGCACGTGGCATTCGGCCGCGGTGGGCTCCAGTGCACGCGCAAGTGGCTGCTATGCTCGCTCGTGAGTTCAATACATTCATGGCAGGCCTCGCTTCAAATTTCAAGTCGTCATCCAATTCTTTGTGTTGCACTCACCGACTTGAGTGTAGGCTTGTTAGATGCCGCTTGTAGAAAGGTATCGCGCGGTGCCAAGTAATGCACCGGATGGCAGATTTGACCGAAGATTGGCGAGCGTAAAACGGGAGCCCATGCACCGCACGTCAACACGAATCGGCCACCTGGTGGCCAATCGCATCGTCCCGATGCTTGTGCGGACATACCGACAACCGGCGCGAGTGTCATATCCTTAAAAAATAGGGTTTCATGCGCACTACGTGCAATACGTACGGGCGCAAGCGACGCCGTCTCGTTGAAGTGCAGTCTTCGGGAACCACGGTGTAAGTGACGTCGCTAAGTTGTCGAAGGACACGGTAGGGACCGAATTAACGCTTTAGATGTTTCTCCGACAGCCCTCGACGCCTTATTGGGGTCCACACCCATACACGGTCGCCAGGTTCCAAAGCCGCGTGCCTGGTGCGGGCGTTGTACTCGAGAGAATCCTGCACGTGCTGTTTTGTGATTGGGTGGTACGCTAGCTGCCGCGCTTCTTCGCCTTCCTGGATGAAACTCTAAACGTCCTCGTCGCCGTCGCCGTCATCGTGAGGAAGCATTGCATCAAGTATGGTTTCTCCCTCACGTCCATGGACAAGTGCAAACGGTGTCATGCGCGTTGTTTCTTGCCGGGCGGTATTATAAGCAAATGTCACATAAGGAAAAAGTTCGTCCCAGCATTTCTGTTCCACATCAACGTACATGCTCAGAATGTCAGCAAGGGTTTTGTTCAACCGCTCGGTCAGGCCGTTAGTTTTTGGGTGGTAAGCGGTTGGTTGCCGGTGGGAGGTACCTGTGAGGTTCATTATGGTGCGTATAAGGTCGGCATTAAACGCAGCTCCCCTGTCTGTAATAAGAGTCGACGGGGCGCCGTGGCGCCGAACGATGTTTTCAATGAAAAACGGCACCGGAGAGTGCTGTGCGGCGCTGAAGCGCTTTCGTTTCTGCGTACCGCATGAAATAGCCGGTGGCGACAATTATCCACTTGTTGCCTGCGTGAGAGGTTGGAAAGGGTCCCAAGAAATCCAAGCCTATCTGCTCAAATCATCTTTTCGGTACTTGAACCGGCTGTAGTAATCCAGCTGGTCAGCCCTGCAGAGTCTTGCTTCGTTGGCATTCACGGTACGTCAGTATGTACTGCTTCACGGTGGCGGCAAGGTTCGGCCAGTAATATTTCTGTTTTATCCTGGACGCCGTCCGAGCGTAACCCAGGTGGCCGGCCGCTGGTCGTCGTGGCACGCCCGTAGTATTTCAGTTCGAAGACACGCGGGGACAAGTAGGGGGTAGTCCCTTCCGCAAAGAGCAAAGTTTCGCTTTTAGAGAATGTTGTTGCGCAGAAGAACTTCAACCCGCGTGCGAAGGGCCTCGGAACGTTGCTATTCTGGCCTTGTAAAAAGTCTAAAAGGGGCCGCAACTCCACCTTCTCCATCTGTTGCTGAGATAAGATGGTAGCGTCCAGCGCTCCGAGGAAGGCCGTGTCGTCATCATCTTCATTGTTGGCGTGCTCGACTGGTGCACGTGAAAGGCAGTCAGCATCAGAGTGTTGCTTTCCCAATTTTTAAATCACCGTTAGGTTGAACTCCTGAAGTCGGAGGCACCAGCGAACTAAACGTCCCGTGGGGTACTTTAAATTGGCCATTCAACACGGAGTGGTGGTCGCTTACAACTTGGAAAGGGCGGCGTACAGGTAGGGGCGAAATTTCTTGACCGCCCATACAATGGCCAGACATTCTTTTTCTGTTGCCGAATAGTTGGTCTCCGCCGGAGAAAGGTTTCGGCTTGCATACGCGACGATTCTGTCCGCACCGTCTTGCGACTGTACAAGTACAGCTCCAAGACCGACGTTACTAGCGTCTGTATGGACCTTGGTCGCAGCTTCGTCGTCAAAGTGGGCGAGTACCGGCGGCATTTGTAAGCGAAACCTGAGTTCTTCGAAGGCAGCCTGGTGCTCCCCAGTCCATTGGAAGGTGACATCATTACGGGTGAGGGAGGTAAACGGGGCCGCGATGTTTGAGAAGTTTTCTATAAACCTCCGGTAATAGGAACAAAGGCCTAGAAATCGTCGAACAGCCTTTTTGTCCGCAGGGGTTGGGAATTTGGTCACCGCTGCTATCTTCTCAGGATCGGGTTTGACACCGGCGTGGCTGACAACATGGCCCACGGAAAGTAGCTCCTGCTATCCGAAATGACATTTTTCTGCTTTCAGCGTAGGACCGGCTGATCGAATGGCGTGAAGAATGGAAGATAGCCGTCACAAATGTTCCTCAAATGTGGGTGCAAACACGATGACATCGTCGAGATAAACCAAGCACGTCTGCCACTTCAAGTCAGATAAAACAGTGTCCATCATCCTTTGAAATGTGGCAGGTGCGGAACACAGCCCAAAAGGGAGAACCTTAAACTCATAAAGACCATCTGGTGTTATGAAGGCGGTCTTCTCGCGGTCGCACTCATCAACCTCGATTTGCCAATACCCACTTTTCAAATCCATCGATGAAAAGTAACGGGCATGACGAAGCCGGTCGAGGGAGTCGTCGATCCGCGGCAACGGGTACACGTCGTTTTTTGTGACTTGGTTCAGCTTCCTGTAATTTACGCAGAATCGCAATGTCCCGTCCTTCTTTCTTACCAAAACCACGGGGGACGCCCACATACTCCGAGATGGCTCTATAACGCCATCTCGCAACATTTGTTCTACTTGGCTTCGGATGGCGTCGCGCTCCTTGGTAGATACACGATACGGGTTTGGCGAATAGGTCTCACACCGTCGGCAGTAATGATGCGATGCTTCGTCAGTGTTGTTTGACGCACAGCAGACGATGATGAAAAACAGCCTTTGAAGCTCATTAGCAACTCACGAAGGGCTCGCTGCTCTGCGTGAGGTAAGCTCGAATTGATGTCATGTGTTTCATCGGCGCCAAGAAACGACTGTGAGGACGAAATGGTTGAGTGCGCGTGCTGTCTCATCATTGTCCTTCAGAGCTCCGGCGCTCGCGCTTGAAACCCTGTGCTCGAGCTATTCCACTAAAGATGCTCCGGCTGCTTGTAGTGACCCGGTCGTCTCCTTCAAGGACCCCGGCTCAGCATCTGCGTGTTTATAGCACCCGATACTGGTGGAGGTTGCAGGGTACGACTACCCCATGCAAAGGACCCCTTCGGGCAGCCCGGAACGGCCTCGCCCTGTCCACACACCTGTCCATCGGGCTAGCCGTCGCAAACCCGGACTGTCTTCAGAGTACGGTCGCCTTGACTTCACGGCACCTAGACGTCAGGCTCCGGAACCTCAAGTAATGGCGCAAGCATTTACACCCCAGGTAACTCTCTAACAGCCACGTACTCCGGCCATCTTTCACGGTGAGGTGTTTGAGGACATCGAGGACTGGCTGGAGCAGTTTGATGGGGTCGCATTGTTCAACCAGTGGGACGCTCCCCAAAGGTGCGTGAGGTCTATTACGCGCTCCAACATGGTGCAAGGACGTGGTTCGAGAACCGCGAGGCGAGGTTGTCTACGTGGGGAGAATTCCTGCAGGAGCTTCTGGAAAGTTTCGCCACCACAGATCGTCGGGACCTTGCAGAGCGGCTGTTGGAGTCGCGGATCCAGAAACCCAATGAAATCGTGACTATGTTTACGGAGGACATGGCGCTGTTGTTCAAGAGGGCTGACCCTGAACTGTCAGAGCCGAGGAAGCTGCGCTACCTGATGCACGGCGTTAAATAACAGCTATTCGCAGGTCTCGTACGAAACCCTCCTCGCACGGTGAAAGACTTCGTAAGGGAGGCAACAGCCATTGAGCGAGCCCCGCAAGAGAGATGCCGGTAGTTCAACCGCGTGAACGGCACTTCGTCTGGTACTGCTGGCGCCCTAACAAGTATGGCCAATGACACAACCCTTCGAGACATCATCCGCTCAATTGTACCAAAAGAGCTGCAATTGAGTGGGATTGGCGGGCTGGAACCTGCGCCTGCCTCGGTTGCTGATGTGGTTCGCCAAGAGATCCGACAAGCGCTTTCGATCACGGAGCAGCAGGTACGGCCGCCACAGGCGAGTTATATACAGCTCTCCGTCGCCAGCTGCCCATCGCACACACGCCACTGACGCCCGTAGCACCTCGAACTGACCCCCGACTCCAGTGAGCAGATTCAGCCACGTACTCCCGGTCCGAACAACAGAGTTCGCATGGAACGCAGGTGCGCAAAACGGACATTTGGCGCGATGACAACAACCAGCCACTGTGCTATCATTGTGGCGAAGCAGTCCACGTTTACCGCCGTTGCCCGTACCGTGAAATTGGGCTTCGTGGCTTCTCACCCGCCGCCTCACGACCTCGCTTTGGCCAAAGGCCAGTGGAAATCGAAGCTTACCTTGCTGCCAGAGAAAGTCCCGCGCCGATCCTCCGACGTTCACAGTAACCGTCTAGCGGCTCGTCACCTGACCGTCGAGACCCACGAGGACCGCCGCGTGGAAGATCCCCTAGCCCTGGGCGGGGAAACTAACCGCCGCAACCTCAGGAGGCAAGGTTGCTGCCGGCAGGCCTTTGCAAGACCTTCGAAACCCAACTACGCCTCCGACCGAAGACACGACCTCGCCGATACCACAAACGATGACCTCGTCGACTAAACACGCAGCGTCCCCAGTAGAACACGCGACCTTGCCGACAGCACCCACTATCCCGGTGACGGGAGTCATGACGTCGCCGTCTGACCGCACGGCGAGCAGAATAAGTATCGGTGAAATTGGCAGCGTGGACATTTTATTCTCCATAGAAAGGCACCAATAAAATGATTTAGTCGACACTGGTGCGGACTACTCCGTAATCAGCCAAACAGTCGCTGATCGCCCAAGAAAAGTAAAGACAACGTAATTTGGGCTCCAGATTAGATCGGCTGGTGGTCACCTGATGACGCCTGTGGCAAATGTACCGCCAGAATTGGTATCGGCGACTCCAAGTTCGTTGCAAGTTTTCTCGTCCTCCCCGACTGCTGCAAGGATTTAATTCTGGGAATGGACTTCTTAAGTGAGCACAACGGTGTCATCGACGTTGGGGAACGCTCCCTTAAGTTCGCCGCGAGCAATCGCCGCCCAGAACATGGAGTACGCCTTGCGCCTATCGACGATGATGTGAACGTGCCACCGCGGTCCTGCAGGATAGGTTCTGTGATGTGTGATGTTCGCTGTACCGTCGATGGTATCACCGAGCGTATTGACACCCTATTGCTGAATCACGACATCGCAGTTGCTCGAGGCGTGCTGCACCTCACCGAGGGCAGTGCGGAATTATTTCTGACCAATTTTGGCAAGGAACGCCGCCACGTCCATCCCTAAGGGTGCCACTGTTGCTTACTTCGAGGAAATCGCGGGCAACGACGACTGTTTTGTATTAGAAGGCACTGAACCTGGCGAAGGCGCTCCCGATCCTATTCTTGACAAAAATTGCCCCCACCTCCCCGAAGGGAATCGTGAGGAAGTGCGAATGCATTTCTTGCACCGAGAATTCGAGGGCCCGCACACGCTCACGCGCCGCGCGCTCCCGGGCCAGAACGCCTTCGGGGTCCTCGGCTCGCTTCGCACGCTTTCGTTCGGCGTCTCGCTGCCGGCCTTCATCACCGCAGGCGATGCGCCGCTTACGTCTCCCTTCGGCCTCCCGAGCGTGGAGTTCGGGATCCGCAGCCCGCTTCGCCCGCTTGCGCTCGGCTTCACGGGCCCTTCGCCGCACTGCCTTGTCCTCAACCGCTGCGGTATCTTCAACGACGTGTGCAGTGCTCGCATTCGGTTGCGTTGTTGCTTCCATTCGGTTGCGCGCATTCGGTTTTATTCGGAGAGCGGTGCGGGGAGTGGCGCGCGCCCGCGCAAACCGCGGTGAGGTGGCGGAGCGCGCACAGTCACGTGGGGTGTGACGTCGCTGCGCCGTTGCTACGGACGCTCCTCTCCGCTCCTCGCGCTGGTGCTAGGGGAGAGGAGGAGGAGCAATGCGGACGGCGGAAGGTTCGGGGTCGCTTATAAAGTGCATTCGCACTTGCCCCCACCTCCCCGGCGGACGATTCAGGCTCGCTTAAGAAGTGCATTCGCACTTATTCCGGGCCAATCTCCCACGTGGGTATGTGCCATGTCAGCGGCCAGGCAGCGCGCGCCCATCTCCCCCCGTTGCTAAGGAAGACGAAAAGCGCGCGCACCCGCAGCTGTTGCTATGCGGACGGCGGAAGGTTCGGGGTCGCTTATAAAGTGCATTCGCACTTAATATAAGACAAGTGATTAAAATCAGTTGTGGTGGTGGTGGTGGTAAAAACGGGACTTATCAAGAGTTGTTAAGAAACAGGCAGCGACTGGGAGAACCGGCACACTACTGTCCCCTAGTCCACGGCCAGGAGCCCGTGGGCTGTAGCGGTGAGTTCGGCCTGCTGAATCACACACTTGACCTTGTTGGTCGGGGCCAAGCAGAGTAGCCTCCCATTGTTCTACCGTGAAGTGGCAGGGACAGAGTAGGATGAAGGGGGGGGGGGGTTCTGGGGCACGCGCCCACTATGTGGTGGAGGGAAGCACAAGGCGCGCCGCACCACGTACACACGTGAGGCAGTATCGCGTGGGGAATGGATGTGGCACAATGCGGGATGCGGGAAGGTGTTAGTCGGCAGTCACTGCCACTGAACAGACTGCCTTTATGTTAGAGTGGGAGCGGGACCGGGGAAGAGTATCCGACTAAGCGGTAATGCTGCGTTATTTCCCGATACGTATCCAGGCGATCCCTCCCTCCCGCTCGAGGTGGAGAGGCAGCATACGAGGCATCCCGGCAGCAGAAATCTCGGGCTACCTCGTTAGCAAGCTCGTTACCCGGAAGAGACGAATGGGCCGGAGTCCATATCAGGCGTGGACAATGTGCACCCGGATTGTGTGCAGCCTGCAGTATACGTGCTGTTATGAGGGATTGGGGGATACACGACCCGTCGCAAAGTTGCGAAGACCCGTCTGCGAGGCGAAGATTATTGCGGTGGCCAGGGTAGCTGTAAGGGCCAGGCAATGGCGACTTCTTGGCCAACTTCAGAGTGAGGCGTGGATACCGAACACGAAGCTACTGAGTCTCCTCGGGAGTTGACCACTACGGCTACGTAGGCTGCACGTTCGGGTTATTCGGTTGTGTCCACGTACAGGGTAGCGGGGTGTGAAGAGTGGGCTTTGTGTACGACCTTAGACCAGGCAAGGTGGCATTCTTGATGTTCATATTCCATCGAATGGGGGCTACACTGTAGCGGGATCGCAGAGTCACTCAAACTAAACTTATATCTGTGCTGTGTAGGAAAAGAGATGCCCAGGTTTGTTAGGATGGAGTGACCCATCGGTGTAGAGGCCAGACGGTGGAGTTGACAAACACGGTGGACTTCAACCAACTCTTCGAAGGTATTGTATGTCCCAGTGTTCAAAAGCTTGTCAGTAGAGGTACAACGAGGGAGACCTATGACCAGCTTGACCGCCTAGCGGATGGTGTATTGGAGGCGTCCAATTTTGGTCTGGGTAAACTTCAGCAAGTGGGTGGCGTATGTGATGCGACTGGTTATAAATGCTTGCACCAAGCGAAAAAGGTTGGCTTTTTCGAGACCATGGTTGCGATCGGCTATGCGGGCAATGAGTCTGCCAATCTGGTCGGTGTTGTTTTTGAGGCTGCGGATAATTTCATTGTTAGCCCCATTTTCTTGAATTCGGAGTCCAAGAATGCGAATTGAGGGGACTTGCGGAATGGGGCTGCCTTGTAGCATAGCCTGATTATCAGGAGCACAGGAACTCCGATGGTGGCGCCCTCTCGAGTGGTAGAAGAAGAGCTCAGACTTCTACGGTGAGAAACTGAGCCACTGTTCATGGGTGTAAGTGGCGATGAGGTTGGCAGCTTGCTGAAGGCGGTCTTGAATTTTACCATCGCTACCCCAAGCTGTCCAAACGGTGATGTCATCCGCGTAGATGCTGTGGTGCACGCCCGGGATGCATTCAAAGAGGGGAGGGAGCGAACCATGGCCACGTTGAATAGAAAAGAGAAAATGACTGACCTTTAAGGTGTCCCTTTACTGCCCAACGGCGTGAGGTATGATTCAAGGCCTTGGACCGAGAGGGATGCTGTGCGACCAGTGAGAAAGTTGGCGATGTACTGGTAGGAGCGCGGTCCCACATGAAGTTTGTTAAGCCTGGTCAGTACACTTTGATGAGTGACATTATCAAATGCCTTAGTATAATCGATGCCCATGATGACTTTTGTGTCTTGTGGGAATATAAGGGGGTTATCCGAAATTTGATGCTGAAGCATAACGTCTTGGGCACGCAGTTTAGGACGAAAGCCCAGCATGGTCTGAGGAAACAGACCCTGATCATCCATATAGGCTTGGCGACGGGCCAGGATGACGTGTTCATGTAACTTGCCCAGACAAGAGGTTAGGGAAACGGGTTTGAGATTGGTTAGAGCCAGTTCCTTCCCTGGTTTGGGTATAAGAGAGATCTTCGCTATTTTCCAGGAGGCGGGAAGAAGGCCCGACGTCCACAATATGTTCATGTAGTCAGTGAGCGCCTGTTCTGCGGCTCCAGTGAGGTTCCAAAGAATCCTGTTGCTGATGCCGTCAGGACCCGGGGCTGATCGAACGTTGAAACGTGTAAGGGAAGCTTTTACCTCGGCAACCATGATGGGGTGATCTAAGGTCTCTTTGGGGCCGCCGGTGTAATGGGGGTCAGAAATGCAGGCAACGCAAGTAATATAGAGCTCTTGAAGCTGTGGAAGACGCTCCTGCGCAGTACGCGACGTCTTCTGGAGGAGGGTGATCATCTCATTTTTGGTGTGCTCTCTTTTTTTCATTGCATTTAGCAGGCCGCGCACAATATTCCAGGTCTGCGGAACTTTCATGTTGCCCTCCATGCGGTCGCAAAGGGCATTCCAAGGCTGGTTCGTCAAGGTTGTTGCATGCCTGCTAATGTCCTTGTTCAGCTTAGCCAGGCGGCGATAGAGAGGTAGGTTGTGCTTCTGCCTCTGGAGTCGGCGCAGAAAGCCCTCCTTGGCTTTCCATAATTGGAGGAGACGAAGAATCAACAGCACCAAGGCGAGCTTTTTCAGGGACAGTTTTGGTTGCACCTTCACGTTGTTAGAGGAGTTTGGTAGTCCAATGATCCAAAACTTCTAACGTGTAAACCAGTCTACCAGCTTGGGGCAAGGGGTGCTCAGCTGTGTAGGTATGTCCAGAACGAGGGTTCTGGACGCGCCTAATTATGACCAGTGTTGCGCCAGACTGAGTTAGCGATGTTATGTGTGATAGTCAGATTAGGAGTGGTGTCTTTCTGGGCGCTGTTGCCTTGTCGAGTGGGGTGTGCCGGGTCCATGAGGAGGCGCATCTGATGCGAGAGGATCGTAGAGGACACTCCAGAGCCTTTGCGGGACAAATGCGGATACCCTCATTCAGGGTCCGGGGCTTTGACTTCGCCGACAATAAGCACCGGCTGGCCCTGGGCGTGGGACCAGGCCTTTTGCAGAAGTTACGTGAAATTCTGCTACTGCTTCACGGCATTATAGATATGCAGTATGTACAGGTATTGCTGCTTTGTCTTCTTGGGGGCAGTTAAGATTTTCACAAAAACATATTCCGGGCCCAAAGCGATCAGGTTTTCTTGGCATGCCGGGATGTTACGTCGCATCAGGGTAGTCACACCTCTCGATGCTGGGGCAGCTGTTTCTGTGATTTGGTAGTGAACAGTTCGATAGCCCGGTAAATTTTCAGGGACCTCTGTCTCTTGCACGGAAATCTCTGTCTCTTGCACACATGATTAAGATGCTGTTAGAGATTCCCGCGCTTCGACCGAAAACCGCGACAATTCCACTGCCACACCCTAAACGGGCAAGGAGGCCGAGGGGGTAGCCGGGGAAGTTGAGACTGCAGAATAATCGCCATTATTAACGGAAACTAAGGCGACTGGAATGCGAGTGTATGGAGTGTGAAGCGTAGGGCCTGGGGCTGCAGTTTTGGTGCGGAGAGGTGCGTCTTTTGAAAGGACATTGGCTAACTGCGTGTTCAGGGTGGCAATCATATTTTGGGTGGTGGCAACGAATATTTTAATGTCTGCGAATGGACTAGTCAGCGCAGTAAGCTCCTTACAACGTGCAATGTTGGCAGTATCGAATTTTTCCTCAAGAGCCCGAAGATCGGAAACCGTTGAGTAGGTTTCAGTGATGGTGTCACCAGATCGACGTTTAGCGGAGGGGGAAGCGGTGGGTATGCTGAGATGCGCTTATTACACAGGGAGCAGTGAGTTGAGTGGAGCATTGGGAGGGTGGAGGAGTACGGATAGCCAGTTGCAAGGCGTAGATGAATAACTTGGGAGCCTTGGTAGGGAGCCAGTACTTTCACGGTTGTGGTGCGGGTAGTCCTTGCGATTGCGGCTTCGGCTGCGGGCCCTCCGTTGCTGTCGCTGTCGGAGAACGAAGGGGGTGCGGTACCTCTGCTGGCAGACTGCATCTCCATTGGATGATCTAGACCACAGAGTGCGCACTTGATGATGCACTGATGTTCTTCCCTGGGGTTGGCCAGGCCGCAGGCAGCGCAGTAAGCTCTTGAAACACATCGGCATACAGGCCGTGCGTAAAATTTACAAAGAAATGAACCAAACCGGCAGACATACATTTAAAGAATACTACTTCACACAGTATCACAAACCAGTGTTTAATTCATTGTTCACGTTGTAAGCACACTAAGAAAACAAGAAAAAAATGACCGAAAGAAAGACACAAAACGTAGAAAGAAAAGAGAAAAAAACAAAAAGGGAAAAAAGAGCGTTTGACGCAAATAATGAATACTTTAAAGCACAGAAATACCGATGAGAAAACGCATAACTATACAACTTACCAGAACTCATTACTTTATCAACAAAAAAACAAAAACAAAACTTTAAGCAGAATAAATATCACAGCATTCACTTAACGCAACATCAGTTCGAAATCAGCAAAGGTGTGCACAGTAAACAAAAAATCATTGATTTCGGGATAAAAATACCAGGCAATTTTGATTAGTTATTCCAACAATATAAACGAAGTAGACGCCAAAAGTAGCAAAATGATGAGGTTGATTTGATTGATACCAGTAGCTCATTTATTAATTTATTTGCACTGTATTCAACAGCTAATTTTCCATAGCTGGTGCATATTTTGGGGGGCAAGAAGTTGTTTTGAAGCGCAAAACCTGGTTAACTGGGGTTCTAAAGGGACGTCCTGCCTAGAATGTATATAAAGCTGGGATTATTCCCAAGAACACAATTTTGGTGCAGTTTCTCTCAAACTCGTTTATTTGACACTTCTATGTACTTAGAAAAAAAGAATATGCTTAGAAAAAAAGAATAGTCTCGAACAAACAAGGGAAGTGCGAAAACTTGGTTGTCCCCGATCGGGGACTGTGGGACTCAACGGGTGTGAAATTCCAAGAAGCAGTTGCGGTTTTGCAGGCACAGAAATATACCGCACTTCAAGCACTTCACTCTTGATTTTCCACTGCAGCCTGGATTTCGGCACCTGTTGTGGGATCCAAGCTTTTGTTGCTCGGGAAAATGCCCCATCATGTCATACCGGACATCATCAGGGGGGAGAGCAGTGACCGTGCGTCTCTTTGTTGCACTTGCTTGCGCATCTTCCTCGTCACTGTCGATTTCGGCCTCTCTCAACCTTTTGGATCGTGGCGCCGTTTCTGCTTTGATCAAAGCAATGGCAATGTCCATTTTGAACGTCAGGAGGTCAAGCCTTTGCTGCTTCGGGGTCGCACTTTGCTCACAAAGCCTCTGGTACTCAATCCACCCATTGCAGCAGGCCATGTCGAGGAATTGTGCAAACACGCGAACCGTCCACTTTTTTGTTCGCATCGGGATGCGATAGTACGAAACAAAACGGTCAATCAAGTGGATTCCCCCCATGAATTGATTGTACTTCGCTACAGCACCCGGTTGCGGAACTTTGACCTTCTTTTTCTCGTCTTTCGACCATCTCTGGCAGCTTCCTTCTGGTGCAACGCCAAATGCAGTGGACAAAACTAGGACCGATTTGTTGTCTTTCCATTTCACAAGGCACATTTTGCCGTCACTGCGTACTTTGCAGTCTGAGTCTCCGCGCTTCATGTCCCGGTCTTGTGACATTACAAGTGCCACATCTCCAGTCCGGTTGGCCATCACTGTTCCGGTCTGAAAGATGCTTTTTTCGACCAGGTGCTCAGCAATCTTCACACCTGTGAAATAGCGATCGGTAAAGAGGAAAGTATCTCGATCCCTATTCAGCGTTTCAACAAGCTTCTTGATGATACTTCCTCCAAGTCCAAACTCCCGCATGTCTTCCACATTGACTATACCCTTGCCAGCATAGGTTGCAAAGTCCAGAACCAAGCCATCTGGGGATGCCATTACGAAGTTTTTGAGACCCACGGGATTTGGCTTGGAACGACCGCATTGCCGCACAGGGCATCTTCCGGTAAAAGGAACCATTTGTTCATCCATCGACACCTCACGAGACCGAGGTAGCTCCAGGCAGGCATTTCTGAACGAGGTCAGAATGGGCTTTACCAGAACGAGCCTGTTTTCCTCCCGATCTTTCGGAGTGATCGAAAGCTTATTCACAAAGTGAACGTAACTCCTCAGCTCGAAAAACCTGTTTCGGGGCATCGCTTGCGCAACCAAGTCTACTCTAAACATCCGCGACCAGTAAAGTCTGACCCTCGGAAGCTTGAAAATCCCCATGGCAATGTGGATACCTATAAAAATCTTCAGTTCTTTGGCGTCCGTTTGAACAGACTTCCCTCTTACTTGCACAGACTACAGGTTCGTCTGAAATGCACATTCCTCCCAGAACTCTTCAGGAAAGTATTTCAAGAAATACTTCAATGGAGTGTTGGGGTTTTCGCATTCTTCACTGAGCACTTCGTCTTCTATTGTCAAGGCAGGAAACCTGAATGAAAAGTAAAGACGACGCATTCATACGCCACGTTTTATCCTGTTACACTCCAATTGCCTTTTTTTTATCTACCTATGGCTAGTATAGAAAGGCAAAAATAATTACGTTCCGCTGCTCCACTTCAGTGCAGTGTGCCCTCCTCGTCGTAGGGGATTTGTGTCCTCGGGGCTATCATCCATTTCTGACTCCGAATCGCAATCTTCTTGAAGATCTTTAGCGACACTGTCGATGTCTTCAGGATCTGATAGATCGGCATCACTTTCGTCAAGAAGAGCGTGGCTCTCGTCGTCCGTCAGAGAGAGAGAGAGACAAAACTTTTATTGCCGCAAGGGCTAATTCTGGGGAGGGGTGGTGACCGAGGGAGGAAGGTCCCCGGTGACTTTGGCAGCCCGGGCGACGATGGCATCTTGCACCGCCGAATCCAAGCTGCCCAACGCCCTCGCCCACTGCTCACCGTCTCAATATGGCGGGAATGGGTTGTGGGGGCATTGCCAGAGGAGGTGATCCATGGTTTGGACCACCCCACAAGCGGGGCAGTGGGGTGAAGGGTACAGACCGGGGTACAAGCGGTGCAGGCGGGACAGGCAAGGAAGGGTGTACGTTTGACCTAAGCGCCATAGGCGTTCTTCGGTGTGAGAAAGTGCCGGGTGTGCAGGGGGCAGCAGACGGCGGGAGAGGCGGTAATGAAACGTAATCTCATGAAATGAAAGGAGCCGATCTCGAGCTGACAGTGCTCCATGGAAGGGTTCAAAGCTAGGACCCGCTCGGAAGGTGAGCTCTCGAGCGGCTCTGTGTGCTGCCTCGTTCCCTCCGACGCCCTTGTGGGCTGGGGTCCATACCAGCTCGGTAGGGGAGGCAGAGGGATTTTGAAGAAGGATTTTCAGTGCCAGAGCAGAAATGCGGCCCCGGACGAAATTTCGAATGGCCGTCTTCGAATCGGAGATTATGATCGCAGGGGAAGGCCGCAGTGTTAATGCAAGAGCAATAACCGCCTCTTCCGCAGTCGCGGGGGAAGAAGTGCGAAGGGTGAGGGTGGTAAGAGGGGGACTGTTGGGAGCGTTGATGATTGCGACCGCGTAGGCGTCATGGTGCCTGTAGCTAGCCGCGTCAACATAAACAGTTGCCGGATGCACTGGGTATCGCTTCGTAAGGGCCCGCCCACACTGCTCCCTGCGGGCTCGATTGTGCGTCGGGTGCATGTTACGGGGGATGGGCCGAACGATGAATAGGTCATGGATAGGGCTAGGAATGGCAAGAGAGGATTCTGTAGCGAAAGGTAAGTTGATTGCAAGTCGCCGGAGGAGAGATTGAGCTGTTGAGGTTGTTGCAAGGCGGGCGTACTTGCTCACAAGATGAGCTTCTAGGAGCTCAGATGCGGTGTTGTAGACACCAAGCGATTCTACACGAGATGTGGCAGCGCTCTGCGGAATCCTGAGCGCCGTCTTGTACACTTTTCGAATGAGGCAATCCACCTTTTGGAGTTCCGTAGAGGACGGTGCTAGATAAGGAAGAGAGTATGTAATGCGACTTATTACAAAAGCCTGTATCAGCCACAATCGCTCTGCCTCTTTGAGCCCTTCGTGGCGGGTGGCGATGCGGCGGAGGAGGTTGATAGTCTGATTGACTTGGGATGTTAGGTTGGCGAGGAATGTGGTATTGGCGCGGTTCTGTTGAATATTGAGGCCTAGGATTTTAAGGCAGGGCACTCGGGCAACGGGGTGATGATCCAGCCGGATGGTAATGTTCGGAGCTGCGCGGTCGCGTTTGGGACTGTTGGGCAAGAGAAGCAGCAGCTCTGCCTTCTCGGGCGAACAAGTCAAACCGACATCACGAGCATAGGCAGCAATACAATCTGCCCCCTGCTGGAGGGTGGTTTCAATGTGTGCGTCACTGCCGCCTGGAACCCACAGCGTGACGTCGTCGGCATACAAACTGTGGCGAAGCGAGGGCACATTAGCAAAAAGAGGAGGGAGGTCTATCCTAGCGATGTTGAAGAGCAGTGGGGAGAGAACCGCTCCTTGTGGGGTGCCTATGGAGGCGAGCGGAATGACGTCGGAGCGTAGATCATTAATCTGAATGACGGTCGTGCGATTAGCGAGAAAAGCCCGCACGTAGTTGTAGGTGCGTGCTCCAGGAGACAGAGCAGCCAAATGGCGCAGAATGGCGTGGTGGGAGACCCGATCAAAGGCCTTTTGGGGGTCTAGCGCTAGAACGGCTGATGAGTCGGCAGTAGGGGGAGCAAGGAGAAGATCATGCTTGAGCTGCAATAAGACGTCTTGGGTGGAAAGGCGGGCTCGAAATCCGAACATTGTGCGCGAGTACTGTTGCGTACTCTCCAGATATTGGGTCAAACGGGCATGTACGATCATCTCGAGGACCTTACCCGCACACGATGTGAGGGAAATGGGCCTAAGCTGTTCAAGAGTGAGCGGTTTACCCGGCTTGGGAATGAAAGAGACTTTAGCATACTTCCATTCGGGTGGGAGCTCCCCAGACTCCCAGTGACTGTTATAATATTTTGTTAGGACCTCTATGGACTGATCGTCTAGATTTCGAAGGAGCTTGTTGGTTGTTCCATCCTCTTCTGGCACTGAGTTTGGGCGAATTTTAAGAAGGGCTGCGCGAACTTCAGCTGTGGAAATGGGACGATCCATTGTCTCATTGGGCTGGCCGGTGTATGGTAAAAGGGGCTCCTGCGGGCCCTGGGCAAGGTAAAGCTCCCTGAGACGGGCGAGAAGCTGTTCGCTTGTGCCGGGAAATTTATTTAATAGGGTGGTAAGACGAATGCGGCTGGTTGATTTAGAATGAGAAGGATCAATCATGTGGCGAAGAATGGCCCAGGTGCGCCGCATGCTAAGGTTGCCACGCATGTTGTCGCAGAACTGACCCCATTGCGCACGTGCCATTCAGCCGCATAGTTGTCAATAGTGATGCGGAGATGAGCAATGCGCAGTCGAAGAGGACGATTGTGCTTTTGACGGCGCCAGCTTTTCTGAAGGCCCTGATACGCTGCCCAAAGATGCTGAAGGTGAGGGTCAACAGTTTCCGAAGGAATGTCAGGGTCTAAGGATGAATCGTGGGCCTTCTTAATCGTGAGTAGATGTTTAAGCCAATCCTGAACCGGAGTATCATCGGTAGGGGGTGCTTGTTCTTGACATGAGAGCCGAAAGGCTGGCCAATTTGTGATGTGAGTCTGCCGCAGTTTTTTAGTAAATGCAGAATGCAGTCGTAAAGTGGACTGAATAATGAAGTGATCGCTTCCTAGGTTGTGGGGAGTACATTGCCATTTCAGGTCAGTAACGCGCAAGGAAAGTGTGAGGTCAGGAGAGGTGTCTGCCTGTACACTGTTGCCTATTCTGGTAGGAAAAGAGGGGTCAGATTCTACTGTTAAACGTCGAGTCTGAATTGCTTCCCAAAGTAAGTGGCCTTTCTTAGTGACGCGATTGTAGCCCCATGCTGTGTGAGGAGCGTTAAAGTCCCCAAGTATAAGAAGGGGGTGGCCAGTTGCCGCCTTTGTGGCCCGAATCAGAAGGGTGCCAAAAGTATGATTATACGCTTTAGGGCCACTATAAACGTTAAGTATATGAAGGCAAGAGGCAGAGCGTTTTGGTGGATACAGGGTGATGAAGTCATGTGGTATCGCAATATCGGCAAATGTGTGGTGCTCAGCGGGAATGTTACGGTGTACTAGAACCGCCGTTGAGTTATTACCAGGAGTATGGAAAGCTTGATACCCCTTGAGTTTGACCTCTCTTCCAGGCTCTTGCAGGGCAATAACAGCGGGGGGTAAGGGTTCAGCAGAAATTAGGTGTTGAAGATTTTGGCGCTTACGGAAGAAACCGCGGCAATTCCACTGCCACGCGACAAGGGGGTTGCCATGCCTATTCATCGTTGCAATCGTTACAGGGAAGGGGGGCATTCTGTGCGGTGTCCAGGGCTCCGAAGAAATGCCGAAGGTTATGGTTGATCGTTTTCAAAGAAAATGATGCTCTTAAGCGGGAGCTCCAGCTTGCTAAGTTTCCCCCCTCTCATGCCCATAACCACCCGTCGTCCGTCAAGTACCTCGCTGAAAGCAACAAAGTAGTAATTAAGACCCACTGTCCCCGTTCGGGGACACAGATTTTTTTTCCGCCTCACAAAAAACTTCAGCAATGTTTCCGCCTCACAAAAAACTTCAGCAACCCCGAAATTAACCAACTACCGTCCAATTTCAAATATGCCCTTTTTCAAATTTGCCCTTTTTCATCCTCACAATCCCCCGCACCTCCCCGAGGGGTATTGTGAGGATGCAGAAATGCGAACGTCGAATGCAACGTCCTCGGGTACCATGCGAGAAAGGCACCGCACAACCTTTGATACGTCGATGGGCACGTTCACCGCCTGTCCCTTGATTCCAAACTGCCCGTTGTCTTGAGTCAGCCGCCTGATGCTCATGAAGGGGAGTCGAGGCGCGATGAGCCGCTCTTCGACCGGGTTCAGATCGGGAAGATGCGCCGGCCGAGGATGATGATGATGATGTCCTCAAATTTTTTGGCACGTACCCACAAGGGGGGATTGGCCAGGGCTAAACCGGTTAAAAACGTGGGGACTTCAAAATGCTTATTTCCGGAAAGAGGCTGTAAAAGGAAACTTAGTTGTGAATGAAACCAGAATTACCCATTAATCAGCACCGCTTAGCAATTCAAACGACCTGAGGCAGAGAGAAAATTTTGAATGCAATTATATATATCCCTTCATCCAAACCCCAGCTTTGATGAGCCAATAAATAATATAAGTGTTATCGATAAAGTCATAACGGTAGCCAAAACTCACGCAGCCCTCCTCTTCGCAGCTTTGCCTTCTTCTCCTTCTTCTTCTTCTTCAGCGGTTCCCCTACGGGAAGATGACGATGGTGGTTGAACGCGAAGCTATCTCGTGATGGATTGTTTGGTTGGCCAATCCCTAGGGGCATCATGCGACAATCATCATCAGACGCGCTGCGGACGCCGGCCAAGGGACGCACGACAACCCCCGACTATAATGCATTTCTGCATAAAACTAAATGAAATATGGCTGTGTATATATTTTCTAAACTTTCATTTACTCACTCCAAGACAATTAGGTTTTCCTCGTGGTCATTCTACTAACCTTGCTTTACTCACTCTATCATATATAGTAAAAAAAACAAATTGACGGAGGGGAATATGTGGGCTCGGTATTTATTGATTTTTATTATTGTACGGCTTAACGGGCCGAGGCAACGCAGGCGATGAGGCGCGCCGTAGTGAAGGGCTCCGGATTAGTTTTGACCACCTGGGCGTTTTTAACACTCGCCGAAATCTCGTACACACGGGCGTTTTTTTCTTTCGTCTCCATCAGAAAAGCGGCTGCCGCGGCCGGGAATTGAACCAGCGACCTCGTGCTCTGCCGCGGGTATTAATAATTTTGCTAAAACATTTCACTGTATTAATCACGATATCTTATTCAGTAAACTTAGTTAATATGGAATAGGAGGCGCAGCATTAAAGCCAATTCAAATTTATTTAAGGGATCGCGAGCAAACGCTAAATATATCGCGAGTAAATTCTACTAGAAAAACAAATAACTTCAGTGTCCTGCAAGGTTCAATTCTTGGACTTTTTTTATTTTCGCTTTAGATTAACGACCTTCCAACTCGCTTTAGTACAACAACTTCTTGCCTTTTGTACGCCGATGGTACAGATTTCTTTTTCGGGATCAGGCAACTCTACTTGATAACTGCACAATTATATTATGACCTGAAGCAAATAGTAGAGTCGTGTAATGATAACCACTTCGCAATAATGTTAATGATGTTTAGCTCAAAGCTGAGGGAAACAAGTACTATGCTACCGATTTACAATTTTTGTGACTCCATTTTTTCCAGTAGCCTTTGCACTTTCTTTGGTTTTGAACTTAATAATTTTCTTAAATTCGATATTCACAATTATTTGTTAGCGAAAAAGACTGAGTATGGCATCATATTACTCCTAAAAGCACGTTCATACTTTAGCACTTGTACATAATTACAATGTACTACTCTTTTATCTATAGTCATATAAACTACTGGATATCATCTTTGGGACTTACCTATAGTTCTCATCTCGGCTTATTCCACACGTTCAAAATCAAGCTATTCGTGTCATTACGCACAGCCCCTATAATGCTCATGTTACCCCCTTTACAGACAGTCTAATATCCTGCCGTTATTCAGTATTTTAAAGTACAATCTCGGAATTATGGCCCATCATGTTGTAAATAACCTCTTCAGTCCCTACGTCCCCTATCGGGGACAGTAGGCCGATTGGGTGCAAAGATTCAGCAAGCGCGCATTTTAACTCGAAGTTTCAATTTCCCGCCTCAGTAGGTACTGCTTTGTCTAACCTCCGAGAGATGGCGCTCCTAGTCCAGCGAAATCCGAGCAAAGCGCGCTTCAAAATGGAATCTCCCACGCACAGCGCACGCTGCCGACCTCGTCGTAAGTACTTTCAATTTTCCTCGACATTTTTCGCCTAAATTGCAATTGGAAAATTTTGGAGCTATTTCAAGTGTTCCCGAACAGTTTGAGTTAGCTTTGCGCGGCTATCACCCTCTTTGCGCGGCTATCACTCTCCTATCACCCTCCTTTAACGCAGGTACTATATTGATATATTTTAGCTCCAAAGGAATATCTTCAGTTTTAAAGACTAAGTTCACAATAAAATACATTATTTTTACATAATAATGTGTAAAGTAATGTATTTGTTTGCAATGTATTGTGTTTTCTTTAATGCAGCTTGCATGAATCTTTGGTCACTGGGACGGGCATTTTTTAGATTAAGACGAGTGCCCCGCACTTCACCAGCGTTTGTCGGGAAAAGAAAAAAAACGACTGTGACACGCGGCGCTGGTTATTTGGGCGCTGCGTGGCTAGTACAAAGGGCGGCCGAGAGAAATAGGAACTAAAAGCATTAGCTGTGTGGACTGGGCCACAGAATCACAAATCTACAGAATCTACATGCTACCGGACTGATTGGAACAAGAGATTTTATTGCGTCTGGTACTATCTTATTAGTCTGTGCCAAAGTTTGTAGGGTTTCTTCATAGTGGCAATAAATTATTCTGTGGGATCAGCATAGACACCCTCATAAAAAGAACTGCCGGACTCTCAGCGATTCCTTACCATGGCCAGTTTTATTCATGACAACTATTGCGCTTCCTCCTTCTGCTGGCTTAATGATGATTTCAGGATGTGTCGCTAACAACTTGAGCGCGTTGCTTTCATCCACCGCAAGGTCCTTACCATATGGAGCCCGCTTTTTGTAGGCGTCAAGAATGTCCAGCGTGAGTGCCGATATATACATGTCTAGATGCTACTCATTGTGTGTCCGGGAGCTGAGTGCTTATCAGAGGGTAAATGGTCGCGCGTTTCTTTAAGGCTGGGGCGACGATAGAAATGCTCTCGCAGTGGTAAATTCTAGCAAAAGTTGTCCAGGTCCTGAAGAGAGAAAATTGGCTAAAACCACCCGTGGCCGGGCAAAAATTTAGGCTACGAGATAACAGACTCGATTCACCAGGAGAGAGGATAGCGAAAGCCAAATTTAGAATGCAAGAATTTTCAGGACTAGCTAATTTCAGTATTGGCTCTCATTCTTCGCTGACTCCAACGTCTAACCGCTATTTAACCGCAGCAGGCTGCACAATTCTATCGCGGTGAAAGTTTATGGATTTGACTGAACCGATTTCATTACTCCTTTTACGGTCGCATTTCTGTACTTAAGCTATTACTAGTTAGGTCTGTTCGGATGACATCCTTATCGGTTTTTCAGTGTTCCGGAACGTTTTTTGGAACACTCATAGTGATCAATAAGAATTCATGCTACTTGAAGTGAAGCATTTTTTAAAACACTATCCCATCGAACAATGTGACGGGCGGACATTTCCGACGTAGCTGCTTTTGACAAATTTGTACGCTCTTAGGAGCGTTAGATCCGTTGACGTAAGTTTTTTGGTAGGAGGCATGCATCAGGGAACGAATGCGTTTGTCGGCTGTTTTTCTTAAATTGAGAAACGTTTTAGCAACTAGCCGGGAAACGTCGCCGTTTGATGCTGGCCTGGGTTGCCACTTTTGCGATGAATGTTTCGTGATGACGATGTACTGTCGGTCACAAAATAAACCGGACCAAGGGAGTGGGGTGCAGAAACTATCGGCATGACGCCTTCAGGCCCAGCGCCTGCTGTCAATATAGCTAATGGCACATGCCTGTTCCAGTCCAGTCAATTCATGTCACTTTTCTCGATTTCGGCCGTAGCGCTTCGTTTCTCTTAAATGTGGCGCCTGGTGGCGCTGTGTGTGGGGCTCCGAGCGAGCGGCGCGATTTTTCATGACCGGAGTGGAGGAGCAGCGAGCGCGCGCACGCGCTCGCCGCTCCCCCAGTTCGGCCGTGGATTTTGGTGGGCGACCGACAGTTTTCTGTACAGCCAATAATATGGCAGTAAAAAGAGCAACCGACAACATATCGCAAAAATAAATGCTTCCGTTGCGCGCCTAAGCGCATGCCACACGCTATCGGCCACTGCCGAAAATCGTTCCGCTAGGTCGGAGAAACGGGTAAACCGCCGCCGGGTGCCGCATTCAAGAGAAACAAAGCGCTGTGGGCGAGATCGAGAAAACTGACGTTCATTGACTGGACTTGGAGTTCCTGTATATCGCGTAGCGCAAGCACAGAACAGCGGCGCGTCTGATTGCTACATGCCGCGGGTTCCACCCGCTTTCGGGCGGCGGGTTCGATTCCCGGCCGCGGCGGCCGCTTTTCTGATGGAGGCGAAAAGCAAAAACGCCCGTGTGTACGACATTTCGGCGCACGTTAAAGATCCCCAGGTGGTCAAAATTAATCCGGAGCCCTCCACTACGGCGCGCCTCATCGCCTGCGTTGCGTCGGCGCGTTAAACCCCACAATCAATCAATCAATCAATCAATCAAAGCCCGCTTTCAATTCTGTGCAGAAGACCCCGCATTCATCAGTTCTGCTCAACTGAGCAGCGGCGGTTGTGGAAGCGGTGGCAGCGACGACCGCTCAGCTGATAAGCTGCCGACTATCGTGCGCCGGTGTTTGTTTGCGGCAATCCTCCCCACTCCTCCTCGCCGCTGCAGCTGACGCGGCGGCCCGGCAGCAGCTTCTACATGTGTGACGGGTGGCTTTCACGCACGACTTGGAACTCAAGAAGGCGGATGGACGCGCAACTGCGCTCCCCTAAGGCAGCTGTATACAGGAACTCTAACTGGACTGGAACACGCATGTGCCCTCAGCTATCTTCAGAGCAGGTGCTCGACCGGAAGGGGTCGCGATGATATTTATCCCGAGGCGCTCCCTTGTTCACGTTTATTTTGTGACCGACCGTACTTGCGAAAGTAGAATGTGGGGCCATCAGCTGGACGTGGCGGATGGAGCGCTGGAAACAGCTATTCCTGGGAGCGTCACACGTGTGTGAATGCTTGAACCACAGCCAGACCGAGGTAAATGTAACTTGTAGCGAAGCTTCTGTAGAAGCCCATACGTTCATAACATCGCGGCTGTTAAGCTTCTCATAGGGCTTAGCGCCATCTGTGTGAAAAGAGAATACTTCCGGAGAAACAAAAATAAACCGTATGTTACCCAACACTCGGTCAAAAAGTGACGTCCTCGTGGTAGCAATAGCGCAAAAATTTGACTTCAAAATAGCTTTAGCAGGACCATGATCGCTGAGGGCTCATGTGATTGCCATCTGACCCAAGTTCGCAAGCCCTTGGCGTGTGTGCTTCAAGTCAACCCCAGCTTAACTAGTACGGACTTGTGACTAGAGAAACCTGCTTAAGAATACTGTGGTATTAATCGCCTCGGTGTTGATAACAACATCTTGCATTTTCGCTGTAACTATTCTGTATTAAAGGAGTCATAAGGACAAAATACAACTTGGTTTTATTCAAAGATTTTGTGTTTTATAGCGCCCCCGTGGCCTGCCCGGCCGCAAATGATGCCGTATTCATAGAAATTGATGAGCTTAGTTTGAAATTTTGATTCTCGCGCTAAATCGTGTGTTTTGGTGACTTCTACAATTAAGTCATAACGGCGCGTATACAAATTTCCACTGCGCCATTCGGCTCTGCCGCCTTGCTTGCCGTCAAACCTCCCAGGTGGCGCTAGCATACTGAGCACTCCGCAATTGGTTTGTCTTTGACCGCATTTACACCTGGCTTGTTTTTTTACGGTAGAAAGTAGCAAAGGACCGGTTCGAATTTGTGGACCTATACAGACAATATCATTGACAATGAGATTGACAATGTGGTTTTTCGAAGACGTCGTTGACGACAATGCCGCACAAAACTGGGGAAATCTGTATAGATAATGGATTAAAGGATGTGGCTATTCAGAGTTTCAGTGATATTAAGGCCGGGTTAATACGCAGCGCACGACACACAGGTGGGAGTTTTAGTGCCGTCAGTAGAAAATTCAGAACACTGATACTTCTGCTGCAAATACAGGATGTACTGCAGAATTGCACATCTAGGAACTCTGTTTTCATCTACATGTGTGAAGATGTGTCGCATGATACAGGGCGGAGATGCCATGCTGCTATGAAACCAGTTACAGAAGTTTGGGTGGTATCTAAAAAGGAGGCAGCAAGCTTTCACGCTTCCTGTATAACTCTGTAGGAGAAGGACGCGACGAACAATGGTCGATTTTGCAGGAGTGGAGTATTAGATATAAAATAAAAAATGGTTAAAAATAATTGTGAGGCATGAATGAAATTTTAAAAGCGTAGATGAGATCTGTGTATGCTTGCTGGCGTTGTAGGTTCTACTTATTACACTCCACATAGAAGCTTTCGAACGGGCCACCGCGGAAGGCGCCACATGCCAGGCGAGGCCCCAGATGAAGCACTGGGTGCAGCCTTTTGAGGGATGTTTGACTTGCTGACCCATAAACACACTTCCATATTCCAATCGGAAACCTATCACGCTAGTAAAAACAAGTAAAAGTTTTGTCATCACCATATGAAGTGGGGGAGAGAACCTTGAGTATATTCATAGCATTTAAGCATTTATGTTTAAGTTGCTTCATACGTAAAATGAATGTAAGCTTTTCGTCCTGTACTACACCTAAGAACTGGTGCTTATTTCTAACTACAATCAAGACGCCATTGAGTTTAATGTCTGGATCCGGCCGAATGCGACGCCTTTTCGAAAACAAAACACCAGTACACTTTATTCGAATAAAATTAAAACCGTTGCTATCTGCTCAGAGAGCTAGCTTGTTAACACCAAGCTGGACTTGACGCTCGCAGATAGACAGGTTGCAAGACCTAAGGAATATTGTATGTCGCCTACATAGATTGCGCAGGAAATTGATGGTTGCAATGCCTTCCTGAGTGAATTCATTTTTACAATAAACAGAGTGCAATTCAAAACTCCGCCTCGCGCCATGCCATTTTCTGCACATGATGCCTTGAGAGTTCACTTCTAACTCTCACACGAAAGGTTCTTTCATTCATGTAACTGGCAAGCGTGTCCATCATGTTACCTGACATGCCAAAGGATTTCAAGTCGCTGAGGATACCATACCGGCAAGCAGAATCATACGCCTTTTCAAGGTCAAAGAATACTTTCATACAGTAATGCTTGTGGCGGAAGCCATTTTTGATATATTCCTCTAATGCAACAACTTGATCGTTGGTATATCCCCCCGCCCTAAAGCCGGCCTGGCAGCCCTCGAGAAGACCAATGTACTTTAAGAAGCGCACGAGTCTCCTGTTTCTCATCTCCACGAAGAGCATTCACAGGCAGCTTGCCAGAGCAATGTGACGATAACTGGCAGGAAAAAAATGGTTCCTTCAGGAACGCTACAACTGTGGCCGCCCTCCAAGAGCGTGGAATGCGCCCTGAAAGCCATATGTTGTATAGGTGTAGGAGTGTTTTATGAGTGTCTTGGTGTAGGTGGTGTATTATGGTGTATGTAATCGTAACTCCACATGGAGCAGAAGGTACACATGTGTTCAGGGCAGCCTTCAACTCGTACAGTGACCATTCAGAATTGCAAGCGCATTTTGATTTGTTATTGTCATGGAGGAACTTCTTTTCACGTGCGGTTTTGTGTTTCAGAAAAGTGTTTGTGTAGTGTGCTGAACTGGATACGTGCTGGAAGTGTTGGCCAAGTGTGTTAGGCTGACCTTCGAGCGTGTTCCCTGTTGTGGTGACCAGGGGAAGGCTGTGTGTATGTTGTCCTTTGTATTTGCGCATTCTTGTCCATATCTTGTGTGTCTGTATATGAGTTAATGGATGTAAAGAAGGTGCGCCAACTATCTCGTTTTGCCTCACGGTGCACACGCTTATCAACTGCCTTCACCCTTTTTTATAATACAAGGTTATTGCATGTGGGGTACCGACGGAGGATACCCAACACCTTATTCTCGAGTCCTCATTCGACCACGGGTTCTTCTTGTTGCGCGGGGCACCAGAGGTGTGCAGCAGGGACTTTTCGGTGGCATCGAGGATTTGCGCCGTGATGAGTTGGGCTGCTTCCTGCTTGTGCATATGTTTTATTGATGTGTGGTGTAGTTTAGATGTTTCTGTGAAGGTACTCCAGTTTGCTTTTGATTCATTAAACCTGTTATGAGAAGATGGACAGCTTGGGCCTTTACCTATATATGTTATTGAAGAGGGAAGTGGTCGCGCCATATGGGACAGTGCCCACGCCCCACTCAAGACAAGGCTAATGATTTCCGGGCGACAATGGCCACACCGCCCGAAGAGTGTGTGCAGCCAACCCTGTCCTTTAGAAATACCATGTACCTATTTTAAAAATTTGTTTGTTTGGAATTGAGGTGTGTTTCTTAGAGACACATGACTCTGGTTGAATAGCATGCAGCATCCCATCCACATCATAAAAATTTTTAAGCAGACCTCTGCAGTTCCAGGAATTATCTTTTCAGTTCCCATTATTTACTTTTACGAATAAATGGAGTTTGTGTATTCATGTGTTGTCGTCGGGGGCTGCTACTCTAGGATTGGGATTTTTGGGCCTTTCGGTAAGCTTGGAGGTCGGAGGCCGCTCCTTGCGCTGTGCATCAGGCAGGAACGGCCCGACGTTCATCTCTTTGTCACATGTCAGAGAGGTGCCCGTAGGGCTGGTCCCCCTGGAATTGGACCCCTTTCGTGTGCCTTAAGTTTTACCCACCGCCGCCGAGGGCGTCGGGGGCGCCAGAGGTGGCAGGGGCGGTGCGGCGGCGGTAGGAGCCGATGCGGGGTATGATACGAGTTGGGAAAGTCGATCTTAAGCGTTTATTCGTGTCGTGCCTTTCGGGAGCAACGCTAAGCCGTGCACAGTCAAGCCAGAGCGTTCGTTTCTCAATCGCGAGCGAACGTGCCCGCATGCATTGCCAGGCCCGTGAATGTGCCACTTCGTCGTCGGCGTCTCTCTCATCATCATGAGTGTTGATGTTGACGGTAAATTAGAAAAACCGCAACATCATCCGCGCTCACCAAATGTTCATTCAGAAAGTTCCAAAGGGCACTATAATTGCACTGGTATAGTCAGTTCCCGACCACCTGCCAGCTGTACTTTGCAGGCTCGAACGTGACTGTCCTTTCCTAGGTACACCTTGTGGAATTTACCCAGTCTCCAGAACATCACAGGGGTTTGTCCTCTCTGACAACAGCTACATCACCTACCTTGACACTGCTAGCAGGGTGTACCGTTCGGATGTGAGCACTTCTTAAAGCCAGTGGATAATCTTTCTGCCAACGTTTCCAAAAATCCTTCACCCTTCGCTGCTTGTGTTTCCACAACCTCAAAGTTTTTCTGGCGCTAGCAAACGTAGGAGAGTCATTCGTCTGAGAAAGGGTGACGATTCTCCTCCCGCTTAAAAAATGTGAAAGTGTAAGCATTTCCTTGTCCACAGGATTAGACGAAAGGTTCGTTAAAGGTGTGGAATTTGCCACCGCTTCTACTTCAAAAAGGATGGTAGTGAGCTGTACAAAGCTGAAGCTGTTCTTTGCTAATATTTTTCTCAAACAATTCTTAACTGTGCGAATAATGCGTTCCCAAAATCCACCCTACCATAGTGCACGCTCAACTATGAACTTCCACGTCATATGGTTTGTGGTAAAGGAGTTTTGCACCTGAACATCACGCAACCCTCTGTAGAGCACATTTAGATCCCGACTGGCTGCGAGGAAGTTCCTTTATCAGAGTAAAGGACACTTGGTAGACCACGGCGTGAAACAAATCTCGGGAAAGACATAAAAATGCGCTCACCGTTATGTCACTACAAAGCTCTAAATGTACCGCCCGCACTAACGCACACGGAAACAGGACGATGTACGCTTTCACTCTGCTGCTTCCTCGGACAAACACTGGTCCTGCGAAGTCAACAGCGATGACCTGAAATGGGTGGGCTTTTGACTCGGTCACTCGGCAGCGGTGCGACCGGAGCTGCAGCACGGTTGCAGCGTGAAACGCGCACACACGTTTCAGCGTCCGAGAACTTTTCACGCATTCTCGACCTCGAACCACCCAGAACATCTCGTATTTCAGCGAGACAGTCACTGACTCCACTGTGAAGAAGTCGCCTATGTGTGTGATCAAAAATCAGGTGAGTAGCATGGTGATTTCCTTGAAACAGTATTGGGCATCTAACTTCTTCTGAGGTCGCGGCATTATAAGGGCGGGTTCTGATTCACAGTACGCCATTGTTGTCCGCAAAAGGATGGAGGTCGCGAACGGCATACGTCTTGTCAATGGGCTTTCCCGTGGACAACGCAGCAAGCTAATTGCCAAATAATGCACTTTGAGCAATCCTAAACCACTTATTCTTGCTCTCTTTCATTTCCGCAACAGTGAGAGCTCCTTTTATCTGGCGGTTGGCCTGGTCGCGGCAATTGTGTACAAATCTTCTGATCCAGTCAGTAATCCTCACAAGTCGTGTCTAGTGGCTTTGCTTATTCACGTCGAAAAGTGGCTCCTGCTGCGGTGCGCTCTGACACGCCAAAACAGCTACCTTTTCTCGGTTTCTGACTTCAGAAAAAGCGTCCGCTATTTCTGTTCGGTCTTTGGAGGAGTCATTTCCTTTTGAACATGCTTCTTGTGGTGGAGACAGCCAGTCTGCGCCATGCCACAAAAGACGGCTTTCTCTTTCCTCTTGTCACTAGGTCCCTTTTCCTTTTGTCACTTGGTCAGCCGGGTTTGTTTTCCCCGAACAGTGTCTCCAGTGGGCCAGATCCGTTAGACGTCGTATTTCAACGACACGATTGCAAACAAATGGTTTCCATTTAGTTCTTGCAGATCGCACACAACTCAAGCGAATTCGGGAATGTGTCTAACAGAAATAATCGACTCCATTAAAGAGTAATGTTTCCCGCAGCAATCTAGTGAGCCGAGCTTCGGGGAGAGTGGCTATAGGTTCGACACGAGTTAACATGACAGGTTTGTGTGAAGCCACTCGGGCTTTAAAGATGAACTTCTGAACACAAACGTTGCGCGGGCTCTCTTCGGCTCTCAAATATGCCACTGCGTCAAATGCACAAGGGCTCGCGTCGGTGAATACGTGGAGGGTTAACTCAGGCTGATTTCGGCCGCTGCTGCCGTCGAACGCAAAAAGCCTTAACGGCTGGTAGTCCCTCAGAGGGACTCCACTTCTTCCATTCTTCCGATATCCCGCATGTTAGGGTCTGCTCCCAATCTAGTAAGTGTATCCAGATCTCTTAGAACAAAATTTTTGCTCTGAGGGTGAATGGGCTGACAATCCCAGCGGGTCAAAAATGCAGGATGCCGCTTGCAGTGCGCTTCGCTTTGTAGTAGTTGCGTTGAGGGCTTCTTCAACCGACTCAAAATTTATACTAATCGTATCGTCAATCGTGTTTCAGTTTAGTCCATAAACATTGTTTGTGGAAGTTCTTGCCGTCACAGAGTTTCCGTCATACTGGAAAAACCTTTCGCGGAGCAGGTGGCAGTTTGTTGTCCATTTGTGCATCTTTATACCAGCATTACCCATTATTTGGTTAGTCTCTTTATACAGCTTTATAGCTTCGTGTGAGTTAGCAGCTCCAAAAACTGGATCGTGTACGTAGAAGCTTCTCGGCAGCATTTGCCGCCGTATCTCTGTGCCTTCTGTCGACATGATTAAAGTGGTATTGCAAGTTTGCCGCCCGCAGAAACGGACAAGACGTGCTCCCGAAAGGGACTCGAGTCATTCGCATCTCTTCAATTCTTGGTAAAGAGTTGGTAGCAGATGGTACCCCCTCGAACCACACGAAACGTAACGCATCTCTATCTTCTTCTCGGATGCCAATCTGTGAGAAGGCCTTTTGGACGTCGGCTGTGATCCCATTCACGAACAATCAAAACTTGATCGCCATTCTCAGGAGGTCCGAGTTGACATTCTGTCCCTTTTCAAAGTGGCTCCAGCAGCATGTGAGGACTCGTCGACAACGACCCGAAAGCGAGTGGTTGTTGACGCTTCGCGGATGACCTCACGGTGCGGCATATACTGTACATGCTCTGGAAAAGGCGCACCTCTCAAAACCATTTCGGCGTGGTCGTCCTTTTGATATTGCCTAATAGCCTTGTCGTAAGCCCTCATCGCTTCTTCGTTTGAAGAAAGTCGTCGAAATAATTCATGTAGTCTCGTAGGGCAACCTTGCGATTGTCAGCCATGGCGACTGGTGTGGACTTTCATGGGAGCACTACTTCATAGCGCTTGTTTCCATACTAAATTGATTCGTTGACCCTGCCCAAGACCTCTTCATCGTAATGAGAGCGCGGACAGTTCATGATGCCAATGGCGTCAAGTTCGGAAAAACGCTGAAGCCAGAAAGTGAGGTGTTCTTTTTCGTGCGTATTCGTTCGGAGAACACAGACGTTGCTACTGCGTTTGCGGCTTTCACTCTATTCCTGGAACAACGTTTATTGTAGGGTCCCTCCCATGCTCGTCTTGGTAGCGATTAGTGATGGATTCTTCTCTTCTCACTGCACTTCGCTCGATTTCGGCATTCTTCGAGATCTGGTCTGAGCCAGCAAGTAGGTTCACTCCGTGTTCGTGCTCTACGCCTGGAAAGGCAATAGCATCAGCTAGTGATTTTCCTTCGGCGATCAGGCGTTGAAAAAGCGCGTTGTCCTTCGATGCTTCAGCCATCTCTTCGCAGATGAAAGGCACGACGATTGATTCAATGTCGACCGACGCGCTGTCATGCAGATTACGAAGGGTCACTGCGACGACTTTGCACTTCTGACAAGGACATCCACATAATCCAAAAGCACTGATGAACAGTTTTATCTTGCCAATCGCACCCAACTTTAGCTTAGAGGCAACATTTTGTCTAGTAAAATTGCGTTGGCTGCGTTATCAAAAACTCCATGTACCTAGCAGCAATGGGACGAAGTACTCATCGATGTTCTAAACGTCTGTAGTTGGACGTCGCTGACGAGTCGCGGGATGGCTGATTTGCGTGTGTCGATGTGCATTGCTGCCTGTCGTGTTTTTTCAGCCGATTCCGACCAATGTCTCTTAGGGCTGCGACAGCTTCGCATCGTGGTAGCATGTCGGCGCTTACATGATTACATTGAACCTTCCTTCGGCAACTCCGTACGAGATGTCCCTTTGCGGTGCATCTGAAGCATCGGCCGTCACTGGACAGGCGAATTCGCTTGTCAGCAAATTCAATGTCGCCATAACATTCTTGAGACCTGTGATCCGTAGCGGCGCAGAAGAAGCAACCAGAGGCCTTTGTTTTGTTGTGAAGAAGCGCAGCGGCCGGAATAGATCACTGCTTCTTAGATCCTCAGTCGGCGTCATGTCTTCGCGGTGGCTCGCTGATTTGACAGCTTCTTGCTCGACACTGTACTTCAACTAGCAGAAAAGACAGCATATGTTTCACCCCCTGTTTTGACGAAGCTTCACTGCTTGTAGAAAATGTGCTCGGAGCAAGGCTCTGTCGTTTTAAGTAGTCCACGACAAAGTCGCCAGCTATCACCTTTAAAAGCACTCCATTCAGCATTTCCGGTTATGACGACATGCCGAATCCCAGGCTTTGTAGTCGTCTCCAGTTCATCTGTACGGTATCGTAAACCTTCCTCAAAGTGGCCACGTGACTAGATGAATCAACAGGCCTGAGCGTCCGCAGGTTTTCTAAGCACTTCTGCTCAATCAGCTTTTAGTTTCCAAAACGATTTTTAAGGACACCTAGGGCGTATGAGTAAGAGGATTCGGTAATTTGAATGCCCGCAATGGCTTCCACAGCAGCTTCGTCGATAAGCGAATCTAAGTAGTCGAAGCGGTCGGTGTTGGACAGCCAAGGGTTCTCATGGACGGAATGTGATAACATATTCCCAAAAAGGCAGCCATCGCGTTATTGCTCCATCAAAACGCCGAAGTTCTAAGTTCGGAAGACGTCCTCCACACTCACGTGTAGCAGGCAAAGTTTTTCCGCCCGAACTCGCAGCTCCTCGGTCCCGGCTGGAGTCATCCAATAAAGGAGAAGTCTGGGATGTAGAAGATTTCAGGACGTTCATATGATGCTCAAATAGCACCAGAGCGCTGTTCGCTGCGTCTTCGTGCTACATGACAGAAGCATAGTCCTCGGCTGCTTTTTCTTCAGTCAGGTGGGCTTCTAGCTCGGCGTTGAGTGCAGAAAAAGGTGAATTGCTTGCTCGGAGACGTCTGTGAATGACACGAAGGGCCGAAAGGTCAAACTGCTGGGATGGAGCAGCTGGTCCACCTCGCTGATTATCTTCCTGTGCATAGCCCTCCATGACGCGCGCTTGCTCTTGACTCGATTCTTGCCGGTCGCTACTGAAGGAATTCTCTACCAGCTCGTAAGAAGGAGGCTCGCCGCGATACTGGCTTGCTTCTCTAGTTTCGGCACCAGTAATACCAGTTAGGAAAGCCGATCTTCAGCGTTTATTCGTGCCCCTCTGGAGCGACGCTAAGCCGTGCACAGTGGAGCCAGAGCGCTGTTTTCTCAGTCACGAGCGAAAGCACCCGCATGCATCGCCTGGTGCGTGAACGTGCCACTTTGTTGTCGGCGTCTCTCTCATTATCATGACTGTTCATGTTGGCGGTAGATTAGAGAACAGCAACAGGGCCCCGTTTTCCATCCCCTCGGCACCCTCCAACGCTCTGGAGGACTGGGAGGCAGTAACGGTAGCGGCATCGGTCCCAACAGAGACGATTGGCACCACAACGGCTGCTGCCTTAGCAGGCGGTGCTGTGACGGGTTGGGCTGCCTTAGGCTACCCAGTGGGGGGCGGGGGCTGGACCTTAGTCAGATTCGCTGAACTGGGTCCCTGTGGAAACCAGACACCGCTCCGCCACCCAGCGAGCTGCGTCGGCGTACTTCTTCAGAGGAAAGGAGGCGAACCTCTTACATGCCTCTGGGAAGGAGATGTTCTTAGTTACCTTGATGTATATTATCTTTTTCTGCAGTTGATATCTTGCGAACTTGCGGAAGTACGGCATTCGAACCGCGGCATGCGAACAATGGCAGTTCACACAAGTGAGGGCTTGGGATGGGCATTTGTTGCTCGGATGATTTTGTACTGCGCATTTGGTCGTTCGTCCATGGCAAGTGTTTGTATGATCACCCAACCGCTGGCACTTAAAATAGCGTGCCGCGTGTTCGTAATGTAGAGACAGATGGAGCACCGGATAAAGCGTCCATTTATATGTTGTGAAACTACTACGCGGTAAAAAGTCAAGATGATGTGCTTTGTGGGAATTTCCTCGTCTCTGCGGATGCTCATGCGTCTTACGGCAGTGACGCCCTGATCCTTCTAGCCTGCAAGGACATTCGCATCCCTTTCGTTCAAAAGATTTGGCTCAGCGATTGTATCCTGAGAGCTGTTGAGGCTCCGGTTGGGTGTGATCCTGATGTCCAGATCAGCCAGTCGAGTTTGAGCTAGAAGCTTTGTGGCCTGCTGCGTGTTGTTTACCTCGACAAGCGACTCACGAGTCTTTTGTTTTTAACCTTGTAAGATGTTTATATTGTGGATTCGAAATATTTTGCAATCAGGAACACTGAATGCGATGCAAGAGGTTGGGCTGAATTGAGGAATTCCATCACAGGAAATCGAGAAAAATTATCCGGTTCAGCAAAGGCTAAGGATTGCAACGGGAGAAATATACTTCGGTGCGGCCCCTTCTCAGGGACCGATCACATTTGGGGTGGTTTAGACAATACCATAAAGCATAATAAAAAGTAGAGAGACGGGGTACTTTCTTCTTCAGCCTTGCCCGGATAGATAAAGAGGCCCCGGAGCTGCCTGCCTGGTAAACACACAGGGAGCCCATCAACCGGAGCTTGCCCTGGTATACGACAGCCGCCGTTTAAGGCTTCTACCCTTCACCCTAAACGACATCGCCAAGGTTGACTACAGCTTATGTTTGGGGGCTAGGCGTTCACGGTGTCGCACATACCGTCACCAAGATTACTTTAGGTGTCCCGGGCAGGCCTTCGATGGTATCAAATACGATGGTGGTCGGGCAGGCTATGCCTAGAAAATGTGCCTGCCTTACCAAGAGGGTGCCCACTTCCTGCCAGCCAGATGATTCCAGAACGGCTGCGTGATTGGAAGCGAGGGGCGGCCCGCACAAGGCACTTAGGGGGGACGCATTGGCGCACCACGGCGACTCTCTATGGTACCAATAAACGACAGTAGACGTACGGTAGCCTGATTAGTAGATGTATGGGGCAATCGAAAGCCCGCAGTGAAGGTGCGGTTTGCCAGAAGCTTCAGATGAGGATGCCACAAAGGGGGAGATGGTGGGTGGCGTCGGCAGCACTGCGGCGCTTCCCGCTGGCCAGGAGGCTACATGGCTGCCTGGCAGAAGACTGCGGTGGGGATACATTATTTCAAGACGAGGTTGTCGCTGAGGGAAGTAGAACACAAGGCGGTAGCGCGCCGGTTTTGTAGAGCCATGTTCTAGAGTGTTGCTCTTAGCACCTCCGGCTCTTGTTTTGGGTAGTCCCTCAGGGTCGGCCTCGTTGTAACGCAGGCAAAAAAAGGCTATCGACGATAGAGCAAACAGGAAAGTGGAGGATCAAAGTATGGCAAAGGTATGAGGTGGAGGGCGGTATGCTGATGCCGCGTGAGCCATGCTTCCCTGCAGTGAGGCGCTACGAGCTAACGCCATAGTGCAGCGAGACCCGTCGTACGTTTGCTGAAGGCGCGATCACTTCCTGAGACGCAGGGGTTATACGCGGTCTCCGGGAAGACGGCAGTTTGTGCTTTGATAAACTTTCACATTTGGAAGTACCGTATTCGTCAGTCGTTTTTTTCTTTATGAATCTGTGTGTTTAAGACCCACGAATATAATAAAATTAAAATATATATATATATAATCTAAACTAAAATATTCAAAACAAACTTGGCGCACTAATGAGTAATTTCTTTCACATTCATACACATAGTAGCCGCACATGTCCGTGTAAAATTTGTTATACCGCTTTTGTTAATATTGTAATCGTTCACCTCCCACGGAAGATATTTTGCAATAGCTTGTGCAATTAAAGTACTCTGCAAAACTTCCGATATACGCTTTCACTATTTGCTTTCGCGTCGTCAAGCACTGCGAAAGCTCTCCCTATCACACCAAGGAGCGGCAGTGCCTGCTTTTATCGTCGCAGCAAATACGCATTCCTTTCTGCAGTGCTTTTGTGGCTTTCTTTTAGCAGCGGAGCTGTTTATGCTTGAGCTTGTTCCGGAAGCGTTAGCGAAAATTACTAGGAACAAAACCCGCTCCACCTATAAATGGTGCACCCCAGCAAAAATGGTGTTATAACACTGAAGCCATCTTTCGCGCCTACTAAAATATGAACACAAAGGTAATACACGCATTCGCACCCCTTACTATACCTGTCGCGCAGCGAGCACCTCGCTTCGGTTTAGCGCAAGGGAACCGAGCCGCCAGATGCCCCGATAGAACGCATTTAATGGTGATGACTGACTAATCTAAAATGATAGTGGTGCAAGAAGTACGTCTTGCTCTTCTACGCAATTCCAAGCAGTACCAATTTAAAGGTGATTGCCTTATTGGGCTACTAAAACGCAAAAACAATTGGCGCAGCTTCCACTAGTGATGCCAGGCTGGAGAAACAGGGAAGCTGAGTTTCGAATTAGCTTCTTCCCTGTAGTGTACCATGTCAGTGTTGTAGAACACCGGAACGGCCTAGTGCAATCCGGGTAAACTTTTCCTCACCTCCCAACACTTAGCCTATCCTAGATAAGAAAGAACTCGGCTCCTTGCAGAAATACTGGGCCCTTGCAGACGAACTAACGGACCGTTTATAGGGGCATAAGATACACGTCTTCCTGAGGGATCTTATTGAGCGCCCTGTAGTCGACACACAAACGTACAGAACTGGCTTTCTTCTCGTCGAGTACCACCAGGGAAGACCAGGAGCATGTCAACGGCCGAATAATATTTCGCATGTGCATGTCAGCCACGTTGTTCCATAATTTTTCGTTCAGACGAGGAAACGCGATATGGCATGCGGCAGATCACTGCTGAACCACCCGTTTTATTTCTGTGCTCCGCTGCAGATGTTTGTGGGCAGCTACAGGAGTGTGCATCGAAAGACGCTTGGTGCTTTGTTAGGACGTCCACCTATCACTTTATCTGATAAGGCGTCAGGTCATGGCTGATAGTGAACGCAAGGGCCGACATATTATCAAGCGCGGCAAATAAGTCCTTGTTGGAAGGGGGCACGTCACCGGAAACTACTGATGTGGGGGCACGGCCCAGAACTGAAGGTATAGTGGTTCTTTCGGCCAGTAATATTGCCTTATTCAGAGTGTTCAACGCAGCAAGCACCGCACACCCTAGATAAAAACCAAACAAGGCAGGTTGGGATGGCGATTTCCTGGTGTATGCACCAGGTAGAGGAAACCACCACAACATCGCCTGCGTTAATTTCGCCCGAGGAGACCGACAGAATTTCCTAACAACCAGCTTCCAAATCAAGATCAGATTTCAGCAGGGAGTAGTGCTGTGGCGAACCTAAACAACAGGAATTTTCAGCATCGTATTATGGATGGCGGGTCACGGCGAAATATAACGGTAGAGGAAGAGGGAAAAAAGTTCCATCCAAGGATAAGCGGTTCAGCAGAGGGCAGAAGAACAGCACATTGAATAGAACGACCAAATTCTTCAATCATTACGCGCATGGTAGAATAACCGGAGGAAATGAGGTCTTATTTGCTCCATGTAAATAGGGACCGCCATACGGAGCCTTGACCTTTTGCAGACGGGAATGCAGATCAGCATGAATGACAGAAATAGAAGCGCCACTATTCACTAAGGCTCTCACTTGGATTCCTTCGACGAGAACAGATAACAGGTTACACAGAAGTTTGGGTGCAGTTGTAATCGGTCCAAAAAATGAAGTTTTCCCTCCACAAACTGCATCGTCTAGTTTTTATGCTGTTGGTTGGGGACGTAGGAGTTTGAGGCAGGACGGAGAGGCGATAGAGCACGATGGAAGCGTGAAGGGTAACGACGGGCGGGAATCGAGAGGGATGTTTCTGGCGTCATGAACGGGGGAAAGTTGGCCTGGAGGTGGCGAGTGCAGGCGCTTACGAAGAGCGAATCCAAAGTAGGCGTCGCGATTATACGTGGCGTAGCCTCGGTGTTCGTCCAGCTGGCGTCCCCGGTAAAACCACAAAATGCGCCCTCTGATGCCACAGTAATCCCATACCGGCCGGTGGCTTGTTGGACGCGGTGCGCTCCGCGCTGGGAACGGAGGCGGTGAAAGCGAAGGCGTAGAAATAGCCGTCAAGTAGCCATGAGGATTCGGAGGGGAAATTCGCACCATGGGCACGGATGGTCTTGTAACAGCTTGGGAGTACGATTTCACGTGCTTTGGACCAAGATCGCAAGGCTCTGGAACGTCGTTCATGCAAGCTAGCTCCTTTTTGATTAATTTATGCAGCCCACGGGCCTGTACGTGGGTGTCTGGAGCAGGTAATGTCAGGCTTCTGTAGCTCCTCACGTATGGTTGTTCAGATCAGTGTACGGAGCTCTGCATTCTGAAGGGAGCAGGAACGCGAACAACATGTTGGGGGCGAATCCACTGCAGGAGGTCCAAACGCTGACAGATCGTGCCTACATCAGCAATGGTTGTACGGTTCTGAATCGCCGGAGCATTAAAGGCCAAAGATCCCTTTCATGATGTGCTGCACTTGGTCGGTTTCAGGCATGTCCTTGTCAGTCCGATGGCACAGTGCAATAATATATTCGATGTAAGAATAGTACACCTCGTTCGGAAGCTGCACACGGACCACCAGTTGCCTTTTGTCTACTTGCGACCTGCTAGAGGACGTCCCAAAAATGCGACGGAGCTCTTCGACAAAGCTTGTGCAATCAGAGATGTCTTACTCAATGTTGACGAGCCAGGTCTTTGCCGCTTCGGTAAGAGAAAATGAAGCGTTCTGAAGTTTATATACATCGTCCCATCGTTTGACTGCGCTTACCCGGTTGAACCGATCAAGCCACTCTTCCACATCGTCATTGCGGAGACGACAGAAAAATGGAGGATCGCGCTCGCGGCAGGAGAGGGTAGGAAAAAACTTGACTGGGGCCGCACCGTTGCTGCCTGACTGTCTGCTCTCGTGCTACATGGGGTTGGCGAGCAAAAGCAACCTCCGACCTTAACGGAGCTCCACTGGTGCGACCGCGATAGGTAAGCCACTGGATAAAAGGACCGTCCACCACTTGAGAGAGACAGGTTGTTCCTGGAGACTGCGTTTCTTAAATTGATGACACCGAACGTTCCGAGGAGGCCGAGCGCTAGATGATGATGATCATACACAGATGATTATGACGATGGGCGGCTGGCCATGAATGATCGGCGAGCATACCCCTTGGTGACCAGGATGGGTGAGGCCGGGTTCACGGGTAATATTCTGAAAGCGCATTCCTTATGCTCCCACCTCTCTCTCCTTATATATGGACATTGTCCAGGAGGAGGGGTTGGCCCGTTTTAACTCTCTCTCTCTCCCTCTCTCTCTCTATATATATATATATACAGTTAAGAGAAAAGGTTCCTGGCTATGAGGTTAGCTGTGCGATAGAGAAGTCAAACTGAAAAACATAACTACATTTATTCTAATGTTTCGACCGGGGGCCGGTCTTTTTCGAAGGTATCTTTGAAAAACACCGGCCTCCGGTCGAAACGTTAGAATAAATGTTATGTTTTTCAGTTTGACTTCTCTATCGTATAAATATATATATATATATATATATATATATATTGTGAGAGCGTGTGAGCGCAGTCAACATTACTGGACAATTATTGCGCTCTGGGACACTTACGTGCTGTGGCCAATCGCTGTCATTCGGTAGGCCAATTCCTCATCTGTGCTTGCCCATTATCATCATCATCTATACATAATCATTGTCACGAGTGGCTGATTCTGTTGAGTCACCGACAGTCTCATTTAGCCTAGTCCACTGGTACTAGTGCCGACTTGTGCAGGGTCTTCCGTCTCCTTACAAGTGGTGGAAGGTGCTTCTTTCGACCCTGACCTCTCCCTGACCTAGCTGCACCCCTGAAGCTCCGTTCAGGTCGCCTTGTACAACCGCCACCCAGTCCAATGAACCGAGAAGGCGCACCGAATGCTGCCGCTCCTACCACGCCGGCATGGATGGTGACTTGCCGCCAGCGCGACCCTCCCGGCTTCGCTGGTCTTCGTGGCGAAGACGTCGAGGAGTGGCTTGACGAATTCGACCAACTCAGCCAATTTAACAGGCGGGAAGAAAAGTTCAAGCTCCATAACGTAGGTCTCTCTCTGCATGAAGTTGCAAAGACCTGGTACCGCAACAACGAGCATACCATAACTGATTGGGCCTCCTTCACTGAGAAGATCCGCCAGATATTTGGCACACTCTCTGCGTGTTCAGATGAGGCAAAAGGAAAACTAGATGCCCGCTGGCAGGGTCCAGACGAGACATTTGCGTCCTCTATTGAGGATGTGCTAGCTCTCTGCCGTTGTGTGAAGCCAGACATGTTAGAGGCTGACAAAGTTCGCCATCTACTCAATGGAATCGCAGAGTTTGCCTTTAACTTGCCCTGCAAAATCCGTCTTCCGTGGAGGACGTACGAACCTCGTGTCAGCGCCTCGACCAGCTACAAGCGATCCGCCTGCAGCCACGGCAGGAATCAGCTCGTCTTCCTGCTGAGTCGGAGCTTCGTGCTCTCATACGCGATATCATTCGTGAAGAACTCCACAAGCAAGGCCCATCGTGCTTTCATGGTGACCGGTGTGCTCAGCCTGCGACTAATTTGCGGAGGATTATTAAAGAGGAGCTGGCGTCGATGACGTGTAGCCCGCGCTTTACTCCCCAGTGGCTTTCATCGCACCCTCATACACGGGTGCAGCTTCGCGACCCCCGGTCTCACCGATCGGAATTCCTGCACCTCCGCCAATGCTCGAACAGCTCACAGCGATCTCCTCAGCGGCCCATGCATCAGCAACATATTCCAACTGGCGACCGCGTAAGCATTTCCGCCCCAAAGAACGCCCGGTCTGTTTCTATTGGGGAATTCGCGGCTACATCTCGCGATTTTGCGGCCGGCGCCAGCAAGATGAGCGGCGGGGTTACGCGCCCTGCAAACGCAGTCTCCGCTACAACTACAGCCCTCGATGGCCTGCTTATCAACCTCGCAACCGCTCCCCGTCGCCTCCAGATTCACCCGAGTTTTCCCGCAGTCGACGTGGCCCTAGGCGCCGATCCCATTCGCCTGGGCGACGCTTTGTCTCTCCTCTTCACCCTGGCTCAAACGACGCCAACTGCCAGCCGGAAAACTAGATGCTGCAGTTTATGGATGGGAAACTGCATCGTGCGAACGTCTACAACTTCTCCGGCGCGTCCCTCGAACATTTTGCCTGTAATTGTGGAATGAATTGTTGTACAAGCTTTAGTGGACACTGATGCTAGTATCTGCGTCCCGCATAGTGATCTGTGTGGCCGGCTACGAAAAGTAAAGACGCCCTACTCTGGACCTTCATTGTGCAGTGCAAATGAAAATGTCATACAGCCTGCCGCATCTTGCACAGCGCGTGTCGTCATCGGAGGCGATTGTCACCATTAATTATTTTTGTATGGGACTTTCTTTCTTCAGTTTCTGCTGTTATTTCCTGTCGCCAACCAGCCATTCACATTTCCAGCACAGACACTTCCCAATCACCAAACTCACGACAGCAGAACTTAACCTTATGGACGGACTGTTTTTTGCCGCCGGGTTGTGAAGAAGTTGTTTTGGTGTCCTCGGGCAGCATTTCCGCAGGTGATGTGATAGCGTCTCCATCAAGCCGTATGCTTCCCCGAGGAATTGCTATGTCCACATGCCTCGTCCGTTTTTCACAAGGACATGCAGCTTTGGCCGCTCGGAACACCACCACAGAGGCAATGTGTTGCCTAAAGGCATGACCGTCGCTGCTGTGGTTGACAGAGAGCCTGTTTCTGTTCTGTCCAACGCAGTACCACCTTCGCGTGCGTGTGACCTTGCTTCTTCGGGTGGTATGTCTAGTATCACTCCAACCATCAGCCCCGGCCTTACATCTGAGCAAACGGAACAGCTGCTCGTGGTACTGGCGAAGCACCTTGCATCCTTTGACGTGGTTGCGAACACACTAAAACGAACGACTGTGACCGCTCACCGAATTAAGACAGATAGCTCAGCGATTGTACGCCGCCGACCATACCGCGTCTCTTCTAACGAAAGAAAAATTATTGAAGAGTAGGTCGCTCAGATGCTCAAGCGCGACGTTATCCGCCCATCGTCAAGCTCTTGGTCATCGCCGGTTGTGTTAGTCGAGAAGAAAGATGGATCAGTTTGCTTTTGTGTCTACTACCGTGCACTAAATAAGATCACTCGAAAAGGCGTTTATCCGCTGCCCCACATCGACGATGCTTTGGACAGTCTCCAAGGAGCGGAGTACTTCTCGAGTCTCGACTCACGCTCCGGATATTGGCAGATCCGAAAGCACGATGATGACAAAGGGAAGACGGCGTTTTCCACCCCAGACGGGCTTTTGGAGTTCAGCGTGATGCCAATTGGGCTCTGTAACGCGCATGCCACGTTTGAACGAATGATTGACACTGTGCTTCGTGGTCTTAAGTGGAAAACTTGTCTCTGCTACTGGGACGACATTGTTGTTTTCTGAGGTACATCTGACCAACACTTACGCCGTCTGGACGAAGTACTGAGTTGTCTTTTCAATGCGGGACTGCAGATAAACACAAAGAAATTCACTTTCGCCAGCAAATCTACCACACTATTAGGCCACGTCGTGAGCAAAAAAGGAATTCAACCGAACCCCGAAAAGATTTCGGCAGTTTTAAATTTTCCCCTTCCACAACAGCAGAAGGAACTCCGCAGCTTCAACGGACTCGCATCATATTTCCGCAGATATATACAAAATTTCGCAACTACATCACCTTGTACAGCCTGGCATCCCGTTCGTTTGGACAGAAGATTGCGAACGGGCTTTTCAGGCCTTCAAAGACGCCCTCACCTCGCGCCCCGTCCTTTGCCGTTTTAACGACAGCGCTCCCACGATCCCACACACGGACGCCAGTGGGCAAGGCATTGGTGCCGTCTTGCTGCAACTAGATGCCCAACAAAAAGAGGGAGTGGTTGCATATGCCAGTCGTTCGCTGACGGCGCCAGAAAAAAACTACAGCATAACGGAAAAGGAGGGCCTCGCCGTTGTTTGGGCAATTCAAAAGTTTCGCCCTTACTTATACGGCAGGCATTTCACTGTCGTCACCGATCACCATGCGTTGTGCTGGCTGTCGACACTCAAGAACCTTTCCGGACACCTTGGCCGTTGGGTTCTTCGTCTGCAGCAGTACAGTTTCACTGTTACTTATAAGTCAGGCAAGAAGCATTTGGATGCGGACGCCCTTTCACGTTGCCCGTTCTCCAAATCGCCAGCCCCTGCCTCCGCGTCGACGCAGCCTGTCTTGCTGGATTGCAACGGCGGTCGACAATTTGACCAGGTACGCGGAAACATCACCTCTGCGATCTGGATGCGCTCAAGAAATTGCAGATTTCTTACTTCAGAGCATCATTTTGCGCCACGGTGCGCCTGGCGTGCTTTTGAGCGACCCAGGCAAGGCATTCCTTTCTCAAATTCTGGCTGAAGTGCTTCAAGCAGCAAAGACTGTGCATAAAACTACCACTAGCTACCATCCTCAAACCAACGGCATCACCGAACGATTTCACCGTACCCTCTCCGACATGCTATCCATATATATTAAGCCGGACCACACAAACTGAGAACGAATTCTTCCTTTTGTTACATTCGCCTACAATTCGGATATCCAGCGCACCACTGGCTACACACCTTTCTTCCTGCTTTTTGCACGCTATCCCTCTTTCATCGTTGACACGGCTTTCGTTTCTGCCCCGGACTTCCTTGCCACCCCGTTTTCTGACGTAATCGCCTCTCGGCTTAACCACTGTCGTCACCTGGCCCGTCTTCACACTGAACTCACACAGCAAGAACGCAAAAGCCAGTACGATTCCACTCACCGCTCTGTTCACTTCCATCCTGGGGACGAAGTATTACTGTGGACGCCAATACGCTCTCCCGGTCTATGCGAGAAGTTTTTGCATAGGTACATTGGTCCCTACATCGTAGTTGAGCAGACATCTCCTGTAAACTATCTGGTGTCTCCGGCAGCTGCCCCTACTGACCGCCGACGGCGAGGAACTGAAATAGTGCACGTCTATCGCATGAAACGTTACAACCAGCCTACATCGTGACTCTCGGCGACCAGGAGGCCTCTTCCAGCCGAGGGGACCTGGGGACCTACCTGGGGACCTACCCCCTATAAATCTTGCCTGCCAGGCGAGAGGTTGCCCTGACGAAGCCAAGTCTCTTTGCTGAAACGTTGGCAACAATCCTCTTTCCTACCTGCTTCGAAGTTTTCTTTTGCTATATCATCATCATCATCGTCATCATCACCAGCCTATGTACGCCCACTGCAGGTCAAAGGCCTCTACCATTATTCTCCAATTACCTCGGTCCTGTGCCAACTGTGACCAATTCATCCCCGCAAACTTCTTGATCTCATCTGCCCATCTAACTTTCTGCCGCCCGCTGCAACGCTTGCCTTCACTAGGGATCCACTCTGTTACCCTTAATGACCAGCGGTTATCTTGCCTTCGCATTACATGCCCTGCCCACGTCCATTTCTTCTTAATTTCTACTAATATGTCTTAAACACCAGTTTGCTCCATGACCCACTCCGCTCTCTTCTTGTCCCTTAATGTTACACCTATCATTTTCCGCTCCATTGCCCGCTGAGTCGTTCTCAATTTAAGTTGAACCCTCTTAGTGAGCCTAAAGGTTTCTGCCCCGTAGGTGAGTACCGGTAAGATGCAGCTGTCATACACTTTCTTCTGCAGTGACAATGGTAGGCTGCTATTCATTATCTGAGAATGTCTGCCATATGCACCCCACCCCATTCTGATCCTTCTAATTATTTCTGATGATGATGATGTTTGGTGTTTTATGGCGCAAGGCCAACGAGGGCAAAGAGCTCCAAAACGGTGCTTAGGTATGAAGGATGATGATGATGCTGGTTTTATTTTATTGGCGCAAGGCCGACATGGGCAAAGAGCGCCAAACACAAAGTGATTTGATGAGGAGAGAACACGACATCAAATCAGTTAAAAACTATGAGCACGGCTGGTGTAAAGGGCCAGGGTGAAGAACAAGAGTGGTTAAAAGATAAATAAGTTGGCTGGGGTATAGGACCAGAGGTAAAGCTATGGGTGGTATGAGATGATTTGTAAAAAGTGAACTTCTGATAGGAACTTAAAGGTGCGCTAAACAGAAAACATGGCATCATCTCCTAAGAAGTATGATGGGTGTGGGGGAATATGTCGTGTGTGTAGTTGAGGGAAGTGTTTGCGTCGTGTAGTGTCGAGTGCCTTACATTGTATGAGGATGTGCATCACGGATAGGGCCTCTCCGCACCTGCTGCACTGAGGTCTTGGAGATCCAGTGAGAAGGTGCGAGTGTGTTGCATGAGTGTGCCCTATCCATAATCTAGCCAAGGCGACTTCAGTGTATCTATTGCGTGTGTCGGTGGTGTATCCTCCCAAGTGTGGTTTTATTACGTGTAACTTGTTGTCTGTTTGTTTGCTCCAGTGTGTTTGCTATGTTTTGCGAAGTTGTTGTCTAATGTGTGGTTTCATGTCGGTGTAGGGTAATGTGGTTAGGTCTACTGTATTCAAGAGTGTAGCAGCAGCAGCCATTCGATCCGCTGCTTCGTTCCCGGCTATACCACAGTGGCCAGGGACCCAGCAAAGGACTACTTCAAATTCGTGGACATACACAGACATAATACCCTTGACTATTAGATTCACAACGTGATTTTTTGAAGACTTTGTTGACGATAACGCCCGCACGACAGTGAGGGAGTCTGTATATATAATGGATTGTGGGATGTGACTTTGAAGGATATGATTAACAACAAAAAGTACACCATAAGCCTCTGCCGTAAAGATACTGGTATTACTATTAGGAGTTCTAGTGACATTAAGGCCGGGTCCATGCGCCGCGCAGGACACAGAGGTGGACGTTTTGGAGGCGTCCGTGTAAAATTCACAGAATTGATACTTCTGCTGCAAATACATGAAGTGCTGCAGAATTGCACATGTGGGAGCTCGGTTTTTATCTACACGTGTGAAAGATGTGTCGCATAAGACAGGGCGGAGATGCCATGGTGCTATAAAATGTGTTTGAGAACTTTGTATGGTGTCTAAAAAGGAGACAGAAAGCTCTGACGCTTCCTCTCTAACTCTGTAAGAGAAGGGCGCAGAGAACGATGGTCGGTTTAGGAGTAGTGCAGTCATAGACGTATCATAAAAAGCTGATTTAAAAGGATGGTGTGGCATAAATGAAGTTTTAAAAGCAAAAAGGTGATCTGTGTATGCTCACTGACGTTGTAGGTTCCACTTATTACACTCCACATAGAGGCTTTCGACCGGGCTATTCCGGAAAGCGCCACATGCCAGCCGGAGCCCCAGATGAAGCACTGGGTCTAGCATTTTGAGGAATGTCTTACTTGCTGACCCATAAACAACGCTTCCGTAGTCCAATCGTGAACCTATCAGGGTAGTAAAAACGCGTAAAAGAAGTTGTTTTCAGCACCATATGAAGAGTGGGAGAGAACCTTGAGTATATTCATAGCCTTTAAGCATTTATGTTTAAGTTGTTTTATATGTTGAATGGGATGTAATAGGGCTTAGCGAGGTTAGGAGGGCAGGCGAAGCCTTTACGGTGCTGAAAAATGGACACGTCCTATGTTACCGTGGTGTAGAGGACACAAGAGAACTGGAGTGGGATTTCTAGTCAATAAAAGCATAGCTGGCAACATAGACGAATACTATAGCATTAACGAACGGGCAGCAGGTCTTGTAATTAGGCTCAATAAGAGGTACAAGCTCAAGGTGGTACAGGGCTACGCGCCCACATCCAGCTACGACGACCAAGTAGTGGAACGCTTCTATGAAGATGTGGAATCGGCAATGGCTAAAGTAAAAACACAGTATACCGTAGTTATGGGGGACTTCAATGCTAAAGTAGGCAAGAATCAGGCTGGAGACAAGGCAGTTGGGAACTATGGTCTAGGCTGTAGAAATAGCAGGGGGGACCTACTAGTTGAGTTTGGAGAACGGAATAACCTCCGCATAATGAATACCTTCTTCTGTAAACGGGAGAGTCGGAAGTGGAGCTGGAGGAGCCCGAATGGGGAGCACAAAAATGAAATAGACTTCATATTATGCGATAACCCTGGCGTCGTGCAGGATGTGGAAGTGCTAGGAAGGGTAAGGTGTAGTGACCACCGTATGGTAAGATCTCGAATTAGGCTAGATTTGAGGAGGGACCGCAACAAGCTAGTACAATAGAAGCCGATAAACGAACTAACAGTAAGACGTAAAGTAGAAGAATTCAGGATCCCGCTGCAGAACCGATATTCCGCCCTTAACGAGGAAGCCGAGCTTACGACACAGGAAGCCAGCGACAACCTTACACGCATCATCACGGAGTGTGCAATAGAAGTCGGGGGCACTATGGCTAGACGGGATACTGGTAAACTTTCACAGGAGACGAAAGATCTAATCAGGAAACGGCAAACCATGAGAATCTCTACCGCAGCTGACAGAATAGAACTAGCCGAGCTCTCGAAGTTATACAATAAGCGTAAGACAGCTGACATACGGAAGTATAATATGGAGAGGATCGAGTACGCTGTAAAGAACGGAGGTAGCCTGAAAGCAGTGAAGAGACGTCTTGGCGTGGGGAAAAATCAGATGTATGCACTTAAGGATAAGCAAGGCAATGTCATCACAAATAGGGATCAAATAGTCACAGTGGCCGAGGAGTTCTATAGGGATCTGTACAGTAGCCGGGACATACAGGATCATGCCGAACGAGACAGTAGTTCAGAGGAGATAGACATCCCACCAGTAACGACCGAAGAAGTAAGGAAGGCTTTGAAAGAAATGAAAGGGGGCAAAGCACCTGGTGAGGATCAGATAACAGCAGACCTCTTGAAGGATGGCGGAGAAATTGTACTTGAAAAACTGGCAAACCTGTATACGCAATGCCTAATGACCGCAATGGTACCGGAATCTTGGAAGAACGCGAACATCATCCTAATCCATAAGAAAGGCGACATGAAGGACTTGAAAAATTACAGGCCGATCAGCTTACTGTCAGTCGTCTACAAGGTATTTACCAAGGTAATCGCTAACCGAATCTCTGCAACCTTAGATGTCAGTCAACCTAAAGAACAAGCAGGGTTCCGTAAAGGTTATTCAACAATGGACCATATTCACACGATCAATCAGGTGATAGAGAAGTGCGCTGAGTATACTGAACCCCTATATATAGCCTTCATAGATTATGAGAAAGCATTTGACTCGGTCGAAACCCTAGCAGTCATTCAGGCATTACGGAACCAGGGGGTAGATGAGCATTATGTAAGAATACTAGAGGATATCTACAGTGGGTCTACAGCTACCATAATCCTTCATAGGGAGAGCAGTAAAATACCTATAAGGAAAGGTGTCAGACAAGGAGACACAATCTCTCCAATGTTATTCACAGCATGCTTACAAGAAGTATTCAGAACGTTGGATTGGGAACAGGTGGGAGTAAGGGTTAATGGAGAATACCTCAGTAACCTCAGATTTGCTGATGACGTTGCCTTGCTAAGTAACTCGGGGGACGAATTGCAAAGCATGTTTTCCGCACTGGGCGAACAGAGTAGAACCGTGGGCCTGAAAATTAATATGCAGAAAACTAAAGTAATGATCAATAACCTCGGGACAGCACAGCAGTTTGAGATAGGTGGCGAGGCAGTGGAAGTTGTAAGCGAATATATCTACTTAGGCCAAGTTGTGACCCCAGATCCCAACCATGAGGCAGAGATAATTAGAAGGATCAGAATGGGGTGGGGTGCATATGGCAGACATTCTCAGATAATGAATAGCAGCCTACCATTGTCGCTGAAGAAGAAAGTGTATGACAGCTGCATCTTACCGGTACTCACCTACGGGGCAGAAACTTGGAGGCTTACTAAGAGGGTTCAACGTAAATTGAGAACGACTCAGCGGGCAATGGAGCGGAAAATGATAGGTGTAACATTAAGAGACAAGAAGAGAGCGGAGTGGGTCAGAGAGCAAACTGGTGTTAAAGACATATTAGTAGAAATTAAGAAGAAGAAATGGACGTGGGCAGGGCATGTAATGCGAAGGCAAGATAACCGCTGGTCATTAAGGATAACAGAGTGGATCCCTAGAGAAGGCAAGCGTTGCAGGGGGCGGCAGAAAGTTAGATGGACAGATGAGATCAAGAAGTTTACGGGAATAAATTGGTCACAGTTGTCACAGGACCGAGGTAATTGGAGAATAATGGGAGAGGCCTTTGCCCTGCAGTGGGCGTAGGTAGGCTGGTGATGATGATGATGATGATATGTTGAATGAACGAGAGCTTTTCGTCAAGGACTACACCTAAAAACTTGTGCTCATTTCTGACTGGAATTGAGGCACCATTGAGTTTGATGTCTGGATCCGGCCGAATGCCACGTTTTTTCGAAAACAAAACTCAAGTACACTTCACTGGACTAAATTTAAAACCGTTGCTATCTGCCCAGCCAGCTAGCTTGTTAACACCAAGCTGGACTTGGCGCTCGCAGATAGACAGGTTACAAGACGTAAAGGATAATTGCACGTCGTCTACATAGATTGAGGAGGAGATGGTTGGTGGCAGCGCCTTCCGAACAGAGTTCATTTTTACGATAAACAAAGGGCAACTGAAAACTCCACCTTGCGGAACACCGTTTTCCTGCACATGAACTCTAGAGAGTGCAGTTCCACCTCGCACGCGAAACCTACTTTCAGAGAGGTAACTGGCAAGCGTGTTCCGCATGTATTACCTGACATACCAAAGGACTTCAAATCACCGAGGATGCCGTACCGCCAAGCAGTGTCGTACGCCTTTTCAAGATCAAAGAATACTGTCATACAGTACTGCTTATGGAAGAAAGCATCTTTAATATATGACTCTAACGCAACGAGTTGATCGTTCGTAGATAGCCCCGCCCTAAAGCCCGCCTGGCAGCTCTCGAGAAGACCATTTTACTCAAGAAAGTACACGAGCCTCCTGTTTATCATCTTCTCGAGGAGCTTGCACAGGCAGCTTGTTAGGGCAATGGGACGATAGCTAGCGGGAGAGGAAGAGTCCTTCCCTTCCTTCAGAAGAGCCATTACTATGGCCTCCCTCCAAGAGCGAGGAATGTGCCCCGAAAGCCATATGTTATTGAATAGATGTAGAAGTGTTTCAAGGGTGTCCAAGTGTAGATGTTGTATCATAGTGTATGTGATTTTGTCTGCACCTGGAGCTGACGGCTTACATGTTGACAGGGCTGCCTTCAGCTCATGAATTTAAAAAGGAGAATTGTAAGAAGTGTGCGACTTGTTGTAATCACGCAGAGACTTTTTTCCGCAGATGTTTTGTTTCATGAAAGTGTTTGTGTAGTGTGCCGAACTGGACACGTGTTCGAAGTGTTGTGAAAGTGTGTTAGCCTGGTCTTCCAGTGTGTCCCCTGTAGAACTAACTTTTAGTTTTCGTATTCGTGCCGAGACTTTGTGTGTGTCAGTGTATGAGTTGAATGAAGTGAGGAAAGTGTGCCAACTCTATCGTTTTGCCTCACGGCGCACACGTTTTCCTAACGCCTTGGCCCGTTTGAACAAGAGGAGGTTTCCCGACGTGGGGTACCGACGGAGGATACCCCACGCCTTGTTCTGGGCCTCTCGCGCCCGCCTACAGTCCTCATTCCACCACGGCCTCCGCTAGTTGCGCGGGGCACCAGAGGCGTGGGGAATGGACCTTTCGGCGGCGTAGAGGATGTGCGCCGTGGGGAGTTGGGTAGCTTCTTCAACGTGTAGGTGTCCTATGGATGTGTGGTGTAGTTTGGATGTCTCTGTAAATGTATTCCAGTTAGCTCTTGCTTCGTTGAACCTGTTTTGGGAAGATGGACTGCATGGGGCTTTACCTATATACGTTAGTGAGGTGGGGAAGTGGCCACTGCCGTATGGGTTAGTGCCCACACCCAACTCAAGACATGGAAAGAGAATTGCCGAAGCAATAGCCAAGTCAAGATTTGAGTATGTATTGTGTCCTATGTTATGGTATATAGGCTGTTTCTTGTTGAAAAGGCATGCCCCAGAGGATGTTAAAAACTTCTCTATCAGGCGACATCGGGCATCCGTGCGAGAAGAGCCCCAAAGTTCATTGTGTGCATTGAAGTCGCCTGTTAGGATGTACGGCTCAGGAAGCTGGTCGACAAGCATCTCAAAGTCAGAGCTCAGAAGTTCAAGATCAGGAGAGATGTAGATGGGGCATGCGTTATGAAACAATTAAATAATATTGTACGAACGGCTACAGCCTCAAGGACGGTGTTCAAGGTGACAGGGTGGAATGCTAAGGATTTGCTGGCAATTATGGCCACACCGCCAGAAGAGTGTGTGCAGCCATCCCTGTCTTTCCTGTATACCAGGTAACTATTCAAAAAATTTGTGTTATTGGAATTAAGATGTGTTTCCTGGACACACATTAAACTTGGCTCGTTGGTATGCAGAATCTCATGCACGTCGTCAAGATTATTTAGAAGGCCTCTGCAGTTCCATTGAACTATGTTTTCTCTTTCCATTATGATGTGTTAGAGCTACTTGAGTGTGATTATTTATGTAGGGTCTTTCGGGGATTGCACTCTTGGGAAGGGCTTTTTTGCCTTCTCTACTGACCTGGACGTCGCAGCCCGTTCCTTCCGTTGCGATGAAAGGCCGGAAGGGCTTGACGTTCATGTCGTCATCTAAAGGCAAGGGGGTGGCCAGCGGACTGGGCCCCCTTGACATGGTACCCTTTCGGGTGGTCTTTGCCTGCGCTGCCAGTGACGAAGGCGTGGGGAGCACCACAGGTGGCACAGGCAGTGAGGCGAGGGAGGGGGTCACTGCGACTGCCTCCGTCTCCATCTCCGTGCCCTTGCGTGTGCTTTGGGACCGGGGAGAGGAAGAAATGGATGCAGCGGCATCCCCAACAGACGTTGTTGCCACCACAGCCGCTGCTGGGTGAGCGAGCGGTGCGGAGGCTGGTTGGGCTGCCTGGGGCAACCCTGGGGGGTTGGGGACGGGACCAAGGCCGACTTGCGGTACTGGGTCCCCGCCAAAACCAGACGCCGCTCCGCCCCCCGGCGAGCTGCGTCGGCGTACCTGCCCAGAGGGAAGGAGGCGAACCTCTTTCGCGCCTCAGGGAAGGTGATGTTCTCGTTCACTTTCAAGGCAATAATCTTTTTCTCTTGTTTAAACTTCTCACAACATCTGGAATAAGCAGCATGCGGTCCCTGGCAGTTCGGATATGTCAAGTGCTCAGATTCACAATTATCGGTTGGATGATCTTGTGCCGCACATTTGGCGCACGTCAGTTTCCCACGACAAGAGTTTGTGCCGTGGCCAAAGCGCTGACACTTATAGCAGCGGCGTGGATTCGGCACGTAGGGTCGGACCGGACATCTAACGAAGTCGGCGTTGACCGACTCAGGAAGTGTTGAACGGTGAAACGTCAAGATGATGTGTTTAGTAGGTATGAGTTGATCGTTTCGGAGTATGGTTATTCGCCTCACTGCCGTCACGCCCTGATCATGGAGGCCCTCGAGCAGTTGGGCTTCAGTTTCACTTATAAGATCTGGATCAGAGATCATGCCTTGGCGGCTATTAAGGCTGCGATGAGGCGTGATCTTGATGTCAATATTGACCATGCGCGTTTGTGAAAGGAGGTTTGCGGACTGCTGTTGTCTACCTCAATCAAAAGTTCTCCCGTTTTCAGTTTCTTAGCCTTGTACGACTTTCCGACAAGGCTTGCAAGATACTTGGAGATTAGAAACACGGACTGGGAAGTGATTGGTTTTGTCTTGTCAAGAGCTTCCATGATCAGAAAGCGCGAGAAATTATCGGGCTTTTTGAGCGAGATTGATTTTAAGGGAGGAAAAGATACTTCCTTGGGGCCCCTTTTCGGAGGCCGATCACGTCTGGGGGGGCGTTTGGAAAATGCCATACAATACATTGGAAAGTAGGGAGACGGGGGTACTTTCTCCTTTGACCTTACCCTGGTTGTCAAAGAGGTCCCGGAGGTTCCTGCCTGGTAGACAGGCAGGGAGCCCATCGGCCGGAGCTTGACCAAGGCTCCGACGGCCACCGTTCACGGCTTCTAACCCTTCACCTTTCAACTTCTAGCCACGGTAGGTGACAGCTTAAGTATGGGGGGCTCGGGGTACGCGGTGTCGCCACTCACCGTCACCAAGATTGCTCAAGGTTCCCCGTGCGGGGCTAAATATTTCTGCCTCTTGGTTGGGATCTGGGGTCACAAATTTGCCTAAGTAGATATATTCGCTTACCACTTCCACTGCATCCCCACCTATCTCAAACCGCTGTGCTGTCCCGAGGTTATTTATCATTACTTTAGTTTTCTGGATATTAATTTTCAGGCCAACGGTTCTACTCTGTTCGCCCAGTGCAGAAAGCATGCTTTGCGATTCGTCCCCCGAGTTAATTAGCAAGGCAACGTCATCAGCAAATCTGAGGTTACTGAAGTATTCTGCATTAACACTTACTCCTACCTGTTCCCAATGCAACGTTCTGAATACTTCTTGTAAACATGCCGTGGAGAACATTGAGGAGATTGTGTCTTCTTGCCTGACGCCCTTCCTAATGGGTATTTTACTGCTCTCCCTATGGAGGATGATGGTAGCTGTAGACCCATTGTAGATATCCTCTATTATTCTTACATAACGCTCATCTACACCCTGGTTCCGTAATGCCTGAATGACTGCTAGCGTTTCGACCGAGTCAAATGCTTTCTCATAATCTATGAAGGTTATATATAGGGGTTCAGTATACTCAGGCACTTCTCTATCACATGATTGATCGTGTGAATATGGTCCATTGTTAAATAACCTTTACGGAACCCTGCTTGTTCTTTAGGTTGACTGAAATCTAAGGTTGGAGAGATTCGGTTAGCGATCACCTTGGTAAGTACCTTGTAGACACTGACAGTAAGCTGATCGGCCTGTAATTTTTCAAGTGCGTCATGTCGCCTTTCTTCTGGATTAGGATAACGTTCGCGTTCTTCCAAGATTCCGGTTCCATTCCGGTCATTAGGTATTGCGTATACAAGTTTGCCAGTTTTTTAACTAAAATTTCTCTGCAATCCTTCTAGAGGTCTGCTATTATCTGATCCTCACCAGGTGCTTTGCCCCCTTTCATTTCTTTGAAAGCCTTCCTTACTTCTTCGGTCGTTAATGGTGGGATGTCTATCTCCTCTGGGCTACTGCCTCGTTCGGCATTATCCTGCATGTCCCGGCTACTGTACAGGTCCCTATAGAATGCCTCGGCCAATGTGACTATTTTATCCCTATTTGTGATGACATTGCTTTGCGTATCCTTAAAGGGACACTGAAGTGATATGTAAACATTGCGGGATTACTAGCGCAAATTGTAGTCCGGAGCCCCCAGGCCATGTTTCGACCACTGTAGGCGCGTTTACGCGATTTTATTTAGTAGAAAAACTAATTCGAAAATGCTGTCCTCCTCTCTTTACGCTCGCCCATTTTCTGTGGCGTTTTCGTGTGACGTCAGGAGGGGATGAGCTGGCAATTGGCTGCGCCACGGCTGCGCTACTGCACGGCTCCCCGGCCGACAGAGTCAGTCGGGCCAGCGTTTCGTCTGCCGGCCGCCGGCGGGTCGTCGCAATCAAGGAGGTTAAAAAAAATTTCTTGGTCGCAATTCGTTCGCTTAGTTTAAACGAAGCCAGGACACGTTTGTGAATGGAAGAATGTGCCTTTCTTGGTTTGTTTGTACACTGTATCTAGCTCCAAGTCAAGGTCGCTTCACACAAGCGCTGCACAAGCGCACATGCGACGCTTCGCTGACTGGTACGCCAGTAGGAAAATATAAGGACTCGTGAAGGCGGGAGAAGAGTCAGCGAAGTCAATATAGGTACTAAGGAAATAAAATCAACTGATATTTTTACCGTACAGCGTAAAACTAGGGCGCGGGAAGCACTTTTTTGCGCTTGGCGAACAAGCACAGCGGTCAGCAGCACGACTACGCATCTGCGAACGCTTTTCCGTCTACGAAATGCAATTGCTAGACGTGAGCTACTGTGGAAACTCGGGCGACGCTTACTGCACGATCGTAGTACAACAAATAGTCACCTAAGCTGCTTGAAATGCCAAAACTAAATAAAAATGTAAACAGGTTGTACAATATATACCCTATATTAGCGAAGCCTCCGCGTCCCGCTCCGTGGCTCAGTGGTCTGAGGCGTAGGTATGTCGCCGCGAATGTCTTGCTAGTCACGAGTTCGAATCCCCGCGGGTACGTGCCTTTTTTTGTAAGTTAACTTTTTCGTTTTCCGCCGATGTTTTCTATATTGAGTTCACCTTTTTTTTGGGCCGCAGCGTTCATGGCTACACGAACTAGTTCACAAAACGCGCGCAGGCTGGCACAGGCGCGCTAGCGAGTTCTCGTTGGCGTGCTGTTGCCATAAGCACCGACTGCTTGCAGGCAGTGGGCACAGGCCAGAATGAACAGACCCTTGGCCTGGTTAGAACACGCTTTTTACGATACAGGCATGAGAGAGGCAAGCTCCAAATATGGGGGAAAGCGCATGACATTTGGGCGTCTGCGGGTACGCGGAGGGCGTTCATGCACTGCGTAGGTCTCGGCTAGTGAATGCTACGACTACAAGCCGTCCTGGGAGGCTTATCTTGTGCATTTTACAGCCGACAACATGGCAGAAGCGCGGTACGATGATTACTGAGATATTGAGAATGCCCATCCAACAACGCCATTGGTTATGTTTTACAGAACCGAAACCGAAACTTGTGTGATTGCTAACTTTGGGCATCGTCCAATCACGGCGCCCCTCCTCTCAACGTCACAGCCTTAGTTGGTGCGGCCGCCGCAAACCGCGCATGGTAGTTTTTCTTCTTTCGTGCTTTGTAAAATAATTACCGATTTGTCAACCGGATAAACGATGAAAAGTGTGCTAATTTGAGCCAGTCTACGCAGTGCAAGCAAAAACGGGAGCTTGACAAATTCACTTCAGTGTCCCTTTAAGTGCATACATCTTATTTTTCCCCACCCCAAGAGATATCTTCGCTGCTTTCAGGCTACCTCCGTTCTTTACAGCGTATTCGATCCTCTCGATATTATACATCCGTAGGTCAGGTGTCTTACGCTTATTGATTAAATTCGAGAGCTCCGCTAGTTCTATTCTGTCAGCTGCGGTGGAGATTGTCATGGTACGCCGTTTCCTGATTAGATCTTTCGTCTCCTGTGAAGGTTTACCAGTATCCTGTCTAGCTATAGTGCCCTCGACTTCTACTGCACACACCGTGATATGCATGTAAGGTTGTCGCTGGCTTCCTGTGTCGTAAGGTCGGCTTCCTCGTTAGGAGCGGAATATCGGTTCTGCAGCGCGATCTTGAATTCTTCTACTTTACGTCTTACTGTTAGCTCATTTATCGGCCTCTTTCGTACTAGCTTGTTGCGGTCCCTCCTCAAATCTAGCCTAATTCGAGATTTAACCATACGCTGGTCACTACACCTTACCCTTCGGAGCACTTCCACATCCTGCACGCCGCCAGGGTTATCGCATAATATGACGTCTATTTCATTTTTAGGCTCCCCATTCAGGCTCCTCCAGGTCCACTTCCGACTCTCCCATTTGCAGAGAAAGGTGTTCATTACGCGTAAGTTATTCCGTTCTGCAAACTCAACCAGTAGGTCCCCCCTACTAATTCTACAGACCAGGCCATGGTTCCCAACTGCCTTGTCTCCAGCCTGATTCGGCCTTCTTTAGCATTGAGGTCCCCTATAACTGCGGTATACTGTGTTTTTACTTTACCCATTGCCGATTCCACATCATCATAGAGGCGTTCCATTACTTGGTCGTCGTGGCTGGATATGGGCGCGTAGCCCTGCACCACCTCTTATTGAGCCTAATTGCAAGACCTGCTACCCTTTCGGTAATGCTATTGTATTCTTCTAAGTTGCCAGCTATGCTTTTATTCACTAGAAATCCCACTCCCAGTTCCCTTCTGTTCTCTAGACCGCGGTAACATAGGACGTGTTCGTTTTTCAGCACCGTAAAGGCTTCGCCTGCCCTCCTAACCTCGCTAAGCCCTATTACATCCCATTTATTGCCCTCTATTTCCTCGAACAACACCTCGAGACTTGCTTCGCTAGATAAGGTTCGCGCGTTAAACGTTGCCAGGTTAAGATTTCGTTGGCGGCCTGTCCGGATCCAGGGATTCTTCTCACCCTCAGCTGCGTCACAGGTCTGACCACCGCAGTGGCCAGTTGCTTCGCAGCCGCTGGGGACTGAGGGCCATGGGTTAATTGGCGTATTCATGGGAGGTTGTCGCCGTTACTACACCAGGGGTGGCCAATCATGCTCTGGTGAGGGAGTGCATTACCGGCAATGGTCGCCGGGGTCAGGCCGCACCCCAAGCCCCTTTGTGCATTTCCATCAATACGCAGATTTTCTTTTTTAATCCGGTGCGAATTGTCCGCCACCGGGATTCGAGCCACGGTCCTTCTGCACACGAGGCGGGTGTTCTACCTCTACGCAGTCGCTGCATATATATATATATATATATATATATATATATATATATAGTAAGGAAATGAGGGGCTCGTTGGGGAAATACAGAAAGATAGGTCGGCAGTCTACAACGCCAAAGGGGGCATAGGAGTGTGGTTAGGCTCTTTTTTTTTTTTTTACTACGGTTAATGAAGTTCATTTTTTTTAAATTATACGGAAGAAAGAAAGAAAAAAAAACACGCGCCCAGAGTGGGGACCGAACCCACGCCTTTCTAAAGGCGTGGGTTCGGTCCCCACTCTGGGCGCGTGTTTTTCTTTCTTTCTTTCTTCCGTATAATTAAAAAAATGAACTTCATTAACCGTAGTAAAAAAAAAAAGACTAACCACACCCCTATGCCCCCTTTGGCGTTGTAGACTGCCGACCTATCTTTCTGTATATATATAGTTGAGCGGGCTCTGAGCAGTCGTAAATACAAAACCCCACCGTATAGTCGAGAAGGGAGTCACCGCGTAACTAGCTCAATGGTAGAGCACCGCACGCGTTATGCGGAGGTTGTGGGTTCGATTCCCGCTTCCGGAAAAAACGGCGCATTTTTTCTCGACTTGAATTTTCAATAATTTATTCCTGCAAAAAAAAAAATGCTATCATACCTCATTCGGCACATAAAACACTGTTAAAACGCCAACCCGCACTGGCAATAAGGACTGCAACTTTGATATAAATATATATATATATATATATATATATATATATATATATATATATATATATATATATATATATATATTATTTATAGGGAGTAGTAGAACTTTGAAGATGGTAGAGAACACAAGAGAAGAAAAACTTCGAAGAAGGTAAAAGCACGATTGTGGCCTACGTTTCAGCAAAGAGAACTTGCTTTCCTCAGGGAAGAGATCTTGCTTTCCTCCCTGAGGAAAGCAAGTTCTCTTTGCTGAAACGTAGGCCACAATCGTGCTTTTACCTTGTTCGAAGTTTTTCTTCTCTTATATATATATATATATATATATATATATATATATATATATATATATATATATATATATATATATATATATATAGCGAATCAGAATAGGAAATGAGGGGCTCGTTGAAAATAACACAGAAATAAGGGTTGGCAGTCGAGAAAACCTCGGACAGCAAAGGGGAGGATGTGGTAGATCATTGAAACAGATTAAGAATTTGGAAAGAAAGCAAGAAAGTGAAGAAAAAATGCCCGCCAGGTGGGATCCGAACCCACGACCTCCAGAATACCGGTCTGGTGCGATAACCACTACGCTACCGGCGGGGCGATTTTCCCATTCACTTTCTGGGGTATTTATGTTAGGTATGTTTGTTTCCTGTGCTTGGGGGTGGTAGCCAGCGCCATTCGGACTAATCGGGGTGAAGGGGACCTTCTTTTTAACCCCCGGGTCGTGACTCGAGTGTCTACGACATGTCCAGAGTGGTCGACCAGCTTTGAACCCTCTTAAGCTTCCTTTGGCAACAAGACTGCCAGAACAGAGGCCCTCGCTATGCATGTAGCGAATCAGAATAGGAAATGAGGGGCTCGTTGAAAATAACACAGAAATAAGGGTTGGCAGTCGAGAAAACCTCGGACAGCAAAGGGGAGGATGTGGTAGATCATTGAAACAGATTAAGAATTTGGAAAGAAAGCAAGAAAGTGAAGAAAAAATGCCCGCCAGGTGGGATCCGAACCCACGACCTCCAGAATACCGGTCTGGTGCGATAACCACTACGCTACCGGCGGGGCGATTTTCCCATTCACTTTCTGGGGTATTTATGTTAGGTATGTTTGTTTCCTGTGCTTGGGGGTGGTAGCCAGCGCCATTCGGACTAATCGGGGTGAAGGGGACCTTCTTTTTAACCCCCGGGTCGTGACTCGAGTGTCTACGACATGTCCAGAGTGGTCGACCAGCTTTGAACCCTCTTAAGCTTCCTTTGGCAACAAGACTGCCAGAACAGAGGCCCTCGCTATGCATGTAGCGAATCAGAATAGGAAATGAGGGGCTCGTTGAAAATAACACAGAAATAAGGGTTGGCAGTCGAGAAAACCTCGGACAGCAAAGGGGAGGATGTGGTAGATCATTGAAACAGATTAAGAATTTGGAAAGAAAGCAAGAAAGTGAAGAAAAAATGCCCGCCAGGTGGGATCCGAACCCACGACCTCCAGAATACCGGTCTGGTGCGATAACCACTACGCTACCGGCGGGGCGATTTTCCCATTCACTTTCTGGGGTATTTATGTTAGGTATGTTTGTTTCCTGTGCTTGGGGGTGGTAGCCAGCGCCATTCGGACTAATCGGGGTGAAGGGGACCTTCTTTTTAACCCCCGGGTCGTGACTCGAGTGTCTACGACATGTCCAGAGTGGTCGACCAGCTTTGAACCCTCTTAAGCTTCCTTTGGCAACAAGACTGCCAGAACAGAGGCCCTCGCTATGCATGTAGCGAATCAGAATAGGAAATGAGGGGCTCGTTGAAAATAACACAGAAATAAGGGTTGGCAGTCGAGAAAACCTCGGACAGCAAAGGGGAGGATGTGGTAGATCATTGAAACAGATTAAGAATTTGGAAAGAAAGCAAGAAAGTGAAGAAAAAATGCCCGCCAGGTGGGATCCGAACCCACGACCTCCAGAATACCGGTCTGGTGCGATAACCACTACGCTACCGGCGGGGCGATTTTCCCATTCAGTTTCTGGGGTATTTATGTTAGGTATGTTTGTTTCCTGTGCTTGGGGGTGGTAGCCAGCGCCATTCGGACTAATCGGGGTGAAGGGGACCTTCTTTTTAACCCCCGGGTCGTGACTCGAGTGTCTACGACATGTCCAGAGTGGTCGACCAGCTTTGAACCCTCTTAAGCTTCCTTTGGCAACAAGACTGCCAGAACAGAGGCCCTCGCTATGCATGTAGCGAATCAGAATAGGAAATGAGGGGCTCGTTGAAAATAACACAGAAATAAGGGTTGGCAGTCGAGAAAACCTCGGACAGCAAAGGGGAGGATGTGGTAGATCATTGAAACAGATTAAGAATTTGGAAAGAAAGCAAGAAAGTGAAGAAAAAATGCCCGCCAGGTGGGATCCGAACCCACGACCTCCAGAATACCGGTCTGGTGCGATAACCACTACGCTACCGGCGGGGCGATTTTCCCATTCACTTTCTGGGGTATTTATGTTAGGTATGTTTGTTTCCTGTGCTTGGGGGTGGTAGCCAGCGCCATTCGGACTAATCGGGGTGAAGGGGACCTTCTTTTTAACCCCCGGGTCGTGACTCGAGTGTCTACGACATGTCCAGAGTGGTCGACCAGCTTTGAACCCTCTTAAGCTTCCTTTGGCAACAAGACTGCCAGAACAGAGGCCCTCGCTATGCATGTAGCGAATCAGAATAGGAAATGAGGGGCTCGTTGAAAATAACACAGAAATAAGGGTTGGCAGTCGAGAAAACCTCGGACAGCAAAGGGGAGGATGTGGTAGATCATTGAAACAGATTAAGAATTTGGAAAGAAAGCAAGAAAGTGAAGAAAAAATGCCCGCCAGGTGGGATCCGAACCCACGACCTCCAGAATACCGGTCTGGTGCGATAACCACTACGCTACCGGCGGGGCGATTTTCCCATTCACTTTCTGGGGTATTTATGTTAGGTATGTTTGTTTCCTGTGCTTGGGGGTGGTAGCCAGCGCCATTCGGACTAATCGGGGTGAAGGGGACCTTCTTTTTAACCCCCGGGTCGTGACTCGAGTGTCTACGACATGTCCAGAGTGGTCGACCAGCTTTGAACCCTCTTAAGCTTCCTTTGGCAACAAGACTGCCAGAACAGAGGCCCTCACTATGCATGTAGCGAATCAGAATAGGAAATGAGGGGCTCGTTGAAAATAACACAGAAATAAGGGTTGGCAGTCGAGAAAACCTCGGACAGCAAAGGGGAGGATGTGGTAGATCATTGAAACAGATTAAGAATTTGGAAAGAAAGCAAGAAAGTGAAGAAAAAATGCCCGCCAGGTGGGATCCGAACCCACGACCTCCAGAATACCGGTCTGGTGCGATAACCACTACGCTACCGGCGGGGCGATTTTCCCATTCACTTTCTGGGGTATTTATGTTAGGTATGTTTGTTTCCTGTGCTTGGGGGTGGTAGCCAGCGCCATTCGGACTAATCGGGGTGAAGGGGACCTTCTTTTTAACCCCCGGGTCGTGACTCGAGTGTCTACGACATGTCCAGAGTGGTCGACCAGCTTTGAACCCTCTTAAGCTTCCTTTGGCAACAAGACTGCCAGAACAGAGGCCCTCGCTATGCATGTAGCGAATCAGAATAGGAAATGAGGGGCTCGTTGAAAATAACACAGAAATAAGGGTTGGCAGTCGAGAAAACCTCGGACAGCAAAGGGGAGGATGTGGTAGATCATTGAAACAGATTAAGAATTTGGAAAGAAAGCAAGAAAGTGAAGAAAAAATGCCCGCCAGGTGGGATCCGAACCCACGACCTCCAGAATACCGGTCTGGTGCGATAACCACTACGCTACCGGCGGGGCGATTTTCCCATTCAGTTTCTGGGGTATTTATGTTAGGTATGTTTGTTTCCTGTGCTTGGGGGTGGTAGCCAGCGCCATTCGGACTAATCGGGGTGAAGGGGACCTTCTTTTTAACCCCCGGGTCGTGACTCGAGTGTCTACGACATGTCCAGAGTGGTCGACCAGCTTTGAACCCTCTTAAGCTTCCTTTGGCAACAAGACTGCCAGAACAGAGGCCCTCGCTATGCATGTAGCGAATCAGAATAGGAAATGAGGGGCTCGTTGAAAATAACACAGAAATAAGGGTTGGCAGTCGAGAAAACCTCGGACAGCAAAGGGGAGGATGTGGTAGATCATTGAAACAGATTAAGAATTTGGAAAGAAAGCAAGAAAGTGAAGAAAAAATGCCCGCCAGGTGGGATCCGAACCCACGACCTCCAGAATACCGGTCTGGTGCGATAACCACTACGCTACCGGCGGGGCGATTTTCCCATTCACTTTCTGGGGTATTTATGTTAGGTATGTTTGTTTCCTGTGCTTGGGGGTGGTAGCCAGCGCCATTCGGACTAATCGGGGTGAAGGGGACCTTCTTTTTAACCCCCGGGTCGTGACTCGAGTGTCTACGACATGTCCAGAGTGGTCGACCAGCTTTGAACCCTCTTAAGCTTCCTTTGCAACAAGACTGCCAGAACAGAGGCCCTCGCTATGCATGTAGCCAATCAGAATAGGAAATGAGGGGCTCGTTGAAAATAACACAGAAATAAGGGTTGGCAGTCGAGAAAACCTCGGACAGCAAAGGGGAGGATGTGGTAGATCATTGAAACAGATTAAGAATTTGGAAAGAAAGCAAGAAAGTGAAGAAAAAATGCCCGCCAGGTGGGATCCGAACCCACGACCTCCAGAATACCGGTCTGGTGCGATAACCACTACGCTACCGGCGGGGCGATTTTCCCATTCACTTTCTGGGGTATTTATGTTAGGTATGTTTGTTTCCTGTGCTTGGGGGTGGTAGCCAGCGCCATTCGGACTAATCGGGGTGAAGGGGACCTTCTTTTTAACCCCCGGGTCGTGACTCGAGTGTCTACGACATGTCCAGAGTGGTCGACCAGCTTTGAACCCTCTTAAGCTTCCTTTGGCAACAAGACTGCCAGAACAGAGGCCCTCACTATGCATGTAGCGAATCAGAATAGGAAATGAGGGGCTCGTTGAAAATAACACAGAAATAAGGGTTGGCAGTCGAGAAAACCTCGGACAGCAAAGGGGAGGATGTGGTAGATCATTGAAACAGATTAAGAATTTGGAAAGAAAGCAAGAAAGTGAAGAAAAAATGCCCGCCAGGTGGGATCCGAACCCACGACCTCCAGAATACCGGTCTGGTGCGATAACCACTACGCTACCGGCGGGGCGATTTTCCCATTCACTTTCTGGGGTATTTATGTTAGGTATGTTTGTTTCCTGTGCTTGGGGGTGGTAGCCAGCGCCATTCGGACTAATCGGGGTGAAGGGGACCTTCTTTTTAACCCCCGGGTCGTGACTCGAGTGTCTACGACATGTCCAGAGTGGTCGACCAGCTTTGAACCCTCTTAAGCTTCCTTTGGCAACAAGACTGCCAGAACAGAGGCCCTCGCTATGCATGTAGCGAATCAGAATAGGAAATGAGGGGCTCGTTGAAAATAACACAGAAATAAGGGTTGGCAGTCGAGAAAACCTCGGACAGCAAAGGGGAGGATGTGGTAGATCATTGAAACAGATTAAGAATTTGGAAAGAAAGCAAGAAAGTCCTATTCTGATTCGCTACATGCATAGCGAGGGCCTCTGTTCTGGCAGTCTTGTTGCCAAAGGAAGCTTAAGAGGGTTCAAAGCTGGTCGACCACTCTGGACATGTCGTAGACACTCGAGTCACGACCCGGGGGTTAAAAAGAAGGTCCCCTTCACCCCGATTAGTCCGAATGGCGCTGGCTACCACCCCCAAGCACAGGAAACAAACATACCTAACATAAATACCCCAGAAAGTGAATGGGAAAATCGCCCCGCCGGTAGCGTAGTGGTTATCGCACCAGACCGGTATTCTGGAGGTCGTGGGTTCGGATCCCACCTGGCGGGCATTTTTTCTTCACTTTCTTGCTTTCTTTCCAAATTCTTAATCTGTTTCAATGATCTACCACATCCTCCCCTTTGCTGTCCGAGGTTTTCTCGACTGCCAACCCTTATTTCTGTGTTATTTTCAACGAGCCCCTCATTTCCTATTCTGATTCGCTACATGCATAGCGAGGGCCTCTGTTCTGGCAGTCTTGTTGCCAAAGGAAGCTTAAGAGGGTTCAAAGCTGGTCGACCACTCTGGACATGTCGTAGACACTCGAGTCACGACCCGGGGGTTAAAAAGAAGGTCCCCTTCACCCCGATTAGTCCGAATGGCGCTGGCTACCACCCCCAAGCACAGGAAACAAACATACCTAACATAAATACCCCAGAAAGTGAATGGGAAAATCGCCCCGCCGGTAGCGTAGTGGTTATCGCACCAGACCGGTATTCTGGAGATCGTGGGTTCGGATCCCACCTGGCGGGCATTTTTTCTTCACTTTCTTGCTTTCTTTCCAAATTCTTAATCTGTTTCAATGATCTACCACATCCTCCCCTTTGCTGTCCGAGGTTTTCTCGACTGCCAACCCTTATTTCTGTGTTATTTTCAACGAGCCCCTCATTTCCTATTCTGATTCGCTACATGCATAGCGAGGGCCTCTGTTCTGGCAGTCTTGTTGCCAAAGGAAGCTTAAGAGGGTTCAAAGCTGGTCGACCACTCTGGACATGTCGTAGACACTCGAGTCACGACCCGGGGGTTAAAAAGAAGGTCCCCTTCACCCCGATTAGTCCGAATGGCGCTGGCTACCACCCCCAAGCACAGGAAACAAACATACCTAACATAAATACCCCAGAAAGTGAATGGGAAAATCGCCCCGCCGGTAGCGTAGTGGTTATCGCACCAGACCGGTATTCTGGAGGTCGTGGGTTCGGATCCCACCTGGCGGGCATTTTTTCTTCACTTTCTTGCTTTCTTTCCAAATTCTTAATCTGTTTCAATGATCTACCACATCCTCCCCTTTGCTGTCCGAGGTTTTCTCGACTGCCAACCCTTATTTCTGTGTTATTTTCAACGAGCCCCTCATTTCCTATTCTGATTCGCTACATGCATAGCGAGGGCCTCTGTTCTGGCAGTCTTGTTGCCAAAGGAAGCTTAAGAGGGTTCAAAGCTGGTCGACCACTCTGGACATGTCGTAGACACTCGAGTCACGACCCGGGGGTTAAAAAGAAGGTCCCCTTCACCCCGATTAGTCCGAATGGCGCTGGCTACCACCCCCAAGCACAGGAAACAAACATACCTAACATAAATACCCCAGAAAGTGAATGGGAAAATCGCCCCGCCGGTAGCGTAGTGGTTATCGCACCAGACCGGTATTCTGGAGGTCGTGGGTTCGGATCCCACCTGGCGGGCATTTTTTCTTCACTTTCTTGCTTTCTTTCCAAATTCTTAATCTGTTTCAATGATCTACCACATCCTCCCCTTTGCTGTCCGAGGTTTTCTCGACTGCCAACCCTTATTTCTGTGTTATTTTCAACGAGCCCCTCATTTCCTATTCTGATTCGCTACATGCATAGCGAGGGCCTCTGTTCTGGCAGTCTTGTTGCCAAAGGAAGCTTAAGAGGGTTCAAAGCTGGTCGACCACTCTGGACATGTCGTAGACACTCGAGTCACGACCCGGGGGTTAAAAAGAAGGTCCCCTTCACCCCGATTAGTCCGAATGGCGCTGGCTACCACCCCCAAGCACAGGAAACAAACATACCTAACATAAATACCCCAGAAAGTGAATGGGAAAATCGCCCCGCCGGTAGCGTAGTGGTTATCGCACCAGACCGGTATTCTGGAGGTCGTGGGTTCGGATCCCACCTGGCGGGCATTTTTTCTTCACTTTCTTGCTTTCTTTCCAAATTCTTAATCTGTTTCAATGATCTACCACATCCTCCCCTTTGCTGTCCGAGGTTTTCTCGACTGCCAACCCTTATTTCTGTGTTATTTTCAACGAGCCCCTCATTTCCTATTCTGATTCGCTACATGCATAGCGAGGGCCTCTGTTCTGGCAGTCTTGTTGCCAAAGGAAGCTTAAGAGGGTTCAAAGCTGGTCGACCACTCTGGACATGTCGTAGACACTCGAGTCACGACCCGGGGGTTAAAAAGAAGGTCCCCTTCACCCCGATTAGTCCGAATGGCGCTGGCTACCACCCCCAAGCACAGGAAACAAACATACCTAACATAAATACCCCAGAAAGTGAATGGGAAAATCGCCCCGCCGGTAGCGTAGTGGTTATCGCACCAGACCGGTATTCTGGAGGTCGTGGGTTCGGATCCCACCTGGCGGGCATTTTTTCTTCACTTTCTTGCTTTCTTTCCAAATTCTTAATCTGTTTCAATGATCTACCACATCCTCCCCTTTGCTGTCCGAGGTTTTCTCGACTGCCAACCCTTATTTCTGTGTTATTTTCAACGAGCCCCTCATTTCCTATTCTGATTCGCTACATGCATAGCGAGGGCCTCTGTTCTGGCAGTCTTGTTGCCAAAGGAAGCTTAAGAGGGTTCAAAGCTGGTCGACCACTCTGGACATGTCGTAGACACTCGAGTCACGACCCGGGGGTTAAAAAGAAGGTCCCCTTCACCCCGATTAGTCCGAATGGCGCTGGCTACCACCCCCAAGCACAGGAAACAAACATACCTAACATAAATACCCCAGAAAGTGAATGGGAAAATCGCCCCGCCGGTAGCGTAGTGGTTATCGCACCAGACCGGTATTCTGGAGGTCGTGGGTTCGGATCCCACCTGGCGGGCATTTTTTTTTCTTCACTTTCTTGCTTTCTTTCCAAATTCTTAATCTGTTTCAATGATCTACCACATCCTCCCCTTTGCTGTCCGAGGTTTTCTCGACTGCCAACCCTTATTTCTGTGTTATATATATATATATATATATATATATATACATATATGTGTGTGTCAGCAGGGGCCAACCCCTCCCCCTGGGCAATGTCCCTATGACTATCTCCATTGAATAAACTGTAAGGCTGCCACTGACCAAGTAAAAAGTACAAAAAAGATGTTTCGGAACCCGAACGGGTGCCTTGTTCACAATGAGGCAAAATTGGGCAGTTTCAAATCTAAAGGTGCTGTTTGTGACGTAATCACCGCTTGTATATAATTGGTAACGTCCCTTCATTTTTATTCATCGTATCGGAGTGAGTCTGTATGAACAATGATTCCATTAAAAGACGTGATTTCACGTTTAGTTCTACAGATATAACTGCAGCGTTGTCCCCGTCAATATCATGCTGGTGCTTGTTCGCATGCTGACCAATCGCATTAGAGATCAGCTTTTGGTTTTTCACGTCGTGTTGGCGCTTTTCATCCTTCTGGGGAACTTTCCTGTTGTGCGGATGTGAACATGGTTGCACTCTGTGCAGGAGATGCGATAGAAAACACCGGGGAAAGGATGATCGGGCAGCGGTTCCTTGACGCTCACCAGATCATTCCAAATCCT